>NC_140301.1:3618815-4978815 GCF_964211825.1 Aythya ferina
GGGGAGGAAGAGGATTTGTTTTCTCATCATCTTAGAGGGATGCGGGGTCAAATCCCTATGCCAATGATGGCAGTTTAGACAAAAACTGTTCAATGTAAAACAAAAATAGAATCTGTAAAGCAGCGAGTGGAAACCAGGATGAGTAACCTATTCCATCACCTGGAGCAATGTTTTCTCCTCCAGCCCAATGATTTATTAATGATTACATGTAAATTAAACAGGAGAAGGTGCAGGAGCACACCCTAGGCCAGAAAAGTCTGTTTGGTGAGGTAGCTGGTGCAGGTGACATCTGCTCGGGCACATGAAAGAATTAAACCAGCCTTCCCATCTGCTGGCGTGTGATCTCAGAGATCATGGTGGTGTATTTTGTTATAAGAACAAGAAGACAAGCCTTTTGCCCACATTTTGAAGGAAGATGGCCACTACTGCATTTTGCTTGCTTTCCCAAGTGAGGTTGTAGTGTGGGACACACAGGTACAAGTTGCTGCACATTGCTCCTACATGAGCAAGAAAGCCAGCCCAGGGTATTCCTACTCTTTCCCTTCCACATACTAACAGCTGTCGTTAAAGTTGTGCTCTAGTTATTGGACCATCCCTCAGCCCCAATCACTGACATAATCCATGTAAAATAATAATAATATTAATTACCCTTCCAAAAGAAGGCATGGGTATGGTTGGCCAGGGTTAAGGTTAGGCTGGGCTTACAACCAGAGTTTGTGTCCATTTAACCATGTAAATCTTCTGATTTCTACATGTTTGCACCAAGAACATGTAAACATGTATAAAAATTTTACCTGCCACCTGACTTCTGGTGCCTAAAAGACTTGCCATGCACTGTATGAAAAGTGTAAACCAGACCTGGAATAAGTTTCAAGTCTTCCTAGTTCCAGTCAACTACAAGACCTCCTGCCTTCACAAAAGCTTTATTGTATTACTTTCTCCCCAAAATTTCTTGGTCATATTTGCTTGAGAAAAGCATTCATCAGAGAAAGGACATGTGGATTGTTGTATCATGTTATTACATGTGGCAAATTAACTTGTCACATGTTGGAGAAAAGAAAATCTGGGTTTTATGGCTCTTGCCTGAAACCAAAACGAACTCATGTAATGTCCTTGTACAGACTGATACTCTCTTGGCTGAGACCCCCTCATGTGATGCCACCTGCATTTTTCAGTCTTAATTGCAACATTTCGTCGTCGTTGTTGTTGTTATTTGCACTTATTTGCTTTTGAGTATGCTGAATTTCCCTTGTGTGTTTTCTTTTTACAGACTTCTGCAGTGCTTCTGAAGCCAACTTAACAGAGACTGTTCTACTGAAAGCTTTCTCAAATCATTCTTGAAATACGATGCATAATCTCTTGAGATTAACTCAATGGCAAAATTAAAATGTAAGTTTAATTTGGCACCTTCCACTTAACTGATTCCTGGTATATAAAAAATGCTTCAGTTAAGTACTTAAGATGACATTTAATTGGTCCTGAGCATCGTACTACTCTGTAAAATCTCTGTACTCTTTAAAAACTTTAATCACCGTCTTTCAGGCAGGGCTAGACTTCTTAGGTGCATAAAAGCTTTAAAGGGGGGCTGACTTAGAAATTTGTTCCCAACTACACAGCTGTCCTCGGTGCTTCTTAGTACCTCTTGATAAGTAAAGGGTTTGTTAGTGGGAAAGAGTTTTGAAAAAACTATTAGAGACAGTTGTGACTGTTGTTTTTTTAGCTCTAATTAAATGAGGGCAGGAAAGCACCAGTAAATAAGCAGCTGGAGGAAATAAGGAATTATCCTTGCTTCTGAGGAGACCTTTTTTAAAATGTGCAAGCAGGTTAGCAGTCTCTTTTGCTGCTTTCTGCTTATGTTGCACAGTTATAGCTCACTAGTCTGAAACTGAAGTACCAGACAAAGAAGTGGAAAGTTATCCAAAATTGCTCGCTTGTTTAAAAGTAATATATACGTTATTGTTAGTCATTCCATGGCATTAGATCTTATAGCTGCAGTCCACTAAAGTGTTCTTGTATGTGCACGTTCTCTCTCTTGCTTTTTTTGGCAGTGCTGTTCCTTTCTAACAGTATTTTAGTGCTTAGAATTGATGGCAAGCTATATTTTATCCACATAATGTTTAATAAGGCAAAATGTGATTATTTGAATTAATTAGTGTGTAAGAACTTTGTGTGTAATGCACTTCTGATATTCACCTGTAAATGCATGCTTATATGTATTGGTTTATAAATATTTGAGGGATATTTATGCAAATTTGATATACTAGCAATGTAAGGCATTATAGATCATTTGCAAGAGTGTTGTAGTGTGAATTCACATTTAAGCGGTGAGTGGTGTTCATTAAAGGCCTGTGCTTCAGCTGTGTATTTGGATGGCAGTATTTTTTCTTTTAAGGCTTAGCTATTAAATCCATTGTAAAATACTGCAGAGTTGTATCTCAGCCTTTTTAAGTGATCGCTTGACTCCAGTGACTGGTATGGAAGCTGTAGTCAAAATATGTCTATTTAAAACAGATGTAGTCATTAGCAGGCCCTCTGAACTGTACTTTCCAGTTTCTTCAAAGTCAGACTGTCTCCTAAGCAGGTTATGAGATAGATGATTATCACTGCTTCCCCATGTGTCAAGTGTAGCCACACTGCTGCAGTGGCAAGGGGCTAGAGCAGTAGAAATGGAGCTCAGTGCTTACTTAACAGGTAGGTTTGCTGCTGTCTATGCTCCTCATTCTGTCTCACTGATGCTATTTAAAAAAAAAAAAAAAAAGCTAAAAATAAATATTAGTACTCACTTATCAATGGGCACTGTAAGGAATTTTACTCCCCTGAGTGTTGCTCAGTGTTAGCTTTGTTTGGCTGTTTGTTGCCTTGTGTTGTAATGCTATGGAGAGCTACAGAGAAGGTCCTCCAGGCTACTGTGATCCCCGAGAAGCTGCATGTCAGTGCCTAGGGTGAATTTAACCACAGTGTGATGAGCAGGAGGAGTAGGCTATAATGGTTTGCTATGAGAGAGAGAAATAGCAGAGCCTAGCAAGGCCTTGCCAGTAACAGAAAAGAAACAAGATTGTTTTCCAGACTGCCCTAACCATGACCTTAAGATAGGGATTTCTGACTGACCCTGAGCCATGAAGCATTAAAAACGCAACAAATGATCCACTGGGCTCTCACTTATTGACCTCCCTGTGAGTCAAGAAGCTTTTCTAGCTCTCACTGAGAGAATGATATAATTTCTGTAGTTATCTTTGTAGCTTCAAGACTGAGTTTCTCACCTGCTTAAAGTGAACTGTGGCAACTGCTGCCATTTTACTCCAGTTATTTTCTTGTTTTAGGATAGCAGTTTTTACACTTCTGCCACTTGCTGATGGACCAAAAGAATGTGAACTGGTACTGAATGGTCTGTCTGCCTGGTTTCAGTAGTCTTTTCCTGATTTGTCGAGGTAATTAGTCATTTTGTTAAGTTATCCAATGTACAACCCTTCTTTAAGACTAGGGGAGTTGCCACCATTGCGTACAGTGAAAAAAGGGGAAGTATTTCATGGGGACTCTGTGGTCCACAAGCTCAAGATCATCCAGTCTCTTCGTTGTGGCCCTGTTAATGCAATCTATTTTTTTTCCCGTTCTTCCCAACCCCCTCTTTTTTTTTTTTTTTTTTTTTTTTTTTTTTTTTTTTTAAATGAAAGAAAAGAAAGAAAGAAAAAAAGCATTTCCACATGGAAATGGGTGCTACAGGTGTGTTGCTGGTGTTACAGGTCTGAGACTGATGTGTGCCCTAAGCACAGCAAACAGCGTGTTTTGAAGCCAAACATACCCCTGCAGCAGAGTTTCAGTGGCTCTTCTCTTTGGGTTGCATCAATATAGATGAAGATAGGGTGGTCACCATCACTCTGCTGGATTACATGCTGCCCACTGTGCTGTGTTTACTCAGTGCCTCTGTAGTACAGACCATTGCAATCACACCCTGGATTCTCCTAAATGAAGGCAGATCATCTTTTACTCCTTAGAAACCTCCAGAACCCAGCTGCAGTCATAAAGCTGCTATCAAATGGAAGCTGGCTGCAGTTCAGAATTTGGGCCAGTATTTTTTAACAGCATGAAATTCAGTTCTAGGCCTTCTGGAAGGATTCTGTATATGAAATGTTGAACTGGAGTAGAATCAAAACTGAAGTCCCCTGTATGCAGAAACGGGGGAGGGTGGGGGGGGGGGGGGGGGAAGGTTGTCCATGTTTGAAAAGGGAGATGTATCTTACATGTACTATAGATAATATCTGATAACATTAGTACATTAGTTTGGAATAAGGTATGTTTTTCTTTCCTGTTGGCTTATGTTAACAAATGCTTTATAATGTCATGACCTCTTTTGTCTGAGCTGGCATTTAGTGGAATATATCAGCTATATTAATCTAATCAATATGATCAGAAAATTATTATTTTTTTAATGTTAGGAATTAAAACATAAACTCTATGCACTCTGTACGGACCTGTCCTACATTCATGTTGCCATTGGTGGCTTTTTGTTTGCATTACAGCAATCAAAGAGTAAATGCAAGGCAAGATCCAAGATAGGAAGGCAAATTGTTTTTGCAAACATGGCAGAGAAAGTGTCTGGAATCAAATGCCAATATTAATGCATGACATCTGCTCTCTGCTCCAGTTCTGAGTAAAGTAATCCAGTCCTAATTACACACTGCTGTGCCCTCTACCAGCTAAGGAGAATGGTGCAGCCATTCTTAGTACCGGTATATAAATTTCTTTCTGGATCTGATAGATACATTAGATGCAGGGCAGGCTTTTCATTTTTTGGCTGTCAGCTGCTTTGGGTAGCACAAAGAGAGGGGAGGGGAAAGGTTGCAGCAGGAAAAGATCAGAATCTTCCAAAAAGGACTCTGCTCCTAGAATATTTTTTTTTCCTAGAGAACTTTCCCTGCAGACCTCAATCAATATTACTCTCATCTGAGTGCACATATTATTCATTAAGAAACATTGGCAAGATGTGTACTATAGTGTATGCCTTCATTAGAGCCTCCACCTGCCTACTTTTATCAGAAGATCTCCAGTAGCTTTCACCTGTGTTGAATTTGTTTCTGTCTTTGGAGAAATTGTGTAATTCCCCAGGATAGGTTTCTTTATTTCTTCCTTTAAAAAATAAAAATTAAAAAAAAATAAAATAAAATAGCACTCTATGGTTTGTGGATGTGTTTTCTCCTCTTGCTCTTTAATGGTTCAAGAAGATTATTATCCTTAGATTCAGACCAAACTGGACACTGATGAAAGCATGTGCGAAACACGGTCCAGTGCAACAGTCCCTCCTCTGGCTGTGTGATATGGGAATAGCTGGAATTCCTCGGCTGAGTGTTCAACAGTCATGCGGTGTCCTTTGTGTGCACCTACCGCTACTGAGCAAGTAACTGTTTTCCTATGGAATCAACCTTTTTTAATTGATATGTTGTTGGAATGACGTTATGAAGATCTGGTAAATGTCACCATGCCAAGTAGACACAGGAGTCACAGAACGTGGGGGACATTGGCAGCGTCTTAGAATATTGTCACCACAAAGCAACATAAGCCTGACATTGCGTTATATCTTGCATTATATCTTTTCAGTTAATGGCTTTCCACCTCTGACTACTGTGTTAATTTTGCCTAGTATCTTCAGTAGCAAGTCAATGAGGAAAAAAATGTATCAGTAACTGGAACCTCGCGTGCTGCTGCAGTATAAGGAAGAACCAAAAGCAACAGATTCGGAAGCAGCCAGCTCCATGGCTCTGCCTCTGTTCACCCATCTCACATTTGATTAGTCTCTGCTTGACATCAGGCTGGGAGCAATAAGCTCTGATCACAACAGTGGATGTGGCAACAAGCCCGTGAGCTCCATGTGTCACTCCAGAACCAGATGCTGTCTCACTGGATTCCTCCATAAAACAACTGAGGCAAATGTGTGCATACTGGATTTGTCTTTCAGGTGTACCTACCACACCCTCTGAGGTGAGGAGTAAAAGACAGGGCTATATACAAGAAAATATTGCAGTAGCAATGAACTTTAAAGTAGAGAACCACATTCTTCAGTTAAGATTATCAGTCCCAATGAAAGTGAGAGACATTATACAAGCACCATCACTGTAATACACAGGTAAGGTTTGGCAGGTGTTTTTTTTTTTTGGTGTGTGTGTTTGTTTTTTTTTTTTTTTTTTTTTAGGATCTCTTTCCATGTATGTTAAAGACTCTGGAAACTGCTCAGAGACTACTGTGTGAAGAGGTGGCAGAGTCAAATTCCATGTGTGGAGCTGCTCAGAGAGGATGGGCTAAAGGTACAATACTGAACTCCTGCTTGAGTATGAATTGAAATTTTACATCACCATCAAAAACTGATTCACCATGCAGACAGAAGAACACGTCTCTCTTGAGCATGGGAAAGTTTCAAGAACTAGGAGGACAACGGAGGCTTCTCATGGAAAAGATGAGTCTCCTCTAAGAGTGCTTTTCCTGGAGCCAGCCGGTCCTAGCTCATAATTTGGGCCTCTTCTAAAGCCATTCACCTGGCTCATAGGCTTGTCCTTCTCCACAAACCCTATGGGTACTGAGGAAACACCAATGGATCTGCAAAATGCAACACCCAACCTGATCCTCCAATATTTAATACTCAAGAAACCTTTCTGATGACAGTTTCTTCTGTAGAAAGAAACTTTGTGGAGTTCATTGCAACCAAGCTGTGCTGGGGAAGCAGGTTTTGCATGGTAAACTTCCATAAACCAAGAAGCAGACCAAGGATTTAGGTGGTCTTTTATTTTTGAAAAAAAAATATTTTTCTTCTTAACTTTGTGCTACAGAGAGCAGAAGCAAAACTTCTGAATAAGTAATTTATTAGCTGTAAATTTGTCTAGAAGATCTCTACAGGTTGTAAAGCCTAATGGCTTAAAGTGTCAGCCTTATATCACAGTGGTAGAGAGCTCATTCTCTAGAGGTAGCATTTTTGAAGCTTTGCCATTTTTACTCTGTCAAAGGAATTGCTGTATTTTGAACAAACTATTTTCTTTTAAATAGCCTGTATTTACAAAAAAAAAAAAATATTTAACATTAATTTCATGCAAAACAGTAACAAAATTGAGTCTTATTTTTACAATGTATATGTGGAGATGTTAAGTAGATCAAGCAGGAGTTTAGATATAACTGAGGTCTGTAGATCTCAGGTTTATATTTAAGTGGTCTTTTGAACTGCAGCCCATGTTCTCCGTGAACATAACTTTTCAGAGCACTTGTGATTTTCCTCCTTCACAGGATTGTTGAATTGCAGTATAAGGTCAAGCCTGTGGTCAGTCTCTTCTGACACTATCAAACTAGGTGCAAGTGGTTTTGAAATGGGTAGTAACATAAAGGGGAGATCTTTTGTAGCTAATTTAGTATAGAGCTGTGCAAATTGTCTTGGTTATTTGGGTGATTTCAAGAAATAAAACCCTTGTGTCTAAACTGGCGGACAAAACTCTCATCTGCTCATAAATCTGACTTTAGAAATAGCTGCTAAATTCACCATACATGGCAGTGGTCTTTGCTATGGCCTGATCCTGCCTTCAGTGTTGAGTTCTGGCTGGTGCATGACTTAATCACCTCCTCTTTTCTTTTTTTTGTTTTTGATTTTTCTTTCTCCTGTCAGCTGAAAGATAAAAAAAAAAAAACCCTCCCTGATGAAGCTTTATAATTCCCAACACTGAAACATTAACCAACTCCTTAATTAAGAGAGACTGAAAGTAGAAGAATGCTTTTATGTCATTAGCTGGTTTTTGCTCCAGTCATCTGCCTCATTCAAGCATAGGATAATATGAAACCTCACGGGTCTGCTAAAGGCTTGACTTAAGTATACTGCAGGCTTCCTTTGCAATTTAATAAGAACCTCACGTTGTTCTTAAGAAACTTCAATTTGTCTTGCTTGTGCTCAAGACTAGCAAAAGAAAAGTAAGAGCAGCTAGTGAAGGAAGAGCCAGAGGTCTGAGTCCTGTTCCTTGCTGCAGCACACAGGTGCTTTTATTCCTGCGACCCTTCCCTCCTGCACCAGGAGTAGCAGGAGTTAGTATTAGACCAGAGGCTTTCCTGGGTGGAGCACAGCTGGTCTCTTTTATCTGTAGTTTCTGCAGTATTGAGCACGATGACTTCTCAATGTTGCTTAAGCAGAGCATGTGTAAGGCACTGTAAAGGAGCGAACAACGGGGAATGTTAATGATAAACTGGCACTGCGTTGGCTGCTCCTCTGCTGACAGTGAGCTGCTTGAGCACTCTGGTGTAGAGGCTGGGGGCTCGGGACCGAGGCTTGTTCCCAGTTCCAGCGCTGGCCTCTGTCAGGGCTGTGCCAGCCTTGCTCCTCATGGCACCGTTGCATGTGTGTGTGCTTTAGGAAGGAGTGAACTTGCTGCTCCTCTGTAGTGCCAGGGTACCAGCAAACACGTGTGGTAAAATTCTTTGTGTGGCATTTACATTCTGCTGGGTGAAGGAGGTTCAGAAATTACTCAGACTTGCTCGCTTCTCTGAAATGACTCGCTGAACAGATATAATTGAAAACCATGCAGAACAATGCTTCTCCACACTGTAAAAGTCATTTACCTAAAGTGGGACCTTTACACTGGGCTTGACCTTATTAAGGCTGTAAACCCCCACATCCATGTAACTGTAACAGCAGGATTACAGCAAACTGCAGAACGCTTGTTTGGGAATTGGACGTTTTAGGTTTTGTGGATTTCTGCATTATTTTTCTCCCCTTGTGTCACGCTCCCTCATGCGCATGCACATGTGCAAATTTGCCTCTTGCTTTTTCCCTCCACCTCTTTCATCTCCAGTGACCACATCTCTCTCAACTCAAGTGTGAACAACACTTCTTAAGAATGGTACCAAAGTCAACATCTGTTTCTTCAGTTTCTTCCTGTTTCACCCTTGGCATCCCAACAGTGACCTTGAGCTTCAGTGCATGCAGACAAATGCCTGCTACTCAGTAAGTCTGTGTTTAGAGGAAACTGCATCACCCCTGTAGCAAACTCAGAACGAGCCTTAGCGGTTGCATGCTAAGACCCTGAGATTCTGGCTCTGCACCCAAAACTCTCCCTGGCCATGGTGAGAAAAGGGATAGGCTCGAGGACCGAGACTACATTCAGGAAGGTGTCAATGCACGATGCTCTCCAGGGCATTTTTCAAGTATTTTTCAAGTGCTGCTGGGTTCTTTCAGGAGGCAAAAAAAGCTTCATCGAGTTAGACAGGCCAAGTTCCTGTGGGTGCAGTGTGTGCCGTACACTGGAAATTAATGACCAGAGAATTAACAGGGTTTGTTGTGTTACAAAGTTGAAGGCATTTTTATCCTTACACGTGTACATACAATTTATAGTGCACTAATGAAACACAACTTTATGTTCCCAAACATATTTATGCTTGCAAATGAATGTAACTCAGTACATTTGTTGCCAAGCAGGCTTGGCAGTGTTTTTTTGGTGGGGGAGAAGAGGAGGTCTTTGTGTTGGCTCCCCCAGCCTCCCCTGCTTGGCTTTTAGTGGTGTGGACAAGGTGTGTGCCAAGGCCAGCAGGTCGTGTTGCCAACCGAGCAAGTTTTCTCATGGCTTTCCTGACATGGGGGAATGTGATGATGGGGAACTGGGCAGGGGATGGCTCCCATGAGGTGACTCGCACCATTTTCTGCCCTGATATCAACCAAAAATTGTCTGTTTCACCTCAAGGAGAACCGGTCTGAACAAAAGTATAACTAAAGGCAACATGGGGGGGCCTAAATAAAACCTAATAGATGAGCTGAGCTAATATTAGTTTCCTGATATATAAAGCCAAATGGATTAATGGATCAGCTCATGCATTGCCTAAGGAAACAAAAAGAAAATCTTCAATACTTCTGTGCACATTGAGGACATGAACAATACAGGTCTTTAGAAAGTAAAAACCTAATTTGGGGGAATCAATTACAACTCCATTTTCTTTCCTTTTTTTAATATTTTTTTTTTCTTATTTAAAGGAGGTTCACGCAGAGGTAAAATTTGGGTAACAGGCAAGCCAGAAGTCGTGCGTCTCAGATGCTACAATGATGGTCGATCTCAGTTTGCATCAGTCTTGCCTGGGCTCTTTTTAGCGTTGCAGCTTCAGCTAATGGAAATCAAGCCCATTATGGTAAATGTAGGAAGCAAGTACATTAATAGTGGGCACTGACATTAATTCAAATGGTAAACAATTCAGAACTGTTCCCAGTACATACTAGATTATGTATCATCTTACCGGCTGCTTCAGAGGGCTATTTCTTTCACGGGTTTTTAAAGTATAGAAGATTGTCTGCCACACAGTTTTCTGCTTTGATAAACAAAACTATTTGCAAATCCTGCTTTGCTCCCCATCGGTCCTGTATACTTTTTGCTTTTCGTGTTTGATTGCAAGCACTTTCATTCCACAACCGCCACCATTGCAATGCAGATCTGTTCCTTGCTTAAAAAAAAAAAAAAAAAAAAAAAAAAAGAAAGGGGGAAGAAGGCTTGGGGGGAGCTCAGCGAAGGGGAGTTGTGGGGAATAACCTAATGCAAAAGGTAGACAGAAAATTGAGCTTAGTTATACAGTAACACGTGTGTTAGAGTAATGCCTCCCTTCCTCGGCTGTGCGCTCCCCCATTTTCTCTCTCTCACACGTATATACACACACACTTTAACTGTGCTTTTGTGTTTTGTCAGAATTAATGAGAAAAGTTCCCTTGCCCTAGGGGTAATTAGTGTCCTTGGAGTTAAATAAGCTAATACTTAGACACCTCTGGCACAGGCAATTATGTTTGTGTATTGAATAATTGATTCAAAGAGGGGGGGAAGGGGCTGCTAATCAGATCTGAGCATAATGAATTGATTTAATTAACAGGGGAATCTGAGGGTCCCTGGGAAATGTGTGCATTTATTCAGCAGCAGGAGAGAGTGCAAAGCACATAAATTGAGAGAGAGAGAGCGAGCGAGCGAGAGAGGCAGGCGGCAAGTGCCTTTGCTTTCGGTGATAGGTTCGCGGCTTTCCTCCCTCCCGCCCCCCTTCCTTTGAATATAATTTTAGATTTAGAGCGAAATCAAGAGAAAAGCACTTTAGACGCCGGGAAAGCTCTCGCAGGAGCGCCAGCGAGGTTGAGGCGGGGGGGGGGGAAGGTCGCGATCCGCCGCACGCCACCGCGCCGGGACCGTCCCTGCCCCAGCGGGTGGCAGAGACCGGGGCCGGCGGCACCCCCGGCACCCACCCCCGCGCCGCTCCCGCACCTGGGCTGGCGCCCGGGGCTGGGGTCGGGGCCGGGGCCGAGGCGGCCGTAGCAGCAGCCCGGCGCTCCGCCGGCCCTAAGGCTCCCGGCAGCCTTCCCGGAGCCGCCCCGCAGCGAGCCCGAGCGGCGGCGGCCGCCCCCGGCGCCCGGGACGATGGTGCTGGACAAGGAGGACGGTAGGTGGCTGGTGGCAGGCGGGGGGAGCCCCGCGGCCCCCCGTGTGGTGTGTGGCCGCCCGCTAACTTCGGGGGGTCCGGCTCGGGACCTGGGGGGCGGGAGGCGCTCCCTGCGCTGCTTGCCCCGCTCCCGGTCCCGGTCCCCATCCTCATCCTCCCCTCCGAACCGGCGCGATGCGGGCTTGGCTGGGCTGTTGGACGGGCTCTCGGCGTCTCCGCGAATGCCTTTGAGCAGCATGAACCCGGGGGTGCCCCAGTCCCGGCCGCTTGCCGGCAGAGCCCGCTCGCCAGCCTGCACCTGCCCCGATCCGGCGGCCGGGGGGGCTGCGCGGTCCCGGGGGGGCTGGAGGAGCCGTGGGCCACGGAGCGGCCTCTTAGCAGGGGCCGGGGCTCCGCTGAGCACCACAGGCGTGCTCATCACACACGAGGGGCTCGGGGCTGGTGGCATTGGCGACCGAGAGCGGAGCCGCTGGTTGTCCAAGCAGTGCTCGGCGGCCCCTTCCAGGAGCCCCAGGAGCGGCTGTGTACGAGGGGACGGTGGGGCGGTGGTAGGGCTAAAGGGGGAGGCGGTGCGGGGTGCGCTCGGAAAAGGAGCGAAGCAGGGAGCAAACCCCTGGGGAGAGAGGGGAGGGGAGCTGGGGGTGACACACCGCGGGACTGCCTGGGAACCTGTGCTGGGGGGAGCAGTTACGCTCGAGGGGAAGTCATGCTCCCTTCTAAAAGTGCGCTGGAGAAATTGGGGACAGGAGGTGAGATTGCGAGAAGAAACTCTTTTTATGAAGAGCTTACTTTACCTTTATACGTTTCTAGCTGCCTGATTCAAAGGGGCTCCGCTTGCCTGCTCATCTGTGAATGTTAAAAGGGGATGCTGGACCTGCGTAGGTTGCAAATGGACTGAAATGGAAGCTTTTGCTAACTAAACCCAATTCCTTTTAAAATCAAGGTTGAATGAGCTTGTTAATACAAGTGGGTCTGTTTTCCTCCTATAACTGGCTCTATTTTTTTTTTTTTTGTCAGAGACCAGCCTGCTCTCCACCATCTAAAAATCATGACGTTGTGGCGAGTATCCGATTCTCCCCTTGATTTTAAGAGAGTTTGCTGTGGTTTTTTTTTTTGTTGTTGTTGTTGGGGTTTCTTTTGAGGTCTCCTCCAGCACTGAGGGTGTTCATAGCTGTTACACCATGGAGAAGGCAGAATATCAGAGACACTTTCTACCCCCAGCCATCCTGGCGCATCGCAAGGAGGACGCTCACTGCCTTGCAGGTAGAGGTTGCAACGTGCTCCTTGGGCTGCTTGGCAAGCCATGCCATGGCCTCGAAGGCAGCTGCCCGCTTGGCCAGGCTCTGGGGCTGGGTTGTAGCAGTGCTTCTGGGGCCGTGCTGGCCCTAGTGCGACACCCATGTCACCCATGGGCCCTAGTAACCGCTATACGGCTTCGTGAGTGGAAACCTTCCTTGGCAAACGCGCACCTCGGTGCCAAGAGAAGTAATAGAGATGCTGTAACACTTTGCTGTGGCCTTTACAGATATCATTGATGATGAAGAGGGCAGACTGAAAAAATAACAGCAATAATAATGTTTTTGACTTGATGTGTTATGGCATCATGTCAAGTTATGTCAGGAGGTAACATCTTTTCGTGTGTTCGAAGTGACATAATGTAACTTGATGGATGCGGCGTGGCTTGGTATTAGAAAATACAGCTTTACAGTGGAAGTTTGGCAAATACCGTCCCAAAATGAACATTACAGGCTGTGAGGAGAGAGGTGGAGGAAAAAAGAGGAAAGTAGAGAGGGAAAAACTTCCCCAAGGCTTGCGTTTTAGTCAGCTCTCCTGTGTAAATCACTGCCGGCTTTGCTGTGGGCAAGCCAACCTACGCACTGCGCAGCGCATTTATGAATTTCAGGATAATGAGTTAAGATATTTCTCAAATACATAAATGTTTTGATTGCAAAGCCCAGATTTCTGCTTAAAAAAGTAAACTGACATGAGGTATCGTGATTAATTCTGACAGATTGTGTTAATTGTAGTTGACTTTAATTGCTGTACAAATGTGTTGGGGGTTAGAAAACTTTTTTTATTGTTGGTGTGTGAAATGAGTAAGCAGATAAAGCGCTTAAAAATACCCATTTGAAGAGGGGGTGATCCAGCTTCTGTGGCATTATGAAGCAGCGAAGAAATAACATGTATATTGGTTCTTATAAGTGCGTTAAGCCTGCAGTAGGCGGTGGCTAACTTTATCAAAAATCTGCCTTTCTTGCAGTTACCAGATAGTTTAAATGTACCATATATTTGGGGGTAAGTTTGCCCGTTTTGAAGGCGATGGGATTGAAAAGTATGCAAACAGAATGACGAAACACTTCTGAAGTCATCGTTTTCTAAGGGAGGCCAGTAGTATATTAGAGGTATTAAAATGCTTCACGTGGAGAGGAGCCTGCGTTCTCCTTAGTTTTTGCACTGATGCTTTTAACTCTTAGACTTTAACCTTTGGGTGAGGTCCTTCTCCTTTTCGGGTGGTGATACTACTTGAAGTGATTACTTGGGGTGGCTGCGCTCACGCTAAAATACTTATTGAACACTTGCAAACTAGCATCAGCGGGGAGCAGGAGTTGTTCCGAGTGCTGGCTGAGAGCGGTTCCGCGTAACACGACAGGTTTAACATCAGGTACGTTTCGAGGACTGCTGGGATTAAGCCTCCTGAATGAAGGGGGAAGGAAAAGCCACTTCAGCTGGGGAGAAGGAATCTAATTAAAACCCGGCATTAGGGACATACAGCCGGAGCCCGCTATCAGGCTTTGTATCGGCTGCGACGGGGAGGCAGGAAAGGAGCGTTTCCTCGGGTGAGGGGGCAGAGGGAGCGGCCGCACGGTCCCAGCTCGGAGCTGCGCCGCTTGGGGCGCACGGCGCGGCCCCCACGGCGCGTCCCGGGGTGGGCGCTCCGCTGGGAAGCGGGGCCGAGCCGAGCCGGGCTGTCGGCACCGCCGCGTGTCGCGACAGGGGTCGTAGCCCCGGGGCCGTGGCGGTGGCTGCGGGTGGCCCCCCGCGCCCCGAAGTTTGCCGGCGGCCCCCCGCTGGGGCTGGCCGGGGCCGGGCGGGCGGCAGGTGGTGCTGCCGAGCCGAGCCGTGCCGAGCCGAGCCGGGCGAGCTGCGGCGGGGCTCGGGGGCCGGGAGGCGGAGGCAGCGGCCGGCGGGTGCGGGTTCGCCTTGCTGCGTCCCCCCCCGAGCCTCCTTCCCCGCGTGGGGTCCGAGAGAAGCTGGGGGGAAAAGCTCGGGCAGGCTGGAGGCTGGGGAGCCGCGCCAGCCGGGGCTGCGAGCTATCAAAGGCAATTAACGTGGAAATAGATTATGCTGCGTAAATTGAGCCGTTTAGACGGCGAGAGGCGAGGAGACGGCTCCGATCCCCCCCCCTCTTCCTAAATTGCAGTTTTAGTTCCTCGCGATTCTGCGGCACAAAAGCGGTCTCACCTACTTTTGTACCTGCGAAGTGCTTTATTTCTGAGTGTAATTCTAACTGAGTGCAATCTAGGTTAAAAGCTGGACAACTGGGTAATTAGAGCTCACTTGCTGCTAAAGGACGATCAGCTGTACCGTAGCTCATTTGTGTTCCCAGAGACTTGTTCTCTCCTCCCCTGAGCGGAGGCTGCCGGAGAAGAAGCATCTGTCCCCGGACCCTTCCTGGCTGCCGAGATGATGGTGCTGGACAAGGAGGACGGTAGGTGGGCTGAGATTGTGCAAGCCTGTGCTTGGTGGCTTCTGTGTGCTGCGAATGGGTAAATAAATAGTTCGGAAACAGATGCGCGCTGTGCGTGTCGGAGTGCTCTGTGTTCAGCTCTGATATTTTCCCTTGTGTTGAGAAAAGCATGCTTGCTCTTAATTTATTTTTTTTTAATCTCTTCTCTGGCATGATCGAACCAGTCCAGAAGGCTTTACCCCAGGCTCTGTTTGCTGAAGGAGAGAGCGAAACCAGCTTGATTTTGGTTTCTTATATCTGTTTATATTTTTCGTTCTACAACTTACTCTCATATACCCATTTTAGCCCATTTATTTTAACAGCTTTTATTGTAAATCTAATTTTGAGATGCTTCCTTCCCATTGCATGTCATGTGGGTCTCTTTAATGCACGCCTTTAATATCTATTTCTCGCAGCTTTCCTTCGTAGCCATAAACATAATGACAATAAGCTAATAAGCTGCTCTGGCAAAAAGAGCGCTAGCTTATTCTGAGTGTACTCCCTTCTCTCAATGGCAGAAGTGGAGGTTCACCTGGGAGGTAATTTAATGAGTGAAGCTGAAATAGAACTTATTTTAGGACTTCCCATGTAGTTATTTTTTAAAGTCAACTAGTCCTTGTTGAGGATGACTAAGGGTAAAGAAAGTGGTGTAAAGAACAGTAGATGGTGTTAGCGATGAGTTAGAACAACCTGGTGCTGTCTTGTGCATGTTGCCTACCAGGGCGTGCAACCGAACCATTAGGTCACGAGTAGTTTCTAGGATGGATGCGGTAAGTCTAATCACAACTTCTTAATGAGGTCTTTCATGAGGGCTGCTTTGTGGCTCAGGACTCCCCTCATAGCTTGTACCCTGAGAGAAAAGATTAAAATAGGGGCAGAGTGGAAATCTTCTGCACTCGTCCAGATGGACTTCAGTCAATGGCACTGCCTCTTACCAAAGACCTCCACCTTGGCGCCGTGTGTAGCGAAAGAGAGAGCTACATCTGAGCGCCTAGCGCACACTTGTAGCTACTACCTCATTGCTTCATTTCACCTTTATAGGTGGCTGAAGTGCTGTGTAAGAGGTGTGTCACTGGATTCTATGATCTTATTTTTATTTTTTTTTTAAGTTATTAACAGTTGCTATTGGAAGTATAAGAAATTACTGAATACTTCCAAGGCTGCAGATAGAAACAACTATTCGCAGGGATCCAATGTGCTTGGACAAAATGGAAATGGGCCATTTTGACAGTAGGATTGATTTTACTTGAATATGTACATTACTTTTAAAAGTACGTGAGGAAAAAGAAAACTTGTAATTCAAAGTCACTTGCTTTTCTGTGTGCTAATTGGGCATTATGAACGGTACTGAAAGCTGCCCTATGTTAATAAGTTGCAGCAAAATGATTTTTGTTCCCAAGCCTGTAACTGTCTTCTGGTATTTTAAAAACCAAAGTAAAGCTGTACTGGGGGATAATCAGAAAAGAAGGCTTGACTATTGGAAATAGCAGATATACGCTTACTTTTAACCAGAGGGTCTTGTACTGAAGTTCCTCTCCTCTCTTCCTTCCTTGCCTCCCACCAAAATCAAGGGGATTGCTATATTATGCTTTGCATCTAGTGTTTTGAGGTCTTTTATCTCATGACACCTTTGATTTCTAAAATAATCTAGTGTACTAATGTGAAAAGAATTTGGGTCTAGTTTCTGGGATGGAACATGAGTTTTTGTTTCATTCTGGTGTGAAGTGTTTGGGACAATGAAAAAATGTGAATGGACTTTTCACAGAGATGTTGCACCTTTAAAATCTGATCCCAAGGAGAAATGCATCATTGTTGGGATGCTCTCTTATACAGATTCCAGTCAAATTTTGACTAAGTGTAGAGCAATGTGAAGTCACAGCACCCCTGCGTAAGTTTTCCTGCACTTCTGCATTGGTTCTGCGCTAATGAAGTTGGCATCCTAAATCTGTGAGGTAATCTTCAGGTCGAAAAAATAGAACAAATTCCCCATCTCGATTTCTGTTGAGATCCCTTAAGTTTCTTTGTTAATAGAGTAGAACCCATTTAAAAAAAAAATAAAAAAAAAATGTGAAGCATCTGTTACACATCTTCTAGTTCAGCTTTGCAGTTGACTGGACTGTGGATAAAAGACACGCTAAGTGGTTGAGTATTGCTTATGCTGGGAAAACAAATGAAGCTAACAGGGTTTCAAAGGCTTTGAAGCAGTGTTGCTCTCAGAGGTGTTCAGTTGTTTTCTTTGGCAATATAAGTTGAAGCAAGCTAGTTTACTTTATTAGAGGCATAAGGCTACTCTTGTAACCTTCCTCTGACTAAGATGAATTTGGCTGGCTGACCTTATTTCTTACTGGACCACACGTGTTGTGCTGGGCTTTGGGTGTTTTTTTTTTTTTTTTTTTTTTTTTTTTTTTTTTTTTGTCCCTTTCAGGACTCATCTCTTCTAAAGAACAGCAGCATTTTACATATTTTGTTAAATCTTCCTTTTCAATTTGTGTTTCCCTATAGAATTATGTTCTGCTATGATGGAGCAATGCAAATCAAGTAGAATAGCCCAAATTAATTCTTCACATTGGCGGCAGTGTGATTGCCTGCATGGAATCAATAATGCATCATGGAGGGATCAAATTTTTGAGTATAATGTGTGAATAATGCTTGACACAAAACAAAAATTCAGTCATCATAATAGCAATTAGGAAAAAGCTGCAGCTTATCCCAGCTGTAATCTCTGCTAACAATGAAGCACAGCCTAGTAATCAGCATGTATGGTATGAAACGCACTAATAGAAATCACGGTTCTTTGTTGTGTGTGGGGAGGGCGAAAGTTTCCTTTTAGCTAACTTGTACTGTGTTAACTAGACATCATATCCTCGAACCAAATTATTGAGTGTACGTGCACTTGTAAAAGCCCTGATCAGCTGCATATTTGTCCCAGTGTTTGCACAGGCAGCAGCACCCCAAATCATGGATCCTTTGTGTTTTAAAGCAGAACTCTGATTAAATAGATCGCAAGAGTAGGCCAAGTAAATAACATGGGAGGACTGTGTTAAAAGTGTGCCGGTACACAAGCCTTATTTCAATTTAAAAATAAAGTAAAAAAGATAAAGAAGCTATGGATTTTTTTAAATTATTTTTTAAAATGAAATGAAGAATATAGACACCCAGTAGTTGTGTGTGTTGGGGTTGGAGAATGGGCCTTAGGTTGATGGGAGGTATTTAGGGCAATGAATATTAGGTAATTTGAAACTGGATTAGTGGCAGCAGTTGGGTTCCCTGTTGTGTAAGAGCCCATCTCACCCTGCACAGGAGGAAAGAAAAGCAGCATTTGGAATTAGAAAAGCAGTGAAATTGATTGTATAATGGCAGGCCACAAGTGCGGTTAAAAGAACGGTGCCACAGCACCCTAGCCAGGGCAGCAGAGCTGTGGGTGGATTTCATGGATGAGTGTCTGCTGCCAGCTTGGGGGTACCTACACCTGGTAGGTGGATCTGGAGAGTTACATACCTCCAGCAAGATAAGTCTTGACAATCTAATGATTTTTATCAACAGAAGTATATACACAAAAATAAAGCACGTACAGGTTGCCCACAAGCCTAATGAAATATAGTATCATGTAGGAAGAAGTGTTCTTCTCCATGATGCTGGTACCTCTGAGTTTTCTTTTTAAGGTACCTTTCTCCGATGAACCTACTGAAGAATTGTGTAAAGAAAGAGGAGAGGAAATGGCAGGGTGGCTTTTTTCCACTCACATGACATGGATTTTTTTTTGTATTGTCTAGTACTCCTGAAACTGCCTCTTTCTTTTCCTTCTTTTTTCTTTTCTGTCATGTTCCCATCTACCTACCATCTTCTCCTTGGTCCAGCATTACCTAGCTTCCCATTTAAAAAAAGAAACACTTAACATCTTCCCAAATATCATCTTATTCAAAGAATGTTTGATAAATGTCATCAAAGACCCTGTGTTTCCCTACTTAGCTGGGTTACCTGTTGGTTTGTTGAGGGTTTGATCTTGACACACCATGGTCTTGGTGTCATTTCACAGGGCTCGGTCTGTCCTTAGTTTGTGACTGTTGTTTTGTGATTCAGATGTACCACAGTGGATTAATATGTTTACCAAGAGGCAAGAGAAGGTTGTAGAAGCAGGAATCCGAATAAGATCAGAGCACACTTGGCAGAGGAATAAACCATGTGAGACTCAGTTGCCAGAAAGGACCGAAAAAAATAATAATAATTTGGAATGTTTCTCCAAAGCTGACAAGTACAGAGCTGGAGTTAGTCAAGGTAGGTTTCCCTCAGGTGTCCCATGCACATGGAAATGGCAAATACCAAGGCATGAGACAACTGTGAGATAGTAAAGTAATTGCTTAAACCTTTTCAAGAAATGAAAAGTACTGTAGTTGGAGCACTGAAAACCTAGATCTCTATTTAATGAAAACTAGTTACTCTTTTTCTATGAGAAGAAGATGGGTGAAAGGTGCTAGCATTCCTAACATGAGCAAACTGCATTGTGTAGGTATATTCCTGACAGGCAATCAAATATTTTTAGTATTTTCTCAGATGAGATAGCTGAAAGATCTGGGTAGGCATCTTTATAGGGTGTCATCATTCTTCATTCCCAGATGCCAGTGAGATGTGCTAGTCATCTGGTTGGCATAACAAGTGTTAAAACAGCATATGAATGTTTTTCAGCCTGGATAATATGGCAAAAGAAGAAACTGGTTCTTGGAAATTAGTAGCATTATAATTTTGGTTTAATATAGTAGAAAGGATGCTTGATACCCTGGCAGCAGAACATAATTTGTCTTCTTTGGAGTTAGTGTTAAATTTTATTATCTTTAATAGATACAACGTGAACATGTCAGCCTGTTTGTCATAGCCATTCTGAAAATACTCTCTTATGGTAGAATCTTCGGAAAAATTCCTTTTAAGAGCAGTGCATTATTAATAAAGTAATCCATTAGGTCTGGTGATGAAGGGTCACAGCAGAGTCTGAAATACGTTTCTTAAATGGTTAAGAAATTTATCATGGTTGGAGGATTAATTGATTTCATTTGGAGGCGTTCTTAAGGTTTTCAGGCTTTGTGTTTGGAGATAGTTTTATTCTATCTGTAAATGTGCTTGCTGCTCAAAGTTTTGCTTCGCTGTCATTAGCATGAACTATTATGTCCCTGCTAAAGGCAAACTGTTCTTCTAGCATTATGACGAACTGCATCTGCGAGGAGTCTTACTTCAGTAAAGAATATGAAAGTTTATGGCAAATAAGGTATTTTACTTGAAATCAATTCAAAATCAGAATAATGGCATCAAGCATTAAGCACTGCGGTGTAAGAATAAAAAAGGCACTGCAGATGCTGCTAAATGCTGAACTATAAAACTCTAATGGGTCTATATCTTTTTAGAATTGGACAGAACTGTCATCATTTAGAATACATAGACATTGTTTTAAACTGTATAGAAATCACTGCCCCCAACTTCAATAATGTGCGTAACTGTTGCCAGGGAATGATTTATTCAGTGAATGTAGAGCCTATTCACTGAAGACTTGGGGGTGGAGGGAGGGGCGACGTAAAATGAAAGTTGTTCCCTACTAGATTAACATAATTAAACCTATAGATGGTCTGAGAACAATTTGCAGCAGCTACTGTTTTTTAATTCTCAGTGTGTAAGTGTGTGTGCGTGTGTTTTCTCTGTTCTCCAACAGGATGACTCCCGAGTCTAAGTTTTTCAAGAGCGATGTTGGGTGCTATCTGTGCAAACAGATGCTCAGCTCTCCTTTCCGGTGAATGTTCTTGCAAGCTAGTTTCTTCATACATCGCACATCAAAGCAGATAATGGAGGCTGTTGTCCAAATGTGGAGGGTTTTTAAATTTCATTGAACGTTTCTGAGTTCTTTTCTCCAGTGTTCAGAGTTCCTTGCATGCTAATCAAACTCTGAAAGGGTGACTTGGGCAGTGAAAGTAATATTTGCCTTCTTTTTAAACTATTGATTTTGACAGTTCTGGCTTTTCTTAAAGAAAAAGTGGTTGATTGTTGCATATTCATGATTGAACTGCTGAGAACTTGGACCAGAATTAAACAATTAACCCTCTCGCCAATGTAAACATCCATTTGAGTGGAAGCCAGGGATGTTCCTACTCGGTTTATTATGGATCTGAGATATAGAAATGTATTCCGGAGGACTGTGTTTCTAATAAATAAGAAGGCATAATGAGAATGTAACTGGGAAGGAAGACAAAAGCAGCCATGCTTTAAATTGTTAATGATGGTGCCAGTGGCTGCAGCTTTACCACAGCTGTTTAAATTGATCAGCTAGTGAAAATGTTTTGTTTTGGCATTTTCCCTGCATGTGCAACTCTTTCGAAGGGAGTTCTGGAAGCTTTTCAAAGGAGAATCATGATCTTTTTCAAAACAGACGTAGAACAGCAGAGTTCCCAGTACTTTGGAATCCAATATTAAAGGATGCAATTCCGTTTCTCTTTTGTAAAGTTCTTGGCTGATGTGCCATTGCTTCCCCTAAATTTTCTTTACCTCTTTTTTTTTTCCTCTGACTCTAAAAATAATGCAAATTGCTCACTACTCGAAAGAGAGGAGACAGCAGCAGCTCACTTCCCAAGTGTCCCTTTTCTCCTCATCTCCTCTCTTTTCCTGGCGCTGCTGGGCTCGCTCAGAAGAGCAGAAAGGTGCTATGTCAATTTGCTATGCATCTTTTGGTTAAGCAACCAGTGTGAAATTGTTCTGCAAAATGTACTTCTGCAGAGGACACTTGCTGCTAATTTGTTTCCTGGTTGGCTCTACCTTGCAGCTGATGTGGGTTAACCGATATCCCTGTAATGCTTGTGTCATTTCCTGCTGTTCCAGAGAGATGGGTATACTTCTCTAAAGGATATGATCCCTTCAAGTAAAGTAGCAGAGGAAGGTGTTACTTTCTGTATAAGGACAAGTGACACAGTAGAGATCTGTGGGTGGAGGACTTGCTGGAATTGGTGAGCCTTGGTGTGTTTTGCAGAGTAGCTCCTGCCTTGGGTTCCCACCTGAAGGAGCTCGTGAGCAGAGGATGTTGTGTGAAGCCGCCTCCTGGCACTCTCGATGGCAGGCGACTTGTGGATAGGCTCTGCCTTGGGTAATGTTGAGCAACTTGGTTTCTGCCTAATGTACTTGTAGTGGGGGTGGGTATTGAACATTATTCAGAATCCATTATATATTTATCTTTATACTCCTTTGTGGAAAATGATTTCTGTAAGTACCCTGTTATGGTTATGAAAGCCTGAACCAAGCATCAGTCTCAAACCCTTTGACCTGTCTGCACAGAATGGAGATCTGTTTTGAAAAGGACTCCTTTATATCTGTTTTTACTCCATGCCCTTCCATTCATTTGCCTATACAAAGCAATAAAGGGTAAAACTAAAGTAACATAAATTGGTCTGTCTTCCTGAATCCATGTCTCGCTAATGTACCCAGATTAACTCAACTGTAAATTGTCTCCTTTGGATGTCGTGTCTTGCTAAAAGTTTCCTATATGATTCATGATTTGGATTGCTTTTAACAGCTATTGGCTAAGCAATATGGTAAATGTACAAGGTGATGCAATTGGCATTAGTGAGAGGATGCACAGGAGCATGTAATGCAGTCAATACTACATTAACTACTGATGCCCAATTACAGAAACTGGAAGAGTGGCTTTTAGGAGCATTAGGACTTGCAGAAGAGCTGAGATCACCTGCCGCTCCTTGCCTAAAAGCTTCACCCTTTATGCGCTGGGATCAAAGCAAACATTTAGTTGCTATTTTGTCATGTATAACAACGAAGGTATTTCTCCCCCCCTCCCCTTTTTTTTCCAAAAAGTGTCACACTGATGCTTTTAGCACATGTAAAATCCTATCTCCATATTTCAAGATTCTCCTTCCCTCTCCTGGGGCAAGACTTTATTTGAATAAAAACTCTTTAACCACCCCTGTATTTACTGCTTCTCTGAAGCTTACTACTTTAGCCATTTTTCTTTTAAAGAAATACTAAGTGCAATTTAGAGTGTCCTATTTCAGTGTCAGACAAGGCTCCCCTTCGCTCCCCCAAGCTCCTTCCCTTTTCTAATCTGTATATGATTGTTTGTGACCTCAGCTGGCTTGAAGTCTCTAGAAAGAGTGTTTTAAAACACAACCAGATACCACATAAAACAGGATATTTGAGTGTGTGACCTCTCTGCAGTCCACGTTCAGATTAAGCACACATTGTTTCCACCGTTGCTTTTAAAGCCCATTTGCAGTAGACAGCAAAGGACCACATTACACTAACAGACAGCACATACTTTTAGTTTGAGCTGAATGTGATCACAGCTTCTAAATCTATTTTAAAAATAATGAGCTATGTCACTGCTGCATGGCAAAGCTAGCAACCCACAAAGTTCCTCTGGACTTTGAGCAAAATGGGAAATTAAGCAGCTCTAAGAACACTGAAATATTTTAATATAAAAGACAGCTGGCAGGTGGCTTATTGCTCTTGTTGCAGCATTTGTCTTTACTTCCAGCTATGCTATTTGGCATATCACTGCCGCTTTTAATCCTCAGAGCGTTCTGCCAGCACTAAGCATTTTGTGCACCCTGCGTTGGCATCCCCTGCTATTAGGGCCTGGGTATCAGCAGGATGTGCCCAGCGAGCACCTGGGTTTCTGTGCAGGTTGTCCCAGGTTTGTTCTGCATGGCCCTCGCTGCACTGCCCAGTACAGGAGGAGGGGGGTATCTAAAACTCCTTCTCCTGTGGTGTCCAGCTCTGGACCTGGACAGGAAAACGAGGTAAGAGCGGGCTGTAAGGTGTCCTGACAGTCTGCAGGCACTTCTTGAGGTAGTGCTCCAAGGCGGCATGCAGCTCTGCCCCGTGTTTAAAAGGTGGCACCAGCAGTGGAGGCATGGGGGAACTTGACCAAGCCCTGCTGTTAGCAGCTTCAGCACAAAGTATCCTGTGCACCCTGTGCTTCCCAAGCTGTACAAACAACAATTTGCCTAAAGTACCCAGCAGGGCAAGTCCAAACGTCCTTGAGTAACTTTGTATTTAGACAGTGTTTTCTCTCTTGCTTTGATCAGGAGAGAGCAGATGTGTCTCTTCTGGTGCATGTGTTTGTCCGCACCCCCCGATGCACATGCACTCCCTGTCCTTGTGCAGGGGCTGGAGGTTTTAGGGTAGGCTGTTGTTCCTCTTTGTTCTTTCTTATTATTGTTTTTTGCAGGGAAGCGAAGTTGGAATGTAGAGAGGTCAGACTAAACAAGGCTTTAACTTTCTCTCGTTCCCTTATCTCTCTTTAATTTGGATAAAATAAATTAAACACACTACACATATAATAAGGCTCCCTTAAAAACCACATGTATGTATAATCAATTCATTGACTAGTCTTTTTGGGGGTTTTTAAGCATTCAGTCTAAGTGGGCTGCTTGGTGAAATTTGTACATTCATAAAATAGCTGATTGAAAAGCAATATTTCAGATAAATACAAGCCAGCGATCTATCAGCAGTTGTAATAAAAGCTGGGCTTCAGGCTGTGATTTTATTTTGAAATAATAAGAATTGCTTTATTCTTTTTACTTGAGTTACCATGGTAATTCTGTCGTGTAGCAGTGTTATATTGATTTAGAAAGTGGACAGTAATATTTCTTTTGTGTTATTCTGTTTCTAGGGGTTGATTTCTAATTTCCACTTGGAGATTACTTTTATAAATTTCTTAAGTCCTTCCACTTTTTTCTCTAGCAGTGTAATTTTCCTCTCACACATTGCTATTTTCTGAGCTTATTGGTTTGCTCTTATTTTAAATTAAACTTGCTGGTTTCAAATATTGAAATGACATCTTTGTCTGTGTCTGTACTTTGGTTTAGCAAAATATTACAGTCTGCTGTTTTATGCTTAATAATTTAAGGGAAGCTTTATGTCTGCCATCAGTGGTTGTTGGTAACTTATGACTACACCAACATAGAGCTTAAACCTCTGACATTTTAATATTGTGTAATGGTGCTTCCACCCTGCACATCATGTCTTTTTTTTTAATCTGCCCCTTGCGTGCGTACGCTAAAGAGAATGACAATTAAATTGTGAAGAGATCAAGTGGAGTTTGTGGTGGAGCTGGCCCTTGGCCACCCGAGGGCTACAAAGCACTCAAGGGAACCACTGTTCTCCTCCAGCATGCAGGTACCATTCCTGGTTGCCTGTCTTCCTCATGCAGTTACAAAGCATCAAGTTTTGTGCAAGAAAAACTTTGATTCACAGATGTGTACGTACATATGCAATGATGGACAAAAAATAGCAAACCACTTTAGCTCTGTACAGGACTGTTATACCTTAGCTGTGGAGAGCTGCTCTTGAATTGCAGCTGCTTTAAGGAACAACAGCCTGAACATGATGCAACTTGGTGTCATCAGGTTCTTTTTTTGTTTTTATATTTCTCATTCACAAAAAAAAAAAAAAAAAAATTGCTTCTCTTCTGAACCTGGGAGACAAGGAGAAATGAGCCTCAAGTATTGCTGTTTTAACAAGTGGTAGCATAGATCCAAAGCCATGCATTCTGCTTTCAAACAGTTGTTCAGCGTGCCTTTTAGTCCAGAGGGTGGGCAAGCTGCTTTGTGAGCACTAAGTACAAATTTCCTGTTCTTATGAAAATGTCACCAAAGGGTAACTGATGAGAGTGGGGCTGAAGTCGTCTCTTGTTGCCCTTTGGTTTCATTCCTATGAGAAGCTCACAAGAGTAAGAAAAGGACTCCAGAAGCCCCAGCTGATCTCTGCTGGGATCATTGGACCAGCTACAAGCAGGAGTTACCATCAGTTGGAAATGGCAGAGGAAGAGGGGAAGAAGGGTGGTGTGAATGTGTGGTCGTGGTTGACCTTAAAAGAACTGATGTATGGGACAGCTGTGGAAAAAAGGAGACACAATCCCAGCATGAATTGAACTATAAATTGCTGATAGCTACATGTATGTCTGCTAATGCTGGAGGGAGGCACCTTGTCTGTGGTGGGTGTGCCACAGATCACTTGAGGACAGTAAGTCCAAGTGGAAATTCAGGGGATGCTCCTGAAGAGAGAGGGCTCTGTGCTTGACCTTGTGTGCCCTGTATGAGGACACTGGGAGAGGAAACATCAAAGAGGAAAGGAAAAGAGCTTTTCCGCCCCCCAAAAATTGTCATTACAGTAAGTGGTTGTAAATGACCAGGAATATATCCAGGTCAGAAGTGTGAAAGCATCTGGGCTTCTGAAGAGTGTGGTCTTTAGATCAGCCTTCCCCAGAGAACAGTGGAGGCACGAAGCTGAATTGTTTGGGTTAGAGAATGAGATGGTATGATAGCCTCTGGCTGCAGAAGGTGGGACTCGCTACTCCTTGGTTGTCAGTCCTTGCAGAGACATTTATGTCACAGCATATGAAGCTCTGTCAGTGTTTCCATATAAAACCCGTATTTTCATGAACATTCATTTATGGTGAAAGTCTGCACGTAAGATCCTGCCTGAGGATACCTTTTTCTTTCCTATTAAAATTTTATAAACCCGTCACTTGGCTGGGCTGGGATCTCCATGGAAGTGAAATAAAAGGGGGGCCCCACTGGGGGAGCAGGGAGAGTGGAGTGATGTTCTCTTCCTCCATGCTCCTTTCACCAATTAAAGAAAAAGCATATGCTTCTGGATGAACTCCTAGACATGAATGGCAAAAGCTGTGTCTGCAGGTCCTGAGTTTCCTGACAATGATCTGATTTGGTTTGATCCAAGTGTCAAAATCCGTAAGCAGCCGCTGTCCCAGAAGTCTCCCTTGGCTTTTCTGCATGCAGGTGTGTGTGCAGGTGTTGCCCGTGCTGCTCGGTTTGAGAGCAGTGATCCACAAACTTTAAAACCTTCAAATAGGTCTTGACCTGTGAGGCTGTAATTGCCCTTGGAGCCTTTAGAGCCCATGGGGTGATGTCTGTTACGTGTTAGCCTGTAATATCCAGAATAAATAACTTGATTTTTTTTTAAATCGGTAATTATACCTCACTGCAATGGAGTGCGATGGCTCCGAATGCTAAAATGCAGTTTTAACGCAATGCAACGAGACCGTTTAATGTCTCTGACAGTCTCAGGGCACGGCACAAGCCTCTCTGCTTTCTTTCTCCAATGTTTCTCGCTGCAGACTCAGATTACAGTACACTTGTCCTCTCGGGAGCTGACATCTCTCCCCTAATTCTCTGTGATGTCGCAAACCAGCATCTGATACTATGGGTCTCCTCCAAACAGTGCTTTGGTCTTTTCCCATCACACCTGCTTTTCAGGAAGAACTTCAGCTGATAATTTGCACTCATCTTAGTAGGGCTCTGTGCTCCAGAAAGCAATCTTGCCCTGGTAGGAGAAAGGACTGGATGATTTAATAGAGGATTTTATAAACATTTCTCCCTCTACCTGATCTTTCCACAGGATACAGTGCTGTCTGCATCCTAAGTTGGGATTTGGGTTTACTACCCCCTACCTAAAATATATTTTCTTTCCCTATGGTTCATTCAATTATAACTGTAGGATATATCTTCTGGGACTGAGTAATTGGCTAGGTCAGAAGTAATCTTTATTTTCACTAGAGAGATGTTTACAAACTGATGCTGTAGTATCTCTTTAAAACCCACTGAGAATCTGATTAAAGGCCTGAGGATCTTCTGCAAAGATTGCCTGCTCCCAGTTGACTTGAAAGGGTCAGCATGCTGTCACAGTTTCGACTCCGAAGAATTAAGTTAAGGCTGATTCAAATGCCTCTCTCTATGTATAGCATTGATTGGACTGCTTTCAAATGGCAAGAGGTAACTTTATACTGTAGCATGTGTGAACTCCGTTTAGTTAAAGAGGAGAGCTGAATGAATATGGTTGCTTGTGACATGGGAGCTCAAAGGTGAGCGTATTCTACACCTTCTGCCCTGAATTAAATACTTAGGGGAGGGTGGGAAGGAAACATAATTCTCATGGTAACTTACTCAGGATACCGGCTGGTGCAGCTGTTCTTCGCCAAGTGCAGCTCCCAGGTTTTGTATAATCGTTTCTTCTTCTCTTCCCCCATGCACGCTCCACCCTGTAGGCTTGACCTTAATGAGGTGGAATTGCTCATAGTGGAAACAGCAGCAGAGTGCTCTTTTGAATGGGGGAAAAAACTCAGACCCAGTGAAATGAGTTCGGTGCTGCATTATCACTGCCCCCCTTTCTGGAATTGGTAGTTGTGCTAAGATTTTTAACCTGGTTTCATGTGAGCATCAGTGCTCAGAGGCATTGTGCATTAATGTGGGAAACAGACTGCTGACTTGCACAAGACAGCGGGGTTTGCAGTGCCACATTTCCAGTTGTTAGCCTTAGAGTAGCTTTTAAAACGGCCCTGCTGAATGCAACCCCCTGCAATAAAGATGTGCCAGGCTGAAAACTGGTGTCCTTGTGCTGTCAATGCGTGAACCAAAGCTGGCAGTGCTGCTTCTGGTGAGCACCTCCTGGGAAGAAAATGAGCTGAACTAAGATGAGGTGTGCTCCTGAGGACCTGCTTCTGCCTGCCAGCCTCTCCACCAAGCTAGCAGCTGCCTCTGGCTGATGGAGCAACTAGGAAAGAGGCCCCACTGGCATTAAACCTTTGGCCAGGAGGTAGGGGCCAGCTGGTGCAAGTCAGTGAGCATCTTGTAGCTTCAAAGCAAGCATGGGGATTCCTGATTTTTTTGCTTCCTGTGATGTCTGGAAAGCTAACACCATTTTTGGTGATAGTCACAGCACCTACACCCTTGCTGGGGTTTCATAAATGCACCAGTGTTTCCCAAAAGCGAACAGTCTCAAGGGTTTGGTGTATCTATGTTAAAGAGCTCAGATTTCTGAGGGCAATTTCTTGGGGATTCTTCTGAGTGTTGTCTTGGGGTGGGGGTGACATACCTGTAGATTGAGGTCTTAGGCTTACATAAAACCTTGCTGTGTGTTTTGTTTTGTTTTGTTTTTTGTTCTTTCTTTTTTTCTTTTTTTTTTTTTCTTTGTCTTACAACTGTTGTAGTAAGTCCTAGAGGAAGAGCTGCTGGAAATGCTGACAGGCTCAGAGCAAGCAGAGGGGCCACGCTGTAGTAATGTACTGCTCAGCTTCAATTGTGCCCAGCACAATTTCTGTGTTCCCTGCGGGCAGTTACTGTGCAGAGCTCTGGTGTGGTGGCTGCGCTGATGTCCAGAGTTGCAATTTGCCAGTGGTCACTCTCAGAAGAAAAATGTGCCCCGGCAGGATCCTGAGCAGGCTGAAGGCAATAACTACTGTGCACCAGCCAAGGTGCAGGAAAAGAGAACAATTTTGATGTCTCCTGTAGGTGACCAACCATGAAGTTAGACAGTTTTCTGTCTGCAAGACTTGAAAAATGATACCAGAGACTGATGGTCTCGTCCCTCCTTCCCTGCCTTCTCTCTCAGGCTGGAGGAACTGCTGCCCCGTGGTCTCTGCAGTTTAGCTGTGGCATGTTCCACTCTACACAAATGAGTCCATTTTCTGTATGGTAAACAAAGCTCTGATTGCCTCTTATGCCCCGCACTTTGACTTCTTTGTCATTATAACCGTTTTATCAAATGAAACAGTGCACTGAACTGAGAAGCTGTGGACGTGTTGCAGTAGCCCTCCTGCTACTTGATGGATACACAGCTTTTGCTTCTTCCCTTTCTGTCATCTTCCTGCTTGCGATGGTTGGCTCCTTCCTGATCACTGAGCAAGGTCTCTATGTTTAAGTCCCAAATGATGACTTGTTCTGCCCCCACCAAGGACCTAGATAAAATTGAGCTCAACAAAACCACTGCCAAATCCTGACCTTCACTCAGCTTTTCTTAGTGTATGTTGTTCTCGTTTAACTCATAAACTTATAACACTGACTCTCTGAAGAGGACTCGTTGCTGATTCTTAATCAAAGAAAACAAATATCTCTTGTTCTTGGCTTAAGTTTCCATTAGATCTAAAGAGCAAGCTAGTTGTGAACATTATTATGATGCTTCCTGCTACAACACAGTCATGTGAGTTGTTCTGCACTACCAGCTGTGAACAGTGTGACAAGTCTCATTTTGTTTCAATTAAATTAATACTCTTAAAATGGTATTAATCCAGTTAAAATTTTGCTTATCAAAGCAAGATCTATAAAACAAGCCAGTTAAGTGCACATTACTGTTTGAAGTTGTACGAGAATCCATGAGGAGTTGTTGATTTTGAACTTGTGCTGCATATCATGATCAAGCGCTTGAGGCAACTTGAGCATCCGAGTGAGTTCGTCATTAAAGGAGCAGCATTGATAGCAGGGCTGTGTTTACTCAGCATTTCCCTGTAAGCTCTCTGAGAGCTCCTTCCACTTAGGTGTTTACCCTTGAGTTAAGCAGGGATGCCTGCCTAGTGAAGGAGAGGTCTTGCACATCCTCGGGATGCTGAATGACAGAATTCCTGTGAAATGAATATTGGAGATGTTTTCTATGTCCTGGAAGAAATTACTAAGATATCATATACGGGAAACTTAAAAACAAACAAACAAACAAAAAGTCTTGATGCTGTTTGTGTTTATATATTTATTTGGTGCTGTGCTATGTAAGGCAGTGTATGCACACAGAATAGCAAGAGATAATCACCAAGTTAAATTTTTGAATTAAGCATCTGAGGGGAAAAAAAAAAAAAAGGTTGAGAAGGGCAATGAAAACTAAGCAAACTCCTCAAAATAGCACCTTTTTGGTACTCTGGAGTGGGGTGAAATCAAGCCTGAACACATGAAAATGCCAAATTGTAAATAATGTGTAAGTTGTGTGATTCTTGTTTCAGTACCATACCCAAGGGCAGATCAGCATGGGTGCTGGCTGCCAGTCTGTCTCTGGTTTATTTTGAGAGTAAGATTTTGTGTTACACTGTGTCAAATGCTAATCTGGCTAAGGCTTTCTGTATCATATATGCAATTTAATATATGTCATCTTCACCTTCCTCATTGATGGATTTATATTTTACTGGGTAGTATGTATTACAACAAAGTGTTTTTCCTCTAAAACTGAGATAAACAACTTGGGAACAAAGTGTGAACAAAGACTGGCTGACAGCAATGTTTTAAATATATTAGCAAGGAGATGAAATAAAACACAAGTATCTTTAGAAATGCTTAAATAAACTAGGTCTTGTGTGTGTATGGGAGGAGATAATGTGAAGTTGCCTTACAGGGGAAGAGGAGAAGGGCTGGAAGCAGGGGGATGTACCATTTACTTTTCTGAGTTTCAGGTCTTACTGTCTGTAAGCCAGAAGAACTAACCAGAGGTACATAGAAATTGTGTGGGACCTGCCACTTAAAAATGTGCTTAGAAAAAATAACCCAAACTACTCAAGGATTTGTCAAAAATGTCGTCTTTATTTTACGTAATGACTGATCAGCTAGTATTTAGTCTCCTCCTGGGTCCTGAGTGCTTTTGGTTGGTTTTGCAGAAGGTATCCCATAGGAACAGGATTTGAAGAGAGGAATGTGAGGTGCTGAGCATAGCGTTGCTCCTCCATGTGCCACAGCCGTGCACAGGAAGGGCTCAAAAGGGCTGCTTCTGGCTGGCAGCAGGGTGCTTGCAGGCACCTGCCACCTTCCACCCCGGTGTCCCTCCTGTGGGAGGTGGGTGGCATGGAGGCTGTGGCCTGAAGGCATGGGTTGTTGTACAAGGATGAAGGGGAAGCAGAGCTGGTGCTGGCTGTGGTGGCAGCCCCGTCATGGACCATGCTTCACCTGCAGCTGCAGCCATTTGCCTCCTGCCCCTGAGGAGCACGTCCCGCTTTACGCCTCCATCTTCCCCGTTTCTCACAGGCATCTGTGTGGCTCTGCATTCATCCTGCCTGTTCAAAAGATAGAAATCTCCATTTCTCCCTCCATTTTTGAAGAACTGAGATTCTTGAGTCCTTGAATCATTTGGCTTGCCCTCAGCTATGCTGCCTTTGCAGCATCCCTTTTATATAATTGCTGCTGCTCGCAGTATTCTGTAATACAGCCCCACTCCTCTCTCTAATAGACTGCTATGATGTCCATGACTTACATCCCTGAATTTTCATTACTGCTACAAAGACTTTTATGCACTTTAAAAGGGAACAGATGGATTCTTCCCTATTTTGGAAGTGATCATTCGTGCCTGTCCACCTTCTCAAGTTCACCTATTTTCATTACTTTAACTTGAAATGATTTGTGGAGTCTTCTGAGCTCTCAAAATTAAACTGGAGCCTGAATAAGATTTGAACCTAGATTTTCCTCATCTAACCTAAAGTAGATGATAGCTTCAAGGTAGGACCTAGAGAATAGTTCATTTTGGTTATAGTTCAAAACAGTAGTCAGTCTGTTCTTTCCCACTGTGCTCTTTCAATGTTTCTCCAAGGACGCTCACAAAGAGCCATTCGGAGATTGAAGTGGGAACAAAGTGTTAATTGTTAAATTATCTTTTGGCCCCTAAAAACCTAAGGAAAATCATCTGAAGGATGTTAGTTGCATACAGAGTATTCCTGTCTCCTTCCAGTGTTAAGTACTCTGTTTTAGAAACCCTTTATGCTCTGTCCTTGGCAGTTCTCAATAGGCTTTTGCACTCAAACAATATGGACCCTAGCAGGTGGCATTTTTGGCAAATGACCTCTTCTCAATACCAGGATGCTCAGAAGTTGGCCTTTCCCATCTTTTTCAGAACTATTAAAATAGGAGGTGAAGGGCAAATGTACTACTAATAGCATGAAGATGCACTCAGATCTTAGACGGGAAGAAAATCAAAATATCAGTTTCCAAAGAACTCGGTGACCAGCGAAGAGCGTGCTTCAATAGCTGCACGTAGTCACTAGCCGTGCTTCTCTCTGGAAACAAGTGATGCAAACTTACAAGAGCGGGTCTTCTGCTGTGGCAGAGGTTAATTATACGAGTGGGTCTGCAACTTGCAGGCTTTTTCTTCTGTGCTTCGCTCCCATTTGCCTTTCTGACGTGAACTGCAGTAATATGCACAATTTATGTGTCTCTGTCTGATTTTGGTTAATTGTAGTAGTAATTACTAATTTCCAACCCTTGACCCACTTTTTTAATCGCATTTTTTAAATGATCTTTTTGTGCCATTTTAAAATTTGGTGTTTGGTTTTTAATTTAGATAAATTATGCTAAAGTGTTCTTGAGAGAGCTGCACACTAAGGTCAAAAGCTTCATCTGCGCAGTGCCCATTTTCTTTAACCTATTTTAATAATTGTGGCTGCTTTCTTTAATGGCTAGCTTTTGTCTGAACTACGCAAAATCTGCCTGGTTTAAACCAAGCTGCTGAGGCAGCATTGAAACGAAGTGCTGTGGACTGGTGCTGAGGCTTTAGGGTCATCTTCGAGGTCGGGGAGGATCTGGGGCCGGGTTTGCTTCCTGCCCAGCAGCTCTGCACCACGCCTCATCCCAGAGCTCACACACCCAGTGCCTGTGCAAGAGGCCACGAGGCTTTGGTGCTCGGCAGCCACCTCAGGCTGTATCTTCAGCATCCCATCAGTTAGCTGCACTCACACCTTGCTGACCTTCTTTGAAAGCCTTCCCCCCAGCTTCTTTCCTGGAAGTAATAGGCAAATGCCTGTTGCTGCTGGTGGCCAGGCTCCCTGGTTGCCTGCTCCTCGTTATGCTGATTGCCCCACAGGAACACGGGGGGCTGTGCGAGGGCATTTTAGGCTGCCTGGTGATATCAGCATTGCGAGCACCTTCCTGCCTCATGGACTACTGCATGTGCTGACGTGGGGAGGTGTCGAGGGGAGGTGGCACCCCGTCCCGCACCAGTTCGATCAGTTCGATGGCCAAATGCCACCACAAATGGCAGAGGTTTCTCCTCAGCTCTTCTCGTGGAAGAGCTCACAGTGCTTTTTTTTTAAAAGGGAACCCTTTTTTTTATTTCTTTTCTCCTCTGCTGTCCCTGACCATACAAAAGGTTATATATGCTTACAAGTAGAAAAGTGGTTTGCTTTGGCTGTTTGCAGTAATCTGTGCTAGATGTTAGCCAGACTGGTTTTTTTTCCTACCTTTCTCTCTTCTCTGTTCTTCTCCTTTTGCTTTCAACTGGGGAAGTTTAGCAGGGTGTGACGTTTCTGAACTTGGAAATTGGTGTTAAACGCAGTTAGGTGACCAGCCTCTCTGGATAAAACAGAAGTTTGCCAAAGATCTTTGTGTCTTTAAACATTTGTACAAATTTCTTGTCAAACACAGAAATGATTGCCTTTTTTCCCCTTTCTTTCTCCTCTCTCCTCAACCACTTTCAGTCCCGCATCTGGTTTAATATAATGGGTGTTTGCACGAATGGCTTAGTTAGCCAGGGTGGTAATAAAACACTTTAAATATATTGTGACATTTGGATTTAATTAAAAAGTACACACTTAGAAAAGTAAAACATAATGTGTAGAGGGAGTCAGGAAGGTTTTTCTCCTTTTCCTCCAAAAAGCTAATTAGAGTTGTATTTTAAATTGTTTATGTGCTGCTAATCATTGTAATAAATCATTTATACTGAGAAAGACACACTCTAATGTGCTTGTGTAACTGTTTATGCTCTCAAGTTTCTATCATGAACAAATTGATCTGGAAGTGGATTTATTAACCACTAGGGAAGAAATCATTAGTGCTTTCTCTAAATATTCCCCAGGTACACTTTTATTATAGTAGTTTACTGTTTTAACTAAAACGTAACGTTATAGAGCCTTGGTTGTAATTATGATGCAAATTGACTTTCCATCACTAAAAGGAGGGAAAACTGCCTTTTCACTGGTAATATATATCTCTATTGTGTATGCCAGAGAAGCTTGCAGCTTCCAAAGTTTCTCTGAAAAGAAAGTGTAAACTCTTGTTTTTAGAGCAACACACCATGGAGACTTTATGGAAGTCTTAAAATAGCCTAGTTTCATCTCTGAAATCTACGTGGCCTTTGCTAAATGATTTTAGCACAACATAAGCCTAGCTGGTCACATTAATCCTTTTGTATCTGGCAGCACACTTAGACTTAGAAAGCAGCTGGGTGCTTTTGGAGTGCTGGAGACCACTCCAAATCTGTCGGAGATAACTGGTATCGCAGATCCCTTGGGACTGGCGAAGACTACAGAGATTTTCATCCAGAAAATCAGCACCTGAAGTGAAATTTATAACCTGAGATCTTCCGGTTTGTGGTGCTGTTCTTAATCCCAGGCAAGAAGCTGTGGACATCCCAGCTCTTGCCAAGGGTTTTTAAGGTGGGCTTTTCCTGGGAGCCTGGAGGTGGGTGCTGAGGTGACTGTGAGGGCATCGAGGAGCTGCAGTCAGTGGGGATTTGCAGCCCCCTTGCTGGGCCTGAGACCAAGCAACAGCTTTTGTGTTTGGAGGTGTTGCTGAATTAGTTTTCAGCACACATACTTTCCTATGATAGTAAATTGCTTTTCCACCATCCCCGAGAAGCCAAATCCAACCATCAAAAGCTCCAGTTAACACTGGTAGGTTTTGTGGGTGCCTTTTAAATTTAGCTGCTATTATTTGAGCACTGAATTATTTATTTACAGGCCTAATGTAAGGCAACCAGGCGAGAATACCTGTAACATGTTGATTTATATAGTTGAAGATATGGTTAGGCGTTTTTATTTGAAGTCCTTGATAGAATGAACTACAGTGCAACTTGATGGGGAGGTTTCATTTTCTGTGGGATATTCTTAACGTAAAAAACAGCAGCCACCCCACAAAACTAACCAGTGTCCAGATTTCTGGAAAAGCAGTCTGCAGCTCTTTCCAGCAGAGAAAGAAGACTCAGTATGAAAAAAAAAAAAAATTGTTCTTTTTAATACATACATCATTTGGAGGAGCTGACTGAAGAAGGAAAGCTGAGAGAGGAATGCATGTGAAGCCCACGAGAGGCAGCTGCAAGAGTGCAGTATCTCTGGGAGAGGAGCAGAGATGGGGTAAGTCGGGACCAGAAGCAAGCATTGTGTGAGCCTTCATGCAGAAACTTTCCAAAATCACCTCCTGTGGAAAGTGCAAACCATAATGCTGCAGTCTCTGGGATTTCAGCTTGTGTCTTCTGCAAAGCCTTACTCACGCTGCATGCATGCTTCCACCTGTCCCATACAAGTATGCAGAGGCAGTCCTGGTGTGAACAGTCTCTGGAGCTCAGTGAAGGCGTATTGACAGCTTAATGATTCTCTTCAGCATGTCCAAGGCTGAGAGCATCTGAAGGATTTGATGGCTGGCATGTATGCGTGTACATGAGAGAGACCTCTTGGCTCAGGCACTGGATATCTCTAGGCCTTAAGTATCTGCACTTTTATTTTTAAAATATGCCTTTTTTAGCTGCTCATGGTTGAGTTAATGTTCTTTATTTTTCCTTAGCCTTAGGGGACTTCAAAAGCCACTCCTGTGTGTCAGCCCTAGCCATACTCATGCCATGTCACCAGCAACCTGTGGACGTGTGTATGTGTGAAGAATCTATTGATGCTTTAATTACATCACTGTCACTGAAAGGGGCTTTCTGTATCTAGCTAATCTTCCCCCAAACAAATAATTTTCTCTCACAAGAACAAGAATTTCTCTGTCTTCTTTTGGACAATATTTCTGACATACTGGTTTAAAATCCAGCAATGCTGTACACATTTTGCTTGCAAAGTCTAAATTTTTTTGAGACTTGCAGCTATTCATTTTTCCAGAAGCCTACTCTACAGTGTTCTGCCACATTAGGTTTCCCTAATAATCCATGGGAGGATGTGATCAAGATCTATTACAGCCCCTCGATGTAGTAGGCTGTGGACATCACTGAATTCTGTGAAGGAGCTGTAGAGGCAATTCACTTTGCTGTTTGCAGATGGTTAAATCGGTATTTGGAATGCCGTGCTGTACTAACCAGCGCTCAGAACCGTAAGGAATCAAAAGATGCCTCGTGTCTTCTAGAAAATGTTTTTTTTTTTTTTTTTTTTTTTTTTTTGGTGTTCTTTAGATCCTTTTATGGCCATTTTCAGAGTGAAATAAGAGGCCTTTAGTCACTTCATATTCTGCTGAATCTGACACTTAGAAATGTAAACGTGTCTATCAGTATGCCATTAATTGAGAATAATAAATGTCCCTTTATATGCAAAGTCTTTATATAGAGGTGACTCCTGCTGCGATTCCTGAAGGCATTTTCCTTCAAAGTGCAAAAATATCAGCACTTAAAGCAGCATTTGATATCCTCTTGCTGTTCCTGCGGCCTGGGCTCTGCATTGCCATGGCTTATTTTTCTTCCCTTGGCACTGTCTGTGGAGTGCTGTATCCAAATGTGGACGTGCTCTGCAGAAGTGTCCATGAATGAATGGGACCAAAAAAAATAGCCAGTGGCAGTTTTACAGAAAGTACCAGAATTCAGAACTGGCTTGTCGTTTGATGGAGAGCACAAGAAAGGAAGGGACCAACACAGACATGTAAATGTAGTAAGTGGAAACAAAGCTGATGAGATGAGCTGTTCTTAGCCACCAGTTCTTGTGTAAGAACAACTTTTGTGTGCAGAAAGCCTGCTGATACAGTTTTGGGCTAGCACAGAAGGGTTAAAACATCTCCACTGTTGCAAGCTATTTAAATACGTAGCCTTGGAATACCAGGTCTGTAGGTTTTCAAGAAGAGCTCTGTTGTAATTTCAGACCCTTTTTATTGACCTGGGCACATAATGGCCTGGTAAGATTTAATGCATCCTGTTTAAGCTTCATTTTGTCTCCTTTCTTGTTAAAAATTCCTTGCAGCTTGGTGAAAAACTACCCATCTTGGCCCACCTGCTCGTAAGGCTTTTAAAATGTTGGCACCCTGAAACGGGGGGGAAATGGCTTTTGTGTGTTGTGGCAGGAGCTTCTCCTGGGTGTATGGGAGCAGTTCTGGCCTGTGGAAGAGCGAGGAGAAATTGCCACACTTTTAGGGTGAAACTGAGGTAAGTAAGGCCTGTTAATGATGAGGAAAAATGAGTAATAATTTCAGCGTATTAAGGCTGGGTGAGACGTGCAGGATTGCTTTGCTTTGAAGCTGGGTGGTGATGGTGTGGAATGGGCAGAAGTGGTCCCTTGGTTTAACTCCTAACTGTTCTCTGGGGAGGGTGATGTGCAGGTATCCGTACTGATTTGGACCTCAGCAGTGTGGTATATAGTGTTGCAGTTTAGTGGTAAAGCCACTAAATGGAGCTGTGATGAAGCCGTCCATGAATTACGTATCAAAGACTGATCGCTCTCTGGTGTTTATAATGCAGAGCATCTGTCTTAAATGCTAACTTCCAAAATATTTCTGTAAGCTGATAATGTGACACTAACTGTGGGATGTAGGTTTTTCATTTTCTGTGCTCTGTAACAAAAATAGGAGCTTGGGGTGTGCTGGTATGATGATGCATTAGCATAAAGTACACCTTTCTCCTGTAAAAATAGGCATTCCTCCCACCACAGCTGAAGAGCAGAGAGGACATTGCCTGCGGAGGTTTGCGTATTGTACTGCAAGTGTATTTTGACACTAGAAACTGAAGAAATGGGAAACTAGATATGTCTGGGGAGTAACTACTGATCTAAGTGTCAGGTTTGATACTGGCAGACTCTCTGGAACCAGTAGCTCAAATCTCAGGAGGGCTGGCGGAGCCCTTGACCTTTGTAGTAGGAGATGAACTGCTGTTACTGCTGAGGGCTGTTTTCAAGGAGAGGGATGGGCATGGAAGTGGTGCCAATTCTGCACAGACACAGGACGGCCCAGAGTACTAATACAGAGGAAGTATTCCCCCTGATTTTCTTGGCCATTTAAACAATGCTGTCTGTGTGATGTCTGTTGGCTTCCCTTCTCTCTGGAGGTGGCTGTGTTTCAGCCCTCCAGTTGTATGTGGTTGCAACGTGAAGGTTCTAGGCAGAAGAAGTGTGGTGTCAGCATTGGAAGCATATTTAAACTAATTGAAGTTTCAGATTGCCCGGGCTGTAGGAATGGTTTATGTTGGAGCTCATAAAAGAATGCAAGTATTTTTGAGGTATCCAGTTCGTGCCACTGGTGCTATCATATAAAAGTGACGAGTTTTTGCTTCCCCAAGGTCAGTGTGTCAATTCTGAAATCAGCTGTAGGCCTTTGAGCACAGGATAAGTGGCTGTCATGCGAAGTTGGCTACTTGTCCGATTGACAGACTAGAGCAAGCCGAGGGAGTCCCATGCCAACCCAGCACCATCTCAGTGGCTGTATGTACAGGGAGAGGCTGAGGGAGTTGGGTTTGCCCAGTCCAGAGAAGAAAAGGCAATGGGGAGAAGTCACCTGCGAGGGCTCAGAGTCCCTGTTTGGGACTGGGGCTAAATTTCAGCTGTGCTGGATTTGGGACTAATGTGAAAATGAGGCTGAACCTGCATAAAAAGTGTGAAGTCTCTGGGAAGTCTTCCTGCTGTTTAATTCTCCAAAAAGAGGGTGGCAATTGCACACTTGGCAGCTGCTGTAAAATTGCTGCTACAGATAACCAAAATGGGATAGATGTACTTGACTTTGGCTGAAATGCAGATATTTATTCTTTTTCACACAGTTCTTGTTTATAAGCACATAAGGACTCAGGATGGGTCCTGGGACTTGCAAATACATGTTCACATGTTTCCAGGAGGAAACACTGGATCAAGAGCATATGTTGGTTTTCTTATCAGAGTTTTGGTTCTCTGTGAGTTGGAATAAGTACAATAGCAGTATATAAAGATGAAGACAAATAAATTAAGATTTCTATATTTATGTTACCACTTCAAATACTGTTGGTATGCAAAAGGAGGGAAAAAAAAGACCATATAACACTTGAAACAACAAATTACTCATCTTAAGCTTTGCTGTGGCAATCATGGCTTGCTTTAAAGTAACATTTCTTTCCCTGCGCTTAGATAATTTAAACACTCCTCTGAAAAGAGGTACCACATGGAGTGCGGTAGAGTTGAAGTAAATTTCAGAAAAGGATTACGTTTTGCATGTGGAAACAATGACTGTAGGCTGTAGATAAACAACATGGGTTTGGAGTGATCATTGTTGCTACAGCGTGATTATTTTTTCTCAGGGACAGGCGCTAGCTTCTTCCTTTGAAGAACTGCTGCACTCATGTCTGTGTTGTGCTGTTTGTGCTGACTATTGGTCCGTTTGCTGATTACTTCCCTTTCTCACCCAAAAGTAGGATGCTGCAATCACATAACTTCTGAGTCTTCAGCAGCAGCAATGGGCTGCGACAAGAGGTTTTGGCAAGAGCCCCCTGTGGCCTATGAAAATGCCCTTATCGTGTACGCCATGGATATATAAGCATCTGTTCCAGAGCTTTGAAAGTCAGGGTTGCTGAGGGGATGGCGTGGTCTTGGGGGCAATCAGGCCTAGGAATAATGCAGGGCTGTTCAGAAGCTCTCTAGGTTAATAAGCAAATGTTTGTATCACAGGTCTGCAGGTGTGTTCTGGGAAGCCAAAGCTTTCTTTTTTTGGCCCACCTAGATGTCCAACAGGAACGTATTTCTTGAGTACTGTGTTTGCTTTATGAATGAGAAACAGGGGAAAGAAAGAATCTGATATGATTTGGAACTAATAAGGTGGACTTTGCAGCAGCCCTGCCCTTAATGACTTTTATTCTCACAAACCTGGTTTCCACATATTAATAGTCTTTTTCTTGAAATATCAAAATATTTGTAGCTTTTTCTTTTTTTTTCTCCTTTTGAACGGGAATAAATTATGTGGTTTCATTTGACACTGGTGGACATGTTTCTTTGTTCGATAAAGAGCAAATTTTCTTTAGATTTAGTTCCTTGGACTCATAGGAAAATTGTATAGCATTGAAATGCCAGGAATTAATCTGAATAGCCAGTGTGAGGTGGAAATGCTCCCTCTGCTTTAATTGGCATGGACCGGTGAAAGGCAGCTCTGTAGCTGCCTCCCTCGCTAACTGCCCAGCCTTGTGGCAGATTGACATAAGTCCCCGGTCTCTGGGGAACCGTAATAGAGTGCTCCCTGAAGTGCTCAAAATCCTGAAGGGAAATTAGAATCTTTTTTTTTTTCTTTTTCCTTTTATAGGGTTTTCTGGAGTACTTATGTTCATCCAAAGGACCGTGGACTATTAAATGGAGGTTGTTTTTTTTTAAAGGTTTTTCTAATTGCCACACTTCCTCCCTCTTCCCCTCTTTAAGTGGCTTTGGACAGTTGCAGAACTTTGATTTTAAATTTGTCTAATCTCTCGAGATATCTAGGTAGGGAAAACTATTGTAACTGAAAATGGTTCTTTTTTTTTTTTTTCTTCTTCCATTTTAATAGATATGTTTAGTCTACTTTAAAAGCTTTCTGGAGAATCTTTTATATATGGCTAATTTAAGCTTGTCAAGTTTTAATTATAATCTCTCTATACACAAGTTAAGATGCTTAATGCTAGTGAAAAGTTCTGAATACAAAGCAAACCTGTGTCAAGCTGCAGAGCACTCTTACCCATCTTAATTGCTTTTGGTCTGAACTTTAACCTCAACTCTCCCATCTGTCTTACAAATTCCCTTCTCTCATCACAACAACTTTCTTTCTGCAGAGTGCTGAGGATCTGTCTTAATTCTGCAGGATTTCTGGCATGGCAAAATCCTGTGCTATCAGTGCACGGACGCTCAGCTTGCTCCTTTTTCCCCTGCAGCACAGAGTGCTTTCCTCATGCACAGCCTGGCTGCCCAGGACAGCCCACAGCATGCCCTCGCCCCTGGTAGGACAGCACTGCTGGTGGAAGATTGGGTACCTCAGCTACTTCTGGTTTCAGATAAAAATCTGTACCCTAGAGCATCTGTAGTTGTTTCTGTCTGCAGTTTTATGGATGTTTTCTGAGGCAGTTCATTCCTTCCTAGGACTGCTGTCTCCCTCATTTCCAAGCTCTGACCAAGCTTTTGCAGCAAGGGCTAGTTGTGTCTTTTCCTTAGATAACAATGAGTTTCATTCAAGCTTAGAGAATTAGCCTTGAAAATACTTACTCTGTGCAGATTCCTTCTGGAGAGTGCATTTAAAAGTTTGAATCCAAAATTGATTTGGAAGTACTCTAATCTAAAATAACCCTGATGCTAGCATTGTTGTCTGCAGCTCCTGCTAGCCCCCAGTGTTCCGGTACAGCGCGTTGGCACGCAGTTCCCTGATGCTGTGAAATTCAGACTCATCTGTGGATACGGACTTCTCTAAAAAGGACTGCGAGGCACTTAAGACTTCTTATTTCATTAGTTCAGTGAAGGAGTTCATTTCAGCAGTCAGGGATTATGATGAGGTGGAGGAAAACCAAGCAAATCGAGCAGTAGAGAGTCCCGTCAAAGTGGAGTGGAAGAAAGGCTGCTCAGTAGGATTTTTTTTTGGCCTGTTGGTGCAGCATTTTAGAGCTGAAGGTTAGTGGTTTAGGATTTCTTTTTGGTCTGAGGTTTGAGGCAGATCACAAGGAGATGCATAGTTGGTCCAGACTTCAAGAGGTACATTTCAGGAAGCTTTTAGTTCTGCACGCTGGGCCAGGTCATATGATTTTTTTCATTGTTTTTAACCAAGTGTAACCATCAGCATCCTCATGTATGTTGGTGAGAATTAAATGGAGCATAAATAACTGAATTGAAGAGCAGACTTCCACTTTAAGAGAATCGGTTGCTGCACAAAGCAGTGGTAATGATCCAGAGGAGCAGGACACGTCAAGGAAAAGAGTAAAGTGTGAGCACCATCCAAAGTGCAGGCAGCAGGTCATAAATTCTTGTAGTGGTGGTGGTCTGAAATTCAAGGAATAGGATTAGAAAGCTACTGTAGGTTAATGAAAATGACTCCCTTAGGATCAGCTTGAATTCAACTCAGTGGTCAGCCATAAGAGGAGGAATGTCTTATGCAATTCCAACTTCTCATCCATATTCTGAATACTGAGATGCAAGGCTCCTGAATGCTTAATAGAGTAGAATATGCTCTGTTACGCTATATTTCATATGGCTTCTAAGATGCTTTAGTGCAAACTAAATGTCATGCTAACTTGCCCCAAACCCTTAGTGCTCACTTTACTCTGGAATATATGGTGAATTGCAACAGTGTTTTCAAAGCCTTCCTGGGGCATTTCACCAAAAAAAAAAAAAAAAAAAAAAAAAAAAGGAAAAAATGTGGATTTTTTCCTTTCCCCGTGAATGAATGGGGAAATGGCCAAGAGCGGGACTTTGTCTTAATTGTAGTGGTGAAATGGGGTAGCATAAAATCTGTCTGTGGAAGCAAATTGTGGCTTAAGCTAGACCTTAGTAAACAGAAGAACAGAAGCAGTGTCAGTATTTAGCCTCTTTTTTTCCTGTCTTCTCTGTCTTCATGGCATTAGGAAAAAGTGAATTTAGCTGCTATTATTTGCAGGATAGAGCAAGTTCTTTCTGACAAACTTTACCCTGCCCTTATTCTCTTTTGAGTTAGTATTTCAAGACTAGAAGGGTGCTGGGCGCTCTGGGGTCAGCAGTGGGGTGTGAAGGATCATTCCAATTTGGTGGGGGACCATACTTTGTGTAAACATCTGTGTTAAATGGCATTCAAGGTGAGAATATCCAGAGTCTTCCTGTTGCCTGAGCATCTGCTTTAAGGGAGTTGTGGGCTTTTTTCTGGTCTTCCTCAGATAGGAGTTGCAGCTGAACAAAATGCAGTCTTTTCTTCTCTTTAGGGTCTGGTATTAGAGTTTTCAAGGTATTTTTAGACCCCTGAAGTTTGGCTCCACATTGCTGTGTTGACTGCAGGTGTAATCCAGATACAGTGCAGTTGTGTAGATCAGGACCATTTTTGGCATCCCTTCTGGCCTTGTCAATGTATAGCTGGAGTTTACCAAAGCAACCCTGCAAATTCCATGCTGTATTTTAACATAACATCTTTCCTACATTGCCAGCATTTCAGGAGGTAGTATAGTGTCATTCAGAATTCCAGTGTTTGCAGAAGGTTATAATATCATTAATATCCAAGATAATACAAATTCTGTTTCCTAAATCATTAACCATGTACTGGTTGTGCGTGGTGACCACCGGTGCAAAGCAGTGATGGCAAGTGCCCAGCCTTCCCTCACCCAGAGCCTGGTCCCTCTCTTACACGACAGGAAAAACATACTGCTTTGCAATACTGGGGGGAGGAAGGATGTTCTCTTAACCTTGTTTTTTCTCCACTACTTTCATGAGACAAAATTCCAGGCTGCTTCATTTTTTAAGTCAGCAAACTGATTATATGTTGTAAAAGATCAGTGTTTTCATGGGTGAGTAGTAATTACTGAGTAATGGCTTAAAACATTTCCTGAAGGAACATAAAGCTGTTTTTAAAAGTCAAGAGTACATTAAAAGGATTACCATGTAGATTTGATTTTTAGATAACACTAAAATGGATCCCAAATGGACTTATGAAAAGGGATGCTATCTCTTTAATGGAAAGTGCATGGTCTGACAGCTCAGCATGCAAATGGTCCTGCAAAGGACTGTGTGTTGTGTTTTTTCCTTTCAACAAGAAGAGAAGGAAATAGCTTTCCTTCCTGCCCTGCTCCTTTCAACTTTTAATAGCAGACGGGTTGGTCTGCTGTCGCTAGGAAAGGGAGAAGAGGCTGGGTTTTCGGGATAACTGCATCTTTCTGATTCATTAGGGAGGTGTATTTCATGACTTCTAGAAGGTCAGCAGCAATTGTCTCCCTTACAAGGATTGCATTAAGTAGAGGGACTCTCTCTGTGTTCTTTATAGGTGAATCTTTACTTGTCTGCTGAAAATGAAGAAAATATGCAAATGAATATTTAGTGCCTCTATATTTATAGAGGTAAAAGTGCAGCTGCACTAATCTTGTGCAGGGCATATAAGCATCAATGTTTGGCTTTGCAGTAAGTTTGGAGGGGAGGCTGATCCTTTTGTACTAGAATAACTTGCAATCACTATAGCATTGGCTATTTCAGAGTTGCCAGCACAACTTTCTGGTGCTTGATGGTGTAAAATATGCTTTTGGCCTGAGTAGGGTTTCTTCTAGAAACATTTAAGAGTATATTCATATTTCATTAAACACAGAGCAGCAGGATTCCAATTCTTTTGTGGTATTGCACAAGTTATTATAGGCTCCAAAAGTCTTGAGAAATTTCTCTAAGCCTGTGAAAGCTTTAGATTGGGTAGTCATCATTGCCTGCATTAAGGGCTGTGACAGATTGCTTCATCAGTGTACACAGAGCAGAACATCAAATGGCCATTTGGCAGTGGGCACTGAAATTCTATTAAGGTTGCCGAAAGCTTAGGTTGACATTGTATGTGTCTGCAAAGAGGCAGAAGAAAAGAGATGATGATGATCGTGCAGCGATATAGCTCTATTCTCCTTAAAATATTCACAGACATAGTGTACCAAATCTGTCAGAGTGATGTTAATGTTTCGCTGCTAAACCTGAGCTCTGCTACATCACACATCTTTGCATATCTATTGAAACCTCAGTAGCAATATGTTAAACAATGCATTTTACCCAGAAGGTCAGGATTGTGGAGTATTACATGTGTGCAAGGAAATAATTGAGTTGAGTTTTTTACTTCTCAGACACTCTTTGCGATTTTAATTTGATATAAGGTTTTTCTCTTTGGTTTTATGTCCCTTTTGGAAAAGGACATGGAAGGGGACATACAACTCTATCTAAGTGAGCTGAAAAGAGCATGAGTTTTTTATCTTTGTGATCATTTGACTTGGAAACTCTTCTATTGGTTTTCTTTGACACCCAAATCTCTTGACGAGAAAACTTGGGATCTTAGTATATTTTCAGCAGTCACCTGCAAACCAGTGGAGTAGTGAGGGACATGGGAAGAATTCCAGGCTGATCATCCCAAATAACCATGTTCTCTCATCTGTGATGTTACCATTCTGCTGGAAAGGTGGTTTGCGGGTATTGTCTCCATTGCCAGAGTGTTTTCTACTACAGAAACTGAATGAGGGAACTAGTCACCTAAAATCAGGAACTTTGCTAGGTTGCAGGATGCTGAATTGTGATAAACCAAGAAAGTTTGATCCAAGTGTTCTCAGATTAGGTTGAAGGTACAAGAAATCAGCGTGTTTTCTTTTTATTTATTTATTTATTTATTACTGTTCCCAGGGCTTCAAATAGAAAAAATGGATTTTACTGAAACATTGCATGTGCTAAGAATAAGCTTTGGGCATGTGCCAATTATGAAAAATTAAAGTTCAAACAAGCATATTTTATGAGCACAGGGAAAATGTTGCTTATGAAAATGACTTATGGAAACTGGTTTGCAGCAGCAATTATTATGGTTTGCATTCAGTCCTGCTGCCATGTGTTCCTTTATAGCAACAGGTCATCCTCTGGTAAGACCAGCTATGCAGCACAGTCTTAAACCATGTACTGGAAATCTCAAAACACTGGAGGAAAATGAAAATTAGATTCTACCTCTAAACCTTTTGCCCTGAATCAAGACCTACCTCAGTACCAATTCAAATGATGAGAATGGTTGTTTTGGGTATCACTGTCTATATGAGCAAATGGTTTGAAAGTAAGGTCTCTCTGCATGTGAGATTGGAGGTGGGGTAAGCCATTCGTGAAACCTTGGATCACTTTTAGGCAGCTGAAACTGCTATGGGAAGCTAGACCCTACAGTACATTTCACTAAAGCTTGTTCTAAACTGAAGGGCCAAAAAATTGCTATGTTACTGGAAGGAGGTCTATAGCATGGTTAAAACAGAAGTACTGATAAAAATGTTGTTTCTCCTATTAAGCACCCATTCCAACTACTTTTTTGCCATGCTTGGGGAATTCATTCAGTAATGATACAGAAGAAAGAATACCACAAATGAATTGCTAAAGCCACTGTAAAAAATACCCTACTATATATTGCAGCCTGAAACTGGAAATGAAAAAAGATTGTGGTTATTCATTGAATAATTTTGATGAATGGTCTAAGGCTTGTTCGTAAGCATTTAGTTGCAAGTACTTGGTGTTCCGAAAGTAATGTTTTAATTGGCTATACAGATGACAAGATGACTTTCACGGTTCTGGCCATAGTTCTTCAAATGAAATGCTTGGTGAAGATGCCCAAGATGATGTACTCTCAGTTCAGTGGAAGTGCATGGTTTACCTTGTTTCACAGAGTGTAACATTCATAGAAGGTGAGTAAGACAATACTGGGAACACCAAGTGAGCTTCTTTTTAAGGGAATGAAAATTCACTGCATCTTTTTGGCAGTGACTGTCTACATTTACTTAAATGGGTGATGCAGGGCTCTAATGCTTTTAAATGATATAAGATCCTCTGATAAAAGACACAAGAGTGCAGCTTATTTATTGTGATGAGACAGGAGTTAATAAGATTACTTCTACTCTTCAGTTACTTTTTCATCTTTTGCAGCCAAATGCTGTTTTTTTTTTTGTTTGTTTTTTTTTTTTGTTAGCAGGCAAAAGGAGGACAGGTCATTTAAAGAGTGTTATGCTAGAAATAAACAATTGTCCCTCAAGTGGAACTCTGAAACCTAGGCTTGATTGCTCAGCTGCTGAAACTCCGGTCTTTAAACCAGGATTGCTTTTAGCACTGGAATGCAGCATCCCTATAATAATTGCTTTCATAAATTTCAATAAAACTTTAAATAAATAATAATAAAACGTAAGCCTGTAATTATAGTGTTCTTTGGCAGAGGGGTTGTTCAGAAATGTGGTAAGTGTGTCTGAAAGGCACTACTTGTGCAGGAAGTTGTGGTGGAGAGCACAAACATAACTCCAGCACCGTGTTGTGCAAGGTGCTATATGGATGCGTAAGAAGCCCTGTTCTCGAGTGGTTGTCAAAAACTTTTCTGGGAGTGGATATTTTTATTTTTTCTTAGTTACCTGCTTTGTTTTTGAGCGAGCTTTTATGGTAGAAGTTGCTAATATGAGGAAAACTTTAAAGAATAAATAAATAAAAAAAAAAACAACAAACTTGCAGAGGGAAAGAGTTAAAGCCATCTGCCTGAAAGCATTGTGTAAAACATACACACAATGTTGGGGAAATAAGCCAATTATGTGTGCTTCACAGGAGGTGGGGGACTGACCTTTGTGTATAATTAGTTCTTTTATTTAAAGCAAAGATTTTGAATAGAATAACTAATTAGCTGTCATAAATGGCAAATTGAAGATTTTGGCCCGATTCCTTGGGGAACGTGGGAGGACGTCCCTCCTCCCAGCCCGTACTGTACGCTCGCTCTCCTCATTAGGGCTGTTTTGAGTTTCCTGCAGCAGTAATGAGGAGTGCAGCGGCGGCACTTCCCCCGGAGCCCCCCGACAAGGCGCTCAGCGCAGCACAGGAGGAGTGGAGCTGCCTTCAGCCCCTGGGCTTGTGTGGGTGTCGTGAGGGCTCGCGTGGCGGAGGGGCTGCGGGGAGCTGCAGGGGGGCTGCGACGTCCTGGTGGTATCACCTGTGCTGCATGCGCTGGACTTCGTTGCAGAAAATCCAGGAGAGCTGCAAAGCCTTGAGGCATATATCATTAGCCAGCAGTCCCACATTACTCTTTCAGACCAATTAACCTTTAGAGCTGCATTAAAGAAATTAGGTGGTGAACTTCCATGCTTTCAGAAGGGACCAGTAGCTCTCTTGCAGACCAGAGCGCTGTGGAGACGTATGCCATAGGACCATTGCAGATAACTGTTATTTAAAAGGTCTACCATCTATAAAAAGTTTCGGGGCTGTCTTAGAAACGAGGCTTTATGAGCAGTGCCCTTAGAGGAACTGCAGCTGATTGCCACGTTGAATAGAAATATCAATGAAATGGGCTAGAAAAATTTAGAGGTCTACTTAGTGGACACTTGTGTTACAAAGCCAGCGGAATAATTTTACAGAAGGACCCCGACTGAGAAGATACGGGCTGATTCAAGCTGGTTTGCCCGGCTGTGAATAGAGGTAAAGTTTAGATTACTCACTACAATAACAGCCTCTTTAGACACAGCCATAAATTTCAGTATGTCCAGAGGTGGTGTCTATAATTTTTTAATGTGCATTGGAGCTCCGAGCACTCAGAACAGGTTTTGTTTTGTATTTACCAGCAGCAAGTCTATTAAGTTGTAAAGGGCAAAGAAGGGAGTGTAGGTAGCCAAAAATAGAAAGGCTTCATCTGTCACTGCTAAGAAAAGATAGCAATGGATGGCTAGCAACAGGAGAGGGGAGGGAAGTGGATGGTACTTTCAGGATTTCGTGGTCAATCTGCGTTCCCTTTGTGATCATGTATTTAAACAGGTGAGTGGCCAGCTGTTAATTTGCCTCGCTCTGCACTGCCACTTTTTGTTGCCTTGTCCTTGCTCATAGGGTACACGTGAAAGTTGTCTATGGTGACCCCATTCCTTCTTGACACACAGATACCATGCCCCTGATCGAAACGAATGAGGCATCTTGGTATTTTTTGCTAAATGTCGGGGGGAAAAATCTACATGGGGAAATGAGGCGGCATTGCAGTTTTGCAGCGGGGAAATTTCCAAAAAGGAAGAGCAGCTCTGCAGGCAGCTTCTGCCTGCAAGGCCTGGCTTGTTTGGGGATTGCTGGAAGGGAGGCAGGAGGAGGAAACTGGGGCTTGGTGCTGGCTGCATCCTCTCTGTGCAAGCCTCCGACTGCGAAAGGGGTTAAGCTTTTGAGATGCTGCTCTCTTGTTGCTTGCAAATGACATGGCAAGCCTGCGAGGAACCTGTGCTGATCAAGTTTGGCAGTTTTTGAAATTTTGTTTCACGCCTTGCCTGCTGTGTCAACTCACCAGCTAATTGCAGCTGCAACTTTCTGTAGCGGTGTGTGCGCTCCGTGCAGACCGGCTGGCTGGATGTCGGAGGGAAGCCTCACAGACCAAAATGTAATTTCAAAACACTGAACCTGACCAGCAGAGGCTGACCTTGCTCGTTATTATCTGAGTAGGAATAGCAGCTTTGAACATCATATGATCTCTGAAATGGTACCTTTTTTCATTAGAAAGCCCCCTGCTGAACACTGACCAAATACATAGCTTTTTTCCTTGCTTAAGGTACTGTTTAAAAATATATATATCTGTTCCTTTGCTAGTTATTAGAAGAAAATCAAAGTGTTACATTCCCCTTATTCGCAAAAGCCTCTCCTAAGACAATGGTGTGCTTGCAATGGCAGGGAACTGAGGCCGCAGCGGGGAGGGAGGGCAGCCAGGACCGCTGAGGGAAGAACCGCTGCTACGCAGCCAGCCCGTGGCCGTGCAGTGCTGCTGTCTCCAGGCCTGCTTACCACTTGGGAAACCTGCTGTGATGAGCAAACCACAGTCTTGTAATGGTCCAGACAGGGTTTCAGCCCCACACGGCTGCCCTGGTCTCAAGGGACCCCTCGCTCTGGGTGAAGGCAGCTGGAAATCCAGGGGTACGGCACGCGGGTTCTGAGGGGCCTGGGAGGTGCTGTCAGGCTGAAGACGTGTTCTGAGTTGCACAGATGGTCTCAGACCCCATCTAAGCAGAACTTCTCATGCGAGGGGATCTGAGGGTTATCCAGAAGCTGCATTTTGAAACCTGCAGCATCTCCAGATGCAGGAACCACCAATTACCGAAACAAAGCCTGCAAGCAGAATGGCATGAAGACACCACTTCTAACAAGCCCTCTGCTGCATGTGAGGGTATGCAGCTCATATTCAGAGAGCCAGCTTTTGGGGGTGTAATGACTCACTGGTGTCCAGGGCTCCTTTCTAAAAACACAGTTCTTATCTCTAGGTCTTAGTTTTCGTAAGTGCTAACTATTTTCATTCATCACTGGTGCTAACCTTACACAGCTCTCAAATGCAAATTTGTGTTTGTGCCGTTCCACATCTCAGAATAAGGCAGTCTTTTCTCATGATGTGCTGCGTATCGCATTTCTCAGACTTCCCCATCTTTCCCTCTGTCCCAAAAGTGTATTTCTCCGTGGCTGTATGTGTGGAATTTCTCATGGGACCTCTGGCAGAACGAGCGTGAGTGGCCATTCTGGGCTGCATGTGTGGTAGTTAAAAACAGGCTTAAGTTTTCACATAATTCTTTTGATGCCAGTGGTAAATATGCAATAAAAGTTTGTGAGTATTGACTTTGCCAGTGTCGCAGAGCATGCTGCAGCAAAGCAGGAGGGCTCTTTAAGTCTTAAGAGTTTTTGAATGTTACTTGACCTGTCTCCGTGCTGCTGAGACCACTTTGATAGCAGATGGATCAATACCTCGCTGTTTGTGTAGAGGTGTCTTAAGTGCTATTGTCATCTGCTTGCAGCTCTGACAAAGCAATTATTGCTGTATGAGTGGTAGGTTTTACATGTGCTGAGCATTAGCCACCACTGGGTCACCCTGGTTTCTAAGGCAAGCAGCAGATGTCACTTACTGCAGTGGCACTGACTTGTTCCACTCAGGGTAAGGGGCTGTTCGTAATTCCATTATAAAGCTGCTACTTTCTGGGACATCCAACTTGCTACAGAAATGGTGGCTTAACTTTGGGTAAGGGTATACAACCAGTGACCCCTGCTGCTCTAGCCAGGGCCCTTCTCCGGCTCGGGAACTTGAGTATCCTGTCACCACCTCTCGCCTTGCTTGTGCTTGCTTTGCAGCCCCAGCAGGGATTTCTGGAGGGCAGAAGAGGCCTGGCTTCTCACTGCCTGCTCCAGGGGTACAAGAGGAGGTGGGAGGCACTGCCTTGATGCTCCCAAAGCAGGGTGGCTTCACGGCTGGCCGGGAGCCTCTGGTTGGGGTACTCTCAGCAGTCCAGCAGGCTTTTGAGTAGCATCGATTTTAGAGCAGCCAAGGGATGGCTCTAGCCTTCAGTGGGGCCTCTGTAGCCAGTGGGGTTTACAAAGGAGGGAAACCAGCAGCATACCACATCTTGTACATCCACACCCCCCCCCCCCCCAGCTTGATCTGGACAAGCTGTTGGGCTGGGGTGCACGCACTGGCGTCCCTTCTGATCTTTGTAATTGCCTGTGGCCGGTAATTAACAGCGCAAGGGTACTACTAATGAGGGGGAAAAAATGTTGAAATGGCTGCCAGTTTATTCTGCTGCAGAAATGTTAATTAAAAAAAGTCTGGGGCTTTTGTGTCAGTCCTACCCTTAGGAAAGAAGTGTGTTCCTGCAAGTTCCTGCCTACCCCGCAACAGCAAACGAAGCCTACGTTTACCTTCCTTTGGCCTTCGGCTTCCTGCAATGGGAGATCCTTGTAACGAAGGCCACAGCCGTGTTTGCTCACAGATGTGTTTGCTCCAGCTCACGGTGCTGCCCCGAATGCAGGCAGCCTCTTTGAGCTGTTTGGGTATTGTCTAACGTGCCTGCTGTGTTGGTGTTGCAGGTGTGCCGATGTTATCCGTGCAACCCAAAGGGAAGCAGAAGGGCTGTGCTGGCTGCAACAGGAAGATCAAGGACCGGTACCTGCTGAAGGCCCTGGATAAGTATTGGCATGAAGACTGTCTGAAGTGTGCCTGCTGCGACTGTCGTCTTGGAGAGGTTGGATCAACTCTTTACACAAAAGCAAATCTCATTCTTTGCCGCAGAGATTACCTGAGGTAAATAGAGGAATGTACCGGGGGCTCTTCCCAAAGCCTCTCGGTTTGCTGCCAGCTGTTTGTCTTTCTAGCCCCCTACTGTGAAAATGTGTACTTGTGCATGGTCAGCCCTGCCCAGAAGAGGCTGGAGTTCCTTCCCTGTCTGAGCGTGGCTTTTGGTTTGCACTCAACATACCTAGTATAGTCAGTGAGGTGTCATCCTATCTTTAGGTCAAGATAGAAGGAGGATGGCATGGCTTAACTCTGTTATTCTGAACCAACAAACAGCAAAAAGGGCTTGCTGAGAAAATTAAGGCCATTAATTCTTCTTGCATATCTATGATGTTATTTGTGCTCCTTTACGACTGACATTCTATGAATCTTTGATCTGACCAGACCTTTAGCTTTTTCTTTTCTCTTTCAGTGCTGACTTTTACACAGACTTTTAGTGCTTATATTCAGCAAGGTTCCTCCCATGGGGCTCTTGTCTCTTTGCTAAGTAAACAGAGCAAAACACTCCAAAATTACAGATCAACTTCAAAAAATTTTTTGTTCATGAGGTAGTCTGCAGAGACCAATGCTAACTCTGAGTTACAGCTACCCTGACAGTCTGCGTCTGCAATACATAACAACACATGGGATTTTTTGCCTAGTGTGTATAGGGTTTTTGCACAAAATACTTTAGATAAGCACAAATGAATTTTAGTAAGGCAGCGGCCCTAATGCAACCATTCTTATGAGGGTCACACTGCAAAACACTCCAAGTTTTATTTTATTTTTCCTTTAGAAGGACGTACTTGATATCCAGCTAGTGTTTGTTTTCTTTTTTTTTCCTAAAGCACTGGCAGTATTTCTTGTGCAACCTCAACCAGCAAACACATCTGAAGCAAAACAAAACCCACCACACTGGTTTCAGAAAGGGAGGCTGATCTTGTGGTGTGCAGGTGGTGGCTAGGTTGGTCCCAATGATCAGATACTTCATGTATTTCAGTGTAAAACATATTCCTGAAAAGTTTTCTGAGCAAACTTAAACAGGGAAGTTTCTCTTTCTAAAACAAGATGGAGCCAAATAGAAGAAATAAGTCTAATAGCTGCTATATGAGAGCTGCCACCTTGCCTCTCAGCAAGGCAGTATACAAAAACATCCTGTCCACACAAGGATTTTTGTGCCCTGTTGAAATATGTTAACTGCTAATCACAGGAACCCCCGAAGTCTTTCAGAAGAGCTGCTTCTAGAAATAATCTTTCTTCCAGAAAGTACAGGCTGCATTAGCTTCTGGAATGTTTCTTTATGTGTGATGGTCTTAAAACACATACCTTGTTTGCACCCAGCTTGCCAAACAATCTAGGTCTCTCCATCAGCCACCCTCCTCTTTTTTTATCATTTATAATTTCTCTAGACTTTGTCATATGTGCACTTGATTACTTAATTTTAAAACAAAACAACAATTTTATTCTGACCTGAAAGACAGATACTCAGTGTTCTTCCTTGCGCTGCAGAACCCTACTAGAAATTCATCAGCTGGGTGGTGATTCCCATTCACATTTGCTTTTTGAGACCTACAAGCTACCCATCCATTTAATGAACACTGTATTGATTTATATTTGGTTTAGTTTCATAACAAAAATAACATGCAGCATCAAATCAGACATGTTAGACTACCAAAGGAGAGCAATATTGATGATGTTAAACTTGGAAGAACTTTTTATCACTGCAGTTGTGGAACATCTCTTTCTTTCTGTGGTTTATCACAAGAATACTGCTTTGAGGTAGAAAAGCTTAATCTGGGATCTTCTCATTGTCTGTGCTTAGAGGTAGGAAAGAAGCCAGGAGTTGCAGACTCCAAGAAGCAGCCCACATCCCAGCTTTGAGAAGAGAGGGCAATTCGTGATGTGAAATGTGGAAGGCAACAGTTGAGGATAGTGTTTTACCATGGCCATGCAGCTTCTGTCACAGCAGCAGTGGGTCTTCGAAGCAAACTTGTCCTGGACCTGAAAGGGGTTTTGTAGGCTCCTCTGCCTTTATTTGTTGGGTTAGAATAATCCCTGACCAGCCAAGGGGGGGAGTCTGTTACTATCTGCATAGAATTGTTAAATTGTGAAGAGCAAAACTGAGCTAGACGTTCTCTGTGCTAAGGAAACGTTAGGTATTATGAGTAATATAGTCTCTTAGAGCACCTTTGACCAATAGAAATATTTTACTTCTGTTGCTGTTGGGAGGTGCTCTGTAATTGTCATAACCCAGGAAATTTGACCTGGAGCTGGGTAGGAAGGAATAGTGTAAGTTCTGTAACGCAGCTGTTAACTGGCATTCAGCTGTTCAGCCAGCTTCACAGCTGTGATGTTTTGTGTTCCTGCTAATTAAATTCAGGTTGATACTCACTTTGGGGGTTTCTGCTGCACTCCTGGGTTCCGTCCTCCTGCTGATAAGGCACCCTCTCAGGGTCCTAGAATAGCAATAAGGAGCAATGCCATACAGCCCTCTGTTTTATGGAAGCATAAAGGATTTTTTTTATTATTTTTTTTTTTACTTTAAAACATCTCCTGTTGCCTTCTATGCATAGAATTTCTTTCTCTCCCAATTTTAACTATTAGTTCTATTAATAGAAGGAACTGAAGTTGCTGCCACCATCCTCTGTTCTGTCAGTTCACTCCTGGTAATTTGAATTGTTCTTCTTGTAGAATTACCCATTTCCATCATATTTAATTCCTTCCCTTTAATATAGTTTTAGAGTCTCTATCCACAGCTTTTTTACCTTGCTAAAATGTCATTATATTTATTCTACTCGCCAAATTTTAGCAGCATTCATTGCTAAAAATAAGGTTTTGTACCTCACACTGTACTCACATCAAGAAGTGAGTGCTGTGCTTGGAGGACAGTCAAGGAATTGTTGACCACTTCTTCTGTATGCCTCGAATGAGTCCAGTGTCAAATATCGTGCTGATGTTCAGTAGGTCAACCATCACTTGAGAAGCTAAAATTAAAAGCTAGGTTGATTTTGAGGCCATAATTGCAAATACCTGCATCTTTCATATCAGAAGTCCAACGTCTGATCAAGGCATTGGGGAACATGTGCTTTGCGACGTGCTTTCCCCTGCCCTGCTCGGGGTCTCCTCTACAGCCACCACCAGGGTTGGGGTCAGGTGTCGGGGCTTCTGTCACCGACACGGGGCATGGTGCTGTGATGGGAGCAGCTGGTTCCTGCCCTCCGTGTCGCAGCCAGCTGTGGTGGTGGTGGTGGTGCCGCCTCGGGCTGGCCGCCGTGTGCAGTCATCTTCAGCGGGCAAATCTTTGAAAATCTTTCAAATGTATTTCAGGAGCTGCTAGCAGACCACAGCCCGATCATTTGTTTCAAAAGATAAACTGTCGTCATTGCTTGTGAAGGAACATTTGTTAACCTTCACATTTCATAAAACGCTTTCTTGCTCATTTTTTAATCATGAAAGATGAAATTGGATCTCGAGTTGTTATCCTTGCGGTATCACCTCAGTCTCCAGCTGTGTCAAGATGTATCTTTCGATACATTTCATCTGAGCAAATAGATTTACCATTTGTTTCATAATCACAGTTCCAGCATTTCTACCTCTAATTATTTTTGATAAGCAAATGCTGTTGGAGAGGCTGCTTAAGGGACGGAGCAGCTTAGCGTGCAGCTCAGGAGGCTCCTCGCAGCCCCCGTGCAGCAGAGTCGCGTTCGTCTTCCCGCGCGTAATTAAACATTCACCCAGCTCCAGGTCACGGGCACGGCTTGGGTGTCACACCGGGATTTCCCAGGAGGATCTGACAACGTAAGTTTTGCTGTGATGTGTTGATGAAGAATGTAATTTTTCCTTTTTACTCGGTGTGGTGCCCTCACATGACGAAAGGAGGGTCAGGATCGCTTTGACAGGGGCACAGCAGTTGCTGCGGCATGTTTGCTGTGCTGGTGTTGGGAAAGTTTTCCATTGCTTAAATTGATTAGGGCTTTAATTAGACTCTAAAGAAAGTGCAAAATCTGCATTAAAAAATGATGGTGAATTGGTAAGAGAGAGGATTTTCTGGGAAGTCCTGATGTTGTCCTCAGTGGATTTTGTAGAAATTCTTTTCCCCAGCTGCCCACGGGTTTTTGATCAGCGTTGGAAACTCAGCATGGCTCGATGCTGCAACCCGAGCGTGGTGTCAGTGCCTGGGGCAGGCAGAGCAGCCCTGGGCACCCCAACAGTCCCTGGCACTGGCACACTGCGGTGCTGTTTGCATCCTGGGGGCTTTAACTCCACCTTTACTGCACGCCACCACGGGCATCTCTGAGGCCAGAAGAGCCACCTGTCCAGTGCTGGGGTTTCCAGTTGTTGGATACTGGGTGTTGTTCTGTTTAAATGTCCCTAGCAGGTTCATTTTGTTAGTGAATCACTCTGGCAGGCCTCTAGATGTTCTGCTCTGTGTCTGATACTGTCCTGTCTCCTGCAGAGGTGCAGGGCGTAATTTTGTTGTGGATTATGAAAAGCCATTTTACACAAACTGCTGCATCTGCAACCCCTTGAGGCAGGGAGGAAGATATTTCAGTTTCTTTTTTCCCCCAAAGGGGCACAGTGTGCATGTGTGCACTGCCTGCTTTTCACGGGACACGTTCAGTGTGGGAGGGGAGGCAGAAATGCAGTGTGCCTGAACAAATGGTGTCTGCTCAGAGCCTGCAAGTGCTGCTAAATCGAAGTGCTGTTCTTGCATCGCAACAGGGAGCGTCTTGCATGCTACATAGGATACCCTCACTTCTACGCTTGGTATCTGTACAGATTAAGGAGGATTAATTAGGCTCAAAATGCAGTGTGTCTTGGCATTGGCAGCATTGCTGTGCTTTGTGATGTTAAAACACAGATTTTTTTTCTTCATACTATCTGGTCCAGGAGTTCACAGAATCACAGAACTTCTAGGTTGGAAGAGACCTCAAGATCATCGAGTCCAACCTCTGACCTAACGCTAGCAGTCCCCACTAAACCATATCCCTAAGCTCTACATCTAAACGTCTTTTGAAGACTTCCAGGGATGGTGACTCCACCACTTCCCTGGGCAGCCTGTTCCAATGCCTCACAACCCTTTCAGTAAAGAAGTTCTTCCTAACATCTAACCTAAAACTCCCCTGGCTCAACTTAAGCCCATTCCCTCTCGTCCTGTCACCAGGCACGTGGGAGAACAGACCAACCCCCACCTCGTTACAGCCTCCCTTGAGGTACCTATAGAGAGCGATAAGGTCACCCCTGAGCCTCCTCTTCTCCAGGCTGAACAAGCCCAGCTCCCTCAGCCGCTCCTCGTAGGACTTGTTCTCCAGGCCCCTCACCAGCTTCGTCGCCCTTCTCTGGACCCGCTCAAGCACCTCGATGTCCTTCTTGTAGCGAGGGGCCCAAAACTGAACACAGTACTCGAGGTGCGGCCTCACCAGAGCTGAGTACGGGGGACGATCACCTCCCTAGCCCTGCTGGTCACACTGTTCCTGATACAAGCCAGGATGCCATTGGCCTTCTTGGCCACCTGAGCACACTGCTGGCTCATATTCAGCCGACTACAGCCTGTGCTTTTCAGGATAAACAAGCAACGTATGTTTTGTTCTCTTGCTTTTTTCTTTTCTTTTTCTTTTTCTTTTTTTTTTTTTTTTCCCTGCACAACCTCCCAGTGAGGCGGAAGGCTTATGTGGAGTATTTTTCCCAGCTGTGAAATGCTGCCGTGCCTCTTGTGCTTTCAAACTTGCAGCTTTCTGACTGCTGTTCTTAAACTCTCCTAAGAGGAGGTGCTCAACAAGTGCTCAGCAGTTGCAGAGGCAGCCAAGATGGGTTGTAAGGCCAGTGGCATCAGTTACACTACAGGAAGGCTGGGACAGGAGAGGAAGACCAGGACTTCTACCTGTGATAAGAGCCCCAGCCCCACTGTAAGTATCTCTAGAAAATATGGAGGAAGAGACAAAAGGAGTAAAAATAAGTGAACATTCGTACAAGTTCTTCAACTGAAAACACATGCCCTTGAGCAACCTTGAAGTTTATGCCCAGTGATCTCAGAGCTAGTGTGGTCACCCAGCCAGGGGCCCTTGTTTTAAGTCCTCTCGTTGCGCCGTCTGGGAGTGACAAACCCTTGGGCATGCAAGATGGAAATTCCTTTGGACTGAACTTGAAGGCATCATGAGAGGACAGCCTGACCAGCTTCATCTGTATCAAAATGCATTTCCTTTCCTGCAGCTGATGTGACCTCCCACTGCAGCCCTCCTCTCCAGGAGGGTGCACCAGCTACGATGTATTTACCCTGCTGAAATGCCGCTCGTGAAGGCTTTCTCTGAATATTACACGAATGCTGATTACAGGGAAGTTGGGAACCTCAGGTCTGAAGTCGCTTTTAAGCTTCCCCTTTTCATCTTTTCAAGTGATGTTCAGGCTTCCCTGCAATTATTGGCACCTTCAGTACTCTGCTCAAACCAGATGTGTAGCTCAGTATATTTATAATACGCTCAGACAGGAAAAATTCTGATTGAAAGCTGGTACAAGCTATCCTCACTGTAAGGCGAGTTGGTTTGTTTCAAGTAGTACAGGGGGAAATCCTTTCTTTCTGTAGCAATGAGTTCCAGGTAGGTGAAGCGAGCCTGGTTCTAAGCGGTTCTGATAGATCTAGGAAATAAACAGCAGCAGGAAGGGAAATAAACAGGGAATAAACAGGGCAGGAAGGGAAAGGGGTATGGGAAAACCTGCTTTACCTACGAGCTGGAGAAAGGGTATGAGCATGGGGTCCGTACCTCTTCAAAAATCTATATATCCAGATAATTGGGTATATAAATATGGAGAGAAATATAGTTGTGCAGGTAACTACTTGCATGTAAAAAATGTAGGTACTTATTTGTAGATAAGTGTTTATTCCTTTTCCAACTCATAATTCTCAGCTTTCACTGTTGACAAAGCCTATTGTTTTGGGGAATTATCAGTCTCAACTCAGCAGTTTAATTTTGAACTTGTCTTGTTCTCGTATTGTTTAAAAAACAACACAAAAAAAACCTCACAACCCACCCATTCTGTACCATTCATTATTTACAAGTGCTTATCCCGGTCCCTCTTTTTTTGCTTCCTTTAGTGAAGTCAACGGCTCCAAAATTTTCACTCTATGCAGAGGGAAGATTCTTCTTCCTTGCTTGCGAGCTACAAGCTAGCCAGAGAGGAGGAGGAGTGAGGATTCCCTCCTTGCAGCCAGTGACTAACACAGCTCGTTGTTTGTAGTGATGACAGAACTAGGTAATTGGTTTCTCAGTTCAGCCAACTTGCACATTCTGGTCTGAGAAGGAAAAAAAATAAAAATAAAAAGGTGCTAAATTTAATGTCGTTTTATAAGAAGTTTCTACCCATTTTCCTACACTATGCACCCTTTGCCATTCTCTTCTCCCCCCAGACCTGCAGGGTGCTGATGGCTTTAGGTATACTTTGAATTAATACCTTGAACTAACTTGAGGCGTATTCACAGAGCTCATGAGGTCTGGATCATTGTGCAGAAGACTATACTTCAGTCCAAACAAGACTTTCTGTAAAAAAACATCCTTCAACAGTTGCATACCGCTTCCAAGAGCTCTCCCCTCTTTTCCCATTAATTCATTTGCATTCGCTGCTGCTGCTGTATGCCAATTAGCTTTAATTTTTACTATACACACTGACATCAATGGCCAATGAGAACAGCGCGTAGCAGGGTTTTTAGTGTGCCTATAAACTACAGAAAATTGTCCTTGGACAAACTCCTGCTTTTAGACTGGCTGACAACAATAGACATGGTTAAGTTCAGGCTAAAAGCCATTAAACATAATTACTACCACAGGGTAAAAGTTTAATTGTGTTAAATTTTAAATCTGCATAGTCTGTGCTTATTTACAAGCTGGCTAGGTTGCCTTGTTACATAAGGGGGAATAAATCTGTACTTAAAAATTGTTGCCTTTTATCTTCAAAAGCAAGATTGAAAAAAATGGTATTTTTAGAAGCAGCAAAACAACTCCAGACCGAACCCTTTCTGTATTTCCAGCTTCTTTTATGCCAATGGCACCAAGCTGGTAAGTAGATGCTGAGCATCTTCTGATAGATTTTTCTAATGCGCTTAAACTTTGTGTGCGTGAGTGTGTGAGAGTATCGCATCTGTTACGAAGGTGTCTGGGGGACAGAATGCAGATCAGTGTGCTCGTGTGGGGTTATTTTAAATTTAACCACAGATGGGGCTTGTAGTGGAGGATTTTCTTCCCTTCCCTCCTCCAGCAATGTTAAGCTCCCCACCTCAGAAAGTTTCAGCTCAAGTAGCTGCTGGGTAAGTAGGTATCAGAGGTGGCAATTTTTATTTTTATTTTTATTTTTTTTTTTTACAGGCGAGGAAAAAAGGCAAAAGTCCGTGTTCATTTTGTTTTTCTTTGAGCAGATTAAAAAAATGTTTGTTTCATGTTCACTGAGCTACAAGTTGCAGCATATTTTTAGAAGCATGCTGAATATACAGTGCTCTAAGTCACTCCCTGAAAAGCAGATTAAAATTAGGAAGTGCTAGGATAAGTGTGAAATGTTCATCGGCTGGGAAAGGCAGGGGATGGAGGGCTGTGAAACTTGATGGAAGAGAAAAAGATTAGCGTACGGACTAGCTGGGAGCTACATTTATGTAGACATTAGAAGGCAACACGATTTCAGCTGGACAGAACATAAGCTTCAGATCTTATGCAAACAGTCAAAGCTGTTTAACAATTGGTTTACCCCCAGCCCCCTGAAAGGAGACAGGTGAATACGATGCCAAATACATTTTTCATGTTTCTTAAGCTAACTGTTTAAATAGTTAAGTGAACATCTGTCCAAATTTCCCCATCATTTCCATTTAGAAAAGTCTCCTATTTGAAGGCTGAAGAAAAGCGCCTGCTTAACAATGCAAATGGTGCTGTCTGGGGCCCCTTTATTTTGTTTAATCTAGATTGAGCTCCACACAACTGTGATGCTAATGAATAATGGATATTTTATACTTGTGCGCGTAGCAGTGCTGGGCACAGAGCAAATCTAGGATTAACCTCCCAGTTTCCCTGCCTAATGTATTGGGCTCTTTTTTTTTTTTTTTTCTTTTTTTTTTTTTTTCCCGAGTTTGCTGTGACTTGGGCACTCTAAAAACGTACACCGGGTTTTGTGGAAAACGGCAAAACCACAGCAAAGCTGTCAGGTGTTGCTCTGCTGAAGGGAGGCACTCGTGCAAGGGCGCAGCTACGCTGGGGGAGGGAGAGAACGCGGATGGCTGCATCAGGGCTTGATTTGCGAGCGGGTGCTGAGTGCCGGGGCTGTCCTCTGCCTTTCAGCCCTCCTGTGATGGAGTCTTGGGGGAGGATTTTGGAGCGCTCCCTTTGCAGTTTTTCCTCTCCTGCCCCATTGTAGCACAAGTGCTTCTGTTTGGTTCCTGTTGTTTCAGGGAAAACATGCTGCTGCTGCTTCAGAGGAAGTCTCAGGCTTTTCCCAGCAGGTGGGGCGAAAGGCTGCTGGTACCACCTCCCATGAAATATAAGGGGAGCCTTTTTCTCCAGCTCAGGAGCAAGCTAACTTTGGTGGCACAGCACAGTGAGGGCGGGAGAGTTATGCGGAGGTTTCTATAACATCGCTGAGTGGTTTAGTTCACAATTACTGGCCAGTAATAATTAGTATTGATTAGCTTGGCAAATTGCAGGTTTAGAAATTGGTTATGGATTTTCCTGATGCTCCTCATCTGTGTGTTGTGGAATCAGCCAGAACCAGTGGCTTGAAACGAGCCCCGAGCCCAGACCTGTCTGTGGGCAGCGACGCGTTGCACGCGCAGAGCCGCAGCCGTGCAGCAGGAGACACCTCCTTGCACGAGCACAGCTCGTGTCATCTCCAAAGCCAAGTAACTGGCCATGTGTGTATTGACCACAGATGCAGGTGGAACGTGGTTTTGTTGGCCTGTTGATTCACACCCCGGCTGGTTTGCCTGGCTTTCGCGTAGTGGTGGCCTACATGGGCCTGCAGGAGCTTCTCGGAGATCGGGGCCGTGGGAAGGATGCTGCCATTGTGGTTGAGTCCCCCGGCAGGAGCTGTAACAGCAGCAGACGTCTGGGGAGACAGATAGTGAAAGGCAAGATGAAAGTGGCAAAGCCTCCGGTGCTGTAGGGCTGTCCTCGAGCACCAGGGAGCTGAAGTGGAACGGCTGAGCACGCCGGCTGGGCCTCGGCGGAAGGGCTTAGCTGGCTCCCGGGAGGGACACAGAGGAGGGGACACAGCCAGGGAGGAGGGGTTGCCCTCCTTGAGATGCTTTGCCAAACACTCTGGTGCTCGTTGCTAGAGAAATTGTGTTTTTGCCTCTTAAACAGCAGGTGAGCGAGGCTCTTGGCAAGCCCCCCGGCAGCGCTGCTGGCCAGGGGTGCCACAGCTCGCCAGCCCATGGCCACAGCAAGGAGGAAGGACAGCTCCGGGCACCTTCCCCCAGCCCCGGGGGCAAAGAGAGCTTTTGACTGAAATTTTGTGAGCCCCGAAATAGCACACCGAGTGTTTAATGCTGTTCTCCATTAGACAGCAAATTAGCCCTGGGCTTGCAAAGCAAATGAAGTTTTCATCTTGACAATCAGAGCCTGCTCACCAGGCAGTTTTAGCCCAAGTTCCCGCACACTGGCTGGTCAGCGAAATGGAGACTGCAACTTCTATTTATTGGTGCAATACAGTATTTGATACTGCTAATTACACTTAATTAGTCCTTCCACCATTTAATTAAAATGGCTTCTAATGATTGTGCTTCTTTGGCAGGCTCTTTGGTACCACCGGGAATTGTGCTGCCTGCAGTAAACTGATCCCTGCCTTTGAGATGGTGATGAGGGCCAGAGATAATGTTTACCATTTGGACTGCTTTGCCTGTCAGCTCTGCAACCAGCGGTAAGGACACAGTTATTATACACACAAACACGAGCTAATTTATACCTTTGCCTGCAAAACAGGGAAATGTACGACCCACACTACCTTTCGGGGGCTCGCAGCCCGCTGGCACGGCTCGGGTTGGCGCAATAGGCTGCCTGTGTGAGTACCTGTGGCCTTTCCTGCAAATCCCCCCGGAGCTGGTGGGAGCTGGGGGGGCGAGAGGGGCATAAAGACTGCAGATCTGGATGCTGTTGTACGCAGCACAGCTGCTGCTGAATAAAACAAACTGCCTCAGCGTCCTTTCAGCAGCTACCCTCTTCGCAGAACACAGATGATGGAGAACGGATGTCCTCTGGCAAACGGATTAATTTTATTTTGCTTAAATAAGGTTTCTGGCACCCTCAAAACTGGGGAGGGCTGAGAAGAAGGAGAAAGAGGGAGAAGCAGGAGAACAATACTCTAGATAAGCCCTTTCCAGCACTAGGAACAAGTCCCCTAAGTTGCTGTGTAATTAACAGGGGATCTTGGTGCAACTTTAAATGGGATTTGGGTATTTCTGCTGGGTTTAACCCAGTGAAAAATGCATATCAAAGTGTATAACAATGGGCGGCATGCAAAATTTTCCCATGGACTTATCTGTAGCTAGCTGAATCTGGGAGGGCTGTGAAAAATCATCCCAGTGCCCTGTTTGTTGGTGATTGTAGGCAGCATGGAAGCCCATGGAGTCAGATGTAATTCAGTATCCCTTTTTGATACAGCCAGCCAGCCAGCCTGGTCAAAGACAGAACTGAAAGCACTTGCTGTTCTTGCTGCTCATTTAGACAAGCCGTAGTGCCTGCCCAGGAGCCGAAGGCTGTGCTTAAGGCACACGATGCATCTTCTACACTGGTGGAAGATTAAACTACATCAAACTAGAAGGCAATGATTTGGCCTGTGTGAAGGCGTGAGAGAGACAGCAAGGGGCAAAAGATGGCAAAACTCATGGGAGGATGGAGACCTTTATTCTGTGAAAGTCAAGATAAAGCCTGACTTAAAAATTTACCACTTGCTTGCCATAAAACAAAAGCCACAGTAGGACCTCCAATGACATGGCTCTACAGGATGCCATACCACACAAACCTCCTCCACCTTTCCCACTAACCCGATGAGACCATGCAAACTGGAGCCTGGTCCTTCTTCCCTGTCCATTGATGGGGATTTTGGTCGCTGGGATAAATGGAGCATGCCGCTTCGTGCTGGAGCAGGGACGAGGAGCGTTAGAGGAGCAGTTTGCAGCTCTGGTGGTTGCACTCCATCACGTTATTGAGCACGGAGGCGGTGTTTGCTCGAGGTGGAAAACTCTCCTATTAATATTGGCGGCTTCCCTGCGCGGTGGCAGCGCCGAGGCGGCACTGACATCTAGTGGCTCCTGGCCCTGGGCCGCCGCTGCTCGCCAGCAGCATCGCTGAACCACTTGCCCGCTCTTCGTTTTGCTGCTCACAGCTACACTTCTGCAAGGGCTGTGGTCGCTGTTCAGCAGCATGTGGCTGCAGGCAGAGCTGGTCCGTTCCCTCCCCAGGATGCTGTTCCTTCACGCAGCTGAAATTGCTGCTTTGGGAGGTTTTTCTCCAGAACTGGGAGCATTACACGGTGCTGCTGAGCTCAGCCCTCAGGCTTCCTTCCCCAGTGCAGGAGAGGGCTGCTCCCAGGCTCCCCCCGACACTAGGAAGGGGGCATCTCATGCATCCTTCCTAGCAGAGGCAAGCAGCCCCTCTGGTCTGTGTGCACAGCAGTGCTGGGAGCCTGCAGGATGAGGATTTGTCACCACATCCCTGCTTTACACTACCTCCTGTCACGTAAAGGCTTGGTACGGCCTAGTTTCCATTTCAGGATGGGAGCTGTTTTCTTTGAAATTTCATCTTGCTACAAAGGCTCGGAGGCAGCTCTCTGCCTTTTGAGGCTGCTGGCACTGTTACTGCCCTCGGAGCAAGGTGCAGTCCTGCTCTGCCCCTCGCATACCCCACGTACGCTGCCACTGGCAGGGCCCAGGCAGTCCCACCTGGCTGACAGTCGCTCTTTGGTGCACGAGGGATTTGCCCGGTTTGGGGCAAGCTGAGCTTTTCTGAAAGACGTGCTGAGTAGACAGCATAGAGCTATGTGTAAGTTGTTATTTTTGGCTTAGATCTGAAAGCTACAAACACTTATGACTTATCCTCAAGAGATTTGGGCCCGAAAGGGCAGACTGAAAGTGTTCCTGTAACAGCAACACTGCACGCTGAAGCAGAATCGTGGGCTTAAGTAAACCTGAGTCAAAACTGCAAAGGTGGATGCCAAAGCTAGTTTGGAATCAGTAACCCTGCCTATTTCTCCAGCTATGCAAAGATTTGATTGTAAAGACTTCTCTCCTGTAGTCCTCTTCCAGCTTGCTTACCCTTCTTTATTAGCTAGGCTGTGTCTGTGTACAGAGTGTTAAATCCAGTGCAGCAAAGTCTCTAATATTTATACAGAGAATGCAGTGTTTTCATTAGCTTCAAGACTGGGTCTGCAGGTGCAAAGAGGCAAAGTCTCCTTTCCCGTGAATGAAGCCCTTCTCCCAAACTGTCAGGGGGTCTCTGGGTGCCCCTTGCTGTGTGTTTCAGTGCTCCCACACGTACGTACTCCAGCTCCCTAGTCCTCCAGCTTCTCTTGCTCCTTCAGACCCAAACCAGGGTTGACGTGAGGCAGCTGGTGATGATGCTGGGGACGAGCCATTTTTGTGTTTCTCTTCCTGGAGATTTATATTGTACTTAGGGTAACGACAAGCAGCGGAACGCAAGCTGCTGTGTTGTTAATTAGAGTGAGTAAACTGCTGGTGGGGAATGTGGTTTTCTGGAGTGTGTGCACAATACAATTTTTAGCTTAAAAGTTGTTAATTTAAAGTGAGATTCATTTTGAGCTTTTTAATACAGATAAATAGATGAACTTCAGAACTACCAAAGCACATGCCACAGTGGGAAGAAGGTAGGTCTCCAGTGAAATCATATAAAGTGAGAACTGGTTCCCACTTCTCTTTGTACTGTCGGCAAATGAGTCATCTTATCTGCAGCTTGTCCTCATGTCAGACATTTGAAGGAGCTCTAAAATGACCACTCCTGCTCTTGTAGCACAGAACATGCACTTCTGTGGAGATGTTTTGACCATAGGTAGCTGGGTTACAAATCTAGAAAGTGTTTTAGACAAGGAGCTGGCAATGTCCCTGCCAGAGCTCTGCCTAAGAGCAAGCAGGAGTTTGAGGTCCTCTAAATCTTCTGAGGCCAGGATCATCTCCCCTGATCTTCCTTCAGCACCCCCTAAACTCTTGGCCCTGCAGCGGGGTGTCCCTGTGGGATCAGCTGCCCTCCGGCACGAGGCTGTGGGTTACGGGATGCGGCGTTTGAGGTCGCACTGTGCTCTGTCCGGCCATCATCCTGTCAGCATGGTGGGCAAAAAAACAGCCCCTGGATTGGGCTCGAAGGGCATCGTGTGTTATCTTAAGAAGAAAAGATTAGCTTCTAATTCCAGAGCAAGCAGACAGGGTGAAAAAGCTATGGGCTGTCAATTTATACCTCTCAGATACTATATGTGGAACTTTTTTGACCTTAATGGTCAAATAAAATTGTTAAATATCACAAGCCTCTCTGTCAACCTCAATACAAACAGAACAATTTACATGGTATATAGAGAGCAGTGCCCTTCGCTCAATGAAGATAAAGGTTAGGAGTCCAGCTATCAGGAAATTTCTATTTATTGTTCAGCACTGTACACAAGGGGGTGAGGAAGGACTTAATAGCCAGTCCTTGCCTGGAAATTAGTGTAAATACTGCCTCACCTGAGGGAGCTGTGAAAATATGGATACCAGCACAAGCTTCACATAGACTCTGCGTAAGATATCACCTGCATGATTTCCTAAAACCTCCCATCTGCAGGGATAGCCTTCTCAGCTGCTCCTGGCCTCCTCCCCCTGCCTTTGGCCCCAAACTGCTTCAGGTATCCTCCGCTCTAGCCTGTGGGTGCAGCAAAGGCAAGGTGTTACCTTTGCTACTATAATGGGGTGCCTTTTGCTGGACAAGTTAAACCTTTGTTTCTTTTTCTTCTGTAATAAAATCACCTGGTTCAAAAAAAAAATCCTGTTTATACTGAGACGGGTTGATTCTTTTTGTGTTCCAGATTCTGTGTGGGAGACAAATTTTTCCTGAAGAACAACATGATCTTGTGTCAGATGGACTATGAGGAAGGGCAGCTGAACGGGAGCTTCGAGTCCCAGGTTCAATAACAAACCCTGCTTCGCTGGAGCACTGTGGATGGACGCTCGGCCGCACCAGCAGCGAGGCGTCTGTCAGCTTGCCTGCAATATTTTTTTAATTCTTGGTCCAGAGAGGACTATATACATTGTAGTACTTTTCCCCCCCAACACAAAGCAGTTACAATTTTAGATGTACAGTTGTGCCTGCTTAGCTGAGCACTGCATTGCCTGTATGTTTGTGAGTTTTTGGGGTCTGGGGGAGGGCTCTGTACAGTCTGTTTTCTGTATATAAACTGGAACATTTATTTTATGAAAAATGTAATGCAATTTTATTACTGGTGTGAATTAAAAACTATGAATGTTTGCTGGTCATCTTAGCCGTGGTTTGTTCATGCGGTGGGAACCTTTATTTCCCATGCCTGGTGGTGAGCACACTTCAGTAAATACATAACACGTATCCCTGGGACTTGTGTGCGTAGCAGCAGAGGCAGGAGTTTGCACATCTGATCTCCGGGACGAGTCCCTGCTGCAAGGTTAAACCTTGCAGTGTGAGCCACACCAAGACTCCTCCAAAATGCTGCCGTGCTACATCACAGTAGGGAGGGAGCGCTGTGGGGGTGGTGGCGGTGGGGAGCAGTCAGTGCCACTTGTTGGAGCCCATGCAGACAGCGACCAAATGCTGATTTAGGGCTGAGCCGCACGGAGCTGGGCAGGGCACCTCCAGCGGGAGGGCCCTCATGGGCCTGCTCTGGCCTCAGGCTCCCCTAGGCCTAGCCGTTCCCTAGGGATTGAGCAGAACAATGATTTCAAGGCTTGGACATGCAGTGAGGTTTTTCCTGTGGGGCAATGCTTGTCCAGGTCTGTCCGAGGGCTGATGTCCAGGCTGAACGCAGCCCGGCACGGCTGCGACATCCCCTGCCCCGCAGCACTCCTCGCTTACTCCCTGCTGGAGGCTTTGACCTCAGGCAGAACAAAAGCGGGCAGCTTTGAAACATCTCCCGCAGAAAAGCTCTGACCTGTGTTCCTGCTGCGATGCTTTGTGCAGTGATTTTTAAGGTTATGCAGCTCGTGTGCAGGGCCCTGGGCTATACCAAACAAATTTCTTCATACGGCAAGTGTCACTTCAGTGCAGTGCACCAGGAGCTGTAAAAGGTGGCTGCAATCCCATCCACTTTGTTGTCTTGCTTTTTCTTTGTGTTTTCCTCCTTCCCTCAAATAAATAAACACCAACAGAGAGCTGAGCAAGCCCTCCTCATGCAGAGGTTTCCACGGCTGGCCATGCCGGGGCCGCAGCAGGAGCAGCAGCCGGGTGCCCAGGGCTCGAGCACCCTGCTGGGAGCAGCCTGCTGGCCCCTCGCCATCTGCGTACCCTAATGCTGGCTAACAGCTCCTCAGCTGCCACATTTCCCTCACACAGCTGGAAGAGGCACAGCGACATTATCCCAAAGCCAGGCACCTGCTGGAGAAGGGGGTCACGTAAGCAGGAAATCCCAATTCTGAGCCACTGGATGAGTGCAAATGGTCCTGGTGTGTGTGAGCAGGGCCTTGGTACATCCACAAGTCCCCAGATGGACCTGGGCTGGCTGGGATGTCATCCAGCAACCCAAGGGGCTGTGATTCTGGCTGGCATCGACACAGCAAGCACATAAGCAAAGTGAAGGTATTTTCTTTGAGAGTTTTTCCTCCCTGGATTTTTTTCCCACTGAAATTTTTATTTTATTGACAGCATAGTGGCAAAGCTTTAAGATCAAAGTAAGGGGATCTACAGCTTGCTGGTCAAAACTGCTCCAGGCACAGGTTTCATGGTCATAATGTTAAGGATAACATGTTTTTTTTCCCTTTGCCATAAAGCAAAAACAGGAGCAGGGAGTGGAGCAGGCACCTTTCCCCAGCCCCTCCTAGACCCCAAGTTTTGGTTAAATCCTGGGTGGGTTCACACAAAATGCAAGGCAGAAATTGTGCAGCATCTGTGTCACCCTCTCCCGTGTCTGTGCCGCGGACACAGCCCACCTCTGGCAGTGTGTGCCCTTGGGAGTGTTGGAAGTACAAGTTCTTTAAAAATAAAAATCCCAGGAGGGTGATGCAATCGTGATTTTTTTTTTTTTTTTTTTGTCTGAACACTGAAAATTTGCTTAATAGAAACAAGTGCTGGAGTGCAGACCTGCTGTTGAATAATCACTTCCACTCTAAAGAACAGAGCAGGAAAACCTTTTGATGGTGTTAGAGTCATCACTTGGCATAAATATTCATTCAAGGAATCAGAGCAGAGTAAATGGCATTTTAGACCCTAATCATTTAGTATTAGCAGATCGCCTTTTTACTGCTAAAGATAACCACTGCTTAATCAGTTTAGTGACCACTGGCATACACTGTGACATTAAAGCTTTTGCCTCGGTCCCCACGTTGCAGCTGCGGGTGAGCCCTCTGCCCAAGCCTCTGTCACTCCAAAGTCATCCCGGAGCACATGCAGCTGGCTCTAACTTCTGAATTATCTGCCATTTGCCTCCTTATCTCAGATCAAAGAGGTATCTTATGTCCCTACTGCAAATGTTGGAATCTGGGATCTTTTTCTCTGTCTCTCTTTTTCAGTTAGGCCTAATGGCTGATCACAGCACAGTCTGATTTTAAGATTAAAACAAGCCAGTATTTAAAGGCAATCAAAAATCTCAACCCTCTTCTCTATTCATCTTTAATGCTGGTGTAATTGCTGTACTGATTCTGGCTCTTCCTCCAGTCTTAATTTTTTTTGTGCATGCATCTGTACTTCAGAGGGATGTCATACTTCCCTGAACAGCATTAGCGTTATTGAACGCTCGGCTATCAACAATTCAGCTCCCCCGATTTCACATCTTGCCAAACAAGTTAATCTAATATTAACAGCGCTTTGTTACCACGTTGTTAGCTTAATTTACCTCACAAGAAACACTGTATTTGCATTTCAGCCCTCTTTTACGGCCTTACCAGCTGTGTGTCCCAACGCCAAGCAGCGCTTGCTCATGCCACGCTCTGCATGGCTTTGCTGCAGGCTGAGGGGCACGGCCCTAATAGCCACGGAGACAGGCCTGTGCTGTATGAGGGAGTGTTTCAAAAACCATATAGCAGGTCCTGGAAATGCAACAATCAGAGCAGCACAAACACAGTTGCTGCTCTTCCAGTAATGTAGCTGAGCCGTAGACAGCGGTTTTCCCCAGTGGCCGACCCGTACAGTAAATGGCTTCAGTACGGAGAGCAGCAGACATAGGGCCGGCAGTGGGCCCCTCTGACACCAGCAGCTTCCCCAGCCCCTCTGCAGGCACAGGGATGGCAGCAGGGTGCTGCTGCTTGTCCCCATTCCATCTGCCTCCCGTTTTATCCCCCAGCCCTCCTGCTGTCCCCGGGGATCAGGGGGCCAAGCCCTCCATGTGGCTGCAGCCCTGTGTGGTGCCTGACAGGGGATCCTCCCCAGGGACCCCCAGCACCTGCTGCCCCTCGTGTCTGTGTGGTGTGGGGGGGACTGCTCAGGGCTGGTCTCTGAAGGTCTTGGCACCCCTGCAGGGACCGCAGGAGCTGGCGGTGATATTTCACAAAAACCTCGCTGTTTAAAGATGGCCTGGCTGGGCAGCTGCCTCGTGTCTGCCTTCAGCACAGAAGCAGGCAAAGTGCTTGGTCCCTTGGGGCCTGCCCAGGCTGTCTCTCCCTGCTTTTTCACCCCATAAAACATTTTTCTGTGTGCTTTCCATGAGTGTCTATCCCCAGCCTTCATCAGCAGTATAGTTATTAGAGTGTGAATGGGAAAAAGCTCAGAAATGGGTTTCCACCTTCCAAGGCCAGACCACGGGGCTGCCTCCACTGACAGATCGATGCCCTGGTGATGCTCAATGCTCAGGTCCTCCTGTGTTCCTGTCAGTGCCGAAATTTAACTGAAGGCAAAAGCCATGGTGGGATGCCTCTGCTTGTGCTGTGTTTTTGTCTGGAAAGAGCATGCCTTTGCCATAACTTTCTTCTTCTTACTCTTATTTCTTAATATTGTTTTGTCCTGTAGGGGGGAAGGTCTCACAGGAGTGCAGACGGGCACACAAAGGGCCAGGACACAGCATCCTTCAAAGCAGGGTGCCCTGCCTGTGGGCCCTAGAGGAGGCTCTGGAGAACCCCAGCCTTTTCCCAGAAGAAATGCCAAAATGCCTGCTGGGCTGCGGCGGCTCCAGCCGGCCCACGGGCTGCTGCGTAACCTCACCCCACTGGGGAACAGCAGCTTCATAAATAATTCCTTGGTGTAATGGCTGTGTTGTAAAACATGAATATTTAGTGCGTGTGTAACACTTGTTTATTCATACTTAAATGTCAGCTGGTGAAAACATATTTAGAAGCCCTCATTCCCTGCGACAAAGCAAGCTGCTGGAGGAGATGGGCTGCAGCGACAGCTCTGGGAAGGGGACCCGGTGCCATGGAGGCTCCCACCCATCCACCCATGCTCACTGGTGCCAGTTGGCGTGGTGGGACCACGGCCATTGGACAGGGCCATGGCGATGCCAAGCATGGACAAGGGATCCCACACGGGCTCTGGCTCACCAGCATTTGGGAAGGGGGAAAAGTAAAATAAAAGGAGAGAGGGGATGAGAAATAAATTAGTGGTGAAGTAAAGCAATGCAAAGTTATGAAGGACAATCTTTTTTTTTTTTTTTTTTTTTTTTTTTTTTTTTTTTCTGTCAATACACACAAAGGGGGAAAAATTGGAAGCTTTTGAGGAAAAGAAATGCGTCTGAACTTCTGAGTAAATGAGAAAGTATTGAAAAGCCCTGTATTTCTGAGCTCCTCTGAGGTAACTTCTGTGCTCCGAGAGAATATTTCAGAAGACATTTTATTCTTTAGAAGATGCCAAAAATGCAAGACTTGGCACTTTAACAAAACAGAAAAAGGAAAACACATAATCTTCTTAACTAGTAAGTCTTTGAGCCCAGGATCACATTGTTGCCATATAATAAAAAGGAATGTTATGCAGTAATTTGGGCAGTTAAGGATTCTGTGCATACTCAAAATCATGACATTTCAAGGACAATAAAGTTGGCTGGCTCTTGGCCATTGGCCATACGAAGAGAAAACACAAAACTGGATTGTCAGCTGGTTATTCATACCGCATTACAAAACAAGCCTCCCAACAGGCAAACACTCTTTATTGCTTGTGTTTTTGCTCTAGAAATATATTTTTTAATTAAAAAAAAAAGTTCTTACAGCATTCATCTTACAAATGTTAACCCCTTAACAGACAATTCTGACATACTTTGCCGCTGGCTTCTTCACTTTATAAATGTTCAACAGACAATGAGAAAAAATCAGAAGGAAAAAAATTATTTCTCACACGGCACAAGCTGGCTGCTTCTTTTTGAGAAAAAAAAAAAAAAAAAAAAAAAAAAAAAGAAGTCAAGGCATGCAAGGCAACTTTTACACAATTAACCTTGGGCGATGCTTTGCTTGTGGGGATGTCTGACTTGAAATAACATCTCAGGAGGGTGTTTCCCAGGAGCACTGCTCCCCGCAGCCCCTCTGGGACCACCCCAGTTTTGCAGTGCCCCACACAGGGGATGTGGGCTTGGTTTTGCCTTGCAGTGCACAGTTGAAGGGCAGAGATCAGGTATGGGAGTCACAGGGCATCTTCCCCACCTTACCAGTCCGTGCACTTCCCCCTCACCTCCCAAACATTTGACCATCTTTATCCAGTGTGATTTGCTCAACCTCTTCTCTGGTTTGTGTCCCTAACCCCCACTGGTCTCCCCTGTGGGTCTGCCTGTGCTTGGTCCCCATATTTACCCTGTCCCGACTGCCAGCTCTCCCAGGCAAAGCCTAATTAGCCCCTTCTGCGGGTAATTACACGTGCTGAGCTGCACGGCAGCCAGCGGGACAACCCTCACTGCTATAAACTTGCTGGATATGAAGTGCTTGGATTTGCATGCGGAGGCTGTAATTTGTTGTGAATCACTTCGCCATGCTTTTGCCTGAGAGAAGCTGTTTAAAAATAAATTGTATTGTATTAGAGTAATGGAGGACAATAAATTTTGTTGGCCTTTTAGCTTAAAATTCATCACTGTTGGGACTTGGGGGGAGCTAGAGGACTTCGAGCCCCTGGAAGCAAGTGGCCGGGAGTGCAGCACTCACGGGGCAGCTCAAGCACCCAGCCCTTTCTAAGAATATAAAATAAACAAATCAGTTCACCAAATATCCCTTCCCCAAAACCTGCTCTAATTTGCTCTGTGCAAAGTGGTTACTGCCAGATCAAAAGCCTCTGAGCTATTGAAGCCTCTCAGCCTTGATGGTGTTTCCTGCTCCCTGCACTATGGCAGCAAGAGACCCCTTTTTTGGCTGTAATTCCCCCAAGACTGGGACACAGTGGCTCTGCTCTGGTTTTGGCAAGCAGTGTGGGACAGAGGCACCAGGATCAAGACTGAAGCAGGCTGTGAGTCACCTCTGCATGGCTTGCCATGTCCTGACAGTGCTCCTGGGCAGGTGCCACCTCACAGCCCCCAACAGCATGTGTGTAGGGGTACGACGGGAAAGGTTTGAGGTCTGTAGGGCAGGATTGGGTACAAGCTTTGAGACAGCGCTTCTGATGGCAAGGCCCTGGAAAGGCAAAGCCCTTATTGCTGGCAGTGTGGTTGAGCTGCACTCCTGCCGGCCACCTTCCCCAAGCCCCAGAGCACTGCAATTAGAGGAAGATAAATGCTGTGGTTAGATAAGGGCCATAAGAAAGTCGCAAGTATAGCGATGCCTTGGTGTGAGCTGCTGCTGTCTCTCCTTGCACACTGCTCTGAGCACAGTCAGCAGGAGTCGACGCTGCCCATTGATGCAAACCCTGTCCCAAAACAGGGGCCAAACCTGGACAGGCACTTCTTCAGCAGGGAGCTTTGATGAGCGACATACACCTGCCGAGATGGCCATGTCCCCGCCACAGCTGCAGGGTGTTTGGGAGCAGGGGGGCTGTTCCCTCTGTCCTGCCCTGCAGCCACCCTCCCCATCACCTCGTCCCTCCCTTGGATTCTGCACAGCTTTCTTGCTGCTGCCATCCAGCTCCCATAAGCAGCGCCTCTGCACGTCTGCATCTAGACGCGTGTGTGCAGAGAAAGAAATACCTCGAGTTTTGTTCAGCACTGTGCAGTGGATAAATCTGTGCCCTTGGCAGCAGGGACAGACATAGGTATCGCTGCCATGCTAAATCATGCTGCTCAGCAGTTCCGCAGATTAACTTTTAGTTATCCCAGGTCTTTTGAAGGGCCCTGCTTTCCTTTACCTAATTAACTATACATGCTAATAAGAAATTTTCTTATAAAACCAAGAAATTTTCCTTCTGTGCCTCCAGTGACATAAATAGCCCTTTTCATGTACAGCTTCAGTGTCCTGGGACTGACTCATGGATATATATTGCTGCTTAGAAAGATTATAATTTACAGGTGATTGTTTGGAGGGCTTCAAATTACCACCACTCATATATATGGATATATAAATAAAAAATGAAGCTTCTCAGGAGATTCTGCATAAACAATTTTCTTGGGAAGAAAAAGGATTCTCAATAAAAAAAAAAAAAAGTATTTCTTATATCTATGCCACTGCATAAAGTATGGGTAGATTATTTCAGTCCTTCATTTCTATTTCAGCATTTCTGGGCCATTTCCTCTAACATTTTATCTTTTTTCTTCCATCGTATAAATCCTCATATATTCCACTCCCGGCGGAGGCGAGCAAGTTTGCAGTCTCCAGGCAGAGGGAGTCCTGGTGCCCGAGCCCTGCCTCGTGCAGCCGCTGTGTGAGTGCCAGAGAAATGGGAGCGGACAGGATCAGCGCCAGCGGCCTGGGTGAAATACCATTTGAGCTCCCGAGCCTCTCCCAGCCTGGGGACTGGACGCTCAACAGTCCTTGTTTCACTTTGGAAGATGGTTATATAAAGTTTTTGGCACCTTTTTAATCTACTGAAACCTTTTTATTTTTAGTTTTTCATTGTCTACAAGTCCTGGCCCACTACAGGGACATGGCTTATCCACACCAAGACCATGGGCTGGAGCAGCGCGGTGTGTCCCCGGTGTTGTCTGTGTCTCCATGGTGGTTTTTCCAGCCTCCAGTAACCTGTGCTTTGGCGACAGCTATGAAGGGCAGTCCCAGCATAGCCTTTGAGTGAACATTTCTGCCACAACTCTGTCCCATCACTTTTTTGAACTCCCATGAACTTTCAGGAATCTTCCATGCTTTTACAAGATTATTTTCAGTTATATATGCTTCAATGCAATCTTAGAGTGCTTCACGTGACCTGAAAATTGATCATTTGGTGGTACTTAACACTCCTTCCTGCTCATCAGAAAACAGTATTTTTTCTAGTCCTTTTATTAAAGCTAGTGGTGAAGTCTGTCTTGAGCTACTAGCCTGCATTTTCGATATAATTAAGGGGTTTAAGAATCAGCATAACTTGTGTGGAGGAAAAGGGATATCTACATAAGAAGAACACGCTTTTAATTGAGATTAGTTGATGCATATTCCATTAACAAAATGCTGCCCGCTACCCACGTTCCCCTTGCAGCATCGCAGGATTTATGCAGAGCCTCTTGTGCTGCGAAGGGCAATTGCTGGGCTGCTGCTCGCCAGGTAGCAGCAGGAGAGCGGGATGAGCTGCTGTATATCACTGATCTCCTGCTCTCCAAATGATGATTCAGATCCACACAGAGATCTATAAAAGTCAATGGTTTATTACTGTCTTGTATTTCTGTATTAACCACCTCATTATCATCCCAAATGGAGTATAAATCCGACGGTATCCAGTTGTTCAAACCTGCGTGCTAGCGCTTAGCCCCCTTGCCGCGTAAATCTTCTGCTACGCAACGTCAGGGACCGTATGATTTCTGAGTTTGTGAGTGGGAGACATCTGCAAAGGACAAGTTGAACCCGAATGGTTTGTCGTTGGGTTTGGGGGCTTTCCATGTGCATGGTGTGGGCTTGCTGGTTGGTTTTGTCATGAAGACAGCAGAGGGGACACATCAGCCGGGGTGCTGTCAGTACACTGTCATTGGCACAGTGGCAGCTTCCAAATGGTTGCAAACCCACAGAGCTGTGCTCAGTGGCCTCACAGCACTCTTCCTGCTCCAGGCACATGGTGTCCTGCTGCTGTGATGAAGAAAGCCTAAATTAAATTGATAGGCAGGGCTAGGTTTTATTAGATAACATCACAAGCGATGGCAAACACCCATGGCTAAAACAGGGACCTCTGCAGGGTGCCCTGGGGGATGCACAGAGGCATTTGCTGCTTGGGGGGACCCTGAAGATGTGCAGTCAGGGCAAGCAACAATGAGATGGCCAAGCAGGGCACTGACTTGTTCACCATGATGTCCACATCCCTGAGTGTGCTCAGGTGACCAGGTACAAAATCGAGCCCTCCTGGGCAGCCAGCCTTGGGCTGGCCACCAGGTGACGGTGTTCCCTGACTGTTTTAGGGTTAAGAAAGAAGGGTAAAAAAAGGATCAAAACCCTATTATGCATTGAAAAGAGCTTTTATGCCATGTCCATAGTTCACTGTTAGTCAGAGTCAAATTATTGCCAAAAGAGGCTTATGATCATCTGAGTTTTGCCACGTTCATGAGGTCTCATCCTTAGGCACACGTGCCACTAGCAGGAGCTGGTTTCTCGAATTCCAGCCTAACAAACATGCTTTTAAGCAGTGTTACTCTTAACAATGAGTTACCATTTACCTAAATGCAGAAATTAAGTCAAAAAAAAAAAAAAAAAAAAAAAAAAAAGCAACCTTTTGACCAAGATCTCCCAGACACAGAGGCTCTGCTGGCCTCAGTACGGTGACATAGATGAGCATCAGCCAGGGTGCTGGCCCCACAGATCATGTGTCTTGCATTTATGACTTAGCTACAGACTTTGTAAGGACAGTCCAGTTTAGACTATTATGAATTTGGGTGGCTCAGATGGAGTTAATGCAGACTGGCATCACTGTTTTGTATTTTGTTTGTGTCTGGGCTCAACAGCAATTCCCTGCATTTTACTAAACAAATTGTTTTTTTCTATCCTGTTTTCATTATGAAAGAATGAGCTCATTACTTAATGTCTCCAAAGTACTTCAACAGAGCCATCCTAACTCTGATGCAAATCTTAAAATTGCTTTTAAAAAATCCCCCTCTTCTCCGTGAAATGTGCAGCTTTTCCCTTTGCATTAGTGCTAACTGCTGAGAAACGTGTGTATGAGCAGAAGCCTGGTTGTTGTCCCTCTACCCACCTGTCTGCCCAATGTCTGCACTACCACAGCGCTATGTGGAAGAAGTTCCTCCAGGGTTACGGATGGAGAATAAAAGCTGAGAAGAGTGGGGAGATTTTTAGAGCAACATGGATGTTTGAATGTTAATGCCAATTTTTGAAAATAAGACTAAAATTGCTGGCATTAAAATTATAATAATCTATATGATTCTCTACATAAATATTGGGCCAAGCCATGTTGCTTTTGTCAAAAAGCTTGCCTTTTTTATTTGTCTAGTTCTAGTGGGAAGAGACCAAATGAATGCTGAGGAGAGCAAACTTGCAATATCAAGGCATGTAACACAACACTATTAATGATGGGGGACGCTTTGCCTTTGGGGGCATCTGAATTGATATAATGTCTGGGGAGCCAGCACATGGTGTAACCACATAACTTTAGCCTCCTGAAGCCAGTTCAGCATAGATAAAGGGATAATCTAAAGGGATCAATAAATGGATGTAATCAGAAATGAAGAAATTTTTTCACCATGTCCGCCGATCTTTTGGGCATATGTTTGCTGGAGGGTCCCTGCCAGCATACTCAGCTTTGATATGGTCACTGAAGGCTCTTCTAGATGAAGACGGCTTACCCCAACTTTGAAGCTGTAGCAAACGAAAGGCACTTAACAAATGCTTCTGCAACAAGAAAACCTCTGTACTCCTCTCCTTGTCATTCATTTCCAAATTGATAAGTTAAATACTGTACTCCAGCATAAACATTTCTCAGGGACAAAGTATAAACATTTCTAGTGGAGTGCACTTAATACAATTTTGTTTGCCAAGTGGCGCTGTCTCCTCCCCAGCTATGACTATGAGAGGGCTTTATTTAAATGGAGATATAAATTAATTGCACTCAGCACAGCCTCTCATCCCAGCACTCTTCTGCATCCATACCATCAGACTACTGGAAGGAAAGGGCAGGTCAGAACTGCTGGAGCATTCTTGCTGAAATGCTGGCAGGACACCACCGCAGCCACTCCTCTGGCTGCTCAGTCCTGAATCTCTCTTAGATAAATATATATATATTTTTTTTACATCGGAAGAGATGTGACTGGATTTGCTTTAATTAGGTGGATGCATATGCAACCATATTAAGAGACCTTTATGTTTGTCTAGGCACTTTTCACAGCTTGACATTTGCAATTGTACAGGTGCCTGGTATCAGAAGTAGGTTTGAACTGATCTTTTCAGTATTGGGGTGCAACAGTGGGGGCAGTGGCATGTCCTACAAACACCCCTTGGGATACACTGAAGGCATCCCTGGCCACCAAACTGCCCTCCCACCCTTCTCCTGCAGGGATGCCTCTTACTACATGACCTTCTCCCTTTTTGTCATCCTGGAAAGATGTGAGCTGTTGCCAAGATGACTATTACTGCATGGGGTTTTGTAGGCTAACATTTTTATTCTTTCAAATGTTTCTGAGACCTGACCATAGTGTAGCCTCCTTATTCCCAAGGGAAGGGCTAACACAGTGTTTTGCCACTTGCCAATTTGGTGTGGAAGCTACGAAGTCTTGAAGAGCTGGATTAGATTAATATACATTGAATATTCTCATTCAAGAGAAGAAAGCCTAATTTTAGACTTTGATTGAAAGTCCATCTTCATAACAGCGCAGCTAATTTCCTTTCAAAATTGGCAAAATTTGTGTTGACGTCTTAAACTGGTCCCAGCTACTAACAAGTCTCCTCAAGTCTGTTCATCTCTGTGTCTTTTCTTTAGCTGAATTCCATAGTTTACGTGGAAATTGTGCAAGATCTGGTGAAACTTGGCTTACCCCAGGTTCATTTTCAGTTACATATTTTGCTTATCCCTGAAATATTTTGGAAGAAAATGAAGTGAAGTGACCTCCTTTCTGTGAATAGAAATCAATTCTGCCCGTTGACTAAAATTTATGTGTTTCCCAAAGAACTTTTTACTATCAAACCCTAAGTCAGGTGCAGCATGCCACAACAAAGCCTTTCTTCCTAGGCTGCTGCCAAAGGAAGGAGAGCAGTTCTGCAGTCATTGACGGTATTGGGGTGGGTTTTTTGTTTACTGCGAGATCCTGAAATTCCTACGTGGATGATGTTGATAGAAAGGCTTCCTCCACAGCACTTTGATCTGCTCATCATGACAGACATGGGGCGGGAGGCTGAGGGTGGCCTGGTGGGATGGGGACTAGGCCGAGCACTGGAGGCTGCGGCCATGCCCGGCCTACTCGCAGCCATGCCCGGCGCCAGCTTCACTCTTCCCTGCGAGGCAATGCAATTTGTCAGGTCTGCAGGAGCAAACTTCTCCTCATAAAACATGCAGTAGTGATTTAGTGGTGCGAGAGAAGAGAGATACAGCCAGGGTCTGGCTGCGCATCAGAAAATGGCAGCTACCTCGCGTCTGACTACTGTGTTCTTTCAGGTTTTTTTCTTTTTTGTTTCCTTCCTTTTTTTTTTTTTTTCTTAACCTTTAAGATTAAAAACCTGAAGAAGGCTCACAAAGTTTATGGCAGAGGTATACAAGAAGCAAATTAAAATTCCATAAATATATTTGCTGGCTAAAATTTATATATCCTGTATTCCTTGGGTATCTAATTAGAACCAGAAGAAAATAGCCCTGCAAAGGATACACATTTTGTTCAAATAATTTTAAAAAATTGAGCTAAATAATGGCCATTTTATACTGCACACAATATAATTGTTCTTCTTGTATTGGGGAGCAGTTATAAATTATCTAGTATCCCATTCAGTCCTGTTGCCATGCCGAGTACCAAACAATTGTGAATGTAGTTACTGGGCACGTAAATTCACGGCTTTCTGACAGCTATACCGTTATTGCTGCTCCTAACTAACCTTCTGCATAAAAAATGCAATCCCTAGGAAAGAACGAGCATTTATCCAAGTGCTGACATTGAAACATTCTGAATAACTCTTTGAATCATTTGTACTATTATGGGTAGAAAATGTAATTATTGTAATCAGCCTTGAGTCTGAGGCCACGTTGTTTCAAAAAAAAAAAAAAAAAAAAAAAAAAAAAAAAGAGAGAGAGGGGGAAACCAGATCTGAACAACGAAAATGAACCTTGATAATGGAGCAGCCTTGAATTCCACTTCATTTATCACACTAATGGATGTCAAGATGACCTCAATCAAACATTTTGTTTTCCAGTTTTAAGCAATAGAAAATGCTTTTTTTTTTTTTTGGAAAAAAAAAAAAAAAAGTAAGTTATTTAAATTGTTCCTAGTAATTACATTAGAGTAGAAGGTCAAAGTCAATATGAAATAATATCCACCAACCTTTTGATGAGTCTAGTACAGGCTCTTTACTGACACAGTTCACATATCTCTATAATCCTAGTGCAAGCTTTATGCTTCTCCTTGCCTATTCCTTATATTTTTATATGTAAGTAGAAATCACATCTCTCGGTGATTTGCTTATTTTCATTTGGAGCCCAAGTAATATTTCATCTAGCATTTTAAAGTAAAAGATTGGGTGGTTTAAATACTGTCTTCCTGACTAGCATGTTTCAGAACAGGATACAGCTGTGAAAAAGGTGCAAAAACAAATAAAAAGAAGCTTGTGCCAGCAGCACTTCATTAAAATGTCTTGATTCACCCAGGCCAATCTTGAGAACATTGCATAGGACTCAAGGTATTTCACTGAGATCTTGTGTAGGTACCCACGTACAACAGTATCATCTGAGGTAGGTCCCAGCCAACACATTGTGAGTAAGGAACCCAAATCCAGATTTGAATATTTTGGCTCAATTTTCTCTCTGTGATGGACAAAAACATCTGTATACAAACACTTTTGCTCTCTGTAATTGGTAAAATAATTGTAGTCAGGGCTCAGATTTGACTCTGGTGGCTTTTCTTCTTCAAGTTAGTTCTGGACACTGAGTGAAGCAATGCATATCTACCCCTCATAAATGTGGGATGTGAAGAAATGCTATTATTTCTTTGTCATTGTGCAGTATTTTCTAGAGTCTGGACCAGTATCACCTGTAACACTTGAAAGAGATTCTTGATGGATGTATTTTGACTTGTTTAATTTCACAGAACAGCATTTCTGTGACTCCACGTTGGCTTAAGTCATTGAGAAACTTTTTCGCAGGTCTCCAAACACAACTGTGAGCTGTAGAAATCGGAATTGTTTGGAAGCTACTGATGAATTATTTCATGGAACATCTGCAGATTGGTTATAAAGAAAAAGAAAAATAACAAAAAATCAACAGTCTGAGGGGAAAACCAAGGAGGAACTCTGTGAGCATTCATGGGCCTTAATTTAGATTGAACACACCTGTAGCTGTGGTAGGTACAAGAAGGAGACTTCTTGCAGTCAGTCTCCTCTGTCTGTGGAGGAACAGGTGAGTGGAGCTTCACTTCTGTAGACACCAGAGTTTTTTTGAGGGTCTGTTTACTACAGCGTGAAGCTCTTCAGAAAGTTTGCACAAAACACACTTATTTGAAATTGTCAGAAATCATCCATACAGTAAAATAGCATCTGGTCTCTCTTTACCAATCGTTCAGCATTTTGAAAAATGCTTTGCTTTCTTAGGATTCACCTGTGGAGACAAAAATGTGCTGAGGGAAAAAATATGGTTCACGCAAGAGGCCCTGCTGCAAGGAGGATGGAGACTGGCAGAAAGCCCCTTGCCCTCCCCAGCTGGGCAGAAAACAGTTTCATGGTGGAAAAGCCCCAGAATAAACAGGTAAGAAGAGAAGCAAGATGCACAATATTTAAAAGGATGTATAAAGAGAGGCGGGGAACAGACTTCAGTTGCTTTGCTGGGAATAATAGTGCACTTGTAGTCACCTCAGGCTAAAAGATAGACCAGTGAATCATAACAGGAATTAAAAAAAAAGTGTGGACATTTTTAAGTTAAGCTTTTAAGAATAAATCTCTAGACTGTGACATAAATCAGCTGCCTCTTTCCCACTCCCTCCCACCCCAAGCACTAACTAAAGCGATTGGAAACATTTGGGTCTGGAAAAAAAGGGAAAGCTATAAGTGCTTTTTCTTTCTTTTTTTTGCCAAATCATGCAGAAGATGCTGGCAGCTGCAAAGATTCAATTATACACAATGCAAAAAATAATTTAAAAAAATAATGGCACTTGAAAAAAAATTGCCTCTCCAGAAATTGCGTGGAACAATAAATCTGTTAATTAGCTAATTAATATTCAATTGGGGTCAGTGGGCTTAATAGAACCTTTTTCTGAGACCCAAGAAATTTTCAAATCACAATGTTAAGTCTGCCCACTTTCATTATCATCTAAGTGCAGGCAGCCCTTATCTCGCCGCCAGGCGCCCAGGAACAATGCGGCACCATTATCACCCCGGCGCAGTGGGTGCGGATACTACATGTGGATGTTGCAGGCTGTGAAGTAAAAATGCTTGAGCATTTAGGGTAATTGATATATGGTTTCTGCTGTATTGTTTAGGGCTGTTTGTTTGCTCTACTGGTATTTAAGGCAGCCGAGCATCAGAAGATTGATTTTCATTGGTTGCCATTTTTTTATTTTTATTTTTTTTTTTATTTTTTTTACAAAGTCGCCTACAAGTTGTCAGTGTGGAGCCCTGACCAACAGGCTCCGCCAAGTCATTCTGATGGAGCAAGGTTTGCTTTACAGAGCCGCTGGCAGAGGTGGTGGGGCCACACGCTCCTTGTGCCTTCATCTGGACTTACCACAGAAATGCTCACCTCTCTTAGCCAGATATTTAAACCAACATCACTAAAAGGGACAAAATGCAAGACCTGCGTCAGCAACGGTGGTAGCTGCTTTTATTTATTTTCCAAGGATTGCAGCTTTCTTGCTGTAAGACCTCCTACCCATTTTGTCCTTTAATATCATAGTGTGGGATTGGGGGCTGTTGTGTTTGGGTCCTCCCGTTCCCCCCACGTAAATAAAAATCTGTAGATTGCAACTCCTGGAGTCCACTGGACTGAAAACAGCTGCCTATGGTATTCCACATCTTTATAAAATAGCTTGTGATCAAAATTACATTTTTTTTTTTGTTTATCTGGAAGTAAATCCTCCAAGTTAGCTAAGAAAGGCCACCCAGGTCCAAGTGGTTTGACACAGACTCATTAAATCATCATCATGGGCCCTTGACACGTGCTATACTCTTCTGATGATTAGATTGTAAGTGAAAAATGCAGTTAGCGTTAACACCACAGCACGTGGATGTGACCTACATGCCCGTCTGCTTCTTCACTGTGCTTCATCTCCACGCAGGGCTATAAACGACACCCAAAAGTGGAACAGTTGCCTGAATACTTCGCGGTTGCCTGGTTCAGCTGGTAAAAGTTTTTCCAAGGAGTTCTCCATGGAGGAGCAATTATTTCCCCTCTCTACATGGCTCCCTAAGCTGGTCTGAGAGAGAATCTTGGCCAGCTGAAGAGCTGGGAAAGAGCTTTTCACTGAAAGTGAAGCAGCGGGTAAGTGACTTACAGGTGTTGGCTTTTTGTGGCTCCTCTGTCTTGTGCACCCCAAGGACATTTTCTTCCTGAACTGCTATAAGCGTATGGGTGTTCCTCGGACTGGGACATTTCTAAAAGATGTTTTGTGGGGGTGGCTCCGTGAGCCATCCTAAAGCTGGGAACCAGATGCTTGTATTTTTATTTTGTTTGCTGTGTTCCTTAGCTGTTTTTTTCATCCCAATGTCATAGAGCTCATTTACTTTATTTTAGTGGCATGGGTGGAAAATTGGATGGAAAATCCTTTTTTTTTTTTTCCTCCTTCAACTTTCTTGCAAGTCACTGGACTTGTGCATTTATTTTCTGCGTAGCCTATGTGCAATTCTTCTGATTAGATCCCAGCTGCCACCCCTCTGCTGTAGCGCACGCGTACCCTGAACCTTAAAGCAAAATAAAAGCTGCAATTTCATAATTCCATAAATGAAAAGATGCTTCAAGTATTGGGAAACACTGAAAGAAATTCTGCAGTTTGAAGATACTTCAACTTAACTACTAATTGCAGAGGACCAGTGGGCGTAATTTTGGCACTATATTAGCTTTGCCACTCCATGAATAATTTGCATACAAAATGCTTTATTTTGGCAATCTATTAAAGAGCTATACAGTATTTGTGGCTTATCGCATTCACGCAGGAAGCAGGATCCTTGGCCATCTCGTTAAATTCTGTTGATGCATAACAATTTAAAGCATGGCACAAGCTGGTATGACATTTAAAGATGCCTTCACTTAATTATATTACACAAATATTGGGTTGTTTATCCTTGGGAATAAAGTCTTTTTGAAGTCAAAGTTGGCATGTGTATAAAGGAGTAAATTTTAACTGATCCCTCAAGTGGGCCTCCTAGCTGCAAATTGGGGTTCTTGCATTTTTTAAATTATTTGTGATAAGAAGCATTACACTTTGAATACAGCCACTGGAGTTTGTTTGGTACTCCTCCCACCCCCCCTTCCTTTGCTATAATGGAAAATATGTTGTTTAGTAATAAATCATCACACAAAACTAGAGGGGTAAGTGTAGGTTGTGGGGAGAAATGGGACAAAAAATGCCATTTGTGGCTGCAAAAATTCCTCACTATGATCTTCATGAAGAGGAAGAAATCATATAATGGTATCTATGGAATATCTGTATAGACCAGGGGAAATAAAGGTAAAAGAAAAATTGACGGGTTTTGTGGTTCTCTCTTTTTTTTTTGGTTGTTTGTTTTTATCCACTAGAAGGACAATCAGCATGAAGCAAAAAAAGGAGTTTGAGTTTCACTGTAAAAAATAAATAGGAAAACTGCAAATCTAAAATTTACATTGTTCACTTCTCGTGGGGTGATTCAATTTTCTCAGTGGTCAAAATAATTTTATACAGCACATGCAGAGGCTGAAAGGGAAAAGACCAGGGATGGGTTGGCCAGAGGGTTTCCATCCATTGAAAGTCACATTCAAGGAGATGGTAAATGAGGAAAATGAAACCATCTGTTTCCTATTCTTGGGAAGAAAGTCTGATAATTTTGCTCTGTAGATGATGTTAGAGAGAATAGATCAAATTTTGGGTCACTGAACAGTTAAAGGGAAGATCAGTGTATAAAAAAAATACTGGATTGGAGCATGAGCTTCTCCTGTTTCCTGCCCCACTTAGATCAGAAACAACAAACACAACCAGAAAAAAACAACAGATCCCAATCCTATATAGCCTTACTTTGAAATAAATAGGATGACTGGGATGACCTCCAGGTATGGACTTAGCAGGCCTTGCACATCAGTGGAGCTGCGTTAAGTGGCCTTGTGTCCTTTTCTGGGCTTATTTTCGAAGCACAATGGTGCTTAAGCCTAGGCCTCTGTTTTAGAAGCAGTCGTGTGAAATACCTTTGCGTTTGTTGGGTTGAGTAGTCCAAAACATTCAGTTCACTTGATTCTTGCATACGGTAGGAAAAGTATTTGGTATTTCATTCTTACTGAAAACAGACATACGGAGTGAGCATTCACTAAGTGCAACTCCGAGAGCTTGTTTGGGTAGTTAGAAATAATTTTCCTCCTGGTTCTCATCATAAAATTGCTTCGTATCCCCTTTCTTAGTACACTCACTCAGCTAGTTAGTGGTGGTGGTTGTTTCTGTTGCCTTTTTAAGGCTGAGATGTATGTTAGTTTTAATCTTATAGTTTCTCTTATTCTGCTGTCCGCTGTAGATCTGCAGCACCAGAGGTCTCACCAAACCTGCAGCGGTAACAACAGCTCCGTGATGCGGTTTATCTGGGAACTCCTTTGCTCCTAAAGTTCAAAAAAGAACAAAAGGAAGGCTGATCCTAGAGTGGTGGCCTAATTTCCCTCTAACTTGTATTTCACAAAGCTGCACTGCTGCAAATAAATAACCCCAAAAACATGTAGGCCAGCTGGGGCTGCTCCTTTCACTCAGGGAGAAGCTTGGGTCCTCCATCTGCTTTTGGCTTCATTCTTTTTCTTTCTCCCCATGTAATTAATCAACTAATGAGCTGATATGGAGTAATTTTATTTATCATGGACTATTGATAACATCAGTGTTCAATATATTAGCAATTAGGAAAGTAAGAGGATGTTAGGAAGCCTTATGTCCAATTAGGTACCATGATCTACGTTACCACCCACCCGCTACCTCCTGTTTCAATCCATAAAGTGTCCCGTATTGATGAGGGATGTGAATTGTCCTGGTGGTGCTGGAGAAACTGCATCGTGGCTTGGAACATCTTCCAGATTAGTTGGCCAGACCCGTGCATCTGGCGACAAGGCTGTGGTCCTCAGCATGGCGTGGCACCTGCCTTGCTGACTGTTTCTACGAAGTGCAGCCCTAATATCTGCGTTATACTTCCTACTCATCGTGAGATGTGGTTGAATGGATTTTAGCTCCATAATAAAAATCTCTAGGAGTTAATGGACCAGCAGAGGCTGCTGAGCTCCAAGTCCCACCAGCAACGCCAAGGGCTCCCGTGGAATTATTTGCAGGTGCAGACACTGGACAATGCCCGGCCTTTGCCAAATTCATGCAGCAACGACCGGAATAAAAAGTTTGGCGACTGCCTTAGAATAACTGGGCTGGCAGCAAGGGCAGGGCTCTCTCTCTCTCTCTTTTTGTTTTAGAAAAAAAAATGTGAAATTGAGATCACCAGCACATTGTGAGCTGGGTCAGGAGCTGCGTGGGGCTGGTAGGACACACGTGACTTTTGGGGGGTTGGCTACGCAGGGAAGAGAAGCGTGGCACAAATTGGTTTTCTTTCCTGGCTCAGTCAACGGCTGCTTCGTGCCCGAGTCCCCCACCCAACAAACTCAGATTTATTCATGGCTTCTCTGAATCTGCTCTCACACTGTTTAGGGCTCTTCAATTTCAGCAGATGATGCCTGATTTGAAGGTAGAGTTTGGGCCTTTGGGCTAATTTTATTTAGTCTTACAAGATCTCTTGAGAGATTTTTAATGGGAACTCTGCATTAACTGTCCCCACAGCAGCACTGCCAAAGATTATTTAATCTTGAATGCCTTTTCAGTATTTTTCATTGAAGATCACGAGCCACGCTTTCTACCCAAGCCCTTGATTCTGCCTTCATCCATATGCTGCCGTGTGCTCCATGAGCTTGGTGGATGTTCTCCTCTTTGGTCTTCCTGATTTGTGTCGATCACGGCTAGCTGGTGCCACAGAGCTGCCCAGGGAGATGTGCTGCGTGCAGCTGGGCCATCCACGCATCCCTTACATGAGGAGAATGGCATCTGAATAACATATAGCAGGCTGCGCCGAGCTTACCTGGGATGGGCACATCTCTTCAGAGGCGTAGGGCTTGACTTCTGGAACATAATTTCATGATAAAGAATGACTACTAAGATGCTAATAATCTTACAGATTGCGTTGAGCTTCTTTTTTCTTTCCTTTTTTCCTTTTTTAATCAATTAATTAATTTATTTATTTTTGTCTTTAGGGGGAATGGTTTCAATGGGCTCTTGTTGGAGTTGTATGCTCTGTGCGTTTGCACGCTGCCACGTTTTTTTTTCATGAGAAGTGTTTTACTCCTGATACTTGGCTGCTCCTCATGTTGTGCTCCTTTTTCCAGTTTCTGATGCCTCACACCTCACCTACACCTGGCCTGCTCAGTTTTCACACCGAGATGTGGTCTGGTATTAGCGTGCTGTTGCTCACGTGTATAGAGTCACATCTCTGAACAAGAAGCACGAACGTGTAATTAATGCAAATGGTATAGGTTTTGTCCTGTTAGGTACAATTCCCTGGTGTTGAAATCACTAGGATGGCATAGGTGAGGGTTTTGCAGGTGTAAATGAGAACAGCTTTTGGTCCACTGCATATTCCAGCCATGTTGACAAAATGCATGAAGGTTTCTCAGCACAATTTCCCCTGCTGAAGCACTTGGAAGAAATACAACTTTCCCTGTGTGCTCGCCTGCTCTGGGCAGAGCTGCTGGTCCAGGCTCTGTGCTCCTCCTGGTTTCCACCTCTGTTGACCAGCCACTTATATTATATTATATTACCACTGACAATGAAATAAGGATCTAATCTGAATCTCATTGATGCTAATGAACACTTTTATATTAACTTCAAAAGGTGCTGCTGGATCAAGCAGCAAATTATTTTCCTCCAGGGTATTTAAATCTTGATTGTCCCCCACAAAACTGGAATCTCAAAGGTACAGTGAGCAGTACGCAAGTTTTGCCCTATTGCAAGGGAAATGTGGAGGCTAACACTGGTGCAACAAGGTGATCCTTTCCTTCTGCTGGCTATTTGACAGCTGCAACAATTTGTCTTCTGTCATGAGTTCCTGCAAGCGACTCAGCTGTTGGTATGGAGGGCAGGGTCAGCACTAAAATCTTTCAGAGCTTCAAAAAAAAAAAATAAAAAAAAAATCACAAGGTGTTTCTGTAAAGCATGCATTTCTGGCCTACTTGAATCCAGCTGTGTGACTTTCAGGTCAGGAAGAGGAATTATAATACAATCTTCACTAACTTTTGATTCTCCACAAAAGGTCTTAACAAAATTGGATGAGTTTTCTGTGAATATGTTAGCAGGGTGTAGAATAACTCTTTGCTTGCCTTCTTCTCACTGAACTGGTAGGTAGCCTTTCTAGTGTGAATAGACTCTTTTTTTTTTTTTTTTTTTTTTCAATGAAAGACTCACGAAAATATAATAAATGAATGGAAAGAGAAGCACAGTAAGTTCTGCATCTTTTCATTGATCTGTTATTTTTAGTAAATCACCTGTAATCATAACACAAAATCCCCGAAATACGATGTAATGAAAACAATCAGGAATCAAGCTCAACCCGAGAATTAAAGGCATCAGCTCACGCAGTTCATGAAAGCATGAATCTATTGTAGATGGCCTGGCTATCATAGTGCAATCTATTTAGCAATGTAGTCAGCATACCGCTGCATCTGGTGCAGTGCTGTGATCCTTATTAATTCTCCATACATCTATTTGCCTCTTGTATTCTTCAGGTCTTGTGGGTGCTGCCAGATGTGCTGGGATTGAAGGCGGTGTTTAATATCTACCTCCTTGCCACTGCAACACCTGTGACTGCCCCAGGTAGGAGCACAAGAGGTGGATGTTAGGAGGGCAGTTCAACATCCAGCGTGAACGCGTGTGGCCAAAAATAATTATAGCGTACACGATATGTGATGGAAATGAGTTACTGCCTAATTACGTCTCCTGTATCCATTCGGATAAATTAACGTTTGTTGTGAGCCCTTGGGAAGCCAGACACACTTTAAAGTTGTAATGAGTGCTATCATTATTGCTTTTGACAGTCATTGAAGTATAATTATCTGATCATCTCTTTAAGAAAAAAAAAAAAACTCAAAACTTGTTATATATGTGTTCTGAGCTGGCAAATTACAGAGCAGTCACCTTCGGAGCGCAACCGCTCTGCTATTTTCTGTAGTGGCACTGCCATCTTCTGGAAAAACCGAAGTTGTGCTTCCAAATTTTTCACCTTGAGATGAAAAACTTTTCCAGAGCAAGAGGTTAAGTGCAAAAGCCAACTATCCCTTAGATGGAGGGAGTTCAGAGTTGCTGAAATATTGGGTTTTAATGTTAGAAAAGGCTGTTTTCCAAGGATTTTTAGGATACGTACATGCCAAGGTCAGTGACTTTGCAGTCTCTTCCTGCAACCTGTATGCCTGAAGGATCAGGCACATCTGTATCTCTGCAAGTAGATGAGGCTACAGACTTTTTAATTTTCCATCTTTTTCTGAACATATTTATTCCCTTCAGAAGCCAATGCGTTTCTCTCATGCTTAGGACAACGTTTGATATTAGTTTCCCAATAAGCCTGTCTGGATCAAACATCAGCAATGCAGAGTTCTTGCCCAAGACAGATGGCAAAACCAAATTGTTTCTGTTTTTCTAAGTATTCACACAGGCATCTGCCAAGATTCCTTAGTCATGAGCTACTGCGAGAGGCGTAGCTTGAACCAACCTCGTAACTGGAGCCAGGAGTTCCTACAACAGTTCTAAAATTCATTTTCAGAGAACTCGGATTTTCCTAGCAAGCCATTATCCTCTCATTTTTCCTGTATTCAGAAGCCACTGGTGGCCCCACGGCAAAAACACTAACCAGAACGATCTTCAGCTCTGAAACTACGACAGTTCATGCCGCCGACCATTACAGCAGCTTCTTTCTCTCTTTCCAAAGCCTTTCTGAAGACTGCCAGTCCTAAAAATGTGTTTTCTGTAATAGCAATAGAATCCAGCCAAATTTAGATTTCCGTGAGTCTCAGGTACAGGCTACTTACTTATTAATTTACTTTTTTTGGCACTAAAAGTTTTCCCTGTTGAATGGATCACTGTTGCCTCCATGTTTAGTTCCAGTTCAGGAGCTTGAAGCTTAGTGAAGGCTATCAGACAGTATTGTTATTTCTCAAACCAATGCTCTATCTTGCACAAAGATAACACTCTGATAAAACAAAATGATGGCACATGGCATCTTTTTCAAAATTAAATTTGTTGATATAGCAAATTTTTTAAGAAGCTGAAAGCTTCAGTCCTAGACCACCACTAGTTTTCAAATCAAGCTAGAGGTTTTCCTGTATAATTTTGACATTGAACTTTTTTTCACTCAATGCACCCTCAATACCTGTCTTCACTTGAAATTTTTCTTTTCCTTACTGCTAATTTCTCTCCAAATTAATGATTTTTCTTTAACGCATAAATTGCATGAGTTGTCTTAGCAGCCTCTTTTCTATCACATATACATATATCGAGAGATTGATGCTGGAATACATTGCAGATGGTTATCCTTCTTTGTAAACAATGTTCCTCAGTGAAATATCTGTCTTCAGTCCTGAAGACACACCGGCCTGTGAGGGACACACTCTGCTGGCAAGCTGAGCCTACAAAACAGCTGATTGATTTTCTTAGAAGCTCTTTCTCTCTTTCCTGGCTTCCAGTAATGCTTTTTTTTTTTTTTTTTTTTTTTTTTTTTTTTTTTCCTGGAAGCAAAGACCCTGAAAGGTGTGGCAGCTTTATAATGGACCTGCTTGCAGATACAGCAGCCTGAAGTTGTGTTCTCCAAGTCTCGGTGGCAGTTGTGCTCTGGTAAGTTCAGCCTGGTGGCTAGACCGAGCCATACGTCAAGAGTTCGTGCTAATCAAGTGACAAACTACCTCTGCCAGCAGTGCCATCTCTGAGACATCAACAGAAGGGTCAGACATGCTTGCTCTCAGGAATTACCTTTTCTGTTATTTTGCCAGATTGTCATTTGTTGAGCTTATTGAGGAATTTCCATTTCCACTCCTTTCTCTATTTTTTTTTTTTTTGTTGTTGTTTGTTTGTTTGATTGATTGATTGCTATTATTATTATTATTATTACTATTATTATTATTGTTATCTTTTAACCCAACATTCAGCTGGTTTTCTGGATTTTCAGACATCCAGAAAAGCAAAACTTAGATTCTCAACTGGCCAATAATACTGCTGTTATCTTTTCCACTTCCTGAGTAAATCAATGTGCTCCATGTTGGTGGCATTCATCTAAGTCAGTATTCTCTTCTACAGGGTGCCCATCTATCTCTGGGCAAGGCACCCTGTGCACCCTTTATCATTAAGGGGAGGAAATATGGTGTGATCCATCATGTCTGAGAGCAGATTTCCACCTATGATCAGACGAATTACTCCTTAAAACTACCTATTTCCCACAACACAACAAAAACGTGTCTCAGATGTAAGCGTCTATGTCACAGGTGTCTGAAACTAACAACACTACTTCTCCAGTCTTACACAACCCCTAGCTTTTCCATTGTTTTGTTCTCTTTGACTTCCCATTCAACAGCACGAGAAGACAATGTTTTTGAATTTACCTGTACCCCAAGCATAATTAACTCCTAAAGTAACTCTGTCTGAGCCACAATGAAATCAAGACGCAGAATGCAGAACTTTTATTTATAAGTAAAGTGAAAGTTTTGCCCAGTGATGGACAAAATTACCATCTAACTAGCTCTAAAGGTGGCAGGCATGTAGCAAAGAGGCCATGTTCTCTGGTTCCTACTGTACTAAAAGCATCCTCAAGCTGAAAGAAAACACTGATTATCAGAAAGTCAATTGTCATTCTGCCTCTTTAGAAAAATTCCCATTAAAGATAAAGCCAATTTTAATTAGATTAAGTATCCAATTACTGTAATTACATTTTTTAAAAATTCACATCATGAGGATGACCCTTTTAAAAAGGGTTACAAGAATAATTAGTGTATTCATATTAACCAAAATGTATTGGATAATATTTATACCCAGAAGGCAAAGTACATTACACGTATTTCACCTTTGGGGAAAGCTTGCAAATGTTTTGGCAGTGGTATGAATATTTATAGGCAAGAGCGTGCTTTAGCAAGATTATATGAGAAAGCATTTATATGCTCACAAATTTTTACCCAAGGGTAAAGTATACATAAAATGTAGTGCAGAGATTACGGATATGCAAAGTACGGTTTAAGCGGGGAATTTATATCAGTTTGTTTAATTAATTGGAGCAGAAGACTACTTCCTTTATATTTTTTTTTGTGACAGGATGGCCCAAAGAATTCAAGTTTGAGCTTGCTTTCTGCTGATTAATGACAGCGAGAAGGATGCAGAGAAAGGGTCTTCCCTCTGTAAGGCATCACCTGGACTACGGGTTTAGCCATCCCCTCTAACGCGTTCCTGATCACAAAGGTTGATGATTAAGGTGGAAGCCACTTCATCTGTCACCTTGTGAGACCATAAATACACCACAGAGCTGGAAAACACGTAGCCAGCCTCTACTTTTAGCCACTCCTCATTTTCGGGCCACTTTTGAGCCACTCCTCATTTAGGGGCAAACCCTCCAGTTGTCAGCATGTGGAAGACTTGGAGGTATGCCTCATGCAACGAAGACAAGACACCACAGCCTTGCTCCAGGCTACCTGGGAAGCACCAACACTGCCACATAGGATGTGAGCCATGTTTCACTGCTTAGAATCAGAGAATCATTAAAGTCGGAAAAGACCTCCAAGAACATCTGGTCCAGCCATCACCTATGGCCAAAATCACCTACTAGACCGTGTCCCTTAGCACCACATCCAACCTTTCCTTAAGCACCCCCGGGGATGGTGATGCCACTACTTCCCTGAGCAACCCATTCCAATGCCTGACTACTCTTTCTGAGAAGAAAATTATCTTAATTTCCAACCTAAACCTCCTCTGGTGCAACTTGAGGCCATTCCCTCTGGTCCTATCACTAATTATCTGTGAAAAGAGGCCGACCCCCCCACCTTCCTTTCAGGCAGTTGTAGAGAGCAATAAGGCCTTCCCTTCCCCCAGACTAAGCTGCTCCTCGCAGGACTCACAGGACACAGGGGGACTCTCCTGGTCCCCCTGAAGGCATAGCACTGACAGTGCACTGTAAAAGTCTACCAGCTACACCCTCGAGCAGTGCACAAAAATCTTCTCTCAAGACTAGCATGTGCGATATACCATGGAGGTCTTCCCAGCCAACAGTGCAGATGTAGCGTAACTATTAATTTGTGTTCGCTTCACAGTGAACCTACAGATTTGGGAACTACATGGGTATCACAGTCTTCCTCGGAAAAAAGCTCCCAGGCTTTCCGCTGGTGTTTGAATTTACCTAATACAGCAGCATTTGGGCTTTACTACTATGATACTCTGCAATGAGAAGCAAGCACATAAACACCTTCCAAAGCTAGGGGAGAGAGGCAGTGATGGCACATATTTTGGCAAGGGCTAGATATATGAGGAGGCTTTTAAGTAATTTGTTAGTTTGATTAAGAAACTGGTTCCTAATTTATATTTATATCAAGGATTGTTCATTTTACAGCAATTTATGTGTCCACTCAAGAATGAGTTTAAAAAGGCTTAAAATGATTCATTCATCTTCTTTCACATTACTTTTCCCATGATAAGGAGAAAATGGGAGAGGTGGTAAGCATGGTATAACAAAGAGAGATAGTAGATAAGTGGAAGAATATCAGGGTAAAATAAATAAGGAGAAAATGAAATTCTTTTCAAATGCTCCTTTCCAGAAGTTCAAAATAAATCATTTGTAGGAGATTGTTATCAATACCTGCTGAATACCTATTATACTACCTAGAAAGTATTTTGCTATGTACGTGTTGTTTCTGAATACTGTAAAGTCTGTGTTTATATCAGTTTGGAACTATAAATCAAACCACTTATTTATGAACACTACCATGTATGCAGACATCATTCTGTGAAAACATAACTTTCTATGTGACAGCAAACAAAACTCAAGGCAACCCAACCAGCGCAAAGTCCGCTTCATGAGGCTGGCCTTTTTGAGGTCAGAACACATTTATGGTATTTTACTTAAACAGAAGGTTAAATTATCTAAAACATGCTCTTGATCTTCTTTGGGAGGTTCTGTTTTTATAGTGTTTTGTTGTTGTTTGTGTTTTTTTGTTTGGTTGGTTTTGTTTTGTTTTGTTTTGTTTTTTGTTTGTTTATATGAGTACAGTTAAATTCCACGGCAACCTAAATCAGAAGGATTTCACCTGTGACTTCCACAAAGGACAGGACTCATGGTTTTTGTGAAGTCCAAGACCCATGCCTCAGTCTTTCACTGCAGGAACTCTATGTTTGGCTGGAGAAGAAAAATGGACTTTATGAAGTCCTTTTATTTTTTCCCACATATCTCTTGATGACTGAATACCTCTCAAAGAGCCATTGCATTTATGCTGTCTCTACATACAATCCCAGAATCAAATTTGTTGCTTTGCCTTTGAGCTCCTGTCGGCCTCTTGAGGGGCCGTGGACCGGCTGCCATACTGACGTTAGAAAGCTGGTAATTACATGTGGAAAGTTAGTTTTCAAGCATTGATCTCTCTATTCTTCCTTGGTTTTGAATGGCATGGGGAAAATGCTCAGAAACAGCTATAAGTGTTTCTTTCTTCCAGTGACCTTCCTAGGAACAAGGTAGGGCAATCTACTCCATCCAGACCTCATCACTGAAGAAGCCTCCAAACATCATTGTTTTGGATCAACTGCCTTGACAACACTCACAGCATTTCTATGGTGAAATCACTCTTTGAGGCCTAAAAGACTCCAGTGGTGCTGCTGCTCTCTTAGTTGTTCTCTGTCCTTTTTGTGCTTCCCAAGAGTTAAAATGGAAACAGAAGTGATCCACGAGTGCTCTGACAGGCCAGTCATGTTCTCCCTGGTGGCAACCAGAGAACAACGACAACATATTGAGTGAATTATTTGTTTTTAGTGGATTCAACCACATTTCTGGTCAGGGCGAGGCTCGTTTTGATGCTCCTACCTGCTAACTTTGCCACATCGGGCATCAAGAGCTGGTGGAAAGCTTAGGAGAGAGACCTAATTGGACACTGAACAGATGGTACCCACAACTCTTATTTTCGGGAGCAGTGGTGAGGAGTGCCAGAAGTACTCCTGTGAGGAACCCAAGAGCTGGTGAATGACTGATGGGCAAAGGAACTGTGTAAGGAGACGGTCCAGCCAGGTTAATCCGATAATGGCTGGTGGGAACGTGGCCAAGGGCTGCCACGTCCCTAGGGCTGAGGTATTCAATAAGAACAATTACTGGAATCGTCAGTCCAGTTCCAGCTGTCCAGACAGTGGATATCTCTTCTGTAGTAATTTAAGAGCCTGTGGTATTCTGCTGCTGTAGTAGTCTGCAGTGCTAGTCAAAGTAATTCTTTTCCCAGCTCAAGTCTAATTAAGGGGAACTCTTGCGTAAAGTGAGTTAAATTCGGTAGTCACAGCCCAGGCCCCATGGAAAATAGTCTAATTCAACTACAGTAATATACTGTAATATAAATATAATGGAAATACAAAACCATATAATTTAATTTGACATGACTGGCAGTTTTTTGCTAAAGTCGGTGGAAATGAACGAGTACAAACAATGAACTTCCCTCTTTGCTTTGATCTTTTATTCTCGGTACGGCGGGAAGGTGGTTTCAGGATGACTTTGTGCCGCAGCGCCCTAAACAAATGCACTGACAACATGCAAATTCCGAGCTCTCTCTTGAAACTGTAATTTTTAAATTTCAGAGGATAGTTGTAGCACACCGAAGCAATTTTAAATACGTTCTGGACTTTCCCACACCCACCCTTTGTGCTCCAAGGTGGATGAGCCCATCCGGGGAACCCAAGCTGCTTAGGGCCTAGAAAGGCTATTTCTGGTATGACTTTTTTCTAACCCTAGGAGCCCAACAGCCCTAACAACAGCAGCAGCCCTACTGCAGGAGCAGGGACACCCATTTACAGCCACCGCTCTGCTGGGATGCCACAGAGGGCTGCGGGCTCCTTCCTCCCTTCACCACCACCCGCACAGGCGCTGCGAAAAAAAAACCTCCGGGGGAGGAAAAAAGGGGCAGTGTACGGTTCTTTTATTCGTTTTATGTTTGTTTGGGGTTGTTTTTCCCCTGTGGTAAGCGCGTAGTTCGCTGTGACGGGCTCACGGCGGCCCTGTGGGCAGCCCCACCGCCTCCCGCCCAGCGCACGCGCGGCCGCCGGCGCCTGCGCGGAGCCCCGCGGCCGCCTCAGGGCCGCCATGGCGCCGGCGGCGGGCTGCGGGCGGGTGGCGGCCGTGTCGTGCCTGGTGCTCTGCGCCTCCCTCCTGCTGCCGCGGGCCCTGCTGCCAAGGGGCGGCGGGAGGACGGAGCCCGGGGCCGCGCCGCCCGACGGTAAGAGCCCGATGAGGGCCGCCGGGGCGAGGACGGGGCTGCCCGGGGCTGCCCGGGGCTGCCGGGGGCTGCCCGGGGCTGAGGGGCCGCCCGCTGAGGGAGCCGAGCGGGGCTGAGCGTTTCGTGCCCCTCCCGGCCCTGCCCCCGGTTTTCTCGACCCTTCTCTCTCACAGCAGGTTGTTCGCGGTGTTGGGGTCGTGTTTTGTTTCTCCTCTCCCTCAGCATGCTGCCAGCGTTGCCGAAAGCCAGCGTTTTCCTGCGGCGTTTCGTTTCAAGGCTTCATCCTTCTGTCGCTGGAGCTCTGCTGGTGTTTTCGTAAGAAATAAAAGCTCGGTGAAACCGTCCTCGTCGCTCAGTTTCCCAGTGCCGTGCCCCAGACGCCGTGTCCATGCGCCATGCTCCTGTGGTCAGCGTGCCCCCCATCCTCCGGCCTGCGTGGCCTCAGCTCTGAAGGTGTCCAAAATCCTCCGAAAAACAAGCTGCCACCGGTTTTAAAAGCGCTTCTAATGTCAGCCCTCACACACAGATGTCATGCGTTTCATAAAACCACGTTGGCAGTTCACGAAGCCTTACGGATGACGGCACCAGATCTGCGGTCAGTTTGCACTGTCACAAGGAATAAAGCTCCTACAAGGAAAGCACACGGGTGATCAGGCGGCTCCTTTGCCCAGCTGGGAGTTGTGCAGGGCACGCTTTGGCTGCTGGCAGGTGTCCTTACGTGAAGGAAAGTGAGATGGCCCCGTTTTGGGTGGTCTGTGTGCTTTCCTCCTTCACCTCCGCCTGCAAAAATCAATGAAAATGTTAAAGCTTTTGACTGTGCCCCTTAAAAACAGCTGTGTGGTGATACAAAGTAAGCATTCCAAAATTATTTATAAAATCATTCTTCCTGACCTTTTTTGAGCAGGTTTCTAACGCTGTGACTTCTAGGAACGCAGCTAGAGCCATTTTGTAAATGCCAGCAGGAATGCACGATGTTTGTCCAGCTCATCCTGATGTCACACTGCCAGGTTCAGAAGTATTCATTTATAAAAAAAAGAGTCAGAACAGAAAAATACAAATGACTACATGCGGAAAATAAATCTAAAATACATGTCTAGTGATAGTTTTTAATAGAAATGGAGTGATCTCAACAACAAACTGGATGTGAGTTTGAGGTGTTATAAAAAGGACTAATTGTTTGGGGAATTAGAAGGTGTTAAAGAAAAGCACCAGTGTGACATGGTCTTGAAAAAGAATAGGTTAACTGTGAAGAAAACATTTCTTTATAAATTATTCTAAACTATCATACCAAACACGTAGGCTATGCAAGAATATCTAGAAGGCAGATACTTCTAGTTAGGGAAGATAATTAAGAAGATCGTGGAGTCCATGTGTCTTTCCATCTGTTAATATTTCCAGCCTGAGAACCCTTTACCCAAGTCATCTCTTTGACAGAAAGAAAAAAGTTTTATGAAAATAGGCTGCTAAGAGCAAAAGATTTTATTTTTTTATTTATTTTTTGAAGCCCAAGATGGAGAATTCAGTGTTAACACCTTGCTGGTTGTCAGAGGGAAATCTTACATGTTCTGCTTAGCATGAGCTTTGCTTCGAGCCCGTCTCTTCTTCAAATAAAGTCCAGCAGAGCACAGGAGAAAAATGTATAAAACTCTTGAGTTTTGGTTCTCACAGCAGCTCTTTCAATTTGAATTCCCACGACGGTCGGAAAAAGAGGTTGCTTTTTCATTCACTCAGCACACAAGCACCTAACACGTGCCTGTCTGTGGTCAGATGGAGGCGTCGCTTGATTTTTTCGATGAAGGGTGTGCCACCCGCTCCATCTGGGAGTGGTTCGTACCTGGAAATGCAGAATCTGGACAAACATCACCTACCAGCGTGTTAGGGTATTAGTATTTTTTAAAGTAGCACCAGTTAGGCTGTTTAATGGACAGTGGCATCCACATCTCTGCACGTTTCCATTTACGTACCATGTATTCGACAGCTGTTCTGCACATCTGACTTGCCTCTGCCGTTTGTGTGGGCTCAACAGGGAAGGTTTAGCACCAGAAGCCGTGAAACTCCAACATTCCTTGGATGACGAAATGACTTGCACGTGTCTCCTTGGCCTGATTATTTTTGGCTGAATTGAATCTTTTAAAGCAGAAAGGAAGCCTCATGAAAAATGAGAAAACGAATCCCTTTAAATACAGCATCGCCTTTGCCGGTTGTTTTCTGTGCTCTTCCCTTTCTTTTTAATTAATAAAGAATGGCTGCACGAAAGTAAAATGCTTTACAAAGGCCTACAAGACATTGCTACTGTAGCAATGGGACTTTCTTGTAAATAAGATGCTCTTATTTCCATCACAGGCCTTGAATAATTCACTAAATTAAAATGCTCAATAACAGCTTCCTCAAAGTTAAGCCTGAGCTCGCCTGAGAGCATTTTTGGTCGGAGGGGCATTCCTGCTCAGTGTCATTAAAGCCTACAGCAGTCAAGAAATCCATGTCATCACCTACAAGAAAAATGTTTTAGTAGCAGGCCTTCACAAATTATTGATACAGCTTCCTAATATGTTTACTGTAATTTTCTGTGCTCGGGAATTTAGCTGTGATGGTGTTTCCTAGCAAGAGCAAATGCTAATTTAATCTAATCTTCTGTTGTCTCGCTTCCAATAAAGGTACCTGCAGCCGGGTGCTTCCAGGGGTTAGCTGGTTATTTGCTGCGTGGTTCCAGACCTGCTTTCTGCTTTCCTGGCAGAGGTGGCCACTCAGCAGCCGGCCTGGGGCAGCGTGGCCACGGGCTCACTTGTGCCCCCTTAGTGGACAGAGGTGGAGAGCAGGATGTCAAGTACAGCGGGCAGTAACACTGTGAATTTCGGGGAAAAATTGGTGAACTGGTGGCAGCGAGGAGATTTAATAACTGTGTGAGCTTCAGTGAGATTCTGCCACCTCTGTGTTGAGTGAAGCCAATTTTAACAACAATAGCTGAAAATCTGTACTGGGCTAGCACTGCAGTCACGTATCAGTACTGCAGCTGGGTTTATGCGTTAGCACACCTTTGCATCCTAGTGAAAAAAAAAAAAACAAAGAAGAAAAAAAAACAAAAACAGGCTGTTGTGGTGATTTTTTGAGCAGAGGAGCAGAAGTACAAATGTTGGTGGTCACCCTGCTAGGGGTGGTGATCCGTGGTGTCTTTGGACACCACCTATGCTTTTTACCTATGCTTGGTAAACTCTGTGCTTTGTTAATTGCCCTGCCAGCTTCTCTTCCTAAAATCAACAGATTAATTGTGCTCACCTAACTCCTAGCACTTAGTAAATGACTGAGGACTGACTCTGCAGACTTAGTAATGGTCCAGTGGGTTGCCTTTTTCATCAGCGGTGGTGTATTTAAAATTAGAGAAGAGAGACCAGCTGTACCTGCTCCAGTTTTAGGCTGCGTGTAAACGGGTGAAAAGTATTAGTAGAAAAATAATTGCTGTGTTTCTGTTTTGTTTTGTGTTTGTTTGTTTTTTTTTTTTTTTCAGGGAAGCCTGGTCGCTTTCCACCCAGGATGCATTACCAGGAGACCCCCGACAGCCGAGCTACCCCTCATTTCCCAAGGTCTCACCTCGCCGAAGCAGTTGCCAAAGCCAAGGCCGGTGGAGGTGGTGGCGGAAGCACTGGTGGAACTGGGAGAGGTCTTGTGGGGCAAATTATCCCTATATATGGATTTGGCATCTTCTTATATATCTTGTACATTTTATTTAAGGTAAGACCAACATACATTGAAAAGTCAAGGATATATCAACTGAAAAAAAAAAAGTTAGTCCCATTTGTGTACCAGATTTCATCTCAGCTTTGCTCAAAAAAATGTTTAAGCTGGACCTTTGACTGGTACTTGAAAGATTGGCGTATCCTGTGCTTTTAGCCATTTAAATACTGTAACTGAGTGCAGCAAAGGGTTGCTGTGATCCTGCGTTGGCCTCTAAGCTGTGAAAATTTTAAAGGATTTATTTTTCCTATTGGAAAATCCAGACGTCTTTTCTTATGTTAGATTGATTTTGAATACACACATAGTATTCTTTTATATCATGGATTATTCCACATTCTTTATACTGTATATGTCATGAATTTTGTTATGCATTTAAAGTGGGGGAGATGGAGTACCATTATGGGATACCTTGTGGAAAAAAAGCACCATGTTGGTGGAAAGGGGGAGTTTGTAAGGTTGCTGTGACCACTGGAACCAGCAAGGAGCTGGCTGAGGAATAAAAGTACAGCCCAAGTCCCACTCAAATATTTCACACGTATTTTGAACTTCCAGCTTTCTGTGGCACAGATGTGACATACGTGTAGGTGATTACAGAGAGCTGCTGTGGAAGGAAGGAGAAAGGGACAAGCTCTTGCAGATTTTTATTTTTTTTTCCCTGTTTGAGCTGGGGCTTAAGGCAGACTGACCAATGTCCAAATAGTTGAGCCTGCTCTGGAGAGAAAGAGAGTCCCAGGCTGATGCAAGGAAACATGGTAAATTGGGTAAACTGATCAAATAGAGAGAAAAGGAAAGAAATAGGGAGCCTGCAGCTTCTATACAGAGCCAGCAGTATAGAGCCACATTTCCTGCAAGTACAAAGTTGGTAAGGAATAGATGGCAGAAAACGTTGCAAGAGAGACAAGTGGGGTCACATATAAGTCCTTCAGAACCTTTCGCTTTCTTTCACAATTATTTCAGAATAATAATTTCTTGCCTCCTATACACAGAATAATTACAAGATCAGGCCATTTGATTTTACAGATAAATGTTCTAAAATTAAGTTATTATTAGCGAGTTATACTTTCATTATGTTTCAATATAAAATTCCAGGTAACCTCAGGTAACATATTCCGAGTATCTTTTAGGAGTTTTCAGATGGGAAGATTCTAGGCCTCATTCACAGTTGCCTGTTTTTGCTGCTGGGGATATTATTCTGTGATTAGTTCCTAGCAGAATTTTAGCTTTCTGTCCTTTTCTTTACTCTTTTGCCCTGGGGCCTTACATGTTGCTATTGCTGTAACTCATACAGGGGTCAACTTTTTTCACTTAACAGCTGGCTTCCAAGGGAAAAACTACAGCTGGAGAACGGAAATGCCCTACTGCTGCACCTGGAAACATGAAGAGGAAAATCAGTAAGTGCTGTTTCTATGTTGTATCTGAGTAGCTGCTCACTGTAGAGTCACAGTCTCACTGGGGTCTTCACGTTCTGGACACATTGTAAAGCTGCTGTTGCACTGTGTTAGCAGCAAGCCAGGACTCTGTGCTGGAAGGAACAAGTGTTAAAGTGAATTACTGCACCATTACGTTCTAATCTTATTTTGTTCATGAGAATATACAATAGTAGCTTGGAAGCCCCCTTGGAAGCAATGTGTTTTCATGAGGTTTTCTGAATTAACTGCACCTATGTGTTGAAAAGCGAATATAACTTATAATTAACAAATGGCCAATAGGATGTCCATCTGTAATTATTCTATAATCTGTAATATTCTAGTAACGGTACATAAAGATATTGTTAAAAGCTAGCTTCATTATTACTTTTTTTTTAATTTATAAATTCTTAGCCATCAGCAGGCTTGTGCCCATTTTTTAATTTCCTGTTTGCAATGTTCAAAGTTTTGATGAGCACAATGTAAAGAAAGCAGACAGTATCTGAAATGTTACTGTGAATTTAGCTAAACATCACTGAGTTAAGAGATTTATCTATTTGTAGGCATTTATTAGATAAATTAATAAACTTACTTTTAAAGATTGTATTAGTTACCGTATTGGTATTTAAATGTGTTGTGTTTAGCTGGCTAAATTGTGATAGGAAAGAAAAGCACTTCAGTTTTTATAGAAAGTGCTCGCAGCAAGGTAATGCTCTTAACATAGCTGTAATTATCTTGACATGAAGGTGTGTATTAGCAATACCTAACACACTCAGTACTATGCATTGTATTTTCAGTGCGCTTGTGCTGCGCTGTGCCTGCCAATTTTGTGCAATTAGCAGCAGCAATTGTAATTTTTTCTCTAATGCTTGGTAAGAGAAACGAGCTGTGCAGTAGGTTAAACATTTACCACCATGACAGCTCAGAGAACTAGTGATGAAAACGGTTCTGCCTTTTTCTAGAGCTCTTCATTTGTATTCCAGAAGCATTCGCTGCGGTCAGCAGCAGAGCAGGGGACCCATTGCTAGACTAGGAACCTAAGACAGTCACTACTTAGTTACTTGGACAGAGTAATTTCCTTTCGCTTTGCCAAGTTCCCTTCACCTATTTTTAAAGTCTTTGGAATCCAAAATAATAACCGCATTCTTCGCAGAACAAAGATCTCTACAAAATCAGGATGTTTGTGGATGGTTTTCTCCATTGCTGCTATGTCAGAGGTGCCTTTGTGCTGCTTAACTAGGTGTGTCTGTAGCATCTGAATCGTTAACCTACCCAGCATTTGTTTTGCAGCCAGGAACAATGGCATCTCAGCTACAGGATTTTCAGCATAAGCTACGCATGCCAAAAAGGAGCTCGAGCTCAAGCATTTTTGTTGAAGTCCCTGCTGTGGTATCTTTACAGTTAACCCTGTAGACTAGAATAAAGCCAGTGCACACTATTGTACTACGGACACATGTTTAGAAAAAGGTGCAACCACAAAAAAATGGTGCTTTGCTCTCCATAGTCATGTGGCTAGTTGATATGCAGCCCAATAAGCCTGACCAACGTTTAGCCCTTGCTGCCTACCCTGGAAAACCTTTACAGAGTCAGATGCCACCAAGCCCGTGAACGTTACTCTATTTGACAAAGATGTGATTTCTCAAACTTTAGGCTCATTAAAAAATGCTCAAGTGACCTCTGTTCCCAAAGACTTAACAGGTAAATTCCACAAGAACTATTGATTTTGCACCACTTAGCTGACCTGCCTTTGGTTGCCTTAGAAAAAAAAAAATATATATATATATATATACATGTACATTTTGAAAGCTCCTACTGACAGATCTTGGGACTTTCTTTGTTTTACAGCTGACTATGAGCTCACCCAGCTCCAGGAAAAACTGAGAGAGACTGAAGAAGCTATGGAAAAATTAATCAACAGAGTAGGCCCTAACTGTGACAGGTAAGTTTCAAAATACAGCGTATTAAGGTACAATTCTTCCCTGACTTAAAATTGAACTTTCTTACATTGACTATATTAAAATAGCATTATTATTTCTGCTTCAAACTGTAGAAAATTGATTTTAAACATCATGCATTTTTGTTCAGCAGTCTTTCTCTTTTCAGGGCCTATATTTATAATAAATCATTCTTTCCAACTACACTTTCCTTAAGCAGAAGAGCAACCATCTCTCTCCTCCCACTTTTGTATACTGCAGTATTTGGAAAATAATGATAGCTACGTCTAAACAGAAAATGAAATGTCTGTATTTGAGGTGCAAAAAACAAACTGTTTTATCTGGCCAATGTAATTTTCTGAATGATTCCCAAGAGAGCCATTTGTTTTAGGGTATTTTCCAGTGCAATGGATTACTATTTTTTTTTTATGAATAGAAATGATGTGATAATCTATATAAATGTCTATTAATATCTCCATAAAATATTTGTTTAGGGTCAGAATTGTGTAATAACCTGATTTCATAACCAGTAAATCCATGCATTTCCTTAGAAATACAGAAGAGTTGTAAAATCGGGATTTAAACATTTGTTTATTCTTGTTTGCCATAAATCTGAGATCACTAGCCAACATTATAAAGAAACACTGAGAGCAAATTGACCACGTTCTTTGGATCAGTCAATGCCTCTATTTTAAACCATTCTGTAGAAACAATTCTGTGCTGAACTTGTACGTTATATCCATTTTGCTTCAAAAAATGACCTCCGTGAGCACGTAGTTTCGTCCACGTTGCACCTTGAGCTCTGTTGTGGCTGTAGTAATTTCAGCACGGTGAGGTGCCAAACTTGCCTGGTTTAGGCAAAGTTGAAGTGGGAGAACCCCTAAACCAGCAAGTGAAACACAAGGACGCTGTTTCCACTATCCTTACTCAGCTCTGTTTTGAAGAGCTAATGCAGGGCTTTATGCTTACCTTTAAGCTGCCAGAAAGGCTTATGTTCTGCCCAGATATAGGGGCATATAGCTCAGTATAGGACATTTTTTACTGATAAAATGGGTTTAGGGCCTGATCCGGTATTTGTTCCTCTCCGTGCAATTGGCTGAGAGCCTTTATTTAGTAGAACTTCCCTTCTTTGTTCACCCGAACTATTTATATACACGGATCTAGAGAACTCAGGGAAAATCAGAAACTGAACCTAATAGTGAATTTTGTGTATAGCCTCCCTTTAAAAGAGGGGGGCAAGCACCTCTAAATGGAGCTGTTTTTCAAATACAGCCAAGCTTTGAAGCTTTTGAGAGGGAAAGATCGTATTCTGTAGGATGCAATTTTGGGTGCCATTTTAAAATGCAATATAGTGCATTTTAATAATGATTATTTGAAGATCATGAAGAAAGAAAAAACAAAAACCCATGAAACAGTTGACATGTCTGAGATAGCACCTTAGATTATGGATATTCACTACAGTCATAAGAGCTCCATAGGAAATGCTCTGTTTCAGTGTAAGAATAAGAGAACTTTACCTGCTAGTGAGTACTTTGGGATTCAGCGTAAGCACTGACACTATGAAAACAGCTTTGCTGGAGATACAAAGGGCAAAAACGATGGCCTTTTCTTAAGCTGTAAACGTTGTGCATCTGTCCTGTTAGTTTTTAAGAGTACGTTGTATCCTGGTAAATCTCCTGCATGCAGGCAGCCAGATGTCTTACACGTTGCCAGCATCCTCCAGTTCCTGAAGACTTTAACTGAAGTAGAAATACTGCACGGGCTTTGGTTTTCCCTATCTACAGGGAAATTCTTCTTTTAAGCAAGGTATCTGGAGTCAGAATGGAGCTGTGACGTACTCACAGAGACCTTGTGTTGCAGAAAGCAAGCAGGGCTTTCTGATGGGAATATCCAGCTCGTTACGAATTCCTGCATGAAATGCCCCTGTTAGGCAGCTGCATTGATTGAGCCTATTATTTGAGCTAGTGCCAAACAGACAGATCTGTCTGTCTTTATGCAGGTGATATATATTCAAATTACATACACTTTTGTCTAGGAAAGGAGGAGAAGTTTGGCAGTTCTATTACAGCTTCTGTCAAAGGCAGCTAGCTGATGAAACCACTTATTTTCATGTGCCAGTTAATTCACATCTCAGATTCTTCATCTGCATAACCCAGGCTTTTGGGAAGATGCCATCTCACACCGCTGCTTGTTCTGCACCAGGAACTGCCGCACACCTTGATGGGACTCAGGGCAGCCTCCATATAGCGCCGGGACTGCGTCACCTTCACAAACTGGGAGGCAACCCCCTCGGGGGAAGCACGGAGAGGTGGCAAGAACCAGATTTCTGGCATTTCAGCCTTGCTCTGCCTCAAACAAATGTCTGGATAGCTGCTAGTGATACAAGAGAGCCGGCTCCCGAGCTACAGTCTGTTACCAGACAAGGGTGGGTGGGACTGCACAAAAACCAGCCCATGCTCCACACGTGGATCACCACTGCACAAACCAGCAGCACGATGCTAATGTCTTTGGCTTCACACCAGAATGGCACTACTGCCTCCAGCAGAGTAACTGTTGTGTGTCATCATCATTCCTGTGTATGCAGAGTAGTGTGAATACCTGTTAAGGTGCTGCTCTATTCTAACGAGGAAAAACTGAATATGGATGCTGCAGGTTTTCAAGTTTAGGAGAATTTTGGCACCTGACACAAGGTTTACATAGAAATTTGTACCTAAATCCAAAATCATTTATCAGTTTCCACTTCCACCTCCCCATCTCACCCCTGAGATTCACTAAGCAGCTGTCTACTCTAGATAAAATCATCTTGGAGATTATCTGTCTGGTCTGGAGATCATCAGAAATCATCTGTCCACCCTCACGTACCACCTACAGCTGAACACTGTGCGTGTCCAGAGCCAGCCCCTCTGAACCCCCCTTGTAGGGGCTATATGGATCCTGCCTAAAACACAGCAGGATTCAGAAGAGAGCTCGAGCAATGTCTCGGTTCCATGATGGGCTTGAGTTAGTACTTACAGAGAGATCAAACACTCTCTCAAGAACAACATGAAACACAAGATGAAACAAGCAAAACAGTCAGAACCATTTTCTCCCCAAAGTACAGCCACTGATCTTTCTTACTGTAACCTCCTGAGGGCTTGGTAGAGCTCAGGCCTACTACCCTCCAAATCTTTTTTTGCCTGTAAGATTTTCATGAGATTTTTGTTTTTCAGTGAAAACAGGATGTAATAACTACATAATCTTACCTGTTGGAATCATTTTGTTATAACAGTGCTTGTATTGCCTATCATTTTGGAATCATTTTGTTATGACTCGTAGTAATCACTAGAATCATCCGTGTAAAACCAGTCAAAATTATACTTTGCTTTTAATCTGATAAAAAACCTCCCTCTGATTCTTAAGGGCAAGTTAAAACTGAGTGTAACACACTCTTAGCATTTTTAAACCTGCTCCTCCAAATCAGGCATTATTGTTGAATCTGTTTGATATAACGTCTATCTAATCTTTGGGTCTATCTGTAACAACTGGCTTATTTCTCAGTGAGGCCTTGCAAATTTAATCCCTTTAATGGTCATAATTAGGGCAGCATTAGACTCTTCAGACTAATGTTTGTGTGAGACATTTTGATTAGGCCCACATTCTATGATTTTATTTAAAATGTTGCTTAGGTTCTGATTTACATTTTCCTACAACGCTTCAAACGTCTCTAATTCTCACTTAAAGACCAGGAATTTCTGTAGTGTCTTCTGTATCATAACTCTTGAATAATTTCTTCCAAGTCGCTTATCTAAATCTACCCTCTTTTAGTTTAAAACCATTCCCCCTTGTCCTACCACAGCACTCCCTGATAAAGAGTCAGGGAGTCCCAGCTTTCCTGTAGGCCCCCTTTAAGCACTGGCAGGCCCCTGTAAGGTGCCCCCAAGGCCTTCTCTTCTCCAGGCTGAATAACAGCAGTCTGAATTCTGTTGTCTGATGTTTTCTACCAGGACCCAAAATGTTACAACAGAGCAGGAAAAAAGGTTACTTCAGCAACTGCGAGAAATTACTAGAGTGATGAAAGAAGGCAAATTCGTAGATGGCACCTCTCCGGAGAAAGAAGCTGAAGAAGCTCCTTACATGGAGGACTGGGAAGGTAAGCAAGAGGCTTTCTAACCACTACCCCGATGAGAAAAACTGAGCAAATTTTATTTTTTTACTTTAAATCCAAAATCCTTTCAAAATCTAGCTTCATTCTTCCTATTCAGAAAGTGCTTCTCAGAACTTTGCAAGAGGTGATTTGTTTTCCCAACCACAATAGAAAAAAGGAAAAAAAAAAAAGAAAAAAAAAAAGCTTCTGAGTCAGCCAGCATTTTCTTTAGTGTAAAGACTACACTGTCTGCTGCCAAAAGTGGCATGTGAATATTCACATATGCTTCATTTGCTGCTGAGTCTTGGCTGCTGTGGGTTTATCTTTCCCTTTATTTGATAGATTTCACAGAAAATCCTAAAACCCCTGGAAATTTGAACCAATATGTTTTGGATAACTTACAATTTTTATTTTCGATTTGTTTGCTCCAGTATTGTAAAAGTCACCTCCAGGAAGCCTGTCTTTTAAAGATTCCTCATTGTAACGTCCTTTCTGTTCCTTGCTGTTTACTTGTCACATGAATGTGTTTTCAAGACATCCTAGCTGAGCTGTTTGCTTTCCGAATTCTAAATGCATCTTTATGCAGACTTAATTCTGTGCTCCTTAGGAAGCTTTCAAAAATGATTCAAAGTATAAAGCATAAACAGCTGCCTCAAGCGCTGTTTTCTTAAATCAAGTTCATGATCCATTCTATAAAATGAAATGCACAAAGGCATTGACTCATATCTGGTTTCCAACTTTATAAATAATATGCCATTTATTGCAAGAGTCTTAAAAATCTGTAGACAGGAAAAACAACAAAAAAAGAATATATTTAAAGATCTAAACCACAATTTTCACCTGTTAGCTGCCACAGCTTTCAGCAAAGCTCAGATAGTCATTCCTGAAAAACTGGGTTGAAATCCTGGCTCCCTAAAAGTCAGTGGGGTTTTGTCATCATCTTCCAAGGAGTCACGTTTCGCACGTTCTTGCCATGCAATTAAATAGATGCCACTTATAATGCCACTCATACTGTCAGTGCTAAAAACAATTGTTATAACACTTTGGCATCCATCACTGAAATCAGTACTATTGTAAAACTCTGTTAACGTTTCAAACCACGTCACTTTATTCCTCAGGTTACCCAGAAGAGACCTATCCCATCTATGATCATTCCGATTGCTTCAAGCGCAAGCGGGAAACAATCCTGGTAGATTATCCCGATCTCAGCCAGCCCTCTGCAGAAGAACTGGCCGAAAGAATGGAGGGCATGGAAGATGAGGATTACCTGTGCCATGAAACCCTACTCTCTGGCCTCACCATGGGGAGGGACAGCCACGATTTAACGCAGAAAAAGGACGAGGGAACTGGCATCAGTGAAGAGGAGAGGGACCATCATGACAGCCAGAGCACTGAGGAGTGTTGTTACTGCTACGAGGAGGAGGAGGATCCTGCTGTTATAGCGGAGAATGCTGTATTCCACTCAGAGAGCTGCAGTGAAGCAGAAGAGCCAGCCTCAGAGGACCTGTTCATGGAGTCTGACAATGAAAATGCAGCACTGAAAAAGCAAAAAGCTGGCGATTCAGGTGAAACAGGCATGCTGAGAAAGCGCAACACAAAAGGACATGAGTAACAGTGACAATATGTGAATGTCATCCAGGTGGTGACACTAAAGGTCATAAACTGTCAGTTTGTGTGATTTTTGCTTCTGAAGAAGAGAATTCTTTATTCATCTCTGTGTACGAATTCGATTCCCACAGTAACAATCACATCATCCACCCCAACTGCAAGCCAACACCCTTTTTCATGCAGTCGTGTCAACTTAATACTACCTTGCCAGGAGCACTTTGTCCTTCCTTTTGGAAACTGATACCTCGAAGAAGATTATTCCATTCCTACATTTGTGTGGTTTTGTTTTTTTTTTCTTTCTGATTTCTGAACAAGCAGGGTTTGTGTTTTTTTGTTTGTTTGTTTTTGTTTTTGTTTTTGTTTTTTTGTTTTTGTTTTTTTTGTTTTTTTGCCAAGAGTAAATCAGATATCTTTTTCCTAAAAAAAAGTTACTTTTAGCTGCTGGAAGCCCAAGAAACTGCTGTTACTACAATTTATAAAACTTAAATGCTACCACAACCCACAGCCCATTTCCCAGTCTATTTAATGCTGTAAGACCAGTAGCGTAACCTTTTTCGTGTCCCAAGAAAAGCATAAGCAAGACTGAAGCATAATGTGTTTTCTTTGTCTTCGCCGTAGCCATGGTGAAATGACTTGCTGAAACTCCCAGATGGGCACAGGAATCAGCCCGTGCATCGTGTTATAGAACATTTAAAATATCCCTGGTGATTTGCTCTTGAACTTTGGAAGTACTGGAAGTACACTGAGCGGCTCATTTGAATCCGTGCATATCTACGTTTAACAAAACACGCGTGTACCACTATGTGCCAGCTGTATCCCCAGATCACCAGGGCGTATCTGGAGTATAAAAAAAGTATTTTGCCCTGCACACTCAGATTGGGTTTGTTGTTCGGTGGATGTCTGCCTTTGAGGCATCTCTTTTGGTTTTGTTAGCACTGATTTGTTTTCCAGGTGACAACTATGGCCTGATGTCTACATCGTATTGTCTTATTCGTAAAGAATTCCTGCTTAGAGATTTAAGGAATAAAGACCAAAAATATGTTCATAGTAATGGAAGACTGAAAATAGAGGAAATATATTGAGTACTCTGTTTTACTAGGAGTGTATGTCTTTTAAAATCATTCTGTAGACCAACTTTTATTTTTTGTTTCCTGGAGCCCCTCAACACTGTCCTTCTCTCTTCACTGTGTCAGTAGTTCGAGCCCTGTCTCTGAGCTGAGCTCGTGTCGCTGGGAATCCCTGCTGGGCCTTCACAACACCCATGAGTGCAGTGCTTCTGTCCAAGCCAGAATCTCTGCAGGTGAGAATAGCAATTGATAATTTTTCTGCCCTTGAGATAGAGCACTAACATCGACTGATACCGGTCACTGGCAGGGACGGCTATTTTCACAGTCCTTGCCTGCTAATAGAGTCATGTACTTTGCAAAAGATGACTTTTATCACCATCTTGTCCAGCCAAATACATGCACTGGCAAGGGACCTTGTCCTCATTTGAAAACCACATTTCATGTAGAAAATCCATTCATACCAAAGACAGCTGTTAAAGGACTGTATTCATTCCACTGCAAGTAACAGTGTCTGTCTGTCCCATGAACAACTCTCTCACCGTATAAACACTCCTAGGAGTTGCATGAGTGAAGAGACAGAGTGCAAATGCTAAGATAATGGACATTTCTACTCTTCTGTAGAGGCAGTCAAGCTGGATGACTTGCCAGCATACAGCCTTTATTTGTTACTTACAGTTGTTAAGAGAGAGACATTTGTGCAGGCTGCTGTGGGCATAGCAGTAGCCCAACCCCTTGCCCTGAGAAACAAGGGTGCCAGCTTATCTCTGCTGCAGCTCATAGAAATACGGACTTAGAAGATCTTACCTGTCTATATAAATATGTGCTCATGTCGTGCTTCAAATGCCAACAGCTTATAAAGGTATATGAAATTTTAACAAGTCATTGCTTCCTTTAAATTTGTCCATTTAACTTTGTGCAATATATTGTAAACACGTGAAAAAGTGGTGTGACACATAAAGCGTAGGGTAGAATTTTTAGCTGTTTTCATACTTTAAGAAGCTAAAACGTGGTAAATTGCTGTGAACAACAAAGCCCGCACTCCAAAGTGCGTTAATTGTGAAACTCCTGCAGACTGCATCCAAATGCTCCTGCTCCTAAGGACAGTTCAACTCCGGACAATATCCAGCGAGTCACTATTTGTGTACATTGTGCTGGATTATGCACACTCATGTGGGATACAGCTAAGCAGTCCCGTGGCCTTCTGATGGCCAGTGTTTCTGCTACCACAACCCACAGCCCATTTCCCAGTCTATTTAATGCTGTAAGACCAGTAGCGTAACCTTTTTCATGTCCCAAGAAAAGCATAAGCAAGACTGAAGCATAGTGAGGCCCCTGCTGCCACACACAGCCTGGCTAAGCAGAGAGCTGCTTTGGCCAAACACCAGGAATGCCAAAGGGAAGACTTGCCCCTAGAACAATTAATTCTAGACTTGGAGGTCACTCAGTTTATAAATGTCAGTAGGAATTCGTCAAGCACTTTCAGGGCTGTCCCAGCCTTTCCTTGCAGAAGCTAGGGATAAAGGCGGCCTGTGATAATGACACTCACTACAGTAGTGGGAGGCATTTATAAATCCTCACACTGACCTGGAGCAAGGACCATGAACCTCAGCCGTCCCCCAGGGGGGGCCTAACCAAGTCATACATCCTTTGGAGCTGTTCCACTTTGCCCTGGTAGTTAAATTATCCTTGTATTGGCAGCATAAATATCAAGAAACTGACGTGTGACATACTAATCTTTGAAACTAATAAAAAAACATTTAACTCCTACATCCAGTCTGGTTTTTGACCTTGGTCCTTCCACCCTCCCACAGTCCTTGCTGACAGAGGCGGGCCAGCAGCTCTCTGCAGGCCCCTTACCACGGGTAACAGCAGAACTCCGACCTCTCCTGGGCGTTACTCCGGCAGGGCACCGTGGGCACTACAGGGACACCAAGCACGTTGCGCCGGAGCGTGGGAAGAGAACGAATTCCAACACAGCACCAGTGTTTAAAAATAACAATAACCAAAGGTTCCCCTCCGAGCACAGAGACCAATTGTCAGGACTCCTTTCAATGCCCATGAGACAAATTGCTTCATATTCCTTTGCAGCACCAACAGGCAAAAATGAGAGTAATGCAGGTTGACAGTGCGGTGCCAAAGAGCCTGAACAGCTCAATCTTGAGGTCTTGATTATCTTGGCAGCCCCGTGGAGAGTACCAGTAAGTGCTCTTAGGATGTGGGCAGTGATACATCATGGCTTACCAGGAGCCTTCAAACTAATACTGCCCCTGTTTATCTGATGCTTCCTTTCCTTTGCTTCAGCTCCCCTACCCGCCCTGAAACAGAAGCGTGTGTTTATACGTTTTGGAAAGGCATCACCTCTGAAGCGTGCCCAGCATTCTCAATTTTTAATCGCTCATTTTTAGCAGAGAGCAGTTGTAATTTGAAGAAGAGTTTATTTAAATAAAATTAGGATTCTGCCAAGGAATTCTATTAAATCAAAATCACGGGTCAGAACATGATCAAACCTGGGACACAGGAAAAAATATGGAAGCTCTGATGGAATCCCACTGAAAGCAGTTGGGCTGGTTAACAGCACATGCTCCTCTACTTGCAGTATTTCTTAAAAAAGAAATAAGTGGTTGTACTTTTTATTAGTGCTAAAATAAATAGCACACTGTTCAAATTAAATGTCTGAGAAAACATTCACTAACACAGAAGTGCTAATTATTCCTGGGTATTTGTTAGTGGTTACAAGTAATTACAGGCATTCTATGGGATCAAAAAATAAACTATGAAATATAAGATCAGTGCTGGGCCCCAAAATGCTGTAAACAAGATTATTAATTAAATAATACTTGTGTAAGAGATAAACATGTAAGAAGTTTATTAGACTCTTTGCATCAAAAATCAGCGATCTATTAATCATTGCAATGCTTTGTTATTGCAATGTTTTTTATATATCAAATATATATTTTATATATCATATTTCAAAGAAACTTAATACAACGTCAGATGACGCAGACCAAGTATCCAATGTACAAATACAGCTGGAAAAATTGGTCTAGTCAGGTAATTTTTATCAGCTTTGGAGCATCACCAATTTTAGGGAGGGGCAGATTCCTAGAAAGCAAATAGACACCTGACAGTAGGCTCATTTTTCTCAATGATTTTTCCAGGATATCTTAAATACAGCCTAGACACCTCTCTGCTGGTAACTACTGTTGTGATCAACCACCTGTCAAAATGCAAGATTACCCCAAACATATATTGGGTAATATGAGAAATTTCTTGAAAATGAGTACGAGAAGGATTTCTACAGTGTGTACCAATTTCAAGTCATTAAGAACGCAGTTCAAGGAAAACTGACAGGCTGAAAACATGTATGGATCTGGTGAAGCTGGATTTGACGCGTCACTTTTTATGGTTATCATTTTGGTTTGGAATTTGTATTAGCATTAAAGGTAAAAATTCAGCTAAAACAACACTGGAAACTCCTTATGTTAAAACCCCCATATTCTGTGTAAGTAATTTATTAAGGTATCTCTGACACGGGGTATGGAAAGACATAGTTGTTTCAAACTAATTAAGTTTAATGTTTTTGCACAATGTTCAGTATTGACACACACTGGAAACTATATGACAGAAATAATGGAAATTATATGAATTATGTAAATTATGTGAAAGTAAGAAATCAGTCATTGTACATACTGGTAAATAAACATGTACTCCAGAATACCAAAGAGTTTCTTTAAAAAAAAAAAAATACTTCAAAAAACACATTCTTGCAGGTTTATCTAAGACTCCATATAGACCTGAACCAAAGTGAGACACTTAACTACTCAGAAAAGAACAAGACAATCTGGTGCAAACAGTCCTAACATATTACAGGTTTTATGAAAAAAAAAAAACAACACAACATGGTTCACAAGATTAAGACAATTTTTGCCAACTTTGTTGTTTTCCAGTCTTTAAACCCCATATAATTTAAAGGAAAACAAGACCATAACATACTCAAATGTTACTGTATATCATCGGTTTATTTAAGAAAGGCAAAGGGATGAATTAGAAAGGGTTTACTGTGGGGATAAAAAACAATTAATGGAACTGCTTTTTTGTTGTGTGGGTACAGAAGCATCCATGTAGCACCTCCATTTTCTATTTCTATTTCTATTTTCTATTTAATTTCTATTCATTTAAATAATTCAGAATCAAAGCTGCATTTTTCTTCACAGACAGATACAGTTCCAACAAATTCTCAAATGTGTATTTCTACAGTTGCTCCAAACACTGGATCTTTCAGACCATCACTTGTTGGATGGAGACAGTGTTGGGAAACATAACAACAGTTCAGTGTCTACCAGGAACTCTCACAAAGTAACCGCATCACAAGTATTTACTTTCTGAGATGCTTCTGAAGATGCATCGCGTTATAAAACATCCTCCACAGATGTATCTTCTCTTGTTGCCCTACTCTTGAGTGTAAAAAACTATTTGAAAGGGAGAGACAAAAGCCCCAGTCTTGTACTGATGGGGTATGGTTGGACTCACTGCCTGGGTCAGTCTGACTGAAAAGTCAGCTCAAAGGAAAAAGGAAAAGCAGACAGTTACCTATATTAAATACGGACATCTGTATGAAGAAATTTAAGAGATTTTTTTAGCCTTGTCCACATATGATTTCAATTACTCAAAATTATTTTAAAAGGGACTTCAAAAGGCAGTCTGTTAGAGATATCTTGCAATAATTAACTCCGAGACAAATTAATATAAGAGTTTATGCTGACAGTGTGCACAGTGGGAATGAAGACTGGTTAAACCCTAGAGATAACTAACAGAAATTTGTTTAGCCTATGTAATGTACATGTGCACATGGCACGTATAAATAAACTGTTAATTTCAACCACAAAAAGAGAATTTTACACTTTTAAGAGACTAAAAAAAATAACAAAGCTCCAATATTTATCTTTTTTTTTTTTTTTTTTTTTTTTATATGTATTTTACACTAACCCACTGAATGAGGTTTGTTTCTTACTGACCTTATTTCTTAGGGAAACTTTGCATGTGCTTTGCCAATTGTTGTGCAGTGTCAGTTGTTTGGTATTATTCCTTAAAACATGGACAACTATTATCAACTTTTTTTTTTTTTTCTTTTTTTTCCCCTGTTTGGTTGTAATAACGACATTCTTAATTATGTGTCATATTTAATAGAAAAGGTCAGCTTCTTCACTGACAAACAGTTTGGCATGAACAAAGTACGGGCAGAATCTGGTCACATTTCTAAATCCACTTTCAGAAGTATTCATGCCAATAATGTCCAATTTCTATGAATTCAGATAAGTCCATATAGAAAGAAAAGAAAGCATTAGGACTCTTGTAGAGATGTGCACACAAGGCATTATGGAGAGACAACTGAAATTAAAGAGAAACTTTCAGTTACAGCAGGCTTCGGATTAAGCCCTAAACAGAAATAAATGGGTAAAAATGTCATCATGATGAAATCCATGCACAAATAAAGCTGTTTAGGAGAAAAACAATTGGTATGGACACAGTTCTTATAATATAATGCAACATAACCAGTGACCATGAGAGTCTATCAACACATACTGAAATCTGTTACCCACTCCAAGGGATGCCAAGCAGGATGCCAATTTTCTGCCAAGAAATATCCTACTGCCTGGCATTCCCCAGCACATAATCACTGCTCCACTTGCATGCTGGAGCTGCTCCGTACCTGTAAATGGAGCCTCTTTTCACTTTTGTTTTCTGTAGCTGCACTCCTTTAATTTATTATTTCTTTTTTTAATTATTTTTTTTTTCTGGGCTTAGAAGCAAGCATAATAAAGAACTTTTATTCTTATATGCAAACACCTGAAAAGTTCAAACTTAACGAGCCACAGATCCCATTCTCTGCCTTCAGGAGGAGCTATTTGTTCACTATAAGGCGAACTGGATCTTAAGGACTTCGGTTCTGCAGCTGCTTTTCAAAGTTTCCACGCACACCTTTGCAGTAGTGTCTTCCAGCTGGTGACAAGCACACAGGGTGGGAAGCACACACGGGAAAACATGCATGATTACACAGCAGAATGGCAGCGAGCATTGCTTAGGGATAAACTCAGCCATAACAAACACGGTGTGCGTGGTTTTCTGTACGGGGTAGGTGCTTGCATGAATGCCAAAACGGGCGCTCGTCCTCCAGATCTGGGCAGATGTAATGAAAAAGAGAAAGGAAGATTATTTTCTCACTGAGAAACAAGCACATCTGTGATGGGCCCTGTAAAAACAAACCTGACTATACTGGTATACTTGTACCATGTTCTGCTATACGACTAAATCTGTCTCTTTCAGTGTATAGTCCACAGATCCCTGGCTTGCACAGAATCCAAAAAAGAAAGCACGTGGTTGTCAGGAAGCTTAAATTCACTGTGCAGGTGTCAATTATTCAGAGAGGGCTGAAAAATGCCAGAGTAAAAAAAAAAAAAAAAAAAAGAGACTTCAGAAATGCAGCCTCTGGTGTGTAGGTGCTGAGCTTTGTGACTACAATGCAAACAGCTGACTGCTAGAAGTGCTGTGCTGTGTATGGTGATTGCCACCCTGAGAAGATGGAAAGGTGAATCCCTTTACGTATGTTCTCCAATATCTTGGCCTGAAACCTCTTCAGTGCTTTAAAATTCACTAACAACCTTGAACTGTGTGCTACAATGAATACTCCCACTGAGGATTATGCAACCAGCATTAAAGGCCACCCTACTTTGAAATGAGAACATATACACAGGGATTTAACACACTTTAATTCACAGACAAACTTTTTAGGTTTCACTAACTTCGCTTTCTTGAGTATCCTCATATGGAAAAACCTGTGCAAGCTTGAAACAAGAAAGTTATAGATGAATAAAAATCAGCGAGCTTAGAATAAAATGAGGAAATTGTAGTAACACCGATTAGTAAAACGCTGGAAAGCATCTGCCACCTGCAAGAAAGGATTCAAAGTGATATCAAAGAGGAATTCTTCCTCATGGACTTGTGCTACATCGTCAAAAAGAGAATAGCGCTGTTGAAAACAAGCATAGGAGTAGTCATCACAGATCCTGGGGTTGATTAAAAAACACAACCATCACAGCATCATTAAATTCACTGTCTCTTGGGAATCCCTAACAGCTGAAGAGCCACCTTCCACAATCAGCTTTTTAAGACCACATTGTTACAACCCTTACAAGGGTAGCATCACTGCTGGAGCCCTACTTTAAACCATAAGTTTGAATTACAATCCATAGCTCCAGCCTGCATTAAAAAGCACTGAATCTTCAAATAAATAGAGCTAGAAATGAAAAGTTACCTCACTGCCTTTCACTTAGCTAAACCCTGTGGGCCCAATTTAAGTTATGTGCTGAGCAACTTTTCAGTTCCTGACAGGCAGCACCCTCGTCTTTGTTCTGAACCATCCTTAGAAATTAACACGCGTGAAACTTGATTTTAGTGTAATTTTGACTGCTTGATGAGAACACTCCAGAACATGGGTTTCGGGATGAAGAACTTAGTTCTAGTGCCTGCTCTGAAAATGACTTCTTGTTTGTCTGTTTGTTTTCATAAACTGCAAACTTCAGCATCACTGCCACTAAAAGCACAACACGTACCTGCTGCTCCTGGACTGCTGTAGGGCTTTCCTAACAGATGTGCATCATCTTTGTGAAGAGTTGGTTTTAGTTGCTGGGCGTTTATTAAGGCTGATATTTACCGACCTACTTACAGACTGGCCCCGAGATGTACTAAAAGATACTGCAATAAGAAAAAAAGCATCAAGCCCCCTGAAGGAGAAGGTGCTGCCATTTAGGTGAAAGAGGTCTGTATGGTAGGACCAGGTCCTAATGCTGAATCCCAGATGTAGTACGGAGCAAGGTATCATAAGGTATTTCATGGCACACACTGCTCTGTCAGTAATAAGATTCCTGTTTGAAAACAAGCCCTCTGTCAATCCAAATAGCTGAAAACAAAACAAAACCAAAAATAAACAAAAAAAAAACAACACTATGTTTAAAGACACACGAAGAGCAATATAATTCTATTTCTAGCCAGCGAGGGCAGGAGATGCTCCCTAAGGAAGGGAACAAGATGGTAATAATCGGGTTATCTTCTGATGTCCCCAGTCTGGAATGGAAATCTGCTGTTACGAGGTGCCACAGCTCATGAACGTGTTTGAACACTGAGCTTTATAGCAGGAGCAGTGCCAGAAGCCCACTGTCACAGAGCTTGCTCCAGTTTTGTGTCCATACAAGATCTTCTGCACTGGCAAAATAAACAATCTCATGAAATAATCTTCCAAGACATAAAGACTAAAATGCCTGATAAAATTGTACTTGCTTAGACACTAAGAAGTTTTTAAGCCTTGAAAAAAAAATATAAAAAATGAAAATAAATAAAAAACCAACAAAGGGAATTAACCGATTTCTGATGTCATTTGGTAAGTTAACATAGCAAAGGTACGTGACTTCTTACGGGATACTCCAAAGTGGTTAAAAGAATTAGGAAGCGCAGTCTTGTGAGGAGTTTGGAAATCCCATCACTTACTGTGTCCTGATCACCCTGACAGATACCTGCAGCCAAACTCCAGGGGTCCGCACCAGGCCCGGCTGTATTCTGCTTGCACAGGCAGAACTGCAGGACCAGGAGCTGGCTGCTTACATGAGAGCTCAAACTATGAAACACGCTTGAGGAAAGAAAATTCTGAGCAAATGATTTCCTTAGAATTTCATCCAATCTTGGAGCTTTAAAATTATCTTGATTTTAATGTTAAAAATCTAGAAGCACATTTATAGCTTACATTCTGTTTGAGAAAGTTCACTTTATAAATTCCTGGTACTTTTAATGGCACTGTGCCAACTGGAATAACCTCAGTTTAAAAAATAAATAACGCAGTTATGGGGTCAAATGTGGGAAATAGCTTGCACTGTAAACATCCCATGCGAGTCCAAAGGTAGTCAGAAATCACGAGACTCATTGTTTTTAAATCAGAGGTGCGTGGCAGAGTCAAAGACTGCAGCAACAACAGTTTTGAACAGCTGACTCACATCCAAGGAAAAAAAAAAAGTACAAAAAGGCAATTCGCAGCACAGTCACCAAGTTGTCTCAGTTTGCTACATAAAAGCCTAAGGAGGCAGTTTGATGATCTGAATCACTGCAACGTGCTCAGGAATAGCAGTTTCAAACAACGGGCGGGGCAAACTAAAACACAACCAACACAATATTGTGAAAGGGCAGCGTATCCGATGGTTTTTCTTTCCTGTTTTTTTTCTGCATATTTGGTGATTAAAAATGACACAAGGTAAAAAATTCAATCCTCACTGAAAGCGTTGGCAAGATCTCCACTGAATTCAGCAGTGTCAAGACTTCACCCTAAGTGACTGGTTGGCCGTTCGGTCTCTACATGGGTTGCAGAGAGTTGCTCATACCTTACTGGAGTTCCTTGAGTGAGGACTGATCTGCTTCCTCAGCACACCAGCCGTGCCCGTCAGCAGAACAGGGATGTGGGCAGGTCCAAAAAGTGGCATTTCCATTCAGCTCACTAGAACTGAGGCACAGGGAGGGAGGACCAGGTTTGCACAAAAAACGAGTAAAGGTGCACTCAATGAAAAAGAGGAATCTCCAATTTCTAGACAGTCAAATAAAATACAACATATAAAATAAGTTTTAATGCATTTTCATCCAGTACACAGGCATTTGTGAGTATCAGCTACTGAGCTATCATTCACAGCAAAATACCAAAACACTGAGATAGCTGTGCAAATCCTTTTCTTAGTTCCTTGGCAAGCAACAGAAAGAACTGACGAGTAGCTACACAATTAATTTTGAACACTTACAGAGCAGAAACCTAGAAGGTACATTGCATACATAAAGAACAACAGAAACACAGGTTCATGAAGTAGCACATACTCTGTAGTTAGATAGCTCAAGATTTATATGTAGAATTACTTTCTTCTAGTAATCAAAATGAGGCCTTTTGAGAAATCTGAAAGCCATCGGCCCATAATTCTACCTCAGGTGCCTGCTGCTCTATCACGCGCTGTCCTTATTTGACAAGCAAAGATATGTTATTGGTGAGTGCATGCTTCTCTAAAACCAGGAAAAAGCCTGCAGATATTGTTTTAGGAGAGCAGTGAGAGCACAGGGGAACTCGTTAGAATTCCACAGGATCAAGTCCAAAATTTTCTCTGACACCCATCAAACATCAGCAGAAATGTTCTGCCTAAATCACCATGTAACCCAGCTTACTGCCCTAGCTTACTGAAATAATCGAAGACAAAATATTCCGATACTGATCTGGAGTCTTCATCCCTTCAGAGGAAGAACTCCAGATCGCTGTGTGACATTCAGTCCTTGTTGTATCCTTATACATAAGATTAATACTAAATGAATAATAAAATTTGCAAAAAGCTAAGATTCAAGACCTGGGAATGCATTTTTTTACTATGGACTGGATCGATCTCATTCTTTTTTACTGGGCAGCACTCAGGCAGGGGTCAGATATTTACAGGTAAAAACCCATCTCCAATGGTCGTTGCTTTTACAGACCTCACTGACGTCTATGCTTGTTGAAAGTCCCTCTTTCTTCTTTTGTTCATCAAAAGGGAGCAGAAGCCAGAAAGTTTGAATTGATGGCACTGGTTCATCATGACAGGTATCATCTGAGTTCACAACCATGTTTTTAGATTGTGCAGCTACAAGTTTTTATTAGCAGAGCTCTTTTCACTAGAGGTCCTTTAGTTCTAGTACTTCACGAAGCCAGCTAGCTGCAAACTCCAGCACTATTGTAAGGCAACTTGAATAGCGAAAGATTTGCCCAGTATTTAGTACAAAACCATTCTCATAAACTTCTTAGCATCAGAATTTGTAACAATGGCTTATGACATGGCTATGTTATGGGACCAATGCACCTATGTGTGCCGTATTTTATCCTACAAAAGGAGCAGAGTGATGTTTAGCTTTTGGGAAATAAACTCTCTTTTAGGGCACCCACACATTTTAGTCCACAAAACCTCTTTCAGCCTTTTGAAAAGAAAAATAAGGCAGCGCTACAAAGTGGATTTGTGTGACAGTTTGCCTCTGGGCTTGCGGACAGTTTTGCTCATTGATTTGCAACCCACGGTTTGGAACCTCTGGCTCCTGAACAGTTACTGAGAGAAATTGTGCTTACATTTTAGGCAAGCTTTTTTATCTGCTTCCTTTTAATGTGTTAATTTACTCCACCTCAAAGCCAAAGGGCCAAATTCACCCCTCTGATAAGGTTTCTATTATAGGAGCATCACTGGATATGCACTGAAGGCATTACTCAGCTGTGGAGAGATCACCGAGTAATATTGTCAAAATAAACACTTTTGAGTTGCACGTCCTTGAAGGAAAGATAAAGGGATTGTGAAGAGAACGAGAAGGAACAGAACATCAGAGATGAAGAAAATTAGATAAAGGGCCAGGAAGAAACTGTTTGATGTAAACAGAGTGACAAGTTAGATTAAGAACTCTCATTAAAGCGTGCAGGATTTGCCTACAAGCAATTCAGGCAGGGAATTTGTTTACAACGCTCTGCCAAAAACAACAGCAGATGAAAAAAAAAAAATCATCAGTAGGGGGATTTTAAATAATACTAAGTCTGCTGTATCCAAACACTCACTAGGACTATGCTCAGTACCATTACATTCTTTGACCCACTGAGTGAACAAGGCTATGCCCTGTTGCACATTAATGTGCAGCCCCTCCAGAAGCCACTACTAATAAGAGTGTGTCACTAATTACTCCTAGGTTACTTTAGTATGCAGCTCTCTCTGAAATTATATACCGGTACTAAGATTTTGTTGCTAGTGTGGAGGAAAATCTACCTGCGAGGACTGTGCAATCTCAGGCATGATTGTATACTGAGAGCCCGCTGTGCCTTTACCAAGTTAGCAAAACAAAATTCGGAGAAGTGCTGGAAACTTGGAACATCACCTTGCATTGCTAAGTAGCAGTGCCCTTCACTAGAAAGGGTCCAGCAGAAATACAGGTGCCAGTCTAAATTAAAAGCAACTTCTTCTGGAGCAGATGGCAATGGCCAAGTGAATCAACAGAACACAGCACCTTGCTCAACAACAGTGAGGAATTAGGGGCTTGGCAAAAGCCACTCCGTGTAAATCCTATTGCGACTGAACCAGATTTAAGGAGAGCTCCTCGTCGTTGTTAGCCCCAGGTTAACGTCCCCCTCTAGCGACCTCAATTTATGGTAGGGATTTATTTATTTTTTTTTCCAGCAGCATGTTGGCTGATGTCCCTGTATGATTCTGATAAGATTATGGGAATTTGAGTCACCACTTTCCTCCTGGCATGCTTTCAGGCTACAAAAAAATACCTGGCCTGGAAAGAACATGCAGCGAGGGTGAAGTTACACAATGTGCTGGCAGCAATGCTCTCCCAAGAAGCTGATCTCTCTGCCTTTTCCCAGCCCCTCATTCTCACCCTTGTGCAAGAGTTCACTGCACATGAGCTTCCTTTTCAGACCAATTCCCTGTGGGGCCATGATGCAAGTCAGACCATTGTTATCACCCAGGTTAAAAATAACCCATCCTAAACCAACTCAACTACTAAAGATTGTGTATTTGCACCAGCAGATGCTTAGTTCCTTTAACACAGCTTTGTGAGCGGAGAGAGCCAGAAAACTGTGTCAGGTGCCACTTTCTCAGGCTGTACAGACGACCTATGACTGGTGATCCACAAAATTAAAGCCACACAGATTCACCATTCCTGTGCTGCAGAGCTCTTGAGACCCAGATCAGATGTAAATATCAGAACTCAGAATAAATATCAGGATATCAGAATTCCTGTCTAGTTTTGCAGTAGTCCGAACAAAAATGCTGGTTATCACTGGAGCTAGTTTTTAAAGACTGACAGGAGGTACCAAAGGCTTAAGGGCTCCGTTAAAATCCGAAGTGTGATCACAGGTAGGAATGTGAGGTGGTGGGAAACCACCAAGCAGAGGGGAAAAGAAAGCACCCATGCGCAAAGCGATCAGTATCAGCCTGCAGCTCATGATTCATCATTTTGATCATTCTTTGAGGGAGCTGACTGCTCATTTCTTTCAAATAAAAGGCGTCGTTCCATTTTATACCATTGTGCAGAAACGCTTCTTGCCAAAGATCAGAAAAAAATTGCAGAGCCTCCTGTTATTTAAAGATCACATTTGACAGACTGAGTCTATCAACAAAACACTGTTCAAAGTCAGCAGACTTTTTTGACAGAGATTTCAAAAGGATTAGAAAAAATGCTGGCAATTACTTATTTCCATCTCTTATCTGAAATTTCCTTGCCTGTATACTGGGAAGGAGACCTGAAGGCAAATATGAAAAAGAGAGTATATTTCTTTTATTAGTTGAAATTAAACAGTCCAGATGGCACAACCTCGCCTTGTGGCCTGTCCCCTGTAGTCAAAAAGGGACTGACAGCTATGAGACAAGCAGATTTGATCTCCCTTTCTTATTATGTAAACTTTGGTTGTGCAACATGAGTCTATGAAGATAAAAAGGAGAATCTGCATACACACAGTATAAAATACAACTACTTTTTCACTTTACACACCTTTCAATACCCTTCTGGTGAACTACATACTAAATTCTGTTATGTTGTGTGCCTTTGGCAACAGCATTGTATGGAACAATGTCAGAAAGATTCATTATTTTTAAATCTGTTTTATGCTGTGCTTTCAGTTGCAGCTCTTGGATTTTGAGATGTTTGGAAAAGAAGAGAAGAGAAGCTTGTTCTTTCCTTGGGTTTTGAAATGGTACTTGTTTATATATTCCATACAAATCAGAAAAAATGAAACAAACTTCACACTATTTTTATGCTATTCAGTGTCCTGCCAATGTCTCATTTGTATGCAGCATACACTAGATTTGCCTAGAAGGATTTAGCTCAGTAGCTGGCACATTTACATTACAGAACAACATACACAGTTTCAGTCGATTTCATTGTTCTTACAATGGGAAATAAATATGAAAAGTGATTGTTGCTGAAAGTTCAAAAATGCAGTCAACAAATTGTGAAATTGCAAAAGGTCAGACAAATTTAATAAAATATTTCCATTTACCTTCCTCAGCTTTACACAGCCCGCTTAAAATAATAAGATTATCTGCGGAAAGCCTTTACCCAACTGTTTATATCACTTCATACAAAATATGTTTGAATTACCACAGCAATACAAGGCTATAAATTCCCAACACGCAACATGCCAAATTCAGCATAAGTTATGCTTTCTTGGCACCTAGAGGTTTCCCTTTTCCTTCCTGTACTCCCAATACGTTTTCATTTGAAAAAATTAAAAAGCATATAGATGTTAAAACATAATGACAGCTTAGAATTCAAGTGACTTGTGCAACATTATTTTGTGCTTTCTACTTCATTTCCTCCTACTGCGATTAAAATTCATCATGCCCTTCTACATATACAATAGTAATGCATCAAATTCAGTCCAATATAGGTTTTCAACCCTTAAACTTGGCTTTAAACTACACGAGATCCTTGCAACTTCAAAAAGGTGCTTTTTCTGTGATCTTTCTTTCCTGTTGGACGATGTCAAGTTCTGATTATTCAAGGTAGGAATGCAACCTTGAGGTATGATTGCAGCCTCCGAATCAATCTTAAACGTAAAAAGAAATTTTTCAAGAGCGCACTTTCTGGATTTAAAAAAGACACACCGTCATAATGGTGCCACTAGAGCCACGGTACAGTACATCATGGCACATCTCCATAACATAATCAAGAACATGAGACAGAACCTCTATTTACACAAACTTGATGCCACTTCCAGAAAAATATGACAGAAAAAAAAGGAAAACATTTCCTGAATGTCCTGATTTTTTAGAAGGTTCCTTTCACTTTCTCTCCAGCGATCCAGTGGTCCTCCGCAATTGCATTTTCCCTGACCTGTTTAGTACGGACCATGGGTGACACCAGCAAGAATTAGGAATCGTATGGCAAACGGCTTCCTCTGAGAGGATGCTCTCCCATACCCCCTTACTCACAAGCCAGCTTGCTGTCAAAACTAGAAAGGGCAATAGCAAAGGCTTGTAGCGCGCACATTGGGTAGTTGTAGTCCATGGTGAACACATCCTCAGCCACACGGCCAAACTGCATCACTATATAGTCAGCTGCAAGAAAGGTCAAAAAAAGACAAAGCATTATTTTTTGTTCACAGCCCTCACTCAATAAGCATCCATACAAACATCCTCCTCTGACCCAGCTGAACAAAGTACAAATGAAACATGCTCACACATCAAACTTCACTACACTTACTCACATGAGTGGGTGTACTGGTATCTGATAGGGAGTAGCAAGTTGAGTGAGGAATATTTAAGTGGTTAAGGACTGCAAGACTTGTTACTGACTTTCAGAGAAATTACATAGATTAAAATGTTTTTTGTTTTTTTAAACAGAGGTAAAATTATTTCTCCATAAAATGCTCAAGCTTCTTACAGAGACCTAGTACAGGGTTTCACGTGCCACAAGAATCAATTAATTCTATTCCTACTTAACTGAAGGCAAGTGGACAATTAAGCATAAGGTAGAAAGGGAATGTATGATTGTCATTTAGATGTTGTCATGCATCCATGTTATATCATATTCAAAATTTTTTCCTTTTTGTACTCTTTGGCAGCAAGAGCAAATGTCAGCCTCATTCACAGTCTGAAACAACCTGTTTCATTGAAGATGCAGATCTAACTGTTTTCCCTTAGAAAACGCATCAAATGCATGCACTGCTGTTTCAAACAGCGTTGCTTCTGGAGACTGGCACAGTCACTTTTACCACAGTTTCCTATACTCCCTGGCTGTCTAAGCATGACACTGTCCTAATCCAGTGTGGTCCAGCACCAGTGACTATTTATGCATTCCTGAAGCGAGTGCAAAGTGGGGCAGCCCCACACTGCTCAAGCACTTGTCTTTTGCCCTGCTCCAACAATTGTGAAAAAAAGAGGGCCCTACGTGGCTGATGGAATGCAGCATGCAGGTACGGAGCCAGAGGTGGTATGAAAGGTAGTCCTGACATTTTCTAGTCCTGATGTTTTCAGGATGCTTGGTAGGGCTAATGCTACAAAGAGTAGTTATGGTGAAGTGGATGCAGAATGAGACCAGTCGGAGCACCACCAGTTGGACAGCGTATGGAGACCAGAGCACACAAAAAAATCAAGGAAGGGCAATGTGATTGAAGTGATTGAGTGAAGTGATGCTGCCCCATGGTCCTGCTGAACCGGGGTACATGATGCAGTGAGCTGGACCCACACAACTAAACTAAACTCATCCAGGTAACAACAGTAAGGGCAGAATCACTGCCAGGCTGGGTATGTAGTACTGTTTCTACACACTAAAAAGAGACAGACAAACTTACGATCGTTATCATGAATAATTTGGAAGTTCTTCACTGAGGCCTGTGTGACTCGACCATGGAAATTTAAAACATAGGACTGAGTGTCATCATTCCACACTGGAGTTTTGTTGTGCAGCTCAATGACACTCTCTGTATTTTTGTTCTGCCATCTTGCAAGCAGTGTCTCATGTTCCTGCACACACCAAAGATAAGCACTTCAGTTTAACAATCACAAAAGATGAAAAAATAAATTCACACACACACACAAATGTCCATAAATCCAAGCCAAAACACTTAACTGTCACTGTCAACTCTCAGCACAGCATCATCAAATAAAATAGAGAAATCAGAGTATCTTAATAAGGCTATGCAGTCGAGTCCTTTTTGCAGCTTGGAAAAGGTTAGCTGCATCTTTTGTTATCAAAATACATTATTATTTGTAGTGCCGTTGTGAGTCACAGAACGAGTCACACATCCCATTGTTCTGAAACTGTTCTAACATATTTTTTTTAAATCTCTAAATCTCCAGAAATGCAAAAAACTAACTCTATCTGAAAAAAAAAAAAAAGTAATTTTTATTGTTAACTGATGGACTTACATTTCGTGGTCTGATGGAAACTCGTTCATGATCCATATTCATTCCTGGTATGATCACACTCATTTTACGAGGTCCTTTAAACCCCAAGACATTTGTTTCCTAAATGTAATTAGAAAAGAGCTCATCATGTTCTGTATTTTTAAAGTTAATTTCTTCAACAGAAAGATACAGCAATAGCCCAGGAAACTTTTGTTAGTGAACTCATAAGACATCTTGAACTCCCACCTTCACTGGCACTGCCAAACTCTAGCTTTTGTCTGAGAAGCTCTGACAACAGGAAAAATAGAAATAGAGAGGTTTCCAAAAACACTCCTAGCACTGGCTGCCAGCAACCTGAATACAATTTAAGAAATAAAAAAATAATTCCTCTGTTAAAAAAAGATAGGAACTAACCAAATTGCTTGGATACTGCTAGATCTGAAAATACAGTAGTTTTATTTTAAAAATCATAAAACGCAGTCACACATTTTGATGAGAGACTAAATTAAATATATGGGACCAACTCCATTTATTCCAGAGCCAGTACAAGAGCAAACAAGAAGAAGCTGCCAGTAAGAGCATCTGTTACCAGTGCTGTGGTTTTCAGTCTTCAGATATATTATGCTTAAAGATGAGCATGGCAAAAAACAAACACATTAGCATGAACGCAGATTTTTGAGCTATGGAGGCAGAGAAAGTAAAGAAATAACATGGGCACCAACAACAAATCCATGGAAAGTACAAGTTCTTCCATTAAGCATGATCTGAGGCATTTCTGACCAGTTTTTCACAAAAGCATCCAAGTACTGCACTATCCTCTCAAAATACAACCACACGAGACAATGACACCTCTAAAGGTCCAACTCCACCCCTCGTGTTTTGTAGGTTTTTTTTTTTTCCTCACATACATATTTCCCCTTCACCATTCACAAATGAAGGGGGCCGTGCAATTTTTACTTGTACGGAATATTTTTCATTTATCAGACCTTTGAAATAATTTTGGCTATGTCAGCAAACCATCTGGAGATTTTACACAACTCATTGATGATTTGAATGCATGCTAGGAAAACTCCACTGAGACATTTTAATAAATACTCTTGAAGCAATCTAGGTATATTTATATACGTCCATGGCTATATACTTTAATGGGAAAGATTCAACCTCTTTCCCAAATCACTTGTATCAAGGGCCCTGGCAAAGTAAACCAATGTTTTCAGTTCAGTTGGAAGCATTACTTGGTTTTGTATCGTGACAAGACTCAGACTAAAATGACTGCCAGCAGATTTTATAAGCAGGAGAGACTCAGCAGAGCAGAAGTCAATTTCTAAGAAAAGATTCATACTTATGCTTATTTTCCACTAACTGCTGACAATTTTGGTCTTCTCTGCAATGCCTTACAAGCTTTTCTTCTCATCAAGCTGCTGTTACGCTATCCACAATTCATTTAGATGCTGACTGGTTGAAGACATTGTTCAAGGTAAAATTAAATAATAGTGCTGAATCACTTCCCTCCCAAGAAGCAGTGCTATCACTCTGAAACAACAGTACTGTATTCTTGGGATTTATTCAGAAACGTAAACTCAGTCTTTCTGCCAAATGCTAAAGGAATGGTTTCTAGCTGCACATTGTATCAATCACCAATTACACCAAACATTTATTGGCAAACACGATCCTTTTGCTAAACTCAAGATACAGAATTAAAACTCTACAAGCATAGAATAGATGAGGAAAACAGTGTGCAAAGAAGAGGAGCTTAACTTAAGAGCAGACCTTTCCAATCTGCGTTGCACCAACCAAAATTATTTTCCCTTGTCTCCCGGGTTCTCTACTTGCGTGTGCAAATTCAAGACTACCAACAGCACTATTAGGGAACATAGGCCGAATTATGATTTCACACCATTTTAATGTCACTGGCAGTCTTGAGTTACATGGGAGCTCCACATAATTGCTGTTAGCTGGCAGAGCTCTACAGATTTAAATCAGCTACGGTCTTGGCCCAGCAGTGTTGCTGAGAAGCTGCACTCTCTGCCTGTGTCCAACCAGCAAAGCTGCTCCTGCAGGCATGCGTCACAACAAACTGCACTGAAAGAGTGCAGACCCTCTCCCCGGTGTTGCTTTTAAACTATTATACACTTTCGTAAAACTATGGCAGCTATTCACTGTGTTGGGAATAGCTGCCACGATAAAAGCTGTATGCTGTATATGCCAGCAGCTCCCAGGAGACTCGCAATTTCATTATCCCATATTTGTCTTTACTTCAGCAACTTTCCTCTCCGGACTTGGATTTGCACAGGCATGCCTTGTCCTTAATATATTCTGTAGAAACACAGATTTTCAGAGAAAACCCAAAACCCCAAAACCCCACTACATGAGAGTATAATGCAAGTGATTGAGGCCTAATCATGAATACGTAGTTTTATTCTGGCTTTATTGAAACCTGAGTCACACCTCACAATGCCAGCTGAGCTCCCTGCCTGTAGAATCTGATGCCAACTGAATTGTGCGATCCTATGGCTATAAAGGAACCTGGAGCAGAAAATCCTGGTACAAAAGGTACAGTTAGGTCTCCTTGTTTCTTGATAAATTCTGCCAAGCGATGCTGAAATCAGCCATTAGGTGCTGCTGCAGATTTATTAGTGTGCTAGCCTGCCATCATCGAGAAAGGTAAAAATGGGTAAGAGCACCTGATGAAACTCAGTCTTTGCACTAACATTACTCATGTTGCTTGAAACACATCTTAAGGTGAACTCCACAATGAGAGCTCTCTGTTTATCCCACAGTTAATGACAGATATTGCTACCTTCTGCCTGCATAAACCAGACCTGCCAAAGATTCAGCAGGTCAGGCTCGGTGAATTGGTGGGAGCGGGTACAGCTTGCTCTCCAGATGGGTACTTGATTGGATGAGTTGAGACACAGTGAACTGCATAGTGGCTCCTTCAAGATACTGCTTATTAAAATTTTTTGCTGCAGGAAAAATCTCAAGGCAAGAATTGAGTTACCTTAGGACAAGGGTGTTTCAGGAGTGCTCTTTACGGCATTCTTTGCTGTGGTTCTGCTGCTTTCAGGAACATTATCTCACCTTAGCAAACCTAACTATTAATGAAACTTAATTTAGATTTCCTTTTGTCCTCTGGACATAGCACACCGGGAAGCCTGCTGCCTTTTGCCATGAGTATTAAGACATCAGTGGAATGAGTCATTTTCTTACACAAATGTACAAGTTTTAAACTGCTGATCTGCAAACAGGCATATAAAACCAGCCTTATTCTTATCCACATTCTCCAACCAGGGACTGTGGTTCTGTTCTTTCCAACACGTGCGCTGTAACTTCTCATTACCTCTGCTGACTGCAATTGAGTTTCTTATTTGGTATGGTTAATTGTTCAAATGTCAGTGTTGCTCCCTTATACAAACAGTGCCAGAATTTTTCAATATATAACTTTTTAAGACTGTTTTTGTTTTCTATTTCCATTTCCAGTTTGCACCAAATGATTAGTTACCCGGTGCTAGAGAATGCCCTCCTGTGTAAACTAGTAAAATTACCTTTTTTAAATACGGAAATTCTTCTAGGTTCCTACTGAAACTTCAGTTGAACTACAAACTGACATCAAATCCTGGACTCTGTTGTTAAATCCTGCTATCTGGATTTTCTGAAGTTCTCAGAGTTTCAAATCCAACTGGTACAGAGGGGCCATGTTGAGCACTTGTGTGTGCAGAGACCACATGCCCAAATAAGTGCATATGAAGAAATGCACAATTTATAAAATATTCACATAAAAACTACAAACTAAGCAGCAGAAAAAGAACACTAAAAGTTAATACTGTCACCTCGGTGCTCTCAGCACTTTACATGGTAAGGATGGGTCTCTGCTTTCCTTTTCCTTTCCTGCTTAAAGCTTCCAGGCGCACTGCTTCTTGCATCCCGAAGCTGACCTTTCCAGGGACACATTCTGTGCATATGCTGGTGAAATGCTGTGACAGCTAGACCTTGAACTGGCATTCTTGATTAGAATTAGATAAGAACTTTTCAGAAAGTGATTCCTCAATATTTTGGTCAGTTGTTGATTTAGGAAAACAGAAATTTTTCTATAGGGCTGCATATACAAATCAGAAGAGTTACTTGGACCCAGAGATTTCTGGGCAGAACACTCTCAGTAAAGCAGTTAGTCATCCTACATCCTAGCCATTCCACAACACCAACTGTGCTCCAAGCCCTAGTTGTCTGCATTGCTTCTGACAAAAGCTATTTACTCTCCTATAAGAAGCAGTTTTCTCTCATTCAAACGCATTTTGAAAAACAAATTTGATTTGTTTTGTTTTGCTTTCCAGGTAAAAAGGATTTTTAGAGCTTTTATGCCAGTCTCTTAGCCACTGCTGCAGACCCAACGGTCCAGCTATGTGTTTTGGATCAGAGAGGCCTCCCCCAAAATGTCATTATAAATGATCATGACTTAGTTCAGCAACTCCAGGTACACAACTTCTCCCAGTTCAGGAGGCTCCCCCAGATGGTGCCTGCAGTCTGTGAAGCATCCTACTTTTGGGGGGTTATGTAAGAGCTCCAACGTCTTCTGATCAAAAGTGAGAACTGGGCAACCTGGTTCTATGCACGACATTTTTCACCTCTACTTTCTACCGAATTTCCCGGTTTCTCCGGAGAAGATCAGGTGTTTCATTACGTCAAAGCATAAATGTTGACTTACATAATCTTAAGTGAGAAGGAAATTCAGTGTGTTATTTCAGAAACTGAGCTGCCCTTTCTTGCATATTTTGCCTGTGAGCAGTACTTACATAACAAATAGCAGCTAGCTCCTGACGCAGGATACTCGCTTCCAGGCTTGATGTTGTTTTCATTGGATTTACTCCATTGTCATAAACTGTAAACTTAGTTCCCATAAGATTTGATCTATCAAAAAAATGGAAAATCCAATCACCATTTGTCAATTACACTGCCTCAGACATCTATCCTTTACTGCACTGTAGCCCCAAAGAAAAGACAAATAATATGAAGTACAAATAGTTGTTAACTCTAATCCCAACTGAATGGCACCTCCTGAATTAAAGGCCATAACAAAAATGTCAAGGTAGCGCAGAGCACAGCAAAGGTTCCTATCATTACACTGAAGACTTCTCATCACATCTTGTAAACTAGTAAATTCAAGAAGGCAATAAGGTGGGGTTAGGGTTATTTGTTTGATTTTTTTCTCTTTTTTTTTTTTTTTCTTTTTTCAGTATGCTTACTCTCTACAAAACCATCTGCCTTCTTACCTAATTACGAGCTCCACTAGACTACAGACAGTGATTTTCGTAAGGTTAGAAATAAGATTGGTCTTTACTATTTAAATGGAAATCAGACCAAGAAGTGCAAAATACGATTTAGAAAACATTAACACTGCTTTATCCTCCTTCTGTGTTTGCATTGCAGCAGTACATTAAGTTCTGAGATTCACACAGGCAAACAGCAATTAGGGGTACGGTCCCTCTCCTCCGGCACAGACAATCTAAGCATACATTGAGAGGCACTGTGTCGGTATCAACAAGACTGATGTATGATGGGGTGACGGACAGAAAAGAAGCATGTGATTCCGAGCAAATTCCAGTACATGTAAATAACTCTAATTAAGATCTTAAGGAATGAGCAAAACTCAGGAGATTTTCAAATTATTTAAGACAGAACTCCCGAAATATCAACAGCAGCTAGTTAATAATCTGCTCATGTACTTCTTTAAATTCCATTAAGATAACTTGTCTGTATCTTTGGATGCCCATACACCCTTGGGAATCTGGCCTATGAGCATTTAGGAGCCCCAGTCTGCTGACTTTTAATAAAACGTGGCTGCATAAGTACTTGAGAAATTCCAAAAATATGACTTGAAAAATGGTAAACTGTAAAACCATTATCACATGATGTAGTCAAAACTCCAATTACGAAGTCACGATGATTAAAGACTTCTTTATTTCAAATGAATGTTATACTCTCTCTCTATGTATATAAATTCTTAGATGTATCAGTGTTTACCTCAGTTTTCCAATAAAACTCTCTCCACCCCGAGACAGGTCAGTTGGGTCTATGGAGATGAGGTAATTAGAGGTTTTACTCTTCTTTCGCTTCCTTCCAGCTAACAGAAAAACCTAAGCAGTGCAAAAAAACACCATGTTCTAGAATGCCAAAGGGGTTAGCACACACCACATCCTGCTTTGATATAAGGAAACCATAGGCAATTTTTCTGTCTTCCAGCACCATTAGCAAACAGAAGATCTCCTGGGACTTAGCAAAAACAGATAAAAATCAGGAAGAGAAAGTAACTTCTCAACCACTCAGTCCATCATTTATGGTTTAAATAATTAAATCCAACCTATTTTGTTAAATGTTTAATTCTAGGTTGCACTCCCTTCCACTGGTATTGAAATAGATGCTTTTCAGGCCACAGAATGCAGCTGTCACATTAAGGTGCCATGCATGGATTATTTAAGGCCAAAGATTAGGCATGTGAAGACAGGCAGCAGAACAAACTGATACTGTTGTTTTGCTTTTGAAAGACAGTAGGGCAGAACTTAGTGAAAAGGCATATAAAATACAAGATTATATTTTCCTTGTAAACTTCTTCAGACTTTTTATATATATATATATATTCAGATGCAACTGATATGCCATTCAAGGTATTTTATGACCTTTTTACCATGCTCCCTTTCCAAATGGAGGTAATATGTAGGGTACATCCCTCGATCCATTCCTTTCTTGTCTCTTGTGATTCTGCATTTGACGGTGACACCCTGTGGAGCAGGTCTGACAGCAAATTCCTCCAGGTCATCGACATCTATGAGAGGCTCATTTGTGGAAGGACTAGGGGCTGAGGCCGCTTCCTAAAACAGAAAGCAAAGCTCAGGTTTCCTCAGCTTTGAGTTACAAGGTTTTAGGTACAAAGGAGTGGCAGTTGATGACAGCTGCACTAAAAACAAACAAACAAACAAACAGGACATATTGTCTTTTCTGTTCTGATAGCTTGGTGGCTTCAAGGCAACTTACCAAGCTAAGTACCTCTCCCTATCCAATTGGTTGAGTTCTTGGCTACCAAAGGCCCATAGAGAATTTATCCTACTGACGTTGAGCAAACAGACACATCTGGCAAAGAACAGGGCAGCTGCACGATCAGATTGCTGTAATGTTACAAAGCAGACCCTGGCTCGCACTTTCCCATCTCAACGTATTTCTCTTTTGAGAAGGCTCATATCCAAGAACAGTGATGGTCTTTGATTAAAGGAAGAAATGGGATGGTGAGAGATGGATTAAGCTAGAGAGAACTCCAAAAGGGACGAGAATTTGGTGAAGTACATAAAAGAGTCAGCCACCATCCACTGGTTTAGCAAGAGCTCGTGATGTAGAATATTTGAAGCCTTATTTTACCTTTAGACAGTAGCAGCAAGAGCAGGGTGGGAAAATGATGAGAAAAAGGCAGTAGACCCTTCTGGGCACCCACAAGAGGCAGAAAGGTAAATATTTACTGTTTACCTTTCTCTTCATTTAAGTTCAGAAAATATTTGCTATTCATTACTCCTAGTCATTATTTTCATTGCTTCTGTGAACTGAGAACTATCACAGTAAATCACTTCAGAGATGCTTTAGTGTATACTGAGAACAAAACAGGAAAGCCAGGCCTGTCCTGACTGTTCTCTGAAGTGATGCAGTACACAGAAACCAACATGCTCCTGCTTTGGTACTGACTCCTTACCTTATTGGATTTCTTGCTTGTGGCAGAACCAGGCCGGGTGTTACTGTTTAGCTGTGAAGAGCTGGAGCTGTCTTCGTCTTCCTCATCCTCTTCCTCATCAAAATTCATGCTGCTTGAAATGCCTGAGGAGAAAGCAGCGCCCTATGAAATACTAACACACTGAATCTGCCCATACGTGATGTAGAACACCATTTATGCTGTTGCACCTTTAGGCTCACAGGTGAGAGAGGGTGTGTGCGTGGGGGGGGTCGCTGTATGAGGCGCTGTACAAATAGTACATGGCTGAGACAGCACCTGCACGAGAAGCCAACACATTTCAGCAAATGAGAAAGGAAATAGCAAGGTTTCCATTCCACAGGGAGGACTGAGGTACACATTGATACAAGAACAATATACAGCTAGAAAATAAATTCAAATCTTCTAAATCCCATCAAGGACTTCAAACACAACGAAAATCTTAAACCTGAAATTGAAGCTGAGTGGACAACCTATGACAGCCATTTGGAAACCGTACCAATTAAAATACAAACCCTTCTACAGCACACTTTTAACTGTTCCTAGGAGATCGGATAAAGCACAGATCTTAACAGTGAGAGGAAAACATTCACATCAAGGAAGTGTTCTTATGCATATTTATTCCATGTAAAAAGCGGTATCAGTGCAGGCCGTAGGAACTGCCTTAGAGCACTTAAAAATTTGACTTTAAAAGAAGAATTCAAAACCTCAGACATTTCAAAGGGGAACAAAACTTTGAACATCAAACAGGATTTGGCAGCAGAAAGTGTCAATGGTGGGACATTTGCCAGGCCTAGTTTTTCAAGGAGTATCATGCAGATGAAGCCACCCTGTACTCAGGTTTCACATATCAGAGGCAACCTACGCAGCATTTTTTTCTCCCCCCAAAAAGTAGAAAAAACTTGGTCCTGAATTTCCACTGTTGGTAAGTCTGATGCAGAAGGATAAACGAAATGCAAAGATTTCCAGAGCTAAAAAGCATGGGCATAATTAACTTTTTCCTTCTGTACTTACCAGGAACATGATCCAGGGCGACAAGACTGGATTGGGAGGTGGAAGAGGACCAGGATGTATTTGCATGGGGATCTGGGAAAGGAAAAAATCCATGGGCTTGATTCTGCAAACCCTTAAGTGTGTGAACAAGCCTGACTCCTCACAGGACTAAAGGCTTACTCAACGGGACAAAATAACTGCTGCCACAATTTTCAATTAGGGACATCGTGTCTTTCTGCATAACCAAATTCACCTTCCACCTGCTTATACCTGCTGTCACTTTCTTTGGTGTGTTTTGAATAAAGTCATAAAGCCCTCATTCAGAGCTCAAGCTTACCAGCCGTGCTAAAACACTTCTGTGAATGGCATGCCCTTCACGGTAAGTTTTTGGCCTATTTTTGAATATGCACAAAATAAGCTGATAGACACACCTGATATACACAGATTTTACACAAATATTTATTCAGGAACATTGAAAAAAGTATTCAGACTCATAGTTGGATGGCCTAAATTCTACTTAAAGCCCTGTGCCTCCTAATTATATTACTCAGGCTATCGAAATGGTTCTTCTGTGACTTCACGAGTACGCATCAGACGTTGCTGCAACTTAGTCTCTGGAATATGAGCTCGGTCTGCAACAAGCAGAGGCTGAACCAAACCAAACTAATGTAAGAAATATAAATATTGGAGACAGTATCCATAATGGTTTTCTTCAGTTCAAATTTTGGAGCTGTATGAAGAAAATAGACATCAAAGAGCACTTCTTTTTTAAATGTTATTGCTGCTTCTAATAACTTGAATGCATATCCCTTTAAAACACCTTTTGACACTAGATGCATACTGGATAATAAAACAACACCAAAGCAGTAAGAGCGAATAGAAGTGAAATAGAAGCACATGCAATTTTTGTTTTTCATTCAGTTGCACTGCAAATGGTCTCATTATCTACTTCCTCAGTTCCCCCAGTCTGCACGTACACCATCCAGCATGACAGCAAAAAGTTTCAACGGGATCTGGTTATGCAGGATAAGGCTGAGTTCACAGGTCAAGAGGTATTTTTAAAGCCTGCAGAACTCTCTCATTATTAATCACACGCTCATTAATTGCAAACATTAGTTCTTAATAACGACAGCCGATGTTCTAGTCAAATATGCATGGTTAACAGAGGCAATCCATTTCTTCAGCTGGCATCTGTGCAGAAAAGCCACACTTGGATATGCTAGCATGGACAGACAAAGAGTTTATTTCTACATTCATGCTATGTATTTCACCACCAATATTTTGGTGGTGAAAATTCTGTGCCTGTCTTAGAAAGTCTGCACTCAGGACCTGTGGGGGAGAATGCTTCAAAGAGCTCCTGTGTTGTTCTTGAGCCCAGAAATTAAATCTATTCCTTCCCCACGTTTCAAAACAGCTGTAACTTCACGTGGCAAAGAACTACAACCAAATTGTTCATTCCAAGTCTTTACAGAGAAATGGAGGAAACTGATAAACATGAAGACTGAATGTTAATTATTCAGTGTTAAAACTTACAGAAGTCTGGCTCTGTCCTAGTGACTCATTTGCCAGCAATGACTTCTATGTATTAAGACTCCTGAAATCTAAAGGATGAATATTTCCTGCAAGAAGAAAATGATTCTAGCTATGCCAACCTCCAACAGATGGAGAAATCAAATAAAATGTTTGGCATTTTCTTGCAAGCAGCATATTCTCTTCACATTCAAGTAGCCTATGGCCTCTTTGTCTTGTAACTGAACTTGCAGGGTGAACCTCAGTGAGGAGAAATACACATATTGAGAGAGGCTTCTCTCCACAAAGTTAGAATCAAAGAGCAGAACAGGCACAGATCAGGGCTAAACAAACCTAATGGGGCTTGACCTGCCCTTTCCCATCAGGACACTTAGCAGCCACGTCTGTGATTTTCTCCTTTTGCTCCTATTCCATGCAAGAGGACCACCAATGCGAGACAGCAATTCTAAAGGTTTTTTCAAACCAATGGGGATACGCCAATAAAGACATGCCAGAAGCACGAAGCAAGAGTGAGAAACTAATGAAAAGCTCTAGTTCTACATAAAGGTTCCCATGACTTCTGGGATGCTCAAAACAGTCTATCAAGCCTCCTTTATCAGTACCCCGTGGCAAACCACATATGCAAAGTAAAAAATATTTTCTAGAAATACTACTAGTTAGAGTCTTGTCTTAATACCTTTGTGTCCCACAGACGATAGCTCTGTTCTCAAAAATAAGTAAACCCCAACATTTCCACTTAAAAAAAAAAAAAAAAGCCCCTCCATAGGTTTGAAGCATAGCAGTCTACCAGTGTTGTGTTCTGATCAGGAGTATCCTCAGAGAGGGGTTAAAAAAGGTCATACTATTTATTGATTTTATTGGGGAAATAAAGGAGAGAATAAAAATATATGTTAACCTGGAAAAAACATCAAAAATAGAAACGTACCCCAGAGTAAAAACCTGAGTGCTCTGACCTAATTTGAGAAGTCTGTTGATAATCTTTTTTTTAAAGTCAACCAGCCTTAGCAAGTAGTGTGCCTGGCTATTAAAAATTCTGAGCCATGGTCTAAGGCAACACAATCACCACACAGATCAGCACTAGTTAGTCATGCCAACATCCCTCTGACTCAAATGCCCAGGAAGTGCCCCACTTGGATAAAACCTGCCCATTTCAGTTGAAGCTGCTCACATCTGCAGAGTAATGTCCCAGAAAAAACGAATCATAGTGAGAACTGCTCTGCAGACAAGAAGCGTGCATTTAGGTATGAATAGTCTATTTTAGATGAGTCAAGTTTGCACTTATATTTTGCTCTTTATACACAAGGAGTTTATTCTTAAAGCGTCAGAGTACTCTTGGCTCAGGCCATCCTAGCTTCAAAAGCTATACACTGAAGAAGAACAACCCCTAAGTAAATGCCTTCAGTAAAAGCTTTGTGAAGATTTTAGGATTTTTTCCTTCCTACAGTTAATGTCTAACAAGACATAATAGCACTGCAGGAAGGAAGGCATAGATGCATGAATGTGTACATACACAATCTAGCTCCCAAATCATGCATGCCTTCAGAAAAAAAAAAAAAAAATAAAAAATCCAGAGCATTTCAGAACTGTGCGTGAGAAATGCTGCAGAATGCACGGTTTTGTAATTTTCACCTCTGCAAGCATGAACACAAATTGTGAAACTATGAAGAGTTTAGCTGACAGCAAAATTAAAATTAATATTCTAGTTTAAATGTTGTTATTCCATACTCTTCTTCAGCCCTCAAGTATGTGATTTTGAGAGTCATATATCAAAACGCAGCAGATGGATATGAGTATTAGCATCTGCTTGGTGCTTCAAAAGCAGCACTGCACTGCAGATGGGAACGCCGCATCCCTGAGAGTCTGGAGGGCTCTTGTTCCTTGGGACAAGAGAGAACTTCATTATTTTCACGGACAGAATAGGACAAAGCCTAAAAGGCTTGGAAAGGGAGAAGCACAGAGTACCGATCTCTGCTTAGGCTAGGGCTGAGCCTGAGAATAGGAAAAGGAGTCAACATACACAAAGCAAGCATTGAGAATCCAAAGGTGGCTTTGGCTACTTACCCTTCTTCTGCATTGCTGTTCTAAGATCCTGTTTGCTTTGCTGTTGTTGGCCACTGGCCATCTTCTCTCCATCATCTTCATCATGGCTAGATTGCCCAATAGTGAGAATCTGCACTTGACTTCCTGTCTTCTGAACATCATCTTGAAAAGCAGCTGGGCCATCAATTCCTGTCAGACAACAGCAAAAGCCTTGGTTATCATTGTGTCAAGAAGTTACTGCAAAGATAATCCTTCCCTCATAAAAAGCATCTTTTCTAAGAAATGAAGATCACATGCTCATATTTAATAATATTTTATAGACTTAAACAAGACTACAACAACCCCCAAGGCAAAAGTCTCATTCCCCACTTGCCACACTTTAGAATCTCCAAGAGGTGATCAAAATGTCACTGCTGCACTCCTCATCCTGAAAGCAACACATCCATGCACCAGAGGCACTGAATACTAAACAGAAATCAATTGGAGAGGATAGGCAAAGCAAACGGATGCAGCTGTCCTAGCAGGTCACAACTGGTTCAGAAACAGATAAACCTGAGCCCCATATTATGCCCTTTAAGACGCAAAGGCTACCATTATGAACTCATTCTTCAAAGTTTCAGAAACATAGAAAATTCACCTGCTGATCTAACAGCACATATGACAGGAAGATCAGCAGATTACCAAGACTAACTATGCCAACTAAGTTAGTAAATTGCCATACAGTTAAAAGACCAGAATGACACTCTTTGAAGATAATAAATATTGCTTCAAAACGGATTGGGCATGCCCCTAGGCAAGCTGCTCTGAGCAGGGGTGTGGGACCAGACTGTCCCAGAGGCACTTTCCAGCCTCAGCCTGGCTGCCATTCTAGGAGTTCTGGTGATAGCCAGAAACATTTATTTTTTATTTATTTATTTTTACCTCCTTACTGCTATAATTAGCCTCTGGGGAAAAAAAAAATAAAATAAAAAATGGGGTGGGGAAGGAGTATTCTTATCACAAGCTAACTTCGTTTCCTTCTTCAGGACAGCAGACTGAAATAACAGATTGCAAGTGTGCCACTCTTAGCTAAAATGAAGTGATGATAAATAAAATAAACCAGCTATATAGAAATGCATTTGGGCACCAATAGAAATGGTACTATCATCATTTACAGACAGAGTAAATAACTTAAGCCTGTATGCTGCTGCTGTTCTAAAAGCTTTGTTAATAAGCAACGTGATGGAGAATTAGCAAGCATTACAAAGAGCTATTTCAGTAAAAGAATATGGTGCTCCTCAGACCAAATGGAGCAGAATAAATCCCGTACGAGGGAGCACTACATGTTGGGCTACGTTTTCAGCCTGTGATATGTAGCAGAAGTCTCCAAGATTACCATTTCAACCCTTTTTGCCAGCAGCTGTCAACTTGCGTTAAAAGACAAGTGGATTACACATTAGCATGTTTAACTGTACTTCACCATACTTACTGTTACTGCCACTGTGGTGCGAAGCCCTGCTGGAAAATAAAGTGGTCCACTTTATCAGCAGCAGCACTAACCGTGCTACCACCTAACAAGACTGCAGAGGTATTTAAAAACTTTCAGGTTAGGTGGAAAAGAGAGGGACAAAACCAAAGCAGACGTGACTGACACTTCACACATTCAGATTTCAAGGTCTGAAGGAATTATTGACCCCGCTGCATCATGCAGAACCTCTTCTGGCAAATTCTACACCTACCCTGTAAGTCCTGATTTAGTTACCATAAAACTAACAACAAATAAACCATCCAACCTTGAACACCTAAATAAAGTAGATGGAAATGTTTCTATCGCCTCTGTAGAAGGAGAGTTTCAGGCTCTCGTTGTGATGCAGAATGCGCTGCAACCCCACAAGCGTTGCTCTAATGATAAATTACCCCCCGTGTTCAGCACCAGTGACTCCGTCTGAACTGGCCTAAGGAGTTCTGGCTACCTGATTATTTTTACACCTTCATCAGCTAGGCAATAGACCTCCTATACTATCAAGTGCCTTGCCCTTTCAGAAGTCAGTCCTCATCAAAGCACCTCTTAACCTTATCTTTGATCAATTAAAGGAACTGAAGTTTCTGTCTCCACATGTTTTCCTGGCCTTCAGATCCCCCACTCTTCAAATCATTCCAAATTCTTCAAAAGTTTCAGTATCCCCTTTGAAGTTTGGAACGCCATTAGTTTAGTGTTGGCCTTTTATGCCGTTTGCTGCCTAGGAGCTCCTGCTCTTCTCACCTCGGTTGTCATCTTTCAGGAGCTGTTGCAGCTTGGCAGACTCCATCCTGGGCAACAAGTGCAATCCACAATCTTCACTACTAAATTACTAAAAACTAAATATAAAATCTGCATTCAGCTTTACAGAAATTCATGCTGTCTGAAGGAATTCTAGTTTACTGGACAACCAGATTGCTATGTCAAAGAGTCTGACAATTTACAACACAAATCTGTTCACTGTTGACATTTTTCTTAGCTAACATTCTAACTCACACAGCGTGACACAGATGTTGCATACACCCACGCTTGAATCTTACACAGGCTAAGTTAAATAAAGAACATGGAATGGCTTGGGTTGGAAGGGACCTGAAAGATTCTAGTTCCAAAAGAGGTAAAAAAAACCACAAAACTAAACAAAACAAAACACTGAAAGCTATGGATAAGGTAAACTTAACATGCTATTTATCTCCCCTTACAGTACAACCATAAGGAATTTCATCAGGTCATTTATTGTACAGAAAAACAACAAAGGCAAACCCTATAAAAGCAATGACTGCAGTTAACTAAGCAGTGAAACTGAGAAAAGCACTAACACATGGAAACTTAAGGAGTTTATGGCATCCCAAAATTTGCATACATATTTGGGCAATAAAAACACTCTTCATTACAGTACGTTAGCAGGGACAAATTATACATTGAACAGCGTAATTCCCGATGTTGCAGGTATAATATGGCAGTGAACAGAACAGCATTTTTACTGACAGTGAGTTATTTCAGGATACGTACTACAGCAAAGGTGCTCTAGAACAGACAAGAGAGCTGCTCAGATCCACTGCAGTATTTTTAACAGCTTTATCCATCAACTTTAAGGTGACTGCCTAAAGTCAGGTTCTCACTATAATACCCCGAATTTCAAGCGTTAAGCACACATAAATTTAACAAAAGGCTCATACCTTGTGCATATCTACTCCCTTATTAAGTTTTGGACACTAGAAACCTCATTTTGAGAACCCATTCCAAAGGGAACAAACCATCTTAATTATTCTTCTTCAAAGCAAACACTGATCTGCGGCAAGGAAATGCCTCTGACGGCATGAGACACTGCACTGAGGCTGCTGCTTTCTGATGCCTGCAGCACAGCTGCGCTCACATCCCGTGCTGTCAGGAACATCGCGTACCATGAGGCAGTAGGACAAAGGCTACCCTGGCAGGTCACACTTTTCAAGAAGAAAAATCAATTTCAGCATTCTGCGGAGTGCATCGCTGGTGGAGTGTGTTATTAAGCATTACGAATGGTTCTGCTGCTGACCCCATTTAAGAGAATGGGGGATATAGCCAGAGAGAGAAAAAAAAAAAGAAAATAGCATCTGCTGTATTATAGTATTGTATAAAAAAACAGCAAATATATTTGGTGCTATAGATGGTTCACAGCAAATGCAGGATGAACTATTTAATATTTGTGTGTGTGCATGCATTCATGCAGCTATATACGCACGTGTAAAATTGTATTAAATGCAAGCAGATATACACATTTCTTTTATATTTATCACGTTATGTCTATTTGGAAAGTGATAATTCAAAAGACATTTTTACCATAATTAACACAATGTCTGAAAGCACTTTCAAGCCTGCACAGTTATGATACTTGAGGTGGATCTCTGTCCGTGTTCTCACTTTCTTTGCCTCACTGACTTCTCGTCCTTCCACACACTTACAGGACAGACAGTTCACTGTGCAATAAAAGCAAACCATCACGCCTGTAGCTATAAGCTTCCTTGTTTAAGAACGATGTCAGAAAAGGCAAAGATGAGCAGGCTGTGCCAAAAAGAAAAAGTTTATAGCTAGATTCATGATTTTCAAACATTCTTTCCCAAAAGTCAGGTAAAGAAAAACCAATGGTGATGTCTTTGAATACCTGTTAAGAAGAAAAGGAATTATTTATATTTTCCTCTAGGCAACTGTGAAGGAGAGCAGGGGAGAAAGAAGGAGACTGAAAATACCACCAGAATATCAGTCCCTTCAGTAAGAGCCTTCCGGTAAACTCTGACATAGTCATGTCTCAGAGGAAACCCAGAGATAGCAAAAATAAATAAATAATAATAATATACTGGCATTCAGTGGTATTTCCATCCTACAAACTACTATTATCAACACCTCCATTATGTTAGCACCTGAAATCTTACAGACAGTATTGATAATAGGCAAAATCTTTCATTCCTCAAGAGGTAATAAAAAAAAATGACATTTTAAAACTTTTACTTGGAGAGGGAAGCAGAGAGAGTGGTCAGAAAAGCAGAAGGGACTACATATTAACAAGCTATGTATTTATGTATGACCAGGGAAAGCTTAGAGAGGCAACTAATAAGCAACCACTGCCTATAGATGAGTACCAGAACAAACATGAAGAAAGGTACTGCTGATAAACAATAGCGGACAATGCCCAGTATTAGTCTTGAATAAGTTAGGAATTCAAAATTTGACAACCTGGCAACAAGCTATAGGCATAAAAGCATTTGACTGTATATTACACGAATCCCCAATAACTGGATCTTTCAAGAAAAGAATCAAATTGTATTTATACACATCACATTCCGGCATGTATTTATACATGCAAACATCTTGCTACGAAATTCAGCAAACGTTATTTACTCTTGGTTCTTTTAAAAGAGGTTATAAGTACGGGAAAGAATGATTAACTGATTATTTGCAAAGAATCTATGCTGTACCTACGACAACACAAAAAGACAGATTTCTAAATTGTTTGAAGATAATCATTATTGTAAATTAAGTACTTCTTCACAGGACATCTGCAAATTAGGAAAGAAACTAAAAAGAACGGTATCATCAGAGACAATTAATTGCGTTCAGTGACTAAATAACAAATGAGAATACATATAAGGAAAGGTACATGGCATAGAAAACAAGTATTTCTGTCCCCACTGTACAAAGTAGATCTGCAGGAAAGAAAAAATCCCGTTTTCGCTTTATAGAGTACTTAAGACAAATTCAACATTGGAGGTCAGCTCTGTTGCTCACACACTAAGGTTTAAGAATGTATTTAAGCCTTTTGAGTATCAGACCCACAAAGGTGGCTGAAGCAGGCAGGAGGTCTCTGGAAGACCAAGACCTCAAGCCACATTTTCTGACTTCAGCAGCTGTACGCAAGGGGTTCGTCAACAGGCATGTCCTTCCTCTGCAAACATGCTGACAGCAAATGCAGTTGACACTCGAGAAATTTTTCTTCATTTCTGATTTTAAATGTGCCCTCAAAGGCATGACACCAGGTTAGACAAAACACTGGTCTGCACCAGAAGTCGTATCGACACGGATAACACTCAAGGCTGCAGCCAGCGGCAAAGCTGCAGTTGCAAATTGCAGAGCAGCACTTCCTCCAGCTTAGGGGTGGTAGCACAAATGCTGCAAAAGACAAGGACTTTATCCTCAGGAAAAAACTACTTTTATTAAACTGACACCAAAACAAACAGAACTTCCAGCCTTTAAAAAATGTAGCTGAAAGCAAAACCTTCTGCTTTTATTGTCTCAAGAGATCTTTTTATGTTAAAAAGACGAAAACAAGAGTTGATTACATTTTTGAAATCCACACCTATCCAGACGTTAGAACACCGAGTATAATAAGGTTTACCTCTGGAACAGTGGTACAGCAGAGGAAAGTAATACTGTAAAAATCAATAAATGAAAAAGGTTATTTCTCAGAATGTTTGCTTAGGAAGCTCTAATAAAATAGCTAGGATGAAGTATCAGGAAATTACAGCTTTTAGGAATTTAGAACTCTATTGCTTAAAAAAGAAAGAGAGAGAAAAATCCCTGCTGGGTGTTAACTCTCCTCAAAAGAGAAAATGTTTGTGGGGAGTGGGGGGCATTTCTGTTATACTTTTAGGCCCACATAACCTGAAGTATATTGCAGTTGTTAATATTTTATAAGCCATTTCCCAGTATATACCTGTTCTCTTAGGGGCTGTGCAACCATCAATATGGGTTCAAGCAAATGCAAAACCACAAAGGTTAAGGAAAGGTTTCCTTGTTAAGGAAAGGGGAGGAAAAAAAACAAATTTTGTTAAGAAAGGACATCTGGAGGTGATTTAGTCCAAATTTTAGTTAAAGGAAGGGCTCTCGCTAACACAGTATCAGGTCACTTAAAAGCAAGTACTTGAGCACCAAGCATCTACATTTAATTTGAAAACTAGAGAACTGTGCTTTCATAAATTTCTGTCTTGTGGAGGCCAAATGATGTCTTCCCCGTCAAGTTCACGCGTTGCCAAAGCATTGCCTGAACGGGCTGTCAGATCTGGAAACAACTGGGCTTTTCTTGGTGGAAACAAATTTGTTCCTCCTACTACTCCTTCTCTTTAATGCAGGGGGAAGCCAAGATAAATCTACTCTACACAAACTCTTTTATTCCCATCAGAAAAGGAAGTCTTATAGTGAGAAAAAATGTTGCTTATCCAACCAATGGTGCTGCTTTCTGAGTCGGCCAGCATTAATGTAGTTGCTTGTTACATATGAAAATGAGACAGGATGCACAAATCAAAACAGACGAGCAGGCGTGAAAGAGAGAAAAGAAACATGGAAGAAGCAAGCCAAATCAAAACATGAAATAGCCATCCTGGCAGAAGAAGTGCTGTGTTTCAGAGCAGCTCATTTGCTTTCGGACTCTCATAAATGGAGTACTTACATGCTGCAAGTGCAAGGGGTTCAGCTAGAAAAAAAAACTTCAGGGAATGATTTCTGAATTTTCATAACAGATTCACTTTGAATTAGGTCCTGGCTTTGCCTAGTTTTCTGCATATTTTTTTTTAAGGTTCTTTTTATCTTCCTGATTTGTTTCTGCTCAATTCACTGCACAAAGCCAAAAATATACTCTACCAGATAGCTTTAATTCACAAACATGTACTGAGGAAAAAAAGAACAACAAACAAACAAAAAAACAAACCACCCCACACATGTGCCTAGATGTGCCCACATGTGCCTACAATACTTTCAGGAATCTTAATTCTGAAAGAATACTCTAAAGATGCTCAGGTTTGTATTCATACTACTATGCAGGGTGCCTGTTGGAACTGTTTTCACTCGTTTGCATTACTTTTCTGTTGGACTATCTAATAACACTGTACACCAGGTTCACTAATATCCTTATTCACCCTTCCTAGCATCTCAAAAGTCACAAATGAAGCCGGAGTTCAGTCCTCTATTTTCACCGTTTTACACATCGATTTGTTTCATTTTGTATTTTATATATCCCAATACTGAATATTATGTCCAACAATAAACTTGGAGACCAAACCTTCCAGAAATACCAATTTAATGAGCTGAGCTACTATAAAATACAATCAATTTACTGCGTTTGCAGGCTTCTTCCCACAAAAAGGATGTTCCTTTCTAAAAATAGGCGCAGATTATATTGGATATGTCATTAAGAGTGAGATACCAGTACTAATCACAGATTTAGGAAGAGTTGATAAGTGCCACGCTACCCATCACAGAATTACAAAATGCACTGACCCCTAACTCAGGAGGAACAATCAGCTACATGAGCAATTAGCCACATCCTTCTCTTGCCTTATGTCAGTGTAACCTCATTAAACCTAATATTTCCCTCGCGTTTATCTTTAGCACGTTGTTCTGATCACAGCTTCATCATTCTTCAAGCCACTTAAAAAGGCATTACACATCTAAGACCAGAGTACAATCATTACACTACAGCTTCAAGAGCTATTCATGTATAATTCAATGATTTTTGGTCTGACTTCGCTTACTATTCATAGAATCTGGTCTAAAGACTCTTTTTTCTTCGAGCACAAAGAGCTCTGCTCTGCTCAGAAAAGTAATACTCACTATAGCTAAATACTAACGGAAACCTTTAAAATGCTGTCTTCACATATAAAGTGCATTCATCCCTCTGCATCCAGCCTGTTCCTTTACAGAACACACTGAAGTTTCAGCATGAAACATCTAGATTGCTGAAATGTTAACACAAGTGGTCATCTTGCCCCTCCACCCCTCAGATAATCCACAAGCACAAACATAAATCTCTTCTCAAGCAGCTAATGGTGATGGAAGGGATTTTAAAGATTCGGGCAGCTACACGACCCACAACCTCTCAAGAAAACTCCACTACTTCACTCCCTAAGCCTCCAGGGCAGCGTCCATACAGGTGATAAAACACACCGTAGGAGATAAAAACCTTAACATTCATGTAGGAGATAAAAACCTTAAACTTCATGCTGGCCCCCAAAAAAACTTCTGAGGCTACTCCTTTATTATGGGACTGAAACATCGACATGGCTGCCCTCGAAAGCAATTTCCTATTGCTTCAGCCTCAGGGCTTCCCAGATTTCTTGTGTCAAAGCTGCTGTGTGGACTCACTCTTCCCATGATATACAGCAGTGCACAGGCCACACTACCTAAGCAGTTTTCCTTCATGATTTTGATTTTCCCCTCTCAGGAAACGCTGGTATAATGGCAACACAAGTGCTACAGAGGACATTGTCCAGGCTTTTTGCATCCAAACATTTTTCTCTTATGTTTATTGTGGGTAGGGTCATGCAAAAGCCTGAGTGAAACCTGAAGACTGACTCTAGCTCCCAGTGGAAGTCAAAATACAACAGCACCTAAAAAGGACACTGTGGCACCCTACACGGCTCAGCTGAAATGTCAAACCGGAGAACTCTCCTTGCTACTACCTTTGTCACAGTTACTAAACTCCAGGGAAAGTCTCAAAGTCATACAGCAATGATTTAAATATTACCCCACACGATGCTCAGTTACAGCCTAAGACAGGTTTTCCTTTAAGCTAGCAAGAGGATTTTTGTTCTCCCTTATAATGTACTTCAGAATAAAACCTGGTTTCCGTATTACTGTGCTCTTCATGACCAGTTCAGAAGCATTTAGCTTTCTGTTCACTTATTTTGCCGACAATTTTTACATTCAGTTAATTTTCCCCTTGACTTTCACTTATTATTTTAAGCCTAGGTATCAGTACACGCCAACTTCTTTTTTTTTCTCCTTCAAATAAATAAATAAATTCATTACCTTGGGGCCAGACACTAAAGCCTGTCTCACCGAGTCCCGGAGGGACTACAGACATAGAGAAGCTGTGGATTCAAATCTCAAGAATTAAGCTGCAATACGGTTTAATGAATTTTAATAAGACAGGCTCTGGTCCTGCAAAATTCCTATATATAGCCCCTATACTATGACCTCAAGAATTCCCTTTGTTAGTCATTAACATCATTAAACAGACTGATCAATGACAGTCATTACTTTCTTCAATAATTTTTTTTTTTTTGTCTACCTAATCCGACCCAAAGTCACCACAGAAAATTTTTCATACGAACACCTTACATACATTTGCCAGGTAGGATAGAGTAACCCTGAAGGAACAACTTGAAGAAACCCTTTGAGGATGTTACCTTGGTTTTGTTGAATTTATTTTCAAAACGCTCACTTAACCCCTACGCTGTGCAGCATGAAGCCCAGTAAGAGCCTGGACAGAATGACTGCAATTTAAGGCCATTCCTCCAAATTACATCGTGTGCAGATTGAAAAAAAACATCTTGGTTTACGGTGATTCTCGGTTCTTTAACACTGCAGGAAAACATCAGCATCTGTTCCATCAGGATACTTTTACTCCTCTAGTGTTTTAATAAATATGCTCCTTTGGAGATACTTGGTTTACAAATTTCAGCCCTCCTTCACACATGCTGAGATAGGTCCAAGTCACACACATTTTCCAATCTCATAAAAATTTCAATATATCAGTTCCACACAATTTTCAGAAAAATATTGATGTTCAAAGAATTTTAAAATGACAAAAAAAAAAAAAAAAAAAAAAAAAAGCATTTTGCAGTCAATTGAACATCTGACATTGAGCAGCATGCAGCTAACCTTTGTGTTTCCCTTTTTTCTCCTTTCTGGTGCTGCCAGTCTGACAGCTTGCAGCTGCTGCCTTGGCTTTTTTAGTTGATTTCGGAGCTTGGGCATCCACTACCACTTTTACATCTTCCTGTTCGGCCTCCTGCACTGCTTGGGAGATTCAGGGCACCCCACCAAAAAAAAAAAAACAGAGAGACAAGAGAGAGAGAGAAAGAGAGAGAGAGAGAAAGAAAGAGAGTGAATTGAGAACTCTTTGAAGGCAAAAGAAGTAAGCAGACGTCGCAGAATTTAGCATTTCAGGTAATTCATGCAGAGAAGGGATTCAAATAAACCAGAAATTGCTAAGTTACAGTAAAAAAAAAATAAAAGTGTTAGGTTAACTGAGAGGTATTTCCTAACTTTTCTCCTCCTTCCAATAATATATCAGCTCCTAACTTTCAGTCCAAAAATAACATCAGAATATTAATGTGTTGCTGAGCTATTGCAGGAAGCACATTTCCTTACACTAAAGCTCTGCCAGACTGATCAACAGTGGCAGCATGAAGGCTGAATAGCTTTATTTAGATTTCGTAGTGCCTATGCTTAAAACTATATCCTAAAACCATAAACAAGGAATCATCAGTTTTATTTTCAAAACATATTTACACAGCCGTATATACCAGAGTATCATGAGTAGGACAGCCATGCATTTTATGGAAGAAACTATAGCCCAAGCTAAAAAACTCCTCCTCCTTTGTTCCGTACAAATTAATTTTGAGAAGTCTCAGCATATTATGCATAGCACAAACTACGAATGTCAGCATTAATTCACACAATCTTGGTTGTTTTCAAAGTAAAATGAGGCTTTATCTCTTTCTAAACGCATGACACACTTTGAGGTCAATATTTCAATCTGTGAAAGCAATGCCCAGAGCAGCTCTTTGCTCTGGCCAGACCAAGGCTTGAAGTCAAGTAACACTGCGTTTATAATGATATAAAAGCAATCACCCTTGTGAAATACAGAAAGAAATCATCAAACCTCATACCCCAAGCAAAACAACTGGTAGGTGAGCACTAAGAAATCTTAGCATCAGCTGCGGGCTGCTGTTAATTTCACTGCCCCCAGCTTCGTGTGGTCACTGTGGCGTATCTCAGAGGAATATCACCCTGGCACTTGATGCCAGCATCCTATCATCCTTTTCTTTTCCCCAAATTAAAGTGCTTTCTTTAAAATAATAATAATAAAAAAATAAAGTCCACTAAGGATCCTAACTGGAAAGAAATGGCTGCCAATAAAATTTCTTTAAAAACATCCCTGACAAAAGTCATAAACCCTGAAAAACCCTGACCTAACGATGCCCCATGATGTGTGGACAGCCGGAAACCTCCCCTTGAAGAAGGAAATTCTCTCCAAGCTTCTGGTCTATGAGGCAACTTTCCCACTCACCAAATCCTTCAGGCGCATGAATGGCAACCACAACACCAAGGGGATCCTCAGAGGAACAAGATGACATGGATTTAGCCATGTCTATGTTAACTGCAGCATACAAACCCACAGCTGCCCTCCCCAGCTCAGCAGTCCCGTATGAACAGCATTACACAACGAGCATCCGAGGCACTCACTAAACACATACCCTTGTTTCACTACACAGAGGAAGAGCTCAAGTTTTATAGAGCATATACATGAAATCGGTAGAGGCATGAGTGATTAACAGCCTAGAAAAATGACTTGTTGCTGCCCAACTCCTCAGTTCCATCTTTACTGAACACAGATCACAGGACTGCAGTACTTTTGCTGAGCACCACAGAGCACTGAGAAAACGAACAAGACAGAACCAAAGGAGCCTTGGACTAAGCAGGGAAGCAAAGTATCCCTGCTGAACAGTCTTTAAATAGGTAGGACTGGTCAGCCCAGCAATCTGTCCTATATTTATAGCTTAGTCTCTCTTTAATAATGAGGATATGTTCTTTTCATTGTTTTAAAGATGATAATCCTCCATGTAACTGAAATTCAGTACTTTACAAATGACCAACATTAAATGACCAGTCAGGTCTCTAAATCCTTTTAAATACAGCCATATTCATTCATTCAGATGACACTTAATCTACTTGGCCCAAAGGAATGATTAAACAGCAAGGGATGAAATGTTCTGACATTGTTCATTGAAAAATTAAAGACTTATCTGCACCATCTTGTCAGCTGTCTTTTGATCTAACAAGTAAAAGCCTAAAGCTTTGTGAATTAATTTTGTCCCGTAACTTCCAGCAAGAGATATCTGATTATAAGCACAGTAATAGGCACTCCAAGTGCCAGAGAAGAAAATATTTCCATTACTTTAATCTATAAGGTAAGATTTCAGTCCAGTAGCCATTCTGAGCATATACCATCACTGCTCTATATGGTAAACAGAACTTTCATACATAAGTGGTGGAGGCTGCAAAATAAAATTTAACCCATAAATGTGCTGATACTACAGCTGTGTTCATGAAAGAATTAGCACGGAATTTCCTGTTTCTAAAGGATGCTTTTTTGACCTGCAACATTACATTTAAATCACTACCTCTGGAATAAATCCAAATCTAATCCCAAAATACTGCCTCATGCACAAAAACCCACTTTATTCTTAGCTATTAATTACTCAAAAAACAGCAGACTTTGGCTAAGGCTCGTCCAGTCACTAATGTTTTCTATGGTCTCCCTGGATAATATTCACTGACAATATGATTATGTCCTTAATTGGATATTAAGAAGTTAAAAATAATGATAGCAGTAGCACAGAACCAATAAATTAAGAATTTTACATGCAGCCACAGGGAAGGACTTTCCACAAATGTCACTCAAAAATGCATTCATTTCAATAAAAAAAGGGAACTTTAAAAATCCCAATTGATCTTTATCTTAAACACTGGGTGACTACATTTGAAAATCCACACAATTGCCCCGTATTTCCAACTCCAAATTATTAAAATCTTCACTCAAAAAAATAAAGACATTTTTTCAATTTCTATTAGATTTGTTTGTACTAGGATTTGCATTTAGACAAGACAGAAATGAGAGCAGGATGCACTGTGTCGAGACAGAATTCCAAACAGCAAATAATGCTGGACTGTCAGACCTGATGTTTCATTCTCTTTTGGTCCCATAAATTGCAAAAAAAATGACTCTGAGATAAATGGCAAGCTTTCAAATAATACAGTGACATGGTTTGAACTCTAGTGTTGTTCATCCATGGTTGTTCAATCCAGTGCTGATTACTAACCTCAATATGGTATTACTGAAAATACTTTTAGGGAGACAGAAAAGAGCAAAAGTTACTATATTTAGGTTAGGTTCCATAAAATTATTTCAGAATCTGAGCTAAGAGGAAAAGGTGAACAACTAACAAGTAGGCTACTAACACAGTACTGGATGAGTGAAAAATGACTGCACATCAAAGTGGAAAAGGGCTGTGTCCTTGGCAATGGTCTAACTGCTAAAAGTGTGGAAAAGAAGTCTCTCTCATTAAACAGTTTGGTGCTGGACAGCAAAGAATGTTACAGGGGCAGAGCTACAACCCACATCTAAAGAAAATTATGCAATTTCTAAGTGAGTGAATAATCTGTAATGCAGACAACACAGGATTGAAAAAAAGAAAAAAAAACAAAAAAAAAAAACAACAACTCTTGAAAGATAGTTATCCACACATATTCAAGTGAATGAAAATGAAAAGCATGCTTTTCCATCTGGCCTTTATGAACGTAAGTTCACACAGGAAATTAGTTTCAAAGTACCAAGCAATGAAAATGCAGATTTTTTCTTTTCATTTGCATGCCCGTTTGTCTTGATATGAGTACTTTGTACACTCTTCCAATCTTAGAGGAAGAAACAAAAACTATCAATCAAAACTTACCAATCCCTCTCACATAAAAATGCCGTGCACTAAAAGAAAACAATATTTTTGATTGGCACCTTATATGTAGAATGAAAAAAGTGAAAAATCACACACACAGAGAAATGGATACATTAAAACACTGCACAATCTGCCTGGAAAACACGTCAGGTAGAAAGAGGCTGAACTAGATGGATAAGTTATGTGGTGCACATCATTGGCTCAGTTCAATAAAGCAAATATCCACTCTTTTTATTAATGTCCTCTCATGGTAAAAGTGAAATCCAGAATGAGTGCCATGCAAAGAACGCTAAAACACAGTTCAGTCAAGAGCAAATTTTAACAAATCAGTGCAAATTAGTTGTCCTTTTCCTACTGTTGTCTGAGACGCTCTTCCATCTCACCATAGAAATGTCTTGCTACTTTTCTTTGTAATGTTAGCTTTAGTGAATATTAATGCTTAATTGAGCTGTCATTCTTTTTTTTTTTTTGAAAAAATCTGTTTAGATTATGATACTAACTTAGCATTTTTACGCTCATTTAGAAGTCAATGGATCCTATAAGAAGTATCCAGAAGATGGGCAATACCACCATATTTTAGAGTAAAATGAAATATTTTATCAGTTTTTATAGAAGGCCTACAAACAAAAACAAAAAACATTGATGATAAAATCAGATAAATACAAGGGCCTGAATTAGGGTGAGGATGCTAGTGTGTTAGGCACTATTTGATTACTTAACAAATATTTGCTTTCTTATTCAAAATGCTTACAATCAAAGGCATTGCCCCTGCAACTAGCACTTTACTGTCAGATTCCAGACTCAGAATATTTTATCACTCGTAAAGTCACTGTGACTCCTTGCAGTTTCTGTAGCTAACACTGATGCACTGACCTGGCTGATTTTACAAAGGTGAAAATATTCTAAGTGAAGGTGCACGTGAATGGGCTGAGAGAAAAAGAACAAGTGCACAGGAGAACTTGCTGGTGCTTGAGGACATTATCAAGAGCTCATTGCCATAAGGAGACTTTCTTTGAAAGAACAAAGGAATGAATTAAACAAAAGCTTCCTCTCAACTCCCAGGCATCTGCTGTCTGACCACTGAGCAGAGAAGAAAAGGCAGCATGTGAAATGGAGAGCTAATAGCAATGAATCAGACTCTTTGGGGAAGTAGACAACTAATAAGGAAAGATAAAATTATCCATGAAAAGCCTCTACCAGGCAGATTAAGGACAGCAAGAAATAACATCATTATTTTGAGTACCAGGGCCCTGAGGCACTAATAGGCTTTCATTGCCCTGACCAGCCTCCCTTGTGGCCTCCACCCACTCCCTGCCCACAGAGGGATCGATCTCAGCTCAGCCAGGGCTATGGCGTTGGTCTCCAGCTGTGGTTCCTGGGATGAGCCTGGTGGCACGCTGTAGGTAGCTCATCCACTCAGTAGGCCCCTCGCGTGTACACTGCAGCCTCGACTCCCGGCCCCATCCCCTTCCACCCTGTCTGGCACTCTGGGGGGACCCCGGTTCATCCCTTGCTGCATCTGGGATTGCCGAGGATGCTGTTGGCAGCAGCCAGCTCTGCCAGCTGTGTTCGGACCCAGTGGGATGGTGCCTCAGGGCACTGCCTGTGCTGGGGTCACCCTTGTGACCAGGCTCCCTGTCCCTTTGGGACCTGCAGGGTCCTGCTCCTTCCCTGATGCTGAATTGTAACACGTAAATATATGTTAAGTAGAAGTTTAAAGCAAAGAGAAGGGTGTTTTTCAAGCAGCTTCTCTCAGTTGCCTCTAAACTTTCTTAAATTTTCCAGTGCCAAGAACCACAAAAAGACTTTTAAACCACTTGCTACCTGCTGTTCTCTGCTGCTACGGGGTTAGTTTATTTTGGAAATGTACTAGCACGGTAATGACTGCTGATAAATTAAGAAGATGCTTTAAAGGATGAATGGTAAAGAGACTGGGGCCAAAAGGGAGATTTCAGAATATATGCTTATTGGGAGTTAAGTGTTTTGCCCACATGATACTTGGAGTGCTGCCCGATCTCTCAATATTAATAGTCTTGTGCACAGAACATTCCCGGCTGTCTTCAAAAAATAAACTAACACCTCATTTCAAGGTCAGCGAAACGCAGGGATGCAACACACAGATCTGATGAACACTCAAATACGTGTGTTTGTAAAAGAATGGTTAATCAATGCCATCTTGTAGGTTGGCAGCCTGGCACCCATCGGAAAACCCCCTCTCAGCATTCATGGTGTAAGAGCAGAATGACACACCAAACTTAACACTCCAGAGCTATGACTTTTGCCTAAAGTCTGTTCTTCAAGAAACGAGACAACCATTACATCTAGATGTGCTGCCAAATGTCAAAAAAGAGAAGTAAGGAAGTAATTTTGCTTTTTAACACATGGTTAATCGAAATCTCTAAATTGGAAGTTGCCATGAAAATTATTCAGAGAGTTTCTAATTGAAAACATTTTTAATTCCAAGTTAAAAAGAAAAAGCCACAGCTGCAACAAAATATGTTAATATTAATGAAAGCATATCTGGCACTTGTTCAAATCTCTGCCTTCCTCAGAGCTGCAAAAAGAAATATCTCTCCCCAGTGGAAATTCACCATTTTCATAGAAATAAAATTACTCTTCCCTGTTAAAATGGTCTTTCATCATTTGCATTAAATGTAATTAAATAGTGTAATTAAACTGTTTCAGTAAGCAGCGTATCTCTGCATGTTACTCGGTTTTACGAAGGCTTGGTATGTATTTGCAATCCAGACTGAAAAAGCTGTACTTCTAGCAGAGTTTTGCAAGGCCGTATCACACTAAAATGTTTGTTCAAATTTTTAAAAGAAAATCAAAATAAGGGGTGCAAAGATATATGAAAACAAACTAGCAGATGTGACTGGAAGGCATTACAAAATAGCAAGCAACATTTAATAAAACCTTGAAACAAGCAAGTAGCAATATGCCTTCTGAAGGACACTGAACTGAAAATAAACTAGGACACAAGAAAGAAGACAAAGCAATTTGCTATTTATCTTACACTGGATTAAATTTACTCCACTGAATAAATGACTTTGTCTTCTTTTATATACAATATAAAGTTAATTGCAATACAAAACACTGTTATTAGTTCTTATTTAGCTATTTGTAATGATGAAATAGTGTCAAAGTTGTATTTGGTATTGCAATAGTAACAAAGAGTGGCTTTATTTGAGAGTGCAAGAATATCAAGGAGTTCCAAAGAGAGGCTTTGTTTGTAATAGTAGAAATTGGAGCCAAATATCACAGAAAGTAATGGAAGGATATTTATTGCTTGAAATAGCAGACAGATAATTTAGAGTCTAACCTACAAGTATGGTCCCCAAACTATATTAACAACTTAATTTCAGTGCAAATAAAAAAGGCCACTATACTAATTTTACATGAAAACTTTCTGCTACCTTTACATACTCAGTTTTGTCATGGACGTACCTAGAAATGCTGTCATGGAAGTATTTCTTCTGTAAGATTGCCTGTGTTCCAAGGTGCACAGATTATATAATGAGAGGTTCTTTTCCCGTTAAGTATATCCCTATAACCCCTTCCAAATAATTAAAGCAATTTCCTGCATGCTTGGTCCTATTGATCTACAGATGCTGCCACATTTCCCAGTACTTATCTGGCAAGCTGGCATTACCTCTGGCTAATATTCCAGCTCAAACCAACCACTCATGTACTGGAGTGTCAAGGATCCATTTTAATTTTGGTGGGCCTGTTCAACCTAATCAATGTCACTTTCTGCAGATAACACAAATACTGTTACTGTTATTGGTTTATTAGCCAATATACCAATAACCCAAAGGTTTTAAGAGGAAATGTTACAACATGCCAGTCATTTGCATGCTGCAGGATCTGAAAATTCTTACTTGTAGGTGAAACACAAGCAGGAACTGAAAAGCAAGAACTGAGAAGAAATTATTTCTGTGAACAGTGAATTCTGCAGAACTGATCCACTTCTTCAGTGGAAGGGCAACTGTCTCCTTGAGAAGCATGTGGCACCCAGAGGAATCACTAATAATACTCAGCAGGGAACATAAACCATCTCATCCCACCACCTTGTCACCTCTCTGTTCCGAAAGTATCTAGGAAAAAGTATGGTGATGCTGGCAGTGCTCTTCCTCACTCTGTGACGACAGGCTTTCAGCAGAGCCATTTCCTTATTTATTGAAGTAATTAAAACGAAACTTGAAAGAGCCCTGTAACTGCTCTGTTTATTACTGAATGAAACTGGTTCCAGCATCTTCAATCCTGAGCAACACAAGTATAGAAAAGCCACATCTGTATTATCCCACTGCCCCCGCTGAGCTCAGTCGCTGCCTGTAACTAATATCCCTCCATCCTATTGCATCTTAGATTTATGTGTACTTCAAGCTAGGTGAAGCAAAATGCACGTGCACCCAGAGGACTAGCAGCAATCACCATGCAACTCCCTGCAGAGAATCAGAATCAGCTAAGAGCTCTTCCATACAGAAAAACTTGTGATCAGCTTAACTAGCCAAGTATGTTGTCCCACTATATCTACTTACAAATGGCTGCCCAGGCCAATGATCTATTCCAGAAGAAAAGTGACCTTGAGTTTTTACTCATCTCTCTGATAATTATTCTGGAATGAAATCAGTTTTTACTCCAGTATAGAGTTGCCCATCAGGGAACCACTGCAGCACAGATAACTGCATCAGAATAAGCTACGGGAGTGTATGAAAGAGAATTTCCTAGCGCAGAAAACCAAACATCTCAGAATTGCTGAGACGTTATCTCTGACCTACTTTGAGTAAAGTACCATAGAGATATCACCATACAGGCATCCAATTATTTGTTGAAATCAACAAGTGCTTTTGTGCTATGCAGAATCAATACAAGGAAAAAAGAGTGGAGGAGGAGGAGGAGGATAGGTAGAAATAAGTGTTCTTTTTGTAGCATTTGCAGTACAGGAATTGATTTAACAAACATGCTCATCCAAGCAATGTAGTTCATTCAGAAGGCCGTTAAATCCCATCAAAGAGTCATTCTTAACTTAAAATCTGCATGCCCATAACAGAAACAAATGAACGGAAAAGAGCAGAATAGTTCTTTAGAAACAGCCCAGATGTCTCATGCATCTGACACTCCCACATACAAATGTTTTCATTGAAGGGGGGAAAAAAAAGTGCCAACCCCGAAGCTGAATACTGTAGTTAAAAATGGTCGTTAAAACCTAACTACATACCATGCAAACACTGTATCCTAAGACACTAAGCACATGCCCAGAGAAGGCCACACCAAAAAAGGATACTTCTGGAGTTCTTATAATATTTTCAAGAGCAATGTTCCTAACAAAGGGTTTTACAAGGTGATAAAACACTTTATTAAGTAACTAAATTCTCCTAAATTGGCTTTTGCTAACTGCACAGTTTATTGCAAGGACAGCTATCCCCAAAAGATTAACAAACTAGGTTGAATATGAGAAATGTTACCGTATCTTTTTGCTTCTCTGAAAGCTTGTGAAATATTGAAAGGGTTTGAGATAAAAATGTAGAACCAACTGATTTAAGGAGAAGAGATTAGTAAGTATTCCAGTAAATGGTGTGCTATAACGTAACAGGAAGGGTCATGTTTTACCTTAAGAGAACAGTTAATCTCACTTAAGTCAGAAAGTCCACTATGGTGCAAACTGTTGCAACATCTAGTTCAATTAATGTAGATAAGAAATATGTTACCATTTATAGCATGATAATGTCTGTTTTTCCAAGCTGTGAAAATTAAAACTTCACTCTACTGAAAGGACAGTACCTCTGTACCATACAATACTATTTCTTAGATAACATTTCAGTACCTTTGATAAGCTATTATGAGTGAAAAGCAAGGAGAGGAAATTTGTTTTGTTGATTTACTTAAAATACCCCTTTGTCCTTATAGCATAAACTTAACTTAGAGAGCGTTATACTACGACTTGCAGTAACTATGCATGCAATAGGTCATATTCATATACCATGATATATGGTGCTGCTGTTGCTGTTAAGATATGACTCAACCAATGGCGCTTGTTCTTCTGAATGTTTCGTTCTGCGTGTTCTTGTGCGACTGTCCACGTTGGACTGAACCATTAATGGCTCCTGGCGCTTTTTTTTCTGCTTCTGTTCCAGCAGTGCTCGCTGAGGGAAATATAAAGAAAAGCATCTGTTACTGGACTCTGAACAACAGCAAGCTGTGATTAAAAACAACGGATATCTTTACACCTTCTAAGTTTTGAAGTGGTGGGAATTGGCAAGTGGGATATTGGGTTATATTGGGTTATAGGAGATCTTTCCCAAAAAACAACACACCAACCCACTGCTAAAACACCTTCTGCTGGAAACAGCAAATAATTAAAATAGATCTTTCTGAGCAGTCCACCAGCTGTCAGAGCTTGCTTGGAAATAACCCTTGGGAAAACAACAGTGTGAGAGTACTGGCTGTGAAGCAATGCGAGGGTAAGCAAGGGCATGAGGCGTGCAGATGCCAGTTTAAGTTTCTGTAAATCAACAGCACAATCTGCAAACTAGAATCAAATGATAATGCTGGACATGAGCCTAGTCTAACAAGTATACAAGACAAACTTTAATTAAACACTTGAATTTCCTAGTTACACCTGTGGAAAACCAAAGCAATACTGATGGGAAGCAAGGAATTATCCTAGCAGCCTACAAGTCTCTTCTCCCAGATGCTTTGTTCAGCATCCAGTGGCACCACGGGCACCTGTCTGTTTGAGACCTCTTCCACAACCCCTGAGACCAGAGCTATTAATTTTACGTATCCATTTCCTTGCCATCTCCCTGCTCCTACACAGTGATTTTTTTTTTTGCTTTTAGAAGGGAGAGGCAATAAAACTAAAGAACAAGAATGGAGACTGGAGTCTTTCAGCTCCATAAGTTGTCTGGAACACTCTAACATGACTCCAGAAAGGTCAGAATCTGGTGCAGGATTATGGCATAAGTACAAAGAATTTGAAAATAAGATTCTGGTAGACATGCAAGCTAATAAAATGATGGGAGAAAAAATGGATGTAACAACATACAATTAAACTCACAAGATTTGACTATAAACATGACAAAGGTTCATGGAAAAGGCACCACAAAATAATCAAAGGTGAAATGGAAACCCCAAACCCCATTAAAATTTAATGGCAAAATTCCCAGAGATTTCAGGGAAGAGATTCCGAATCACTTTATGTATGCATCATGTAGGAAAACAGTAGCAAAAGAGACAACATGGCACATAATGCCACTAGCTTAATAATTACACAAGGGTTAAATCCATAGAACAAAAAGGAAAAGATGTAAAAACTCTATGGTAAACCTCTGCTAGCTGACACGTCTGCCAGAACCTCTTGTCCTTTCTGGTCCATCAGATGGATAACACATTGTAAGTCAGCTTGAAACAAGTCCAAGACAGTGGGAATGATAATCACTCAAACTGTGGTCATAAGAAAAATCTCAGTAGAAGTTCTACACAAAACTTCTCCATAAGCTGTAACCTCCACAGACTTCTCATTTGCATTCCCTAATCAGAGGATATAATTTTCTTGCAGGATGTATCTATTGATTACCAGATATGCGTGTTGCAGATTTCAGCACTCCAAGTTTTAGACTTAAAGCGAGAAGGTCCCCTCCAAAATCTTACCTGCCTGTCAAGCTTCTGCTGACGCAGGCTGCTTCCCTCATCATCCAAAACACTGCAAAGACAACAAGTACGTAATTAGAACAAATTTATCACTCAAAATAAACACCAAACAGCAATCACTGAAGCCAACGCTCTCAAGAGTTATTTATGTAAAACTTCCACTGGGCTCAACAGAAGTTTGCCTGTCCCAACTTGCAAAAGTTGGTTCAAGAGAACTTAAATGCAGTCCAGGAAAAAACAAGAAAAACTCTGGTTCACATGAGCCTCAATAAAAAGTTTATAATCAGCCAGATCACATAGAAATGCAAAATCCACAGTTTTGTTTTCTTCTCCACTGTCTTCTAATGAAAATATCAATGTATACCGCAATGGGGTTTGATTAAAAATGTGCATATAAAGCATATAAAGAGTGAAGAGTGTTAGAGAACTGCTCAGAAGTACTTAAAATTCCCTTAGGAAAATTAACCGTCTAATTTTTGCACACTGAAAATCAGAATTTATTCCCGAATATCTGAAAAGTCGCACTTATTGCCATGCACTCAACATTTAGAGACTGCTGAGACAAACAGTATTGTGCCACTGCCTTATTTCTTCCTGCTAATTGTTACTAGTTGGCAGATTAGTTCCGGTGCATTCAATTGTTTTCATTAATTAGATATTAAAAACTAATGGCATTGCAATCAGAAAATTATTTGTGTGAGATATTTTATCAAACTACTGACTACACTTTATTTTTCTGGCTAACAAAGGTTTCTATTGTAAGAACGTTATGGTTAAACTTTGAACATAGAGAATTAAACCTTGTAAACAGTAATATGTCACCTACAAGGAACATAGTGCTATAGAACAACAACAACTAGCCTTACAAGTAGATTTAATTTCCTCTTACAGCACTTACAAATAAAATAAATAATAATAATAATAATAATAATATAATAAAGCCTCTTTCTTATAATAATTCTTAACAATTAAAAAGAAAAAAAAAGCAACCCAGGACAAACAAACCTGGATTCTGACATACATACAACCAAATTGTATTGCAATGGAAATACCAAAAAATGTGACTTGCCACTCATTAATATATACTCTTTAGGAGACAATCACCATTATAAGAGTTAGCAGAGCTAATATGGGCATTCAAATAGTCACCCTTCCAATACCAGCTTTATCAAGACCACTAATTAGGCATTATTGGTAATATCAGCCTTTAAAGATTATACAGCGGCTGTATCTTGCAAAGGCTGGTGTTCTGAAAAATGAAACTACACCGTACAAGCACCTGGGGAAGGAAATTATGCGGTTCTTCTCTTCTAGAAGTAGTGCACTAGAATAAAAAAACAAACAAAAACCTACAACATTCTCACAAAAGCGTTCTGCTTTATAGCAAGCATTCTTCATTAAGAAAGTAAAACTACCCAAAGAGATACCTTTGGACTAACAGTTGAGTAAGAGATGCCGAGTATAAACTTTCAGGCCTAATGGCCTGAACAAATCCTCCTCATTTAAGATAATGTTCGAAAGAAGCCCCAAACTTGTAATGATGATAGTACAGATCCTAAGAACTGCGGAGGCAGCAACGCATAGACAGCTGTAATAGAGAGGTCAAGGGCCAATACTGCTCCACTCCACCAGTCATTTGCAGAGCTAAGGATAAAACTGTGATCTCTTCTCATCTTCTGCTTTATAAATCAGGCTGTGCTGACTCCCTCAGATACATTAAACGAGATATATATAAACTTCTCAGACATCCCCTTAAAGCAGCGGTTCAGTAATTATCTTTATGTGAATGTGATGGTTTCAGTACCACGCTAGATCGGCGATCATTTTTAAATTTCAATCACAGACCGGGTGTCTAAGCACTCATGTCTCAGGCTTCCTCTGCTTTCCCATTGTAGCTCATCCTGGCACAGCACACTGTATGGAACTTGAGCCTTCACAGGAAAGGTGGCCCCGTGAGCAACACCACAGCAAACAGCAGGCAGAGGAAGGGGGTGATCTGCACTGATCCGGCATTCCGGGAATGCAAAGCAACTATCAGACATGCTGAAGGCCTGCCAAAGAAATGAGCCTCCATCCAAAAACTCGGGATGCCACAACACGAAAACACCTCTCCATATAAGCCTTTTACTTCAAGGCACAGTTTTATAGCCTCTGAATACGTGCAATCGAAGCTGACACCAAGAGCAGCAATGCCTTCAGAACCAGCTGGGAAGTTCTTCTGCAACTTCTGTCTCTCCTTGCATGACTCGATATTTTATAAAGTTCTGGGTTGTTTTCCACAATCTTTCTGTGGATATACACGTAACTACAAGCCTTACCCTCACGTTATTTAAGCTGCAGTGCTCAACAACTAGAACTGAATTCCAGCTTTCTTCACAGATCCCAACATTTGTTGGAGCACAGTGATTTCATCAGTTCCCTCCCTTCAGCTGGCTGGAATTGTGCTAGAATGCCGTGCTGCCACCAGAGAGCTGCAGCCCCCTCCTGCATCCTTCACAGCATAGACGGGACCTTAAAAGTAGTCAAATTACCAAGTTACTTAATGGCAGCATCACTGAAAACCTGAAGTTTTGCCCTTCAGTGATGCCTAAATAATACTTATGCAGGCCCAAGGAAGAAAAGGATCCAGTGTAGTTTAAATGTTCTTCATTTATAATAGCAGAACACTCTCATTTGAGACTCTGCTCTTTGTTATTATTTTCCACGGGACTAATGAACCTTGGAATTGCTGATTAACAGCCAGTATTTCACATCCCCTGATTTTCAGTGAAAGAACTCTCCTGAGACTGGGCAACTTCCAAGATTTACCATAAAGGGCTGCTAGGCTTAAAACAAACAAACAAACCACTTTATTTATTTCTAGATCAATTCCGTCAGGCCCTCTCGGTGCTTTAAAAACAACTGCAGCAGACTCCGAGGTGCAGGAGTGTTGCCATCACTGCAGTGCCCCTTCCTCACTCAGCAAAGCCTTGCAGAAAGATCCAGCAGATGATCCTGCCCCTGCCTCTGGCAGTTCACGTACTCCGGCAGACGCTCCAGGAGCTGAAATACAGCAAATTTACCCTTTCCTTTCTTTGGAAAACACCAAAGTCTAGGAGCAGCAGCAGTCTTTGCCCCTTCTGGTCTTTGAAAAGAACAGAAACCCTTTGTTCTTCCTCCTGGAAGAAGGGGAGCAGGGCAACAGCATTTTCTGCGCCCCAGGTTGTGTGCATGGAGAGGACCCAGACCATCCTGCACAGATTCGGAAGCAGCAGTGGTTTTATTGCTCCATGGTCAAAATAATGCGATGGCCACAGACCAAAGGCCAGTGCAGTGCGAAAACTACAGCTGCAACACAGCGGGATCACTACAGGAAATAATGTCATCGAGATGGAAGCAGTTACAACAGTTCTGCCTACATGTTTGGTGGGATGCTAGAAAATCCCAGCAGCAGCATGAAACTCAGTCAGTCTTAACAGAGAAATAAACTTTATAACTCATGGAAATTACGTTGCTGAAGAGAACTCACGCATGTTAACAATCCGCTGAGCATCCTGAAGCATCCTGCAGATCCAGAAAACTCATTTTTCCTTCTATTTGATCAAGTATCCTATCATCTTCGCCATTACTTTGACCCCATTTAAAAAGGAAAAGCAATTTAACAGTGAGGATTACATTGTTTAAAGTATTTCAGGTCTGCAGTAATACAGTCTAGTCCAAATTCAGTTAACAAATCTGAGCGAGTATGTATTTCCTTGTAGATAGTGATGCAAACAAAATTCATCCATCTATACTCAAATCGAGCAACTTACCCTTTATGGCTTACTGGATGTTGGGCTTCAGAAGAAGTTAAGCCTACAGCTATATATTGTAGAGATACATACTGGCAGCCAGGTCCAAGACCCACAGGACTTGAGCACATTAAAATATAGAGAGCATTATTTTCAAATTTTAACACGGCATTTGAATCAAATGTCCCCCATCCTATTTTCTAAAGGGAACCACATTACATGATAAATTGCCTTTTTGTCAAAGTATTACTTTTTATACCATTTTTTTAAGACAAACAGGCTTTCTAAACTGCTGCATGTCATAAAGAAGAAAAAATATAAGAACACTTTTTAGTATACCAACCTCTTCATAAATGATATTCCTTTAAAAACATTAGAAAGAAACTTGAAAACAATCGGTTTTAAGGATGAAGGCTAAAAATGATTATGTGAAGACCCTCAACTTACTTGCTATGTTTTCATGTAATTTCACATGAGCTGATGTTGATTTAAATAAAATTGGAAAAGCCTTAGCTCAAATATAAAATTTCACAGTGAGTACTTCAACTTTTCTCCTTGAACGTGCAAACTGCTCACATTTCAGTAAGCCAAGGCCAGGAAAAAGAACTAATGAGAAATGTTTTTGATTAAAACTTGCCAAACACATGTAGTCACTAATTTATTCATATATTATTTTTTAAGAATAAGCCTGACATCGTAAAGCAGCCCTATTGTTTCTGCCTCACAAGGGAGGCAATGTTTTTCTTCCTTCCTGACACTGTTTCATGAAGGAACATTTTCCACGACAATAACTTTTTACCAGGCCAAAGGTCCGAAACCATATCACGACTCTGCAGTCCAGCACTAATTGCAATGAGAAAAGTTCCTGTATTGACAAACACACATACTACCACTAAACTTCCCTATACTGTTTAAAAGCATCACTCTTACATTTTCTTTTTCTGCTATTTCATGGCAATATATTACTAACTACAGCACCCCAAAACTCCATGGGAAATCCTTTGTGCAAGCAAAACGAACACGCATGATCAGGGAAAATTCCTAAACCGAAGAGCTTACATTTTAAAAAGATGAGGGTTTGGGTAAGAAATTATTACTCCCATTTACAACACTAAACCAGAAGCAATAGAAAATTAGTTATGTTCAGCTGGAATTCAAAAACTATGGGTGATCAAAACAAATAGAAAAAAAAAACAAACAAAAACACCATAGCACACTAACCATCAAGATCACCCAGACCTTTTCCATGCACTCTTACTGTGAAGAAACCCGGTATGTTGCTGCGTCAAGAGAAGTAGGTTATGGGATCTTTGAGAATAAAGCTGACTCAAAAGGATATGAATGGGTGTAATGTGCCATTTGAGCATTCAAGTCTCCAAAGACGTGAAATGAAAGCACGCAAAGAGACAGCCCTTGGCTCATAGGATACCATCTGTCATGTTCAACCAATTACACTTCTCTGTAATCTCCATACCTCGATAAAATCTCTGCAGTTCCATAAAACCCAACCGCTCTGAATAACGTTACTGTGAAGCCTTTAGGAGCCAGTTTTCCAGCAGCACTGAAGGCTGGGGAACATGCAGGCTGCAGTCCTGCTCCAGACGGAGTGGCACACGCTTGGGTTCCTCAAACCACTGACATTCAGTGAATTCCCTACCAGAATTTTCTCTGTAAAATCACAACACTGCAAATTCCTGCATTAACTAAGATCTGCTCTCCCAAGAGAGCAGCCAAGGAGGCCAGGGGCTGGAGTACTTACCCTGTGAGAAGTAAAGGGAGCTGCTCTTGTTCAGCCTTGGAAGAGTCAGCTTTGGGGAGAGACCTAATCATAACCTACCTTGGCACTTTGCAAGACCTAACTAAGTCAAGTCCTAAGCAACCTGGTCTGACCCCACAGCAGCCCCTGCTTTGAGCAAAACGTTAGACAGGAGACCTACAGAGGTCCCTTACAGTGTGAAAGATTCTGTGAAGTGCTTTTTCAGATGTCACACAGAAATAAAACATCAGTGGCCCATCTCAGCAACACAGCAAATTACATAAATGGATTTACTGAAAGGAAACGTAACAACAGGAACATACACTCAGAGCTACTTTAAGTCCACATAGGCAATTGCAAAACTGAATTTCAGCCAAATCCTCAGCATAACCACGTAATTTACATTTTTGTTATGTTTTAATTTGCACAGTTCATTAAAACCGACCTCTGTTATGATTTCAGAGGCACGTGACATCAACAGAAATTGTAGAGACTGCCCTCTAAACATTTCATTCAGAAAACAGCAAAATAAAAAGAACATCAGAGGCAGGTAAACGTATATTGGAAGAAAGGTGTACTGCACTACAGGACATACAGAACCGAGCACCAGCCAAGGGCAAAGCGGTCCCGCAGAATCTGAGGGCCGCCGGGAACACCAGGAGCTCTACGGATGCTGTAGGTACAACTTTGTATTAATGAGATCGGGCTTTGAGCTCAGTCAGAAAACTGCAACTCACCTTCCAAGGACAAAAGCGTAGTCACTGGGAAAAAGAAGCTGCGGTTTAGGATCTGAAACGTCTAGGCTGACAGCTTTTGGTGAGGATGCTAAGAAACCAGGAAAAGATCTAACGAGAGGAAAAGCAAAACTATTCCCTAAAGCACACGGCGTGTTTTAAATAACCTGAACTACAGGGTTGCCACTATTGGCCTGGAAAGATCAGTTGAACTAATATTTGTACAGATTCATTCCGGGCAATTACAAAGCGGTGAGTAAGATAGCACACAGCAGTAAATTGCAGGTAATGAAAACAACACCTGAGGGAAGAGTAGATGGCTGGGCTATTTCCTCCCCTCCCTGAACATGCACAAACCCTGAATGCAATGCTAGAAAGAAAATCTATGTCCCATAAGGGAGAGGCGAATTTAATAAACATGAATGATGGAGCACAAACACAGGATAGCCTTTGGGCATGATGGGAGCTACACTAAGATTATATTTAAAGAAGATCAATGAGAAGTGCCTGAATAGGAGCAAACTGGGAGGAAAAAAAAAAGAAAAACAACTGATCTGGAGATATACTGCTGGCAATGTAGACTGATCCAGATGACAAAGGACAGGACTTTGAGGAAGTGCCCTTATTGCAAACACATTGCTGCCTGCCACAGGACACGTCCAGCTCTCACAGTCAGGCTGACCTCTATTTCAGTCCCAAAATTCAACCGAGCTTAATCGTTAAAGCAGTAAAATACATGGAAAAAAGGAAATCAACCCTTTAAATATGCACAGCATCCTGCCACAACAAACAGAAAATTAAATGAGCAGAGACTAGGGAACAAGTACTGTCTGGATAAGGAGACTGCACTCAGACCTACAGGGTAGAACCAGAGCTCTCAGCCTGGACCTCAGAGGAGCACGAGGCCAGTTGTGCTGCACTGCAGAAGGATGCTGCCCAAAAGAGACCTCTGTGATTGCAATTAAAGAAACTGTGACCCACTGTGATCAAGAGAAAACCTGCATTAGATGACTGCTGGCTCCTTTTTCTCCCTCTCTTTTGGCTGTTCCATTAACCATGTTTTTGTCCAGCCACGCTGGACCTATTTTACACCAATTGGTATAACAGTCCAAGACACCTATAAAACAAGGTTAGCAGATCCCAATTCCCCTTGGAAACAGCTTCATGAGACAAGGATGAAGCATTACAGGTACAGTCACTAAAACAATGCTGGCCTTTAAAGTAATTAAACTAGTGTTTAATGTGTTCTCGTTAAATGTTTAACGGAGAAGACACTGATCCCAGCTGTGTGCTGCGGGATTTTACCTGCAATAGGCGAGTAAACACAGGCACAAATACGTAGGTCCACTACCCTGCTGCTGAAAGCTGTCGGAGGCAATTCATTAACGCGGCGCCTCACTACCAGATCCCACCGCCCACCTCTGCATGTACGGCAGGAAAAGATAGGGATGTATTTATTGGATTCTTAAAGGAATAATCAAACTAAGTGAGCAGTTTCTTGAAAACGTGAAGGCGAAGAGACTGGCTAGTCTCCCTTAGCTGCTCAACCATCAAAACTGAAGAAAAACATGGCAAGAATTATGACTGATAGTACGAGTAAGTCAAGTGAAAAAGCCAAGCTCCTTTTTCCTTGTTACAGGTGCTTTTACAGTTTCTGTAGAATAAACTTTTTAAGGGAATACATGTCACCTTATGATAAAATACTAACCCTGAAGCAAAATATTTTGTCACTTTTTCCCACACACATACTATCTTTATCATCCAGTCGAGGGATTTTTTATTTTTTTTCCTGGAACTGAAGAAAATAGATTTTTCATTTGGGTTTGAGTTTTTTGTCTGTAATTAACTTTAGTAGAAGTAGAAAAGTGTATGAAGTTACGATGCTATATAGAATCTTATGTCATAGGACACATCAGAAAAAGTAAGAAATCCTGCTTTTTAGCACATTTTAGGGGAAAAAAAAAGCTAACTTATGCTGTTACTGTATTACCCTGTGTTACTGGGACCATACTTTAATTCCACCTATGCTGGCACGTATTTCTATGTTATAGCCCTCATAAGAGCAAAATGCATTCACTACATGTACAAGGGCAGGGAAATGTCACATCAAGTAACATTGCTATGCAACATCCTTCTTGTTGTTGCTAACTAAGATATGTGCATTACATACCCTTCAACCATCATCTTTGATTTTTGGAAATTTTACCTGTACGCACTAATTTGAATTCACGTACCTAGTCTGGCATACCAGCTTTAAATATTTCCAATAAATTAGACAAATTTAAAACACATGAAACATTTGCCATGAGAGTATTTCTTTATTGTTATTTCCATCTTAATTCATCTTCGTTGCGAATCAGAACAGTCCTGGCTCCACTTCGTGGAGGACTCCTCTGGATTTGCAGCTGCAAACCTCTCCTCCGAAAGAATTTCTCTGTGGTTAACATGGTATGCTTTTTCAAATAACCTTTTCATTCCTCTCTCACTCCAGAATTACCCTATTTTAACTGTAAAATTCCCAGAATATGTTGAAAATGCTTAACAATAACATTTTGCACTAAATTATCTGTGCAATATGTATCACATGATTTAAGAGCTGTAAAGCTTGATGGATCTGTGGTTAAGAATTCAGCAATACACAGCTTATCATGGACACAGCTGTCAATTTAATGGAAAATTAGGAGTTATCATGACTCAACTCATTTATATTTCTAACTGCAAATAACCTTTCCAAATTACTGCTCTAGGTCTGAAAACATCTTTACATAAATAGCCTGAGTGGTACTGTATGAGGCACTCCATCAGTCCCCCAAGCAAGACATTTCAGGCTCCAGATCATTATTTTCATTATATTTGAAAACAACTGAAAATTGTCTGATGCATTCACACCACTTAAATAAGTTTCAGGGTTCTGATCCTCTACAGACTAATAAAACTTCTTACTGCTGGACATAAATATTGCCACTGGAGACAGCGGACTGCTCAAATGGATAAGTATTTGCAAAATAAATGCTTATAGCATGTGAAATTGTGAACACACACAAAAAAAAGATGGTAATAAATCGTTCATTTTTATCTTTGTTTTGTAAACTGCATATCAAATACTCACAAGTTGTCAAATATTCACCACTTTCATCAGTCATGAAAAAGGGAGAAAAATTGAAACAAACCAAACTAGATCAGCAAGATTTTTTTTATGATTGTTTCAAGATCTTCCAAGATTTGCACATATATTTAGATGCAAAAAGAGTAGGCATTTCTTTAAAATAAGGCATGCACAAAATCATTAGATTAACAAGGGTGTGCCAACTTTAGGGTTGTTTGTTTTAAATTGGCAAGCAGCTGTCATCCATAAATTGTAACAAAAATATCCAAAGGCTTCAGAACAAATGGGATTTCAGCACTTACCCAATCTACCATTTCTACACTGTTCTTACCAGAGCTGAGCATTATTTTTCTTTCGTTGTGTGACAACTGCTAAGCCAATAGAGCACCAGGTTTTATAAAACAAAGGAGAGCTATCACATAAACTACGTGCATATTTTGCCAGTCATAGAGTACTACAAATTTTCAGTAAAATGTGGCCTGTCAAAATATAGGATATAATACCGCCACGATATCCAAGGAATTAAGAAGCATAATTCTCATTAAGGTTGTGCCACTAATCCCGGCACACAGCGGATTGAAAACTCACACTTAAACGATGTATTTCTAGATATTAGTAGAAATTACAGTCCTCCAGAATCAGATTATAATTGGATAGCATTGCAAATTGTACATTTGTCAGTTCCTAGAAACAAATGGAAAGCAAAATCTGCAGTTTTAATGGGTGCTTTCGTGCTAAATACAGATACTGAAAACATTGCAGTTCATTTATCAATTAGACAAAACTTGTTTCCCTTATCTTCTTCTTCTCTTTTCGGTACATTCTGGGCATATTATGAAACCACAAAAAGACAGATACAAATTTAAGGGTAGAAATAACATGGGGAAATCTACTGAAGCTTTACTTACTATATAGAACAAAAAACCTCTCCTTTTGAAAACTTAAATTAGGCATACAGAATATTGGGTGTCACCATTTGGGGTTTTCTTGTTTCTTATTTCTTTTTTTTTTTTTTTTTTTTTTTTAAATGAAGGATGAGTAATAGTCCTACATTGTATTTCAACCTGTGGATTCAGGAAACAGACCTTACACAAATCTTCCCTACTCCATTATATCGTGAGAAGTACTATTTCCAACGTGTTTACTTCTTGCCAATAATAGCTTCAAGATAGAAAGAATACCAAGAATCAAGATTTTTGTAAATGTCACTTTCCACGTATTCAGAAAACGTTCAAACAGTTTCCCAGCCCAAATATTTTAATTAAAAACAAGCCTTAATAAAAACCATCTCTACTTCTAATCTTAGCAACTAGGTGGCTTTAGAGGGAGATCACTCACACCAGCCATGCTCGTTGTAGCAGGTTTTTTTAAGCATGACAGAAACAGGCCCTGAGGTAATTCAAGATACTACAGGTCCTCGATTTTGTGCTTTCCATTTTCCAACAAAGGAAAGGAGCAGAATTTAATTTGCTACTGTGTTGTTTTTTTTTTAAAAAAAGCCTAAAGATAAACCGTCTTTGGTTTTGTGTAACTAACCAGATCACAGCCAAAGTAGATCAGATTAACTGCTACCGAAAGATTGTGTTGACAAACGGAACAGAAAAGACTCTCAACACTTCTTGTGGATAGAAAAAGCACAATAAAACGTACAAAGCTACTTGCCAGCAAGCTTGTGTTTAACCTGTTGCAAGCAAAGGGTGGAGGAATAAGATGTAAAGGGCTTTTATTGATCAAAGATATTCAGATGCTGTGACATCAAATGCAAAGCATTACGGGCAAGGGCCTTTCACTGCCCTTTTCATATGTATATATTTTTAATACGTGGCTGAAGTTGTCTTTTTAATTATTCCACTTCAGCTGCTCTAATGCCTGTTAGCAACAATTATGGCAAAAGCAATCTCCACTGGGGACTGAAGCACCACAGCCAGGCTTGTCAGCGCACACAGCTCAGCCTGCTGACTCCCTCATAGGAAACATTTTCAATTAAAATGTGGGCAAAATCTGGATAGAAACGTGTGATTATCAGACTCATTGCTGATTTCCTAGAACAGGAAGCAAATCACACCATGCAAGTAAAAATACATTCAAAACATTTAGTTATCGGAGGGTTAGGTTTTCTCCTGGGAAGCACGGATCTCAGTGCTGCATTTCGCAGAAGGATGGTAGGCAGAAAGCAGCCAACAAGTGCATCTCTGGGAGTTTCTGGAAGATTTCTCCTTTCCACAGCGGTTCTGTAATAAAATTTGACCAAAGCACTCGAACTTCAAATTCCTTCCCTGGCAATTCACTACCTGGATATTGAGATTTTGTTTGGTTTCTTAAGGAAGCAAGACTTAGGTGTTCATAAATTTTTATTTTTTGTCTGGTTGATTAATTTCAACTCAAATTGGAGAGGGGGAAATTCCTCAAAAACACCAAGTTGAACCGGTCTCATGGAAAAGGTGGTGGCTATGCGGAGGCAAAGACCTTAAATAGCCTCAACTCAACAGTGTTAGGGGAGTAATGAGAATCTGCAAAGATGTTATGAGCACCAGCTGGAGGAGTCCTGGCTGCAGGAGCTATGCTGATCCTCGGACCACTTGGTACAGGCATACACAGACCACGGCACCCCCTCACAGTGCAGCCAGGTCATGGGGTAACACTGAACTCACAAGTCACGGCCACACCAAAAGTCACCTGGTGCGTGCCTCAGAAAGGAGGCAATGGTAGAAATAACAGGCAAGCACGTACTCTGAGACAGAAAAAGCCATAACTGACGAAGCTGGAGAGCTCTTTTAACCATTTCAGGTGTCATTAAGCCACTTCTGGCACTGTGGGAAGCTATTTCTAAATGCATTTGAGTAAGGCTGAAAGTATCATTTTAGATATTGGATCACTGGGGAAAAAAAAAAAAAAAAAAAAAAGAATGACAAAAGGGAAATAAGATTCCCCTTTGGGTCTAATCAACATTCGCACATCAGCAGATGTTTTTCGACTCCTCTCAAATAAAAACATACGATGGCATACCTTCTGGTTTCTTTATGGGACACTAATTACCGACTGCACAAAAAGTCTAATCAATGTAGCACGTGATGGCTCTTCACACGTTCTTCACTCACAACCTGAGTTTGTATTTATTGGGATATAAATATCCCAGCAAACTGGGAGTCAGCAAACTGGGAGCATGGCGCGTGTTTCTCTGGCTTGCAAGCCCCACAACAGCGACCACAGGGGCAATCAGTGTCTGCTTGACCGTGTGGCTGAAGCAACGCGTGTTTGCAAGCCATGCTGCTCCCCTGGGAACTTGTCTGCTCTCCCCTGTGTCCACATGCTGACAGCAGGACCTCGGCTTGAATCTGAAATCTATTTTAGAAGTGATTATGGTGACAGTTCCCGAATGGGAGCACAGACCTGAAATCCTCATCAAATATTTATCTGCTTTATCACCATTCAAAGATAATTTTAAAAGAGATGGAAGATTATAAGGAAATACTGCTACCGACTTACTGATAAATTTAATCCAACCCATGTTATCTCCAGGCACTATCTCAGTGGCACATAGGTGGCCCTCCCCAAAACCAATACCAGCAATTTGACAGCTCACCAGACAAACACTACAGATCCACTTTCCAGATACAGAGGACACACACAAAAGGGAGAGAGCCACAGAAAGAAGCTGAATAATTTCCTTAAGTATGGAGTATCGTTAGCATACGCAGGTAGGCATTTTGTGATGCAAAAAGAAAACACAGGCCGTTCATTTCACAAAGCAAATAACTTAGGAAATGATTAACAGGAAATCAGTCGCTGTTAGTTATAGATCTATTCTAATGGATGGAAAATAAAAAATAAGGAAACAAAATCATAGCCGTTTTGATGAAAAATTAGATAGAAGTTATTGAATACAAAACAAAGAACAAAATCATACACAACCCCATCTTTCTAATTGCTGCTTATTGCAATACGCAGTCATGTTTAGCATCGTTAGTCCAAGCGCCTGTCCATAGCAAATGCCATATTGCAGAGTTGGATGTAAACTAAAATCCTCCGGGCTGAGTTTTCATTTCAAAACACAGAGAATTACTTTGAGGACTACTAGCACCGTTCATTGGGTGTATTTACAAATCATAGTGCAATGCAGGGAAAACTTCTATGCCTGTAAGACATCTTAAGTTTTTCTTCAGAATAAGCTTTTCCAGATGAGAATGAGTTGTTCTTGAAGCACACGGCATACAAACTGCGACGTGTTATGTGCTGCTCATCTTTTTGACTGGGCACCACAATAGTTATTCTCCTACCTTCTCTCTCCACCACACTGGATTTTCCACAGAATCTTCAGATTTCCGAAGAGGCTCGCGATTAATAACAGGAGCAGAGAATCAGAGTCACCTCAGAAGTCTTAAAAATCCAGCCATAAACTCTTTGAGTCTTACTACGTAGTACTATTCTCTATCCTTTGCAGGCCTACAGCAGCCTGATGCTAAAACACACCTATTCTGCACGTATTCTTAAATCTTCTATTTCAAGCTGGTTCTAGTTTAGTGGGATGCAGAAAACAGATGGTAAACCAAAAGTGCAGCAATGGAGTGGTCATTTCCAATGAGCTCCTAGTTGCCTTACTAATTCCTTTAATTCCTTTCTTTTCCTTTTTTTTTTTTTTTTTTAATGGTTTACATTAGTCGGTATCACTTCAATGAAATGTTGGCTTTCAGAAACTACAATTTAAGCAAAATTAATCTTTAAGACGTAAAATCTTTCATATCGAGTCTAGAGTTCACCGGGTTTTTGGCCAGAAGTCTTTGCAAAATGAATGCCAATTTATCAAACCTAAATCTTGCAAACTCAATGACCTCCAGAGTTTCTGGGTAAAATTTCTGAGACAGAAAAAGGAAAGGACCAGCCCACCTCCCCACCACCAAATAACCTCAAAGTCCAGGCACTCATGCAGGCTATTAGAAATCCTTCCTAATGAAGGCAAAACACCAGGCAGAGACTTGAACTTGCACATCCCACCTTCCAGCCTATGCAAACATAGACATCACATTTTCAACAGAATCACCCTAGAAATCATTCTGATGCGGGGTGCACAGAATGGGAAAATTCTTTTTCCCTTCCAGTACCACTCAGTACAACCTCTATCTTGCAAAGCCTCATAAATAGAGCATCACATGAATAAGTAACAGAAAGTGCATCAGAATCAAAACAGGAAGAAAAAATGGAAGGAAGAGAGAAAGGAAGAACCTTTCATTTCAGTTTAACTTCCCCTGTGTTGTTTTTGGTTGATCTTTAAAATCTGTGAGTGATATTCAAGCTGAACTAAGTAATTACCAATTTTTTGAGATGCTTCAATAGTGCCAGAATACTATTCTATATTGTGTTTAGTAGCTAGCATCCATCTTGGGGGATGCCTCAAGCATCTAGCAATGTGTTGATATTCGATCTTTTTTGCACTGATACGATGGCTTAGTTTCTCTGGGTATTAATGTATCGTTCCATAATTAATATACCTGGCATATCCAAAAAGAATTAACCTCGTATTCTGAAAAGCCAGAGCCTAGATTAGGTAGATCATGATAGGGTTCTTAAGAGCCAAAAAATTAACATTCCCAGTTTAAACCAACTAATGAATTTTAAATTAAAAGTTACACCGATGTTGTGATCTGTGCTCTGATAGACACTGAGCTAGCTGAAAACAACCTAAGACATACTGGGAACAGTTTAACTACTGTACTCCATAGCTCCTGACGGGTGGAACTGCATTGCTCCTCAAAGGAGTAAATCACTTCTGCCTTTTGATGTTGTGCAGCTTTCAAGGTCTGCGTTAGTTCACATGCAGCCCGTCCAAGTGCCTCCCTACTGCAGTGCAGTATGCAGCATGGACATACCACAGAGATAGGCGGAAGGGAAGAATTTAACCAATTCTCCACCAAGCAAAGCAATAGGGTTATTCACATCTATATCGTCGCGGAGATCTAATGATGCACCAAATGCAGAGGCACCTGAGCTCTGCCTTAAGGGCAGCCCATAAAACAAAGCTGGAGTTATTCTAGGGCCAGCACAAAACTTTCTCTAAGACCTTGTACTTCACTTCTTAAATCTGCAGCAACAGCCAGTGAAGTGATTTACAGTTCAGGACCTTTGAAGAATCAGTTACCAGAGCCTGATTCACTGGTGTGCACAGACGTCTTCAATGTCACTTACCATTGCTCTACAGATGCAGTGTCCCAAAAGATGGATTATTTCCCTGTATGCCTGCCCTAAAATTTTAGGTAGACATATAAGACTTCACCTAGGTCTGGAAAAGCTTGTTTAAAGGAGATTCATACTCCTGGCTTGAGTCTTGGCATTTACATCTGCCAAAATTGGTAGGATGCATTCCAAGGTACAGTAAGTGTCTCAGTTTGTCAGCTGCCGCTCAGCCTGACCTAGGCAATTAGTCCGAGTCATCATCCAGACAAGTTACCTGTTAATTTCTACAAGACATCCAATATTTTCCTCAAGTTTGCAGAAGTGAGAATTGCGACACCTTGCAGTATTTTTTTTATTACTGCAGTCAAGTGAAAATGCTGCCGTATTAGAATCAGTTAGCAACAAACTACTCTGAAAAAAAAAAAAAAAAAAAAAGATTAATTTTCCTTACACTTGGTGCTGTAGCACAGGTATGCATTCATGGAAATACCTCGCCTTTAGCTTTATTCATTTTGCTTTCAAACCGATATCCAATTTGAAAGAGAGATGTTTTGATCCTTCTGCTAAACATGGATCAAACCCTGTATTTCACTTGCAGATACAATTTCCAACTTAGTCATCATTTGAAGTTAATCAAGGCATTTCCTCATCTTGTAATTTCTCACCTGCAGGTAGTTAGAACTATGATTACAATTAAAATTACCATTAAAAACTTCATGCTGTGGTTTCATTACCTATGTCAAAGGAGTTATATTAATTATGAATTACAATATTCACCGAGTTGTGTTAACATGCATCTCAACAGGAATCATGAGATTTCCACTGAAATTTGCAGTTCAAGGCTAAATTTGAGTAAACACCTGAGAACTCAAGTTAAAACTCCACTTAATCAGAGAACGACTCGGCCACTCAAGTTGTCAGAGAGACAGATCAGTACATCGGCCATGAACACACTGACATCAGTGCCTTGCAGGCTGCTGCTCGTTACGAGCTCAGGAAAAGGTCTGGGAACCAACGCAGTTTCCTTCAAAGTCAACTGAAAGACTCTCACAGCACCTCTGTGACTCCTTCCAGCAAGTAACCAGGTGTAATTACATGCAAGGCCGAGGCTGGTGTGCGATATATGGCATTCCTACCTCTGGATATAAAGGCAGCAGTCTGGCTGCACAGAGACAGCGTCCAAGATCTGCACAGTTCTTGCACTGGCAGAAGCAGCCACTGTTCTCCTGCACAGGGCCATACTGCATTTCCCCAAAGGAAGCCTTTTAAATTGGGTCACTTGTTCCTTTTAAGGGTAAGTAACAGATAAATTGGAAATCTCCCAGTTTATTTGCAATCTGAAAATATGAAAGCCATCTCTGCTATAACCTCTGAAAGGGAAGGTAAAAATATATTTTATTTTCTTATTAATGTAAAAGAATAAATAGGTATACGTGGAGTAAATTAGCTACAAAGTAAAACAAGCATTTGAGCCTTCATACATGTCACAAAGCTAGACGATGTAGAAATAAACAAAAATTATTCATAGATGACCCACAATACATCCACAGTTACTGCATATATATAAATCTAAGTCAAAGTGTTAGATAAAACAAGCTGATGTCAGCAAAGGAAACTGGTCCCATCTTTTATCAAGGGCCTTCACACTTTTCCAAAATAATTACTCGTCTTTCCACCTTGTCCTATAGTTACATGTGTGTGCTCTATATACCCTTCTCTGGGAGAACTTTTCTTTATCTATTTAGGTGACCATTCTCTTCCTTCCTATTTTCTTAAGATCAGAACAGACAGTCAAAAGAAGCTGATGATCGTATAACAAATATGAAAGCAAATAGAAGCATTTGCACAGTGCTGACCATCACTGCGAAGGGCATCTCCTAATCCCAAGTACTGACCATCGCGTATCACAGCGACAAGAGCTTCAGCAGCAAGTGAGATATAAACTAAACACCGATTTCACAGACATGCTTACAGCAAGGACCTTAGAATAACTTGCTGCAAATCCTGAAATTAATTCTTAATAATCTGAAAAGAAAAAAAAAATTAAACTTAAAAAAAATTGCAAGCAGTACTAACTACTTAGGTAATACAATGAGAAGTTGGGGTGGATTTATTCAGAAGTCACAAATAATGAAATACAAATTGAATAAAGACATTTACAGAGAAGGAGATTTGCAGGCAGCATGCAGCTGGCAAGACAGAATTCTATTGTCATGAATAAGCTGGAAGCGGGAAAGAGAGAAGGAAACAAAGATAGTCAAGGACAGCAAGATTTAGGGACAAATGGCACAAAGAAATCTGTTCATAAAGAGAAAGAACAGAAAAAAATGAATTAAAAAATAAAGTCATGAAGGAAAGAGGAACAAGGAGGATGTGTGAAAAGAATCCAGCTCTCTAGAAGGGCAATTTTTAGTTACTAATGGAAGTACCACCTTCCAGAAAAGCTGCTGCTTGCACGTCTAAATGCAAGCAGCTTTAAGGGAAGTCCAAAAACCCTCAGGCGTAAGAGTCAAAACTGTCTGACTTGGGGAGCTGAGAGAAGAGACATAACATTTCATATCCATTTTCCGTCTGCAACCCAAATCTGGCACAGATGGCTCGCAAATGATTGTCACTGCCAGAAATCTGCAAGCGATTGTCACCACCAGAAACCCCTTGGCCTGGGAGGAGGCGAGTTTTGCTCTCGGCCTGGATGTTGACACCGCAAAGGTGGCCGGAGGGCAGAACCCCGCGAGGCAGCTGGACGGTCAGTGCCTGTCTCCCAGCCCAAAGCGTTCCCTGCTCGAGGCAGAGCGGTCCCTTCAGCCTCACCCCCCGACTCCGATCCCCCTCCGGCCCTCTGCAAAGCACAGGGCGCCTCGGCTGCACTCCCAGCTCCGTTGCTGATCTCCCTTGAGCTGTGCCCCATTTCCTTGCAAGCCAATTCCCTCCAACTTCCATTGGTCTTCATTTCCCTCTCTGGCAGAACTGAAGTGATATTTTATTTCCCTCCCCCTGCTCCCTGCCTGGCTGATGTAGGCTATCGGCAGCAGGGCAGCAGCTGCCTCGGAAGATGTGCTTGTACAGCTCCTGCCACTGATGCTGGGCACAACAGGGCTTTGATCTCAGCTGCAGCCTCTACGCGCTGTAGGAGTAACACCTATACACGAGCACAGACCCCCGCTAAGAGAGCTCTAACTTCAATGCATTAACAGCCCATGACCAGGCTGATTTTATACATAGCAATAACCTGAGACAAGACAGCCTAATTCAGAGCAGAGCAGACACATGTTCTTTGTACCTTTTCCTTCGGAAAAAGCAAAGCTCTTATAAATTATCCATGCCGTTCCCCACAGGAGGCAGCTGAGAGCAAGCTCGCCTGCGCTGTGATGCGCTCACCATCACAAACTGCACCTTGCAGAGGGGGCGAGCACTTTACCTGTGCTGCTGCCCCTAGGATAGATGATATACCAGCATTTCAAAAAGCCCGGAGAAACAAGCGTGGGACACCCTTCATCTTCATGCGCATTCCCGTTCCAGAACTTGTTTACGCATCACGCTTTCAGCAATCTTCTTAGCTGCTCTAATTGCTATGATTCAGGAATTTACAACACAGCTCTGCTCCCAACACAATTTTCATCCCACTGCAGTCCCTCACCTTGCAAATAAATACGCAGCGACTCTTTACAGCTGCAATTTCTAAGCACAACCTCAAAACTTCAGAGCAAATTCGTAAAAGCTAGGAAAATTGAGCCTCCTAAAAAATGTCCCGCATAAAAGAACGAATATTATTACCATCACCCTGTATATATCAAGAGGCACGATGCCACTGCGTAAGCAGGCTGTGGATCGCTTTATCTGCGCCTTCCACTCAACGTGTACCCGGGGCATAGCCCGCGGGGTCCTGCCGGCCGCAGCAGCTCCATCCCTACAAATCCTCCCAGAAGCAGGCATCTGTGCAGCGGTCCCGGGGGGCTGGCGGCAAAGTTACTCCTATGGGTACTGATTGCAGCTGAAAGTCTCTATATATTTCTCATTAAACAGGTTGGATAGTTCTATGAAGGCTGCTTTAAAAGGTATAGTATCAAAACTTATTGCTAAAGATGTAAGAATGTAACAATAATAGGCACTAGGACCTTACTCCAAGCACATTGATGCTTTTATCTTAGGCAGCAGCTTAGCAACAGTTTCTTTTCACTGCAGTTAAGTAGCATGGGGAATGTCCTTACTTCTCTGAGGCACAACAGCATAAAATAAAAACGAGTATCTTGATTTCAGGGATTCCCTGCATCAAAAATGAGCTCAGGAAAACTATGTGAAACTGGAACATATTTCTAAACTAAAAAAAAATTAACTTCTCTGAATCGGTAACAATTCCATCCATTTTTGCTTTGTATTTTCTACTGGAAACTGCCAAAGGATCCCCAAGCAAAATACCCCTGTGCTTGAGAATGTGAATCCTAAGGAAGTTCTCCCTTACTCCCAATGGCCATCCGGACTCACCTTTTTGGAAGGGAGAAGGAGGGAGGAGTACATGAGCTGCAAATGATTTTTTACTTAAGTCTAAACTATTTTGATTCTTTGTAATAAATGACAGAGATATTATTAAAATGGGTTCAGTTTTGTGTTTGTTTCTTTAAAGAAAACTGTAGGCAAGTATACCTGGCATGTAGTCATATAAGCAAGGACTTAATCATATGCTTGAATTTCTATCTATGAAATATGTTTTGTTGAAGATGAATGCAATGTATTTACATTAAAAATCACTTCCCAATTATATTTCATAACATTAGCAAACTTGAATCTCCTCATCCTATGACTATTAGTGTTTCAAAAACACAATATGGAAGAGAAGAAGAAGAAAAGGCATTTAGGGCAAAATGCTGAAACCCACAAATAATATGAACCTTTCATACACCTTAGTATGAAAATACTTGCACCGACACTGAAAGAATTGTTTCGTGTTTTTTTGTTAACTCACCCAAAATGTTCTCAGCATCTTAAGAGCAGAAGCGTAATCTGCTGTGTGAGTTTGGGACGTGCAGAGTGCTTAAAGAGTTGTGCAAGACACCCAGAACTGAATCCCTCTGGATCGTGCCACTGTAAGGAAAACTGTGACATTTTGCTGAAGGAAAAAACACTTCTCTGAGTTAATTCAGGTACATAGCTGTGCATACACTCAAGGGGGCAAGGAACAGGCCCCCGAACTCTGAGGGTGCAGCTGTGGGACTCGCTACAGCAAGCAGGAATGTGAAGCAACGGGGCAGGTAAGGACGGGGCTGTTTGCTCCCAGAGAGAAGACGAAGTATCCCAAGGGGTGCACACCCGGCTGCTCCCTCACTTCGCACGTTTCACTTCCACAAAAGGCGACTTTGACCTAACTTACAAATAAAACATTTTCAGACATAACATTGGGAGGCTGCTGTTTCCCAGACGGGCACGTTTAGGGGCTCCTGGAAGCAAGATTTGCACAGACCAACCTCTGCCTCTGGAATTAGCTCTCTGGAGACGGCAAAATAAGTCAACTCCCTTGAGAGAGCCCAAATTATAGGAGCCTAAGCCCAGACCCGTCAGAGCAGAAGCTCGGTGTGTTCGCCTTTTGGTTTGGGGGCACTGCTGGCTGTAAGCACACGGTTAACATTTATGAAGAACACCGTGTTGGAAACGGCACAGCTACTGTCACACCAGCGCTTCCCTGAAGATCCAGGGCTTTGTCTCTGCTCGCTTCCCTGAACCACGAGGAATAAAAAAAAGAGAAAAAGCGGCTTCATCCCCGTCTTCTGCTGCTCTGTGTGTGGCGTTTCCCCGCGGCGGCCCGCGGGCTGCGCTGACGCACGGGGCCGGCGGGCAGCGGCCGCGGTCGCTCCTGGCAACGGCGGCGCCAATGGCAGCCGGGCGCTGCCGGGCGCTGCCATGGCGATCGCGGGGCTCGCCATGGCGGCAGCGGGCCCCGTCCCGTCCCGTCGCGTCCCGTCCCTCTCCTCACCTGTAAGGGATCCAGTCCGCCTGGTGCCTCGAACTCATCTCTCCACGGCGGCGGTGCCCGGAGCCGGGGGGTGAAGGAGAGGGAGAGGGAGAGGGAGGGGAGGGGACGCGGCGGCTGCTGCTGCCCGAGTCGGATCCCGCCGCCGCGCCGCGGGCAGCATCCTCCGTCCGGGGCGCCGGTTATCCCGGCAGCGGCCGCCGATACCTCCCCCCGGGGAGGGCTGCCGGCAGCAGCAGCACCAGCGGCGGTGGCGGCGGCGGGCAGGGCTGCATGGGGAGCGGCAGCGGGGCGGGGGGCGAAGGAGGGGGCGGAGGGCGGGCAGGGAGAGGGAGAGGAGGGAGAGGAGGGAGAGGGGAGGCAGCGCCGCGGCCCCGCTGCCCGCCCGCCCCCCGCTGCCGCCGCCGCGCTGAGGCAGCGCCCGGGCAGGGCGAGGAGCGGGGCCGCCCCCCGAGCCGGGACCGCCCCTGCCCCGGCAGCCGCAACGCCTCCGGTCACGGTGACGGCCGAGCCCTGAGGCGGCCGACGGGCAGGCAGCGCTCGCGGGTTCGAGCCGCGCCTCAGCAGCAGCCCGAAATGCCCGCGATTCGACCCAAAATGGCTGAGGCGGCGCGGGCTGAGGGCTGGGAGGGGAAAGGGAGGGCAAGGGCGGCTCTGCTACAGCCCTGCAGGCGCGGCAGCAGCGTTAAGGGGTGTTTGAACTGCCGGCCCTGCCATGGAGACCGCTGCTCCGCCAGCTGCCGTCAGCTTCTGGCTCCACGCTTGTTTGCTCAGCGAGTGGATAAAGCAGAAGGGTGCCTGTATGCTTCACTCGCATGCAATGTTGAAAAGCTGTTTCCTATAAAGGCAGAACCCTGAGTATTAACAGAATCACGGAATCGTCTAGGTTGGGAGAGACCTCAAGATCATCGAGTCCAACCTCTGACCTAACACTAACAGTCCCCACTAAACCATATCCCTAAGCTCTACATCTAAACGTCTTTTAAAGACCTCCAGGGATGGTGACTCCACCACTTCCCTGGGCAGCCCGTTCCAACGCCTCACAACCCTCTCGGTAATAAACACGGTCTGAAGAAAGAAAGAATTAAAGAAAAATATAATCTCTCCTCTTTGCTCTGAATAATTGCCATCAGACACCTAATATCTGTTTTGTTTTGTTTGTTTGTTTTCTGTTTTGTGTATGGAAGAGATTTAAAGAAAAAGGTTAGCTGGAGCCACCTCTGTGCACAGAATGGGCAGCGGGGAAATAAACCATCAGGAAGTTCGGTGTGGCACCCACTGCAGCCTGGAAAGAGGTAGAATATAGAGAGAGAAAAGAGAAAGGAGCACCTAAGTGAGGGAGACACGAAGCTCTGACTTGCTAAGCCAGCCCCAAATCACAGTGTTGGTCCTCTACAAGGTGGTGTGAACTCATGCAGAAGGATGCAGGTTATCCCACCTCAAGGTACTGCAGAATTGGAAGGATGAATCATTAAGAGTGTGGAAAAGTGCACGTCTGAGCAGAGAGTGGAAAAAAACTTCACCTAAGAAAACAGAGACAAGGAGTTTAAAAGTAAGTGTCTAGAAAAAAATAGAGAAGAACAGCAATTCTGGGTCTCCTGTTTTCATAGCGTAAAAAAACAAGGAGGCACTTAATGACATTATAATTTAGAAAATTAAACACAGATTGAAAGAGATACTTTTTCAACCAATGTAATTGTATGGTAGTTCGCTACCAAAGAACATGTCTAGTAGGGCCAGGAAACCAGCAAGAGCCAACAAAGCATGCTTAGCAGATACCAGAAATGTTACTGCATCATTCACTCTCCAGAGCTTTTGACAAGCTGTTTTATTTAAAGCCAACACCCTGAATTTAAACATCTTCCAGAAGCCAAAATGAGATCTGCCATTAAGGAAGAGTTCTCCCAAATCCGCGTGGATAAGGTAACTTGCTATTGCTTGACCAGCATCAAACACCAGACTTGGCAGACCCCAGTTCCCACTGGGCACAATCTGGAACCATAAAACAACATGCCTCACCAGCCTCAACACCCGTGTTACAAACATGAGGAGGCAGCTGCAGGAGAGAGATGCCTATCTCCTGCTACCATGCTGCCGAGGCTTCTGTAGAAAAGAAGAAATAAGAGTCAAAAGCTCTCAAGACTGGTAATTAGAATATCCATTTTCAAAAAGCCCTAAGTGCGAAGTCTGATAGATGAGCTAGTGCACACAGAGGGATCAAAAAGATCCCTCTGAACCTTTGAGCTATATGAATCGTGGAAGTGCTTACTGTCATTTAAACAGTAAGACCAAGACCATGTTTGTATTAAATACAAAACATACAGGGTTTCTAGATATTCAAAAAATGGAAGACCATCAGGGTGTCCTGAAAGATGGGAGTACACAGCAATTAGCTTCCATCTAGGGAAAGCTGACACGGGGAAGAAGACATATCAGGAAAAGCGTGTGGGGAGAAGCAGAAAGAAAAACAGTTTTCTTTGCCATTTTATCTCCTTTTGTAGTGTTTACTTACCTTCCCAACCCTCCTTTTAATCCTCCCCCACACTAATTCTCCCTCAGCCAATTTACGTCCCAGGTCACTTGCTTCAGTACTGCCTCACTCTTTCTTACCAGCAATACTCTGTCCCTGCTTCTGAAATGTGTGAGCTGAACAGAAAGCCCACCACAGCTAGTGGCATCAGGGCAGGGTTGCTGCCTAAAGCGTACATTTTGCTGTGGGACAAGCCTCAGAATTGCCCTTGAGGTGCAGACCCATTCGCTTACATTTCAGATAACTTTCAGCAGCTCAAAGACCTGGCTTTTGCAAGTGACAGTTTCCCCAAGCACTAATACTAAAAATAAAAAATAAAAAAAGAATAGGGAAAAACAGCAGGTAGCAAATAGCCCTTATATGCAATAATGATTTCCAGATGCTATCTGTGAAGAGAATTGTACTTCTCAAAAGCCATACTTAGTTTCAGACACCAGCACCATGGGCAATGTAGTCTCTTAGAAAGTGCTCTAAAGGTTAAATGTATATATATAAATCACAGAAAGCAACAATGTAGATGCAAACCTATCTCCTCCATTGACAAATGTATCTCATCATCTTCACGTATGTTGTGCTACCTTGCCATTTATTCCTGTTTTGTTCTCTATGTAAAATAAGTGCTCTCCTAATACGCTTTTGATTGAAATGATAACACAACTCCATAGAACAGCTGAAAACACCTGCATTTGCAACTGAAAGTCTTCTGGCAACCTGGGCAGAGAGCATGACATCAAAGCAGGAGGACTCTTTTGAAAGGGGTGGGCAGAACCTAAGCAAGCTCTAAAATAAGAGCCAGTTTTAAGCCCTTTCCTAACAGTACAGAAAAAGGAAAAGTGGCATAATGAACTCCATGGCTTTCATTTGTGGACCCACCCTGGTTCTATACTGTGGTGTAACACACATCCAAATTCACACTTCCTAAGTCATTCATAAGACAGCCACAAGATTTATTTGATCTTTCCTTTTTAGGTCTTTGAGAAGGACAAAGCTGACAGTTTGTCATCTCTGGGTTAGCTCAAGCATAGCACAGAAAACACTTCTATTCAGATTTCTAAATCATATGATATCACAAACAGGACAGATTTCACATAATTGTGTAAGCCTTCTGGGTTTTCCTTTATCAGCTTGGATATTTCTAACTTTAAGCTCCAAATGACAAGGATTAGTGATGTGTTTGTGCTGGCATAACTTCAGAAGTGGTTGTGTGTAGATTTTTCCATTCCTATATATCTAAAAATTAAGCCATCATATTTGAAGCAAAACCGTGCCAAGTAAAACTTATCTGCATTCATTACAAAATTAGAGCTCCTAGCAAGGTTCATGAACTTTCCTGCAGTAAGCTCAGGTCAGGTGCAAACGTATCTAGGATATTTTGTTTGTTTTAAAAGTCAAGCTGCACCTGTCCAGGGCCAGATGCAAAATGCAAGGTTTAGTATAATGAAGCAAAATTCAGCAGGTTCAGCGGATTTCTTCCCAAGCAGTGAGTTTTGGAATGTGTTTAAACAAGTTCAGCATAAAGTCCAGGGAGAAGATTAAGAGTGTTAAAATTTTCACAAATCAAAACAAAGAAAAAGCTCACAAAGTGAATAAAATCAAAGTGTTGAATGGCAATTTTATGCTCCTTGTTGTGGACTTTGGATGAGGCTTACGCCAAGTTCACATTTCTTGTGACTTTGGACAGAAAAAAAAATCAAGTTATATCTTCTTGTTTCTTGAGTAAAACAAAAATGCTTTATTTTTTATATCCCAATTTCAACCATAGCAAGAAAATTATGTCGTAAAGGTGAGCAATTTGGAGATAAAACTCTGCAAAGGAGACAAATCTTTGTATGAAAGATTTATTGCAGCCTTTACATGGTTGATCTTCTCTCTCAGCTCCCTTTTCCTTACTGTATTTCATCTATTCTCATCCCAGTAAGTACATTTGTGTTTCTTTATTGTGAGGCTGTGAAGCATAAATACCAATTGGTAAGACACTGAAATGAAATCTGTTCTGCAGTATCAGAGTAGGGTTCCCTAGCCTCCCAAACAGTATGTTTGCACTTCAGTCTCTTCAGTTTGAACCTGTCTAGCTCCATTGAGATCCTGTCTAATGAGAGTTTTGTGGTGATTAATATCAAGGCCAGGTTGGTTGGTGCTTTGGGCAACCTGCTCTAGTGGAAGGTGTCTGTGTCATGGCAGGGGGTTGGAACTGGATGGTCTTTAAGGTCTTTTCCAAACCAGACCACTCTATGATTAAACCAATGCTTACATCCACCTCTTCCTACAAAGAAAATAAGTATTAAGAAATGTTAACTTCTGAGGAGTGAAGTGTTTGCTGCTGGGGACCTGCTTTCAACACCTGCTAAGGAAATCTTTAATTCTAGTCTCATAGCAGATCCTGTAACAACAGCCAGCAACTCTCTCAAAATCTTGCACTGGATATATGTCCAATGCTCTGATTCTCCACTGTAAATAATGAGCCCTGGTACTAAGGTGAAAAAAAAGTCTCTTGCACAGAGGCAGACTAACATGTGTGATTGTTGGACAAGCATCATTGATGCTTGAGGAAGAAACCAGCATCATCATAATTTGAGCTCCTGTTGTCTTTGGAATTGCTGTCCCATTGGGCACTCATCCAAAGCCAGTGGGACCACTAGAAGTGGATTCTGCTGTATGCTCCCTTCAGCCTCCCCCTTTTTACTGCCCTCTAACATTATTCCAATACGCAGATACCAAAAAGGATTGTGTAGAATGAGTTTTCCTACGATAGTGCTTAAATACAAAACTGGATAATCCCATTTCAGCATATCTCCCATAGGCTTTTGCTTTTAAAGCTCCCCCCCCTTGAAGGTTATTATTAAACCAAAATTTGCACAGTAATTCTGCTCTCTCCTCTTGCACTGATGGGTTTTGAACTTTTCTGAACCATTCACACTATTTGTGTGTCAGTCAAAGCAGCTAGAATACCAAGTCAAAAAGATGTCGTCAGAAGAGATTCTTAGCAGCTATAGGACAGGCCTGTATTCATAACAAACTAAAATCAGTTTGCTGCCCAGCAAAATGATAAGTCACTTTTTGCCTGTTTTCCCCTTGTAAAAATCAGTGGTGGTTTTCAGGTCCAGCTTTACTGTTTGTTTTTTTTTTCTCCTCCACAGAGTCTCAAAACGGTTGGTGATGGAAGACACCTTTGGAAATCATCTTGCCCAGCCCCTCTGCCTAGAGCTGTGCCAGCTACAGCAGGTTTCTCAAGGCCAGGGTCAGGTAAGTGTTGATTATCTCCAAGAATGGAGACTCTCCAACATTTCTGAGCAACTTGGGCCACTGTTTAACTGTCCTCATAATGAAGAGGTGTTGTCTTATGTCTGAATGGAATTTCCTGTGTATCAATGTGTCTTTTACTTGTGTTGTTTCCTCTGAGCTAAGTCACATTATTTTGCATTCAACCAACAAGAGGGGAACTACTGTATCTCCCTTTGTCATCATGACAAATCCAAAGGGCCTTGAGGTGTCCTTGCAGTACAAAAACAGGCTCTGTTAACTCAGACTGGGAGAACCATCCTGAAATTCTTGTAAGCTGTTAGCAAATGGTAACACGTCTTAGCCTGCTGAAAAGATAAAACCCAAACTGTTCCTTTGCATCAAATAGTCTTTCCTTTGCAGTATGGTGAGTAGGCAACTGTACTTAATACTGCAAAGCCTCAGGATTAATCTGAAGCTAAGTACATCCTTCATAGCTGTTCTGTAAAACTGTCTACCCCAGCTGAGCATACAGTTTTAAATGTACATGCTTAGCTTTTGGGGAACTAAACAACAACAAAAACGGTTTTAAAAATCCTGCCTAATCTCAGAAATAATTGCAACCCACAGACGTTTCAAACTGAGACATGACTTATGTGCCTTTAAAAGCTGTTAGCTTCACCTGACAATGAGCCAGAAAATTAAAATGCTCCCAGCAGAACTTGTGAGTAGAACCAGAAACACTTTGCCATAGGTGTTCATTTGGATCATTATAATGACCTCCTTTTATACTCTCTAGATTTCTTCTTCCATCTAACATGTATACTGAAAGAAGTCAGTTTATTTAGGAAAAAAAATGAGCCATGGGCTCTGAAAAAAAGTTAACGTTCCATTACACTGTAACACAGAATTGCAATCAAATTAAAATGAGGTTGAATTCACTGTACAAGCAAAAATATTTGGATGATTTTGTTTGGAGCCGGAGCAGCTAGAAAAGTGGGAGACTAGCTTTGTAATAATTGAGCATTTTGATAATTAGAAAACACGCTAATGTTTAGAAAGCATCTTCAAGGTCTTCAGATGATGTCTAAGATCAAATAGTATTAAGTTACTCTTTTCAGTTGCTTTCTTTAAAAAGGTATTGCTAGTGAAACTTTGCATAAGGAACAAGAAAAACTACTGAAATTGCTTTTTCTACTCTCTTCCCAGTACAATGGGTTAAATATATTTGAGCATGCAATAGAAATACCCAGCTGTCATCCAGAATTAATGCTACTTACCAGCTTGATTTAGTGCAATCATCTACACTCTTGGAAATATATAACATTATTTGTAATATGACTGCTTTACACCATCATTATAATACAATACAATAAAATGTTGCGTTCACATTAGAGATGATATCCTGAGGCAAAAGCGAAAATGTAGTCTGCCTACAGCTATAAAGGAAGTCTCTGGGTAAGCTAGGAATTGAGTAGTCTACCTTCACCGAAACATCCATCTACTGTGCATACAAAGCATATTCTGGGTACCGTGTGCCAAGCGCTGAGTTCTCCGTATTTCCCAATACAAGGACAGGACGAGAGTGCATTGCTTACTCAGTGTTTCTCTGAATTGCAACTGATAATTTCAAATATACAGATGCACTAAACTTGGCTTATACAGCTAGATAAGAATTTCTGCTTGCAAGAATTAAAAGTATTATTTATTTCACAACACCATTTCACGTCGATAGATGACTGAAGCTGGGGCTAAATAGCTCAACAGAAGCTAAATGTGAGACACTGCTCAATAACATGGTCCAACTTAGAGGCTTTCTTATTTATTGTGTTTTAACATTCTCATAAAAATGTTTTAGTTCACTGTTTACTAGGTTCTCAGTGATCTAGCTGTCACAGAGTTTAACAGATACTGGCTGGACAGCCCCCAGCTTCCTTTGGAGGATGCTGAGGCTGTTTGTCTTTGGCAAGGAGGTAGCTCCTCACATAAGTATGTGGGGAGTGCTCCCTGCCTACACCCAGGAGTCTCCATGGGCTCGTCATGCAACCCAGCACGCCTCTCTTGCAAAACTTCCCACCAGGAGTTCTAGGTGGTCCTACATGGCCGTGTGTCTGCCAGCCCCTCTGAAAGGGCAACCCCAATGTTAAGGTATGAAATAAGTGAGGTCCCAGCACCTCACAAGCCGAGGGGCACCTGTATGAAGCCAGGTCCTGCTGCACTGCAGTGCTCAACCCAACATTTTTCATGCAGCAGGGAAAAAAAACAATGGTGAGGTATTAACAGGTCTGTGAGAACTGTATCAGCTGCATCTGGCAGACCAAGAGCACTTTTTCCTCATTAACTTCATCAGGGATTTGAGTAGGCTCACCTCAACAGCAAGTACAAATGAAAGCAATTTTGTTTGTTAATTTTCTGACAAAAAAAAAAGACAGGGGAACTGTTGTTTGCAAAATATCTTATCTTTCCTGGCAGCTAGACATGAAGGTATGTTTTTAAAATTTTCCTCTGGACTTAAAATGAGAAGTATTTAAGTACTAATCAATTACCAAGCAAAACATATGTCTTCAAAGAGTGCTGTAAAGAATATATAAGGGATGCATTAACATGAGGTTTCCACTTCAAAAAAAAAAAAAAAAAGTTCTTCAAAGAGAGTTTTCTCATAAGGTAGAGCAACATTTCTTGTGTAATTTTGGGGTAAGAATTAAAAGAAAATAAAAACGAAATAGTGAAAGTGAGTTTAAATCTCTATAGGAAGTATTTTTTAGAAATTAAATTGATACAAAATTCTCTGAGCCTGAACAGGTTTTTGCATAGGAAGATGACTATGAATTTATTTTTTTTTTAATTTTTTTTAATTTGGCTTTGCATAAAACAGGGTGGGTTATATGTGTATGTTCTCTCTAATCTCTGAATAAGGCATCTCTCTGACTTTTGGGAATTTCTTCACACCTTATCAAGGACAGTTCTGTGCTTTTCTTCTAAGCCAAATCCTGCTCCACTTTCCTTACACTGATAACACATTTTGCCCTCTATCCTTCCAGCCACGGTGAGCGGGGTTCCTGTGCCTAGGTCATTCGTGTACCAAACACAGTTATTCATCTCTAGATCAAAACATTGATCCTAAGATTGTCCTTCAATTGCCCCTTCAGAAGCAGCAAGTTGCAAAGCCAAAGCAATTGAAAGCAGAGACTTCCTGGCTTGCCCAAAATGTATTATTTATCACTAAATCAAAAGAAGGCTCTGAGTTCAACACAGTGTTCCTTCAGTGGATGTGCACAAACAGTACCTGCTAAACAAAATGTGAAACCAGACAGAAGATTTGCAATATATGATGCATTCACTTAAAAAAAAAAAGTAAATACTTTTGTGGAAGTTTAGTTGCAGGCCTGAGTTTAGTGAGATGTCTGGGGAAAGGAAAAATGCAAAGGGCGAGAGACAACTCAGGATGTCAGTCTGTTATTGCCTTTCTGTGCCCTTAAGAATCCGCTTTGCAAAAAGCACCTTTCCTTCCTCTGGAACTGCTGAACAGTTTCCTCATTCTGACATTTGCTATTTATTGATTCTTGTCTACACCATCTTCCCATACATTAAGGTGGTGGTAATAGAACAGCTTGTTAACAAACGGTGCTATATTGTACTGCAGGAGCACAGGGATGTGTAGAGACACACTGACTCAAAGACCTAGAGAAACTCCCTTCTGTGCCTCAGCGTGTCTTCCAATTTAACTCTCAAGCAAACCCAGTTAACAATAAGACTTGGCCTTTATATAGAAGCCTCAAAGCGAAACTAAGACTTGCAGAACAAAATGAAGTCAAGGAGAAAAAAAAAAAAAAAAGAAAAAAAAAAAAAAAGAAAAATGCAGCCAATCTAGAAAACATTGAAAAAGTTCACTAAAGGGTAACAGGTAAACTGATGTGGAAGAAGAGCAAAAAAACAAACAGAAGGGAAGAAAATATGTAAAAAAAAATGTATGAAAAAAAGGAGAGTCAGGTTTAGAAGACAGAGTTGAAGATAATAGACTAAATACAGCCAGATAAAGTACGTGCAAAAGTTCCATATGTCAGCAGGCTGGAAAACAAAGCAAAACTAAACCAACTAACAAAAATATGACAATTCTACTGCAATGAAAAGCCTCCAGAAATGTCACGTATTGTAACGGGTTATTGGAGTAAGTCGGTCAATTCAGAATGAGGTCACAATAGAAATGCACAAAGGTATGCAGTACCTGAAGGGGCAGCAGCAGGTGGTTATCAATACTTTTCTTCTTGTCGCCAAATTCTTACCACTTCATAGCAATCAATTTTGTTGTCAAAACATGCTCAGCCATATAATAAATAAGCAACACTTGAAAGGAAATAGATGCTGCACATCTTTCTGAACGGCAGAGTTGACTTCAAATCATCTTTTAAAAACAAATCCATCTGTAGAAACAGATATTACCGTGCTAAATTGTACTGAAAATATCCAGCACCACAGAGCTCTGTTCCTGGAGGTTATGCATGTCCCTACCATATGCCCTAGCTGTCAGATAGTAGTTAAAGAGTTTGAGTTTTTCCCTTTACTACTCACTTTGTACCTGTGTACTCTCCAATGGATCTACACGTATTATTGCATTGAGATAGGATATTGTAGGGCAGTCGGTGGCTCAGACATGAATTTTATTCTGGAAAAAAGTAATTGTCAATAAGTAGACATTTCCAGAAATCCACTGGAATTGGACAAAGTATTTATGCATATTTATTCTATAGTCAACCTCATAAGATCAAGGTAGAGCTGAGAGGAGGAAAACAGAGTCAGACTAGCCAGCCTTAAACATTCTACCATGTTTTCCAAACGTCACTAAGTGCTGACTTTCCTTGATACAATTTTTGATTGTTTGAAATTAAATCCACATCTGCACAGTTAAAGAAAATTGTTCATTAATTCAAATATTTGCAAGAATCAGTTGATATCGTCTCCTTTGGAACCACACCTCTGACTTAACTGTAAATCAGAAAAGAATAGTGGAAAAATTTTAGGTTTTTGTATTGACATCCCGTTGAACAGGCTTCGCTAACCAGTGCAGGCTTTAGCGTGGCAGTTAAATAGCTTCCACCGAGCATATTCCCCCGATTTCTCCTTCTCTACAGCAGTCATAAAATGTACAAAGTAGTACAAATAGTCTTGCTTGCTTACCTGACACAGACACACATTGACCAGACACAAAATGGAGACTTCGGGTTCTTTTAACACCTACCACTCAATGATTTATGTCATATATATAAAGTTATATTAATTCCCCACTGACATGTAATGAATCATGAGCAGGTACAAAGGGAGATGCACGTCTGTCCCCATTGACATTTTCAATGATAGAAATGATTAAATATATTTATATTGAAAAACAACAGGTTTTCAGCATCACAGTTATTTCCAGAGATGCTTGAAGTTACATTCCCTATCCTGTGATATTTAAAAGAAGATATTTATTTAAAATAAAATATTCATGACCAAAGGTAGTGTTACAAACACCTGTAGCCCCTGAAGAACAAGAGAACTCCAGGCAAGAAAGCAAAGCATCCAAAGAGGCAGCACACCAAGAAACCAGCATGAAACTGGGTTTCAACAGAACAAAATTCTCAGTTCAGACCCTGATTACCTGATTTTGAACAAGTCACTTCACCCTTGGCTCCCTTTCCTTATGCAATGTTTACAGTGTAAACACACGAGGTGGTCAAATTGTGGTGCAGTTCAGGCTCATGCTGCACTTGTTGCACCTAGCAGTGCCATTATCTGGGTGGAGAGCTCTGTGTTACCAACCCAAAAAGAACAAAGAGCAAACAAAAAAATCTACATCAGTTGACATTAAGCTGAATTTGCAAGCAAAAACACTCTGGCAGTGTAGTTTAAGTTAGAATCTGTAGGGTTTTTAAGAAGGACAGGTCACTAAAGTGCCTAGTGAGTATTTAGTCTTGAGGTACTGAACATCCTGTTGCCCGTCAGAGGAACATGTCACTTAACCAGCCAGTCCTCATGGGCTCAAGGAATTTCACTCATCTGTCTTGTAACAACGAAATACATCTTCAGCAAAGAATTCCAAGAAAACACAGCAGAGAACATCTAATGCAAAGTTTTCTGCCCTAAGTGAGAATCATTCAATCAACCTGCAAACAGAGATAGAAATCAAAGTGAACGTAGTGGTTTAATTGTGTCCCCAAAGAACAGCCAGGCTGCTGACGGTTACATAGTTTACCAGCACTGGACTGAAGACAGGTTAGAATTTAGATTCCTTCCATACTTCACTTCAGTGACATTCATGCAGAAAATTCCTCTAGATGAAAGATTAATACATGCAGTCTTCCATAGCAGTGCATATATATTACAGGTTGCGTGCATCAAAATAAGAGAGAAAACAAAGATGGAGATTTAACTTCTACAGTGGTGAAAATCTTACTGACAACACTTGTGATAATCTATAACTTGTCTAACTCATCTGAAAAGAAGAACAAGTCCCTCCTGTGCCATTATGTAAAGGCATGTGGAAGCTGTATGGCTCCCTGGTTCCTTACATTTCTTCAGAAGAAACATTGACTCTCTGCCATGGGTAAAAGGCATCCTGAGTAGCAGCAAAAAATGAGAGCATAGCGGGAACAAAATCTTTCATTTACAAAACATAACCAACCTCCCATGCCTTAGGGTACCGAAGGAAGAGTCCCACCAGCCTTCATGTCTGCGGAGATGTCTTGCCTGGTGACTGGCTGCCTCCGTGGTTTCATTTACTGCCCAGCCTACTGCAACATACTCCTCACTGACCAAGATGTTGACAAAGATATTTCTGGAGAAACAGAGAGGCAAGGGCTAAATGAACTAAACTGTATTTGCACCTCTGGATGACAATTCCATGTGGATATCACCCAGCCCTCGGGATGCTCTCATCCAGACAAAGCCATATACTTTGTAAGGAAAAAAAGTTTTAAATGCAAGATGAGAATAGATTGAAAAAAAGTATTTCCACATTATACATGCAGAGGGAAAGAGAACGAGTGGCCTGACTTTTGAACAAAGAGAAATGTTCCAGGGCAATATCATCATTTATTTATTGGTTTAAGTCTGAATAGCTTCATCTGAACAGTTGTTCCATGTGCGATTTACTCTGGCAGACAAATTAGTAAGTGTAAAGAGATGGATAGAGTAGCCAAAATCTTTTCAATTTCACTTCCAACAGAACATAGCTGCTGCACGGTAGCGAAATATCAAATAATAAAAGTTCAAAGCTAAATAATTGAAAACTTGGTTGGGTAAAACCATCTCTTTTGCTAACCTACCCTACATCAGTGTTCTAAGAAAAATACAGAGTCAGGCTCAGTTCTTGGATAAAACCTGTAATTATTTTATAAAGACATATTGTAATTGAGGATGATTCAGAGATAGCTGAAGAAATAGCAGCTGTATCAATCTTCAGGGAAACAGTTCACAGAACTACATTTTTAGAGACTCCTCAAGGGCAACTGCTAGCTATAGCCCATCTGTTCATAAAATCAAAATGAGAAAAAAAAATCAATTAGGATTTAAATTTAAATCAGATTTCAAGCCCAAAGCTTTTAAATTTCCTTGTCTAAGATTGCAAGCGCAGAGGCTTTGGATTTAAAAGCTGCATGATCTACTGGAAAGAATGGCTGGCAGGTCACACCATTACTTGTTCAGGTCTCTCCTTTAGGCCAAATCTGTGAACACTTGAATTCCCCCCCCCCCTTTTAATCACAGTCAAAATGATGTCCTAAACTTCAGTTTCCATAGCCCACCCAGCATAACAGCCCACAGCCTTTTTCTTTCCAGATCCCACCAGCAAGTCAGTTTGCTGCCCTGGCCCTCTGCCGAGCCAGGCTCCTGTCCCCAAGGAGACCACGCAGTGGCTCTCTGGCTGCGGCTCTGTCCTCTCGCATTTCAAGCATGGAGCGCCCTGAAAGTCAAAATCAACAAACTGTAAGAAGTTGGATGCAAAGATAATGAGGAAAGTGATGTGGAAGTTCTGTCAAACAGCATTTTGCTAGTCAACAGATTGTCATTGGGTCAGTGTCTCTCAGATCACAAGACACCACGTGGATATCAGTGGGAAACAGACACAAAAAGATTTATGAGTAGTCATTCACATGTAAGGGATGCAACTTGGGAATTAGTAGATTTGGATTTCCTATTGCAGCATAAACATCAAATTACGTTATTGCTGGGAGAGCTGCAATGCTAAGAGCTAACACCATGACAAGACCTCCTCCATGTTCATAAATAAAGCTTCATTTTATTAATCCACAGAGAAAGCTCTGTATTCAGATGGATTTATTAACATTGTCTGCCTTGCTTGAAATACACACTGCAAAACCTATGGAAGCATGGAAGATATTGTCTGTAACAACAAGAACTGCAAATCAACCTCCGGATTTCCAAAGGGGTGAGCAGAACTTCACTGAGATGGAGCGATGAAGATTTACAGCTACTAAGGGCTTGGTCCATTATTTCTGTAATACTACATAAATCATCATAAAACATGACAGATGCAGCATTAACGATGAGCTGCTAAAACTTAACCAGGACCTCCCTCAAACCTTGTTCCTTCAATCAGTGCTATATGTGACACCTCTGGAATAAGCTGCTCTTTCATTCCAAATCCATCAAATTTTATGTCTTCCCTCTCCTTGAAGTGATGGGTTTTTGGCTAGGGCAAATTTTGTAGCTGAGCCTTTGCTGGTCCTGGGCTGGAGTTCACTTTGAGAGTATAACCTCCCTCTACTTCTGATGCATGAGATTTGTATCAGAGTTAGGTTATCTGATGGGCAAACAAGTTCCCTCTCACTGAGCCTAGAGGGTGGACAAGCTACACTAGATGAGGGTGAAGGGGAAATCCAGAATAATGATGAAGATAACTCCCCGAACCAGCTTCCCTTTCCTTCTCGCTCCAGGCAGTGAGAATGGTGTGCCGGGAGCACGGGAACGGCACTTTCACACGCTCCAGCAAGACAGTAGCTCTGCCCGCTGTACTGCTAAAGGGATGGATACCTATCAGTGCAGGAAGAAACACCTGCTTTTGCAAGAAGCTGCTGTCTAAGCAGGCAGCAACATCTCAAAAAAGAAAGAAAGAAAAAAAAACTCTTAATGCATTGAAGTAGAACTGCAACACCTTCCTTTAGGCACAGCACATTCCTCTCCTCCCACCACTCTCCATGAAGCCAGACCATGTGTTTGGAGGAAACACCGCAAAACTGTCCTTTGGGGCAGACCTGCAACTTTCCATGCATTTATAAGAAGGCACGTAGAAGGCTTCATACAGTATTTCACCTACCCTTGCAACCTCCTGGGGGCAGAGGCTCAGCCCATCTCTCTGCTCTCCTTAGAGCCTTTTCAAGAGCTCTGGCCTGCAGTTGACTCAGACTACCCCAGAGAAGAGGTTACCTTCTTCAGAGGAAGTTTGGGAGGCTCTGGGAAAAATAGCACCTGCACTGAGGAATTCAGGAATTCGTCCATTCAGAAATCACACCACACGTCCCCAGTGCTGCAGAACTGCCTTAAAAAAAAAAAAAGTCATACTGTTCCCAGATAAATCCAGTCTGTTTTGAGCTGACCCTTGGATTTCAGCTTTAGCATTGCTGTTTGTAACATTTTCTCTACAACAGAGAGCACTGGAAGTATTTTCCCTGCAGATCAACAGGCTTACAAAATCACAAGTGCTGAGGCTTTGGACTCTGTTTCATGAGAGTCTGAAAGCGCTGAGAAAGCAAGCAGTAACATGGACCAAACATATAAGAAATCCAGCTGATTTCCATGAAAGTATTTAATGTGCGGCAATGACTGAGTTACCATGAAATTATATGTATTATAGCTATATGCATGCAGCATCAGTATTCAACTGATCTTTAGTCATTTATCGATTACTAAATAATTAACTTTTACCACCAATATACGTTTGATTAATCATACTTTCCATAACAGCTGGAAGTGGATCAGACCACAAAACATCAATATGGAAAAGTTTTCCAGTGCTTTGCATTTTCTTCTGAGGTGAATGAGATAGATCAACTGCTTTCTCAGCGACGGTATTCATTATTTGGATGGATGAGAGTTGTTTAGATCACATTCCAGCCTCCTGCCATGGGCAAAGACACCTCCCACCAGACCAAGCTGCCTAAAGCCCCATCCAGCCTGGCCTTGAACTCCTCCAGGAATGGGGCATCCACAGCTTCTCCGGACAACCCACGCCAATGCCTCACCACCCTCACAGTGAAGAGCTTCCTCCTAACATCTAACGCAAATCTCCCTTCTTTCACTTGAAAGCCATTCCCCCTTGTCCTATCACCATATGCCCACACAAAAAGTTGCTCCCCATCGTTTTCTTAAGCCCCCTTTAAGTAATGAAAGGTTGCAGGGAGGTCTCCCTCGAGCCTTCTCTTCTCTAGAATAAACAACCCCAGCTCTCTCAGCCTTTCTTCATAGATGAGGGGCTGCAGCCCTCTGATTATCTTCACGGCCCTTATCTGGATCAATTCTTACAGGTCCACATCTTTCTTGTGCTGCAGGACCCGGACCTAAATGCAGTACTCCAAGTGGGCTCAGCACCATTCTCCATTCATGCTCAACCATTCTCTCATTCATTCTCCATGAAGAGCTGATATAGGAGCACCTCACAACTGTCAGGATGACATTGCCTCCGATTCACACCGATGCCAGTATCTGAGGATGGTTTAGCAGGCTGCCTCCAACGCAGGCTACGCCAGCTGGTCAGACCTAGCAGCGCACAGTCCAGCTGGTAAAAGGCTGCTCATTGTATCAGCATTCCCTGCCCGTCCCAGGGCCTCCAGGTTGTACAGATCTATACCAAATGCTGAAAAAACTTCCAGCTTCCTGAAAACTTCCTCCTGCACGTTGCAAAGGATTAGAGTTTTCCTTCAATAGACAAGCAGATCGTTTAACAACTATACTTTGGCCATTCCAAATTGATGTGCTGTCTTATTCCTCTGGCACGTAATGGAAATTTGGTTAGTAACTTGGAGAAACAAAGTTTCTTCTCCTAGGGACCATTTCCAACAGCAATGTCCATGCCATCCCTTATGACACTAATAATTAGGAGCAGACCAGCCTTATCACAGGAGTTGAGATCTAGCTAGAAACTGTTGATGATATGACTTGACCCACAAAGAACCAAAATGGTTGCAGATGGAGCAGACTTTCCATTTTCATGTGGTTTCTTTTACAAGTTCGTAAGAGAAATATTAATAGCACACTAATGGTAGCAATTACTATAATGAATGTAACAGCTGGTACCAGCAGCTGAGCATACGTTTCAGTTTTATACTTTTCATGTATGGTGTGAGGTGGCTCTGAGCACTTACAATCACAGTCTCGCACTTTTCCTCCCTGAGGATTCTATTTTCAGCATGCCTGTGCTTGTGGCTATAAGATGGAGAGCTACCACTGTAAATAAGCCACCCCTCAGGATGTTATTTGCACTCTAAGAAACACAACACGTAGCATGTTCAAAGTAGACCTGATATGGTCAGTCTCTCAATCTGCTCCAGTATTCTCTGCGAGTGGGGTATCACCATCAAAGCAAGCATCTTTCAGTCGTGTGTCAAACAGTTTTTTCCTCCTCTTCCTAAAGAGAAAAAACAGGCAGAGGAACTTCTGCATTAGAACCATGAAGCAAGAACTAATCCTGCTCACTTGGAAACATTTACATACAAAATGCATGTCTGGGCTCCCAAGGCTGCCACCCACCTGCTCCGCCTCTGAACAGACTCTGTGAAAGTAAATGAAACAGAAATGTAGCCCAGACACTAAGAAAAGTTAGAAAGAAAATAAGAAAATTGTTCTGGCCCATCTTCTCTCAGGTTATAGTCAGAATTTTAATTAGGAATTAATTAGGCTCCTGCTCTGCAGGACATGGGCATCTAGTAGCCACTTGAATGACGGGTTTTAGTCAAACTCGTATGATAATGCCAACCTCCTCAAGAGCAGTTCAGCTCAGGGCTTTACCTCCAAACTCCCCAACCCTGCCAAGTTTGGCATTTGACATTCCTGTTTTAAACTTGGAATTCAAGCCTATTCAAATGCTTGGCAGTCTCGATAAGCTTTTCCTGCTAACAGTCTAGGAACTCAGGAGCCTGAGGCACTCCCAAGCTTCTGCAAAAACATGCAGGAATTGAACCGCATACAGGAAACAAAGGAAGCATGAAAAGTGGGAGCATTTCTGGTATTCACTTCGCATGGTGTTAAAACCTAAAAGAGTACAATGACCATGTCCATCATCTGTTCAAGTACTGAACATTCAAGGCTAATGTTTATTGAATCAGTGAAGTCTTTCCTGCCCTAAGATAGGAAATTGCAGATTCCTCTTTAAATCAAGCCTCAGACTGCTATCCAATCAATCAAAATACAACAGAAGTGCTTTAATTTGTTTCTCCTGAAGAGCTACATCTTCCAAAGTTACCTTGAATCTTTCTCAGTATAAAACACTTCCAGAATTCATCAAGTACCTAGACTGAAGACAGCATCTATTACCGCATTTGGAGTTACCTTCTTGGAAGCTTAAGTTAAATTTGATTCCCATGGCCCCATCTTCTAAACCAACGGTACTGGTTACTTCACGCGTTTGGTTTGAAGGCCTATTCCAGCCTACAGTGCCATTATGAAATGTAATGACTGCATTTTATATCTCCTCTCTGTGAAATTGCATAGGGTGTGAACAACAAAAGTTTTACGTTTAAGCTTCGTGCCTATTCCGCAGGACGTTATGCAGTAATCCTCAATGTCAGAAAGAGGGAAAAGAGTGTAGGAGGCAGAGAGTAGAGAATACACCAAGATAGTTGCCGAAGGGAAATTAATTTCTGAGAAGCAACAGAAGACAAATGCCTTTTCTCTATTTCTATACAGCATTAGGATCTTTTCTGTTCTGAGATTGCTGGAAAGCAAATCTCAAAGTACAAGGCTCAGAGGAAAACAAAGACACGTAGCATATCCAGTGAGGTCTGCAAAAAACAAAGGGACTACTTAAAGGCAATCTGTCAGCGTAATAGCAAGGCAGGCACAGTTGCTGACTTCAGCGAGGAAGCAGACAGCTGCATTTTGAACAAATGAGAAGCCCTGGAGAAGTGTTGCTGGCAGCTGTGTTAGAAGGGCATTAAAATAATAAAATCCTGCAGTCACAAGGGCAAGTGTTGCAGATACAGGTGAGTCATGGACTATTTCAGGACACAGGTTTTTGAACCTCAGAACTCTCAGGGACACCTACAACGTGGCCTCACATGTCTCTCTGTGGGAAACACATGATCAAAGAGAGACATCCTCAGATGACTCAGTTACCACAGTATCATTTTTAGACACCTTTCTCTGGTTTGCTTAATGCCAAACAAATGTCAATGAAAAGCAATGCAGAAGCCCTATTTCTGCTCAAATTGATGAGCACCAGGTTGGTGGTCCTAGAAAGCGTTGCTGCCATTGATATGTCAAAGCCTGCATTTAAAACAAAAAAAACCAGAAGACTGAGTTTTTGTTCAGATTCTAGAATATCACCCAAAACGAAAGGGAGGGTACAACCCCACTACAAAATCGTGGTAAAAGCTGTACAACAACAGCAGGTATTCTGACAAGTCTTATGTCCTTGGCACAGTATGAAAACAAACCAATACATACACAATGAATAGTAAAATGACACAAATGCACTTGACTTACTGGAAAATTATATGTGTTTCAAGATGATTCTGCATGGTGTTTTCTTTTGTATATTAAAAAGTACCAGCCATAGCATGAACGCCTACATCATGGACAACTGTCTGACTGCGTTGTTGCAGGATTTTGCTATTCATTTAATGCCAAAAAGGAGCTGGCTTGCAGTCCAGATAGCGTGTCATCCTTTTTACACCCCATTATCTGCACAACACCAGTATCAAAGTCTAGTGGATAGGCACCAGACAGTCCATCAGGACACCTGGATTCTTCCTGTGGCTCAGCCACCAGCTGACACTGACCCTGAACAAGTTTTTCATCCTTATTTTGTCCTTTTCATTCATGCGGGATCAAGCTGGTCTCTACCATTATCAGTGCTGTGCCTCGAGCTTTATATAACCCAGCCTTTACGTAACCCATTAAGACAAGCTGTAAATACACAAGAGCAGTACCACACACATTATAAACAGAGGTTAGCACTTCCACGCTCAGGAAGCAGAATTTGTGCCTCCCTCTTAAGCTGCTGCTGCAGCACAGTGACTCCAGAGTCCCCTGTGATGTTGTACCTCACACACAGCTAGGACAGGTAATCCATTTACATGCTTTATTTTGGCCAAATTAGTGTTAAAGCTTATGAGCGAATGGAAGAGGAGTTTGGTGACAAAGAGCATGGAAGGTCATATTCAAAACCAGACTATTTCCTCTTTGTTCATGGCCTTACCAACATACCTGCCCTGCTCCTGAAGAGCTAACAACACTTCCAGACAGATTTGTTGGGGTAGCACAACTTTCCACAGGCTGGAGAAGAATTATCATGTATAATAATGCCATAAGGAACATAAATGCAATATTTTACATAAAGGAACAATCCAAGTGTGGTATTAATACACTCAGTGGAAGTTTTAATTCTTTTTAAACAACTTCATGTTCCAAACTGGAGACACAGAGGGGGAGGAAAAAAAAAAATAAAAGACGACCTTGAAAGATTACAAGGGAGAGAACAGAGATGCAAATGCCAGAGACTTCAGCATTGATACTGTTGTCCCAGGTACACCATGAACATTTCAGGCAATCCTCATTTGTTTGTGTTCTGTTCCAGGCTCATTCCTGCCCTGGCTGATGTTTTAGCTGCTGAAAGTCTCTGCTGAACCTAGACCTCAAGGGACTGCCTGGGGGTTAAATGCTAAGGCATATTCTTGAAGGTGTAAATCTTTAATTTATTTTCTAGCCCCTGACACCAAGAAGGCACTTTTCCAAAGCAATTACAATGAATATATCACCCCAGAAACCTACCACTGAGGGAACAGTAGGTAGGAGGATACTTTCTTGGCCCTTAATGCCGCCACCACCAACACCTGTATGACTGGCCATTCCACCCTCTATTTAAAAAGAGGAAAAAAAAAAGTGAGGACACAAGTTCTCTCGCTTTTTGGAGACAGAAATTTTTGTTGTACTGCGGCCCCCATATAGTTGCACCTTTTAATATAAGCTGCAGTTTAAAACTACAGATCTTCGGTTTTGTTCAGTTGATTACTCCCCCTGCCCTGCCATGCCTGCTGCTCTGCGAGTTTTGCCATGTTGAAAGACACTGTCCAGGAGAACCGACCAACCAAAAAATAAAACCTCTCCCAAGATAAAAACACCAAGTCTTGAGTCTTGATATAAGAAGTTGCTGGGTGGTACGTGTAGCCTGCACTTAGATTTCAGTACTCCTTGTGAGTGTTTGTCCTTTACATCACTGTCAGACAGATCCCTCAAAGAGAACGTTCTGACCTTGCTATAAGATGACCTTGCTTTTTTTTTTTTCTTCTTCAGTATATTATTTTCCTCCTTGCACAGCCAATTTTGCCATTTCATTTGGTCAATGAACTCTCAGATCCTTTTCCTTCACTCCCACCACTTCTGCAGGAGCCAAAAACACACAAACTACAACTGGGCAGTGGTTATTTAAATCATTAAAGCTGGATTTCAGTTAATTTTGTAAAATATGATCCAAAAGTGTAAAGTGGCTCTCTAATTAATAGAGAGAAACAACACTTTATTATTATTATTATTCATCTATTCTGTCAATAGCAAAACCCTTGAGCTTTGTGTGTGAACGATTATGTCCCTAATATCCTGACTAGCATTGTTAAGCACAGTGTCTTAGCTTCAGACTCTTAAAAAATAGGCTGTGTCAGGTAATTTGCTGTAGGCTCCCTAGTGTAAAGACAATCTTTGTTTTTACTATATGTTCTCACAAAGAACATCCTTATTTCTGCACTCAACATTTACAGTGTTTATGTGACTTAAGAAATAATGCTACTGCCTACAGGCAATCCTGCCTGAGCTACCCTCAGTGACCCATTGAATACACTGTCCCTCAGAAAGTCCTTTAACATCCATACGCAAACGTATACAAGTAACTTTGCATCACCACTTAAGATAAAAACAACCTTGTACCACCTACAGAAATAGCAGCAGCTACTGAAGGAAATCAATTTGCAAGCTGTTTTCAGAGTATATTTCTTCTGGATATACAGCTGTTTCTACCTCTGCTGACAGCTATGCCTTGACACACTGCTCAGGGCTCTCTGGATGTCTGGGCTACATATTTTCTTCTTCATCGAGGTGAAGACTGTACAATGTCACATAGCAATTTAAGAACAGAGTGTTTTTAGCAAGGTTACCTCTAAAGGCATTGGAGGTTGGCAAATATCAGCCAAGATCTTGAACACGCTTCAGAGAAAAGGCAGCACAGCAGCTTCGAGCGTACCCAGTTTCACTAGGGACTGAACTGGAAGCCCAGCTGATTCTTTACTTCAGAGCTTCGTCATGCAATTTACCCACTCCCCCAAAATCACCAATGGAAAAAAAACGTAGCGTTGTTTCTAAACTAAGTGCTTATTGATGTCTTAGTAACACTAGTCTGTTTTTGTAAAGCAGCAGCTTAATGACCGTTCACAGTCAGCCTGCAGAAGCTGGAGAGGAGGATGGCAGTAAAAACCCCATGAGCTCAAATGTCAAGGAGCACTTCTGCTTTCAGGACACTTCTCTGAGCTGTGCCGTGCCTTTGTTGCAGCCAGCATGGAACAGTACTGAAGTCCACAGGACCACTTATCTTGGAAATAAGAGCATGACCCACATAACGCCCTGTTATTCAGGAAGAAATCTCACTAGGAAGCCTACTGAAATCAATAAACTTCTTCCAGATTTACACAGAGATAACAGGGATTAGAATTTCTTCCCATAGCATATGTTTTCAGCAATGACCAGATGGATAGTCTCGTATACAAATATCTGACTTGCTAAAGTGAAGTTCAGCAATGCCAGGTGTGTTATTTTGGTATTTAAATGTTTTAGAAGCAGGGTAATTATTTAGCCCATTGCATTCAAAATGTTTCCGTGCCCTTGTGCTTCCCAACAACAACTTAGTAAGGTGCAGAGATCCTTTGCAAGGCAGCAAGCTCCTGCAAATACAGAACCCCAAAACCACTGGAGTAGGGAGAGCTGTATCTTGCATGTTGTGGTAATGACTGTAATTGAGGCACTGCCATCATTATTTTTTTTTGCCTTTACTTACATTTTTAAATGGGTTATTACTAAATACTACGGACAGTACAATATTACAGCAAGACTGGAGGGTGGCAATCACTGTGGATCTTTTCAATATCAATCTAATTTAAGGAAGAAATCTAACTTGCATGGAATATTGTATTATTTTTCTAGAAACACAGACCTTCTGCTATGGATTTGCAGAATCCAACTGCAAGAATGTCTTCCCCTGAAAATTATCGTTTTAATTGTGTTCCAGTGACTTAATATTTACGCATTTAGAAAGTAACTGCTGTGGCATTTCAAAAGGCTCCTGTGAATGGCAAGATGACAAGTGCTTGCATATCATTCCAAGTAGAACTACTTCATATTGTTCCGCTGACTATAACAGCTATAATTACTCTTTTATTCAAAATGCTCAACATGTTTCAAGATACAATACAAAATCTTCCCATAGTGTTCTTAGGAGTCTGCTTTCCACTGAAGAGTAGATCCTGAAGCAGTGGAACATGTAAATTAACAGTATGCCGAGAGCTGCTCCAAATAAACATCACCCCGTTGTTTGCAGTTAATTTGGCTCAGTCTGACAACACTCAGCTATCAGCCCGCTGTGTACTGACCTTACAGAGAGCGAGGTAGCAGTGCAACAAGCTGTTGACTGTGCTTAGACAAACAAAGTTATCTATCATACTGGGCTCTTGCTTGCTTTTTTCAGTGTGCTTACTGTAGGTCTGTGTTTACCTACTGGTAAACCTGAGCATTTAGTCACTCCACTAGTTGTTTCTTTGTCCCAGTTTGTGCTTGGAGAAAACCAATGCTCTACAACCTCTTTGGTATTTTAAAGTCACTCAGAAGCTCACAGGGAGTTCATCCCCGAAACTGGTGTAAATATTACTGCTTGCTTCACAGAGCCAAGAATGTCATTTCTGGTCTGTTGATTTCCTGTTAAAGGCTCATTACAAGTTTCTGCTGCTTGCATTAGCGTTAGAAAAATACTTAATTGTTTCTGCTTAAAAACAGTCACCCCCTGTAAATCAAGCATAGGAACATGAATTGTATAGACTAACATATTTCAGAAATAAATTTGTAACCAAGCTTTTAGATCAATTTAACATAGAATAAAAATCTCATACAAACACAAAGATGGAGCCATCTCTTCAATGTCAGAGCTGCCCATTCAGGCTGCAAATGTGAGCCATAGAATATTTTTCTGAAATGAATTTCTGCTATTACTTACACTAACAATTGCACTCCTATGATTATAACTCAGTAAAGTTGAAAAAAAAAAAAAAAACCACACTTGTGGAGGACGGAGCCAATAGATGGTTTGAAATTAAAAGGAATGAAAGAATGTAAAACATAAATGCTGCTTCCTCAACAATTCAAACATGTTGCACCCATATTTTGAATACTGAGCACAGTCCTTGTCCTTCCATTCCCAAAAGGACATTGCAGACTAGAAAAGATACAGAAAGGGAAACAAAAGCAAAAGTATAGAATGTTTTCTAAGGAAAATATATACACAGGCTTCTCCAACATGGAAAAAAAGAGAGCTGAGGCTGGCATAAGAACAAGGTTTGCTAACTGTAATTGCTGTGGGAAAGATGAGTGGGGAAGGAGCGCGTACTTTATCTCCCCAGCACTAGAAGCAGCTTACTGGTGGCACTGCTTGCCTTGGGATATGATGAATGCTAACCAAAACCTTACTCACGTCCAAAAGCTGGTTAGAGAAATGACAGGAGAATCCACAAAGCTGCTGCCTCTGGTTCAGAAGTGCCTAAGGGGCAAATCACTGGAAGCTAAGAACATTACAGCATGCCATGAGCAGTCCAGCACACACCTTCTGCCATTGTGTGCTTTCCACTCATCTGCTCTGGGCACCGCTGGTGACAGAGGGGACTCGGTGCATCCCTGGGCAAAACACTGCATAGCCTCCTTGCAACCACTTCCCACCAGTTGTTCAGGTGAAGAAACACATTTCCAATTCCCTGAAGAACCTCAAAGCACCTTACAAACTGTGAGCCAAACCCTCACCAGCCTACCAAAGCTAGTATTTCATTCCCAGGCACGTACAATTCCCCTCCTTGGGCAAGCCCTGTCAGTAGAAAGCGTAAGAAAGGATCATTTTGGCACATCACTCCAAGATGTTTACTTGCACACCAAAGAACCACACCAAGAGATTTTTGCTCTGTCATAACAGAAGAGAAATATTTGATTTGAAAGATGCTAGATCTTTTTCTGATCTGTCTCTGGAAGTCTGATTAAGAAAAAAAAATAATCTTTGACATATCATAAAGGCCTCACTGAATCCTGAAAACAGTGAGACAGCTGTGAAAAATGTATATATCTGAGACTGATTTCATGCCCTTCTCAGAGCATGTCATAGTGAAGCAAAGTGCAGAATTCTTCCTATCTCACTGTAAAACAAAACAAGACTCCAAACCAGCAAGAACAACAAACCAAATTTGCTCATTTTCCCCTCTACAAAAAATGTTGCTTTAATATTTGAAAAATGGGTTAAGTCCTGACGGGAATGAATCATTGCAAGTAGATGGCTAAAAATTGTTCACCACTGTTAATAGCATATTAATATTTCAATTATTTTTTTTCAAGTGCGTCAAATACTTCTTTGTATACTCCAGTGCTTTTCAGTGGCCTGTACATTTTAAAACCTGTCTACTTTAAGCTCAGTATTTTGTATTCTTGCCACACTAAGCAATCCAGGTGGGTGCTTAAGATGCTAAAAAGCTTTCAAAAATACCAAGTTTCATTAATTTCTGTGCTCCCCATTTATCACTGCCAGGCTGCAAAAAGGAACAGGAGCAAAAGAAAAAGTGTATGGCACAGAAGATCTAAGGGTTGCTTGCAAGTTTTTTTCCCCCCTCCTCCCCAAATCTACCACAGCTATAAAAGTGAATTAAGTGGCCTGATTGCCTTCTAGAGATACAGTAATCTATTTAGCAAATTAAAATGATACACACCTAATAAAAAGAATTTGTGCAGCAAGATCAATGTTATAGAAGATTGTCATGCAAAAACTGTCCCTCAAGACAATTAAAATAAAAATACTTTCTCCATTCCCAGCAATGCTTCATTTAATTTTCTTGCAGGTCAAGGTAGCCTAATTAGCTCTAAATAAGGAACACCCAAAAGAATTTGTTCTATCATACATTTTTTAAAGCCTTTAAACATGTGGTTCATTGAACTGAAGTCAGAGTTGTTTGAAATTCAGACTGTTTTGGTGTTCATGATATTGCCCTTTCCCTCAGACAGAAAGGTGTACCGTGTACCAGCTCTCATAACACTTCAGCTCCCAGCTGATGTAATTTATTTTTTTTTTTTTTTTAAAGTCTGTCTTGGTTTAAGCCCATTGAATAAATATTTCTGTGATGTGTTTTAATTGCACATCCTTCAACACGCCCTTTGCCTGATGAAGCACCATCAGATGGCACAACAGAAAAACAGGCTGAATGCCAAACAGACAAAAGCATTTTTGGTGCCTGAGTGAAATCACCATAGTACTTCAAATCTCGAGGTTTCTTCTGGAAAAGCAGCAAACAAGAGTTCCCTCACCTTGCACGCATGACCTTGGTGGTACACAAGTGCTGCAAAGGGCTCTGCTTTTCTCTGCAAAAGCACCTAGTTGTCAGAAATATTCAGAGGTTCTGTAAGAAGCAAAGAAACAACAGAAGCCCACCCCACATCCTAGTCACCTGTGGCAAGGTATCTACAAAGCTGACCCTAGCAATCTTTGCAATCATGACTGCTGGTTAAGTAGGGCTGCTAGTTAAGGACAAAAATGTGGACACAAAGATGAGCCGAGTTCTCCATTTGCCAAAGGTATCTACAAAATTCAGATGTGTGCTATTTCAGGCAATGCTCACACAAAAATGTATACATTGGAAAAGAAATAGTTTCTGTCTACTGATGCCTGTGGATCAAAAAGAGGCACCAGCATGACAGAACTATTATTTCACATTCATAAAATACATCTAGAGGCATGATCCAAGAGCCAATAAACCAGTGGTAGTTAAATTGGTATCTTCTAGCTCAGGCATCATCATGCAAATAAGCAAATGCTATATTTTAGTACTTGTGAAATGCTGACATGCATACATAAATCAGGAATCATTTGCCAAGCTGTTCTCATGCTCTTTCATTTTAAAGTGGCAAGAGCCTAATCTAGACAATTGTACAGCAAATGTCATTGGCCACAGTTAATACTGAATGTTTTCATACAGTATTTTGAAAAACCTGAATATCAAGCAAAGTATGCCTTTAACTCCAAAAGCTTGGTGGCTTTTGGAGATAGCATTCTGACAGAAAGAAAACCAAATGAAGCATCTTGAAAAATGAGACAGGCTTTTGATGGTAATTTTGCATGTATTCCTGCATGGTGCTACTGGCTATCACTGGTTCGTAAGGAGACAAATCAGAAATAATTATTGGGAATCTTCCGTGGTTTTCTTTATACACTTTCTTTTAAAGGATTCCCCATAGATTAAGTAATTAACATTTTTTTTTTAAGGGTGCTAATTCTCGTAAATTATAACAATGAAAATAAGTGTTTACACCCTTTGGTTATAATTCAGCTGATAGTGATCTGTAAATTTGGATATTCTTTAAAGTGCTTTTATTCTCTGCACAGTCACTATTTCAGCAGGAGGATTATAGTTTGTTCTAATAATTACAGGCAAGAATGAATCTCAAGAATAAAAGGTCAGATCAGCCAGTTATTGAATATCTCAATTATTTTTCTGAAATCTACATAGGGGAAAAATAAAGCAGAAATAATAACTTCCAGACTAAATTCCCATTATTGTCCTACCTTCTAAACCTCTAGAAGCTACATTTTTAGACATTGCCTGAAGCTGCATAAACTAAGTATATACAGAAAAAAGACTTCTTTCTGCTCTACAGCACAGCACCATTTTGCTATATTCTTAGATGAATAAAATTATAGAAACTATCCAGCTTGATTTTCCCAAGTACAGCATGGATTAGAATGTCCCAGATAAAATTTTCCCTTGCAGTAGTTCAGCGTTGGTAGACTTTGCAGTTTGCAACCCAGCAGACAGAAATTCTACTATTTCACTAACTTCTTTTAACAATATTGCATTTCTAACTGAGCACGATCAAACCTCTCCAAGTTTCCTGTTAGGATGAATGAAAGATCTCTTAATATGGCTCTGCTCAAGATGATTGTAGCGGTGCTAGGAATACCCCAAGTTATGGGTTAAACACCCGTAGATTGTCACCAGGTGGACAGATGTCCATCACACCTATGTCTGGAGTAGCATCTGCAGCTGGTTTCTAGGCACATATATACTACCTTGTCTTGGCTGTATCTGAAAGCTCAGACATTGTAGAGATGGCTTCAGCCGTGGACAGCTTTGCTTTCTCCATCACCTCTGGCCACTGAGCCTGACCGGTGAAGGCAGAGGTAGGTACGGACAGCCACACGTTCGCAGCCCTGGGCCACCCAGTTTTCCTGCTTTGCTGGCTCCATTTTCTTGGCGCCAGCGCAACTGCTTTCTACAACAAACATCGAACAATTGGGTTAAGCAAAAATAAAAGCAGCACAAGCAGAAATGTAAACATTTCCAACAGGAGGTTTAAAAAAAAATCTGCAGCTCTGTATTTCTATAGGAGGCTTATGCATTTGCCTCGTTTCTTTGAATCAAAACATTCTCACCTAGTGTATTTAAGATTGCTTTGGGATTACTTAGTTAAGGTCATGTTTTAGAAAACGCTAAGAGCTGTCACCAGAACCAGATGAAGAGTATTTATAGAAAACAATTAATACACTTGGAAAAATAGAGACAACTTAGGAGAGATGTGAAGAAACTGAATAGGAACAGATCTTTTGAATCCAGACAAGACTAAATAGTTTTATCTGTCTTTTCTGACATACATCTGTTTCAGGTAGACATTAAAAAATATTAGTTTTTTTCATTAATAACAAAAATATATAAACAAGAGAATCATGAATTTCCATTATTGTCCAGCTTATGCAAAAAGGATAATAGATTAGTAACAAGATTTTAACTTGAACAGAAACAGGACTCAATAAATTTAGTCTCATTCTCCTCCTTTCTTTTTCCCAGTCCCATTATCCTTTCCATTAACTTTAATCACCACGTTTAAACTGATAGTAGCCAAATCAACTTCTTTACTGATACTTCTTAATAACCACATTCAACCTCACCCTTGCTATTTGCTTATCTCTCCAGTGCAGTTCTTCCAGTTCCACATTGTCTGTAGAGAGCTTCTCACATAGCGCTTTCTGAATAAGCACATAAAGCTCTTTATCCCCATGCTACACCTTCCCCTTGTCTAGCCTAGCTGGATCTCTTTTCCCACTCCTCTTTCACTGATACAGACCCTTCCATCTGTGACTCACTTACCTTCATTGACTCCATCTTGCTTGAAGCTTCAGATGAATTTCTTTTAACCCTTAATCATAGATTGTTCACCATTAAAAAAGCAGATTAGGGCTTTTAAAACATTCCTTTAGTACTCAACCGAGAGATGCCATTATCAAATTAAGTTGTACATTTAGTTTTTGGGGTAGCTAGCAAGTTATTTAAGCAGGAATAAATTCTCAAAGTTCTCAAAGTACCATCCTACCTCCAAAGTCCAAATTTAAAACTTATTTTTATTTGAAAATATTCCTTAAATACCTTTAGATGAACATGAGGGATCTGAAACAAACCCCTACTTTGAACAATGATTTCCATCTTACTTCCAGATCAACTGGAAGGGGAAAATTAGAGGAAGTCATTTGTCAGCCTTCAGACTTACTTAAGTCCTACAATGTCAATCTTCCAATTCTATCAAACAGGACCGGAGAGCAGGCTTCAAGTTTATTTGTAACAACTATTTTTCCATATCCAGGCATTGTGTCTGGGTTATGAGTACAAGATCTTTTCCTTCTATATCACTGTTACAGGGTATCAAAACACCTTGGTCCATTTGGGTACTGAGCAGGACAAAGAGATGAGACTGACTGCCTTCCCCATCCACCTTCCCAAAAAGTCAAGACCCACCACTGCATAACCCAGTCTATTCTTCTGTGGATAGTCCTTGAGCTCTGGCACGAGGTTTAAGTTTGCTGATGTAACATTTCCAGCTGGCCCTTGCACATCCAGCTGCACATCCTGCCTGCTAACACGCACCCCCTCGCTCAGCCCACAGCACAGCACCAGCTCCTTTCTGATGATGCCACACAGCAAATGTGGCCCGGAACAAATTCCTGAACCCTGCCACTGCACAAGCCATGCTAGCACATCCTCACCCAGCCTAAAGAAGAAAGTGAAAGAATGTCAATACTGCTTCCAGTGCCAAAAATAAAGTGGTTAAATGGCTGAGAAAGGCCAGATGACAGAGGGCCCACTGCCACTTCCCCAAGCCATCAGCTTTACACTTAACATCACCCCCCACAATCTCTCGCTGTTTCTCACTCCAAGCTTTTCCCTCAGTTCATTAAAAGGTCCATTCAATAACCTGACACAAGGCATAGTTTTTATCTTTAAGGATATTCTCAGGCAGTGTGAGGGCCTCATCCGATTCTCCACATCAAAACTAAGTACGCATTGCTAGCAGAGACTACTAGAAATTTCTTGTAACAGTTTAGTCAAAGGAAACCATTTTCAAATCAGCTGAAAACAGACAAGATGTATAAAAGGATTCAGGACATTTGAAAGAAGTAGTATCATTTAGGTAATATTTTCAGGTGGTGGATAATGGAGTTTCCGTTACAGAAGAGCTGTCATCACACTTCTTTTTGAAATAAATAGCATGTGATTGACAATTTGCTAACAGTCTTATTGCCACAATAGCAGAAGCAAATTCTGAATGCGACTATTTTCACAATCTGACTGTACTTTAGCTATACTGATTACAATACCAGAGATAAAAAAAAAAAATATATTTATTTATTTTTATATATAATTTTTTTTTTTTTTTTTTTGGTAGAAAGACAATTTAAGGCACAGACAGGCTTTGAATTCCAAACAGCTGGTAATTGGCCTCGGGCTACAACACAGCCTGGTAATTCATTCTAAGTTTTAAATCCACAGTTATGACTAAGAAGAGACCAGGCTTATGCATGGAAACAGCTCAACACCCATCACAGCGTGAGCTGACCACACATTTGGACATGGCACTGCATGGCATGCAGAGCACTCCCACTGACCCCACATATTGATTAGCTCCCACACAGCCTGCCCACCTTTGCAGTCCAGCTGGACCATCATCCCAGTAAACCTCTAGGCATGCCAGACTGAATTTCGAAGCCAGTCTCAGTGTCCCCTGCTGGTCTGGCTGAAAGAGGTTTGAGATAAAATCTATTTTTGCAGCCAGCAGAATTTATTCTACAGGAGCAAGAAAAAGTATCTTCTATGTCCTGTTCGTGTCTATGGGATACAGTGGGAAAATCCTCTCTTCGCAGAGCAATTGGGCTGAATCTCTTCTACCCTTCTTGCAAAGCATAGGCCTGATGGCCAGCTATAAGAAAGGTAGAGCCCTAAAGCTTACAGTTCTGTGGTAGCTGGAGAACCTTTCCCAATAGAAGTAGTCAGTGGCCCATATGTAGGGCTCACTGAATGAGCAGGCTGTACAAAGGAAAACAGAAGCAAGACTTGTCCCAAAAGTCACGTAACAGATGGTGACTGTGGTGGTTGATGGAGGTGTCCTCACAAAGAGAAGGAATTGCAGAACTTTCTGGCAGTTGCCACACCAATGATGGAGAAAGGCAAGAAAACTTCCCCTTTTCAAAGTTTTCATGCCAACAATCTGGGAACAAAACAAATTTAGACCCATCCTTGTTTTTTCCTGTATTCATCTGGAAAACTTCCCTAGTCATAAACTCCAGGCAAGCTGAATGTAATTCCAGAGTGCTTAGGCAAACAAGCTGCCAAAACAGCATTGGTTCTGTACCATGGGGTCCTGCAGACTAAAACACCGTTGTTCATCAAGACAAAGGAGTCCAGATAGCAAAATCATGACCACCACTATCCCATATAAAAATATCCAAGTTAGTTCCTTCAGTACTAAATCAGTCTCTAACCAGCTCATCACTGTGTCATATGGAGACACCCTTGTGGGAGCCCTGCCTCAAGGGAGCCTGTAGTATTCTGTTGTCATAGCAGCAAACAGGACCCATAGTCATCTTCCATAGTCAAACACATTAAGAGCTTCATTTAAAATCATCAGCTCTAAAGCATTTTTACCATCAGTGACTGAAAGCATGCTATGTCAATCATTTCTTCATTAACAGATTGCATTTCAGTTTTGTCTCTTCTCAAAGAGGTGCCAGATAAGGTCCAGTGACATTTTTTATGAAAACAAAACACAACCAAACACAGATACTTTAATAAGTTGCATGAAAAAAGTCTCTTTGGAGCTGGTTTGGAATTTCAAGCACTTTTCCCTGCTCACCTGCAAGTTTGCAAATACTTAAACATAAAAGTTCCTGATTCAGTCGCATCTTTCATAGCCCTCCAAACCTAAAGTGCATCCACTGAACTGCCTGATAAGCCTTGTGCGTGCTTCACCAATCTGAGATTTCATCTTATCTCAGTGACAAACAGCAGAGCTCTCAGAGCAACAAATGCTATCTCTCTTTTGGAAGTTGGCATTCAAGGTGACTGAGAGAGACTCAAGGAGAATTAATTTTCTCCAGCATTGTTAAGGCTGGTTTCTAACTCAGCAGTAACACAGATATCCAAGACTCGTATAAAGTCACTTCATATAAATGCCTGATAAAAAAAATTAAATTCTTGCCTCAAAGAATGAGACATTTCTGAAGATGACAATAAGGACATAAACGGAAGACATCAGCAGAAACATCTGAGAAAATTAAATAATTCACAGGTGAAATGTCAGATTACCTGATCTTCACACTAAGAGTGTGTGCAGCATGTATGCTTTATATCTGTTTATTAAGTCTTTCTTAAACAGCATAACAACAAAATTAATCCAGGTAACTCTACAAATACCAATTTGTATACAAAACGTGTAAAATTCTACATTAAACTGGATTGGGTTTTCACTGGGATTTACTCTACTTCAGGCTCACATGTTTAATGGTGCTCTAATACTCATTTTCTAACATGGCTTGGTGCAATGTTGTGACTTGGACCTCTGAGCTCTATAAAAGGATGGATATGGTAGTAATACGTACACATTTTAAAAACAAGCCTATTATTTATAGCCAACTCCTGTTCACAGAGTTGAATCCAGCTTCATGTAAACAGGCCTGCAACTTCTGCGGCTACTAATCAATGTTTTCCCCTCTTTATAGTTGCTGTGAGTTCCTGACAGTTTAATGAACTGAAATTAAGTCAATCTGAACTGAAAGTATTTCTGGTAACGTGGGCATACCCAGTACTGTATTTTCACACAGCAGGAACTTTGCAGCATGTTATTAATTACCCTGCACCTGACACTTCATTACAGTCACAGAACATATTTCACCAGTGGTTATCTGGCTGCTTCACAGAGCGACTCTGTTTTCATAGATCAGCCCCCAAGATGTTAAGTAAAACCACATCTGATGTTTTACCTGGGACTTTGGGCTGCACATGATTTCCCAAATCAACAGCATGAAGATTATTTGCCTTGGTATTAACATGAAAGCTACTTAGGTGGGTCACAGTGCCTCTTCTCCTGTAAAGAATCATCATCGTCTATGATACAAAATGAATAAATAAAGCTACCAGACAGTTTCAAACAAAAAGGAGCAGAAGGATTCGGGGCACGGTCGACTGTGTGTAGCTTTAAGAGTTCCACCTTTGATACTGTGATCAGACAACAGATTTCCTTCAAGATACAGATATCCAATTTGTCTGTGAGCCAGCTTGGTCTTCCAGAGACACTTCAGTACTGCCTCCCCGCTTGTTTTCTCCAGCTCTTCTCTCTAGGATAAGCTTAAAATAAAAGCCCAAATCTGATGGTGAGGGGCAAAGAGAAGGTGGTTCTGGCGCTTGCAAGTAATGTGAACTGGCATATGATTGATAACACTAATTTGATAAATTCCCTTGTGCTGAGCTGTACGCTGTGAATGAGTGATATGGAGGTGCTGGAGTGCCGGGAAAGAAGACAAGCATTTGTGACAGATGGGTGGATGTTTTGCAGTGTTGAAGAAGAACTGACATCCTTCTTAAAATGTCACTCTCCTGCTTGCGCTGGCATCCCCAGGCATCGCGTAGCTGCTGGCAGAACGGTCTCAGTAATGAACGACACCCTGATGGAGGAGAGCCGCAGAATGCAAATAGATGCTGCAAAACGTACAGCCAGTTAGGTCAGGGCTGATTGGGATGACGACAATTGCTGCCAGTCACAGACATTGTTTGTTGCTCTGCTGCTGCCTCCTAATCTGAAAGGTACTTACAGGCTTCCTGACTTGCCAAGAGGAAACAACTTCGCCTCCCTGCAGCTGGTACTAAACTTCTGAGATAACCCATCAAGGCACAGCCGCTCTCAGCTCTGCTCTGCTGATGCTTGGGGCTCTGCACAGACATCAGATCAGGCTACAAGCCAGCACACCATTTGAACAGCCGCCCCAATGCCACAGAAAACCATGCTGCCTTTCTTCAGCCTTCTTCCAAAGGAATGACATCAAAACACTCTGTCTGGTGCTCGGTTTCATCTGAAGTGAGTAGTGCAGCAAGCACGCAGGCCTGCAGGAAGGATGTGCAAGGCTCAGTAGTCAGCCAGTAGTATCCCACCCCACAGGTGCTGTATGCTGCTGGCAGCTTTGTATTTCTTTCCCTATTTTCAGATCTTTAGGTTGCAACTATTTCAAGGAAGACCACGCCTAGCACAACAAGGCTTTACTCCAAGTTATCCACTGCTGCAAGTAATAACAGAATCCTGCTAGCTTCAACTCTAGAACCAGTTTCCACTGTGGCTTAGTGGCTTTTGTGCACATCAAAGCCTGGGGGCTCTGCCATTATAGGCCCCAGGCACCCAGTGTCCCCATTCCCTTTCACACAAGCTCTGCCTGCAGGGACCTCACAGAGGTGCAAGCACAGCAGCAACACGAGTCCGAAGCAGTCAAAGAATAATACATGCATGTACATCACAAAATGCTGTCTGTCTTCCCTGAGACATCTGTTAGTTGTTACAGTTCAGAAAAGGATTTTCCAGGTGTTCCCTAGTGTCTATCCCCAGCTGAGAAGACAACGGGCACTAAAAGCCATTAGGAGAGCAAACCCCACCCTTTATTGAGATGAAAGCAACTAATTTTAGCCTTAAGCAGCTCTCTTATCACAGCCTTCCCTAAGAGCAGCTTTCCTATACAAGTTTAAGGAGCTCCTAAATCATATTTAGGATCTCTTCTGCTCCCTGTAAAGAGGCTGAAGCAGTAGTACAGTCAGCTATAACAATGTCTAGGTTTGTCTCTTTTGTAGAGTCAGCAATGTAAAATATAATTCTAAAATAAGTCCAATAGATTTTAATATAATAATCTGACTTGCGTAAATTACACATACATTCATTTCTACTTAAAAAAAAAATCCAAAAAAACATGCTGATGCAAAGAAGCTAACCACTGCATATTCCACGTTATGCGCCAGAGACAGCTTTTGGTACAAGCCATCCATTTCAGAGAGTCTATCTCCTGCTCACAGACAAGGGACTGTCTAAAAATGAAGCAGCCACAACGCATCACCTGGGAACACAAAATCAAGGAAATTCTGTATCCATGGAAAGACTCAGAAGCCACTTGCCCAACTGTTTAACAGTGCATCAGTGCAGCTAAGAGGATTCTCTTAAAAATATATATAATTATTAAAAACAAAACAACAAAAACAATAACACAGGTACCTAAGCTTCACCACAGTCAGACACGTTGGCTGTCAAGATCCTTTCTGACCTCCTGCCTGGAGACCCCAGAGTATCACCCAGTAATTGCTGCACCAAACCCAATCATTTGTTGTTAAAATCAAATCTGTCTTTCAGAAAGACAGCCAAGTCTTGATCTCTGGCGTGTAGTAACATGTGAGCCGCTTCATAACAGAAGATAGTGCTGCTTCTTCTGGCTAAGATATTTCACTTTGATAGTGACATTAAAAATGCAACAATTAACTCTGATGAAATCAACCATTATGTCTTAATGCAATAATGGGCTGTAACATAATTAACTGGAAGTTATCTGAGTGTTTTTTGTTTTTTTTTTTTTTTTTCTAACATGCACATTCAGGGCTGCACTTTGATCTATAATTTGGCAGGAAAAAGCAGAAAATGCAAAACCAGTGGCTTGGAAAGAGAATCAATAGCACTGCACACTCAGCTCCCCCCCTCCCCTGCCTTTGTTGCACAACTGATGCTCTCACAAGCCACTTCTCACTCGTGTGAGCAAGCTGTATTTCCATCGAGCTTCCACCAGGAGGAAGACACCCCCACACCGGACATCCTTCCAGATGCAAAGGAAAAGCTTAGCACTACCTGGCTCACCAGAAGCAAGAAACAGGAGTCTCATACCAAGGCACAAGCTGCTGAGATATCAAAATGGCTTTGGTTACTGTAGAACAAAAAAAAAAAAATCACCTCATTACCCATTAACAACATTTTTCTCAGGGCAAAACTGGCACATTTTCATTGTTCCCTACTGAGCCTAGGCCAAACATGTAAAGGACTTGACCAAGGCAGCCCTGAAGTCTGCTGCAGAGCACAGACTTGAGATGGATCTCTGATCCTTGGTGCAGTCCCTTAAGATCCCCAAAATCTTCGCGCTGACCAGAAGACACATTTAAGAGTGCAGTCAGCTCTGGCTGGAGTAGAGGTGGTCTGATACATGAGGAGTATGCTTTGCTTCTTTTGAAGGGTAAAGAGGAAGCTCAAAAGTCACAAGCACTGTTAACAACATATCCAGATTCTCAGGATACTCTATTCTTAAAGGGCTTTTGGTTAAGAAGATCCACTTTCCTGCTGCCGGGTTTATAGAGGAAAGCTGGAAACCCATAAAACTGAAATGTTTGACAGTCATGGAACAAGAAGTATCTCAATTTTCTACTTTCAGGTTTTTGAAAAACCCTCAGTGGTAATGTGCAAACTCTTAGAGATGCTAATGCCACAGTTTAGCACTAAATCATAATATTTGCCATCTAAAGGGTCCGGTCCAGGAACAGTTACAGCCTCACAGCTTCCTCTGAAAGCAAAGTAAGAACATGGATGTAACCTAAGGGCCATAATCTTTTTGTTTAGTCTATATTCTTACAAATGGCAAGATATTTCTGTTACTTCATTCCCACAAGCCAGTTCTGCTTCATTCTGGTTTCTAGGAGCAAAAAGAGTGCTAGAAGGGAAAACCTAGTCCCATCTGCACAGACTTGGCTGTAATCTTAGCTATACATCTAAGACAAACAGTCACCCAGCTGTCATCACATCTGGGGTGACACGCTCAAAAGACATCTCCCTCACTCTGAAGCAGCTCCATTCTGTTTCCAGGCACTCACACAATATACTTTGAAGCAACAAGAGTTCCACCATGGACTATGGGCAACTTCCACTGCTCCCCAGAACCACTCAGCTTTATGGCCCAGCCAGCAGTTTTCTGCTGGGAGGTGGATATGCAAGTGTACAGTCGCCTGCCATGTAGCAAATGCCAGGTGCCACAGCTAGCACCTGACCAGCAATGCTGGTGGAAAAGAAACAAACCATTGTTTTCTTGTCAAGTTTGATCCCATTTTAAGGGTTTATCATCTCCTCTAGTCAGCTTGTAACAGTTCCAGTTATTAGGATGAGGATTTTCTACACTTCACTAGCATATAGTTGATTTTTTTTTTTTTTTTTTTTTTGTGCTAATGCCTCCAATTCAGTAAAAACATTTTTCTTTGAATTACCTGCCAGGAGGTTGTTTCTTGGCATGGTTGTGTATATGAACATAGATAAATACCTAAATATGTCCATATTTTAGTATTGGACTTGCCATAACTGAATATCTGAGTAGAAAAATGGGTGGTGAAATATTCTTGGCTGCTTCTTCAACTGTTCCCTTTGCATCTGCTACTGACTGCTGTTCGAAAAATCAGTGGACTAGACAGACCTTTGCCCTGACCTGAAACAACCCTAAGCCTATAGAAACCCGGACTCTTGAAAGCATTCTATTTTGAGCATCTTTTGCCCTATGTATAAAAAACAACAATGACAAAACCCACAAAAAAAAGAGGTACTAAGTGGGATATTGAAGAAATTCAGTCCTCATTTTAAAAAGAATGAAATCAGTTTAGTTAACATGTACTACTCTGAGGGACAAAGAACGAAGGAAAGAAAAGCTACTCCATTATTAAATCCACTATAATTTCTGGATTTCCATAAGTTCTTTCCATACACTTCATCTCAGAGCTCAGATACTATTTCTGTAAATTAGCCCATAAGAAGGAAAATTAACATAGTACAAAGTATGCCCATGATCCTAACTGCAAAATTCGGATTCCCTCTACAAGCGAGGATGTACCCTGTAACACGAACACCCTTCACAATCACAGCAGAGGTGATACTGAGAGGTGTTCAGCTGGCATGTACGCAGTGCTCAGGGGCCTGCCGATTACCTTTACTAGCATCTACACAGCAAAGTTATTCTCTGAGCATATTTCACGTTATCCTTGGATCCTTGGAGTCATTTATACATTTCAGGTAGCCTGACAACTGTTTCTTGGACAAAGAAGCTAAAAAAAAAAACACAGACACTCAGCAGCAGGTTCAAAGTTAATCAGAAAGTCAATGATTAGGTCAACTATGTAAGAGAAAGTTAATTAAATTGCTCCCAGATAATCTTTAATTTTCATACACAAGCAAGCACTAAAAAGCCTGCCTGAGAAGCGTTGGGGAATTTCTCCTTTGTCTCTGCAATTCTGTTGGACTTCAACCCCACATACACCGTGCTGAAATCATGAGCATTTTGAGGGCTAAAATTCAACATCAAATTGATCCACCCAGATCTTGGACCATTAGGACTTCTTAAAATTAATAACTATGGTTAAAATACCTTGGACTTTTTCCCTTTTATTGTTATTTAACAAAAGAGTACTTAATATTTTAATAGGATTCTGCAACATGATAAATACTTTTTTTCTTTAAAAAATGATGAGAAGGGCACATCTAACGAAAATCAAGTTGTCTGTTGCACGAGCTTTATCTGTGTTCCATCAGAGCCTTTCAAGCAGAACTGAAGATGTTTTCTTTTTAATTACTTGTAGCTGAATACTTTTCTCATCGCATTTAGACACCATACAGAAAAGCAACCTCAAGATGGCGATGTTTCGCCCTTTTTAGAAGCTGCTCGCTGCTATTACTGAGATGTCATCCCTTATTCTGAAGGCAGAGGGGAATTTATCGTTGAGTGCATTATGGTGTAGCTACCCCACAGAAGTGTTTGCATCCCTCTCTGATAAAGGTACTTACCTGCCATTAGCAAGTCTTGCACCTTACAGTAAAAGAAAAACTTCAACTAGAAAAGTTGTGTTATTGCCAATTATTAATAGATTTCTGAAGTGTTTGCTTTCTCTTCACAACCTCAAGCCTAAAAAGCGATCCTGATTTTTTATTAGATAACAGCAAGATAAATTCGTGAACGCTCCAAAACGTAGCATGATGTGTCTACAGCTTTTGTAGAGGTTTCTTCTATCGCTTTTGTCCCTTTGCACCACCATGAAGAGTTGCAGCCCTGCACGGACTTTAGCTGAGTGAGCAAAGCAGCACTTTTTTATCAGATACTATAGGAAAGAGGTCTTTATGGTAGATTAGCATTTCTATAACACACAGTTGCAAAGCCTTCTAGGAAAAAAAAAAAAAAAAAAAAAAAAAAAAAAAGGATATTGAGGAGAAAAGATAATTACTAGATCTGAGAGAAGAGAGAAGCGTTCCTGTGAACATCTCTAAAGCATGGGCAGACCAGACTTGAAGAGTTCTGCAGAGAAGGAAGATCAAAATAGACCCTAATATTTAGCCCTTTGCATAGCCTGGAAAACACTCTCGTGCTTCTCCAGCAAGCCCCAGTGCCCCCTGCAAAGTGAGAAAGAGCAAAGAGCTTCCAGCCACAGCCAGAGGCAGCTGGCTGAGGAAACACCTCATTTAGAAGTAGAGGCTTGCCCAAGTATTTTTCAGATATGAGCAGAGAAGTGACCCTAGCTGCAGAGAACAAGAAGAGCAGACCCTGGCCCTCAGTGGCTCAAAACACCAGTCTCGTGTTATGGCAGTAGTGAGCAACCCCAAAGCCAAGACGCACGAGTGAATACTATTAACCACTCATTCCTCAAGTGGTAAACAGGGACAAAGCTAAACGCCTTCAGCACCAGAGTGAGGGGAAAATTCACTCTTTTCTGTTCCCCACCACAACAAAGCTTTAAATTAGTGCAAAAATAACATATTAAGAAGAACGGACATCTGACAGTAATGTTTCTTCTCTTTTTTCCTCAAAAAGTTTTGCTGGTTTACTTTTTGTTTTTAACATTTGCAAGCTATGCATCTTAATGTTGTTTTAGTAAAGATTTGAAGTTAACTTGAAAAAGCTTCCACTAAATCAAAAAACAGCAGGTATAAAACTGAACTCGTCACACCTGAGCTGCAGGGGACCCACTGACCACAGGATTACACAGCAGTAGTGAAGTCCCAGGCTGAGAACAGTTCACTAAACCCACTCAGTTAAATGTTTTTAATCCACTCACTCACATGCAGTAACCAGGCGTACATCTGGTGCTTGGCCAGAAGGAAGGGAAGAGATTGGGTAGCTTTGGATACGTGAACTGGCATTATAGATAGCCCCCCAAGCAAGTTTTCTTCAGCTAAGGAAAGCAAGCACAGGAATAGTTAATCGTGAGATGATTTTTATTTTAAAAAGAAATAGCAATTTAAATGTTCTTCAAGGCTTCTCCTCTCGGTTATGCCAAGACTGAAGCCTTCTCACAGTCACCCCTCCAGGGTCTGGACATCCCTCACAAATTGGTCAGCCCCAGACTGGATCCAGCAGTGTGGGTGCTGTCTTACCAGTAGATGGAGATAGCAGCCTCCCTGATCTGCTTGGGCATGCTCTTCCCAATGCAGCCTGAATGCTATTTGCCTCATCTGCCATGAGAGCAAACTGTTACATAGCTTCTTATCACCAGAACTGATACTCAGCTTGCAGAGAACGGGACAGATCCGTCTTTCCTGAAGAAGAGCCAAGGAGCGGGCGGGTGTGAGTTGTGGCTTACTCTGGGGCACAATTTACATGTGTTTTCCATGCAGCCTACCACCAGCACAGGCCCAAGAAGTCTGCTGGGCATATTTAAAAGTCATCTCCCTACATACCCGTAGTGATACCTCATCGCTTCTGAGGGCAGGCAGGCAGCTGCTCAGCAAGCAGGCCAGAGTTCAATTTGCCCAGCTCCTATAAGCTCTTGAAATGGTGCCCTGTGGTTTGTAAGCTCGTGCCAGCAGACCCAGATCCTGTTTGCTCTTTACTGCAAGGCATTTCCTGCACCTCTTGGCCATGCTCCTTCTTCTGTCCCCTTTGCTTCATGCCCCAGCTGACTGTCATCCCCTGGGACCCAAACATTCACCACATAAAAACCCAACACACTACATCCAATCCCTCTCAATGCCTCTGTCAAGGCAAGTGCTGCCTTTCAAGCTGACTAATTTCACTGGCTAATTAAGCATGGAGACACACCAGATTGCCAGCACTGAATGGTGGCTGCAGCATCTATCACTCCAGCAGGATTCAATCTAATGAGCTAAAAGTAACACCCTGAGAGTCCCGAACAGCTTGCTCATGGAATGGAAAACCTATTGTTTTCCATGCTCTAAAATTCCCCAACTTAAAAAAGAGAAAACCAAAACAAGCCCTGCCTTCTACAGCCTTTAAAACACTAATAATGAATCACCAAGAAAAAAAACACCTGTTCCACTTCAGTCATTAATGTTACATATCACACCTTTCAGTTTCTTTCTGGGCATTGAAGTTCCCAAGGTCCTTCCGAAGTAGTTAAAATTATATGGCCAGCTTAAGTCCCATCTGCCTAAAAAAAAAAACATATTTCATCTGCTGTTTCCATCAGGGATAAGGTTTCCTTCACGCATGCTTGGCTTCCTTTGTGCATGTGTATTTTGTGTGTTTGGTAAAGCATTCTTTTTCCTGTTGACTAAGCAGTTCACATAGAAACTTTCTGCAGAAATTGGGAACGGTAAGATGTTATTTGTACAGTTTCTTACCTTCTGCAGTGACCTAGACCGTTGTGAAGACCCCGAGAAACAGGGCAGCATCTAAATGACACGATTTCACATGCAGCATCTGGTTACACAGAATGTAAGGCAACTAGACCGAAAAGGAAAGGGAAATAACCCAGGGACAAAGATGCTATAAATCAAAGCAACGGCACAGCTCCATGCTCATACTCTTACTCCAGCTAGATCTGTATTTGAAATTAACTTCTCACCTCACAGTCTTCTAAACAGCACCACAGATAGTGCTAGTTCTGTTTATTGAGGACATGAAGGTTGTAATTAGCAATACTTGCCCTGACCAGATCAGTACTTCTGAACATGTTTGGGATAACAATCTCACCAGAGCAGACGTTAGTTCTAATGAAAACATTTTCAGGCTGAAGGGGGGAGGAAGAATTCCAATTACCCTATTTGGCATAGACTAACTTGAAAAGAAATTACTGTAAGTAAATAGAGTTACAACCTAAATGTAAAGAGAAACACCACTGATGCTTACAGAACATAACATGGAAGTATCACTACGTACTGAAATCTGAGCTGAGGGCATAATTTCAAACCTTTTGAGACAGGAATAACATTACAAAAGTGTATTTTTGCAAAATCTTTGACTGATCAATCAGTCTGAAAATAAAACTCATAACCTAGTTTATACTAGTTTAACCTAGTATCCCAAAAGAAACAGCAAAATGAAAGAAACTATAACTTCTTGAGCTAGTAATGTTGGGTTAATCTTCAGATCAATCTCTAATGCTGAAATTTGGTTCTGATATCTGAAGATATTTGGTGATTTTGGATTTTTAAGAGAATAAATTAGAAAACTTTATGAAAAAAAAAGTAACTCATGGGTCTATTGCTGAGAAGATAGACAAAGAAAACTGAAGTCTGGTTTAGACAACTTTTCACCATAGACTCATAATCTTTAATAAAAAAAAAAAAAAATGGGGGGAGGGGGAGAAGCACTGCAGTGTTTCAATTCACAATTGAAATGCCCAAGTCTCAGACTTTAACATTTTTCAAAAATAAGATGTTTCAGCTTTTCTGGAAATTTCTCTCCTGCCTCAGGGGTGCAAAGCACCATGCCGCAGGTCATATTGCAGTCCAGGCTGCTCTTTCCTCCCTCTTGGCAAGGGCTGTTTCTCCAGTACTTCCAGCCAACGTTGGACAAGAACATACCATTTGCTACTGACTTCTAACACCCAATTTCCACACCGAAGCATCTGCTTGCAGCATTACCATACTGTTGAAGTTTCAAGTCCTGAAAGCCTTCTTGAACATCTTAGGTACAGAAATACCTTGATACGAAGGGACTGCACCCACATCATAACCCAGATCAAACAGTTTTATCCCAGAGAAGATAAATGTAAAACAAACAATCACTTACAAAGCAGATTTTCATATTTGTCCACCTCTTGATCTAAAGAAAGACTGAATTAGTCAGCTGCATCCTAAAAAATAGCCAATACGAGCCTTGGCTAGTTCAGCTGTGACTAGTTTAAGGAACAAGATGAAGCACAGTCAGCTCTAGCAGCATTTGATTACAGATTAGCCCTGCAGTAAATATCTGTGTTACCGCAGAACACGTGAAGGTAGCTCAGCTGCTATATATTGCCATTTATCTAGAAAATAGTGAAACCAGAGTCGCAATATACTAGAAAATTAACTGCTGTTTGCTTAATCAAGATCAATAACATTTAGGCATTTTATGTCTTTTGATCCTAATTTAGAAACACCTTAAATCACATGCCTTAGGGTCTACTGAGTTAGGACTCATTTAATTGCTGTGGTGAGCTAGGCCTACATCTTTACTTGCTACACCCTCGAAGCCTATTTCAATTATGTGCCTGGTGACACCACCTGTCTTGGAAATTGAGGGCTCTGTTTTGATACCCTGGTTTGAGCATAAATAAAGCTTCCACTCCTGCTTCTATCAAAGAGCAAATGGCTAACGCACATGTGTTTTATAGCCAAGAAAAAAAAAAAGAAAAAAAAAAGGAACTTACTGTTGAATTTGTAAAATTCTCATTACTATCAAATCAGAGAAGATGCTTTTATCAGTGTACGTGTATTGAATTTGACTAGAAAATAATTTCTTTTGGATTAAAAAAGGTCATTTCCATAGCTGTTTGCAATGCTTAACGCAGACGAAATGGCATACACAGGTTTCCGTATGGAGAAAGTGACCTATATTCCACTGGTGATAGACAACAACCACTGATCCACCGGTAAACAAAACCACTGCTCGATCACAAACAGGAGAGAGCGGAGTATTGCTGTGCCCTGAACAAGTTTCAGTGTTCAACTTTCCAGAGCTGGTGGGAAAATGTGAACATATGACTCCTCAGGATTGTATGGGGAGTTATCTGCAAGACACAAAGGGATGCTCCATCGGACAAGAAGGACCCTTCAGGTCCCTTCCCACCACCTAACTCTACATAACAATCCTAAAGATTTCTGCTCCCTTTGCCCCTGTCTCCTCTCGTAGTAATCGAGCCACAGGCCAGTCCCACAACCAGCCTAGAGGTGGTGATCTTCTGTTACAGACTTGTCTTTTTTGGTCCAGATAAGCTGCTTGTATACCTTCTTTGGAAAATTCCTCCTTTTCCCATGTCTGTATGCAGCACAGCACACTAATGTTCTGCTTCAGACACGGCATTATTATAACCTTAGCGTTATAATCCAAACAGGAATAGCCACAGTTAAAGCATGTATGAAAGTGGGCCACAGGACCTTTCTGATGTCAACATAGCACATACCTTTTGATATACGGATGGGAAACAGCATTGGCAACTTCCTTTGAATAATGTTATTTTGAGACCGTACTGTACACTCATCTGGTATCACCCACCAAGGAAAAGGAGTCTGATTTCCCATCGGATGAATTTGTCTGACTCTTCAGTAGTCTAAACAGATTATAAATCAGATAAAATTGCTCAAGGGTAAGCAGCAACACAAAAACAACTATTGGATTTGGTTCATGTGTTCTGTATGGCTGTAACTCTGCTTTTGTATTACTCTGACCAAGTTACAAAACTCTTTCAGGCTGAATCATGGAATGCACATTTACTATTTTTTTTGAGAAATTCAAACTCCAGAACAGGGGTGGGGAAGGGACGGAGATAGAAATAAAAAAAAAAGTTAAGAAAGATAGTACCCATTGAAGGCTAGAACACTTTCTTTACAACCACAAAAGCCATCACTTGGCATCATCTTCATGTTCTGAGTACAGAAGCTCTGTTGTGGTATGATGCACATAAGCTGTTTGGGGAAAATGCTGGAGAACAGCACTTAAACTCTTGCTCCATTTAATGACCCACTGTAGGTATCCATTCATCCTGCCCTTCCCACTCAGATCAAGACTTCAAATAGTCACACATATATAGATGTACATACAGAAGAAGGTGGGGAAAGCAGCAAGATGACAGTTTTCAAAATAGTTTTCTGGCCCTTTCTAAGCATCTTATGCAGCTACCAAATAATTATCTTGATATGGTCTCGAAAAGATTGCTTGTTTCTCTGAATGGAGAAAAAAAAATGAGAACAAGCATTTCTTCTTTCTTACAATACACAACAAAAGGTCTCTATTGATTGGCTAATTGGTGGTCATAATTCTGCATTGATTTTATATCAGGTAGAAATTGAGACAACAAGTAATAGACTCCATCTGTGTCAATTTAACAAGGGGATGGAAATTGTGAGTTTATGATTACACTTTAATAAGATTTATCCATAGGTAATAATAGGTGGTAAGACAACAAAAACACACCAGACACACCAGATTCTGGGTGGCTTGACCCAGAATCTTTAAATTTGTATCTCAACTTCTGCAAATTCTTGTTATTCCTAGTTCAACTTTTCACCATTCACAGTTACCCTGGGACTGCATGCTTGATCTTCCCAGAGACATAAATGCTTTTAAATGTGAAGGAATAAATAAACTAATTTCTTTCAGAATGAAATTGAAACAGAGAAAGTTTAAAAACAAAACAAAACAAACACCATTATAGTACCAGGGAAAGGGATAGAAAATTTTACAAATGATGTTCCTTTGCTCACTTTATCCTTGTTTCCAGTCCTGGTTTCAATTCACTCAGTGGCTTTCTGCACAGCAGCCAGCTTTGCCCTGGTCCTTGGGAGAGTTTCTCCATCCTCCCAGAGGCCTCATTAGGTCTCTTACTCCCCTCTGTCTTGGTGCAAATCCCCGCTCTAGGCTTCTGGCTTGCCATACCTCACAGCCCAGCACCTACAAGCTATGCAAACAGAGTAGCTCCCCAAGGGAAAATAAATCTTACCTTTTTTATCCCAAAGGATCTGTTTTCAAAGCAACCAGAATGCAACATGAACTCAGCAATGAAAAATACAATACAATACAATACAATACAATAAAACACAACAGTGAAAAACAAGTGACAAAACAGAATTCAGCAACCTGATGGTCCTGGAAGCTGTGGAGAACAGTGCGGATGTCAGCATCTGGGAAGCACCCAGGGAAGCGAGCAGCTTTCCTAACTGTACAGCCTCTCTGAGAGTGCCATCCAGAGGCCTCTTGACCTGGGGTCCACAGGACAATCTGCTGGCTGATTTTGGAGGCAGCCCATGGGAAAGGCTCCATTTGCAGGTACACCCAGGCCCTACCTGAAGGGTAGGGGGTACATAGGCTAAAAGATTCCTGAAGATTTCCTTTCACTGGCATCATATCAACACTGCAAGTCTATTGCCAGACACCGTTACGGCACGCGAGAGCCGTACTAGCACAGATTTACTTTGGAGCTAACACATGCCATTGTCTCGTGTGCTTTCCAGCTGCAAACACAGTACTCTTGGAAAAAGTCTTATGAAATAAAAACCATCGTAAATTAGGGATCTGTAGCTGACACATCTGACATGAGAATCCTCAGTGTATTAAGAAAGTATTACCATGTAAGTACATAAAGATATACCACCAACCACAGGAACATTTACAGATCTCATGTAGCACATCATTCAGCATTAACAGAGGGCTGGTTGCTGAAACATGTAAAGACAACTGGGAAATTAGGTGCTGGTTTGTTCTGTTTTGTTTTAATGCCGAAGGACTAGACTATTACAAGCAATAATATAGGGGTTATTCAATTTCTTGAATGCATTAAATTGCAAAATCATTCATTTAATAGATTCATTTAATAGATGGTATTTTTCCAAGTGAGTTACTCAGATCACTGATGTATTTGGAATATAGGTATTGTTTGAAAGCAGCAAATGAACCTTAACCAAAGAAAAAATAGTGTTGAACTATAAAAGCAAAATTGAGTAACATTACATGACTGGGTGACCTTCCAGAAATTAGCCTTTTGTATTTAGTCAGCTTAACAGCAGGTAGGAAAATGGCCTCACTTAATAAAGGCAGTATTTCTTGACCCATAATCCTACAGGCCCCACAGCTTTTTGTTTCTTGTTGTTCCAGAGAGAGGCATTTGCGCTAATTGCTGGCAGAGATTCTGCAACAATGCACCACTGCCCTCCCGTAGGAAGAAACCTCTCCTGCCACAGCTGTAGGAAACACCAAAGGGTAAATTCGCATTGCTGGATTGAGCCTGAAACACAGTCCTTGTGCTCTCTCTCTGCCTGTTTGCATCAGAGGCAGGAGATGACAGACGAATGGGCTAAGATTCAGCAGTTCATTCATTTGCTGGTCTCTGATAAAAGAGCTGTGCCATGACAATGACAAAAGAAATAAATTCAGGTGGTTTTTCTCATATTCCCAGAAAGCCATCAGGACACGCAAACACAGTCTGTGCTCGTACATCTTTGCAGTTCTTCTTTTCTGTCTCTCTCTCTCCAGATTACGGATATGTTGCAGAAATCTTTTAGTGTGGCTGTTCCTTTATTCAGTGCAGAGAGGAACAGAATCCAACCCCACAGCTGAGACTTCTTGCCCATACAAGAACTCAAGTGTTAAATAATAAAAGCATAGACAAGAGCACTGTTAAAGATAATGCATCTAAGTCTAGGCCAGGCACAGCTTGCCATAGCAGACTTTTTAATATTAGACATTTTCTGAGCTGAAGCAAGACAAACACAGAGGTAATGAGTGAACCAGCTGCTCTTAAACACGCCATTATCCCGAGAGCCCCATCTGATATACATGGGTACAAAATAATTTTTCTGTAGCAATTTTACTTTTCAGCACTGAGATGTGCCGAAGCAGGCTGGCTCCTCACGGTGGTCTAGGGCTCTGCCCTCCCAGGTGAGTTGTGACCACGCCATGGGGGCTCCTCACTGCCAAAGATCCATCACACCCACCAGAGGGAAAGGCACCATACTTGCCACTTGCCTGCCTGCTAAGCAAGAGAAAGGTTTTGAAGAACTCCAGTCCCAGCAGAACCGGGGCTGTTCCTGAAACAGCAGGAAGACACTACGCTCATCTCTTGGCTTTAAAACACAAAGCAAGACTATTCACCTTTTTGCTTTTTCGGGCTTGGTTTCCCCTTCCTCCCTTCCTCCTCCCTCATTATTAAAGCTCTCTGATGATGGATTAAGTGAGATGTTCCCCACAGACCAGACTCCAGAAGATCTGCCAAGTAGTGCTTCTTTTCCAGCTTCTTTTCTCCCAACACTATTTCTCTTTCTGTGCACTGCTTTCAACACCTCTGTGCTCTGCTTTCCATGCTGATGCGAAGCGTTCAGCCTTTTAGCCAGTTATTGACACTGGAGAGCCTAACATACCCTCAAAATGCACTCTGCCTTTCCAGGGAAGGCCATAAATCCCACCAGCTCCTTCAAAGAGAGCAGGATTTGGTCCTTCTCTAAGGGTCATGCTTTCAGAGAGAAATCGGAAAAAGCAAACAACCAACCCTCCCCGCAACCCAACCACCCACACCATGATGTATTTCCCTGTTGTTTTTTTTTCTGTTATGCTCTATCTGATTTCCACTGGCGGGGTCAACATAGCACATAGTGGAAAAGCAGCTTCTGCAGAAGTCTGCTAGTTCACAGAAGCACAGAAAGTTGAGGTGGGAAGGGGCCTCCAAGGGGCATCTCGTCCGCACCCCCAGCCCACCCCATCCTGCTCAGTGGCACTTTATTTACGTCTGTAGAATAAGGTTTTTATTTCTTTTACTTTATTGTTTACACACAGATTTCCAGGTGAGATTCTCATCAGTTTCAACCGTTGTCTCAGTGGCAATTTTATAAGAAACAACATTCGTTTTCTCCAAGTATGGAAAGCTGCAAGAAAACTGCCAAGCGAAAACTATTCACATTTATTGGTCTCTAAATCATTTCATTGTCTCCGAGATGTGCTGGGTTAGAACATGACTAAATGTTTACTCATACAGCTCCTTTCATCGCAAAGGGATTACATCAGCAAATGCTGACAGGCACCTACCTCTGGGGTGTTGCTCTCTTTCCTCAGAAGCCCTGGAAACACTAACAGCGGGAAGCGAGAACCACACTGAGAACAGCAGAGCCACTGCGTGGCCTCAGACCCAGGACCCGCCTAGCTCTGCACCCGCCTGATGCAGAAACAATACATGGACACCCAGAGAAAAGAAGGAGCAATCCTGAAAAAAAGGATCCTACCTCCTCCAGCCTTCACGTGTTCTCAGGCCAGGGCATGGCATTTTCTGAGTCAAATCTCCTCCTGAATCCATGTAAAAACCTTTTGCATCCACAGCTTTCTTTGGCAAGGTGACACATCTGCTGCCTACTGTGCAAAAAAAGTATTTCTTTTTGCTTGCCTTCACCATGTCTCCTACTAGCTCCATGTGATGGCTCCTTGTACCAGAAAATAGTTTGAGGTTTATGGGCACGCTAAAAATGGGACTGAATAGGAAAGCTCATCATCTCTGGAGTTCTGTTTTTTAACAAATGACATGAAAACAGGCCCTGGGGAAAAAAAAAAAAAAAAAAAAAAGTCCTTTGAAAGCAAGTGTTTATATACAAATATTATGGTCTTAAATACCAAGGGAAATGAATGAGAAGAAAAATGCCCCTACTTGAGCTGAAGGTTGGACAGAATGTTGTTTTAACAGTCTCAAACACAGAGACCTCTTTGGGATTCAGAAAAATTGCCCAGAATCCCAAATAAGACAAGGGTCCTCTCACATCCCCTTCCAAGTGCCGGGGCATGGATTCAGTGCCACCAGGAAGAGTGCCACTTCTTGAACCCACAGAAGCTTTTCCTTCCTTCCTGCCTCACCAGAAGTGGGGTTTTCAGTTTGGTGGGCTTTACAGATAGGACTGCCATAACCACGGATGTGCACAGAGCTCCACAGTTGCTTTCTAACTGGCATGTTCAGCTGCCCCTTGACTGCATCGTGAAACCAATGGCAAATGCTCCAGCTGAAAACCTTCTGGCAGCCCATTCTGCCTATACTGACAGGAGCTGTTTATTGCAATTGGAAAAATAAATGAATTTTTCTGCTTTAAGATGGAGCACTGTGTGAGCACTTGAAGACAGCAGGGGATTCAAAATGTAGATATTAATTATTGGATGTACTGCCATGTGTCATCTCTTGTCTTCCAACAGAAAACTAGCACTGTGTTTTCTCCCCTGTTAATGGAAGTGGTACCACACTCATTTTTCAGGGAATGCATTCCCTGTTAAATTAGTCTTGCAATATGTATGTGCAGAAAACACAAATGGTACTTGCTTCAAAGTGTAGACTGGATTTTAAAATGTTTTCTCCTTCCAGTTTACATATGGTATATTCCTTACATCACACCTTGTAACTTCACAAGCTACTACATCCAACAAAGTATGCTTCTACGCCTAATGTTTCTTTACATGCAAAGTTTTCTAATAGAATAATATAAACTGTGAATAAAAAAATAAATAAACAAAACAACAACAACACAATGCTCTTTACATCTATAGAAAACAACTCAGAGAAGTACAAAGTAAATACAACTGTAAAGCTGGGAAAAGCAATTATTGAATGTAAATAATAATGGATGTTATGATTACTCCAATTAGCTCTTGTAATCTATCCTGAAACTACATGTAGAGTTTCAGGTTTGTAAAAGTGGTCCAAAGCAGCTCCTTCAAGCATTCAATGCTAGCAGGAAAGCATGTTCGGATGTATTCTCCTACACGCTACATGTCAGGCAACATGCTGATACAATACCTGCTCTGTCCTGCTTGCAGATCTCCTCCATGAGCCACACTCACTGGAAGTTGCCCTTACTGGAAGTCTCCAAACACCATGTGAACGTCACAGTCAGACCACAGAAACAGACTGGGATGCTTACAGATGCAGAGACACCACAGAAAGCAAATCTCAAGAAGGGAAGTGGCTGTAAAGCTGATGAATAAATCTCATTCACAGATAAAATTAAATGCTACCATAAGTAATTCTTATTTCTCATGAAGATTAAAATAAATAAATAAAAGCATCAGCTTCTGTAGTTTTTGTTCCTAAGCCCAAGGCAAATCATTTAAAAATACCTCATTCTCAGCCCCAGGGAGCAGACAATGCTCTTCCTTTGGCTTTGGAGCCAAAGCACTTGCTTTTTCACTTTCTCTTCTTCAAAAACTCAATATTTGTTCATGCCCGTAAGGCACACATGCTGTTGCAAAATGTCAAGTAACTTTAAATGTTAAGCATAGCAGATTCTGATTTGCAGGCATGGCACAGCCTTCCTCTAAGCTGACCTTCATTTCACATGAGATGCGCCAAGCTAAAGACACCCACCCTTATTGCACTTCCTGCTCCGTACTGAAATTTGGCACTGAGCAGGGCTTGTCTAGCCAGGGGAATATCTGTCACAAAAGAGTCCAACAGGAGAGGAAAAACAATGGGGTTAGAATTTGATGCATCTAGTAAGGAGATAGAAAGTATTCCTTGGCGCCTCAGGCATAGCATGTTCCTAGGTAGGGCCTCGAAGAATTTCAGCAGATGTGAGCAAGAAAAAGATGACAGTTTTTTTCCCCCAAATATGATAAGCATATTTTATCAATAGTCAACATTAATTCAAATATCCATCATATGTAAGGCTTTAAATCTTGAGCTATATGACCAATAGTAAATTCATATAGATATCTTACAAAAGCGTAAGAATTAAACACCAATAATAATAATTTCAAGATTTTTTTTTCTTTTATATGGCTTGGATATATATGGTTAGCATATCAGATAAAGATGAAAAAACCCTATGAGCTGGAATCTATTGGGAACGATTTTCCATGTCAGAAATTCCAGTTTTTGCTAAGAACTCATTTTAATGAAGAATTGGAAACGTTAAATGTAAGACTCCAAAGCATGTTGTTTCAAGCGCCAGTGAGTTGTTTTGACTTGCATTTTATATTCCATATAAATCAAAACAAGACGTCTTGACAGCATTCTGTCAAGACTATTAGCAGTAATTAATCTATTCCCACAAAATACTTCAATTTCAGCAGGAAGCTAGAACTGTCAAGATTGTCAATGGCTCTGGCAGGAGTGCTGCAACAGATCTTCCCTCTCAGAGGTCTCAGACGACCATTTTTGTGTTTATAGAAAAAAATCCTTTATCTGTCTGTACCATGATGCATAATTTATTACTGTGGTTTGCAGCGGATAGATTTTGTATTATATACACCAGCCCATAAATTTCAACATTGCAGGGGAAGAAGCTTCAGATGAATTCATTTTGTAGTTATGGCAGTACTTGCAGCCCTTAGATATGCAGACCACAGACTTCCAAGGAAAACTAGACAAAATCTACTGGGGAAAAAAAAAAAAGAAAAGTGTTCCCAAATACTAGCCTTTTCTAAATGTTTATGACTCTCTTTTCAGGCTTATACTATGCAGCTTCTAACTGGCCACACAGATTTTCAACACAAATGTAGAAGACAGACATTTGGCAGCTCTCATAGATACAGACACTTCATACTTACTGGGACAAAGCGCAGTGAAAGCTTATAAATTCCACTTGATAGCCAGCTCAGCTTCTTAAAAAAGATTGCTTCCTTTATTTCCTGCCCTCTGCATCAAATCCCCCTTTCCAACACACACAAGATTCAGTACTCCTGGTTCATGGTATTTAGCAGCTGCCCAGCTGTGTGTGTGATGAGGTTCTCCTGTCAGAACGGATTTCATTCCGGATGAGCAACCTTTGCCACCACCGTGTCAGAAGCAGCTAGTCTACCTGAAACCTTTTGAAGGTACACGTATCCAAGAACAGGGAAATAAATCTGTTTGTGCCCTCTAAAACAATCTGTTTTGTGTCTTCTGCTCCTGCGCCAGCGTATTTCTAAGACGAGGGCTGCAGCCAGACGCTTAACTGCTAGGAAGCATTGTACATACACAGGGTGCTACATGCGTATGTCAAAAAGCCAGAAACAGCGCTTTTTTGTTTTCTTTTTGAGAAACGTGCTGGCAATCCTCAAGAGGAGCAGGCAGCATGAGCATCGGTCAGGCTCAGCTGTTCCTAAACAGTTTCCTCTCCGTTGAGTACTGCCTGTGCTGGACTTTATAAGAGGTTGCTGTGTCCAGAACAGAAATTTTAAGTGTGGAATTTGACATATTGCATCACTTAGTGAAAGGCCAAGGCCTCTTGGTGTTCCCACTGCCACCCTCGCACCCTCTCAGGGTGACGTGGGGTCCAGTGGAGGCCTTGCAGTTTTAGGATGTGGTCTTAACTCACTGCTGTCCTGTTAGAGCTGGAGGCAGCCACCTAGACAGCAAGGCTGGTTCACTGGCAGGGAAGCAAAGCAGCAGGGCAGCTGTCTCCAGCCATGCCTGAGATGTGCCGGGCAGCATTTCTTCCACCGTGCTTTGTTTTAGAATATTCATTCTTTAAGAAAATGGATACACCAAAATGTAGGATGGAATTTAAACTCCTTTATGGGCTCCTGAAATTATTAGTACTTTTTTTTTTCTTTTTCCTGATTTAGCTAGTCTTATAGGATATCAATTATTCATTTTCCCACTGTACTTCAAATTGCAGAATCATAATTAAATAAAAGACTCATTTATTCCATTTGACCAAGTTTCTCAACCACAAAAGAAATCACACAGCACAAATGACAGCACTGACAGAGCTCTTGAGTTCTTCTTTGGCTCTCTCACCTGCACTCTGCTGCATGTTCTCTCTGAGAAGTTGACTAAGAAAGAAAAAAAAATTATAGGTTCCACAGGTATGGGTAAATTTATATAGGTAAAGGTAAATTTATATGGGTATAGGTAAACTTACAGGTAAATTTGTTCCACAGGTGTCAAAGTGTGAAAAAGCAGCATTGCTGGAGCTATCTGGCTCTTACAAATTCTGTGAGAAGGATGTACTCCAGAAATACTCCCTTACTGGTACGGACAGGGGCAGATGTGGCTTTTTGAGCCTGGCAGTGAATCACTGTCCCCTGCCTGTACATAAGCTGTTTTGCAACTGCTACAAGGCAAACTTCCCTGGATTTCTAGTGGTTCAGACCACAATTTAAACCAAATGCTTGAAACCCAGGCATCTGGCAAGCCCAACTCTGGAAATGCTAATGCTACTCTGCCAGACACTCAGTGCTTCCCTTAGTCTGCCAGCCTTTGCCAATATTGCAAACTGGCAGCATAAAACACACACAAAAAAAACATTTCATAGGAATAACGTACCCCTCCAGGCTGCTTTACTGCAGCACTCCCGTGTGCCACAGGTGAGAGGAGCCCTTATGCTCTCAATTCATTGCAAGGCCCTCTGATTATTTTTATATTTCTCCTTCCAAGCCTGTGTGTACAAATATTAGGCTTAAGTTTTCTTAACTAAGGGATCTGGAGTGACATAGGATTGAAAAGCTGCATGCCGTATTTTAAGAAGGGCAAGGAATTTCAGCACTTCTCTAAATACATCGAAGGCCTTTCAACAGGCAACCAAAACGTTACTAATTCCATAAACACTTAAAATGCCAGATTTCCTATGTACTTATAATATTTGCTTTTCCCTAAATGGTGTTTTTGTATCAGGAATTCTGAAGATTGCTCAGCTAAGCTCACTCAATATGAGGGTTGTTATCTGAAAAACATACCTGGATTTAGCAGCCTGATGCTTTGCTTAAACAGCAACTTAATAAGAATGAGGCAGGAAACTTGTCTATCATGTAAAAAAGGGCCCATCATTACAAACTTGTTGACTCAGCTATGCTTTAAAAAAGTAAATACAGCAACCAGGGTTTAAACTAAACTCCTCTTGAAAAATCAAGTCAGAGAAAATAAGCAACATATCTGCCAGATGAAGTAATTACTTCAGTTACTTCAGTGACAATGAAGTAACAAGGTTAGTGTCTTATCTGTTTACTGTTTAAACAGCAAGGAAGGCATTGTCGTGCACATCTGGCAAAAAGGTCTCTGAATTCAGAGATACATTTATGACAAAAGGAATTGCTAATAACAGAAAATTCCACATCCATCATACAACAGAGTAGAAGTTCACAAAACATTTCAGAAATATCTTGATTATTTTGTGACAGCTGAAACAAACTTTTTTAATATAATCAAGTCTTAAACACAAAGCCATGCTCTTCTGTCTGCCCTGGAATTTCTGCTGGTTGCATTTAAAAAATTACAAATTGTTTCAAGAAGATTGCCAATGAATTACCTTCAGCCTCTTCCTGATGCTTCAGTGACTCACAGCCATAATGCAGCCAGTGCAAAACTGAATCTACAAAGAATCTACTGGTTCTTTGAAATCTAAAATATATTTAAACCTTTACCAAGGTAATGGTACTTTATAAAACCCTATAGGGTGCAGGTTTTACAAAGAAAAACCTTCTGGGACATAAATACCAGATCGGTAGCAAGTCCACCGAAGGTTTTTGGTTCCCCCGGGTTATCTTTCCTGTTCTTTTTTACATGGTGCAGGAAAAGCCTGGCATTTTACCACTGCCAAAGTCAGCCAGCGTGGGTTCAGTGACTTACAGCAAGAGGAATGCTAACTGCTTCTCCAGATCCCACATACCCAGCTCACAGGATGCACTCCCTACCCCATGCAACAACATTTTAAAAATCGTAACATTTCTGCTGGGGCCCACGTGCCACCTGAAGACGAAAGGTGTTTGCACAGGATCTAATGCGATAAGGCTTGCAGCAAGTCCTGACAAAGTTTTCCCAATGCCCTTTAGCACCAGCCAAGGGATGAGCAGCCACGAGAAGCGATAGAGGTTTGCCTTGTATTTACAGCAAAGCATTGCTGGCTAGAAAGCACTGGACAGGGCTGCTAAAAACATTGTCTGTTCTAGCAAAGGTGATGAGCAGGCTCAGAATTAGTTAAGTTATATACGTTTCTGTGCTACCCTCACATTTTGATGCAATTGTCTCAATTACAGATGACAGTTTCTATTAAGGGAAAAAAATGCAGAGTAAAAAAAGTTTCTGGATATGGCATGTTGCAGCAAGAAACCCCAGCCCCATGCTAGCAGCCTCCTCCTCATTAGGAGGGTTTTTGCTCATCAAGGCTCGACCTCCGGGGGGGGAAGGGAAAGCCTGCCATGTCATTAATCACTGCATCTTCCACATATCTTGTCCTCAAAAGAATTGCAATTAATCTGGCGGCCTCTGAAAAGCAGGAGAAGCACACCGTCATGCTTTGGCATGACTGCATAAGTGTGAGATAGTTGGACAAAAAAGCTTTTTATTCCCCCTCCTACAGGAGCCTCAGGGAATTCAGCTTCCCTTCAGTAACTCCTGCGATCTACAAAAAGCTATTTTTTGCAGTGCTGTGTGACTGAGCACTTCAGAGTAACACGTCTTGGTAACTAACTCTTCCCATCGACAGCCGCACTGGGGCCTGCTTATAAAATAGGCCCAAACCGGTGGGAATGGAGAGGAAAACTGCCTGGGACTGACTTCTCCAAAGTGTCAACAATTGCTGGTGAGTAAAGGATGCTCAGTTTCTCATAGGCCTGTTTTCCAACTCTCCAGGCAACTTGGCGACAAGGAGCACTGAGCAGTGCCAGCGGTGACTGGGACACATGCTGAGGAGCTGGCTGGCTTCTAGCTCTCCGAGCTGCACACACCAGGTTTCTCATGGTGCACCCTCCAGGGGATGAGATCCAGTTTCCAGATGATTGCGATGTTTGCTGATACCTGTCTTCAGTCAGCAAGCATGAATAAGGTACAGCTATTCAATTAAATAGAGCTTTGAAATTGTTTTAATCAGAAATTAAGGAGTTATGCCTCCCAACATCAAGGCGGCTAAATATGATACCTGTTGGCAGGTAGAGAGGAAAAAAGAGAGCTGCATATGCAGCTGAATACACAAGTTGCATGTCTGGGAGGAGAGCCTCTGTTCTCACCCCTCTTTGGTGACAGGCATAGGGGAGAGGGGAGGTGGGTGAACGGCACCAGCCCCTCTCCCCACTGTCCTGGTTTCAGCTAGCACAGAATTAATTTTCTTCCTAGTAGCTGGTGGAATGCTGTGTTTTGGCTTAGAATGAGAAGAGTGCTGATAACACCCCGATGCTTTAATTGTTGCAGAGCAGTGCTTATACTAAGCCAAGGACATCTCAGCCTTTGCTCTGTCCTGCCAACGGGCAGGCTGGGGGGGTGCAGTAAGAGCTGGGAGGGGACAGACCCAGGACAGGTGACCCAAACTAGCCAAAGGGGTATTCCATACCATCTGACGTCATGCTAAACAATATATAGGGGTGGCTAGCCGGGGGGAGGGGGCCGGACTGCTCGGGGTTAAGCTGGGCATCGGTCAGCGGGTGGTGAGCAATTGCATTGTGCATCACTTGTTTGTACATATTATTAGTAGTAGTACTATTATCATCATTGTATTATTATTATTATTATTATTATTATTTTCCTGTCTTATTAAACTGTCTTCATCTCAACTCACGAGCTTCACTTTCCATTTCTCTCCCCCGTCCCAGAGAGGGAGGGGGGAGGGTGAGCGAACGGCTGCGTGGTGTTTAGCTGCCAGCCGGGTTAAACCACGACAGTCTTTTTGGCGCCCAACGTGGGGCTCGAAAGGTTGAGATAACGGCAGATCTGACCAGGATTAGGGGGGCCCTGCCTCCAGCCAGGGGGAGGAAAGGGACAATCGAGTTTATTGGACTGTGTGGATTCGATGGCCTGGCACATCACGCGCACAGAAGTATAAGGCTTTAGTAGACACCGGTGCACAATGTACTATAATGCCATCGAGCTATAAAGGACCAGAGCCCATCTATATTTGTGGAGTGACAGGGGGATCTCAGCAGTTGACTGTATTGGAGGCTGAAGTGAGTCTGACTGGGAATGAGTGGGAAAAGCACCGCATTGTGACTGGTCCGGATGCTCCATGTATCCTTGGCATAGACTATCTTAGAAGAGGATACTGCAAGGACCCAAAAGGGTTCCGGTGGGCTTTTGGTATTGCTGCCTTAGAGACAGAGGGCATTAAACAATTATCTACCTTGCCTGGTCTCTCAGAGGACCCCTCTGTTGTGGGGTTGCTGAGGGTCGAAGAACAGCAAGTGCCAATTGCTACCACAACTGTGCACCGGCGGCAATATCGCACCAACCGAGACTCCCTGATTCCCATCCATAAGCTAATTCGTCAATTGGAGAGCCAAGGAGTGATCAGCAAGACTCATTCACCTTTCAATAGTCCCATATGGCCAGTGCGAAAGTCTAATGGCGAGTGGAGACTAACAGTGGACTATCGCGGCCTGAACGAAGTGACGCCACCACTGAGTGCTGCAGTGCCGGACATGCTGGAACTTCAGTATGAACTTGAATCGAAGGCAGCCAAGTGGTACGCCACAATTGATATCGCTAATGCATTTTTCTCCATCCCTCTAGCAGCAGAGTGCAGGCCACAATTTGCCTTCACTTGGAGGGGAGTCCAATATACTTGGAATAGGCTGCCCCAGGGGTGGAAACACAGCCCTACCATTTGCCATGGGCTGATCCAGTCTGCACTAGAGCAGGGGGAAGCTCCTGAACACCTGCAGTACATCGATGACATTATTGTGTGGGGTGACACAGCAGAGGAAGTTTTCGAGAAAGGGAAGAAAATAGTCCAAATCCTTCTGAAAGCCGGTTTTGCCATAAAACAAAATAAAGTCAAAGGACCTGCACGGGAGATCCAGTTTTTAGGAATAAAATGGCAAGATGGACGTCGTCAAATCCCAATGGATGTGATCAACAAAATAACAGCTATGTCTCCACCAACTAACAAAAAAGAAACACAGACTTTCCTAGGTGTTGTGGGGTTTTGGAGAATGCACATCCCAAATTACAGTCTGATTGTAAACCCACTCTACCAAGTAACTCGTAAGAAGAATGAGTTTGAATGGGGCCCTGAACAACGACAAGCCTTTGAACAAATCAAGCAGGAAATAGTCCATGCAGTAGCCCTTGGGCCAGTTCGAACAGGACCAGATGTAAAGAATGTGCTCTACACTGCAGCCGGGGAGAACGGCCCCACCTGGAGCCTCTGGCAGAAAGAACCTGGGGAAACTCGAGGTCGGCCTCTGGGGTTTTGGAGTCGGGGATACAGAGGATCTGAGGCCCGCTATACTCCAACTGAAAAGGAGATATTGGCAGCATATGAAGGAGTTCGATCTGCTTCGGAGGTGGTCGGTACTGAAGCGCAGCTCCTCCTAGCACCCCGATTACCGGTACTAGGCTGGATGTTCAAGGGAAGGGTCCCCTCTACGCATCATGCAACTGATGCTACATGGAGCAAGTGGGTTGCACTGATTACTCAGCGGGCTCGAATAGGAAACCCCAGTCGCCCAGGAATATTGGAAGTGATCATGGACTGGCCAGAAGGCAAATACTTTGGGATATCATCAGAGGAGGAGGTGGGTCGTGCTGAAGAAGCCCCACTGTACAACCAGTTGCCAGAGAATGAAAAGAAATATGCCCTGTTCACTGATGGGTCCTGTCGTATTGTGGGGAAGCATCGGAGATGGAAGGCTGCTGTATGGAGTCCTACGCGACGAGTTGCAGAAGCTGCTGAGGGAGAAGGTGAATCGAGTCAGTTTGCAGAAGTGAAAGCCATTCAGCTGGCTTTAGACATTGCTGAACGAGAAAAATGGCCAGTTCTCTATCTCTACACCGATTCATGGATGGTAGCAAATGCCCTGTGGGGATGGTTACAGCAATGGAAGCAAAACAACTGGCAGCGTAGGGGCAAACCTATCTGGGCTGCTGCATTGTGGCAAGATATTGCTGCTCGGGTAGAGAACCTGGCTGTGAAAGTACGCCACGTAGATGCTCATGTGCCCAAGAATCGGGCTACTGAAGAACATCAAAACAACCAGCAGGTGGATCAGGCTGCTAAGATTGAAGTAGCTCAGGTGGACCTGGATTGGCAGCATAAAGGTGAATTATTTATAGCCCGATGGGCCCATGACACCTCAGGCCATCAAGGTAGAGATGCAACATACAGATGGGCTCGTGATCGAGGGGTGGACTTGACCATGGACGCTATAGCACAGGTTATTCATGACTGTGAAACATGTGCTGCAATCAAGCAAGCCAAACGGTCAAAGCCTCTTTGGTATGGAGGACGATGGCTGAAATATAAGTATGGAGAGGCCTGGCAGATTGATTACATCACACTCCCTCAAACTCGCAATGGCAAGCGCCACGTACTTACAATGGTGGAAGCAACCACCGGATGGCTGGAAACATATCCTGTGCCTCATGCTACCGCCCGGAACACCATCCTGGGCCTTGAAAAGCAAGTCCTATGGCGACATGGCACCCCAGAAAGAATAGAATCAGACAATGGGACTCACTTCCGAAACAACCTTATAGACACTTGGGCCAAAGAACATGGTATTGAATGGGTGTATCACATCCCCTATCATGCACCAGCCTCCGGGAAAGTTGAACGATACAATGGCCTGTTAAAGACTACCTTGAAAGCAATGGGCGCTGGGACGTTCAAAAACTGGGATACGCATTTGGCAAAGGCCACCTGGTTAGTCAATACTAGGGGATCTACCAACCGAGCTGGACCTGCCCAATCAAACCTGTTACGTACTGTAGATGGGGATAAAGTTCCTGTAGTGCATGTAAAAAATATGCTGGGTAAAACAGTCTGGGCTACTCCTGCCTCAGGAAAAGGCAAACCTATTCGTGGAATTGTTTTCGCTCAGGGACCTGGATATACTTGGTGGGTGATGCAAAAGAACGGAGAGGTCCGGTGTGTACCTCAAGGAGATTTAATACTGGGTGAGAATAGCCCATGAACTGAATTGCACCATGTTAAATAGTATATTATACTGTATGTTATCACTACCATGATTACTATAGGTGACTAATTAGAATGTATGGAAAAGAGTGTAACCTGAGCATGACATAAATGGTATGGAATAAGGGGTGGATAGATGTCCTGGTTTCAGCTAGCACAGAATTAATTTTCTTCCTAGTAGCTGGTGGAATGCTGTGTTTTGGCTTAGAATGAGAAGAGTGCTGATAACACCCCGATGCTTTAATTGTTGCAGAGCAGTGCTTATACTAAGCCAAGGACATCTCAGCCTTTGCTCTGTCCTGCCAACGGGCAGGCTGGGGGGGTGCAGTAAGAGCTGGGAGGGGACAGACCCAGGACAGGTGACCCAAACTAGCCAAAGGGGTATTCCATACCATCTGACGTCATGCTAAACAATATATAGGGGTGGCTAGCCGGGGGGAGGGGGCCGGACTGCTCGGGGTTAAGCTGGGCATCGGTCAGCGGGTGGTGAGCAATTGCATTGTGCATCACTTGTTTGTACATATTATTAGTAGTAGTACTATTATCATCATTGTATTATTATTATTATTATTATTATTATTTTCCTGTCTTATTAAACTGTCTTCATCTCAACTCACGAGCTTCACTTTCCATTTCTCTCCCCCGTCCCAGAGAGGGAGGGGGGAGGGTGAGCGAACGGCTGCGTGGTGTTTAGCTGCCAGCCGGGTTAAACCACGACACCCACCCAGACTCCTAAATGGGGACTGGTCTTTCCTCTATATTCCCATTGAAAGAAGCACTCAGGGTGCAGTCTACGCTCCCATTCAGACCAATTTTTGCAGCAAATGACAGCGCTTGAAAGCCGAGAGCAGTTCGCAGCTCTGCACATAAGCACAAGAGGAAATTTAGAGAGAGCTGAGCCTGTGCCAGCTGCTGGAGCCAGGTCCTCAGGAGACAGCTCGGCTGGCAGCGGCTGCACTGCTGCTTGCCTTTGCACAGCAAGCAACATGTTATTTGTTGTTTGACAGTGCCTGTTCTCACTTGTGCTCCACTTCAGACGGTGTGGTTAAAAGGGGAAAAACTGCATTAAAAGGCAAAAGTTCATCTTCTGCAGACCTTCCAGCTGATGCTTCTTCAGTATGAGAGTAAACCCCTCTGTACCGACAGGCCATGCGCCCTGGGAACAGGGGAGCCATTCAAAGAATAGTATCTGCAAAGAGAGAGCCCTAGTATGCATAGTGCCATCCCTTTTCTGCCAAAGAGCAGTTAGTTGCAGCAATTAGTTGCCAGTATGAAGTCCTATTATTTCAGATTAAACTTAAAAAGTAAGGCATGCCCTGGACAGTTCCCCCCAGGAAACACAAGCCGGCTTTCTGGCCCCTGCCAATGCAGCCAAGCACAGCCTCGTGCATTGGGGAGCGGGCCTTGCACCAGCACAGCACGTTGGTCGGCTGGGGGCTTGGGGACACGCACTGCTGCATGCCCACTGGGCTCCTCCTGTGGTGGGGAGGCCTCCTGCACTCTTGGGAGGGATGTAATCACAGCAGCATGTGTGGTTGAACTCCTGCAGGGAGCCCTGTAAAAGGGTAAAATAAACCGAGTGTGCCACCAAGGGTCTCACCAAGCGTTTCCAGGCACTGCTGCCTGCAGTCGGGCTGCTGGCACAGGGAGCACTCCTCCTCCTCACTGTACCCAGGTCACAGCAAGGGAGCACGGCTCTGCAAACGGTGACACGATTACCTCTCCGTCCTTATGAACTAGGGCTTATTTCTGAAGAGAAATGAACATGACCTATCCTTTTGAAGAAAAAAAAGCGCATTCAATATTTTAGATTTATAATTAAAAGAATAAAATGATTACTTGTTGTTGCTAAGCGATCAGGAAGTATTTCTATTAATAAAATCATAATAGAAAAGGTCAGTCATGATGTAATATCGCCCATGATAGTGATGCCTGGCTGCAGCCCTTCTGTTGCACACACAAGGCTTTCAGCACTGCAAAGCTGCCCTTGCTCCACAAGGAAATACTGTTTCAGAACATGATTAATATCATGTTCATAACAGCTCACATTGCTGTGGCCAGCTGTCAGATAATACTCGAGGAAGACAGCACAGGTTTAATTCAGAAGGCAGTTGAATCCTCCACATGACACCTCAGTCAGAGGTTAAACTGGCGCACAGCTGTGAAGATCCACCTTCACTCTCCCAAGCCTCATCCACAGCTGAGATGCAACAAAAACAATACCATTTTTTTTTCTGATGGTCCATCACCAGAGATGCAGCAATAGTAAACCTGGCATGAAAAGACAAGACAATGAAGTAGCACAGAAGAGGGATAAATAGGAGAGGGTTTGAAAGAGATGGGAGAAAACAAATTATCTTCCTTATCTTCATGTATTTTTAAAAACACATTTCCTGCACCTTTACAGACCAAAGGATGAAAATATGGTTTTGGCCAAAACTACTCATCTAGTGATGCTAAAATTCTCTTAGGATACCCAGAAGAGCACCAGAGGAGGGTCATAGTTCACAGTTACAGGACATGGAGGGTGGCAGACAGAGCACAGAGCACACTGACAGCTCTCAGGGAGTGTCACAGATTGAACTTCATTGTGGACCTCTAATTCTAGAGGCTTTTCATTTTCTGATGTCTGATAAGAAGCATCCCTTCTATTCTTGGGCAAGCAAAATGTCTCCAGCTCCACTTCAGCCTCTGCTCTCAGCACCAGAAGAGGAGAATCTGAGCATCCTCAACCTGATAACGTTTCAACAAATCCTGCAGAGTGGGGTTAGGAGTGATCCAGGCCCCACCACCCACTCAGCCAGCACTGCCCGTTTCTCCCCATCCCTGCCTGGGCCAGTCAGCCCTCCACAAAGCCCTCCTGCTCTCCCTCTAGGCACCGCTAACCTCCCCCAGCACCACTCTGCTGACAGCACACAGGGTGTTCCTTGGGGTTTCCTGGACAGGCACACACCAAAGTGCAATTAGCAGCAAACACCATTAACACAGTTTAGATTGGCTTCTGAATTCAGCTTAAAGAGGCTCCCGTGCTTTTACTTACTTTCCTACACGCTCACAAAGCCTCTCCTGGGATGAGCATCTCCCAAGCTTCATTTGTTTTCTGGGTTTGACTCATCTGGGACCTGCAAGTGGTACTTTTTTTCCCTTTGTGCAGCCATAGCATCCCTTCTGCCTGCTTGTCCAAGACGGAGAGCAACTTCAGCAACGATGTTCTCCAAAACACCAAATAACACTTCTTGCCTCCTCAGCAGTGTTCTCTCTTATATTATCAGATTATTTTTCTTTTTAAATCCATGGATCAGAGTGATCATATCACGGTCAGTGGGATTTGACTACATATTTGAATATTTCCTTGCATATAGGTGGGTTTTTCAGTTATCTCAAACTTAAAAAAAATAAAAAAATTATAACTTACAGACCTGCTGCAACTTCTGCAGAGAAAAATTTATGAAAAGCTTTACGGTACCTGCGGACAGAATCCAAGCAATATTATAAAACTTTTTGCATAATTTCTACGCCATATTAGAAGCCTGAATCTTGGATGCTTCACAAAAGTATCATAAAAGGGCTCCTGCATTGTTCTCTGCTACATAATGAGTCGTATCACTCCCTCTCTCATTGCCTATTCTTTTCTAAGTCACCTGCCTTGACTTTCCAACTACCTACACAAGAACGGTAAAGACCTGAGTAAAAAAAAAAAAAAAAAAAAAAAAAAAAAAAAAAGTTCACTAGATTTTCAACACCGATATACATTATTTCATTTACTGTACACAGAATTCAGATTTTTTTTTTTCAGCTGCACTTTGACTGAGATAACATCAAAAAGGTAAATTCAGATGTTACAGCTGTAGGAAAAGCAATTATATGGTAAAGAAGCCAAAGGCCTGCAACTGACTCTCCTGGAGCATCATACCACTGCTGAAGGCACAACCATTTTTATGCTGCTCAGTAAGAAGGAATAATAAATGCACAAAAATACTAGGAGCTGTTCTTTGTTACAGATTCAGGAGAAACAACCAGCCAAAAAGGTAACCGATAAGATGCAAACTAATATTCCTTGCAATGTTGTTCTTGGCAAGATGCATAAGATTCACAGAAAAGGGACTCTGGCACGCATCTCAAATCATGCAGACAATCCCACAGTTTAATGGACTGGGGGCAAAGTGAAAGCGAAGAGAAATTTTTACCAGAAAGATAATTGTCAATGCAGAAAACCCAAGCTGAGTCAAAGATAAATGCGCAGCTTCCTCTAATAAGCAGGATTATCACAGTAGGAGCATCACTCAGCATCACCCTGCACCCACGATCTGGGGCTGTTCCCACAGCAGAACTCCTCCAGGCTCAGCAGGAATGCTTCACACAGGACAAGCAAAGAAAACACAGCAAAGCACCCGTTCTTAATCAAAGATGAGAACTTACCCAAACAACTGCATTTTTGAGTACTGAAACAGCAAGAGACACAACTCATCTCCCACGCATACAGCATCCTTGTGCTTGACTCTCAATGCGGCATCTCATTGCCATTGCGTTAGCAACTGTACAGTACAATCAACACAAAAGTCTTGCTGCAATGGATAAGGAGAGAAAATGTGTCTGGTTTTGCAGACGTTATACCCTAATTACGCTTTTAAACAACCCATCAGTCCATATACATCTCTCAGTGAATGAATTCAAGGTACAGATGGTGCATTGGTAAGGACGCTATACTGATTTAATCTCCAGTTACACGCAGAGGCACAGACATGTTTGCTCTGGCCACACACAGTCCCAGCCTACCTAGGAGGGTGCTTGCCAGATTAACTTTGATTTCACTTCCTCAGCACAAGACTAGCTGCAGCACAGCACAGCCAGCATCTCCCTGATGGGCAACCCATAGCTAGTGCCCAGGGGAGGCAATAAGTATCAAGCAAACATCACTGCCTTCCCACCCAGCCTCCCAGGCAAGAGGCAGCCTATTTGCATTTAATGATACCATACTTAAGACGATATGTTTAATAATCCCTGTTGTCAGGCTGAAGCTCTGCTCTGGGAGCTCCAAAAATCATGAACAGAAAAAGCTGTGGCTTAGCCTCAGTTCCTTTGAAAAGAGCAGCCCATCTGCAGCAGGAGACCAAGGGAGGAACACACCTTCAGAGAAGGTACAATTCAGACACCAACAAAAGCAATGTAATATTAGATGATTGCTTACTGTCACACAAGAAACCAAATAATACCTTTACAATGCAAACCCTTCTAAAAATGAGCAGACAATGGGAGCCAAAGCTCTGGCTTTTAACAAGACTGGAACATCAACTCTCAGCTCTGATTTAAGTCCTTTTCCTATTTTTTGGTCCAAATTTCCTTTTCTTGATATATGTGCATGTGCTCTAAGCAAGAGTAAATTGCCTTAAAACTCAGTTCACCTGTTGTTTTTTTTTTTTGGAAATCATTTATATCTTCAAACACATGAATGAAAATAGCCCAGAGTCTGTTATAAACATCTTTGACTGTAGTATCCAACATCCCATGCTTCGGGCTAATCCTCTTACGGTGATTAGCAGCAGACCAGCAGGGCTGTAAGGAGGGACTTAAACAGGCTTTGGCCTCAGCCTGGGTTCACAGCCCAGACCAGCTCCTACACTTCCCATGTCAGTGGCTCAAACTGAATTCAAAATCCCCACTAATTAAATACATCTAAGGGGTGGCTGGATAGGAGAGGAAAACTAAGACTTGCCAGAGAGAATGAGGAGTTTATGTCGTGTGCACTCAGGATGAAAGGAGTGAAACGTTAGGGTGGAAGGGGCAGGTGATGGACGTACTGGAAAAAGGTGACAGTGTGCCTGTGCCCACCGAATAACATGCCTAGGAAGCAAACCACAGCCTTCTGCAAAGTTTGGGGCAAAATCACAGCTCTCAGGACAAATGACGTGTCCATCAGTGGCTGGGTTTCCGCCTGGGTTTTCAGTGCATGAAAACAGCGTATGTCACACAAAGTTACCCTGAGTGCCTTACCAGCCGCTCTTCACACACTGTGTCAAGGCCAGCTACAGTCCCGCTGCTTCCCAGCTCCCAATTTTTACCCATTTGCCTATTTTTCACTCATCACTAGCAAGACAAAGCTATACATTAGTTATTATTTAGAAGGCTTCATCTTCAGCAATTGCACTGTGCAAGCTGTTAGCTCTTCCGAGATTCATTTTGAGCTATCTAATTAAAACCAACTAAATCCACTGACCACACACGCCATTCCTGGTAGCTAACAATAATTTACACCCCAAAAAAATCAACTCACCTGCTCTGTAGCGAGACAGAGCAGCAGTTTAATAATGAATAGCTTCCGATTTGCCTGCTCTCTTTATTTTCTCCTTCAAATTTCTCTGTGCCTTCCGACCAAGAAGTTTGTTCAGATCTGAGTGTACTGTTTTCCAATCCAGAAAACTGCATTCTGAAAATTGGATCAAAACTATCTGATCCTCTTATGAAGCCTCAGTTTCATTGTTTCTTCCTAAGGCTAGCCAGGTTATTTTAAAAAGCAGAGCACTTTACTTATTCCACTTAAGATAATAAAAATTACGCTGGAACATGAAATTAACTTTAAACAGCAAATTTAGCTTGGGAAAGTCCATACGGTTTCACTTCTATTGTACTTCATGAGAACAAAAACAAGTGAGGAATGAAGTAGGAATGGAGCTTCCCTGCACAGAGCAGACTCCCAGAGAAGCAGAGCAACGCCAGGTGGCCTGGGAGCACCTTTACTCCCTGCCACAAGACACCAGTTACATTTGGAAAAAAATAACTTCAAGAACTGTTCTGAAGGATTATCAGTGAATTCTGTGAAGACAGGAGTGAGCCTAGGTAAGTATGCACAATTAACAAAGATCAGATCAGTAGTTTCACATTAATATCACTGCTACGAGTTCTCACAGGGGCCATAAGGAGGACTCCATCCTGCAAACCACAGCTCTTTGCATTTGCAGACAGCAAAAGGCCCAGCACGGGGGAAGGTGCTGCTGGTAGCGCATGAGCAGCAAGCAATTGGGTGTTTGAGCCATCGTGGCAGAGTAATGGCCAGAGTAATGTGGCCATAACATAACAGCACCAGGGGGATAAAAGGAAGCAAGCACGTCACAGCAAGCTTATGAAAACAAGGAATTTTTAAAGGTGAGAGATACGGAAAGCTTAAGTGTGCAAGGGATGAGACACCCTGGCAAAGAGGAGCACATCTCCTTGAGATGGTTTGTTTTTCAAAAGCTTTGTTTTTCTCTCCATCTTCTAAAAGAAGTCGTCACTGAATTTGTTAATGAGTATTTGTTAATGACCTCTCCGAGCATTGAAGAAAACCTTGTCAACATGAAGCTGAGGTAGTTAACCGTATTGCCATTCACTCTTCGTATTTAGAGACTATACTGCTCACCCCACACCTTCACAAAGAAAGTAAAAAAAATTAGTTTTAATACCATTTCCTTTTTAAAACTAGTTTAAATTCAAAAGTTCCTGCAAGGCTGCCAGAAAAAGCATGGTTGCTTTACACACTACAGATTTATTCCCCATGCCTTCACATTTTTTCACCTTCCCTAGATGATGCGTGTATTTCTCTGCTGCATGAAATATTTTGAGTAAGGGGTTTTCCCTAGTCATACATTTGTCCTCAGACAACTTAGAACTCCTCCTTTTCTTTACTTTCTGCCAGTTTCCTCCCCTTGCATACTTAACCTCCTGTATTAACTATAAGCCGGCGTTGCCCCCCCGGCCTCCCCAGTGCTCCCCATTTCCTTTTCATTACTGCTTCCTGGGCAAACAGGCTGCAGTTTGTACCTGAGCCTCCGTTTCGTGCAAACATTCTCCAATCAGATTGTCCTCACAATTAGCTGCAATGGTTATTAATAACATCTTTCAGGCCAAGGTTCAGGAGGTGCAACCCCAGCCTCTTCACTGCAAACAGAGGCCATCTGTGCCCTCTTCCACGCCGCTGGCAGCCAGTGCTGGTGCTCAGTCAGGGTGCAGGTTCCTGCCTCCCCTTTGCCAGGGGTGCCAGCTCCGACCGCTCCTTTTTTAGTCTGTTTGAAACAAGCTCCTCACGCTTCTTCACCAATACATCCCCTACAACAATCCCCCGAAACATCTCAAAAGCAAACCAGCAAACAGACCATGCAACCCTCCCACGGGGTGCTGTACAGCAGAGCCCAGGCAGATAGATGGAGCCAGGGCGCAAGGTGGTGGCTGCGCAGTTTTTCCAAGGCAAATAAGAGCTAAATTTCAGGGAGATGTGAAAAAAAGCCTAAGGTATGCCTCCTCCAGATGAGGAGGCAGCAATAAAATGGGAAATTGTCTTTTTCTAGGTTCATTAATATAGATTTCAAGGTTCACAATCATCTCTCAACAGGGAGCACAAAGTCTTGATGTCCTGGAATCGTCCCTGTGAGTGGGCCCATGGAAAACTTTAGATGGGGCACTAAGTTCTGTGCACCAGAGAGAATTAGTGATGGGAGCATGCAAGTGGCATCTCCAAGGCCCAGTTAACTCACGTAAGTTACTGTCTCTTTTTTTACCATAAGCTCTTAACCAATACATGATTTGCTATGGATAAACTGAAGTTCATCTGTGAAATAAGTCTCCGTTGAAAAACTCAGCCTTCACTTTCCTTGTCAAGCTGCTGGCAGTGATACCAAACAATTGCTCCAAGCACTTCTTACATTCATTGCGATCGCAATGCGGTTTGCGAGCCAAGTATGCTTAACATATTTCCTCAGGTTACTTTTGTTTAAGCAGCTTTAAAATTTCTTCTTCAGCGAAGTGGGAACAGAAGCTTCCTCTCACACCTCTCCCTGCCAGGCTGCCACAATTCACCAGGCAGTCTCTGGAGAATCACACACGCCTGAGGACATGCTGCTAGCCAGTGCAAAGCACTGCCACTGAGCGCAGGAAGGATGTGTGTGAATGCCCCTGCAGACCCTTCACTGTGTTTTGATTTGTGGAAGAAAACATCTTTCCCAACTCTAGGTTCTCCTATGCAATTGATATTAGGACACTTTATTGGGAAAGGAACCTAAAACATGTCTCAGACTTCCAGAAAACTAAACATTGGTCATAAATTCTTTCAGTTTATCGGTTATGTGAACATTTTCTTCCAGCTTCACTTCAGGGCTGGCTGGTTTTGCTCCCTTGTTCTGTTCTGCAGAACAATTTATACAAATACACCTCTGGGGGTATCTGCTTCAGGAGAAAAACATGGAAGAACACAAGCTGGCAGAGGAGAGAAGGGTGGTGGTGCTCAGGGAAGGAAATGTCACACCCCTCCTCATCTGTCAGCCCACTGGGTCCCTGGCCCTGCCTGAGTGTGGGGAAGGGCTCCTGCTGGTGCCTGCAGTGTGGAGGTTTCTCCCCACAGGAGGGCACAGAAGGCAGGCATCTTCTTGACAAATTTAGGTCCTGAGAAGAGCTGAATAGCCAGGCGGACTGGAAATGCAGTGAGTATCAGGAGCAGCAGCAGCAGTGGAAATCATAGGTAAGATAAAGGAGTTTAAAAGCCCTCAAAAATGAGATCGAAGACTGAAACCCTCCAACACCATGACCTAAATACACAGTCACGGCTTTTCAACACAGGATAAAAAAGGCAAAACAGAAATAGCAGCTTCAAAAGGGAGCTGCGAACAATGCTGATATCCAGAATAGAACAAAGAGAGATCAATAGAAAAAAAGTTTTCATCTGCCTCCAAGAGCTGAAACAGCCTGGGAGTAAGTTTCCCAAAACGTACTTCCAAATACTAGTGGATAAAACCTACGTTAATCACAATGTGGCAATCTGAGAGCCCAACTGCACTAAAGTCTTCCAGGAAAAGTACAGAAAATAGACATGGAAATGAAGCAGAGAGGGTAGGGGAGAAAGACTGTGAACTTATTGATCACAGGAAGAATTTTTTTTTATTTTTATTTTTAGTTAAACTTTTTGGGTAGAAGCCTGCAGGTCACTCATTGCTTCTGCTGCAAAACTTTCCACTGCTCCTGCAGAAACCCCTTCTGGACTGGCTGTTCAGCTGTCACCCTCATGCAAGCTACGCACAGCCCACTGACATCTGAAAACCCTTGCAAAATCATGGAGCCCACCACTGCCTTACATAATTTCCCCAAATGTGCACAGCACGATCCCAGTCTGCAGTATTTGCCCGTATGTCTGATTTCAAACTGGTCTCCCATGCCTACGGGCTGCTAGAAATGAGCAGCAACTGCCCAGGAAACACTATCTCACCGTGGGCAGAGGATGAAAGAGCAGCGTTATTTTACTCTAGCAATTCTCTGGCTGATGTCAGGAATCCTCAGTGTTTATAGGACATCTGAAATATCCCCAGTTTTTTGTTCAAATCACCGCCTAGCCTCTGCTTTTGGCTGTCAACATTCAGAGGGACAAGGAAATGTTCGCTGCTCTGAGATGAGAGGAAAGCACTGACACGATGGGGGCCTTTTAGGGAGCAACAGCAAGATGTGGGAACACCACACTCGCTCATGGGGAGCCTTTTCATGCTCTACTTGTTCCTCTTTCACATACACGTTAATGTGGTTTGGGGGGACGTGAAGAAAGAAAAAAGCTTTCCTTTGCTGAAAAGAGCTGCTGAGGGGAGCTTTATTACCTGGTGTATCTTAATTGCCTGGGGTTTCCTCCCCTTGGGTTTCACAGTCAGTGTTTGGACTTTCTCCTTGCACAAAGCACCTGCAGGAAGGAGCCACGTTTTTCCCATAGCAAAATCCTGCAGAGCAAGTCAAGGGGAAAACTAGAGTCACAGGACCAAATTCTGAGAAACATCACAAATGTTGGATAGACTTGCACTAGAAAAGAGGCCTGTGTGCTGTACGTGGTGTTTTTGTGTCCTCAGAAGGAAGGGACGCAGCAATTCCCTCCTTGTCCTATGAGTTTCTACCATCATGCAACTTACCAAGTCCAGAGGCCCAAAGCTCTGTGCATTCCTCTTTGCCCAGTTTCATTAACTACAAACATTTTTTAAATGACAGACACAGTTTATGGGAGCCGGTGCCTGCTCCGTGGGCCCTGTCCATCCAGCTGACCAGGACTCCAGCAGGGACAAGCTGCAGAAGCACCATGACGCACCCTCCCACCTTCCCTGAGGAATAATAAACCCAGCCTTACTATCTGAGTCTGCGGGACGCTGTAAATGAGGTGAGCAACACTAATCCTGCTTTATGGGCAGGAACATTTGTTTCTTGCCCAGGGTTGCAAGCTTCCCCCGAGGAAGAAGCAAATCACACTAATTGGACTTGACGAGCAAGGCTCCTACAACTCACTGTACCTGAGTGCTACCTCCACAAAATCTGGCAGGAACTTTGTGCTTTCAGTAAAACCCCACGGGTCACAGCAGTAATTCCACAAGAGCTCCCAGGTGAGGCAGGCCCCTGCTCGCCTTGGGGAAGTGCCCACACATCTTATTCTCCTCACATCTCCCAGGCTCAGGGCACCTGGGAGCTCTGGTGATACCACAGGACACGCAGCTCATTAAACGGGGGGAAATTTGTACAAAACACTGAGCAGACCATGCCTGCTGCCGCTGCGTCCCCCGCTCTGCTGAGCAGCAGGGGAGCAGCAAGAGTCTGCAGGGAGAATTTCTCTGCATGTCAGCCACCCAGCCTGAGAGTAACGTGCTCGCAGCATCGAGAAAGACAACATCATCTGCAAGACAGGACAGCCCCTGCCTACGTGGGAGCGCTGCTAAATCACAAGGAGCTCTCACCGCTACCAAAGTGCAGCTCTGCCAACAGAAAGTTCCCCCAAACATTTTTTTTTCCTGTCATTTCTCAGCGAGACCAAAGATGAGGCAGCGATCGCGCTCCAAATGCAAACAGCAACAGCCAGGGGGGCAGACAAAAAGGGTTGCTCCCTCCTCCCGTCATTGGCCTGGGCATGAGGGGGCTGTGGGAGGACAGTGCTGATGTGCAAGAACAACTCTGCACCATTTTTCAGCAAGGGAAGACCGTGAGGAAAACAAGCCTTTCATTTCTCAGCCTCCCCGAACAGACAGCTGAAAAATATATTTATTACACAGACATGGGTTGATGGAGCTCAGATTTGTTGCAAAAAAAAAATCCTAATCTGGGAACTAGGCAGCGAGAAGCCGTGCTGGAGGCTGAAATCCTGCATTTCTCCCTCAGATGCAGTGCAAAGCCCCAACAGGGCGGACAAACAAGTGCAGCCTTCCCAGTGCAACAGTAAAACAGTAATCCGAGACTTCTTTGTCACGGTAATGAAGACTGAAAATGGGAGAAAGAGATCTCAGGCAGTAAGCAGGGTGACAGCACCGGGATAAAGCATCCAAGAGGAGTTCTCGTGCCATTTCTGGTTGGTTTATTGTAGGGTTAAGATACCCTGACTGCAGCCAACTTGGCTGGCATGGGATAGCTCTGAGCACAACGGGGCACTGACACTGCTGTTACTGAGGACATGGCATCAGACGAGAAACATCCTCTGTGGGGGAGAAGCCACGCATCACATCACGGCTTGTTGTATAACTCAGCTGTGCACACACAGAAGCGTGCACGTGGTTTTAAAGGTACCGTCCCCACTGCCACCGCGGAGTGCACCTGAACATACATTTTGGGGAGGCGATGCACAGAAATGCACAGAAAACAAGTGAAACTCCCTGGATGCACGCATAAACCATACAAGCCCACACAGCCGGGGAGCGTGGGCGATGCTGAGGGTGTGTTTAAGCAAGGAAAACCACTTCCAAAAGGTTATTTCTTCACAGTCTTTTGGTGGCTTGTGGTAGTGATTCAGTCAGATGCTAATAGTGCAGCTGACTGTATTTCAGGTGTACCAGTTGCACAAACAGAAAGAAAAAAAGAAAAAAAAAAGAAAAAAATAAGAGCATGAAGTTCGTAGTTTGTACCTTTTTTTTTTTTTTTTTTTTTTTTTTTTTTTTTTTTAATCTGGGCTTGAAGAAGCTGTCAATCACAGCTGTGAATCACATAAAGGCGAAACTAACGGTACAATAATTTTCCATTACACATTTCCCAGAGGAGGAGATGCAGTTGCGTCTTGATATGAAGCACAGAGCGAATATTTCACCTGTCTCACCGTTGCAGCCACTTCACCCCTTTGGACTCTGCGTTATGGACTGCTTGCAGCATTCCTGACAGCCTTGGTTGGAAAATACCACTTTTTATCCACTGTCAGTGTCCCTGGCCCCTTCCCTTCCCAATTGTTTGTTCAGATTCACACAAATGTCTGGGTGCCAGCTCTGAACTCAGTTCCTAGAGACCACCTTTCTGCACGGCTCAGCACCTGCTCGGTTGATCACTGCACATAAACTGAACTGCTCAGGGAAGAGAGAAATGCTCAGCCCCTGTTGCACGGGGCTGGTAATAGCCCCGGTCCTGCCAAAGCAGAGGGAGGGAAAAACACCCCAATTTCCAGACAAACACCTCCCAACCAGCAGCGAATGCCACTGAAGTGGCTGTCAGACTGTAAAAGCAGCACCAGCAGAGGTTTATGCTTTCCTCAAGAGGGCTCTCCGCCGTGGTCAGTATAAACATCTTGCCAGTATTTCCAATATCAGGCAGGAAGCAAAGGGAAAAACACAACAACCAAACAAGCAAAACCACCAGCAGCACCAAGAAACAGCCAAACAAAGCAAATCGAGAGAGACGGTACCTGTTGTAACTCCATCTGCTGTACGACATGGTCCTGTTGCTGCCGACTCCATCCATCTCGGGCTCGGCTACTGCCCTTCCAGCATCCCTCGCCCACCGCAGGCTCCGGCTGCTGCCCTCGGAAAGCAAACACCTGCCCGAGGACGAGGACGAGGACGAGGACGGGCCCCCACGGGCGGCTGCCTCCGGCCTTGCACCGCGGGGCCACGGCTCCGCGGGGGCTCTGCGGCGAGCCGCAGGTGCACGGAGCAAACCACTGCCTGCACAGGGGAGGGACACGGGGAGCTCCTGGGGGTCTCTGCCCACGGGCAGGATGCTCTGAGCTGCCCAGCAGGCACAAAGGCGCTCAGGTAATAAAGGCGAGCAGCAGCGCTAAGCCGCTTAAGAGATATTCGGCGAAGCTGCGCTTGGGAGCAGCAGCTTGCACGCCTCCTGCTCCAGCACACGCTTTTTTTTTTTTTTTTTAATTTATTTATTCTGGTTGCCACAGATACGGGTCCACCGCTCTGACATCAGCCATCTCCCACCCCACAGCGGGTCCCTGGGTCTCTCCAACGCGATTGTTCAGGCAGGCAATAATTAAACCCTCGGCGTGCAGAGGCAGCGCTGGGATGGCCGCAGCCAGCCAGCTCTGCAGGGTTGCCTCCTCTCCTCTCCTCTCCTGTAATTGCCGTATCTGTTAAAATGTGCTGTATTGAACAGGGATCAGCAAGGCCCCAGTTTCTGGCTGCACACGATTTATTGCCGTGTGGAAACCAGGCACGGGCTGTGCTTTTTCACGCACCGAAGTCCCTGCCTCAGGACTCGCTGCACTTCAGGGTGAGCGGCACGGGGAGCAAACCCCATCCACTGGTACCCGCTGTGCTGGGAGTCACAGCAGAGGGGGCAGCAAGGACCACTGTGTGGTCGTCTCCAGTGGTCAAGGATTTTACCTTATTTCTCCTCTGAATCACAACACCCACTTTCACACCCATTTTGTGTGCTCCATGCTGTTTCATGTGGTCTGGATACCATCATTTTGCATTTTGCTATTGAGGGTCTTGCAGCCTGTTTCAGCAGCTGATCTGGGAACCCAGAAGTAAAGGGGACCACCTCTGGTGTTATAAACACCCAAGTCCAATTCTGGACAACACCTGCCATCAACACTTTTACTTCCAGTCTTTATTTTGGGAGGGTGAATTGGCCACACCTGTAATCCCTTCACGGCAGGATAGGCAGAAGCAGCCTAAGAGTTGTTCGTGCTCAAGTTTTAATCCATATCAAATGTTTGCTGCGTGTTCTTTGGCAGCCAACAGCAAGGAATTCCCCGTTTTCAGCACCTGCTCCCCACTCTCAGACAGTGCAGAAGGGGCCCCCTGCTCCGTGCCCACGGCGGTAAGGAGGATACATCCGTGCCACAGCCTCAGGACGTGCTGCCCTGCCAGCAGGAGCCCACAGCTGTGGGCTGAGCCCAAACACTGCTCCTTGCACCCGCCCATGTCCCGTGAGCCCCTAACCACGTCTGTCAACAGGTGGATGTTCCACGCAGGTCGCACGTTTCCATTATCTGCTACCAGTGTTGGAAGTGGGCAATCTGAAAACAGATCTGACCGAACAACCTGCACTACCAGTAGCACTGTTATAAACATCTCTAAAACAGCTTTGATGGGAAAGCCAGCGCCCTGGTAAGCACGTGCAAAGAGCAGACACAAATTAGGCCCGCTTTGACTCAGGCAGCTGAGTCCAGAGGATCTGGAATATTGGGCTTGAGCTATTGCAATGCCACAGAAATTAGACTGGCTCCAGAGCTGCAGCAGCCAGTCAGTGTCCCTGCATTTTCATGCTGGTGTATACCAAGCTGCAAATGAGTGGAAAAGTACCTGCTGAGTCACCAGATGATGCGTAACATTTTTAACAATGGAAAGTCAAAAAAAAAAAACAGCACAGAACAGCTTCAGGTTAGGCATCCCTGAAACAACACGAGGCCTAAGTGTACATTTCAGGCACCCCCTGACAGCACGTTTTCCAGCAGGACCTCGTGTTCAGCTTCCTTCATTCAGGACCGTGCCTGGGTTTCCACCCAAGCGCACCCAGGGCTGCTGCCCGGGTTTCAGCGTGCCACCGAGCGAGGGCCCTACAGCAGGTAAGCTGAGCCTGAGGGCTGCTCCGGCCCCTCCTGACGGGTTCAGGAGCTGAAAGCTTCAGTCATTCGTGGGCACTGCTCCTTGTGCCTGCAACCCAGTGTTTTACAGTGCGGAAATAGGCAGGAGGAATGCTGCTGCTTTGCTGTTCTACGTGCCCTTGTGCTCCTCTGCAAAACAAAGCTCATAAAATTTGGCTTAGTGATTTTCTCTGAAAGTAGGGTACTTACACCCATAAGAGCTTCAAACCAGTGTATCCATCATAGCTCTGTATTTAATCCTCCTTTCAAAGGATAATACTGCTTCTAAAAATTCCCTGTTAGAGTCGTTACAATTTTAGTTTGCTCCCAATGTAATAAACAACTTCATATGTCAGTCTCCAAGCACTCTGCAAAGGAGTCAGCATCATCACCTACATCTCACAGAACAGGAATCAGAGCTCGAGCTCCCCACAGCCACCAAGAAACAAGGAGCAGACGCACATAGTGATGAAGGCCTCCCTGTGCATTGCAATGCCTCCAAGCCCTGCACAGGCACAGAACACTGGCCCTGCGATCATCTCTTGTCTGGAAGTGTTTAGAAACACGTCCCTGTTTTAGCTGGCTGTGCAACCCACGCTTGTTTCAAAGTCCCTCTTTTGGACAGGCTTTGCTACCAGCCACACTGCTGCTACTCGATCGGCTGGTGCTGCACTCACAAACAGCTCCTTCTTTTTTCCTTGTAAGCGATTAACAACATTATATTTGCTGTATGTGCTATATGCGTGCTATTTTAACTCTGTAGGAAAATACTGTAATTACTAAACCAGAAAAACTCTGTAATAACACGGATGCTGATCTTTGTTTTTCAGCAGACTGTGGACTCCTCACAGAGCACATTATGAGAGAATTGCATGCTGCTTTTGTCCATTTGTGCAATTCTAATCACTACAGCAACCTCTTGCTAGCTTTTTAGCCCTGTTCACCCCCCGCTCCTCCCTGCAATATTGGCTGATTTCTCATATTTACAGGAATTGTCATACGTCAAACTCAAGCTTGTGCCTATGGACAGCTATAGCGGCCTTCAGCAAATCATTGCTTTCTTAATACAGATCGGAAGTGAAATAAAAAAAATTGTTTGGGCCACTTGGAGCGTTCCTTGGGCTTAATCAAGGCATGGAGGTGGGCTCTGGTTAGGAAGGCTGACCTAGAGGCTGCAGCCACTGACGGCAGAGCCACCAGAACTGGGCAGCAAAGCCGCTCCTCAGCCATGCAAGGACAGGGAGATTTCCCGTTAGAGCCCATCCTGCTGGACAGCACTGCTGCTGGCATCTCCCTCCAGAGTGGCTTTGCCACAAAAACTTTCCCTACCTTTTGGGTCTCCCACCGAAGCTCACCAGACGGTGAGCGAAGTGTGGTATCTTCCAGCTCTTCCTCAAAGGGACGTCCCAGGCTGACTGCTCTGTCGCTGACCACCACCATGATGGCAAAGTGCAAGCCCAACACGACAAGGAAAGGACCCAGGAGAGGCTAGGAGTCACTAGCACAACAATACTGGAGGCAACCCATGCTACATCCAACCACAGCCCTTCCAAAAGTCATCTCCTATTGCTCAGAGACCCTAATATTGCTTTAATAAATTTAACACCGGTGTGCTATTAGGGAAAACAACACTCTGCTTGTCTGCATCTTGTAGCTCAGTTGGAGCTGCAAACCAATGAGTGATAAGGGAGGAATAACTTTAGAAGTCACCTAAAAAAAAGTCAATCACCACATTTAATCAGAACTAGGAACTGAGGCCAAACCTCTCCAGCTCTTGTCTCTATTCAGTAAGCGTACCACTTGTTAAATCACAATAGTCACACCACTGTTTTTTGTGTTGTTTTTTTTTTTTTTTTTAAAGTAAACTTTCCCATTCACTGCCAGTGCAAAAATCCTGGTGTGTTTTCCCACATAAAAAGAACCTGGGCGGGGAGAGATGCAGAAAGAAAAAAACAACTAGAAACAAATTAGCTCGATTCCAGTCCCCATCTGCTGGAGGATTTTTATATTACATTCATTCCTGGGGACCAACACCCTGGTTATCTGTGAATGCTGTTTCTAGCTTCCCTTCCAAAAAATTACACCAGATACTGCCCCCGCTAATGTGACTGAGCTCCAAATAGGAGGCGAATGAGCACCCACAGCATCAAGCAGCGAGGTTAAGACTGAAAGCCAGGTTCTGGGTAAGGGATGGTGTCAGCTCTGCGAGATGCTGAGCCAGACACCCACCGACCCCTGAATCCCGTAGGAATGACAGCATCGGGCCCCGAGCAGAACCGCGTCCTGCAGCCAAAAGGTGTCGGCATCTCCACCCTGCATTACCCATCTCGCTCCCCTTGCTGTTCCTCCAGGGCTTCTGCAGGCTTCGTGACTCAGCAGCGAGCTGTTAATGCTGCCTTTGGTCATGTTTCTGCAGGCAGCTGCTGATGCTCCTGCAGGTTTCTGTAACTCCTGCGGACGGGAGGCAAAAAAGAGAGCAAGGCGGGCCTGTCCGCAAGGCAATGCTCTGACAGGGACACCCTCTGGCTGGCTCCTAATACTGGGATTTTTAAGCAACTCTACATCCTGCTAGAGAAGTAACTCGGTACCAGGAGCACTAAAGCATGGTTCCTGCTCAGCCTTTTTAGGTCAGGATGCGAAACAAACCAACCAACCACAACAAAAATACCCCATTTACCCTTTTAAAATGAATTTACAAAGCTTAAAAAGGCAAAAGTCAACATTGGTTAAGTGTCAGCAGCAGCCCATGCTAAGGGAATGCTCTGCGCTGAGTGGGAAGCGGGTGTCTGGGCTCCGTTTGCACTTCCAGAGCCCTCCAAAGACATCGGAGATGACAGTCAAAGCAGAGCAGCTCCTGGCAGCAGGATGAGGAACCAGATCAGCAATGGCAGAGCCCAGCTCTTGGGACCTGACAGGGAAAGATGCCTTGCCAGACTTCTTGTAAAGCTAACAGAAAAGGGAATTAGACCCTGGCAGATGCTGACAGCATCATGAAGCTGGCTATTGTGAGGAGGATTTGATGATCTAAGTTGGTTAAGGGAAAGATAAACAGGATAGGTCTAACTTCCTTTTAATTGTATTAAAAAAAAGGATCAAGAAGTTAAGAAGTTCATAAAGACAACTGCACTGGCGAGGTGAGCAGCTTCAGTGCCTTTTAAAATGAAACAAAAAACCAAAGGTGGAGGAGTTCCGAGAAGCAATGACAGACAGACATGTTTTACAGGCGGTATGAGAGGTATTAAAGCACAGACGTTTTGAGTGAAAACACAAAGTCTTGCAGCAGGAAGGAAAAAAAAACACCCAAATTTTGTTTCACTTTCAAGGGTCTGCATTCAAAAGATTTCCCCACTCAAGGTGTCACACCTAGCACCTAGATAAGGGACAGCATTTACTTCCTCCTAACAGCAAGCTTCATTTAGATCTCTTATTTAGCCGAGCAGTGGGTGTTTATGCATAACTTTCTGACTGCAAACTGTACACGCAGGTAACGATGGGCTCCTGTATTCCGATACAGCTGATGACTATGAAAGTTCGGCAAACTACACCGAAATTAAGAATTTGTACGCCATTTTAAGCTGCCTTTACTGTTTTAGATCATAAACATCCTTCTTTTCACGTGAATTCCTTCAGAACAACTCCTTTACAAATCATATTTTTTTTTCCCTTGCTACCAAAAAAAAAAACCAACAGATTTTAGAGTTTACGGAACAAAATACTCTGAAACAGCAGCGGCGCACAGCCCTGTTTAGCCACGCACTGACTGCTTCGTTCTGTTTCTTGTATTTCATGTTCTGCTTGCAATAACTTTAACTCAGTCCCAGCATGAAGACGGCGCTCGCAGCCCTGCAGTCAGCTGCACACCCACCCCAGGCGACACCCTGTGGTTCCCAAGGGCGGTTTCATGCAGTGCTGGCACCTGGGGGATCCCTCCAGCCCCACGCTGCCCCAGATGAGCTCTGCCGAGCTTCCCAAGCACCTTCACCACACAAAGGTAGCTGACCGCTTGCTCCTGGGTCGCTTTCCACAGTGGGGACGAACGTGTTTGTGTAGCAGGCTGGACGCATGGCCCAGGATAGGTCTCAAAGCATTACGTTACCAAATGCTCTTCAAGGAACGTAAGCTATTCATATCACTGCAGTGAGCTCACTTTTACGTGTCACGAGAAACGTGGGACATGTTCAGAGGAGCATTTGTACCCTGCTGTCGCTCTTCAGCAGTCAGGTTGAGCTGAGATTAAAGCTTTCTCAGGTACAAATTAATTCATGCCCAGGACCTCAGAGGTGAGAATCTAAAAGGTGTTCTCCTTGCCTCTACTTGCATTTCAGGTGCCTGTACTTTGCCACGTTGATTTGCCATGCCCTCTCTACACTACATTGTCAGAGGCATTTTTAAAGAATGCAGTAATTTATGGAGTGCAGACAACTAATTAACGAGTAGCAAATGCTGTGTGCAGCCTACTACGCTTCACAGGCCCCAGTTTAAGTAGCTGCACAGATCAGTACTTGCTTTCCAGCAGCAAGATGCATTTAGTTCTGCTTGCTGGCTGGCTCAGGAACATCACTAATTACATTACGTACATTAATCCAATTTAGCTTTTGCGTGGGACATCATCTGCCCCTTATGTTCAATCCACAAAAAAATCTCTCAAACTCTCCAAAGTAATTGTGGTCTTACTGTAACAGTCCAGCACGGCTACAGCATGCACTCCCAGTGCTGTTTTCGGGTATGACGCTCTCCCTGCGGCTTAATCCGTTGCCTCCTCAACATCTGCTGCTGCTCACTTGGAGCTCTTTATCCTCCCAGCTGAAGGCTACTCCGACAGCCCCACCGATCCTCATTCCTGCACCTGATCGGGTTGTCTTCCTCACCTTCTGTGTATTACCACTACTAGACTGCCACATGGTTTTAAGGAAAAAGTCACTTCCTTTCAGTCAGTTATTTCCACGGTTGGAGTACCAAGAGAAGATGTAAATATCCCAAACGTTCACACGTTTTCTGGCCTAGCACCGTGGGTAACCAACTACCACAACTTAGGCCTCAATCAAGCGAACAAATGCTGCACGAGCGAACAAGCTGCTTAGCAGATTCCTGAGCTTTTCCAGGCAACAAACTTCAAACAATACGCCCAGATAACTTCTGGCAGCGCTTCGTCTGGTGACTGACACTGAGAGTCTTGTTTGAGATAAGCCCATTAAAGCCCTGTAACCAGATTACGTGGGAACTCCAGCCAGCGATGGCCGCAGCTACGCCACAGGTGAGGTGATGCTGCATGAGCTGATGGCAGCAGAGAGCTAAGCTCCCAATTTTGTTTGAATCCAGGGAGATTGGGAGAGAGGGAGAGCACTGCCACCTGCATTGCACCTCGTGTCCTGCACATGGCAGGATAGGGCAAACGTATTAGTGAAGAAACGAAAGCAAAACAACATTGACAGGAGGATCAGGTCCTCGAATCTCCCTGAGGTCGCATTTAGGGATTTCCCTGCGTGTTCCTCTCCTGCAGAAGCCTTGAGAACACGTGCAGGGGAATACACTCTATTCATTAATAAACTTGAAGCAGATTTCCACGGCAGCACCCAGTGGTCCCACTTGTTTAACTTGCTGAAAAAGTTTACCATGTTTACAATGTGGCTTAGCGGATAGGAGTAGGCTGCTTAGCATCAACCACCTCAAAGCCATTTTGCTTTACAAATGAGGAAATGCAAGGGTGGGGTGCTCTCCACCTCTTCTATGAATTACAGAGAGTTACATATTAGAATGCCTATCTGTGTAACAGTTATTTTAGGATCAATTTATTATGAGTGAACAGTCAAAACATGAGAAAGATGAGACAATAAGCACATGCGCACCTCGCAGATTTTATCTCAGATGTGCATGCTGTAATTTGTCTGAATTCACCCTAGTGCCACACGTTTAGTGACTTAACTCCAGAGACCTTTTCACATTTAAGGCTATAAAACGTAAGATCTTTGCTACAGGCTGTAACTTCTTACATTTGACTTGAAAAACATAATTCGTCTCCCAAATGCACTTTCACCAGAACTTCTATTTTGAATTTTTTAGGCGTTGTTCATAAGTAGCCTTTCATCAACCAATAACTTTATATAAAGGTGGGAAGGAGGAGCCACTCTCTCTCAAACTCAAAATTACAGAACCTAATCCAAATTATGTAAATAAATAAAAAAGAAACTTTGCATTGCTCTGCAAATGGCACTTGTGTTTCTTCTAGTTCCTTCTAATAGCTTTGCTGCAGCAAAGATAACTCTAACTTGTTTAATTACTGTTTCTCAGCAGACGTTTTCAGATTGATGGCACGGCCTGAAAGCACAAAGGAATTGTTGAGTCGCCCCCTGACTACATACTTTAAATCAAAAATATATTATTTTAAATCATCTATCATTTTACCATCTACTGTGATTTAAGTAGACTTTACTTTCAAGCTTGAAGGAAAGTCATAAAGATATGCACATCTACCTCCTAAGTTCCATCACCCTCTTCTTCCCCCCACCCTCCAAAAAACCCCACAGGTTTTAGAGGAGTCAGAAAGAGGCCATATGCTTACCCCCGATAACGGTTAGATCATCTTTAATTCTAGCACCTGAAGTTATACAAGGGTTTGCTTAATAATCAAGTTTCAAAGAACTGCTGGACACATTCAGTAAGGTGACAACTGTGCAATACCACTCAGTATTTCAATATCAGGGAACATACTCTTGAATTGTTTAAACACAATCCACAGAACTCAAAATTAAACAACCATCCACAGTTTAACTAAACAATCAGTTAAAAGTCTTACAGTTTAATAATTCACATAATGGTCAGTCTTTAGTAAGGGATACTGCAATTGATTAAAACACAACACTAGATTTTACTCTACGGGTGTGTTGGGCAGGCACGTAATTGGCCATTCTTGGGTATAACCAGAGGAGTAAGGAGAAGTTTACCACAGTTTGGCAAATCCCACATTTTGTCAGTTAAAAGTGAACTGTGAGAATTAAATACTCATCTTTACATATACACAAGTTATGCTGTGAAAGCATATTTGCTTACAAACATATAAAAATACTTGTTAACTAGTTTGATAAGAAAATAATGTATAAAAGTATATAGCAAAAACATTTAATCATCTCTGACAATGGAAAGATCAAATTCATTTTTATATCACATGAAACAAAAACAGCTACAATTTTAGTTTTCCTTAATCCCTTACCCAGAAATACAAAGGAAGACACTTTTTATTTTTTGTTTCCAAACAATGATGTGAAATTTCATATTAAGCTGAAATGCCTCAATCCAGAATGAGCTCAGGTATTTGGCCATAATCTAATAGTAGTAGTAATCATCCCCTAGCTGTTCTGGATTCATAAAATAAATACAGTAGACTGTTTTGGCCACTGAAATAAAACTGCAGCATAAACAAGAGATGAAAATTTTTGCTGACAATGAAATTCAGTGTAGGTTTCTTAAGGCTAGCTGAATACTCAAGTATAATTTAGCTGAGGGCAAAAAAGCCAATCCACCCCTTTTTTTTAAAGGTATTCTCTATGCTTCAATATAGGTCTTTGTAATAGCTAATGAAACGTCAGAAGTAAAAATAAATTAATTCACAAGAGACAACTTATGCATGACTTCAACACCTTGTCCTACACGGTTTTGTTTCATCTCCTTTGCGAATAAAACTCCACAAGGTGCAAGCTCTTAAGAGAGAAGAGGGAACTGTGGTATTAAAGAAGCAGCCTTAGTGTTTTGCTTTGAAGTCTGCCCCAAGATGACTGAGTCTTCTTCAAGAACTATTCTGCCAGCTTCTTGGACTAAGGCTATTCTGGTGACCACTTTTAGGACATGCACATATAAGGCTAGACCAATACCAGAAGTGATGTAAAATGATGGAAAGAAAAAAAATAATAATCTGGCAGTTGATAGCTTGGTTCTTGGGATTCTCAGAAAATAACACAATGGCAGCCTTTCTTGTCTTTCTCTTTCCGTGTTGGCTCTGGTGAAGGAGGGCACTCTTGTTCTTGAAATTTCCTGGAAACAGATATTTCAAGTTAAATTCATAGACTCATTTTCACTAAAATAAATACTGTATTTGAGTTTACTGTTTTTACACGTTTATAGAGGACGGACTTACTTTTGATGCTCAAACTTTTTATAAAATGAGTGATGGTATTTTGATTTTGCCTTTATTTATTTATTTAAGAAACCCCTCTTTTTACAGGGGGCCAATATTCAAATTTATTTTTATCTGTTTGGCCTACTGCGTAATCAATAAAATCTGAAATAGTAAGGTGAAGAAGTTCCGTTTCGAATCCATGTACCATTCATGTGAGCCTTTTTGCCAACACACAGGAAAATTTTAGAACAGAGCATTGGTTGAAGTTGACTGATAACAGCAGGCAGGATTTTTTCAGTGATCTCCCACTGCATTTCAATATATTTGCTGGAGCTATCCATCAACTATTTGGATTTCAGTTACCATACCTTATAACTCTGACAAGTTCATGAAAAGCTTGGTCTACATTCAATCGGATTTTTGCTGAGGCTTCCATGTACGTTACTTTAAGTTGTCGCGCTAGCTGCTGGCCTTCCTCCTGTGTCACCTGTAAGGGAAATCAATCATTAAGCTACATGTCGTGCAGGCACATTTGTATCAGAAGACACTGCCAACACCATTAACCCAGGGATCTGCTCCCCTCCAACAATAATGCTTATTTGACCCTAAACTGTTTTTTCTGCACTGTCTACGTGATACAACTGGAAAACAAACCCACGTGCTACAACACACAAATTGGTTGGTTGTTAGGCATGGGGATTTCCTCCGCTGCAGCTGCCTGCCATTCACCTCATTTCTGCAATAACAAGACCAGAGTTTTCCTCCTAAGCAGACAGCAGTTCCTCAAAGCAAGTGCCTGAGTCACAATCTGATGGATTACTAAGAGCACTCTGAATTCTGTTGCTAAATTCACTCTCTTCCTCGCCCAGCTAAAGCTAGAGAGAATAAAGATTACTTCTTTTAAAACAAGAAGTGATGTTTAGCTTCTGAATCTTTATTAAAATCGCAAGAAATACATGTATGACATAGCGAAATGTTAAGACAGACAATTTTCAATGTAGCCTAAATCGCCAGAGATGTGGAAAAAAACACTGTGAAGTCTCCCCATTTAAATGAGACACTGTCTTACCCCCTGTCTCCTTGGGGCAAATGATAAAAACGGTGATTAAGAGAAAATAATGAGCACCATAAAGAGCTGGAATAAAATTTAAAACGATGAAGCAGCAGGCAGGAAGCTTCCAATACAGGAAGGAGGAATAAGCTGGTCACAGGGCAAAACCAAAGGAGTTGGCTACATGTTTTTGGATGAGCCGAAAGCAGGGAGGTCAGATGACAGAAGGCCACCTTAAGCAGTGCAAAACATGAAAAAGACTTCAACAGGAAGCTTACCCCCAGCACAGGGAGGAAAGGGCAGCTCTGAGTGATAAAAGGAAGTACAAACAGATCTTGCCAAGACAGCGGCTAGTGGCAGAAATGTCAAAGATTACACTGCTTTCACAGAAAAATGTTAAACCAGCACGTACGGGACTGATAGCACGAGAACAAAAAAACCTAAGGGTTTATTTTTAGTTTGTTTTTGAAAAGGCAGTCAGATGCACACGGAGATTAAGAAACTACACAGGAATGGAAATAGAAAAACATCACTGCAAGCACTCAGCGCAGTGCAAGATGTAGAAGTTTTAAGCTGAAGTTTTACTTTTTAACTTACAAAATACTTTCCTACAGCTACACACACGGTCTGAGAGCCTTCCTGCACAGCATCTCAACACACTTGGCTCCTCTGTCACCAGCAGCCCCACTTGTACTGCATTTATTCACTTGCTGCTGAACTGAGAGCTGCTCCCACTACACCCCCTGCAAGGAGCCCCCGCAGCACCTTTACAGCTGGGGTAACTCAGGATGCAGCCGCTGATCTCAAACACGCTTACGTTTTTTTCAGTGTTATCACCATCTGCTGAAGTCAAAAAAAAAAAAAAAAAGAAACACTACGCAACCAAGATAACTTACTGGAGCTGCGTTTTTAATAGCTGGGCACAAAGTGAGAATGACTGGGATCCTTCATTTCTCCATTACTGTCTGAAAACTGAATGATAGTCAAGTTTTCTGCTCCGGTAGCTACCATCACCCCACTTCCATCTTCCCTCCCCAGCCCCAAATGTTGAAGTGTCCTTGTTCCAAAGCTTACAAAGGCTGCATTTAAGAAACGTCCACAGATGGCAGGTTAGTGCCACGGAACAATCCCACAGAGTTTGTATGAGGACTTCCTGAACCTTTTACGCCTCTCTGTCTCGTTCACCAGACAAAAATAAGCTAAACTATCAATAATATTGGTAGCAGTTGCAAAACCAGCCCCCTTTATTTTCCTTCATCCCTGCATAGCTACTGCAGCCCCAGAAAGTGAGAGATTAAAGTCTAATAAAAATAAGTAACTGGGAAAGCCAGCATAACAGCGAGGATAAACTCTATGCAGCCTTCACAGGTACCTGATCATTATTTTCTTCATGATTGCATCTAAAGCATGTTAGAGATACAGCTACATTTGTTTTGTAGGGAGCTACCTGTAATAAAGTTAAGCTACACTTCCACAATATTCTGCATTAAAAAACAAACAAACAAACAGATATAACCTTAGAGCCCTTACTGCTTTTGCCAGATTATCTGTAATAATCTCAATTGCTCAATTCCAAAATAATCTATCATTTTGTCTAATTTTACCAGTATTTCCTGAAGTAGCTTGCGGTCAACGCCAGCGACCGCAAAGTCAGTTTAAAAACAACAACAACAAAAAGCAACAAAACCCCCTTGGTTTTGGACACACTACGGAAGCATTTGCAGTGCTCGAGCAGTAAATTCGAAGCCACAGCAGAGCAGTTCCGTTTTCAAAGCTGAGGGGACTGTCGGAAAGACAAACAGAAATACTAGGAAACAAAAACACAAATTTACATCATGACATTCTCCCCAAGCATGTAGGACAACCCCGTGTGTCATGACAAATCTCAGTAAGGATGATAGGAAAGCTTATTAAGAATAAAATTATAAAAATTACAGCAAAATAAAAGTAACACATTTCTTCTTCAAAGAACACTTATTTTGATGGAGCCGCAGAGTTTCTGATGAACTGTACGTGTTGGATCTGCTTTGAAAATCTTAGTTTTGGTAAAATGAAGGGTGACTATGAATGGGCATCACTCGCAATGCTCATCCCTTGTTTTAGAGCATGTTACCATTTGTTTTCATACATTGCTCTTTCACACTGTTCAGTATTTGGTAAAAGTGTCTCAAATTAAACACTGTTTACAATGGATGTAAGTGAGCAAGTCAAGCATGGAAAAACTTATTCCCCAGCTCCCTAAGTAACAGGCTCCCTTCTGAAGAAGTTTCCATTTGAGTATCTGCAGAAGAATCCTGCGAACACCTCAGACTGCCTTCCTTCTTCACTCTTTTATCTGAGAAGTGGCAGAAATACATTCATTTCCAAACTTTCTATACTTTCCTGCACCTAGAGAAATGCTACAGCGCTCTGCTGCTTCATAGACTCATTTTCAGTTAAACTTTGCATGCATATTTTAGCTCTACACTTACACAGAGGGAGAGCGATGGCAGAGCCCCATCATTCCTGAAGGGCAGCTTTGTCACCTATCGGTGCTGCCACCTCTGGCTGATAGCAGGCAGCATATGCCTGGGCTGCTATCCATGCACAATTTTGCCCAAATTCTGATTTCAACTGCCTAGGCATAAAGAGAAGCCCCGAGGAGCTCACCTCTCCTTAAAAACCTTGCTTTGAAGGTATCTAGCAACACAGATGGTCTCAGCACTAGGTCACTGCATTCGTTCAGTAGTAAAGCAAAAGGAAAAGCTATCGTTTAATGAAATTCAAGCCCTTTCCTGTTGCAACTTGGATTTTCCTTGAACGCCTGCCATCTGGGGAATGATCTGACTTGATCCAACTTAAGCCAGCAGTTACCTGCAAAATATCATACCTATCGTGCACTGACAAGCCTGCTCCCCTGCTAGTAGGGGTTGTTACTAAAATATCAGGTGCTCTGTGGAATTGCCTTAGTGTAGAAACATCCACAATTGTCCGAGTTGTACAGAATCAACCAATTTAAGAGAGAGACTGCTCTTCGCCAACCTAATGCATTCAGGACTTTGCCTCCCATGCTACACAGGAGACAATTACATGAAGTCTGCTTAGTTCCATTTATCTTTTATCGATTTATCTTTTCCATTTATCTTTATCAATTATTACCGTAGTGAATTGCTATTTCAAACTTCCATTTCCCCTCTTTTCTTGCAAAACCACACAAGTCCTGGTCACAGTGCCGGGTCCTGCACCTGGGGCGCAATAACCCCAAGCAGAGCTACAGGCTGGGAGAGGAATGGTTGGAGAGCTGCCAGGCAGAGAAGGACCTGGGAGTGATGGTGGATAGTCGGCTGAATATGAGCCAGCAGTGTGCTCAGGTGGCCAAGAAGGCCAACAGCATCCTGGCTTGTATCAGAAACAGTGTGGCCAGCAGGGCTAGGGAGGTGATCGTCCCCCTGTACTCAGCTCTGGTGAGGCCGCACCTCGAGTACTGTGTTCAGTTTTGGGCCCCTCGCTACAAGAAGGACATCGAGGTGCTTGAGCGGGTGCAGAGAAGGGCGACGAAGCTGGTGAGGGGCCTGGAGAACAAGTCCTACGAGGAGCGGCTGAGGGAGCTGGGCTTGTTCAGCCTGGAGAAGAGGAGGCTCAGGGGCGACCTTATCGCTCTCTATAGGTACCTCAAGGGAGGCTGTAGCAAGGTGGGGGTTGGTCTGTTCTCCCACGTGCCTGGTGACAGGACGAGGGGGAATGGGCTTAAGTTGAGCCAGGGGAGTTTTAGGTTAGATGTTAGGAAGAACTTCTTCACTGAAAGGGTTGTGAGGCATTGGAACAGGCTGCCCAGGGAAGTGGTGGAGTCACCATCCCTGGAAGTCTTCAAAAGACGTTTAGATGTAGAGCTTAGGGATATGGTTTAGTGGGGACTGTTAGTGTTAGGTCAGAGGTTGGACTCGATGATCTTGAGGTCTCTTCCAACCTAGAAATTCTGTGATTCTGTGAAGTCGACCTGTAGGTATTACAACCACCACTACTTTAGGCTGCCATTTCATGAAGGTCATACTACAGGCTGGGCACTTCTGCAGTGCCAGGCAGCTCCCGTATTTCCTGGGAAACATCTGCCATTGCACCAGGACTACCAGTTACACATTATTTACTTACAGATTTATGCTATCACTCTACACTGTGCTCAACTACAAATTGCAGTTACCTGCGTAAAGGTGTGGTTGGACCCTTGAGACCCCCAAACCACTTCCATATGTTTAACTCTTTCAGGATCCAGGAAGATCTGTGTTAATTCTACTCGATTGCTGATCAAAACATACACTTTAACTTAGTTTCATGTTCTCACAGTGTGTGTTTGCTATTAGTTCACTGGTTTGCCTCCTGTCTTTAGGAGGATGTATAATACAAGCAGTTGTGTTCTAAAACCTTATATCCAGCCTCCTGGATTTCCGAAAAGTGCTCAATTCTGAAGCTGAAAAACACACCTTTCGAATTGCACGAGTTTAAAAGAGCAGGATGACATTTTGCAGGACCGCCTCATGACAAAGGGGGCTGGCTGACGCGATGGGAGAGAAGCCTGACATAACAGCAGAACACAAAACACAGAGGAGCAGCACTGCGTGTCTGCCCACAGGTCCCAGCCCCGAGACACCCCGCTAGCACAGGGCTCTGGGCCGGGTGAGGCAGAGCTCTGCCTTCCTCCCCGGAGCTCCCTTGCAGCCAGGGAGGGCCCAACCCTGCCTGAAGCTTCCCATACTTGGGAAGACAGCGGCAGGACTCGTCTGCAGCCAGGTCAGCCAGCCCTGCATGGATGCCTGCAGCGCGAGCTCTGGCTGCTGCTGAGCATCCAGCCGATAACATCTCACTGCTGGCTGCTGCCAAAAGGCGAGGTCTCGCTGTCTTGCCCCCACCCCGGCTCCTCCCTGCTCTGCTCAGGGCCGCGGTCCCACCCCTAACCATGCTTCGAGCTCTGGCGCTCACTCCGCCTCTCCAGGAGCTGATTTAACTCGCACATGGAGCTGAGCCACTCCAGCCCGCCTGTTTTTCTCCCTGCCTTGAGAGATGATTCAGCTCACCGAGTGCTTCAGATGAGTGCTAGAGCCAGCACGGGGAAGAGTGCAAACGTGAAGTCAAGCGGGGCGGGAGGCCTCTCCCTCCTGGGGAGCTCTTGTGTCAGCTCAGCATCCCAAAGCCATTCCTTTAGACTGACTTAAGAGCCACTGAGCCCCCTCGATGTGATGGGGAAGGGGCAGGGAAGAGTTAAAAACACCTGCTTCAGCAAACCTAGAACTTAACTTCTGCAAACCTCCAGCTGAACCAAGGCTGTTTGAGCCCTGCCCTAGTGTGGAAGTGACAAACCCACCAATTAGCACAAATTATGCACGTGGCAGTACCAGAAGTTATGCTTGCCAGTAAAAGTAATCAATTAAACAAGCCAAAACAACAACAAAAAGCTTCTGGGGACACGTGCTTTTATTTGCGTTCAGATGTTAAGCAACTTTGCTTAGTTTTGGAAGCAGCTGCTTTAAGCTTACACTTTTATCAGCCTATCACGATCTGAAAAAGAAACTAGGAACTGAGTATGGAGGAACTAGCAGGAGAAAAACAAAGGGCACCTCTTCTTTGAGCAGGGAAACAGGTAAGTTACAGCCTGCATAGTAACATTAGGAGGGTGAAGGAGACAGAACAAGGACCCCAAGTATTTCTAGGAATAGATCTATAGGATTACCATTTACATCTGTAGGAATCCTCTGAGAATTGGGTTTGACAGAGATGTTATTTCCCTCTCAAAGCATTCAGATGTCTGTCCTTCAGCTGCTAAAAGTCTGCAGAACAGCTTGGTTTTACCTCCATGGTTTTCATGGCGACGTGTGCACTAAAATACATCACGTTCCCGGACCTGCGAGGTTAAATCTGGGAATTTTGATGGGGGTATGACGTGCGAACACATCTCACTTTTGTCTCGGGGACAGGCCAGATAGCTCTGTGCACGTGGGAACACATCAAGTAACTTCTGGTGAGCCCCTGAGGGACTTCTGTGAACAGCTCTCTTAGAGCAGAATATCCCAGGTTGGAAGGGACCCGCACGGCTCATCAACTTTCGAGACCGTATCTTTCAGCACAGGTTTTAGTTTTGTAATGACCTTCCTGCTCATGTTCTGGGTAAAGAGGATGCAACAGTCAAGGGAGCACATTTGACAGCAACTATTTTGTACTAAAATGTTTTTTGTACTAGATTTTTTTTTTCATGTTCCAACCACTGGTTCTTGACATATGACTAGATTTTGTTTAGCCAAGAGCAGTATTTACGTAAGCAACTGTGGACAGATACTAAGTCAGGTAAATAAATCTGAGAATATCTTATCATATAAGGATGACTTCTCTTTGTTAATCTCAAAATAATTACAGCACTTCTGGTAGCATTTGGTTTACTTTCAGGCTACTTTCGTGTTTGCCAGTAAAACTTTAAAAGTCATCTCACTATCTCATGAAAATCACTAGAATTATGAAAGATGTTGAAGAACACCACAAATTTGACACCTGCTTCTCTCCTGCTGGTGTAGTACGACTATTCCCATTCTAGTTTGAACCACCAATTTGATTAATGAAAATCAATACAGTAAACATGGAAAACACATACAGGCTCCTTCTTTAAATCATTCTAAAATATTTCAAGCCATCTTCCAACTAGGGGTGAGAATAAAGTCTACTGCTTCCAAAATTTTAGCATTAAGGTACATGAACAAAGAAGACACTGCGTTGCTGTAGTTCCAGCTTCTAAAGCTGTTAAGATAGCTGTGCAGAAGGTAAGTGGTTAAATGGAAAAAGACAAATGGCTACTCATTCATACATAACAGCAGCGAGCAGTAAAAGCAAGGAATTGTCAGGATCATCAGAGCTAGTGCTGGAATGCACTCTGCTTGGCACAGCGCGCCACAGTGAGTAACAGAAAGGAAAAATTACACATTCGTGCTTGAGTCATGACAGATAGCTCTCACCCTCGGTATGTGAATAGATTTGGTCTCAACATCACCCAAGTGAGTCAGAGTGAAGATCTGCTCTGTGTAGAATGCCATCATACTTCTGAGATTCTTCAAGCACAGCCCCCGAGCGTTGTTGTTTTTTTTTGTGTGTGTGTTGCAATTAGCTAATACATGATTTTTTCATTTGTTTCTTGTTCCCCCTATTTTGGGGAGGAAAACTGTGATGTTTCTGTAAGAAAGCAAGCAGTAGCTAGCAATAAATTAGTTACCTGTCTTTGGTGGTCCAGATCTGCTTTATTACCAACTAGAATCATAGGAAACTCATCACGATCTTTCACTCTAAGAATTTGTCGCTGAAACTTATAGATTTCTTCAAAACTGTAAAAAGAAAAGCAGAGCATCAGTGTACTAATTCACAGATTCTCAAGTTCTGTAGAAGTTCAGGAACAATGAATCACCTATTTGGACTTGCCCTGCCATGCCACACAAGCACAGACAGCTGCAGGCACTCTATCAACGAGTTCACTGTCATAGCATGACTGATTAGAGAATCATTCAATACTCAAACTAAAGAAGTCCTGACCCAAGCTAGCACTGGACTGCACTCAGTTTGGACAGCAAGGTAAGTAAAACCCTCGTTCTGTTTAATTCTAGAGGGACCAGGATGCCAATTAGTTGAGTAGAACCAAGCAACCACAGTCCACTTTATAAACATTGACTTTGGAGTTCAATTCTACCTAGAATATTGAAGCTACAGTCTGGAGACACTGGTGATCAATGTTTCAGCTAGCAACCTCCACAGCTACTTCTAGGAATTTTGGTGGAAGTGGGAAAATTGTGTCTTCGAGAAAAACAGCTGGGATAAATGAGCAGAAAGCTTTCCAGTTCCCAAGTTATATCAGGTAGCGATGCTGTTTAGGCATTAAGAAATATTTCAGCAGCGCTAGAGGGTGAGCAGGACAAAAATCCTCCCCAAAAGCAGTATATCAAAGAAGCTAATTCTGGCCTAGACAATGATTTTTGGAGAGAAAAAAAACACATTACTTTCAGTAAGCAGCGTTAAAGCTATGTCAGTGCATGTGGAGCTCCAGCACAGATCCTGGTAGACAACTGCATTGCCTTTAGATCAGAGACATCCCAATCGCTATACTTAAGTCCGGACATATAGCATGAAGTCATTTACACTCACATTTGTAAACTAAACTTTAACAGCAGGATGATCATCAGTAAGAAAATTTCATCAAAAATTACATAGACATGATAATGCCAACACAGCTCATCCTTATGAAACAGCCATCAGAAGAAATTGGAATTAGAAAGAAGGAATGCCAGGAGGCATACTTGGACCTCCATTTACATATGCATTTTTAATACTGTGCTCAGATGTCTGCAGCAACTGGAGGAGAAGAGTTGCAAGCGACCAACTTCTTCATCCAGACTTCTGGGTTCAGAATCCTTCCACCACACAAGACAGATACCCTTGGAAGACACACACTTCATGGACAGGCAAGGCAAGCCTTGAATTGTACGGATAACAGAACAGAACTGAAAACCCTGCTCATCAGCACTCTTAAGGATTTCAGAGGGGAAGTGATACGCAGGATTAACACGTCAACATCTGCTTAAGAAAAAATTAAGTTTTTCAGAAAAGCAAGAGTTCACGTGACGACTTTTAAAATGCACAGTCCTCTGTTACAAAAATATTTATGTTAACGTAAGTGCTCCATGTGTCCTAAAAAACATAGACACAGACCTCTAACAGAAGTGTAAAGTCTCTTTTGACAGTACGTCAAGACAAAGTTGTACCTCTAGCAGCATTCTGAAGTGTAAGGTACAGATCCAACTGAACATGCATATGCTCCATAGAATATTTATTTTAATTCTCATTATAGACAGATATTGTAAGATCAGAAATGACAGATTGAATCTGTAAGGAAAAAGATATTGCAAAGATTTCTGTCCCCCCTCATTTTATTTCTCTTCTTTACAACCCAAAGCAAGTAGAAAGAGAGCTCCCTGACCTCTTCTTCATCTCTACAAACCTGGTAAGTTCAACAGGGGAAGACCATAGCCAAAATATTAAGGGACTTTCTGTACACACATGGCATTTTCCTACTCTTACAATAATCAGGATCTACCTCACCGAGTTGTCTGAGCTTCCAAAAATGCACGTTTCATCTGAACTCTGCCATAAATAAATGAGTTATGCAGGTTCCAAGCAATTCATGCGAAGAGGCAGAGCAAGATCTGCCTGCAGAAGAGTGAGAGAGACAGCCTGAACTGGGCACATGTGCTCAGAAATCCACAGCCAGCCACAGGATGCTGACAAACACACAGCAAGTGGATAGCTTTTTTTTAATTATTATTATTATTATTAAAGAACCCATACATAATAGCGAGCAACCCTTTAAATCTGTCACCTACAGGAAACTAGTATTCAGGACTATAATGAAGTGCCTGAACAGATTTGGCTTTTTTTTGTTATTCTTGTTTTCATTTTCAAGTCACCTACTGTAAGATGCAAATACTTTCATTTATGTGATCTGTTTCAAACAGGTTTTTGTCAGTGCTGAGGACATGTCACATTGCAGAGTGTAAGTGAATGCATTCTGTTAGAGGTTATTTCAATAAAGGATGAGTAGCAATTTCAGATTAGTTACTACACAGATAGATTTTCTTACATTAGCTTTCTTACATCAGGCTTACCTTCCTCTGTCAGTGACTGAGAAAACAAGCAGAAAACCCTCCCCTGTCCTCATGTACTGTTCACGCATGGCTCCAAATTCTTCTTGTCCTGCTGTATCCAGAACTGAATATAAGCAAAATATTAGTTACTACAGTTCATGTTCTTTGAATACAGACTGAGAATAAAAATCCTTCCTAATAGGAGATTGTGAAAGTTGTGAAAGCCTATCCTATATATTGGTAGCTGAGCAGAAATCACTTTTTAAATATTCTACTAGATTTCTGCTAAGATTCCTAATGCATCCTTGGACTGATTGAGCAATTCCAGATCTATGAAGCAAACTGCGAAACAGTCTGGCAAACTTTTGCGAGCTTGGGACCAGCTGATGAAGCTGTAAAACGTACAGAGAGGCTGCAGGGGAAGGGTGTTGGGAGTGGTGTTGTTTTGTCCTTAAAGAAATCATTGACTAGGGGGAACTGAAACTTTTATAGCAAAACAACCAAATTGGAGAGGCAGCACATGACAACCCATTGATGCAGGTTTCATTCCACCACATCACCCAGGTGACTGACTGGAGTTCTGTCAATTCTCCTAGCATTTATGGGTACTAAAACTTTGAGAATAATCCTTAAAAAAACGTCCAATCTACTATAAAAGAGGCACTTACGCACATCAGTATCTCTAATTCTGGGTATCACATTAATAAAACAGAGATAGCTTTTATCAGCCACAACCTGGCATAAAACCACGTGCTGCACAGTTCAGCCACGTTACATTTACGCATACAGATGCGAACACGGGCACTGACAGCTGCAGCTGCTCCGCGTTTGGTTTTGTTTGGCTACTCACTGTCCAAGCGCGCAGCTCGTTCGTCTATCACACATTGTTTGGTGTAGGAGTCTTCGATCGTTGGGTCATAATCCGTAACAAAATAGGACTGCAGGTAAAAAAAAAAAGCACGTGTAAGTCAAGCACCTCTGGGACACCCACCAAGTAAGACGCTCCATGGCTTAGTGAAGATGAGCAGGTTGATATCCACGTACAACGGATTGTCACTTTACTCAAAGACAGCAGCATTTCTATCCCTCGCAGATGCTCCCAAGTCACAGAAATTACTAGCAGAGTTACTGAATTTACTGGATTCCTCCAGGATTTCTAGCTTCTAGTAATCCCTTGAGTTTCCCAGCAGGAATTACTAGAAGCTAAGAAGTTTCTAGTGGCTTTTTAGGCCTCCAGGAACTGCTAAGTCTCTCTGAACATCTGGCAGGGCGTAGATGTCTTCAGCAATTCTCACGCGTTTCCAGGATTTGCTTCCCTCCCCCCCTTGAGTAATTCCTAAGCAGCAGTAGGATTTTCCCAGCAATTCCTAGAATTCTGCAGCAGATTTATAATTATTTCTAGAAGGGCAAAATCATTCTCATCTTTTCTTTCACCTATATCCAGGACTTAGTTTTATCCAGAAGCTTAAAACCTGGCTTTTTAATGAACGAACCTATTCATAAACTATGAATTGTCTCAATCTCAAGTCCTCTGTGATCTTTAACAAACTGTGAAAGAAGAAAAAAATCTTTTATGTGACCATACCAACGTGTAAATCAAGTTATTTACAAAATCTGACTTCAAAAGGAAGATCACAAGGAAAAGAAGTCCAATGTTTCATTAAGGAAACAGGAAAAAAAAAATGAAAAAGCTGTATTTTTAAATAAAAGGGAGAGCATGCAGTCAGCTTATTTCACTCTCCTGAATGGGTATTAGTAGAGCACCACGTTCATAGCCAACAAGTGCAATATTTGTCACCAGGAGAAGTCAGAAAATTGTCATCATCTCAGAGGGATTCTTCCTATTTTCCTTATTATCCCTGCAAGGTCCAAGAACAGCAGCAAGCTCTGCAATATCCAGAGCATTTCTGCACCCTCCCCTCCTCCCCAAATCCTCCAACTTTTTTTTTTTTTTTAATGAAAACCACAAAGTGAGAGCATCGGACACGGTACACATGCACGGAGCACTTTTCCTCCCTCAGAAGAGGGAGGGAATTGTCCCGACCCAGCATCGGCTGCATCTCAAACTCAGATTGAGCACACGCCAGAGCTCCCCCCATTTAACAAGCCTCATATGAGCAATTTCTTCCCTCCCGTGGAGATCCGCTGCCAAATCTGCTGTCACAGCCACTCTAGGAGAGGTTTGCGAGGCAATTAGTGTTGTGGTTTACCTCCAGGCAGTAGACAAAGCTAATGTGCCTGAAATAGCTGCTGGTTTTGAAGGAGTCTTCCCAAATTGCACTGGGACTATTTGCCACGGGGAGCATTAACCACAGCTCACAGGCCTTATTCAGTCAGGATTGATTTATGAAAATTAGACGTAGCAGATACAGCAGGTATCAATCTGAGCAGAGCCAGGCCTTCCTGCTGCCATCCAGGCGGCGTTTAAAGAATTAGGGGATGACACAGCAACCCCGAAATATCCCCAGGGGCTGCACCTCCACCTCCAAACGCTGCCCTGTGACAGAGAGCTGATCTTACGCTGGTGCTGAGCGCAGGCAGATGAGCAGAGCGTGCAGATGCTCAGCACAGCGCTGCTGTCCGTGGCGGTGTCTGGAGAGCTGGGCCAGCTTTCTGGTGCCTGCTTCACGGGAGTGGGATGGAGCAGGTACGGAGCAGCCTGAAGGCTTCGAAGCAGCTGAAAAATGCCCGTGAGCTACAGCAGGCGTCGTGATGCCAGCTGGTACAAAGCACACAGAGCCACTCCCCACGGGTCACCCTACGGGGACACCGCTCTCAGATGTCTCCCAAATGTCACCGAGCTTGCAGTGATGAACTTGAGGAGCTCAGTGTCATTCAGCTGGCTCCACGGCAGCTGGCCACTGCCTGCAGGAAATCATTAGAGGAAACTTCTGTGAAGATAGCAACTCCAACATGCTCTACTGTTACACCACTCCCTTAATCGCTAATGAAATCAAGGCACTTTTCCACCCACTTCCTAGAAGGGAAGCAAGAAGCCAAGCCCAGTAGGCTCATCAGCCATTCAATTTACCCCAAATATTATGCAACGAGTTTTCTAGGTTTCCTCTTTCGAAGACTGCTGAGGCAATCAAGTCCAGAGATGAGAAAACCTGCCAAGGCTGCAAGCCCAAGAGTCATTCCTGCAAGAGCTGCATCTCTCACAGCCCACCACCAGCGCCCCTTTAGGCGCACACGTGGCCTCACCGACTGCATTTCGAGCACCATTTCCTGACCTCCCCTACCTGCAGGGCTCTGAAATTCCAGCGTTACCATCATCCTGACCACCGGTCTCACCGTTTGCCTCCACTTCAGGTCAGAGTAACTCCAAAGCATTGTTTTCAGTCACTCTTTTGGCAAGGAGAATGTGTGAAATTTATTTATTTTTTTCATTTTTTAAATCATCTCCCCCGCTCGTTACGCTGCCTGTAATGCACAGAGGGGACTTCCTCCATTAGCTGGGCTCCCTCACAGTCCCAGGACTCCCTCTCCATCCATTAATAACAGCAATTAGCAGGGTGAAGACATCGTACTAAAGCCACAGGGAAGCGTCACATTTTTGGTGCAGCTTTTTCGAATTATTCTTCATTAGCCCACGAATAGTCTCCAAGCTGAAAAGCCACCTGAAAGCACACGAGCTGAAAAAGCACAGCACCACGACTGGGTGACAGGGGCGCCACGTGCCAAGACACATATTTATCCTCGCCCTGCCTATAATCTCCAGTTGTATTTACTAAATATACGCTTAATGTTTCAAAGAGCTGCTAGCTGCTTATTTAAATTTTTTCCACGTGTTCAGATTTTTGGTTTCAGCCCAGTGAAGGCAAGGAAATAGAAGGGTTTCCACCCTCCAGCTGAAGTTACAGACCGCCTCTGGGTTTAAATAACACCCACGATTTTTTAGCATTCAGCCCCGCCAGAACCATGCCATGCAGCAGGGCCAGGACAGGGACTGCCCCTGCATAGAGACCAGGACACTGCAGGAATTACTCGTGCCAACCCAGCATTGTTTTTAAACCGAAGTGCTCGAGGTTTTCTGCGGTGCTGCAGATGGCGGAGAATGTGGAACAAAGTCTGGGATTACATCAAAGCCAGAGCAGGCAGCAGACAGCTACCAAAACACCAGATCATGCTGCAGAAGGACAGGTGTGTCCTTCTCCAGTCATCCCATACTCACACAAATCCCTACGAGGCACTTTTACTTCTAGAGAGATTAACAGCACCTGTTCCTTTCTTCTGAAGAAAAAAAAAAGAGACATTAAAACATCGTCTGTGTGCTTCAAAGCAATCAGGGATGCTTCCCTCACTCTGTCCCGCTGTCCTGGTGTCTGCTGCCAGCGCTGTTATGGCCACCCAGGGAGGCAGATGCCATTTGTCACTGCAATAACCGTAATTACCACGTGATGTGAAACCCTTGATAATTTCACTAACAGTGAAAACAGAACAACAACAGGACTGGAGAAAGTTACAGTGAAAGAAGGATGCCACGAGCCGTGCACAGAGCAACGCTTTGCAGGGGACTACAAGCCGAGCACCTTCCTTGATTCCCATTGCCCCTTCCCAGCATCTGGCAGGAACAACAAGGCTGCTGTTATCAAGATGAGAAGTTCTTTTTATCTGCTCCTGAAGAACGAGAATTACATGTACATAAAACACGGGTATTTACGTATGATTACGCTCATGCTTACTCAAGCCTCAGAGCATGCAATGTTCTGACGTTATCCAGAATTGTCCAAGAGCACATCCAGGAGATTATTGCACAACGTGGACTTCACAGAGGAGCAAATCTTAAATGTTGAAGAAGATACGGTGGGAATACAACCATAAACATCTGACTTGGTTACGTATAACTAAGTCTTCCCCTGAGGAGATACATATTAAATATATACACAGCACACGAGGATTGTCACAAGCTTGTGCTTTGTTTGGAAACACTAAAAGCACAAGTTAGCCCTACTACACAGCCACGTATTCTTAATCTCTCCCTCTCTCTGCTCCCTGCTCCTCCAGATGCAGCAATCGCTGAACAAGCACTTCAGAGAAAAAGTAATTTGTGCGCAGTACATGGAGGTACTTAATGCACACAGCCACACATACTACAGCTCTTCTCTGTAAAGAGAACTGCAGCAGCTCCTACCTGAAGTACCCAAAACCAAAACCAACTTTTCTTCCCCCCACAGGCATTGGGAAGCAAAAGGTAGGCCAGGGGGTGCAAAGGGACGCAGGATAAACTGTCTTGGTTGGAAGCTGAATACAGATGTACCTGAATCCTGGCTATGCACCTGTCAGTTCTTGGATTCCCTAAGTGAACTCGTGAACTTCACACCCATAAACGTACTCACTTGTGATGTATTTTTCTAGCTAGCTGTACACTAAGAAGTTCCACGTTTGTATCCATGGCTCAGCAGGGCTGGCTCACGGCAAGATTTAGGGGCCACGATGGTTCTGGAGCCTGTTTGTGCAGGTCAGACAGCAGAGAGGAGCTCAGGAAGATGAAAGGCTGAAATGAAACCGATTTCTGTGCTCTGAACAGGAACATCTACCAGTGCTTTAGATATTCCAGCACCCGTTAATTTGTCCTTCTAATTGCTACCTGTAAGGAAGCAGCTTTACCTTCTCCTACCCTGCTTGGGCTGCAGCAGCCCAGGAAAGAGATCTCCCTTCTCTTCTCCTTGAACCTAGAGCCAAGGAGTGACTTATCTGCTGAACAGATAATTAAAGGATCTGGAAAAAAAAAAAAAAAAAAAGAAATGACAAGTTTTGAGTGCACGCTCCTATCGTAGAGGCTTCAGGAATAAATCTTGCAGCTCCTTTGCTGGGAAGGGTTACGTGCCTTTCTGCTCACTTCCTGCCTGGCTTACATAAGCTGTCAGGATAACCATCGTGAAGTGTTAACGCAGCCTCCACACCTGAATTATGGACAGAGGAGACAGCAGTTACACATGCAGAACATCAGTAATGGTGGTTGGGTTTTGTTACTTTGGGTGTTTTTTTCCCAATACACACATTTTCTCGCGGAAAGGAACATCATTTGCCTCAGTTACGAGCTGAAATGCGTTTAAACACCTTTTGAAAAACTATCTTCCTTAAAAACTTAAAACAGCTTTCAGATTTTAACTCAAACAGCCCTGAGCCATGCTTACATTTTTCCCGTTGCTGGTTTACAGCTACCCACGGGGTGCCCAACTCAGCACTGGCAGCTCGGTGGCCTCTGATTTATCGCGTTCATACTGAACAGAGCTGCTGTAAGCAACGCATACCTTACACTCTGCACTACAACTACTGACTTTCGATACAGTTCTCATCACTCAAGGTCAGAGAAAAGTTCACTTTCACTGTCCTTTAAGACTTCTTTGCAAAGCCCCGAATTAATGCCTTTTAATGCCAGTAAGCACCAGCAACCTTCTTTGAAGAAGGCTTTGCAGTTTCTCAAGCCTAAACACGCCTGATCATAAAACGTGCTCTACCCTGCCAGGATAGACGAGTCCTGATTTCATTTCATTTCATTTTTGCTTCACAGCAAATATGTGCAAGAACCACTTGCAATTCAAATCACATTTAAAATATTCAGTACCATCTCTTCAGCCATAAAATTTCATCAGGTTTGGGCAGTTTTCAGCGTCGTAGCACACTTCGGGAGAACCTCAGTTTCTACCTCAAGAAGCCTGACATCTTTTTATACTTACACATCTGCCTTTAGGACATGTGTATAACCAGGTAACAGGACTACAGCTCTAAGTAAAAAGAAAGTAACATTACTCAAAAAAATCCCCCTGGGGGTGGGGGGCAAGTAAAATTACGGGAATGTACTTTTATCGTGTACATGACATCATCAGAGCACCTCAAATTACAGCACTGCGTAGCAAGAGGTTTTGATTTATAAGTTTAGGTACAGTAACAGGGTAAAACACCTGATTAAAATAGCTCGTCACTTCAGGATCTTGAACCTAAACCAGCAAGGGCCTTCAGATTAGAGGTGATAAACCACTTTTAGGGCATTTACAGTCTGAAGAAAGAAGGCACTTCACAACCCTGAGGAAAGTACTGAAATCTACTTGAGCGTAGACTGAAAAAACTTGACTCCATGGTAAAAATAAACCCTTGAGGAGAGTATTCACATCAAATCAGAGCCTTTAAAATATATTCAAGCTGCAAACAAATTGCTTGTGATCTGGACTTCTCAGATTGCCTGGCTTACACCATGGACATTGAGACTCACATTATTACTTTAACACAGTAAGAACTTTTTCTAGCCCAAAAGAGCATGTAAAACAGACTCACTTCAACAAGTCTAGTGCGTTTTAATAACATTAACTCCTACTTCAGATTTTCCTTTCTTCAAAGTACCTGAAAAACGTTTGAGCCCTGGGACTCTGCAACAAGCTAAGGTAGAAAACCTTCTGAAGTTAATGCCTGTCTTATTCTGAAAGCAGTAAGCAACAACCTGCTTTAGGTAGTAAAAGCTTTCTCCTACCACATCTCAGTTCTCTACAACGCCAGGTGCTTTTGTCTTTAGAAGCAGGCAGGCAGAGAGCCCGATGGGTTCCCCTCTTAAAGAAATTGCTTTAACATGGAGATACAGCCGGGTAAACTAGCCCGTTAAAACCAGAACCTACAGTCCTCTAGACTGATTCAAATTAGGATTAAACATCCATAGGACGGTATTTCACCGTATAACTGAACTGCATTAACAAGTTAAGAAAAGAAAAAAAAAAAAAAAGGTCCAGAATCATCAATATATATTGAATTAAAAGTGAAGATGACTTTCAGGGCCAGTGACATACCTGCTGTACGCTATGAGGCCGCTGCAGTCACAGACAGCAATGAGTCTCCACCCAGTCATGTCTTTTTTCCTATTACCACAGTAAATCCCACAGAGTTTTTGAGCACCAGCTTGGACAATATCCAACCTAAAAACATTCAGCTTCATTAGCAAAGTCTGGAGTATTTTATTTTTTCCAAGACTTACTGGCTGATCATTAGAAGCTAATTATTTAGGAAAAAGGCTATAAAATAGTACTTAAATCTAATAAGAATTATTGTGTCAGACGAGCACTGTTCTGTTAGCTTTATGTGCCGCCCAAATCATGTATTTATTTAACTCCAACCTTTTGGCCTGAGAGTAGGCTGTCTAGACTCATTTCACAGACTGCAGACAATTACTGTAATCTGTAAGTTTTGAAAGTGCCATAACCAGAAGTGCCAAGAAGGCTGAAATGGCAGCTGTGTTATTTAGCCATCTATTTTCATTAGCAAGGCTAATAATTACTAGCTTTCCCCCCCAACTCCTGAACAGCTTGCAGGTGGCGAGCTACAGACAAGAAGATCGTGCTAAGAAGCTACCATAAGGATAACACACGGAAGGCAGGTGTTTAACAAGGCAGTTCCCTAAATTTCTTCGCACCACCACCGACACAGCCTGCAAGCCATACCAGGTGTGGCTGAGGGCCTCGGCACGAGCCCCAAGCACCAGCTGCTTCTGGTGCCTGCTCCGACAGAGAGAGGATTTATCCTGGTTGACAAACATCGTCAGTGGCCTTTCAGATCCTGGCAGGGCCAGCACACAGGCTCGGGAAAGAGCCACACTGAGGAAGAAGCACCCACCCACGTGCCATCACACCCAAGCCCAGCAATAAGCTCCGTAACTTTCATCTCCTCTCTGCAAAGACGAGTTTCTCCGAGGATCTGATGTTACAGCGTCGCTTTCTTACCCCATATATAAAAGGAAAATATTAATAAGCTTCATTGAGGCTTTAGAGCCAAACAACAAAGCTTGAGAGCATCTTCTGCCTTGTCTCTAACCCAAGGTGTCAGGTTAACCTACCTGATTCTGAGAAGGAAGGAAGGAAGAGGACTTTGTCAGAAGAGGCTGTGGACACCCTTTAGCACTAGACACAGGATGTCCAGAAGCTCCCAGGCACACAAGCAGCCTTTGTTTTTCTCATCTGTTTGGACACAGCATTTGATGGATCAAATTCTAACAGAGGAGGAAAAAAAAAAGCCTGAAGCTGATCCCTGTCAGCCAAACGGAGCAGAGCAACGTGAGAGTTACGCCATCCTCAAACGTGCCCGTAGGACAGAGAAATTCCACCCCTGCTCAGCAGAGATCTCTGGCACAGATTTTGGAGCTACAGGTGAACCTGACAGCACGGTGAGGCTCGACGCCTGGGGAAAAGCACAAGTGCTTGAAGCAGACATGGACACTGCTGGGTCAAAGCAATACTGCCATTTCAGAGGCTGTGGGTTTCTGTAACAACAGAAGGTTACAATTACAATATATTGAGCCCTCCAGACACCAGCGGAGTACAGCGCTTTCCCTTCCAGCCTAACCTGCGGTCACACTGACGTTAAGTCTCTTAACATCCTTGCAAAGTGTCTTCAGAGGCATTCTGTGTCTTTTTCCTCTCACTACCATTAGCAGCAGAGCTCCAGACCGAAGGTTATTCTGACAACAGTGTCGTTCAGGCTGCTTTTCTCACGGAGCGTGGAGTTGCAGGACAGCACACGAGGGGCTGTTAAGAAAAGGCAATTTTGCCTCTGATATTTCAGAATGTGCACAGTGAAACTTTTACATTGGAGACAGACGTTCACATTCCTAGAAGGAACACAGGAGGTAACAGGGAAAATTTTACCCTCGAGAGTCAGGTGAAAAAAAAAACAACTCATGGCTGTGAAGTCTCAAGTTTTCTCCATGTTTTGTGTCAGTGTCCTACGAGTTTACGTTGCTTACAGCGACGCAGCTTACATATAGGGAAATGCGTACAGACGCTAATTCCAGGAACCAGAAGCTATCAAGTGGTTTTACACAGCTGCTAATCTTGACATGCGAGCAAGATTTGGTACTGCAGAGCTGCTTACAGGCACTGCCTTGCTAAGCTCGGCTGGGTAGCTGGTCTGTAGGGGAAGGGATGAGATCCTCAAGCTCCAGTGAGTGCAATTTCAGTGCTCCTACGCGGCGCCAGAGTTTTCAGCCACAGAAACTCTACATTTTTCAAGTCAAATGGAAATATGCTTACATCCTCAAATGTTATATAAAAAAAAAAAAGCTTTTGTCTTCAGTTTTTAGCCTACATATTTAAGCAAGCAACAATTTCCATCTAAAAAAAGCATATTTACCAGCAAAACATTTGCTTAGACCAAAACCAACCACAGAGTTTCTTCCCCTTTGTCTCTGCACCTGCAGGTGTACTTCCACTCTTAGTCAGTGTCACCCTCAGCACAGGGCAGGAAAAAGCAGGAAAGCACCTCGGGAACTCAGAGGGAGCTTACTTTTTGCCCGGAATTCACACAGACATTGCATGGGAAAGAAAAAGAGAGAGATTACTCAATATCTGTGGCATTATCGATGGTTAGATGAATATTTCATGGGAGGCTTCAGCTGGAGGACCTATGCAGGTATGTGCTAGCAGCATCTTCCCTACCTTTAGAGAATTTATGATCATAATAGCAAGGACTGCCTTACCTCAAGTGAGAATATAATTACCTCCCAACCAAATATCATTATAACTGAGGCAGAAAAGCACATCTCCTGTAAGGCACCATCCTCGTCCACTTAACACAACCCCGCAGCACAACAGACCAGAGCTCCCCGAGCGTTAGCAGGCTCGTTCTCACGTTCAGAGCCACTTCACGCTATGCCACGAGCTGCAGCTCGGTGTGCAAATACCTACTTTCACGTTACAAAAAGCCACATCTATTATGAACCACATCAAGAAACTGCAAGCAAACATTCAGCTGAAGCGCTATATAATCAACCACCGCAAGCAGTCAACAAATGTTTTTACAGTACAGCCATTTATGGTAGCAGCAAAGAAAGCAAATGGAAGATGACAGCAGCTCTACACCGAGCAGCATCACCTCCTGTGATGGAGCTGGTTGCAAGTAACAAAAGCTTGCGTTAAGCCCGGCATCCACAGAGTGTCCCTGCTTGTTTAGGGAACTCAGTCTGAGCCTGAAACACGTGTTGCAGTCACGCTGACCTTAGGATCACCAGGAGAGCGAGGTCCTGTATTTTCTTCCCTAGCATCCAGTCTCCTTATCTTCCCAAAGGAAGTAAAGTGTGGTATTGCCTTCCAACAGAGCAGCCAACTCTCCGGAGTCTATTAAGTCGATCTCCAGCACACAAAGTCATTGAGGGAACCCCAAACCCCACCATCCTCCCTTCTACATCCTTTCCCAGCCCGTTGCTTCACCCTCACATTAAGAGCCTCATGGGAACCATCCGCGTTGCAGACATGGAAACCTTTCACAGAGGGCATTTCTAGTGCTGTTTCTGCTGGTGTCCCAAGGCTCAGGAGACTCCTCGCACACGCGGGCCTTTCCTTTCTGTTGATGGCATCTTATTCTTTCATGGGCTTCATTTTGGGGAACTGCCTCGTCCCAGCTGGAACACGGCAGACCAGTTTACCTAGAACAGATCTCGGCTGAACGCAGTTAAGTGCCATAAAGTATTTTCCTCCCCTTCCTTTTGCAACTTCATAGATTTCTATGATTACTTGATCACACTTGAATCCCTTTTTCCAATGGCTTTACTTACTAAGAGGCATGCAGCAAAACCTTCAGAGCTATGCAGCTATGTCCACAGCAACCTTTAAGCACAGCTCTTTACCAAATGTCGCTTTAACAGACTCGATTATCCTCGCCCTGCCAGTCCTGCTTTGAATACAGCACAATCCTCTATTTGAGCAGGCTGAGTACCTCCAATGTCCTAAAGGGAGACACACACCCCTAAAAAAAATAATAAAACATTTGGTGTTCTCACACACCGCACTCATGTTGGCCAGTCCATCATCCCATCTCAAGGTTGGAAGTTTCTAAATTTTTAGCCTTTTAAAAGCCATAAAGTTAAAATTAAGGACTGGAATACACGCTCAGATACTTCACAACACTACATGGTAAGGCAAGATTTGTTCTGGGGGTTTCCAGCAAGGTGATTTCCCTTCTGTCCCCTATGTGCTCTCATTCTTTCAAAGATTTACATAAATTCTCAAATAAACTTGTTTTCTAAACTTTTAAGCTGCCGTCAGTCCGGACAGAGCAGATGGAGCATATGATTTACTTCATTTGCATCGGAGGATACGTGCTGAGCTCTCTCCATCACACTCCTTCACAGACACCAGTTAAGGAAAGCAGCGTCATTATCTGGAAAACACAGGTGCGAGCCATATGAACACCGGTCATAAAAGGCACCAGCAAACACATTAGCTAAGCCATGAAGGCACGATTATTTCATGACTTTCAAAGCATGGAAGGACAATGGGATGATGGAGAATAAACTTGATCATGCCAGTCAGATCTTCACTTCAGACACAATGGTCCCACTACCTGCTGCTCCGAATCCCTGCTTTTAGGATCACTAACTTGACACAAAGCTTCAGTGAAGGTGCCTTCTTCAGCATAGGTTTGGAGACCAGCCACTGCCAATGGAGAAATTTGGTAATTTGTTCACGACTAAGATATTTTGCCTTAAAAAACAACAAAAAAAAAACAACGTGCAATTCTCCTCCCCAGTCATCTGGGAACACCTAATCACGCCCTGAAATAAGGGCAGGGTGCCATTATCCCACCGCCTTCCCCAGCAAGCAGGGGCTTAGGCAAATGCTCGGCGTGAGGGTGGGAAGAGGCAGCAGTCCTAAGCAGGCTGAAAACGTGTGAGCAGCGTGCAGAGCCCTGCCATTTGTTTACCTTTAGAGTAAGGTTTTAGAATGCATGAGGTTTGATCGGAGGGTTTTTTTTGTTGTTGTTTAAAAAAATAATAAAAAAAATAAAAAAACCTGCTGCTATTTCCGCTCCCATATTCTACCGAGTAGTGATCTTGTGGTAAAGGCATCTAGTGAAGAGAAAACAGAGCGTGGAATGCACGAGCAGCCAGCCTTCTGCACCGAAACCACAGGAAAGCATATTAGTTTCTCTTGTTTTTATAGATTAGAAACAAGTTCTTCAGCTTCACAGCTCGAATAATGGGCTATTCAGCGCCCCCGAGCACAGGTGACGTCCCAAGCAGCCACTACATCGGCACAAGAAGAAAGCCTTCGGGACACCTCATCTCCTTGGTTAACTCCTCCTGAGCTGAGCTTGAATCTCAGCTCCACCTCCAAGCATAACGCTACTGCCACAGAGCTCTGGCAGCCTCCAGCAAGCAGCAAAGCCAACGTTAGGTCATTTACAAGGGCGGGAAGGATACTACCAATTAAAGGCTTTCTTCCAGCATTAGGAATCACTGTAATTTAAACCAGAAGTTTTCTGGACTCGTTTCCTGTGCACGGATGAGAAGCAACCTTCCATAATCACCCAAACTCGAAGCTGATGCATTCCTCGGGCAGAGCCCAGATGGCACTGACCTGTTGCTGCTGCAGCTCTCTGCTTCTTACAAAGGTTTCTTCAGAAAGGTTTTTAGCACCGGCAGCCCACAAGCTGCAGGTTTAGGAAACGACTGTCAGATAAAGATAAGGCATAAAAGCAGACCTAGGGGTATCTTCCTGTGCATCTCGGTGGCAGCCAGCTGCCAGGACAGCAGGTTGCCACTGCTCGGGGTCAGCGTGCACCCCAGAAGCACCCATCTGAAAGCTGCCAAGTTCGAGCTCCCCTCCTGACGTGCTCAGCCAGCAGGAGGACTCCGGGCACACGTGGGATTTTGCCCAGAAGAATAAATACCATTGAGTCCCTCTCACTAAGGAGATGGCTTTTCCTAGAACGAAGAGAGACCGGAGGCATCACGATCCATGAAAGGAAGAAGTTAGAGAGATAAATACCTAGCAGAACTATTAGGTAATCACATCAGCATCTTGTAACTCTTGACAGTGGGGGAAGCGGAGATCTGGAAGCACTCGGCTGCAAGGCAGCCTGCTAGCACACACGCAGCGCAGCAAACGTTTCACATAAGCTGGTTAGTGGTCACGAAAGCAGGTCTCAATTATCTAGTCTGAGGCAAGTGGCTGGAGCTTAAACTATTCGTCTGCAACCAGACCGAGCAAATTCTTCCAGATCACCACTTCCCCCCACACAGATCACTTCACGAGATGCAGCACTTGTTTGGGCTCTGTTTTCCCAATTCACAGATACTCTTAATAATTTCAGGGTACAGCATTGGCTCAAGCTAGAAAAACCTTTAAACTGTGAGCAAAACCCCTGACTTTATACAGGCTCAGCTGCATTTTAAGATCCCAGGTCACGCTTCCACTGAACAAACACTCGGCCAGCACAGAGCAGATTATTTTCAAATTCTGCTCGAAGCGATCAGTGCGATCACCAGTTCCCTTTTCGGAGGAGACTTCTGGAGGGTCAGCCTAAATATTCAAGGCCTCCCACCAGACAAGTCGAAGCAGCCCTGGAGGAGGGGAAGCCACCATTAAAAATGTCTGGAATGCGGCCTGCTTGGAGGGAGGCAGCTCGTGCTGGGACAAAGGAGGTGGCTGCTTCGCATCTACGGCTCCTTCCCCACATCAGACTCCCAGAAAGATGAGCGAATTTTATCAACATTTACAGAATGCACATGGCTGAAGATCAGTCTCACCCCAAAAAAAAAAAAAAAAAGCTTATTGAATCCTTTGACTACCTGCTCTCCTGCTATATATCCGGCCCCTGCAGAGATGGGGATCGGAGCCATTTCCACTCTTCCCAACCTCTCGTTGCAGTGCTCTCCGTCAGACACGCAGCTGCACAGCCGGAGTTGTTTTACCTTGCTTACACGCTGACTTGGGCCTCGTAGGTTTACCAAATTCATTGCAGGAGTGCTGCTGAGCGCATTTCTCCACACACCCCCTTGCTCCAAAGCGAGGTGAGATGCTGGCTCACAGGGCCAAGGAGCGCCAGGCGAAGGCAAGTCAGCGTATGGGAAACAGAAACACTTCAGCACGTGCGTCTGCAGCTGGGAAATCTCTATCAGAGTGCGTGGTCGAGACTCAGATAACTTTATTTGGGGCCTGGGGAGAGGCAGGAGAATGACACGCAAGGGCGGTATGCTTCTGGGGGACCTGGAAGACAACCACTAGGAAAAAAAAATCCCTAAGCAGCAACTGAAAACACAAAACTAATGAAAACTGTCCTGGATATTGTTTTCTCAGCGATGCTGCATCATGCAAAGCCTAAATCCTTTTAAATATACCACCAGTACTCATTCTGCTAATGAAGACTGATTAGCACGAGCTAGCAGCAGCAAACGTCAGAGGCGCTGTTAGCAGCATCTCCTTCTTTAGCAGTAGTGCTGGCAGCACACGCTCCAGTGTATCGTCAACAACGACTTCTGCACGATTACAAAGAACCTTCTTAAAAGGAAAGGCAAACACAGAAAAACTACTAGGGCCACGCAGTTTAGAAACACCCTACTACAAGCAGCGCGTATTAACATAGTCCCCTTTACTTTCCTTACACAGAGTAAGTTTAATAACAGAAGATATTTAACAGATCGCTTTTCCATCCAAAAATGCCAGGTTTTTCACACAGCTTTACCACCGACATCCTGCCATTTCGTGGTCTGCTTCCTACATCGGAGGCACAACATTCAGCTTCGTTTGCAGGTCTTCAAAGTTTTTAGTTGCTTAAATTAGAAATGCTGAGGGCACTCTGAGGCATGACCTGAGCAAGTTAGTTTTGCCAGAAAAAAAATGAAACTGGAGAGGTCTTGAAATTTCACCTTTTTCTAGCAAATGTAACTAGTGAATCAACACGGTAGATCGCTTCAGAAATACACAGCTAGGTACAGGTCTCCTGCATAAAGATCTTCAGCTGAAGAAAGAGGTGTGACAGTAACTCCGTGGCATTTTGTTGTGTGGGGTTCACGTCTAGTTAATGGTTAATGCACGCTGGTCCCAGCAGCCAGTACTTGCTCCTGTGCTTAATGGGGTCCTTCCATGCAGGCTCTCGGCACCCGAAGCCCTCTCCCCATTCACCACAGATCCCAGCTCGGTGTCTTGGCAGCGCTGGCGAGTCGGTGCAGGTCCGGGTGAGCCGGCCCCGCGGCCAGATGAAGCTGTTTGCACAGACAGGGTAACTGATCCCGGGTAGAGACATTCCCGGGTTATTTTTAACTCCGATCGCTTAAGGACTTGCAGAGAACTTCACGCAGAAAACAGTGGCACAATCGCCGCGGCAGCACGGGGACCTGCTGCTGGATGCTTTTCCTTCAGAGCAGCACCAGCTTCCCAAATTACACGCTCAGCTACAGCGAAACCCTGTTCTTCGGGCTTGAAGAGTACAAACTGACCTCGTGGCCCTGCTCCTCCCCACTGGCTGCCCCCTTTTGAAAAGCAAACAACAACTTGTCCTCACGTTCAAGGCCCTTCCGTCTCTCCAGCTGCACCGCCAGCAGGCTGCTCCGACCCGCTCGAGTCTCCAGCACGTCCCCCGTGTCCGCACACGCACCGCTCGCTCCCCGCCGCGTTTTTGGGGAGTAACTCCTCTTTTCACGTCCGTCCATCAGCACGAAGGTAAGACTTCACGTCGCTGACATCTTCCTCGCTCTGTCCGCACCAAGCAACCAGCTCCTCGGGCAGTTTGGCCGCGTGTCAGCTCATCTGTAGGTTGCACAAAGTTTACCGGGGAGCTCGCCCTCAGCCGGGATCTCAGCCCATAAGCAGACCTTAGGGCACTTCCCCGAGTAATTAGAGAAGCGCATTCCCAGCCACCTCCACCCAGCTCAGGTCAAGGCCCTGCATACACTTCAGGACAGCCACAGCGCAAGCTCCAAAGCTTTTCCTTTGCTGGCAGCAGATTAAAAAAAAAAAAAAAGGTTAAAAAACCCTAGGGAAGCTCCATCGAGAAGCAGAGCTACACACCGAGGAGCTTCCCCGTCCGACTTTGGCACTGATGCTGTTATGTGACCAGTTCAGGTGTACACGTGGTGCGTCCTTGGATAAGGGTAGGTAAGAAAAGGCACAGCAAAGAAGCAAACATCTTTCTCTCCGCTACCTACTCCAAGTAATTAAGTTATAAAGATCGGAAAGAAATATTTTCTTTCACATCACCTATTTTCCCAGAGGGGCTTAGAGGCTATTCTGGACCCGAGCTGCAACCACAACCAAGCCGTGAGACAGAACATACAACCAGCAAAGAACAGAGGGTAAAAAAGAGCTGGGAAATAAATAAATACGTAAATTTGAGATCATAGGGCATGCAGGATTTAGGAAATAAAAAATATAGCTCAAGACAAGCAGGTAGGACCTCACCCAGTGCTCATGCAGAATTCATTCATCTAGGATCCAACTCAGTTCCCCAGATTCCTAGCAATGGGTTAGCACTGCTACCTACCAGCATTTCTAAACAAAACCCCACCAACTCTGCATGGCAAACCATTTGCCAGGCAACCACTGCCTACAGGTGTTATTCGTAATTAAGCTACCTAATCTGTATCCCGCTCACTCCACCCCTGTTGGTAAAAATTTGTCTCGGCTGCTCTGAGTTACATCCAGAAGTTTTTGGAGGTGTTATACACAGAGCCAGAGGGACAAGTCCAGATGTGAGGAGCCATTCCAAACGTGACTTCAGTCAGTGTTGGTTTAACATATTTCCTGAAACAGAGAGCATTTACACCGCGTGGTGCGTTCACCTGGATGTTGTTTTACTTCAGCCAAGCTCATGGCCATATCCGAGCACAGGACTACCAGCTCCTGCCAGACAGCCACTCTACTTCCCCCGACGAAGCTGGCATTCATCTCCGAGCAGCTCAGGGAGCTCAGCCCCAACCTCTGCAGCATCCCTGGCAGGTGGGTGACGTTGCAGCACAGCCCTGGAGCCCCAAAGCCTCGCCACACACCTCCAGCCAGCAGCTGGGGCCGCTCCTCAGCGCACCTTGACAGCGGCACCAGGCGGCTGGGAAGCCGCCCCGCCAGGACGCCGCGAGGAGCTGCCACACCTGCGCAACATCAGGGCGGCACACCGGGCTCCTGGCAGCTCCTGGCACCTCGTCAGCCCTTCCTTCTCGCCTGCGAGTCAGGCCAGGAGTCAGATCTGCAGCCTGGCGGCGGTTCCAACTGAGCAACGCACGGCTCGGCGGCGGCGGTGCTCCGGGAAAGCCAGGAGCCCGGGGGTTCAGGTTTCACAAGAAGCGAAACAAGCAGCCCTTATTATTCCAGGTGACTGCATCGCAAGTGCCTTGTTTGGATTAGGATTTTTTTTTTTTTACTTCCCACCTTCTCCCGACACACGCACACGCTGCCTTGAACCCCGATGGATGCCAGCGCTGAGCCGCTCACGCTCCTCAGCTGCGTTTTGCCGTCTCCTGTTAGGGCGCGCTGCTTCCCGCAGGAAGGCCCCACTCTTTATCACAATGTAAGCACACCACTCGAAGCGTAGCCCTACATGAATCCACAGCCTGGAATTCATGGCATTTTAGTCCTTTTTTTTTCCCCCCCCCAACGGTCTCGCTTGAAGAGCGCTTTCTGAGGGCCAGCAGCGGTTCAGCAGAGCACCTAGGAACAAGAGAGGGTTTTGCAGGGGCTGCCAAACGCCCCGGGTGCCGGCACGAGCACCAGCTGCAGTTCAGTTGTTGCTTTTCCATCTGCTTTACCACTCCGCACCATTAAATCCGGAACAGGCCATTTTCTGGCCCAACAGCTCTATCAGACGTGAAAGGTGCTCGGAGCTCACCCACCTTCAGCTGCGTTTCTAGTTAGCAAGAACTAACATCCCGGTGAAAGCAGCAGCAGGGGGAAAGAAAGGAAAAAGAAAAATAGCTGACCAGTTGCTCACCATCCACCTCTAGGTCTTACATGTTTGCTTGCAGAGAAACATCTCGTATTAGGCTTCAGGACTCAACAAATGTACATCCTATTTGCTTTACTCGCTTGCTCAGCAACACAGCCAGCTCAGGTCCCAGCAGAGCTCACTGCTGACAGTCGGAAGAGCAGGAGGAGATGTATTTATGCAGCAAATGCCCACTTGTAAATACAGCAGGGATTCAGTACACGCACACAAAACGACCAGCAGACCCCTACGTACAAGCTGTACCACGTATTTGTGCACTACCATGATCAGCATCAAGTTGACCAACAAACTCAACTCAGTCCTACTGAACTACATCCAGCCACCACCACCTCCAGCGACATTTATAAAGCAACACATCCGTGTTACCCGCTGGAGTCCTGTTCAGCAGGCAAACATCCACGGGCATTTGTCCCAAAGCACAATCTTCAGCTCTACGAAGAGGCAGAACAAATAATTTTCACGACTGGGATCAAAAGCACCCCCAACTTTGGGGAGCAGAGACTTGAGGGAGCAGAGCGTGAGGGGGCTCCTTGCTGCACAGTGCTGAGACCAGCTACGCACAGAGCAGTTTAACCAAAAAGAAAAAAAAAAAAAAAAAGCATGAAGTAAATGGCAACTGCAGGACAAAATATGCAGAGGGTGATTAAGTATTTGCTAGGCTGTACTCCCTTTGAGCAAGGAAACCTGAACATTACAAAGGGCTGAGTTAGAAGGGAATGTGGGGTATTTTGTGACAGACCTCTGCATGACAGCTGGAGAAAAGCTATTGTGGCAACAGCTGTGTGCTCTGCACAGCTCATACTCCCAAATACCTCAGCCTGCTACAGGGCCAGCTAGCTGCCTGCAAGTTATTTCAAAAGTTTTCTGCCTCTTTTGGGATCTCTGCGTGATGGATTATTTGTTTATTTTTCCAATAAGAGGAGGAATGCTTAGCTCCAGCGCTTAGAGTTTTAAAAAGACCGTGGTCTAGAGCCTGACTATCGTTTGCCGGGGCTTTCCTGAGGTTTATAGCTGTGTCGGATCCCATCTACTCCACGATTGAAACTTCTCCACTTCCTGCCTAACAGCGCGCAGCCCAGGGAGCACGAAGTTCATATATCACATCCTGATTTAAAGGAAATGATTTTAAATTTCCAGGATGAAATCCTGTCCCACCAACGCCACTACCAAGCTCTGTTTATCTCCTCAGAGGAAGGATTTTGAGGAGCACAGCAGTCGTCTCCCCGCCGAAAGCTTTGATCTGTTACTGTGTTGTCTGAAATTTCTCCGGGTTGTAAGAGGAGCCCCCGAGGAGTGAACCCAGCCTCTCACGGGCAAGGAGCTGCATCCCACATGCTGCTCCCGCTGCGCTGGTCAGCACGAGGACGCCAAACCCAGCACGGGGAAGGGCTTTCTTGCGTGACACGGGCTCGTTCACCCAGCCCCCTTACAAGGACATGGTTGTTTCAGCTCGGATTTTAGCACCACAGTCTGCAGCTACCTCAGAGCCACAGTGAGAGCCTGGCCCCTGCAGCAGGTCCCGCTCTCAGGGCGGGTGCCGACACCTGAGCAAGGCTGAGAGCCACGGAAAGCAGCTGACCCGGTCCTGCCCACACCCCCAGCTCCCTCTTCGCTTATTCCAGCTGAAATGAGCCAACAGCTTCCCCTCTTTCCAAACACAAAACCCCTTCGGTCTTTCAAAGGGACACGGTGAAGGAAGGTGTGTGCACATCAGTCCTGTTTGCTGGGAAATATCGAGCAGCAGCGAAGCAGAAGCAGCAGTGACTGCACTGAAGTACTCCCCTGCAGGAAGTTAAGCCCAGGGCTATAGGGAAGCAAGCCCAAGTGTGGAAATATTCACTAGTGCCAGTAAAAAAAAAAAATAAAACAACTTTCCTTTTTAAGCTTCAGAACTGAGAAGCAACAACCACGCTGCCACAAGCAATAGGGAGGCAAACCAGGACCGAAATCCCTCGCTGACATCAAGGCTTGTCAGGAGGCCAAGTCCCGTACCCAGCCGTGTTCGCGTGAGGCAACGACAAGTTTGTCACCTAATCCTGAACAATTCCAGAAACGACGCGTGTGACTCGCTCGTAATCAATTTTAAAACACCTCGGGGTGGCTTCCAGGCAGCCTCAGAAGACAAGCAGCGTCCTGGGCAGGGTATGTGCCACGCAGAAGGGGCTGTGCGGCACCACGCACGCCCGGTCGGGAGCACCAGGAGCACGACACGGCGTGCACGGCCACCCCGCCAGGCCTCACCTCTGGCCGCCTGCAGCTCTGTGGAAGCACAAAACCCCCCGCCAGGCACTGATGGCTCTGCTCAGCACAGCCCAAAGCCCCCAAATCTCCATGGGGCCGAGCCACCCAGCAGGGCTCACGGCACAGTGCCAAGGCTTCACCTCACGGCAACGCCACCGAGGGGGCGAAACGAGGCAGGTGGCTGCGCGCAGACCGAGCACGGGTTAATTTGGGAAATTCGCCTTCAGCTCGGCGTGATGCTGCCACTCCAGCAGCAAAACCCTTCTTTTATCGCCACCCCTCGCAGGAAACCCTCACAGCGCCGGCTCCTCCGCCACCCCCCTGCGAGCCCGGGGCCGGCAGGAGCCCTGCAGCCCCAACTCCCCCCGCGTTTCGGGGTGGCGTTACCCCAAAGCCCTTCCCGCACCAGCCCCGGCCCTACAGCGACCCTAAAGCAGCGGGACCCCGCCCGGCCGAGCCGCCCCCTTCCCCTTTCCCCTTCCCCTTCCCCTCCCCGCGGGGGAGCCGGGCCCGGCGCGGCCCCACCCCGGCGCCGCGGGCAGCGCCCAGGCCCCGGCGGGGCTGCGGGGAGGGGACGGGAGGGGAGCGGGGCTGGGAGGGGAGGGGAAGGGAGCGGAGCCCCCATGGCGGCCGAGCCCTCACCTGGATGAACTGGATGGTGAGCGCCGACTTGCCCACGCCGCCGCCGCCCACCACCACCAGCCGGTATTTCTCCTGCCCCGGGCCGTCCCTGCAGCCCGCGGCCATGGGGGAGCCGGGTCACGGCTCCGGCTCCGGCGCCTGCCTCCTTCCTCCTCCTCCTGCCTTCCTCCTCCTCCTCTTCCTCCTCCTCCTCCTCCTCTCCGAGCCGCCGCTGCCCCGAGCCCCGCCGAGCGCCGCCCGCCCCCGCAGCCAGGGCGCCGCGGCTACAAATGGCCGCCGGGGGGCGGGGCCAGCCCCGCCGCACGCTAATGAGCTCATGCATATGCATGAGGCTGGGCGGGGCCTCCGCTAATTGCCCCTCCTTGAGGGTAATTAGGTCTTGGGGGGGTAATTAGAGCGTGGGGGGCTCAGCTGGGAAAAGGGAAGTGAGGGAGGGGGCTGGCAGGGGGCTGGCACCGCCTAACCTGCAGCGCAGGGAAGCTGGGCAGAGAAAGTTTCAGTGCAGGAGGACCCAGTGACAGGACGAAGAAATGGGCTCAGGCAGCAGCAAAAGGAGGGTTTTCTCCTCGCAGGCACACCGGGAGCAGGGAATGCTCTGCCGTAAGGTGCCATAAGGAAGGCGAAGCTGTACCTGAGCTGAGAGAGGGTTAGACCACGTCACTCGGCACAGAGCAGACACCAAACGCAGAGATGAGGGACATGGCTGTGACCGAGGAAATTTCTAACACGCCGGCAGCATGAAGAGGGCTGGCTGGGAGGAACAAGGCGCCTTGCCCCTGCCCCGCTGCTGGAGCTGGCCCCAGCCAGGCCCAGGAGCCCGTGAGCGCATGAAGGCAGCAGGCCCAGTCCCCTCCTGCGCTCCCGGCTGCAGGAAAAACACGAGGTGAAAGAAGAACCTCAACTGGTACCGGGCCTTAGTTGACCCAAGGGGTGCTTTGTTTTCAATAAAAGCCCCGTTAGGATTTCGTGGTCGGCTGCCAGCTCGCAGCTCACTGATGTGGTGGCCTCCTCGAACCCAGCCGTAACCTCCACGCTGACTATTGCAACAGGATATTTGGCTCCTTTGGTCTAGAGACACATCGAAACAAACATTTTATTTTTCCCTTATCTTTTTTTTAAGGTTTCAGTTTCATCCTACGTCACTTTAAATAGCTATTTTTGCTGGTGTGGCTATCCGGTCTTGTGAATTTCACTAAAGAAACAACAAGAGTTCCCTAACGCTGACAGATAAAGGATTAAAACAATTAACGCAATCACCCGTTACTTTAACAAAGGCTCTATTGTGAAAACTTATTGCTGTCAAAGCCTTTGTGTTGGTTATTTTGGGGAACGAAATCCAGTTTCACAAATAAAGCAATATTCTTGCAAAGCTCGAGGCAGCGGTGGCAGAAGAAGAGCTGGGCAGCACCAGAGGAACAGCAGGTTTTTGGGGGCTGTAACCGTATCCAAAGATCCCAGGGTGGGATTCAGAACCTTGTCTTCCCTCTGGCAGCCCTTGCTACCAGCCCTAGTTTTGGGAAACACGGAGTTTACTCGTGAATAGACATGGAGATGAGGACACAGCACAAATCAGGATTCATTTCAGGATCAGCTAACCTAGGAATGGCTGAGAAATGAGGTGTGTGGAAGGTGAAGACAAGAAACTCGTAACTGATACAAGGTGCCAGGGGAAGATGATTAGAAAAGGGGGTTGTACATGTATGGTCCATGAGATCGGGAAAATAAATTTTGCAGCTCCACGGGGAGGAGCAGGGTATCCATAGGGAGGTGGAAAGTGCAGAGTTTCATACTAGAGAGGAAGCGCTTGAGCTATCAGGATGTGAGATGGCAAAGATGATGCCAAAGTTTTGGTAAAGTGACTGGGAAAGAAAGTATACAGCTTTTAGAACCATTACATAGAAAGAAGCTGCATCATTTCAGATCTAGCCTGAATACGTGTATTTAAAGAGAGACAAAAATCAAGAATGGCATCCAGATGGCAAGTTTAAAAGATAGAGCACCACACTGCTTTATATAATGACAGAAAAAAAGGTTTCAGGAAGTGCTTGGGGGGAAAATCCAGAACTTCATTCTACGTTGGCAGCCTGGCAAGGATGTCTTCTAACCTCCCAAGCTGACATCTATGCAGTAAGTGACATACTGAGAGCTAAAAAGTGCTCTGTGAGAACATGACGGCTTAATTAAGAGAGAACTTGTTCACAGACTTAGTGCAGAAAAAAGTTACAAAATCTTTGGGACGTGAGTCAGCACGGTCGGTTACTGTAACGCTGAGTTGTGCCATTAGAGAGGTTCCTACAGGTGGCATTGTTTTTTTACCCCGTGCAAACAGGCACTGAGCATCACCCCTCACACCGTATGGGCACCGCGACCTAATGAAACCCGTGCACTGCAGTTCCCAGCAAGAGCTCCACTGCTGAGCCTACAGGGGCAGGTGATGGGGCTTCACAAAGTCATAAAGCAAGGAGCTAGGGGCAAGTGTTACAATCTGATTTTCATTGGGATAAGAATGGAAGACTTAATTCAAAATAAAATGTGCAATAGTTTTTCCTGCATTAAAAATAAATAAATAAATAAACTTGAACTAGTTGTTACACTTACCAGCAACCAGAAACTAAAGAAAAGACAAGGTATTTCTTCACAGGCACATGTACCAGTTTCTATCTGAGTAAGAAGTAAAACTATTTTCAGCCAAGTAACTGCAGCTTTTGATAAAATGTTCGTGTATTTTTGTATCTACCTATTCCAGTAAAGAACTCTGAAGTAAATACTCATACACACACACAGACACTTCAAAATATGTCATTTTCTTTGAGGTTTGAAATTGTCTTTTTCTTTCTTTCTTTCTTTTTAAGTTCTATAAATTGGGCTTGACAATTTTTATCAATTATATGATTCTTTTAGAACTTCAGACGTGCTATACCCAACGGTAATTATAAAGCAATGGCATCCCAAGGAAAAATGAGTAAAAGTCTCCCACAGTAACTGAGTAAGACCAGGATTTTAGACAAGGAATTTGAGATGCTGTATGTTTTCCCTGACACTTACATAACTGCACAGAGTAAGGAACAAGTGGGAGAATTTTCTTCAGTGGAAAATGCACCAACAGTCATTTAGTGAGCAGGTCGGGGTTGGCATGCTCAGATGTCCAGGCAATCCTGTAGCAAAACAACCAGTCCAAAACAAACCAATGTATAGCTATATACACATTTAGATTTTGTGTTTCTATATATATTTATGTATTTATTGCTTGATATTGCTAGGATAAAAAAACAAAAACAAAAACAAAAAACAAGCAGGAAAGAAATCCAAGCTAGCACCTTTCGGACCTTCCCTATAAACCCTAAAAAAGTGAAGGTGAGCCTAAGCCTACAATAAAATGAAAAATTCTCCATAAATCAGACATAAATTATTCCTTTTAAACCCCTTGCCCTGTTGGGAAGGAGACTGTACCTTTCCTGGTCTCTTCCCAGGTAAGCTGAGCCACTACAGGTGCTGACGGTGGGAAGCAGGCTCCAGGCTGGTGGTGGGGTCTGGCTTGTTTCTATGCTGGTCAGCTCTGGGGCAGTGCCACCTTCCACATCTGATACCTCCAGCCTCTTTCCATCACCCGTCATGACCTGTCAGAGGACGGAGAGCCCCACACGTGTCCACAAACACGTGTGAGCCTGTGGGGGGCGAGTTCAGGCTGGAAAGCCGAGATAACACCTGCAGGTTCTGTCCCTGGGCTCTTCTCATTCTGTGCTCCCAGTGGCAACGTGTGCCACCTGTGTGAGGGTGGTTCGGGGGATTTGTGTCCTGCCAGGCTCACATCCCCACCTTGGTGGGCTGCTTATCTCTTGCGTTGCAGCTGGTGGTGCCCAGCAGCCGAAATGATGGTGTCTGCTGACTCTGGAACTTGGGGGGCTCCACCTGGGAATAAACTGTGTCTTCCCACTCACCCAGTACCCTCCTGCATCACTGCCACCAATGCTGGGTCTTGGGACAGCAGGTGAGTGTACAGCGCAGTGCTGTCGCCGCATTTACGTCTCAGGGCAGTGAAAGACAACCCCACAAACCACAGCTGGACTTCCTTGACGAGAAAACGAGCTATTTTAGTCAACACACAAAGTTAAAACATCATTAAGAAAACCCTGCCACTCACCTTGAGAAAAACTGAGAGCTGGGGAGCATATCTTGGTTAGTTTGTCTTTTCCTCAAGTCAGGAGATCATGCAGCTGGCAGAGCTGCGACGTCAAATTCGTATTTCCACCGCTCAGACAAAGCTCCCATACCAGTACTGTTCATCTAATCCACTTCATTATGATGTTTAGGAAATAAATAAATAAAGTACTAAAACGAGTAATTAAACTATTCGGAACTACCTGTAAGAAAACAAGATAACCGACAACCAGTGTGTTCTTCTCCAAGAACAAACTGTGTCAAACCAAAATATTTTTCTTCTCTGATTCAGTAACAGGCCTTTGAGTAGGAGGAAGCAGTAGGTGTTCTACATCTTGATTTTAGTAACGCCTTACCTGATGTTCTTACAAACAGCCTGGCTCATCTTGAGATGGCAGCGCCAAAGGGGAGACAGAGCAGGTGGGAGCACTGGACACAAGGATTTTCGGTGGTTCATTGATAAAGCTGAGGGTAGTACCACACAACTATCCAGAAGACCTGACACAATCCGTTATTATTGAATATTTCGGAAATCATCTGAATGATGAAACAAGAAAGCACATCTCCTAGGTTTTCAAAAGCTGCGTGCTGGAGGACAGAACTAGAATTCTGCACAGCCACAAAAAGCTGAAGAAAACTTCAACTGAATGTAATTCAGTAAAAATGCTTGCATTGTTCCATATGTAGACAATTTGTCTACATTTCCCTGGAGTCAAACATGCCTACTTCATTGCAGTTAGGTATATTAGAAAATTAGGCATATTAGAAAAGAATGGAGCAAAACAACAAAAATTGTACTTTTTCCTTCCCTGTGCTGACACAATGGATTTTCCTTGCCTCTTTGTATTAAGACCTGAGCTTCAACTCCCTCTTTTTACTGACATACCTTCAGAAGCCCCCTTTCTTGCATTTTATTTCCCTTTCTAGCTTGCAATGTAATCTACACCATAAATGCTTATGCTATCATTTCAGTATAAATCCTTAGTATGATGACCCACATTTCATTTTCCGCATGTTCCCTTCTTACACAGAGATCAAAGAAGAGCTAATGACTGAGGTACTCTGGTCTCACTAAAATTCCCATCCTTTTTTTTTTTACATTGAGGTGCTTTTTGCTTATGCTTCATAGCAGTTCTTCAGCAAACTGCCAACTCTGCTTTTTTTTTTCCTATAAATTCACTTTTTGCGAGGCCACTCACGTGCGGTCTCATTGCTATTTCCCTTTACCCTTTCACGACCCGTTCCTGGATTATTTTTCAGATAGGATTTTTCTAGAACTCGTCGTCACAGGATTTCAGCACCTCGGCTGGATGCAGACAGCTGAAAACTCCACATCCACACAGGAGCAAAATGCAGTAGGAATCATGTAGTGCAATTCGTGACCTTGAAATAGCACAGTGCCATAGCACAGATGGAGTTTTCCAGATGTCTGGGGCTATGAAATGATGAGACTTAAAAGGTTCAGTACTGCAGAGTGGTTTAAATCACTGAGATTGCAGTATAGGGTAGATACACTGGAGGTGAATTTAAACAGGCACGTTTCTATAGGGTACGCTGTTGGTACCCAAACTAATTTACCCACTGTCTCTACAATGTGTGCTTCCCTCTGCAATACACGCACATCCTGAGGGCAGCAGAAGGCTTGCCCTTGGTTTAAATGAGATGTATGGGATTCTTCCTTGACTCACCACGACCTGCCTGGTAGAAATAACCTCTCTCTGTTGGTTGCTGGCTGCCCTATGTTTGATTCCTCAGGATATTACCTGCCTCTCTCTCGGTGGCAACTGAAACTACTGGAAATCCACATCATGTGGGCTCCCTCTCTAGCCCACTGGGCTGAAAGAGCTGTCCGAAAGCACTCACTTCATCTTTGACATCTCCAGTGCTAAAAACAGGGCAGGAAGGATTCTTCACCCAGGGGGTGCCTTCAAAGAGTTGCTGCTGTTAGCAAGGGGGCTTGGTACGACAAGGTCCTGTCCATGCAGAGTTTCACAGATATAGAAATATTTTTCTTTCTCTGGTTAACACTGCTTGGGGACATGAATTTCTGTTAAGCAGATATCTTTCCTGTCCCCACTCTTCTCAATGCGTGGTATCAGCAGGATGTGATGTTTCTTCACGCTTCCAAGATCTGCAGTGACAGTTGCCCAAACTATTGAAGCTTCCCTTACTATTATGGGTGACTCTAACTACTGGCCATGGTTGCTTATTAAGCATGGGAGGGCATCTCTGCACTAGTAAATAAATGGCAGGCTAGTCTGTCTGTGCTTTCAAACGTCACAGCCTGCTGAAATCGCTGCTATTGCCTCGTGAAACTGTTTTCTCAGCCTACAACAGTTGGCCTCAGTGCTGTCATTTCGTCATGTAAAGGTTAGGGACGGCTGAACAGGACCTAAAGACCCGGAAGGGTGTTTTTCCAAAGCTCAGCAAAGACACTACCCCAAGGAAATTATTCTCTCCTGGTTTGCCCCAGTGGAGCTATGGGGAAATGGGAGTGGAAGAATTGCTGCAGGTGACAAAACGGGCTGCTTCAGCAATTTCTTCCGCAATTCCTCTTCCACTCCTCCTCCGCCCGCCCTGATCTGCATGTATCAAGGAAATGCTACATGCATCGTAGAATACCCTATGTCCAGAATACCTTTGGCTTGGCTCCCGAAGCACTCGAAATGCTTTTGGTTCAAAGGTGATGTTGGCAGACTTCCCCAAATCCATCATATTCTGACCAGTGAGGTCTACTGCCAAGAAGAAGAAAAGCATTCATTCAGATACGCCAAACTAACTTGCACTAAGATTTCAGCTGAGGAATTAACATTCAATTTTTTGTATTTGCCCGCCTTGTTTCTTACCATTAATCTAGGAGAGTGTTATCGGGGGGTCACAATGGTGGATTCTGTACAAGCGTTACAAGACCCAGTTGCTGTCACACAGAAGTTACAGACTGAACAGACAGAAGAAATATTATTTTCCCCTTTGCAGACAGGGCATTCAAGCACAGACTTGCTAAGGAATACGCCCGAGGATACGCAGAAAGCTGTATCAGTCAAGTGAGCCATACTGGGGAATAAACACCACAAGCCCTCTACTTATTCTTTCTGCAGATGCTCTGTACCTTCCTGCAGATCAGCCTGTTAATTTGCACCAGCAGCACTGCAGCTGAAGAAGCTGCTGAAGCAGTTTTCCTTTTTGTTGTCATTTTTAGGGGCGTGAGAAGAAAGGACTGAAGTCCATATGAGTCCACGGGATCGCTGTAGGAATGCATTCACTCAAACGTTTTATGCTTTTACAACAGCAACAAAATTGTATCGTGTTTGTTTATGCTTTCAAATCACTGAAAATCAGAATCCATCTGAAAAGTGAAAGTGAACCTAGCAACTGAAGAATGGGGAAATTAAGGTAAAAACAAACAGGACAGCTTGATGGCGAGTGCATGATAAACAGACATTTTACTAAAAAGGAGACTTTTCAGATATTTCCATGACATGTTGTTGCCACTTGAAATGTGGTGCCTTCTGGTGCTGTCTCAGAATATCTGGCAGAACATGTTGTATGTAATCAGATGCTATTTTCTCAATGTATAACTTTTTTAAATTCTGTCTTCTCCGATAAGCAGAGTGCAAGACGAATGTTCTCCTTGCTAAATAATCTCCTTCAGAAAAAACGAACAAGCCTGTCCCCAGGATTCTCCAGCAACCTCCAACTCCCGTTTTTAAAAGTTCACTGTAATAATATAGCAAAATGTTTAAAACGCCTTGGCTCACCATCAAATCTATTAAGGGAAAAGATATTCAAAAAGCATACGTAGTAGTAATCACAGCAAATGATACTGGAATATGTATAACACTTGATCATTAAACCTATTGATAAATCTAGATCTATCTTCTTACTAGTAATGCAGAATAAACAGCCGCATCAGGGAGTTTTACACTGTGCAAGCATTCACCTCTCACTGACTTCACCGGAGTTAATCCTGTGCTTAAAGTGCAGTTTTTTTTTCTTTTTTGCTACCTTGTTGAGTTGGGATGCTGCTCAATAATATTTCAGCAAACTCTTACCCAGCTAAGTAGTTCCTTGGTTCCCCAGGTAGCATGTACATGTGGACGCCTTCCAAAAGCAGTTGCAATGCGAGGGCCTGATTTTAATCTGCAGTGTTTTAAAAAAACAAAAACAAAAACAAAAACCAAAGGATGGAAAGGAAACTGGTGAAAATGGAAATCAGCAGAGACGCTTCTACATAACACATTCAGTGGGGCGCGAAGGCTTGTAAGACATCTCGCCCTGAGGTCAGCACATCTTCGGTGGCCGCGGCAGAGCTCACACAGGAAGCCAGCAGCTTTTTCTCACGTTACCACGCTGGCGAGGAGCCGTGCACAGAAGCACAGCGACTGACCTGCAGTTTGGCTGGGTTCTGGCATCCAGCTCAAGGCGCTGGGTTCGCACTTCTTCACAACAGCTTATGAGACGCAAGTAAATATTTGCGCGCTTGGCTCCAAGCAAATGAAAACATCGACGTTCTCGCCTGAGAACCGCCTTTTAACGAGGAACGCAGTGAAACGGGAGCTGATTAGGAGATCGGATTCGACTGTGCCAAGGTCTCTACAACTGCGGCATGCACCATGCCAGTGTGGGCAAGATGCAGCCAAGGCCTCCTATCCCCCTCGGTTTCCTAGGAGGAGGGTTTAGGTTCGCCTGCTTTACCCACTGACCCCCCAAGGATCTTGACCCACACATCTTCCAGGCAGCGATGGTTACTCAGACTGCCTGTGCCCTGGACAGCCCCCTGTGTCTTTTTTAACCTGTTGAGCATTCTGGCGCGTGGCTGTGACTGCTGCCTCCACAGCTCTCAGGAAACACCACGGGCTGAGGACTACCTGTTTTGCTGGCGAAAAATGCAGTTGACAGGAGGCTGTGCCATGCAGATCAGGAAAAGAGAGAAAGCAAAGAGAGACTCGCTTGCTGCCGGCTTCTTGGGAGACGGTGGAGAGAGAGGAGAGGGAAGGTGTAAGGAGGCTGTTTAAGCAGCTCCTATGGATGGGGGCATGGGACCTGTAAGGGCTAGAAAGGCAAGGAGTGGACAAGTTAGATCCTGCAGGACAAAAAGGCTCTCTCTGAGCAAGGAAACCTCCCTCCCTGTCCATGGGGACACAGGACCTTCTTTCCTGTCCTCTCCCTTTATTACCCTGTGAGATTTCCCCATTTCCCCAGGCTTCTGGCCCAAGCACGCTCTGCATGGAATGGCCGTGCCTTCTGAGCCTCATGAAGGCCACATCAACTTCAGCTGTTGTACCTCCCCTCTCGTAGAGAGGAGATTCCCCAAGAGTCGCTACATGGTCTGAAGCCTGTTGCCATTTTCTGTCCTTTAAGCCTAACACAGGCCCCGAAAGAGGTCCCTAAAAAGAGGGTCACACAGCAGACATTACTCCTCCACTAACCGGCTTACCAGGCACGTCTTGGGAGCGTAACTCAGTGACTCCAGAGGGAGCCAGAGACTCCGCTGGCAGAAGGTGCCACTCTTCCCCTCTGCCAACAGCCCCCCAAAAGAAACTCAGAGAAAAGCAGCCCACTTATTTAGGCCGGAACAAGAAGTACTGGCTCAGGAGACAGCTGATGCCGGCTGGGAGATTCTGTGGGGTCTAAAAATGGGACCAAAGGCCACCTCCTCCTTGCAGCTCTCCTACAAGCTCTCCCTGAAAGCTCTCCTAGGTCAGAGAGCTATGGTAGCTATTCATGTTAGTACTGGCATTAAGCTTTTTACACGTTGGCTCAAAGTGATAATGAGGAGATTTTGGCTTCCAAGCGCTTTCATCAAGCCAGGCCTCCACATTTCCTGAAAATGCAGTTTGTTGAAAGCAAGATTTCACACCACGTTTGACCAAACTTCTTTATCATTCCTGCCCTTAGAAAAGTAAAGTCATTTCTCATTCTCTGTTGTAGGAAGTCATAAAAACAAACCTATCATTTATTCATGCCCTACAGGCTTTTTTCTTTTGGTACTTGCCTTATTATTAGAGAACCTTTCTAGATAATTGGGCAATGAAGTATGCGTGTTTTCCAGGGCAGGGGGTGGGGAACAGACATTTTTTTCCAGAAAGAAACAGAACAATATCTAAGGAAGAGCCTTTTCTTCTTATTATTATTATTATTATTTTTAATTTTATTTATTTATTTTACTTTGTTGACCTTTTAATGTGGTCTGCATCCGAGCAGGGATGTATCCTCTCCACTTCTTTCTTTCATGTCACAGAATCACAGAATTTCTAGGTTGGAAGAGACCTCAAGATCATCGAGTCCAACCTCTGACCTAACGCTAACAGTCCCCACTAAACCATATCCCTAAGCTCTACATCTAAACGTCTTTTAAAGACTTCCAGGGATTTAATGTCGGTCAGGATTTAATAACATGAGAGGCTTAGTGCACAGACCATCATTTCTCACCGTTTGGGAATGAAACAGACATGGTTACAGCAGTTACATCCACGAGCTGCATGATCGTGTTCTTCTCGTGTTTCAACATAGAAAAAAGGTGCCCTAAGGATAACAAGCAGTTCTAAATAACACACGCATAACATAGGTGCTCCTGCTGCATATTTTTGACACCCCTGTACAGTGGGAATGACGATTTATGACTCTCACGCCAACTGATAACATCAATACAGGCTGCAGTGAGTACCCAGAGCCATCCTGGAACCAAACTGGTCTCTGAGCAAACCCAGCAGTTCAGGTGGGAACACCTCGCTGCGTACAACTTAGAAGGTCACTTTAAACTGCAGCGCATTTAGAAACGGGCATTATTTATTGCAGCAGCCACAGCTAGAGCCAGCACTCGTTTCTGACTTGGTTCTGTGATAAAGGGTCATGCTCTTGTTAGGGGTATGGGCAAGAACTACCCGCAGCAGCTCATAGCTGTGCAAAGAGGTAATCTCCGCTGGGGGGAACGACATCAAGCCATTAATCTTGCATTCCATTTGGGCTCTCTCCCACACGAATGGAGGAAGGTGTGTCATGACTCAGTTCGTTGCCAAAATAGCACAATGGGGTACTTCTTCGAGAAAAAAAATAAAGGATCTGGTGGAGCAATTAAACTAAGAATGAATTTGATTTGAGCTCTCAGCCTTGAAATACCACAGTGAGCTTCGCTAAGTGCAGCTTACCTTCAGCAAACGACCAACAAGCCCCCGGTGCTTTGGGGAGTGCAGCAGCCTGTACGCTCTCCACGCAGCTAAGCTAACAGGTCACATCGCCAGCAACAGCCATGCCGTTCCTCTTCCTTCTGCTCATGTGAAAAGAAAGACAGCAATGGTCTGGGGCAAGCGGTAGGGAGAGAAGATTGACAGCAAGACCCCTGAGAGAGCTGGACTTTGTGGGAGGAAACCCAGGGGAAACAGGGTGACCTGACCCCACTGCTGGGGATTTGAATCTGATTTCTACCTTGTTCATCCAGAGTCTTCAGAGGCTGCACCCGGAGCCTTGTGCTCTGCCACACGCCTTACTCGCACCTGTACTTGACTCGTTCCTTCATTCACTATTATTTTTTCTTAGAGGTGTCAGAAGTGGTTTCAACTCAGCACTACTATTTCAGGGCTGTAGGAAGAATTTTAAAACAGGTTGATTAAGGCTTTGTAAACTCTTAATGCATTTGGCATGCGCTTGTCTTTTATACATCAGTCTGGCTTTCTCAGCAGACAAAAATGAAGACAAGGAATTCCTGCTTAGACAATTACCTGCTTAAAAGCACTGGATACACACCCAAGCCATTGAAAGTTTTTGTTTGTTTAGGGAAATACACAAGTGCATGCATGGCTACTAACAAGCTGTTGAGTTCTCCACGATACAGTCACCATGTTAAAAGAAAAATACACGATAAGACAAAGTTGGTCGCAGAAGTCAGAGTAATTGGTTAAATTTTCCATGATCTTTCCCTACTGAATGATAAATACATGTTTATATCACTTACTGATACGCTCCACTGAGATTAAGATGTGCTGGATTTCATTTCAATATTGGGTTCCTGAGCAATGGCAAGCACAGCTAACACAGAGGCTGGAAATCACCGCAAGGTAAGCAAGGTACTCAGCAAATCACCCCCAGAGTGCCATTTGAACAGTTCAAATTAATGCAAGGAATTGATGCAACACTGATTGCAATGGGTGAGGATGTTACTGCAGAGCTAATACGAAATCTGAACTATAGATTATGACAGAAAAAGGGCTCCTGCAGCCCCTGTGAAAGGCACATGAAGAAAAAGGACATACAACCACTTTTTTAATGGCGTAGTGTTTATCTGGAAGCCATCTGGAAGTTCGCCACAAAGTACATTGCTTCTCGGTAACTGATAACCTGATAAACAGGGGCAATTCCCTTCCACCTTTACACCGAGACAGCCGTCCCGCACAGGGACTGCAACAGGGTAGGCTGAAGAAGACATGCAAAAGGTTTGCCCAGGGTCACAAACACGGTGTCACTCACGTTACCTCAGTCTTCAGCAAGGAACCTGCGCTGCTGGAGAGTCCCCAGGACCTCCCGTTGACATTGCCGGAGAGGTCAGGTGAACTTTTGGAAGTGGTACACATGCTGCGCTTTTGCAATGAGATGTTTGTCTTTATCCAGTCATTATTTCCAAAACTATTCACTACTAACAATAGTGATAAATGTAAGTATCCAAGGCAGGAGGTACTCTGTAATTCAGCATTCAATACCTACGTTTATTAAACATTTTAACAGGACAAGCCTAGGAGAAGTAAAGCACAAGGACTGGGATTCAATACGTGCATTCTTTGAGGGCAAAGTCTGCTGAGTCCTTCAATTCCAGACAGCACCTGCCCAGGAGTTCCTGTTTGCACTAGTTACCGGCGATCTTGGACTTCGCCCTTCCTCAAATACCACGCATAAAAATCAACACTACAAATAATAAAGCCCCAGCAGCAGCTGAAACAAATCAGTAGAATGAGAAAAGCAAAGAATAAACCCCCACACGTATGACGACGCTGGACAAACACTAGAGCGGAGCTGCGGTCCTGTTGGCACTAGCCCTTCACCGCCACCTGAAATCCTGGAAGAGGCAGACGTGGCTTAAACAAGATGCATGTTAGGGAGAAAGAATGGATCCACTCACACAGTATTTGCAGTGACAGTAATTTATTCAGTAACAAGAAGCTCTTGCCTGCCCTGTCACAAATTTCTAGTAAACCGATTCTGGATTTCTCTCTCCCCACCTACTTCTTATTCCTGTCTTCCTTGCCACTCATTAATCTCTCTGCAGGCAAGAGCCTCAGCATCTGAGGCATCACTTCACTAGCACTCATTTCGTCAATTAAACTCTCACCCAAGACATCCCTCACTGGAGAAGCTTGACCACCACTCGGTGAGGTTATTGCTGGCTTCGCTCCTTGGCCTCCCGAGACCCACACAGCTCTTCCTTACTTTGCCCTTCTCCCTTAGGGCTTTCCTAAGCATCTCTTGCTGAACCTCCACGCCTTCAACATCATCTCCTGCCTCCAGCTATACCTTGCTAAAAATTAGACTTTGTTAAAGCACTTTGGAGGCAGAATTACAGTTTACGGAAGTTTTTTGCGTTGTTTTTTTAAAAAGATGGTAAATGTCAGATCAGAGACCATATATCAATGTAATGCAGCATCCTCAAGCTGTATTTGATGCATCTGTAAATCCAGAAATAGCAATGACAGTAAGGACAGGGTAATTGCTGAGATTATTATTATATTTATATTATTATATTATCCAAGAGCTGTAGCACATGTACCATGGATAAAATATTCCTATGTATAATCATTCCTATCGTATATACACACACACACACACACTGCCTCCCCACAGTTCCAGTGAAGAACTTGGCGTAGTCTGGGGCGATGCACAGAGCATGACAAATTTCATAGGAAAAGATGATTGATCTGCCTCTTGAAAGTTAACTTTCAGGTTATCTGCCAGATTACAGCTTTAATTAAGGTCGTGCCTAGGAACATCAGGCAAATTAGGAAACTATTTCTGAACGAAACAGAGAGAGAAATAACACAAATTTTGCCACTTCTAGTAAGAAGAAGGAAAAAAAAAAAAAAAAAAGAGGCCAAATCCTGTGCCAGCTCAGCCAGCTGCAGCACAGCAGCAGGTTCTGTCAGCGGAGACACCAAACAGCAAAGGATGATCCGGGTAGGTAAGAAAACAGGCAACAGAAAAGGTGATGAAAAGAGAACTTTAAGCACATGGCTCCTTACTTGCCCACACGCTGTCTTCTAAAGCTGTGCTAATGGTCCCTGTAAGAGTTTGCCATGAGGTCTTCTCATTATTTCAGTTTGTTTTTATTCATGGGGAGTCACTCAAGATTTAGGTAGGGGAAAGCAATTTAAAAGTTATGAAAAAATGCATGGTAGAGTCCCAATTTTAAATAGACCTGGAAGCGAGCCTTGCCCTTACCCCTTCACTGGAGGAGAAAGGTGGAAACCTGTACACAGCTGATAAATACTCACCTGACACAGTAAGACCTGCACTAAACAAACTCTCAAGTTAATCACATTTTAAAGTTCACTGAGATTTTCTGCTTTTCTATTGAAGGGTCTGCTATCTAACTTCGGCAGTTCATTCAGTACGAGGTCCTACAAATTTACAGACATCATATAACCTTCTCTAATTACTATCAACCATTACTTCTTTACTATTCATCACATTTTTCATATCCTAGGAGATTGCTTGTCCTCATTTTAATCAGGTAACTCATTCCGTGAGTCAGCATCCCTATAAATGTCAAGTCAATATTTTACTCTGTTCAGGCTGAAATTGAAAACCTTGCCTCAGAAACCAAACTACATCTCACAGTCTAGGCTGTAAGTCAAAGTCGGGTGACGTGAGGAAAAGCTCAGAAGAAGGGAAGAAATTCCTGGAGCATTTTGTGAGTGAGTGACAATAAACTGCCTGTCCCACTGAATCCCACCTCAGGTAAATCTCAGCCTCCCTACACTAGAGTGCACTGTCAAAGGCTCACCATTTCCAGTAAAGATTATTCTGTTTTAGTAGGGATTTAAATGATGTTCTGTATCCATTATTGGCCTACTCAGTGCTGAAAGGCTTAATGAATTGCTTGATATCTAGAAGCGTATATTATCAATCATTTATTGGAAAGGCACCAGGCAGATTACCAAATGATTCTCTCTTCTTCCTTCTTTGTTTTTAATTAATAAAAAAATATGATATTGCTTTTAACTCCAGGAGGCTTTAGTAACCATTAAACCCAGAACACGAGCCATAGAGACATTAAAAGGAAACTTGTAGAGCTATTTCAGACAACAGTTGGTTCTGAATCTACAAAGGCTTTCTAATTTCAAAGCTTCAAGAGGACACCATTTTTGTGATTTGGCATAAAAAGGGGAATGGAGACAGTCTCTGTTTAGATGTTTGCTGGGAATTCATTCTCACAGCGTGGTGACTTTTCTTTCTTGGTGAAGATATAAAATTGAATTTACAGCTAAATTAGCTTCATCATATCAGTAAATGAGACTGCACCGCTCTATATATAGTCTTCTTGGAAACGTGAGATTCATCTGCCCTTTCCAAGACAGACATCATTGAACAGACTAAGAACTCCAAGCCAAACATCTTCCAGATTTATTTTTTTTTAGGTTCATAGTATTTATTTTCCTTATTTTAGATACAATCGAGCGGCAGCAGCAAAAACACATTTTTCTGAACTGCTGGGTAGCCTGCCTTTTCTCTGAAAGATGTGTCTGAACAACCAAGGTAGGCAGCACCCCTGGATGGGACCCGTGAAGCCTCTGAGAAGAGAGGAACGTTGACTTCTCACTGCCTTCTAGGACTGCTTCACAGGCACTAGTAAGGAAAATGCAAATAAAAGCTTCAAAAAAATAAAAGAAACAATACCAACACTGACCTGGGAAGCACAATTTCCCACTTGAACAGATACTGCAGCAGAACAAGTGCAACCTTCAAAAGCATCACCAGCCAGAGCTGGTCATTCACCTCCCTGGAAAGCATCCCCTCTTCTGGTGGCAGCTGGGGCCCGTAGCTCCTGACTCAGGCCATCAGAATCTGGGGAAAGATTGCAGTTTCTAAAAACTGCTTGTTTTAAACCAAAAGCTAACATGTTAAGATAGATACATAAAAACTTTAAAAACAAACAAACAAAAAACCCAAACATTTCGAGGCTTTCTCTGACACAGCTTTTTAGCTTTTAGCATGAACATCAATAGCTGAATTCCCAAGGAGGCTTGAGGCATGACTGGAATGACTTTGGCAAGATCTCCCATCCTGAGCAACAGAGCGTGAATTTTTACTCCCTCAAACATTAAAAAAATGCTATTGACTAAAAGCAAAACCAACCCCTCCCTCATTTTTTACACATCACTAACTCCGAGCAATAGGGTGGGGTTAAAGCAAGGGAAGGGAGATGTTGTCCCCTTTCTGTTGCAGCTCCACAACTGTTATTCTGTTATCATCCACGCTGACAAACACATCCCAGCTGCCCTCTGCTTGGCTTTATAATCCACTTGGTCGCTGCAGGGAGCAGCTCCAGCTCGGACCAACGTGGGCTAGGGCCACTGCCAGCCCTCCTCTGCACCTGTGTCATCAGGCTGGTTCGGGGGGTGCGAGAGGGCAGAGGCTGTTTGAAATGGTAGCTGCCTCTCCTGAGCAGCGAGACGAAGGTTTTTGTTCCCCTAAGTAGGGCACTAAGATGATTTATAAGCCCTGTTCAGCAAAATCAGAAAGGGTCCTCACCTTTCTCCTCCGCCTTGCTGTGCAGAAAATCGAATACAAATTAACCCTCGTGCACAGCTTCCGACTGACACTGGTTTCTTTGGTGAGACGGTCAGACTCTGAGGTGCACGGACATGATGCAGAAGACAGGCAGACGGGGAAGGAAGCTCACCCTGAAGCACGAAAAACCTGCCAGCGAGCGAGGGAGGGCTGGCTGTCAGAGCACGGGGTGACAGCCTCTGCTCCGGCGGCGCGGTGCCTTTTCAAAGACACCGGGTGTGCTCCCTGCAGCACCTCTTGCTTTCACCTTTTCACCAGTTTCTCCTAAGTGAAACAACAAACAAGGTGCCTTTGTTATTTAGTTATTTCTTTATTTTGCTAGATACTACCAATGCTTGTTAATGTAGCAGAAAAAGAACAGGACAAACCAGAGAAGATACATGTGCTGTGTTCGGCACACAGGTGGCACAAATCCTAAAATCCCTCTGTTTAGGAACTTTTTCTCCTTTAATTATCTGCTGTGCTGTGACTTTCATTCTGCCTTTGCTGTGGTAACTCACACATGAGCAGTCAAAAAGAAACAACGCGGACTTTCTGAATCTGAACACCGAAAGCTTTCCACGAACACAAAGGAACGAGGAACCACGGATCCACACAGCAATCCAGACCTGCCGAGAAAAAGTACTTTTCTCCTGGCAGAATAAAAGCCAGGCTTACATCCTGCAACGAGCAACCAGCCCAGGGTGTGCTGGGTGACCCAACAGACCTTTTGCATCTCTAACATCTGATTCAGTGCAAAGAATCCAGACCTGTGACTCACGACATCAGGCTGAACAAGCAGTGACGTGGCCGGAGCCAAAAGATCTCCAAATATTTCCACCGTGCCCAGTGCCATATCGTAAGCACACCATGCAGAGAAAGAAGAGGATGTGTTCAAGACAGGAACACGAACCAGGAGACTGCGTGCCAGCCTGATCTCTGGGCTCAAGACTGCGTGGGCAGGGAGTGGAAAGGAATTGCAAACTCGGTACCTTGCAGATAGGCGCAGGATCTGATTCACATCATAGTCATCTGCAATACCTTGCGGCTGCGAGGCCAAATACTTTCATCTGCCCAGCTCTCCTAAGCTGAGCGGTGTGAGCTGGATCAATATTTGCAGTGGAAGGTCTCCAAGTGGCAGCACACAGGCGGGAAGCACTTCTGATGGGAGCCGGCTCCTGCCCCAGCGCAGAGCCAGGACCTCAGGGCGACGCTGGAACGGTGTCCCCGTGGTGCTGCTTCTTGCAGCGGGCTGTAAGGGGTGGCACAAGCACCCAGCAGATTTCTCCCTGCAGAGGGTTTCCCGGTACCCCAAACAAGGCCCGGCCAACGCAACTGCATCCTAGCCCCTTGCAGAAGCTGGAGGGAGGATGGATGCTCCCCACTAGCAAAGCTAGATCTCAAATCTCAGATCGTTTTCAATACAAATTAAGGATACGTTTAAGGAGTGCGTTGGTTTTCTTGAGCTGTCATCTCCAGTTTAAAATAATCCATTAATAGATAATGCTAAGTTTGAAATAAGGATATTTGCATATGCTTCAGCCCATGTTGTCTATTTTTGGCCAAAGAATTCAAGACTGAAAAATAAACACAAACGAAGTACAGTCATCTCCTTGTCACCGAAACAAACACCAAGTCATAAATTATCATTGTCATGGAAAAGACTTCATCAGGACAAAGAGACTCAATGCCACTGCCCGCAGCAAAGATACCATTAATGAAATAAATCCCATCATTCACAACTACAAGTGCTTCGATTTAAATGCGAAAAAATAGGGAGAATAGGACTGTGTGTACTTGGATGAAACAGTACAATCTGTATCAGTGTACTGCACATGTCAACACTGCTCGTACAATGAAGAAAGAGGAAATGTAACACAGTCAGATAATTTTATCAATCTTCTGCACAATGGGCATCTACTAAACTCACATAGCCAAAGGTCCACGTGCTATATATTCTATCAAATGGCTCCCCGTAAATAAATAAGATGCCACAGGAAAAAATAAGAATGAAAGCTCATCTATCGGTATCTCCTAAGGCCGGTGGGCAAATATTTTAATAAAATTTAAGATGACTTGGGGCTACATAGGAGCATGCTGATGTTTTTCAGCATAGCAAGCTGGTATGTCCAGCTAATACCAATTTTAGCCAAATTTGAAAGACAACTGGAGGTGAAAAGTGTATTTTTTTTTCCCCTCACATGCAAATCAGTAGCATGGGGGATAGAAACCTAGGCAAGTAGCCAGATAGAGAGAAGAAACAGCTACAACCCTCAGGTTGTTGCTTTCCATCTCGGGAGGAGCAACCAGCTGACTGACAAGCATATTGACACTGACCTGCCCAGCAGCACGTTCATAACTACAGATCAGCCCAAATGCTGCTGCTTGCCCAGAGAAATGCAGGAGGGGAACCAAATCATCCTGGAAAAGCAGAAGAAAAAGCAGTATGGGTGAACAGGTGATGGGGATACAGAACACAACCACGTAAGAAAGCTACCTCAGCTCTGCTGTGAACACAAGACTTGCTTTTCTCAAAGATTTATGATTATGTTCTTCAACTGAGACACTAACAGATGAAATCCTTCATCCTTCTAAGAGAATTAGTCACAATATTGAGTGAAGTGTAGCTTTAAATAAGACTTAAATTCCAGCATAGAGTGTACTTAGTGCAAGGGGACTTCTTGCTGTCAGCCATCCCACAGCCCCTCAGAGGAGGAAGATAAGATGTGACTGAAGAAGGGCTGATCTGAAGTGCACCATATAGTTTTCCTCTAACCCAAACAACTTCAGTTTTATATATATATATATATATATATATATATATATATATATATATATATATACACACACACACATATATATACAAACAAATAATTTTTAAATACCAAAGTCCCAGACATCTCACAGGCACCTTCAGAAACACACAGTGAGACATTAAAAAAAAATAATAAAAATGTCCAGAAGCTCTAGTGAGAAAGTGGGTTCAAAAATGTGAAAAGATGAATTTGTTTGAAGAGAAAGCCCTAGTCTTGAAGATCTAAGTAAAAGACAAATGCGTGGCACGCCCAGGAAAAGATGCCATCAATGAATTCTCTTATCTAGGAAGGCCCCTAAATTTTTCTAGATAAACCCCACCAGGAGACAGAACAGGTCAAAAATAGCCAACCCCTACTACCTTGCAGGAATATAGGGAAAGAGACAGCCATTCCAGTATCTCAGTGTGGTCCTTCAAAGGAGCAGTCTGCAAACCCAGTCCCAGCCTATCCACAGGGCCTTCCTAAGCAGCCAGGTGCCACCAACAGTGTGGCAAGAGCCAGAAGCACTCCAGAGAGCCACGGGCACATCCACATCCTGCAGCAGGCAGCAGCAGGAGGGGCACGCAGGATGCAGCTTCTTGCACACACGTGCGACTCACTCCAACAGAGCAGCCCTGCTTTTTACCTGATCTTCTTGTCCTAGCAGACATCCTCTGCAAGCACGCTATGACCTCCTGTCCTAGAGCAGAGCAGAAGCCATCTGCCACCCCCCGTGCCCTCTCCAAGGCAGGAGAAACATTTTAGCTGTGTTAGCTCCAGATGACCTAGAAAATAAGTGGTAACAAGAACTTGGTTTAAAATCAGTCACACAAAGAGCTATGATTAAATGAATATATATGGACAACAGATCTGCTGCAGAAGGACCATGTAAAAAGCACAAAAGAAACACGATTTCAAATAGTCTTTTTTTTTTTACAGCAGCATGCTATCCCTTTCACAGCACAGAAGAAATACACAGCTGTATTCAGGATACCCAAGCAGAGAGCCCAGAAGAACTGAAGAGTTTTTATGTCAACAGAAGGGTAGACTTTCTTCTCTCCTTTCTTCTCCTTTACACAAACACATTATGCGGTGCCAAAAAAAAAAGAAAAAAAAAAAGAGAAGGAAATGAAAGGAAAATGGATCAGTTGAAGCCTCCAGGAAAGATAACCTTCAAAGGAAATTTAGCGGAAAATTGAAGAAAATAGAAGCTGAGATTTCTCTTGTACCTCATGGCTACAGACACAGATAAGTAGGAGAAAAGGCTGCAAGCAGCATTGCTCCTTTTTGTGACAAGAGAGGAAGCCCCAGATATATGCAATCAATTCCAAAGGGGGAAAGATAATGAGAAATTAGAAATACCCATGAATAGTTTTGAAGTCTACTGCTTCTGGACACACATCATTGACAAGAACATGCGAATTCAACAGAGAGAGGGAAGCGAGTGATCCATATGTGACACTTCAAACTCACAGGAACAACCAAGAAAACTTTAAAAAGTGACCAAAACCATTCAACTTTCAGAAACTTTTCCCATTCATTACAGATATATCTGTGAATAAGTAGAAAACTACTTCATAAGCAACCCGATCCATATGAGATGGACCAAAACTTAGCGCTTCCTTCCAACAACTTGTTGCTGCCTGCACAGGAGATGGAGAATCTGGAAAAGGAAAACATCACAGGAAAATCTGAGACAAACATTGAAGTCTCAATTTGTAATTAACAGTAATTCCGAGAGTGAGGTTACTGCTTTGTTTTGGGTATTTATTATTATTACTTTAAAAAAAAGTAGAATACAAGCTGATCACTGAGCTAGCAGAGGGGTTGGGGCAAGAATTGCAGTGTTCCCTCAACTGTATTGTCTTGATTTGGCATTGGGGAGAAATACCAGCATTTTCTTCACAGTTTGTGGGCTTAATTAATCTGCCTGTTAGGGCAGCGTGTCCCCGAAGTGGGGGGAAGTCAGCTGGAGGGTGAAGGCACAGAAAGAAACCTGAGATTGCCCTCTTTAAAAGCCAGGCGTGCTGGTTCGTGCAGGGGCTGCCGGCTGGGTGAATACCCTCCGCCCTCCCCCTTCCTGAGACCAGGCTGTCCCACCTCTGGGGACCCCGGGGGGACTGGCAGAATTCAAGTTGATCCCAACAGCAGGAATCTTAACAACGGGTAGCCATGGAAACAAGGCACTCCTACCAAAAAAAAAAAAAAAAAAAAAAAAGGAAAAAGAAAAGAAAGATGCTTTTCTGCAATATTCTGCAACATCTAGGGACTTGCTGGTTACACCTCATTTTCTCTCTCTCACATTTCTACAGTAAACAAGAAAAAAAAAAGAAGCATTCGCAGTTTTAAGATGACATTTATGAATGGCCTGAATCCTTCAAAACAGTCTTATCACAGACGAGGCACCCAGCTGGAGAAGCAGTGGACACGCTTCCAGTTTTACAGCTTCCTTCCATGGGTGTCGGCCTGCGCTCAAGTCTTGGCCGCGGCCTCCCAAAACAAATAAATCTTTAAACAATAAGCTATAGATTAAAAGCCTGAGAGGCTCCCCTGTGACCCACACAGAAATAAGAGCATTAGAGAGAGGCCTGGAGCCTGGTGGTGCAGAAAGTTCGGTCACTGGAGACGCGAGCTCATATTTGATGCATGGGTGGAGGTGGAGCGGGCGTGCAGCCCTCCGACACCTGCGGGATTTGCTCTTGCCGCAGCACTCACGCAGCCACCGCTTCTTGACAAAAGGAGACGAGGGACTGGAATAATGGAGGCGCCGCGGGCAGAAGCGATGGAGATTCAAGCAGCAGAGCTAGGTGGAAATCTGTACTCGGTACGTTTGCTTTGTCTGCCACCAGAAGCCCTGCAGAGCACCTGCCACCTTCGGGTACAAATGCCAGCTCCGCTGGTGAGACTTGGGTAGTACGAAGCCTGCAGCAGGTCGCTTCTGTGTCTGACCTGCAGGAGACACCCATTTCCCCCCTCTTCACCTCTTTCTGAATCAGATAGAGCCTGTACCTGCAACTGGCCCTCCCTTTCAAGAGCCCAGGAAGGTGTTTCCAGCAGATACAGGCAGCTCAAGGAGACGTGCTCCCCGCCTCTCCCTCACGATGGCACGCAGCACAGGCCTCAGAGGGACATCCATCACCTTCCCCAGCTCCTCAGGACCCCAGCTGCATTTGGTGGAATAAAATGAAAAACAACTTCATTGAAAATGTAACAGGATTTCGAATCCAACTGGTGATGAAAAAAGGAATGCTGCCACGGGACTCTGCTTTGTACGAAGTATTGGCTAAGAAGGCCAGGTCCCTTCCTATTAAAACAAGGCAAAAAAAAAAAATAAAGCCAACGCTGTGAGTGCGTAAGCGGATTTTCCCCTACAGCTGACACTGATTCTAAATTGAACTCCATTGTTTTCATAATGTGCAACCTCTGGTTTCTCCATAATTACCATGTTGTGAAATGAGCAAGAACAGCCAGTATATACCCACAGGGAAGAATTACATTAGTGACCCTATAATGATCCAGAATGAGGAAGATGCAATAAAGGAACCACAGTATTCGTTAATGAATAAGATCAGTAAGAAAGGAAGAAGTTAGAGCTAATGAGTGTACATGCAATTTAGATGTGGAAGCTGCAGGCAGAAGTAGCCAATGTTTTTATTCCGACAATGGTCTTAGCCATAAAACACTTCATTAGAGACAATCATCTCCTGAAAAAAATACCCAAATCCTCCATTTGCAGAATGCTGGACAACAACTATTTTAAAAATGCTTTGCCTTTAAAATATGATGTATGGATATGTTATTAGCTATTGCACACAAAACACGTTCTGCTAAATACTAATCTTAACCTCATCTGATTTTAGCGTTGCTGCTTCCATCTGCTTTTCCCTTGCACCACTGAACTGTCTTTCTGCTGACCATCAAAATAAAAAACAATCTCTCAGCAATACTCTGTTCTCCTTTTTCCATCTGCTATTCATGGGGGCCCGTTAAGTATTCATAAATGAATTATAAGCCAGCCACTAAGACAACAGACGACCGTGGGGAACTACAGAATTACAGAAAGCTTGAAGAGTGCCTGGAGGTTTCCTCATCCAGACTCAAAGAAGGGCTAAGTTCAAAGTGAGATCAGGTTGTTCAAGACCATGTCCAGTCGAGCTTTGACCATTTCCAAAGACAGCAACTCCAGAGCCTCTTAGAGCAACCCGTTCCAGGGCTTAACAGCCACCACTGTGATTTTTTTCCTCGTAGTTACAGCAGGGATTTCCCTTCCTACAGGCAACCTTCCCTTGTTTCATTCCCACAATCTTGTGTTGTGCCTCTCACAGAGTGAGAAAATATATAACGCTAGGTAAAGAGAAGACAAAAATCATCTGAAATTCATATCATCACTCAGATAACAAAGTCATAACCGGTGGCACAGCATACCATGGTCCAAACATGTCTAGCATGTTACATGCATACCATTCCTGCCTCCATAAAACTTATCTAATATTCACAACAATTTTACGGTGGGAAGAGCTCATCTAGTTAAAGCGTTCTGGCTCAAGTACAGTTTCTGGGGTACCTTTTGGGAAAGGCAAGTTCCCCTTCACTGACATAGCTCGCACTAATTAACTTGCGGTTGCATATTTGCCCCTGTGACTGATCTGTACCAACAGAGGTTTTGATTTGCGTTCACGCTTTGACATGCAGATACAAAACCAGAGAATAAGCTTTAGCCTGCTCCAGCATCATTAAAGAATGTAAAATTCCATATGTGCGAACTCCATCCTGCCTACTTAACACTCCTACCTTTCAGGATTAAATATACACTTGCATCTAGTGAATAATTACATCTGGTATCACAGCTCGATGGTATACTTTAACTGCTTGAGAAAACTCGAGAGAACGGTGAGCATCACAGCAGCCATTTTCTTCAACAACCACGAGAAGCATTTCTCTGTACCCCTAAGGGCTATACATCCAACAGCATTCTCAATTGTTAAAAAAAAAAATATGATATATTCAGAAATAATTAGTAACAATTCTTATTTGAAAGATTTTTTTTTTTTTTAATTAAGACTAATCTGGTAGTTACTAGTGGCAAACATCCGAACGATTTGTGTTTGCATTGTGCATTAAAAACTGCTCACTGACAACGACAGTAATCCTTCATTTCAATCAATTTAAAGCAGATTCCTTTCTTATACGCAGAGATAGCAAAAGAAGTTAACAAATATCTCATAGACTCCTTTAATCTCTCAGCAGTCTGCTAGATGAAGTATCGCTAAGCCATTTTTTTCTCAAAATCCCATCGGTCTTTGATAAACTGTTTCAGATGAATGACATTTTTGAATGATTCACCTAAGCAAAATAATGAACCCACACTTCTGAAGTGCCATTGGGGTGAGGTCAGGCAGAGAAGGAGTCTGCCAGCATAACTGACTGCATTTGTCTCCTGTCAGAGCCCTTGTCTTGGAACACAAGAAATGCTTCCATAAGACTACTGGCTTGACAGAGATGGAAAAATTGATTGATTTTTAATCTTCAAGAAGTCTTCAAGGAATTTAGAATAATAGGAAGATCTAAGCTGGATCTTACACTTACAGGTTTCCTTGCCACTTCAGGACCAACCTCTAGCAAATGACAACCTTCCTGGTGTGTCATATCAACGATCTCATGGACTAGTCCCGTATCCAGCACAGAAAAAGCTTGATTTAACACTGTTCTAGCATAATTGATACCGCAGCATAGCTGTACATGAAGTTATGCTTCCTTGGATCCACACTGCACAGCAGAGACGATCATCAGGCAGCTATTCTCCAGCTTAGATCCTATTTTCACCCGTGCTTGATTTCTGCATGTAAAGAACCAACACAAGACCTGTATCTCTAAATGTTCACTTAACTTCTGAAAGTCAAACAAAAATGCATTGGGTTGCCATTGGGCAATCTAGGCAGTTCCGCTGGATTTTGAAAGGGTAACATGGAGCTCAACTACGTGAAGGGCACCAATTCCACATACTTTTCAGATGACCCAACTTTATATGATAATCTATAATGTTCAAGCTATACCATATTTAAGACATGAAAGGACAAGTGGTTTAATACCTGCACCACTTACGTCACCCAGGAAAACTTCTCTCACGTGCTACAGACTCACTGCACAACAGACCTACATTATCCATCACTGCCACTCTCATTTTCTGGGTATTAGTGTTTCAGGAAAGACGTCTCTGTAAATGAGCCCTATCATTACTTTAGATGTCATTCCCTTTCCAAGCTCCCAATTAATCAAATGCAATTTCAACTTACTCTAAGAGCTATTCACCACAAAACACGATGTTAAAAAGCCAGATTCTTCCTAAAATAGCAAGACCTGCTCCTCTCCAATCCCCTAAATCAGCCTGTTTTGTTGCAACCTGAAGCAAATACACAGTGGTATATACAGCACTATATTCTTATTTGAGCTTGAAAGCATTCAGTTGCTTACAGCCTTTTTTTTTTTTTTTTTTTTTTTTAAGGCTGAGAAAATTGTATTAACATCAGTAATCTCATTATTTCAACCGTGCTTCAGAGTACTACCTGTGGTTACTAGGAAGTTTAATATCATAGAGGAAAACACAATTTTAATTGAAACAAAGTTCCTTTGAATTGCTTATACCCAGGGGAAAAACAATCCATGTTCTGGAAGCTTTGCATTCTTGCGTTACTCATACATTCGCACAATCCTCAACATCTGTCACCTGTAATTAAATATAATGCTATTATCCTGTCTCTCTGTGAAAAATTTGACGTGTTGGAACACTGGAGGGCATCTGGTCTTCCTTAACGTTGCTCACAAGCAATCATTAGCGTCTCAGTGCACAGCAGAATAGATGGGGAGGTTAAGAAGTTCCTAACCACAGACGAAATAACACCTTCAAGAGCTTAAGGCTGCTTTGAAACAATGGGTCTGATCAAATTTATAGCTAATAAGGTCTTTGTAAGTCAATATTTCTTATTTGTAGCCAAAAAAGCGATGGCTTCCTCGTCTCCTCCCACCTGTCTAGATTTCTTTTACTACCACGGTGTTTCTTCATTCTGTGGCTTTGTGTTCGTCACCATTGTCTAAGCAAGACAACCTCTACATTTGTCAACAAAATCTGAAAGCCTTCTGATTTACACCAGCACTTACACCTGACATGTGCTCAGCGAGTGGTATCCCAACATACCATGCAGGAGAAAGCTGTGAAAAACGCATTTCCAATCCTAAAGCATGGGAATACTTCAGGGACTACACTGAAGGAAAAGAGCAACCATTAGGAAGTACTCATAAGCTGTAGATTTGGGTTGTATCCATCAGCATCAAGTTTTTAAAACACTTTCTTGGGAAACAGACCTCCTGCCAACTATATATAAAGGCACAGGCTCTTACGTAAAGGAAAAGTGGCACACGGGGGGGAGATGAGAACTGGTTCAGCAGACACGAGTTATGTGACAGCCACACATTCGTGGGCTTCATCGAGGTTAGAAACATTCTTTAAAAATGTTATAAAGATTCCACATTTTGCTCCACAGAGAGAGCGCTAATGAAGTATTAATTCTGCTCAAAGGGATCAAGATAGCACGCGATGAATCCCCGTAGAAGTGCATTTGGCTCTCTGCACCCAGGGACACGCGGACAATTTAAGTTTTACTTGGAAAGGAGCTTCCAAAAACTACTGCCTAGTAGGTGACAGCAGGACCACCACGTCCCCTCCAAAGGCAGCTTAGCTTCTGTCTATCAAAGACACACCAGCAAACAGAGCCAGAAAACATGTTTTCATTATAACCAACAAGTTGTTGCACAAATCTTTTCAGCAAAGGCTGCATGGGAGCAGCAGGACAAGCCTGCCAACCTCACCTTTCAGATCGATTTCATTTCTTTGGCTCACTGAAAAGGTCGTCCGAAATCCGTGGGGCTGTCCCTCCTGCAGAGCGGTCCTGCCGCTGCTTAACAACATGCCAGGTAGCTGTTTCGTAGCTTTTGAGCACGTCAACAACTAGCCTTGCTTTGTTGAGAGTTCATTATCTTCATATCAAACTATGACAACATGGAAATCACAGGATAAAGATGCTGAAGTCTCCGTTCTTCCGACAGGGGGCTGTTACCAGTGCTCTTTTGCAAAGCCTGCCCAGCTGCCTAGTCCCCAATTCTGTCCTGCTGCACTCACCCACAGCTTTCTCTGACAGCTGACTGAGCCCAGTTAGGTGCCTATTTGCTGGCTAGCTGGAGAGTTGGGACTGTTGGCTAGATTTTCAGAAGAACTGCAGCTGAGATGTTACTCTCAACTCTTCACCAGCAGATCTCAAAACACATAAAGGCAGCAGCGTAGCTCCACTTCACAGCCATGGAAACTGGGACCGCAAGGTGGTTTCCCAAGTGTGTGAGAGAAAATGTGGAAATCTGTTTCATTCTCAAGACCTAATCCCATGTAGCATCCGTTAAATGCTGCTACAAAAGTCAAGCGTGAGCTTTTGAAAACACAGTTGCCCCAATTACAACCCCCTGTAGTTTCCAGGAAAATTAGTAATGCCGAAATCCATTTGCAACCACAACAACAAGAAGCAGAGGTTAAACAAGACTTGCAGCCTCAGTATTTGTGTGCTTTAATATATATACATATAACTTGGGAAGTTTGGGACTCCTTCATACTTCCAGAAGCATGTATTAGGGCTTGTATCGTCATGCTGTGCAATAACACACGAGGAATTGGCTGGAACAAGCACAAATCCTGATTTTTCAGTTAATTAACAAACGCATTCCATAGGCTCCCATGATCTGTATTTTCCATAAATAATAAGCCCAACTGATTAACTGATAAATGTCTTCATCTGCTTTTAGCATCTGCACGCTGAGACAACAGGTTTCCCTGGCACTCCGCACCTCTCTCGGAGTGGCAGTGTTTCTAAGGCAACGTTCCCATTTATTAAGGCTGGATATAGTATCGCTGCTGAACTCGTACGCCTTGAGTGTAAGTGAGAACAGGCGTAGGAAAAAAAACACCTGTTCTTACTTATGGGGTAGGCATACGAACCCTGGAATAGTTATATCCCCTGGTAAAGATGCATTAGCATAGCATTACATGCGTTAAAATACAAGCATGGGAGGGTAAGTATTGACAGGTCAAACACCTCAGGGGTTGAACGGCTTATTTGCTTGCATTTTTTAAAAGAAAACTTGGCATGATGTGCTTAAAAAAAAAATCTAGTGTAGGAATCCAAGGCAATTCCTGCTAATGTAAGTAAAAGATGAATTTGTTTTCCGTGATGGCAGCATGAATTCTTGTATGATAGGTAAACTGGAAGAGGCACACTTTGAGTTTTGTCAATCATGCTGTTAGTCTTTACATGTCAGAAGGCGACGAGACAGAGGCACAGGCACCCTGGGACAGGGTGGCACAGCTCAGGGAGAAGCTGTCATGCCTGGCACGAAATGCTCTTCTGAGACCACCTCATCTGTGCTGGATGAACCAGAAAAGCAGAATGTGCCTGCGAGACGGGGAGATGCTGTGCGAGCAGGCAAGCGCCTCTGCCTGTGAAAGCAACCGGGTAAACTGGGGAAGAGTGGATTTATAGAAACAGTGGGTGATACATGTGGGGCTCACAGGGCTGCAGCAGTCAGTGGCACGTCCTTTGCTGCATGCGCCACCAGTTACAGACTCGTGGCCTTTTCTTTTTCTCCACCTACCTCAAGCACAGGTGAAGGGCATGTTGCAGGACGCTCGAGGATGAGAGCACTGCGAAGAACTGTAGTTCCTACAGAAAAAGAAATCACTTTCTCCTTAGGAAAGCAACCCACCTCAACACCTAGCTGATTGTAAGGAACTGGTGAACACAGTCGCTTCCCACACAGTGACGCCAGCTGCACTAGCCAAACAAAAGGGGGCACTTGCCTTCCAGGCTGGTATCAGATCTGTGCGTAACACCGAACTAACCACGTGGGCTGGTCCAAATTGCAGATTTCAGATATCAGAATCCTGTAAGCAAGCAAGGATATTGCTTAAGACCTAATAGACCAAAGCCTGGTGCATAACTTCCATCTGGTACACACAACCGTGTGCTTGGTCACTGGGATAAGCTGTCTTACGTCGAGTCACACAGGCACAGGAACAGCCTGAGAAGGCAGGGGATAACGTCTGGAGCAGCCACTGAATGAGATAGAAATGAAACAGGTAAGTTGATGGTTGAAGTGAGCACCATCAGACACCAGCTTTGATTTGATCTGTTGCGACTCTGGCACCAGGTGTCCAAGCTCACTATTGAACTACGAGCAAAGTTGCACCATTCATTGGCTATTTCTGGCCTCCGAAAAGAATTTACTGCTAAATAGCACATGGGTCTGCATACAAACCTTTCATGAGTTTCAGCAGTCATAGCTCAAAGGGGAAACTGGCTCACTAACGCCATGGAATCCAATGGGTGTAGGAAAGAATGACAAATTTCATTTGAAAAACAATTAAAAACAGGGACATGAATGCCTATGCAACACATCGTGTTAGTTTTGGACAGTACACGAGATCTGCAGATGTCGGTAACATTAAATATTTAAATTAGGGGAAGAAAAAGGTCACGGGGAATCTCATTTAGAGTGAAGCTTCTGCACACTATTGAAATATTTATGTATCCTTGTGTACTAAGTGTACAGCTTAAGGACAACTCAGTGGCAGTAATTCTTTACTCTTGAGTCTGAAAATAAGTGACAGAAAAGTTATTCTAAAAGATCAGAATAAGAACTCATTACTGCATTTCAAAATTCAAATGACAATTTCTGTGTAAGAAAATGGTTTCCCAACCTTTCTAAGTACAGAAGGCAGACAGCATTTCTAAACCTAACAAATAATTAGAACAATGATATTCTTACAACTTTTGTATGGTAACACCAGGATCCTTTTGTTTTCTGTATTTTTAGTGGCAAAACGCAGATGTGGCCAACTGCAGCAAAGCACTAGACCTCTGATCAGACATCACAGGGAGAAATTGAAACAGCAAGCCTGAAAAACAGCGCGAGATGTAGGAACAGAGACCCACTAACTCCACTGTTGTACTGGAGCCAGGATAGCTGCAGACCTATTTTGCTCCCTCTCAATGAAATTCCAATAAAAGAAAGAGCAAAGCAGGGACTTGCAAGACACAGAGATTACAGATTTTACACCTGTTTTTGCCAACATCTAAATTCATCGAACTCAATTATAAAAAGTCTACAATCTATAGCTATAAGAATTGTGCTCCTCTTTCAAAAGCAAACACGTTTGCTAGCTATTCTCTATTCTGTTCTTCAAATAAATAAATAATAATAAAAAAGCCTCTATTAATATTACAAATACACAGGTGAAGTCATGGTTAGAATTTTCTGTGTTTCATCAGTATCCCTCTCCTAATGAACTCATCCTCATGTCTTTCAAACAAGAGACCCTCCCTAGGCCAGCTGTATACGGCCAAATCTATCCCATTCTGTTTTAGTAAAGTAAAATCTCTAGAGAAAGTCAGCATCGAAACAGATGTACTGTATTAGTAAGCTGAGCTGTCAACATCACAGTGCACTGGTTATGCATTGCTAAGCAACCTGAAAATACACAAAAAAAAAAGAAAAACACACTGGAAGTAACCCTGAGGGTGGGCCAAAATTGCACGGCATCATTTTTATAATAAAACCTGCAGACAGATCTCCATTATTTTCTTCCTCCTTACATTTTTTTTTTTTTTTTAAACACAACACTGTATTAACATTTATCACTTGTGAGACAGCACCCTCTGGTGTAGCAAGACATGAAAAATTTAGGAACCTTATAAAATACCTGACTTTGTGTCATGGCACAGCTAACTGGTAGGTGTCACTGTGTGGGCTGCCCAAGCCGTGGATTAACTGGCCATCTTCCCAACAGAGCTGCAGCTCTGAGCCATAAAGCCTTTACATGAGGCCTCACGCTTCTAACAGATGTATTCAGGTGTCTTTACAGAGCCCATTTCCTAATCTTCTCAAACCTCAACACACAAGGTAGGTTCCTCTAAGACCTGGTTTTGTTTTGTATCACCTACCTTCATGTTTTATTGGGACGACTTCTTCCTCTCCTAAACAATAGCGTTGCTGATATTGTGCCTGACACTATGTAAGCGTTCCTGCTTCTCATGCACCATCTGAACAGAACAGAAATTTAAATCCTTACCGAGCCCTGTCAATGAAACCTGCCTGACTTGCAGCAGCTGCACCTTAGGAGCCGGGGCAAAGGAGCAACCAGATTCCTGCTTTGCCAGCACTGTAATGACTTTTTTTAATGACATGTAATGACTTTTTACAACTTCTAATGCAAAAGCAAGTTGTCTTGCTCTGTTTATTCCTGATGGCAATTTCTTCCTGTACTTGCTATCCAAGTTTCTGAAACTCAAGCATCATGTATGCAGTATGTATTACTGCTGCCCAGAGAACAGGTTACTAACCTCCTCATATGAAGTGTTAAAAAAATATAGCAGAGCCACAGATCGAAATTATCCTTTACTAAATTTTGCTGCAATGAAAAAGTTGTAAGTGGATCCTAAGGTAGGATGGTCTGTGTAAGGTATTTCTTTACATGTGCAGAACATGGTTCTCTAATACCTGGAAAATGTTTACATTAATACCTTTCAACAGGAATTATTTCAGAGCCCTTGTTCTCTGAAGAACAGGAGGTTTTTTTAAAGTGACCAGTGGTGTATCCGTGGTTCTAGCGCTCCTGGCTTCCCCAGCCTGTAAACGGTTGTGGTAGTTGTCCCAAGTACAGCTGTCGTGAGCAATGGCAACTGAGCTGACCCCACACGTCTGCTCAAGAGCACTGGAAGACCAGTGGGTCACCTCTCTCCAGTGACACAACTTAAGACTTCTGTCTTTGTACACAGACAGAGAATCTCTCAGCTGATCTCTCCTCAGGGCACAAAAGCTATTTTAAAGAGGTGTTCTGAACCAAAACCAGCCTATAATGTGAGTTACTGAGCAAAATCTGAGCCCATTCACAACAGGACATATCTAAATAGGACCGAATTGCATTCTAAACTTTAGATAGGAAACAGGCACCTAGCTTGTTTTTTTTCTGAAGTGTTCTGGTTACTGGCAAGATTCATACTGCCAATAAAAACTTCTGCACAAGATCATTTCTGTAGGAGAGCTATTGAAATACATGACAGATGGAAAAGGAATCCTCAAGTCAGCTTGCACTGAACAGGTGCTTTCATGTCCTTGCATAAAGTCCTGACAGCAAAAGATATCCTAAACTAAGTTAAATTAATTGACCCTCTCAGTTGATTTATTAGTCACATGAAATATTGACATTTACACAAACAAAGATCATTTTCTATTCTCCAAACGGGACTACAGATTGTGACTGAAACAAGGCTTGGAAAACAGATACTGGGAATCGTTCTCCTCCTTCAAAAACATCCTTCCTTGGCTGCAGTCAGCAAATCCCTCTCATTGTGCCAGCATTCATGCAGCTATTACCATCTCTGCTAGTGCCCTGCTAATCACGATGCCTTTGCAGAGATGAAATCATTCACTGGAGCCCCTGGATTTTCTTCTCTCTTGGTTTGGCTTAAAATAGTTGAGAGAACAAAATCCCCCTCTACCCCTCCATGAAAAGCAGCATACCCATGTACACAGAATTTCAAGGGAAAGCAAACATAACATCTTTCTATACTTTTCTCCCATCATCCCTCCCAAACTTACAACATACTAAGCAAGTAAGGTGATATTCTGATTATCTGTAATGTATCCCTGTGATTCTGGCGTAACTTCACAGCAGGCAATGCAACCACTCTGAACTCCCATTGCTGTGAGATCATGTAGAGACCTAACTTCATTATCAAGGCAGAGCTGCATATGCAGGGCTTCAACTCCTGCTGCTATGCAGCACATGCACTGGAACTTGCATTAAAAAGCATAACAATGCCAGAACCCAAAAGGCATTTCAAAACGTGCAAAGCTCACTGAAGTCACTCAGCGAAACCACGTTACACACACTTACCACCTCTAACATTTACTAGAGCTGGATTCTACCTGCTATTGCAGGCAAAGGTTTTAAGTCACATCAGAGTAATTAATATCAACAGTATCTACTACTTATATCTGAGACATATTACTGTGACTTATTCAGTGCTCGCAGAAGCACAAAAGGAAATAAGAACCTTCAGAAGTAGCTTTAAAGTTTTGTTTTTTTTTTTCCTCTGCTCAGACATTAAGACATGGCAACAGCCTCTCTTATTTATAAAGACCTTTATCATATTGCATGTAATAAGTGTGTGTGCCTATGTGAAAATAGTAAAATAAGCCATAGCTTCTGGAAGTCACGTATGTCAAATTCAGAATATTTAATAAAAGTCACAGGCTTCGCATCTGTTACTGAGAAGCCTGTACACAAGTACATACACTGGCATACACTAATGCAAATTTCGGTACAGGCCACTAGATTCAGAATGGCTTCCACTGCTAATGGCTCAAAAAATAATAAATACTGACAGCTGACTTCTGTTGACTTTGTGATTTCTATCACAAAGATAAAATGTACTCAGAATTCAGAATTGAGCAACTGTTTCAGTGCTATGCTTCAGACGCTGACAGGTCTTTTTTTTTTTTCTTCACACTATGGACAAACTATACTCTTCTAGCACCTAAGCTTAAAAACAGGATAGGAACGAAAAGGAACTAAGTGAACATAACACTTATATGGAGAGATGAAAGTGAGCTGGCAAAAAGTAATACTGGGAAGAGTAGACAATGAAATATTTGTATGAATGTCACTCATTAGCTCAGGTTTAGCATTGTACTTTTAAAGCTATCCTTTAGCTGGATAAAACACAGCAGCCTGGAGTCTTTCATTTCCGATTTTACATGTGTGCTCTATCCTGTCCTTACTCAGAGTGCAGAATAGGTACTTTCATCACTGAGGCCTTACATGGTTTGGAAATCGGCTACTCAGGATACTAATTCACTTCTCTTCTGTCCTACTGGAGCAGGACCACAGCTGTTCAATTTCATCAGGAGGACTTTCTGCCAGCTGGAAGAGTTGCGTTGGCTCTGGAGGCTCTTCTGCAGAATTAATTGCTTACAACAATTTAACAAATTCAGATTAATGCTCAACAGATTCAGCTAAATGTATTTTCAATCTAATGTGTACATGCTTTAATCTACTGCTAATTTGCATAACACTTAGTAGCCAAATGGTTTTCATATCCTGACCTGAACTCCACTCACAATTCTTCCTTTTCCACAAATCCTCAACATGGTTCAATTCACTGCTTTTCAACGCAAGATCGCTATGAGTCTCACTCCTTCCTTCCTCAGCTCAAATACACGGCTAATGGCTGCATCCACTGAAAACACTGCTTACATTTCTACAGCTTTAATATTGCAAGTTGCTGTCTTTCTTGCTTTTAACTAAAAAACAAACAAACAAAAGCACAACACTGAGAATGTTATGATTCTTGTGATGGTAATGTTCCAAAAGAGATTTAAATGCTAAGAAAGTTTAAGATTCTACTGCTTGCTGGAAATGGATGAGTTTTAACAGTGTCCTTTTCTGATATTATAATCTTGTCTGTGCCAAGTGATTACATTACTGAACCAACCATTAAAAAGATGCAGCCTTTGATGTAGTTGTCAAGCATATACTACTACATTAGAGTATTTTAAGTGCCATGATCACGTTCACTAATTTAGGCCTAGTCATTACTGTAAACACTTTCAGAAAGCAAGAAGCATTTTCCTAGAGTATTAAAATAACCCAGGCTGAATATTCAGTACTAATCAAATACCTAATTTTTAATTCACACACAAGACAGTATAGGTATAATTTGTTTATTGTACTGTGAGCATCAGTATATATTAGAGACAAAGAAAAGATGATGTCCAGGACAAAGGAAAAAAATTTAAGTTTTGCTCAGTATCAATCATGAAGAACCTATAAATTATCTGCTGGAATGCTTTCAGCTCAAAAGCTTGGCTTCTACAATTACAGAACACTGAAGAATATACCATGTTCTGGATCCCAAAAGCCACATACCTACAGTTAAATTGTGAAAGACCTGAAAAGACATTACGTAAAATTTATAAACTTGTTTTCTTCTGAGACAGATTGATCTTATCTCCAAGGCTCAGAGCCATTCCCTGTAAGGAAAAAGAAAGAAATTTATGACACTGATAATTAAAAAATAAATCACTTTATCTATATTAAAGTGAAGTTCCATATACAGAAACCTATGAAGCTAGTGGCATGGGAAACAAAGTATTTCTAACTGTCCACTTAGTTACATAAATTCTAGTGTACACCTTCTTACCACTAGGTAAAGGCTACTAAGCTTGCCTTCAATATAAGATGCAGAAAAATAATTTTAAGCCTTTTGACTTTCTACTCATTGGAAGCACACTCCCACTGGAGAAATTACACCTGTTAGTCCAATTACTCAAATTCAGCTTTTGGAAGTCTCAGTGCTGATAGTAGCATTTAACACATCAAGGCTACAGAAAATAATTTCACTACAGAACCATGTTGCACAGAAACTAAAGGGTCCAAAGAAATTACCCAAGTAAATCCACCTAATCATCAGCAAAGTGATCTGAAGATGAGATCAAGCTGGTATATGCAACCGAGTGCAGTCTTATGTAAAAAGGTCACTGTAAGCATGTTAAAAACATTAAACCACTCCAAAAGCTTTGCAATGACATCACAAACTAAAAGGTTTCTTTGTGAAAACTGAGACTGCCCTTTATTGTATGCTGTGTAAAAAAAACTTTTGTTAGTACAGTAGCTGTTTTGTTATTGAAGTTCTAAATCTCTGGTTTTTTGTCAGAGGGTAGAGGTTCTAAAATTCAAAGCAGACTCATAGATATGCCTTCAAAAAGCAATTCTACTAAGATTTGGGTTTGGTTTTTTTTAAAAAAAAAATAAAGAAAGAAAAAAAAGAAAAAGAACCAGTGAATAGCAATTAAATGCATAAAACTTCCTTTGAATGAGAAACCAAAATGTCTAGTTCAGTAGGAAAACACTGTGAAAGCTCAGGGGGCAATTTATCTTTACTTAAATGCAAATGAAACACAACATCCTATTTGCAGTGCTATGGGTAAAGATTAAGAAATCTTGGTCCACAGACCAATTTTATGGTAATACACTCGGAGAGAAGATGTTTTATGTTATAAATACACCTAATTAGAAAGACATTTTGCCTCCTCACAAAATATTTGTAAGATAGTTTAAAAACTAAAGTTCATATATCCATCTAATCCAAATCTTTTCCCAGTTACCTAAGTACTAGAAATTGACTAACAGCCCCCAAAGTTGCAAGTTTTTAAGAGCGTTCAGTACATTTTCTCAGAAACGACAAGAAGAAACAGTGCTCATTACCTGACTCTTTGCACGGATTCGTATGTGACCAGTGACAGGAGCATCTGGTCCAAGATGAATCGGCTTTTCAATGCTGACATTTGCAAGGGCATCTTCTCCAAATATGGAACGCGCATAAAGATTGGCTGCCATAAAGCCACAATAACCAGAAAGTGCCTACAGAAAGCACATTTGAACTCTTCAGAAAGACCAAAATCCTTTATAAACAGGTTCTCATTCACTGTAGGTACGGCTAGACAGGTGTCAGTATTTACCATTTAAACTTCTGCTTTCACATACAGCTTTTTGTGAAACGTGCGAATCATGCAATGGAAAGCAGTGGTTGTCTTTTTGTAAAATTAAGACTGAAAGATACGCAATCTGTGTTATTTCTTAGAACAAGGTAGGATGACATTTTATAGTATTAGGTAATGAACAGCAAAAATGGTAAAAAGAGCAAGTATGCCTATTTTAGCTACTATATATGTATTTGATAATATCTGGTATACATACACTGTGTATCTTGGCAACAAACAGCAACTGTACATATTTTGTTTTACAGCAAAAAGGCTATATTATCAAAAGAAAGGTTAGCTTTGAGAGAGAAGGAAAGAACTTTGAACTACATAAAGAAGCTGTATGAAAACAGACGGTTCATCAAATCTGTACATTCAGATTTTCTTCTAACTTAACAAGAAACAGTTAAAGTGATAAAGTGACTCCATTTTAATAACAATTTGCTTCTTACTCATTTCAGGGCATTAAGAACTTTGATGCATATATACTATTTTGTATTTTACACAGGCATTTCTAGTAATATGTGTAACTGATGCTAAACAAATTAAAGAAAAAAGCAAATGCACAGAAAAGGGTGTCACAAAAAGACTCCAAGCAAATAACTCACCTTCTCTGGAGTAAGGCATTTCATATTGGTTGACTTCAGTATGTGCTGCAAGTATTCATTTAGATCGATGATATTTGTATTCACAGTAACCTTCACAAAGAGGAAAAGAAAAAGGGCAATTACTTTAATCAGCAGCTCAGGCATTCCTGAAACTACCCCTTCTTCAGTTCCCTATAAAAGAGATTGCAACTACATTTCTCCTCAAGGAATACCATACTGAGAGAGCTAGCTGGATGCCCCATCATGTGGTGGAATCACACCAAATCTTCATCTCCTGCCATCCACTCATTAAGGGGTGGAAATTACATTTTATTATTACATTTTAGAAGCTGTGTTAGGTAAATATGATATTCTGTTGTTGAACACACAGATTCTGTACAGCGAATTGTATACTTTTTTTTCCGAATACAGTTTACATGTTGCCAGAAGACAAAGTGGTATCTAGACCAAAAGCTTGCTTTTAACCAATCATAAAATTACTTTCATCTTTCCCTTCTAGCAACAAAACTCCCTGGGCTGCCTTGACTTTCTCATACTGAATATTGTAGGTATTGTTTAAATTGCCTTTTAAAATCTATTTTAGAATTTGTTTCCAAATTGCTAAGGCTTCACATATCATTGGTTAAAATTTATTCACAAGTTGCCTTTCAGGCACTTACTTCCAGTCTCAAGTGAATACATGTGAAGATACGTGTAGCAAACAAGGCTGTACAGTTTGTGTAAAACATCTCATTCTGTTTTAACATTTCTAATCCATTCTTAAATTATATTGCTCTGTCATATGAGATTATTTTCTTTAAATCCTTATAAAAATGTCCTGAGCTAACAGCGTGGGCACCCTCTAGTACTAAGTGTACCCAGAATTTTGTGTGTATGCAGGTATTCTGTTTATCATCTGTAAGTACTCTGGATGTTATTGCTGTAGTAATAACAGTTATTCTGCTTGTAGGAATAAAGTTATTCTGCTTAGAAGCCATGGAAAATCCTGAAGCAAGACACATCATTTCAAGAAAGAGGACAGTATATTTCAAAACTGGAGGGGCTCAACATTATGAATAAGTCTGCAGTCTCAGCAAAAATTAAAAGCTTTGCTATTTCACCTTTGGACTGAAACACACAGCAATCACCCTGCAATTGACACCTTCCATACAGGAGGTAAAGCTCAAAACAAGTACTTCTTTTGTAAGAAAAAAAGGTACTGCATCGCTAAACTTGTGAAAAATCAGATAGCAATAAAAGAATGAGTTATTTGGGGCCAACATCCAATGCATTTTATCAACTATACAGGTTCTTTACGAAAAAGAGACGCTTTTTATGTTTGGAGATAATCAGTGGCACTTACACAGACATGTAGACAATGAATGCAGCCAGAGCTATCTGGTGATAAACACTATATAGGAAAGAATCACTTGTATTACAGAAACATCTGAATGAGGTGTATATCCTGAGATAATGAGCCAATACAGAGCAAGAAAGAAGATGCTAACTTATCCAGAAGAACCCAAAATAGCGTACAAAAAACAAAACTAACTTTGTTTTCCCACTCAAATTCTGCCCACATCTGTCTGAACTCCGCATCTGTACAGGAAGCTGGCTGGATGTAATCCATGATGTCAATGTGAATGTCACTGAGAACCACACAGTTTCTGTCGCTGGCAGCTCCAGAGACATCATACACTGCGATATAAAACAAAACACATTCATATTTTAAGAAGTGAGTCTGCAATAGATAAGGGTACCCAATTACCACCTGCCAGCTAACAACAGTCAACACTTGCTCAGCTCAGCGTTGATCTCCACCCTTCTCAGGAGCTTTACCCAAGTTGCCACAGAACTTTGAGTTAAGTGCATCAGCCTTTCAAGCAAGGCTGCCCAGCTCACTTTCAGTGCAGAGACTTGGGTTCAAATCTTGCTGACCATCATTCTTAAAGGCAGCACACCCCACCATGAGTTTACATAAAAGTGATACAAATTTAAAAAAACAAAAATTCATCACAAAATACTCATACACAGCAGGCCACTTGATTTCCTTCTCCAGTATGAAGCGTTTTATGTATTTATTTTGGAACTCATCGAGCCGTTAAGGAATGCTGCGTGTTAGTTTTGCACACACAATTGTTTACTTACCAATATTACCAAAAATGATTCCATTCTCTGTTGAAGCAACTTTGACATTAGCTTTAATGTTTGCAAAGTCATGTGGAGCAAGAGTCAAAGGAGATGGTTTTTCCACAAGTTTTAAGTCACCTGTTTAAAGAAATTGGGAGGTGGGGTGTTAGGAAATGTTACCAGTAGTCAAAAAATTAGCTTTTGGAACAACATTTTTATTCTCTTGGGATTCAACAATAAAGCCTATAGAGCTGCACTAAATCCCACAAAGGCATTACTTTGTGTTTTTTGTTGTTGTTTTTTTTTTTTTTTTTTGTTCATTTCTACAGTTCCCTACCCACAAGACAAAATAATTTATATTCCATTAAGAAATTTCAGTTAACATATTAGTGTACTCACCCCAAATCCACTGAAAACAAATGAAAACACCGACCTATATGGTCTTCAGATTAAGTCTGGCAATAGTTTTTAAACAAACAGCAAACTTAATTCTACCCTGTGCTTTAATCACCACCAACATCAAAATACCTAGCCCTGCCATCAAGTGCCTCAAACCCAAAGTTCAACGTTCGGCATTGCATGGGCTAAGCTATCTCAGAACAGGTCAAAGTATCCTTTATTCTGACTGTAACTGTTGCCAGGAAACAGTGAGAGCTATACTTTTCCTAGTCCATCAGCAACAAATTGTGAGAGACTCTTTAGTTCTATCAGTACAATTTGGGAACACAGCATGAACAGCAGCAGGTCTACACACACAGGAGTGATCTATCACATTAGTGGTTGTTTACTTTGTTGTGTTTTTTTTCTTGTTTTTTTTTTTCCCCCAAGTTATCTGAAGAAATCAACTATTAGCTACAGCATTCCCCTTTACGGAGTCGATAAATAGAACGATACACAGAAACCTATTAAATAATATATTTTTATCTCTATCATTAGTCTTATCAAATGACTTAAAAACATGAGGAAGCTGATGTCCCTCAGTCATATTTACATCCACTAAAAGTATATAACATGTCCTCCAAGTCTGCTGTACACACATTTCAACTCCTGACTGCCAAAACAGAAGATAACTAACAGGAAATTGGCTACTCTTCTTGGATTATCTGCTCCAGTCCCAAACCTAAAAGTTTCTGCAGCCTCAGTATTGTTCAAACATGCCACCAATACAGCTGTTAGCACAGGGAATAGTTTCAGCTGAGTACACCGTATTCAAGCACTTCTGGATGAGCGCAAGAATCACCCAGGGCAGATTGTTTTTAGTGCCTCACATTTGCTCCATGCCAATCTGGATTTTGTCATCTTGCTCTACAGTAAAAGTACAATGAGGAATAACTACATCGAAAACTTTCTACATATCAGGAAAAAGGGAAAATAGAACACTCTTTTTCCAGGAGAAAACACACCGACAGTTCAAAATCTGATTACTGCGTGTGACACCTGATGTTATCTCTCAGTGCCAATAGATACAAGTATTCCAGCATTTGGAAGGAAAAATATTTTTAAGGGAATTAAAAAAAAAAACAACTTTCAAAATGTCAACTAGCAAGGATAAATTTGTAAGTATTTAGAAGTGTTTAAGTACCTACTTAAAACAGGGTGTCAGTACCCAGCAGCTCACCGTTGCCAAAGAGTTGCTTTGTTTCCACCAGTACTCCTTACCTAGTGTGGCGAGCTCTAGCGTGCAGTTCTGCAGAGTATCACTGGTCTGGTTTACCACAAGCACATCCAAAACAATGTCGTACTGGTTGACGTGCACGTACGCTTCTGCATAAACAGGGTCTGAGAAACCTGTCAGCTGAGTAACCTGCAAAGGAACAGAAGTTAAGGTGTTTTTCTCACAAATCATTCCAAAACAAGAAATCACGACGAACAATGCCAAATTAATACATTCCAAGTGAATTCGTTGTTTTTTAGCATGAGCCTCCAAAACAAAGAGAACAGGCATGCAAAGAGGCTTCAATTTCACAGCACTGTCTTTCTAGAAAGAAAATAGACCAAATAACTGCTTCAGCTGAACATCATGAATTTAGTCTAGAAAATATATAAAAGTAACATTCTGGAAAACAAAATTCGTATTTCTTGCATAAGCCTTCCAAAATAAACCAAATCATATGACTTATAGCTAAATCACAGTGATTTTCCATGTTATTCATACAAATGGATTTTTAATTCCATCCTTCCTTCCCTGTCCCCTTGTGTGCACACTACAATTTGTAAAACCCTTCCAGATGAAATGTGTTCTGAACTGAATTCACAAAATCATAACACACACGTGGGTCTTTCTAAGCATAGCCTGGTTCATTAGTTCCAGCCTGCATCTCCCATAATTGATCCTGCACATGAGCAGCACAAAGGGAATATAATTAACGCTGACTTTTAGATTACCTTATTAAGTTTGGATGCAAGAGGATCAGCAGCCTCTTTCCTCTGTGTGTTTCCCATTGCTGCAAGAAGGCTGAGCTGAAACTGGTCTTCTTTGGAACTCATTTCATTTTTAGCAGTAAGCTGCATGAAGGAAATGGGATCATCTGGCTGAACTGTCACATTCCTCTTCTCTGATTCTTTCTGCAAAAAGACAAATAGTCACAATTTCACAATTAGTTATGAACCTTAGCGCAGAAAACAGTCAAATAATGACTAAATTGAACATAGTCAAATGGTGACATTTCTGGGACCTGCTTGGATGGGAACATCAGTAAAAAATGATTTTATGGTTATGTATTTATTATATCTCACCTTCTGGGAAAGTTTCTCTTCTTCTAGCTTGGCTGACAGCATATGAGAGAGGGACTGTCTGCACTCTTTGTTGAAAATATCATTCATAAGTGGAGAACATTCTGACAAAACTTTCAGACACAAGGAAATACGATCTACATCATCATCTGTAATTGGCTTCTTGGGAAGAGAAGACTTTCCCAAATGGAGAATAGTGGCCATCAGCAACATAGCTTCAGCAATGAAGGACTGAGAAGGGAGACAAAGGAAACAGAATGGAAAGTGGTTATTGCATTTTTACACAGCTTTACAGAAATGGTTCTTTCTGACTTATTTTGTAAACAGGTGCAAATTAAACTTGTAAATATCTATGGAAAAAACAATTTTTGTAGTTGTCTAGAAACAGAAGTACCATGACCTAAGAAATCATCTAGGCAGCACGTCTGGAAAGCAGTAGGCCCTATCTGCAACCCAAATTATTGCTACTATACAATTCTGTAATTGGCATATCACTCAGGACTTAACCCATTTCACATCTGCTTAAAAACCCACCAAACAACAACAAAAAAAAGACCGACCAAACAAACAAACAAAGACCCAACCAGCTCTTATTTGCAACTACAGAGAAAGCACAGATATGACTCACATTTTGTTTCTTCTTTTCCTGAACTAGTGACACATATCGTAAAGCAATCTTAGTTAAAGTTGTAGCTAGGGAAGCTGCAACAAAGAAATCGCCATCGAGCAGGAATCCTCGTAATGGAGGTCTGCAAAGACAGACAGTTGTCAGAAAACTAGTTTTGGAAGATACTTTTTAAAATACTTATCTTCATACATTAGTGTCCATGCTGTACAGAAAACAAGCTTGAAAGGTCTGAAGTTGTTACCCCCCCCCCTCAAAGTATTTTTTCCAGATGGCATATACAAGCCATGTCGCCAATTCCACACAAAATAGAGTGAAAGATGTATTGAGTAATCTCCACCCTGAGTATCATAGCACTAAGGTGATAATGAGCACTCAAGACAAAGTAGCCCATCTGCAGTAATTAAGAAAATATAGCAATTGTCTTATCAATGAAATGAAATATAGCAGAGGTTAAATAATGCAAGGTGATACTAAGAAAAAAAAGAAACAGTTTTTACTCTAAAGGCAATACCTCTGCATCCAAATAAAACTGTAATGGAACTTCAAGTACACATTATAAAGAATTATATAGAATTCAAGATACTGTAACTAATATGGTCCTTTTTGATATGCAATAAGATTTGATTGCAAATATTCAGCAGTTGCGCAACTTCTTGCCAGATATCATCTATTTGAGATAATACCTTAAAAACAGGAAGTCACCTCAACCACTAAACTCTACATGAGAGAGAATACCACTTAAAAAACAAAACAAAACTGAGTACTCCCAGTTTAGTATGACATCTTAAATACCTGTCTTCTTCTTTTTTGGCGGGTCGGGAGCTACTTAGAGCACTCTGTGTCGCGTAAGTACCCATCTCTGTCACCAATTTTTGAGCTGGACCGACAGACACTTCTTCTTCAGGTTTTAGCTCACCAGCTTCTTTCTTGATCTCAGATTCTACAATCGGGATCTAAACACAAATAGGTAGATGTTGAAATACATACAGAAGCCTTCTGCCCACGCATAAACCTCATGACATTGCATACAATGCCTTAGATCCCTCTCAGAACTCACCAGACCCTGCAGTTTCTTGTGCACACACTATTATATCACAAAACCCTGTTCCATCTTAATTGATTTTTTAGCACACTGCATGTAGTAAGATAAACCACAAAAAGCTAGTATCATAAAACAAACACACCTCTCCAAGTGATCTGCGAACTTCTGTCATTACACTCTGTATATCTTCCTTTGTGCTGCAGTACTCTCCAAGGATCCACAAAGCTCCTCGATAAATCCTAAGACAAGAACAGTAATTTAGTCATGCTTCAATGATAAACGTACATCAAGAGAAGCCACTGATAGCCAGGTGGCCACGACAAGGCCAGCCTTGACAAATTCAAAAGGATGCGATTGACAGAAAGCAAGTTTGATGAATAACTTTCATTTTTAATAAAATAGTAAGTATAGGAAATAAGATTTCTTCTCAGCTTCTAACTTATTCCATGTGTGCTACAGTTGATATTCCTAAAATTAAATTTCATTATGATAAAAAAATAACTCTATTGCATATTAATAGTCAGCTGTAATTTCTCCAATTACCTAAGACAAACTAACTTCTCGTCAGACAGGACAGAGTGAAAAAAAAAAGTATGAGTGAAGATTAAGGAAAGAGTAGCAATGTTACAGTTTGGGTTTGTTTTTTTTTTCTTTTCTCTTCACTTAACAACATAATGATGGAGCAAAGAATTAGAAGTATCCCATGTATTGGAAGAATCGCAAAGCAGTGCGTGACCAGGAGCATTTTCTGTGTAAGACTGAACCTTAGTATATCCATTACAATGCCAAGTTTTTAGTGCCCTGCAAGATACTCAGGATGCTTTGCAGATTCATATTTTAGATTTTTTTTGACAAATATATACAAATATATTCCTGCTGCAATATTCCCTTATTAACTCTATTTCAACAAATATATCACTTCAGCATTGGCCTTCAACAATACTACCCACTAACAAATACAATTAACAGTTACATCATAGAAACAAAAGCTGAAGTGCTTTCCTTCATTCAATGCAACAGTCACCCGATCTATCTTATGTATTAACAGGCAAGAGGGAAACTATGCCTCTACAAGTCATCTACCCCCGGCATCTATTGTGTGCATGGGCTGCAAGGCTGGCAGTACATAATTAATGACAGTACACATTCAATGCAAGAGAGGCATATGGTGCTCCAATATTGGTTTAGTATCCTAGTTGTGACTCACTTGACAGATTTAATTGCGTGAAACACTTCAAGCATCTTCTCAACGATAAGAGGTCTGAGGTTATCAAATCGCTGGATTGCTTCCCGCACAAATTCCAGCACATCAGCAGCTGCTGCTTCGTTGTTATCACTAAGGAACTCCATCAGCTAGCACAACAGAGTAAATATGAGCACAAAGAACAACAGTTATGTTTGTACAATTGTATTTCTTCTCCATTCAGATGCATATACATCTCTTATTTAATAAAGCTGAAGTCAAACAACCTTAAGTACATTTCAATCAGTTATCATGATCCACAAATTATTTTTCTTATTATAGAGATTATTGCACTTTTTAGTAAAGGTACTTTTCAGCTCACGTTCTTCAGACATTTAAAAATAAAAGTCTAAGATGACAGTAACTACAGTATCAAAAGCTCCACATCTCCTTAGTGATTAAAAATAGCATTGTTTATTGAAGCCCAATATTAGAAACACCTTAGCTTCACTTATTCTTTTGTGCAGGTGGTTAGCAAGTATTTTGATACAGCTAGGACATAATTAAATGACGACAGAATTAAATGTTTCCATACCACTGGAATAACATTCGCAGCCATGTCTGGAAACCGAACACTACAGGAATGCAAAGTCCGAACAAGCAGCTGTCTGTATTTGTCGGTATCTTCATGCTCTGTCACATTATTAGTCTTAATGACTTCTTTCTTTAGAACAATCACAAGCTGCAGAAAAGATCAAATACAATTGAAGAGAGCCATGTATTTTTCCAAAGAATTAAAATTAATGTAATGAAACGCAAGTTATATATATTTTACCTCCTCCACATTTCTTGAAGAGACAAGATCCAGAGCCAGCTGAAGGGTTTTTTTGCGCACTTCCAAATCTGGGGTACTCAACACCCTGAGGATGTCCATAACTAAATCCTAAACAATAAAAATAATAACAGCTTTATTACTTCAAATGACTTCCTCCTCAGGCAGTTCTAATTTTTAAGTCCGTAACGATTTTCAAGGACATTGTGGAAACAGAGTATAAAATATACTGACAAACAAGCAACATACTAGGGATTAGCAATCTCACAGTGTTCATTTAATGTATTTTAACATTTACCAGGCAAGCTACATAACTAAGCTAGGCAGCATTTACCATTGTTAGTTCTTATGCAAGCAATAAAAGCAGTGAGCCTAAGCATAAAAGGCCGTTCATTTAATTTCAAGCGTTGTATCAACTGAAGGTTTAAATTTCAGAAGTACATTTTTCACTACGGTATCTTAAAACATTTAGGGAAGGAAAGTCCTTCAAATAAGCTTGCAGGAAAAGAGAGCTTACATACCTGTAACACGCGTTCATGGGATGGATGCTCCTTTAATTCAACCAACCGATCCAAAACAATCAGTTTCACGTTATTATCACTCTCTTTAATGATCAGATCTATGTAGCATTGGGCAGCTGCCTAAAATTAAAAGGATCAAAACCATTTTTTAAGTAACGGAGAGGAGAAGCAAGCACATTTTTGTGAGAAGGTCAGGAAAAGACAGCTTCTACTTTATTATTAAAGCAACTACTCAATAAGTTGGCACAGAAATGAACCTGAGAACAGTTTTCAAGCTTTCTGGCGAACTGTAAAGATGATTCCACCAGGTTGTTACAACAACCATACAGGAAGACTAACAGTGGCAGCAGCTTACAATATATAGACTTGGTTTCAAATTCAAGCAAAACCATAAAATAATAAATTTCTTTGCATGCTCTGGGTCAGTTCTTAAGTATACAACAGGACATGAAAATTAATTTAAAACAGATGCCAGTATTAGCATAAGGCTTCTATGACACCTTCTACATACAATATTCATACTCAACAAAAACGACTACACTAAAGCAAGAAGGTAAGTATTGATACACTTTCTGACCTTTTGAAGCTATCTAAAATGTTTTTTACTTTTAATCTAGATGACAATATTCTATTTTTGAACTTTCAATACAACTTTAGAATTTCTGTGTGTTCTTAATCAGCTGTACAAAGATAAATATATAAACACAAGGTCAAGCAATACTCATTGTAAATCTTCAATACTTTACATTTCCACCCTGGTCTAGAAAGAATAATATTTATGAGTAAAGAAAGTAATTCTGTGTCTGCAAATCTTCAGCATTTGTCTACTTTGCTAAGTATGCCAAGAAGACTGCAGGTTGGTAGCAACTACTGGAACAGTTTGCACAGTATTCAAGCTTGCCCACAACCAAGTGAAGTGAAGTCCACTAGCCACAGGTCTGCAAAATACAGTCTCAGTATTTAAGGGAGGAGGGCGGGGGTGACACATGACATGAAACAGACCAGTTTTAGAAGATATTTTGAGACAGTTTCAAATGTGAAGTGTCAAACACTCCATTTCACTGAAGCCTTCAGTCTTTAGAAGTACAACGTACATCATACAGCATTATAGTACACTAAAAGCTACTGAAATGTCTGAAAACACCAAATTATACCTTGATTGCTGTTGGAGCACTGGAGAGTGTAACCAGTGTTCCTGCAGCTTCGTATTTCACAGCAGGACTCGATGACTGCAGTAAGTTGTAGATGCAGCGAATAAACCGAGCCCTTTCTGATGGATTTGCATGACACACCTAGATTCAAAGAACAACGCATCATTGGCATATAAAGAAAAAAGGACTGCAACCATATAGTTAGCAGAATAGCAACTATCTTACTACGGGGAGAAAATCAAGCAAGAGTCGACAGAACTTTTCTGGAGATAAGAATAGATTTTTCCAACCCTGAATGACACCTTACAAAAGGTAATAAAAAGCTTTTATTGACAATTCTATGCAATGCTACAAGGTCTTGACGTGGACTAAGGGCTAGCTAAAAAGCCTTTCGCAACTGTGTCCTATCCCTTCCATAAAGCAGTCTAATATAATCTAAAACATGCATCTATCTTTCAGTGTGCCACAATACATCTTCCTTTTACCTTATAAATTAGTTCAACAATAACCAACTGCAGTATGTCTCCAAATGTCTGGACCTGGTCAATACAGGTACTCAAATAATCCAGTGCTCGATCCTAAACAAGTAAAAGAAATTATTCTAAATTATTCTGAGTTCTCAGCTACATTTCAAAGAAAAATGCATTTTAAAAATTGGAACTGAACCACATATATTCAACCGTTCAAGTTTAAAAAAAAATTATGAAAAAACATTAAACCTAAAGAGCAAATTAATCCATTTTGTATATATAGACGGCAAAGAGACAAGACTAATTGGAATCAGGCACAAGATTCAATTATCACCAAAGTAACCAAAACACTGAACAGAAATCGCCATCTCTTTCCCGTATGACTGCAAAAGCTACCTACAGAAGTAGATAATAGAGTATTTCTCAGTCTAGTTAGGCTTATTTGGCAAAACTGATTACAGTTTTCAGCAGCAATGTATGCCTTCTTCAAATACAGCAACTCTCCTTTTAAAGAAAGACAGCACCAACAATCTGCTTTAATTTATTTGCAGTTTAGAAATGCTCCACAAATGGTGCAACACTGCCACATATTGTTGTGTTTTTGTTTGTTTTTAATGAATTTAAATAGTTTAAACTTCCAACAAACTACTGGCTAGTTACCTGCAACATTTTCAACTATTTAAACCAAATGAGTTTGAGGGCAGTTATCCTTACCTGATCTGCATGAATTAGCATCATAAATGCATTTCTTTTGCAGCTTGCATCCTTCTCATTCACCAGGAAATCATGGATCAGTTCGGGAGCATCAGGTATAAGATGTTCAAAATTTCTTTGAAAAAAACACAAGTAAAAGTACTACTGGTGAGAGATAAAACACAGCTTTTAACTGCATATCCTAAAGACAAGAGTTTACAAAATTGAAAGAGGATGAGCAGTGATACATAGCTTTTGTGTAATTATTTGAAACTAATGAGACTCAGCATAAAAAATTACCTGCTATCATGACAGCTAAAACATCACCAGAACAATGATTTCAGTTTAGTAGTAATGTTTAGTCACACGGTTTAGGTGAAAAAAAAACAAACACTGCAATACTGCTTAGTATGTAACTGTAGTACATAAGGAATGTCTCACTTTAAATAAGTTTGTGTGTGTATAGTCCTATAAAGATTCTTCTGTATTTGTAAGTGCGGACAATGATTACTATTAATGAAGTTTAGATAACTAAGAAAGGCATTTATTTGCCATACAAATTAACCTGCAATGTAAGGATCTTAGTCACATTTCAGATGGCAACAGCAGAACGTTTCACTTTTCCAAAAAATGACTTTACAGGAGGAAAAAGCAAACGAACAAACAAAAAAAAAAAATCAACCTTCTCCTTCTCCTCCCCGCTCCCACCAGATTAACAGCCGTTGATGTATGTTTATGAGGTTTCCAAAGCTGTCCTGATCACCACTGCTAGCCATGGTCTTCTTTACCTACAACGTGAAAGTTTCTGGCATTTACCTATAAATCGTGTAAATCGCAAGAACCGCGTTTCTGCGCACATAGCTGTGACGATGTTCTAGGCACGCACGAATGGCTGGCATCAAAGGTTCCAACAGTTCAGCTTCTTTCAGCTTACAGAGAAAACGGAGTGTAGAGCCCCGGATAAACTCATTTGGGTGCTGAAGATCCTAAAACCAACAAGCAGCATATTTGAAATACCAGGCTTTGCATCCTAACCGTTAAGCTCAGATGAAGCTCTCCAGAGAAACCTCATTGTGACTTTTCGATACTTAAAGGGGTCTTAGGAAAAGACAGAGAAGGACTCTTTATTTGGGTAGATAATGACAGGACAAGGGGGAATGGTCTGAAACTAAGAAAGGATAGATTTAGACTAGACATTAGGAGGAAATTCTCCACTGTAAGGGTGGTGAACAGGTTGCCAAGAGAAGCTGCGGATGCCCCATCCCTGGAGGTGTTCAAGGCCAGGCTGGATGGGGCCTTGGCCAACCTGACCTAGTGGGTGGCATCCCCACCCCTGCCTGCAGCAGGGGGGTTGGAGTTAAATCATCATGAAGGTCCCTGCCAACCCAAGCCACTCTATGATTCCATGAACACGCTTGCTAGCCTTTGCCCACACTAAGCTTTTTGATGGTTCAAGTTCCAACTGTCTATGAGGACACCTCGTTGTCTTTTTATGAAATTCACCTTCTTAAAACACTGATATGTATTTTATATGACAGAAAATCATATACTTTATAGAAGGATGCTGCATGGGAACATGAGAAATGAAATAAGCAACAGGCCACCTTTCTGTAGGCATCGCACACGAGGATCATTTCTTGCAGAAGCCTGCCATCTGGAGTGGTCTTTGGCACTATCTCCCAAAAGACAAGCAGCAGTTTTTTGATGGTGTGATCTTGAAGAGGCAGCACAAAGCGTATGATGGTCATCAGAAGCCCAGGCAGTTTTTCACCATTCAGAATCATAATGATTACTTTCTTCAAGGCCTCTGTCTTTAACTTGACATCTCCTTTTTCTAGAGAGGACAGAAAATTCAAGAAAGCAAATCATATTAATTACTTAGTCGGGAAGACTAACACATCATGGTCAGTTAACAGGAATACCAATCTTACACATCAGAAGATTCCCCTGGAGAATGCAACACAGAATCCCAATAAAATTCACATCCTTACTTCTAAAAGCACAAAGAGGAAGAAAGAGATATTTAAACAGTGAGTCTGGAGTTCAGATTTATTCTTGTGATCAATATATTGGAATTAACTGAGTTAAACAGATTCTACCACTGCTTCAATGCATTTAAACAGCATTTTAAACCAGAATACTCCAATGCAGTGCTACAACTCATTATGATGTAATGATATCTAAATATCTAATATCTAAATCCACCCAGGTCCATCGATGTATTACTTCACACAAATACTGTAAGTGATTTTAAAGTTTTACTCAGAATTAGAAGAAAAATCACATAAGATAAACACAAGGAAGTTTCCCAAAACACAGCGAAAAGAAGAATTTACATGTTTTGGAAATCAACAGAACAACAAAAAAACAACGTAAATGGACTTCAGTTTATAAAATGCAAACAATATTCTAGCAAATGTATCATGAGAGTACGCAAGGATAGAGCAGGCATGATGAAGTATCCTTCAAGTTATGGCCCATTACTTGCCTAGGTCATTTTTTAAGCTGATTTCAGAAGGTGGTTCTGAATCCATCGGGACATTGATTAACGTGTAACACACGTTCTCTGCAGCAGTCATGGTTCTTCCTTACAGATGTTTCCTCAGTGGAAGAATTGTTTTGACACAAATATCAGACAACCTAAAATCCAAGCAAATAAAGACATCCCAAAGTTAACAGAGTTTACTAACAAACAACACAAAAACAATTTTTGCAACTGACTTCATGATTTGAAGAGACTGTTGTTGGATTTCTTGAGAAGTCACCTTCAAAAGACTTCCCAACTTTCTGCTACACTAAAGCATTCCTGCTAGTACAAAACAACCTGGAGCGTGAAGTTTCTCAAAGGAAAAAGCAAACAAACAAACACAGAAATGAAAGGAATTTCTTCAATACTCGGAGCACAGTTAAAGGCAACTGACACAGACGCCCAACTGCAACTGAAGGCATGAAGCAGCTTTTCCTTCGTCCGCTCATCCCTCTGATCCTGGCTGCATTCCCACTACCTTTCTTGCACTCCTGTGCCACTCCAGGTAAACTGACCCAAGCTGCAAAGGCAGCCAAAAAAGAAACCAAAAACCTCAGAAAAAAAAAAGGGGGTTAAGGGACGAGAAGCCTTCAGCATATAAAGGAAGCTTTGAAGATGAGCACAAGACCTATCAGAGTAGAAACTGATGGTGGGAGAAAAGAAAAAGAAAGCATGACAAAGAGGAAAGCAGGACTACCCCTTTACCTGCCAAGAACCATCAGACCTGCCCAACTCTACTGTTTACCTGTTCCTATAAGTGCTGACATATTAACGATATTAATGAGGAAAGATTTTTTTTCTTTTTCTTTTTTTTTAATAAACAGAGGAAGAGCACTAGCATGTTACAGTTCTATCAAAGCCACTGTGTCTAGCAGCTGAGATAAAAAAAAAAAAAGAACAATTAAGTTCAATTCTATTTTCCTGTTTGTTTCTTCCTTGTATAATAGACTTCTAGGATCAAAACTAGTTTTCTATTCCATTTATAAAGTAATGGGAAAATGCTCAAGTTTGAGCTTGCTCAGTTAATGCTATGGTACCAACGCTAACAACCACAACAACTTCTTACTTATTACATGTCCAGATTTGTGTTTTCTAACTGTGTGAAGAAAAACGTGTCAAAAAATGACTCCTATATGCTTTTATTGCAATTAATTTTTGTAGTCTTAGACTTACGTTTCATAATTCATTACAACAAGCAAGATAGCTTTGTACTCTACAACACGCTGCACGTATTTTAAAACACTGCATGAAAAGCCCACATTTCGTTTGTTTAATTGTTGTCACGACCAAATGCCAGAGCCAAAGGAACAAAGAGACCCCCATCAACATTTATGATTCCTCCAGAAGAGGGGAACACCAGGCTCCCCTGCTCAGGGCTGCGTCTCCTTGCAGATCCCCTTCCCTCTGAAGCTCAGGGACGTCCACCCCACAAGGCTTCCAGCGACACGATGGGTTAGGGAGTTGCTGCCTAGGGACAGCAGCTCCTGCCCTTCTGTAAATGCTCCCATTTACCCTGCAGCCAACACCACCCCACTCCCAGCCGGGCTGCAAGCACCGCCCCACACTGGTGAAGGACAAAGCACCGTGAGACGTGGAGCTGCAGCTTTTGAACAAATAAACGGATGAGAAAAGCCATTATGAGACCCAAAATCCTTTTTTTTTCCCCCTTTTTCCCATCAAACGGGCACCTCGGGCTGCGCAGTGCCACCGTGAGCCTCCCCCACAAGCACACAACGTGCGTGAGCGCCACAAACACCGTTAAAAAAAAAAAATAATAAAATAAAATAAACAACACCGCGACCAGAGCCTTTTCAGAGGCCGCTTCCCTCAGCCCCAGCCGGCTGCGGCCGTCACCCACCTGCAGCTCCGCGCCCGCCTCGCCCGGGAGGCCTCAGCGCCCCGCAGCCGCCCCCCAGCGCCTCACGCAGCCCCAGCTCCTCCGCGGGGCCCTGAGGAGGAGGAGGAGGAGGAGGAGGAGGAGGAGGAGGAGGAAGGGGGAGGCAGGGGAAGGGGCGAGCTCCGCTCCGCTCCCGTCCCGCTGTGCGCGGCGCGGCCCGGCCCTGCCCGCCGATGGCTGACGTGGAGCCGCGCCCGCCCGGCCACATCGATGCTACGGCGGCCGGTGGGGCCAGCCCGCGCCGCGGCAACGCGGAACGGGCCGGGGGGAGGCGCCGCAGGGCGGCCCCGCCTCCTCCTTCCCCCCTGCCCGTCAGGGATGGGCGGGAATGGAGGGAAGCGCCTGACAAAGCGCCTCAGGCCCGGCCCGCCCTTCCTGCTCCCCCTCAGCGCCCAGACCCGCGCCTTCCACTTGCTCAGATTCAGAAACAAACCACGCAACAAAAGCAAAAGGCAGTATATTATTCCCAGAAAGTTCTTTATTTCCAAGTAGACAGTATGCTTTTCCTTAAAAAAACAGTATCATGTCCTCGTTAGAAAATGGTTACCCCTTTCCCCTCCACGACAACAAACCCAGTTTTGAACTTTTTAAGGATAGGTGCACCAGTTTGCCTCTTTTTTTTTTTTAAACAGTAATCCTCACAGTGCATCAGCATTAGACACGTATCAGTGAGGATAGTTACCATCAAAGAGATAAATGTTCCTGTATGATTACACAGAGGTTAACATAGAGGAACTCTTCCACGAATTAGTGCTCCATGGGCTCCTCTGATTTTTCCGCAGGTTCATCAGCAGGCGGAGCAGGCTTAAATAGAGAAAAAAAAAAAAACACATATTAAATCCATATACATATTAAATCCAAATTAAGCATGGAGAAGGACAGAGCTGCTAATACAGATCGTTACGAGTCTGGGGATACGCTCTGCTATATGCATGAGAAACACATGTAGCCACTGCTGTTACAAGAAAGTACAAAACAGTACTTCCACTGTACAAAAACAGTACAAACTTGATCATAGATGAGGAAAGGAAATTTCACTGGAAATGCCTGCCAACAATTCAGCATAAATTGATTCAATACGCATCTTAGTCTCTGGCTAAGATTATATAGTGTCTCCAGTTGTCAGGTAGTAACTTCTAATTTTAAAAATCACATTCCTAAAACTTCAGTAGACTTAAATGACAAACATAAAAACATCACAAAGTGTCCTTTAACACAGCCTGCTTAGTTACATTCAAAACACACACCTTTCTCTGTGGTCTCTCCTCAAGACCTTCTAGGAATGGTGCTACATCATCATCATCATAGATGGTAAACTCCATGTCTTTGCCAACAATTCCAATGGAAACATTCTGTTAAGCAAAGTTTGGAAAGAAATGAGAACCATTTTTCTGCAAATAACTCTGTGGCTTTACAGCTTTCACTTGTGAAACAGACAAAAGCTTCCCCCTGGAATAATAAAACTCATTGTGCTATTTGTGTCTACTTAAAAGGAAGAAAGGAAATTTCGAGAGAGACTCCCTCTTTGGTAGTTTGTACTAGAAAAGGAAAAGGAGGGAGATTTACTCCCTGGAAAAACTACCATGTTTAAAAAATCTTAACAGTAAAACCACCATTCAAGGCTTTCAGCTTCCTTTTTTCCTTTCTGATAACAAATACCTGATTTTTCAAAATTGATTTCCATCTCATTTTGCACTTTCAATATTGTAAGAGATCTCTAGAAAACATCAGGATGGGATAAGAACGAAAATTTATATTAAACATGGATAAGGGCAAGACTAGCCACAAAGAGAACAACTTTTGCTGGTAACAGACCAGCTTAGAAGCTTCTTGTTCAGCAGTTGCTCAGTTCATGTTTCCTGTCTACAGCTTCTGCAACTTTTTGACCCTGGATATTTAATCAATATTTTATGTATTATATTCCCTTACACCATCAGGTCAATTAGTGACCATGCTTATAATGCAAAGCTAATAATTCTAGTTGTACACAACACACATGAAATATTGGTCTAACTTTAAAATATAATGAAGCCACCCGGGAAGCAATGTCAGATTTAGATAAAGTATCACTTCTGTAAAGAAAAATAAATCTCAGATAGTTAAGGAAGCTGTAAGCAAACTGGTGCCATACAAAACACAGATGATACTATCTACCAAGTGTTTGGCTTCCAGGTTTCAGTCCCAGCCATACTTTATGTCAGTTTTGTCATGGCCATTACCAAAAACAATGGCAGTGCAATTTCTTATTAAGTAAACCCAGCATATACCTTGGTGGTCAGATCCTGTTCAGCAGGAAGAGTCTCTCTGAGAGCACGCAGTCCATGTTTAACTAGCTCATTTAGATTACCTTAAAAATAAAAGCAGGAAGATAAATACAGAACATGGCATTACCTCTAGACTCATTTTCTCCTTACTCCCATTCTCAGTTGATGCAACCCCTCTCCTTAGGTATTTCTGGTACTAAACGCAGAGTTGGTTAAAAAAATATATATATACCTTTGGAAGCCGTACATCTGAAATTGAATGCATCTGGTTTTGGCAACCGCACTGCCTCCAAAGCAGCAATAATCAAGCTATCTTTCCACCTTTTTTGTCTTCACATCATTGGTTTCATATAAATTTGCAATTTTAGATGTACCACCTAAGTATTTGCTCTGATATACTATGCCTGCTCTGATACAGAAAGAAGTATTTCCCTGGGTTAAACAGGACAGAGGCCTCTTACTTTTTGCTCTGCTTTTCTGAGCACAACTTCTCTTTTCATTAGATTGAATAAGCATCCAGATGTTAGACGTGAAAATTTGTAGTACTTGCTTTACAGTTTTGTCCTCGTGCAGATTTACACTTGTGCCAAACTCGGCCCCCCAAATTTATTTTCTTGTCTTACTAAGATCCAAAGAATGAAGCAGTAGCAGAAAAACTGTGTAACTGATAAAGACCACTAGATAGCCAGGGCTTCTTTACTCACAGTCAGTAAATTCAGTCATGTGTCTCTCCAAGTAAGTTCGTGCTGACTGTGAACGAGCACCAATGGACATTGCTTTACAGTCAAAATAGTTTGCAGAGGGACAAGTTTGGAAGATGTGAGGGCCCATATCCTAAAAGGAAGAAAAAACATAAATCATTAAACAAATGTATAAACTCGTAGCAAGTCTGTCTGCTGCTAGAACACATGATATTTTCTAACAGTTTTGTTTCATGATACATTAGCTTATATGTATGCACCGAGTAATTCTATACTGCTTATCATACCACTGTTCTTATCCAGTTCTTTCAGAGCTATTGTAAAAAAAATGTAAAACATAGTGCTCTACAGAAACCTTTGTTTACACTTTTTTCATTAAAATGCAGTTTTTACACAGAGAATATAGCTGGCACCGAAACCATTTCCTTCTCTGCTCCATAAACTGTATCATGCTTGTGTATGCTTCCTACTTCATGGCTTGCAAAAGGTATTTTACACACACTGCCTTATCTGCACAATGGCAAGGCTCATTGTACAGCAGATTTCAGGCACACTGACAATTTCCTTCAATCTTCTTCATGTCAAAAATCTTACTTACATCATAACCTGCAATAAGCAGTCCCACGCCATATGGTCGTCTGCCGTAACGCTGGGTCGGTATCTGCGTTTCTGAAGAAAGCTAAGGAAACAATCTCAAAGGAACATGCACCTAAAACATTTTCTTAAGAAAGAAGCAGAGATGCACCAAAATCACTGTGTAGTTTGTGCAAAGCCTCTTGTAGTATCAAAGGCTATGCTTGAAGAAATAGATCTCAGGACTCATCTTGAATATCAACACTCTCTGAGAGAATATACAAGCATCTTAAATAAAGAAAAATTTAACTCTGAATTAACTTTTTCATTTTAGTACGACTTTTAAGTTGTGATATGTAAAACTAATTTTGAGAACAAGTGTAAAATAACCTTAAAAGGTGAAGGAGTGTTAAAAGAAAAAAAGGATACTGCTTCCGATTAGTGACACTAATCGAGACACTGGAAGAGGTCTATCGAACACAAATCTAGAATCCAGACACTCCTGACGCATGAAATTGCTAGGAGGAAAAAATAAAAATAAAATCAATGCACAGATTAAAGTCACAATGAGTTTCTCAATACACTTGCCTGTTAAGGTAAGCGTATTTTTGTTTCTGCTCAGCTTGTTGAGAAAAAGGGTCAGAGGCATTACATAATTTTGTTTCATCTGACCTATAACTGTTATTTAGAAAGCAGACCACAAGCTTTAAGAAGTATTAGTACTTCAGCCATACAAATAAAGGGAAGGTGGAAGTTCACACAGGCTACAGATCTGGAAAAAAAACCACAGATGGTAACATTTCTTTGCAACATTACAGCAATTAGATTTTATTTTGGTAATTATTCCGATGCCTTCTTTGTCTTTTCCCATCAAACCTCTTTCAGCGTATATTTACCTCATTTGATGAAATTATGTGTCCTACAGGTAAAAGGCAAACCCCTCTAGCTGACACGCAAGGCACTGTATGCTTTTAGTAACTTTAAGTGCATGTACACTGTAGCAGCTACTAGAGGGATATAGGTGATGCACACTCTCAGATGGCTTGGAAACCCCATCACACGGAGGAAACCAGACAGGACTGCCTTACTTGTAACAAAACCAAAGAGCAAAATTTAGTGCCAAACAAACAAGATTTCTGCCAACAACTTAAAAATCTGCCAGAATTTCACACTGAGGTCTTTGGCATAGTACAACAGAGCGAGACTAATCCTTAGCTGACCATAAGATTTCATTCGCAATAGTCTACAAATGAACTTTCACTTATTATTGCAGAACTGTGTATGTCAACAACTAAGACACTCACCACAAGAGTCTTGCATCAGCAGTAAGTCCAGCAATGGAGATACCGATATGGTTGTCTACGTACAGGATTTTTTTCTGATGGGCTGCCAGCTCAGACTGTGCTCTCTACGCATAAAAGGAGAAAGCTACGTGGCAGACTGACCAGTTTGCCAAGCACTGTGGAGAAATCTGCTAACATTTACTGCAAGAACTGAATATAATCATGAAACAGTCAAAAAAACAACAACAAAAATAAACCCACAACCTATAAACTTGCAACAGAAGACCAAAAAAAAAAAACCTAGCTCCATTTCAGTAGGAGACTAAGAGGAAGAAAGAACAGACACTTGCTCAAATGTTAAAGAAAATGAAGTTTTACTACTTAATAACTAACAAAAAAAAGTAGAGGAGTGTTTATCTTTTAAAGGGAAATTTTTTCACTCACTTCATTCACGATTTTGTGAAAATCTGCTTAGCATAGGTACTGAAAATACGTTTCTATACTGGTACTAAAGCAAAAGGAAACTGGGATTACATTTACGTTACATAAGTAAGTGCAGACTGTGTTAAACTAATTTGACAAACTAGAACTTTTATAAACCAAGTTTTAAACTTACCTTTAAAGCTACCAGGACGGCATGCGTTTTTGATTTCAGCCCCACAGTAGCTGAGCCTTGTTTCACAGCTTCCATGGCATATTCGATTTGATGGATTCGCCCCTGAAGAATAAAATCAAAGGTAATCATTTTAAAATTAATCCTCAATATTAACTTTCAATGTTTTTTTGATGTACAGACCTTTGATTCCCCCCACCCCAACAGGTAAACTGACTGCATAGCAGTTTAAGTCTACAAGCAATGTATTTCCTCTTCACCACTAACCCACACAAATCTGGCTGCCCCTGAGACACTCACTATTGCATATAAAGAAACGTGAAAAAAAATTGAAAGGGTGAACTAGTCTGATGTTGTCAGGATCACAAAACTTTTGTCGTTGTGTTAGATTTTTGTTGTTGTGTTAGATACTGACTCTACTGAAGACAAAGCGATTCAAAGATGGAACTTCCAGCTGGACATGTAACTTTTAATCGAGTTTCCTGAAGAAACGAGTCTTACGCAATTGTTGTGTCTCACCATCCATTCCCCAATAACTTCTGAACAAGTTATTAGTCAACTGCAGTAAAGCCTGAAAGAGGAGTAGAGGTCTCAAAGAAAATTAATTCCCCCCCAAGTTCTGCAGAGTCAGCCTGCAGCTTTGTGGGAAAACAAGGCGACATCCTTTCAGTACTATCACGGAGGGCAATGCAGCTAATTTTCCACACCCTAATTGGCCAGCCTATTTCAAATAATCAGTGTGTTCACTGCTGCTGTGCAAGAATGGGAATTACCAAATGCAGCACACGGTTGTCTCCTATCAGTTGGGATGTATTAAAACACAGCACGCTGCTGGAGCTGTTACAACAGGAATGTGCTAGTGATAACGCAAAGAAAATCACCTCGCATTAGTTCCATTTATTAGTTCAGTTATATATATACATGTATATGGTTTGTAAAAGGGTTTTGATTTATTTAGAGAGATCTCCTAGATGCTTAGCATATCCTACACACAGGTACTTCATGTCCAAGAGCAGTGTAGAAACATGGTGACCCATCCAGCAGATATTTATCAACTGTCATGAACGACTTGCAAGGCTACAAAGCCAGGAAGCCCTGCCTAGCCTTTAATCTTGTATCCCCTTCCCTTTAAAACCATATTAGAAAATATTCCCCCAAAATGGTTATTCTTCGCTCCTCTACTAACAATGCCCAGAATTATTATGGTATCACATAACAGCCTCGGTGACCCAGCCACCTGCAGGAATGTGTGGAGCCGTGATTTTAAACTGCTTTTATCAAAGTGCTGTTCATATTTTCAAGGCACTTTATGGAAAAAGTAGAAATGAGTGTTGCTGATCATTTCATGATAGCTACTGAAAGCCTAAAAACCGTACAAGCCTATTGAAAGTAATTTTAAAGTAAGAGATGAAAAAACAAAACTAAAGTTTCTGATACAGAATCTGTCAGGAAAGACGATCATTAAGAGGGATGAGAGGCAGATGCAGGCTTCCAATTCTGGATTAGAATTCTGACTTTTAACTTTTCAGATACTAAAAAGACATTAGTAACAGAGAGTAATACAGACTGCTGTAAGGAATATACAAGGCACACACAGAATGTATTGAACACATGGAATAACACGCTTATGCACACGTGCGTGTCCGTGTGAACTGGACAAAGACAATTTAGCTGCATGTTATTCACAGCATGCACTGAAGTTTGAAGGTAACAGTAAATATCTGCACTGAACACTTTGCAGTGCACATCTCCTTAACCAAAAGTTGCTGCTTGTATCATTGGCACGTTCTTGTATGTTAAATCTCCTCAAAGCTTTCATCACCCTTTGAGATAAACAATTGCATTTCTCAAAACAGTTCGAAGCCATCTACAGCTATCATGGCATTGACTAAAGTACATTCAAACATTCAAGGTTATGCTCGTGTAGGATGAAAAGCACCAAAAGGTTGTTTCAATTATTTTAAAATGTATCTTTCAAAAACAATACCACAAGATGAAAATTTTCAATAGTAATACAAACCCACAAACCAGTGGTATAGTAGGTTTGTAAAAAACAAGCCATGTTGCTGTAGTTAAAACACGTCTTGAGCTTTACCAAATGGAGAAAAGACTCCTATTTTCCATAAGTTCCTTACCTTGAAGCATGCATAGCAGAAAAAGAGGCAATTAACCACCTCAGCTGCATCAGGTGTTTGCTTCTAAAACCCTAAGACACCTGTTCTTAACTCAGCACAGCCTTTGTAAGATTTAGAAGCACACACATGCAATGTGGAACTGATTCAGAGGTAATGGAGTTACCAATTCAAGTGCAAATCGCAACTCGGCCAGGTAGCACGAAGCCTCCCTGACACCGCACCATGTGGGAAGCTGAGGACACCCACAGCTGAGCAGACTCTCAGCGCTATGATTATAAGCTATTTATTGAACAGGGATGCTTGCGAGCATTTTAACTTTAAGATTCGCTTATTTCTTCTAAAAATAATAAAATAAGTCAGGATTTCCATGCTTCGGGTCAGGAGGACGCGCGGCTGCTGTTGTGGCTTGCTTGAAGCAGCCAGCACATTTCCTCCTGAGCGCCAGGCCTGGACTTAGTTCGCGTTATTATTTTGTGTTATTAGTTTGTGTTATTATCCACCAGGGAAGCCCTTGGTGGATCAATTAGGGGAAAACGCTTTCCCACTAATGACCGAGACCGCTCCCACCACCCCCCCCCACCCCCCCGACCCCCCCAAAATCCCCGCCGGGCCGCGATGGCGCCGGGCTCCCGCTGCGGCCTGCGGCGGGGCCTCACCTGCGGGCTCCACACGGTCACGTCGTTGTCGTACTGGTTGCGGAACTGCGGGCACAAAGCACGGCCATCAGCACAGCCCCAGCCCCATCCCCGTCCCCGTCCCCATCCCCAGGCCCCATCCCCAGGCCCCGCCGGGTGCTGACTCACGGCCTCGCTCCCTTCCGTCTCCGTTCTCCCCCCCCCAGCCGCCGCCGCAGCCCCCCGGCCTCCCCCCGGTGCCCCGGTGCCCGCCGCGGCCTCCCACCATCCTGCCCCCGCCTCCGCCTCCCCCGACGGCGGCTCCGGCTCCGGCTCCTCCGGGGCTGCGAAGCGGCGGCTGCGGCGCTCGGGCAGCGACGGCTCGGGCTGCGGGCGGCCAGGCGGCACCAGCCGCGCCCCGACTCACCGAGCGGCCCGGCCCCGCCCCGGCCCGCCTCTCCTCTCCTCATCCCCCCCCCACGCTTAATTTATTTATTTATTTCCCAGTTTTAATGGTTTTCTCCTCAAAATGACGGGTTTTGTGAGAGCAGAAGGGGAAAGGATGGGGAGAACCCCAGCTCCTGGAGCTGAAAGGAGGCTGGAAGCAGTGAGAGCTGCTGGCCTGGCACAGAAACAAGCCAAGCTTTGTACACCTGAAGCCAGGGTGTGAATTATCCACGCAGACAGAATTAAACACGGTCCTGAACGCACAAATCGCACATCTTGCCTCAGGAGACCAAAGGGTTCAGAGCTACTTATTCTGAAGTCACTAGAAGCCCGTTTTAAAGCTGTATTTTTAGCCCTTGCCCTTTTATCACAAGCACAAAGCGTACAACGTGTTGGGCTTCCCAATCTGCAATTACATTTTCATACAGCATCCATGCTAACAAAGGTCATAAGCTTAAATAGCTAACATTAAACAAAAAACAACAACAACAACAGCTGGTAGGAACAAAACACCAGCCACTGTTAATCAGCTCCAGCAGCCTGGATATCCTCTTATGTTTTGGGAAAAAAAAAGTACAGGAAGCCTCTGAAATAATATAACAGCCAAATGACAAGCACTGTTATGAATAATGCTAGAAAATGGGGTGTCTTAGTGACACACTAAGTGTAGCCACTGTGTCTGAATTCCAGCTAAGATGCCATTACATTTCTAATTGGGCCTTTTTGCTCTCACACTAAAAGTAGAAAACTAACAGTGTTTAACAGAAATGAATTGCTTACCAGAGCTCTTATTTTGGATGGTTACGATGTGTGTACAACTGCAACTGAAAAGCGAGTAAAAAAAAAAAAAAAGTTACAAAAAAGTTACTAGGAAAACTTCTCTGTAGGGTTGGAGGACTCAAGCATGAAGACAAACAAGAATCAGGTGGTACCATATTTGTATGTTTTATTTTTTCAACAAGTGCTGGAATCACAAGACTCAAACCAAACCCGTACTGCGTGTGTACCTTTTGGTTCTTGTGGGACCAACGATAACATTTCTCTTAGCGCTGGTGAATTTGTACAAAACTTTTCATTGGAGAGGATCACAGTGTTGTCTAGAAAAGAAATCTAAATAGACTGATTTTAATTATCTAACTTACGTTTAAGCTTTGTGATTAATAAATAATAATAAAAAAATACTTTGATGTGAAATAACTTTCTTTCTTCAACACTGATATATAAACAGGATATATAAACATTTTAAGTGAGCCTACCAGCCTTCAAGTTACAGTGAACTTTCAGCAAATACTCCTGTAGTCTCTGCTCTAATGCCATTCTGTAACAACTTCCTTACAGCAATAAGTGACTCCCGAAAGGTCTGCTTACTCCACCTGCAGTAACGGAACAAGACAGATATTTCCTTTCTTTTGGCAAAAGTATATTAGTTTTCATAGAATGCTAAACTACGCCAAGACTCTATTGTTCTGTATATATACTGATAAGAACAGGAAGTAATGTTAGGAACCACATTTCTGGTAATAAAGAGGCAGGATTTTTTAAAACTTCACACTAGAGAATTAGAGGAAATCTATACAAATGAAGAATTTTTAGAGGCTATATCAACTATTACATAGGTACATTAAATTGCAACTTCAGCATTTTCCTGCTTTTTTTTTTTTTTTTTTTTAAATGTGTGGATAGAAAAATACATCCAAAACTTCAAGCTATGAAGTCCAGCTATTAAGAAATTCCTCAAAACCAAACTGGCTCAAGTACTGTGGCAGTGAAAAGTGTTGCACGGGAGCTTCTTTCCCTCCTTTACTGATGAGCTGGGCAAAGCAGCGAGGCCGGCACTGGATGGAGTTTCAGCTGCTCCCCCGAGTGCTTCAGACAGCGTAACTGCTACCACATTCCCAAGGCAGCAACGCCAGGAGGTTATTAGAGACAGGAGTATTCTCTACGAACCAGGAAGTGCTTAGAGGGCAAGGAAGTCATTCACTTCCCTCTGAGTACTCCTGTGTCCTTAGGCTCAGTCTGAGCCCTTTACAAGCAGGTGCAATTCCAGTGCTTTTGCAGTTTATTTCTATTCACATCTTGGGTGCACTACCATTTAAAAGTACAAAAATGAGAGAAAGGCATCAGCAAGGCAAAATCAAATAGCTCTTTTTCAGTTAACAAAGTTATCAAACCAAAAAATATATATGTATATATATATTTTTCCCAAATGTACATATTACTGAACAAACAGTTACTGAAATGAATGAAGTTTGTGGTTTTCCAGTCATCTAAAGTTGTTACGAAAATTTGAATGAAGGCCTTAAATTATGGTGTCAGTAAAGTTTAAGCAATGGACAAGTGCGGTGGTGACCTCAGCACTTGGGAAAATGTCACTCCTGATATATTTAATGGTGTACAGTGGCCTGCATGAAGTGATCTGACAGTTTTAGACAGCTTCATAGGAGATAAAAATCCTTGCCAAAAGATTAGAGCAATGCAGGCATAGTTGATTGACACAGCAGGAAAATGTGTGCTTCTCACTTCTCCTCTGATGCTGGAATTGGGTGCCATTAAAAGCAGCAGGTTCAAGAAAAGACAAGGATACTTACAGAGACACAGAATACCTGCACTGTGGAAATGCTTGCAACTGAACACAATTTGGTCACAGATTCAAAGATCAGCTGGACAAATTCATAGACAGGATGCCTTTTCAGGCCACCTTGCAAAACTGCTGATACAATATTTGAATCAATTGCAGCAGGGAAAAAAACAGCAAACCTAAAATGAGCATATAAAGTCTCAAGAGAAATTAATGATGCTCTTTTGTTCTGTTACATTCCCAACGTAGTTATAAACAGCATCTGACATCTGAGCAATGGCAGGCTGGCTCTGAAGAGATTAACATACAGGAACTAAAAGGGAAGGGCACTTACGCCCTCCCTACTGCTGATTCATTAGAGGAAATGATATTCCACCAAGTCCACCTTTGGGATACCACTCATGATCAATCTGCATTAACCATTGTGCTGCTGAGTACTATGATCCTGTAGTTTTACGGTGTGTTTTTTTTTGGCTCCAACAGTAACACACCCAGCATCTGCACATTTTGTGCTGTGTAGGGATGGCAGACTGCAAAAAAAAGGAAAGAAAACTGTTGTGCTAAAATAAGAGACAGACTGAATTAAGGTGGCATCTTCATCCCCTTGGAAAAGGGGAAAGGACAGGGAGATAATGGAGCCACTCCTGGCAGATGGACGACTTATTACTGGCAAACGGCAGTGCTGTTACCATTTAACAGGTAGGAATGGTACCACTGTAAGATTCAAATCCATTACTTTAATTTCCTTAGCCTGCATTTCATGACTTGTGTTGTACAGCTTTCTCCAGTAAGTAGCTGTTTACATATAAGAATAAGAGCATTATCAATTAATCTCAATATTCCTCAAATAATAATAATAATGAAAACCATTGTTTAATATCTAGTAGGTGTTGGGAATTTGATTATTATTACTGGGCGAAATAAGTGGTCAATATTAGCCTCAGGAGACTTGTAAGGTACTGGTTTAGCTAAAGAAAATGAATGGAGAAAAGGTCACGAGCCAGGCAAAGTGACAGACCACTCCTACAACAGGTGGCATAACCAAGAACACGTGGAAACAAAATATTAGAAGCTGCTATGAAATAACATTGATGCTCTATAATAAGTATGCCAGCATACCAATAGAAGCTACAAAATACCGCTGTTTCACATGCTGCCTTTCCATTTTGCCATTGCAAATTTAAATATTAGGTAACAAACAAACGACAACAAACAAACAATAAAAAATAAATTATTAATGAAACAAAAAGTTTTAGGCAGTCTTTGTTGTGGCTTTGTAACAGTGCTACACCTGTTAAAGGGAAATGTGGGATGTTGTAAGAAAATAAGAATAACAAAATCTTGAGACAGGAAGAATTTTATTTGTACAGTTAGATCTTTTTTTATATCCTATGGTCCAAGTACATTTGATACTCAAGTCACCTAGGCCAATATATGAAATGGTGGGTACGCTTTTCTGAAAATGAGTACAAGACTCTCTTAGAAATGATAATCAGGAAAATGAACAGACCTTGAAAAGTAGTCTTCACTCCCCTATTAAATCTTATCCACTGTAGTCTACAAATACACAGGGCAGAAATAGCAATCACATGTTGTAGAAGACCCTTTAATTTATATGCCATATTTAGTAGGATTACGTTTAAGCCTAATTTAGTCTCAAGTCACCATGATTCACCATCACCTCACATTAAACTCTTACATTTCTCAAGTTGATGATTTTTGTCCTTTGATTTTAATGCCATGAACCTGGATCTCAATATATGCAGTAACACTGGCCTTAAGAATGCCCCAAATACCCTTATTTAGACAGAAATGTGAAGCCAACGTTCCATCTTCATGAATGTTTTATCAAAATAAGGCTACTTAAGATTAAATTGGATATTGTCACAACACATTCAGGACTGTACATTTTGATTTTTGGTGTTTTTTTTTGTTTTTTTTTTTTTGAGAGCTGTCTTACTCTCTTGACAATGCAAACTGCAAACTGTCTATACTTGGAAGCAATACAGCTAATAAATTTATGGCTATTAATGGCTATCATTAATGGCTACTTTATAACATCTAGAATTACTTAATTTTAAGCATCTGTATGGGACAGTCAAGTATGATGACATGTCCATCAACTAGGTTAAGACTGACAGCAAATATTTATGACAGCTGCTATAAACATACATACTTGACCCTAGAATTATTTAAAGATGATCTCAAAGGTCTCACAAAGAAAAAAAAAAAAGAATGAATCACTTTGCATTCAGTACTGTAAATAGGAAAAATGACTTGTCCCTACAAAAGATGCCAAATTCCTTTCCTATTCTTCTGCAAGTTCTCAGGAGAGGTACAGACATCATTTCTCTATGAGACATCAGTTCTCTATGAGAGCCTTGCATTTATGTTGCCAAAGGCATTTTTAATGGTTTTAAACTACTGACCAATTCAAAACACTTCAATATTCTGTCGTGAAAAATGTTAGTAATACAAGACTTTGAAGTTAATTCCTATTTTTATAAAAATCCTTAGCTTTTGTGAACTGACATCAGTTGCCCTTTTCGGGGAAAACCTTCAGAACAACTAAGCTTGTTTGAGCACCACAGCTGGTTGAGAACGATCAAGCAATCTGGAAAGCAGGATAAAATAATCCATGTGTTAAGAGAACTGCATAAAGGAGAAAGGAGTCTGGTTCTTTCTGTCCAGTCTTGGGGAACAAGGTTCGACACAGCAGTGCTGTTGTAGCATATGTTGATCATAGGAATAGTTTTGATTTGTAACTTCTTGTTTGAATAAATCAAACTAAAATATATTTAGTTTGAAATTCATGCAGATGTTATTGCTAGTTCTTTCTTGGTCTTGAAATTTCTTCATGCCCAGTGAGGGTTTCTCTATCACATACATTAATTATATAATAAAAATATATATTTTGAGCTATAACTTGCTAGTTTACTTTAGTTTATTTTACTTGCTAGTTTACTTTACTTGCTAGTCTAGGAGGTGTGATTTAAATTCTGTATATTGTATTGTTTGAGTCATCAAATGATGATGATAATTCTTCAGGTGTCTGTTACGGGAGTATTATGAAACACCTTATTTACTTTTCCAAAAATCTGTTAAGCTTTTTATTTCAATGAAAAAACAGTAGTTATTTTGAGGGTCTGAGCATAAAAGCACAATTTCAGCATGCATATTGGTGAATAGGCTATTTCAAATATATAAATTGCTGCTGTTGACTCATTTTTGGATTTTTGATTATGAATAAAACTGAATCAAAACCAATCTGTCAGACATTCAACAGTAGATACATAACATTCTGAGACAGACATATATGAATTACACGAGTTCATGAATGAATATTGTGTCAGTTATATTAATGATGAAATTTTTCAAAATTTCTACCTGTGAAAGAAATAATTGTCAGCAAAAGTTGGAAATCACAGAGTGATACAGAGACAGAGAGAAATCCTTTGTAATCCATGAGAACATTAATGGATCCTATTTCCTTACAACAGACATTATTGTCACATTAAATTAATGGCTAGACAAAGTATTACCTTCTTAGTTATGCATTTACATCCCATAAATATTTTAAAATGAGTACTTATACATGGATTGCACAATGAAAGGTTCACAGAGTGTTTTTGCACTCATCTATTGTTGCCAAAATTTTCTGCTTGAAAAATGGAAATGCATTCACATACACAAATAAATTTGACAGAGACAATTAAACTATGCTTTTTTTTGTATAATTTAAAAACCAGGAAAGACCACCCGAGGAATGACTTAACATTCCTGGCAAGACTTAAAGGATTTGCATGACACTTAACTTTACAGGCATTTTCAAGTGCTATAGGAGCATTGAACTTACTGTAACCTTCAGTCACTATTTAGGCAACAATTCTGGTTGTTTTTCAAAAAGTGACTCAAACCATTCATAGCATGGATTCGGTTTTTGATTAGGAATGACTACAATACAGAATTACTATGCAGGAAAAAAAATAGATGTTTGAGTAAGCTTTAGTCTTAAAAAATCTTGCTGTCATCAACCTCTTCTTTTTCTAGCATTTGCCAAGCTCCTAATTTTGCTGCATGCATTTTAACAGCTTTGCTGTCATTCATATCCCTGGTTTTCATAGTACAAATTTTGTTTGGCACTGCCATCTTTATTGCATATATTCCAAAACTAACAGCAAAGGGAACAGAAACCTAAGCCTGTCCTGACAAACGTAAGATAGGTTCTGGCAGCATAACGTCCATTGTCTTCCATTGTTCTTGCAGATGACTGAGCTCAGACAGTGCATCATGCATGCCTAAATTGTGAACAAATTCCATTGATGTAAGGGTGGTTCGAAATCCAAAGTATTTGGTGCAACCCTTGGCTTCTAAGCCCAGTCCATGGAAGGATGCAGGGAAAGGCCTGAAGAGCTCTAAATTAATTCCAGTCTTATTATAACCCTGTCTCGAAATCAGCTAGTGAGTATCTAAAAACCTCTGCAATAGTTATTAGCATATTAATATTAGCATATTAACATAGTCAACCCATCTGCACAGCTGGCTTTGATTTTAAGAGCTATAAATCAGCTAAATTTGTGACTATTTATGTCATTCACAACAGGTTCTCTAGCACTAAAACATTTTTGAGATGTTCTTATCACATCATTATAACAACATGAACGATTCTTCAGACAAACAGAAGATTCCATACTTGAAACAGGGAAAATAATTTTACAAAATGAGAAAATCAGAAGATCTTTGCATTTGTATAGACCCTTTCAACTATCATATAGCGATTAATAAAAGCAGGGAGATACTTTTGAGCTTGAAAATTGAGCATGTGCCTCAAGATTTTGAAAAGCAACCTGTGACTGAGGTTATCACTTTCTAGTTATGCAACTCAAAACACATTAGGGTGATACAGTTTCCAGAAAGTCCTGAGTACCTCCTGGTTTCAGTGAGCAGCAAATGTATTCTCACTACTGACTTTATACAATATTCAGTACACATTATTTCTTCAAAGTAGCATTCTTACCACTAAAGCAAAACATTACGTTAATTTGTTTAGGATCTTACCCCAAAAAACATTCATACAATGCAATTTTAAGTATGCCCTGGTGCTGCTTCATAATCAGTAATTACCAGTCTTCACCCAAGTATTCACAGGCTTGCTATATATCACTGATGTGACACCAACATGTTTCTAAAGCTAATCACACTCATCGTCCATTTCTTTAGGTATTTTATTCTTCAAAATATATTCAACTTCAGCTTTAAAATCCAGTTTCTAAGTTACAATCTTCATATCATGAACAATGATTTTTTTTTTTTTCTGCACTGACTTCAGTATAGCCATGGTTTTAATTATACTTGGGACACGTAGTTTGTATGCGTGTACTTCTCCAAATTTCACACCAGAAGCACTCACATTATGAATTTAAAGGATTAAACTATATCCTGGACTTCAACCTACGGAAACAAATCTCTGAATAGTCCTTTGGCCTAAATCTGATAAACCATAAAGAAGGAAAGAAACTCTAAAATATCAGAAAAACAACTTTGTTATGCATATTTGCATTTTTACAAAAAGTTTTAAGAATGTAACACTTGCAACTGTAGCCTATGAGTAAAATGACAGCAATGCTTCATTGCTTTGGAGTGGTTTATGTCCCCTGTAGCAGACAGGGGTATCAAATTGACCAGCTTTCTCTAGTTACTAGCCAGGGAGGAATGCAGTATGCTATCATTTCTACCAAGTCCAGCGACCATGAATTTCACAGAATGTTTCTCAGATCAGGAAATGTCATTTCTTAAGTCGCATTGCTGCACATGCATATCTCCATTTTATGGTCAGTAACTTTGGTCAGTATGGTTGGTAACTTTTTAAGGAAAAAGTTTTAACACAAGTCTAGCTTTGTGTGCATTCTTCCATACTTTTACTTTCTTAATGCGTACTTTTTCCCAATATCTCAATAGCATAAGATGTGAAGGACCTGTGACAAACATTTGACAAGCACTTGAAAGTGTAAGTACCATTTCTGACCACTCAAAAAGTGTTCAGAAACAGAGGAAACAACTATGATGTTCAGACCGTACTTGAAAGTTGCTTCATGAAAGAGACAAAACTACAAACCCTTCAATATACAATTTCTACAGTATCAACAAAGCCAAAGAAGCCACCAGCTTGGAAGTGCCCTGCTGAAACAGCTGTCAGATAGACTGAGCTGCCAGAGGAACCCAGCTCCATCCAGGAAGCACAGACAATGAGGCCAAGGACAGGGAAATTGACTTTTTTTGTGTATCACATGGTGAATTAAGTCTACTTAGCCCAATACGTTTGCCTCCTATTTGTTCCTTTATTAATCATAGTATTTCTCTGATGGGCAAATAAATAGTCTCTGGGCATTAAAAAAAAAAAAAAAGGAAAAAAAAAGATTTCAATAATGAAGTTGAATTCAATAGAGAAGTTGAAATCTTGATGTCAAGTCAGCCTTATGTTCATACTTAAAAGATATTGATGTGAAGGCAATGGCTTGGGATGCTGGACTGAAAGACAGTAGATTTTGGCATTAGTGCAGATTCATAAATAAGTGCTGCTTACTATCAGCTAGCTTTAGCTATTAATGTGAACGTAATAACCGTTTTATCTTCGAAACAACTCTGAAGATTAGAAAACGTGTGGCTGAAGTGGTCGTGCCTGTCTCATTTAACAGCTGAATAAGCAGCAGGTCTGGAAGACATTCTGGAGGTGGCATTGCCTATTCATGTCCAAGGAAAGAGTCAGTGTTGGTTAACCATATTCATGAAGAGAGGTGCCCAGAACACTCTCCCAAACTTCCTGCCTGTGATACGGATGCTTCAAATGACCTAATCTATTTTTCCAACTCATTCAAGAACCCAGGCAAATTTCTAGCAGGAACATCTCACATATGATGCTTTACTGCTCAGGAGGACAGCACAGCTCCCTGATCTCAAGTCACCCGAGGACAAATTCTAGCCAAGAAAGCAAGCATCTGTTACAAAGACCTTAAAGAATGGGTAATTAGGTAATGATATTGCCTAGACTCAGCCACAAGCCTGTAGTTTATGACCAGTTGAAGAGCAGATAGTCCTTCCACTTCTGCTTGCTTCTGGTAAGATGTTCCAGCTCACACCCTTTAGTGTGTACCTTTGTAACGGCTGCTAAGGAATCATTCTTTATAATTGTTTTGTTCTCTCTGGGAACACAGAAGCCAAGGAAATTGCCTAAGAAATAAGGAGGAGGTGAAAGCACAGGCTGCTGTCCCCGCTGCGTCAAGCAAGGCTTGCAGGATTCTCGTAGATGACACATTGCCCTCAGTAATCAGAGCGCCCAGCTTCCTGCACGCGGCTTTAGGCAGTAATCAGGCAGTAACATTAGGCAAAGCTTCTGGCAAAAATCTTTAGGCAGTATCTTTAGGCAGATAAAGGTCAAAAGATGCTCAAAGATCTTGTGAAAATAGTATGAGAACACAAGTCAGTTCCAAACTTAAGTGAGACTGAAATCTTTTGCAGAGCACAAGTAACTCAGGAGTTCTCAGAGAAGTAGCCTTGGATGGTACTTCAGCACTGAGGGGTTTGTGAAGATCTAGAGCATGGGGAGATCTTCCTTCAGGACATTACATTACTCTGGTGTTAGAGCTCTCTTTGGAAAACAGGCAGTAGGAAGCTGCAGGTCTGACAAACCTGCAGCCCACATTGGCCCACATTGCTGCCAGGTACTAAGGTCTTGGTCAGCAATCAGAGGGAGAAACAGAAAAAGATGTCAGATTTCTTATCAGAACAACAGGCTTTCCAGTCCTGGAATATACTGTTTGCGTTCTGTGTCTAAATAATTTGGACTTGCATTTGTGAACTCTGTCCAGTGATTAAGTAGTTCTAATACATGGAACATACCTGATTCTGCAGGTTGATGTTACACTTATATTAAAATTTCTGCAAGTCTTTGTGTCATGTAAGGCTAACTTTCCAAGTAACTGGTAAAGCACAGCCTGATTTCACAAAGGTTTCATAAAGACACCGTAAATAACTAATGCCCATTTATGGAAATAGTTTAATAATCTTTTACATGAACAAAAAGACAAAATAAATGTACTTAATGCATAGTGCTCTGGCAACTGGAATCACTACCTCACATCCAGTAAAATAAATGATTATACACATTTATGTCCCATGCCAATAAATTCCCATATCTGCTATTAAAAACTACTTTTAGCTAGATGTCTCAGAAGCATGATCCTGCTTCTAGATGGTTACTGCCTAAAGCACCATTATAAGAAACATCTGCTAAAGCAGCATTCCTGCCTGTCCTCTCTAAAGCTCCTTTATTTTGCTGGGCAGTGTACAGAATCAGGTCTCTCACCTCAAAATCTGAATACTCCTCAGTTACTTTAATATCCATGCAAGATTAATGTATTTTACACCAATTCAAAGTTATTCTATTCAGAAATATGTGAATCACAGCATTACATCTGGTGAAGACCTACTTGTGTAGGAGGCCTGGCTGCGGAGATATCTGAATAGGATTTATCCCAGGTTTTCATTTAACACCGTCACTGCTCCATGCACATTTTAAAAATTCCAGGAAAGCAGAGCCTAAACTATATAGTGCATAAACAGAGCTTGGAAAATGATTTTTTTTTCCCCTAATATATCAGAAAGCATTAAAAGTTTAACTAACCTTTTCCTTCAAATAGGAATGCTGTTTTACTTCTTCCCTCTACCCCTTTCAGAACTTGCATGAAAAAATGTGGCAATCACATAGGAAGGGGACACGTTAATAAATCAAGGAAAACTACATTTACACGAAGAAAATAGATTTCTCAATTTCAACATTAAATAAAGCAAACACGCCAAATGCAAAATGTTTTAATTAATAGGGCTACTTAAGCAACTTCCCAGTGAGTAAACTATACCAAAAGTAAAGAACAAAAAATCGAGCTTAAACGCAACCTTTAGCAATACCTTACATCTGATGTTCACTTTTAAACATAAAATGCCTCAGAACTAATAGCAGCAATTTGAACCCATGATGTGAGCAACTTCAGTCAAAGTACGTCACTCAGCTTCTTTGGTATTTGGCTAACTCCCAGGTACATAGCTGTTTTGGCATTTTTATACATCAGATAATGAAAGCAGTGTGTAGTGTTTTAAATCCCAGAGGTTGCCTGCATCTGTGAGACCTACAGTTAGCAAACTGCTACACTGCAATAAGCCTTACAAGAATTAAGTACTAAAAAACAAATGACCAGGAATCACAAACTTTCAAACTATTATCTAGCACGTGCTAGCATATTAAGCAGTAATTCTTAGGAATTATAGATTCTTTGTAATTAACAGCACTCCCAGAGAAACTGATTATAAATCAGCAAATTTTAAAAATCAGCAAGTAAACAAAACTGAAGGTTAACACAGGGCACACGTTCACTTCATTTACTAATTGTGCTATGTTTGTTCATTATGCTTTTTTTCTCTAGCAACATATTGCCCTAATATTAATATTAAATAAACATAATTCTAGTTAAAAAAGACATTTTGAATATAGCAGTACAAGTAATCAAGTAAATGTTGCACTGCAGTTTGTTGTGGATCACTGCTAGGGAAGACTGTCAGTGAAATTCATCATACCACATCTATTTCTCTGGAAAAACAATGTTTGAATGCTAAATAAATAAAATCCCTGTAATTCAGTCCATGACCAATGTTATGATAATAGTTCTGATAAAGTAAGGCACGTGCTTTTCAAGTAGTTTGCAATTGATTTGACATTTTTGTCCAAATCTAAATAAAATGCCACCAAGGCCAAACTAGACAGGTTTCTAGGTCTCAAAAACACTCTCTGGACTTATTTCCATGCCTCCATAAACTCTTGCATGAACAATCACAGCAGGAATCATTATGGAATGGTTTAAAGAATACTGCAATAAGAAATCAGTTAATGATGTAAACTTAAACATAGTTCTTTACTGACAGAGTGTTTGAGTTTGGTATATTAAGCATCAGTCATAGCTAACTAGTTATTACTAATCGAACGTAAGTGCAAAGATATCGTAATGTAAACTTCTGGGTCTCAGTGATCAGCTCCAGTAAAACCTATTGCTGTGGCCAATTCCCTCTCTTCCAACGTCCTTTCCTCTCAGGTTGTTGGTAATTCAAACAGAAAACCTCCAAAGCAACAAAAGAACCATTCTAAATGTGTTGCTTTTGCGTTTGCGGGTCAATTATTATTCTTTCATTGCAAGAAAGATCAAACAGGTGCACAACCGATTGCTTCTACATCATTACTTTGTACCCAGGTATGCCAGACACATTCTAGTTACAAATAAGCACATAAAAATTAGTCAACTGAAAGTTAATACACTTGCATTACCTACAGATTCAAAATTTGACAAGTTTCCATAGCGTACTCTCATTTTTGCTTACAGTCAATTCAAACATGTTTTTAAAAATAGGGGAGAGTATTTTTTATCATTGACTGGTCTTTGCTGCTTGGGTAAACCCCACAGCGATTAGCAGTGTTTTCTAAAAGCTCCTATTCACTCTTTTGGAGCATTACCTAAGAAAAATTACCATCTTGGAAACATTTAAATACATTTTCATATCCAACTGTTCTTCCTCTTCTTACTGTAAAACTATTCGTAAAAGTAATAGGCACTAGTTTTGAGCAGAAAAACAGCTGGATTTAATCATCGTGTGATTTATCTGTTACTCAATCTTGTGAAACTGCCATCTGCTTCACCTACATGTTCGCCTTTGACAACTAAATACAATCCCTCCGTTTGGAAATAATTACGATGCATCACTATATTACGCAGATGGGACAGAAAGCAGCAAACCCTTCGAAGTTACAAAAGCATTACGAATCTTTATTTGGTGTGCAGTTTCTGATGTGGTAAATTCAGGCTCTGAGCTGTCTCAAGCCCAAAGTAAGCTTTTCTGTGTTCAGAAATTGTGACTGCTGAAAAGGGAGGGGGAGCTTCAGTTACGATGCTAAAAGCAGGCTGATAAATTACTGCAATTGTACACAGTATTGATTACGAATGCCTAAACAGTCATGTTGGATTATATAAGTAAGAAAGGTAACTTTTAGCTAAATATGTGGACTTAAATGCAAATAGGCAAGATTGCCAAGACAAGTTGTTTGAAATGAGAACTCATTCACTGAGTGTCATGACTTCCCAGACAATATATAAGTTTCGGGTTATGTATAACGAACTATTTGGTCTTAACAATTAATCAAAATAAAATTAACCTAAGAAATGCTTGTGCATCACTTAGCTTTTAGAGGACAGACACAAAACACAAATTTATCATTTTAAAACCAGACAATTTCTGTCTCCAGCCACAATTTATTCCTGTCTGCTTTTTTACACAGCTGAATTCTTTCTGTGGCTAGAAGGACAAAATACTTCCACATTAATGAGCTAATCAGCTTAATTGCATAAACTTGCCTTTGTGTGTGTGTTTTTTTTTTTTTTTTTTTTTTTTTTTTTTAATCTCAAGTTGAATCTCCAGAAGAAATAGTTATGCAATCACCATTACAGGATTCTGTTATTTTTTCTCATAAAAGGAGAAATGTAAAGTTTTTTTTTTACTTACATGTTCTTTTTTCTGGAAATTCATTTACAACAACTTACATAAGAGAGCATTAAATATAATGAACTTCTGAATACATTAATGCCTGCAAGGCTTTCCTACACATAGCTGAATGCTACAGTACAGCCAAGCAAACAGTTGATACTCGAGCACATGCTGAAACACAGGCCAGGCTCTGAAGAGGTACAACTGAGCACAATCTCTTTACTGGTTTGTTTTATGCCTGCTGACAATATAATGTGATTTTAGCAATTTAACAGAATTCTAATGAATGCTAATTAACAAGGACCTGTCTCAATGATTTAGGGTCAATACAGTGGGTACCAAAAGACATGGAAATGAGAGAAGCTGACTGAACGATTCAGCTCGCTTTTATCACCACCACCACCTGCAATAAATGACCAGGCTTAGACTGATTTTGATCTGTTTCAAAACATATTTACGCATATGATGCTCATGTGTAAAGTCAGACTTCTCTGGAAAAACCAAACCAGTTCCCCAGTCAGATTTAATCTTCAGCAGCATTAATGAGTGGAGTCCATCAAATGCCTCTATTTCAATTCAAGAGAGAAATTTCAATTAGCAAGTAAGGGAATGAATTACCATAGAAATATTACTGTGTATTCTTAAGTTTAATGCTATTTCACTGAATGGGTAGATTTTATAGTAAAATATGATGTAGCATCAAGTAAACTTTTTATAGTGAGAGGCTACATATGAAGCCACCTATTTTATTAATCTTCGATTTTGCTTATAAGATGACAAATTTTACTCAGTTTTGAGAAAGTGAAACCTGTCAAAAGTTTCTTAATTGAGAAATTTCTGCATTTTTATTATCAACAAATTGAACTATTTTCCAAATAAATAAGCTCATGTGAAACTGCAGTACCACATATAATTGTGCAATTCCCTAAGAACTTAAAGGCAGAATTTTGACAGCGATTTGTTGAACTTGATAGCCTGTTATCATCATTTTTATTAGGAAACAAGCATCTAAAATCACTGGTACTTTGGGGGGGGGGGGGGGGGGGGCGGGAATCAACCAAAGGCATTTACATTTACTTAAATGGGCACCAGAAAAAAAAAAATAGAGACAAGATAAAGATGTGTTTTCCTAGTTTTTCTTCAGATTTAGAATATTTAATTAGGTTGATGCAGTATTTCTTCTATGCACTGATTGTTCCTCAGGTTTGTCACTGCTGAGCTATATCTCGGAGCCTGCCATCACACTGATGTTCTGATACTTTCCATCTCCAGAAATAGGAAGTCTCATCTAACAATGCCCTATCACGCCAGCTCCACATTTCCAGTGAAAATGGAACACCCATGCTTTTAAAACTGACTAGTGCTGTATCTGCTAGAGACATCTTATCATACAAGGAACATTTTTTTCACAACTTCTTTCCAGTTTTCTTTGTCACGTGTCTGTTTTTGAGAAGTTAAACTCACAGATGCTCTCTGTAGTAACTTGGTCTTTCCTGTCATATGCTGAAGATCACAACGCTGTGACTTACCTTTGAACCTGACTGCTTTGCTTGATGTGGAATGCAACTGAATCTCTCTTCTCACCCTTAGACATGACAAATACATCGGCTTCTCACTGCAAGTACAATGACATCATGCATAGTAAATACACTTCCAGAAGACTCTTTTCCTGTCGTTTTTTCTCCACTTAGCAGCTGCATGACTATCCTTCATTCATTTTTTTTCCCATTATATCTGGTTGCCTGTGAACCACTGCAGATCTCTCTAGGCCTTTAGTGCCGAAGACATACAACATCACCTTCTAAAATACTTGTATCCTGTGTTTAAAAGACAGCACATTACACAAATATGTTTGAAATCATCCAGCACCTAGTTGCATCCTTAAGCCTCCAGCTGCAAGCACTCAGTGAGCTGGAGCACACGCTTCTCCAGTTCACCACCCAGAGCAGCCACAGTGCTTGCCTCAGGACAACTTGAGAATGGTAACACACAGCACTGGTGTTTCTCCAAACACTGATTCAGGTTTGGTTAAGCCTTTTGATTTCCCTAAGGGAACTGCACTTGTATGAGTATGCATGTGTTTTCTGGGGGTATGGTATTTCTTTTATTTTCTTTGCTAAATGATTGTGGTTGTAGTAACGCCATTTCTTTATTTAAGTGTCTAATGTAAAACTGATAACAAAGCTGAGGTAGATACAATTACTGCTTACACCACCTTAACTGTCTTTGCATTAATTTACAAATTAACTTCCCAACAAAAGTCTAATGTTCAAAGAAATAAATAACAAAATACAGCTAACATTTCCACAAAGACATCTACAACTGCATTTACAAGACAGCAGGGATTCATACAAATGTTTTGGTTACACACAATTTAAAAAAATGTTTTGCAAAAGCCCAATTCACTTCTGATTACTGCAGCCTACAGACAACTTCCTCATAAACAAGAAAGAAAGAAAAGCAGTAATTGTAACAGCCGTCCAGCTCAGAGCTCCAACAGAAGACACATCCTCTGTTCCCACCTTCTTTTCTCAACCACACTCACACTACACCAGCATTCAGGTAGTAGCAATATGTTCCTTGAACAAGGCATCAGTTCACTCATTCTTCAGTTATACAGAAGAATCTCTAAGCAAATGAACCCAGATTACAATTAGAAAGCCAAGCTATTTAAGCCATGTAGCTGGTTTTAATTTTTTGTGTGTTTGCTTCCAATTTCAAAGGATACTTTGTTTAAATAATTCGGTACATCTAAATACATTATTCAAAATGAAGCTTAAGTATGACAGGTATACGTAGGCTAAGATAAAGTTCAGTCCTCAAGAAAGCTATCAACAATCACTGAGACAATTTTGTAATAGAAACACGCAAAGGATTTAGAAAGCACGGATGGCTCTCATAATTTGCTGTGAAAGGTTCCAAGTTAGGCACCATAATAGTAAACCCTTTCCCCATGTTCAAAGTGCAAGGTCTACAGTCGGGGTACGATTATACACTGTTAGATGTAACTATTATCACTTTGACGAATACACCATGGAAGGCCTGAAGACAAGCTTGGAAGATAATTTCTTAAGCTTTGATTAATCTTTCCATGCTAATACAAGAGAAAGCAGAAAATAGTTTCCTGAAGACCTGGGCAACTGCATCCCATATTATTAAACAGATAACAAAGTTGTCCACAGGGTGAGAAACTCACCAGAATCACAGGACTAGATGAGGGAGGAAGGAAGGATCAGATTCTGTATATGATGTGTCTGAAGAAGGAGACAATAAAGGTACTCACATGTAAAAACCATAGCAATTCTGAACAGCGCAGGAATTTTCCAGATTCCAACATTACAGGGCACAATAGCCAGGACATGGCCAATAAAAAAAAAGGGCAGCACAGACTGGAGGGAATGATTAAAACTTAAAAATATTCCAAGGGATGAGGTAAAGTTTAGAGATGGTTCTGGATGTGCAGGTCAAAGAAGCGAAACAGGCCAAAGATGCCAAAATTACAGCTTTGAATGACAACACTTATGGTTATACTCTGTTCTTTCCAGTTACAATGGCTTGGAATGGGGAACAGACAAATGAAACAGTAACTATTTTGAAATATCATAGCCTGATTTTCATTAGAAACTTACAAACCAGCACCTAAAGACATTTGTATGTATAGAGGCACAGTAGTAGCAAAAGCCACTGTTAAGCAGATACAGGTATTATATCATACAGTACCTTAAGAAAAAAACAGAATTGCTACACTATTTTCTTTTGTTGGTGAAACTGTAAAATGACAAAAAAAATAGTAATTAAAAATTACATGAAATTAATGTCTTCACTACAACTTAAATACTTTGTCTTTTACTGCAACATTTTCTGTATTCAAGGAATATTGGCCTACCAGTGGACAAATGAAAAGGTACTTCTTTACCCTTAAAATTTCTCTCTCCTAAGAAGAACTTTAGTTAATGCTCCTAATGATGGCTTGAGTAAGACAGCATCTAACTTTTCCTTACGCTGAAATTGTTCATGATTAGATTGTAAATTGCTCAGGATGGGGATCTATTAATAGTCATATCCTTTTACAAATGAACACGCTAAGACAAGTATTGTTAGGCAACAGGGATGCTATGAAAGAAAAAAAACATTCTCCCATAGAATGAGCCGTGAAGACATTTCTTCAGGGTGTTTTTGCACAAATGTACCATTGAATTAAAAGCTAATTACTTCATGATAAATGATCCGAAGACAAATAAATAGTAAGGTGGTGGAGTATGCTGTTGATGCTAAGTTACTGAGGGCAGAAAAAATAAATCTAGCTGAGCAAATCTGCAGCCTCATAAATGCATATGCAGGTCAAATTTATGGTAAATAACCAGAAAGTACACTGGGGAAAAAAAAAAAACCTCTATCTTTGATTTGTAAAACTATCTGTCAGCTGTAGATGTTAACACTCAGAAATGATATCCTGTCATCTGTATAGTTAATGCCATGAAAACAATGTTCAATGTTTGTTCAACAGAACAACACTCAACAATCCACTTTCTTTCTTCGTTAACAAAACAAACAAACAAGACTACAGGCATTTTAAAGAAAAAAATCAATAATGACACGAAAACCATCATTTTGGCTCAGCATAAATCCATCTGCTCGTGTCTTGAGTACTGTGCGTGACTCCTTGTTTCCTCGTCAGCAAAAGCCTATGCTAGTGTTGACAAAGTACAGAATAAAGAGAGGAACTGTACCATGTGAAAATATCAGATAGACTAGAACTCCTCTGCTTGGAAAACACAAGACTCACAAGCCTGGGGAAAGATATAAAATCACGAACTGAAGAAAAAAGATGACTTGATAGGAACTGTGATCGATTAAGACAGATAGCAAACACGAAAACCATTTCACACAACGCAGTTGAGTTGTACAGAGTAAGGACCTCCTTCCTGCAGTACACGGCAGATGCCAAAAGCCAACGTGGACTTAAAAGTAAACGAATACATAACTGGTTGTGCAAATTCATGGAATAAAAATGCACTGAGGACTGTGTTAAATATAAGACACCACTTCTGATTCAGAAAGCGCTAATGCCACAGTGGGTTGCATATGGGGTATTAAGGGGTCATATGATGTCCTATCTTTGTACTCTTCCTTTGTACGCTTTCCAATGCCCGCTGTTATAGTTGCTTATATTCACGGATGATGTTTATATGAAGATTACGGTATCTGTGAAATACGAAGTGTTTCAGGAATGCATTTATTTATAGCTGAATCTAAAAAGTGAAGGAGCTGTGCAAAATAGCAAGATTCATCTCAGCCCTGAAAACATTCACGTGTACACTTGATCGCAGGCTAACTGATGTCAGTAGCATGTGAGCTAAAGTCAATGCAGGATTATTAGCCCAGAAGGAAATTCACATGCTCTCTTTTGAAAACTTTTAACCGAGGAATCTGTGCCATCATAGCGGCTGTAAGCGTAGCAAGACAGGACAGAATTCCTTTTGCTCTTTTTGGGGGAAAGCGCGTAGGAGGTGTTTCTGACCGAGGGAGGCCTGTGACGGCACTGAAGTTCCGCCGATTTGCTTTGCCTTCTGAAGCACAAACCGCTGCTTATTTCCAACTTCTTACGTACAGAAGCGACTCTGTTCGTCACCGCGCATTGCAGGCGCTGTCAAAGCGATCACGCTGGACGGCTTCTGCTCATCGTCAGCCCTCAGGCCCGGGCCCTGCAGCTTCCTCTTCCCCCCGCGGGCTGAACGAGCCCTGCGGGCTGGCAACCAGGACTGCGAGAAGCGCAGCGAGCCCCGCTCCTCCTGCTCCCTTCCCGAGCGCTGAACGAGCCGGGACGGCCCCGGGGAGCACCAGCACCGGGACCGGCTGCTCCCTGCACGCCGCCTTCCCTTCGGGGGGTGCCTCGGGGAGCCCCCAAACTCCTCTCAGGGTGCGTGGGACCTGCCTCGGGCTCCCTCACAGCCTCCCGGAGCCGATCTCGGGCTCCTCCGCTCCCGGGCGGCCGCCCCAGGGCCTCGCCCACCCCCGTCCCCCGCCCCCCGTCCCCCGCCCCCGCCGGGCTCCGCCAGCGGCCGCTGCCGTCGGTGAGCGCTGGGAGGCGGCCGCGAGCCCCTCCCGCTGGATCCGTTTCGGGGCAGAGCGAGCGGGCGAGCGGGGCTCGTTACCTTTTCTCTCCTTCCCCGCCGCTCCCCCACCATGCTCCGGCCGCCGCCGCCGCTGCCCGCGGAGGAGACGCCGCGGCTGAGGGCGGCGCGGCCGGGCCGCCGATAGCGCGACCCGCGCCCTGCCCCGACCACCATGAGGGACGAGAGGGAAGCCCCCGCCGCTGGTCCCGGTGCCGGTGCCGGTCCCGGCGCCGTCCGAGCCCCGCAGCGCTGCCAGCAGCCGGACGGCGGCGCGGAGAGCCTGCGGAACGGCTACGTGAGGAGCTGCGCGACCCCCCTGCGGCAGGACCCCCCGAGGAGCTTCCTCTCGCTGCTGCTGCTCCCCTCCTCCTCCTCCTCCTCCTCCTCCTCCTGCTGCTGCCGCCGGGCGCTGCTCAGCCTGGCCGCCCTGGCCGCCCTCGTCCTCTCGCTGCTGGCTCTGCCGGGCCGGGGCAGCGGCGGGGGGCAGCAGGACGGGGGCGGCTGGAGGAGCCCCCGGGCGCTGCACGCCTTGCTGAGCCTCTCCCGCTGCCTCAGCCCGCTCTTCAGCATCGCCTGCGCCTTCTTCTTCCTCACCTGCCACCTGGCCCGCGGCGGTGCGCCCCGCTGGTGGCTGCTGGCTCTTCCCGTGTGCTGCTACTCGGGGGACTTGGTGGCGCTGCAGTGGCTGCCGCCCCCCGCGGGGCGCCAGGAGGAGCCCCGGGCCCCCGGCGAGCCGCAGATGCTGGCGGGCCGGCTGCTGACGGTGCTGAGCTCGGTGGCGGCGCTGACCCTGCTGCAGAGCTCCCTGCAGCTCCGCCGCCGCCTCCTCGTCTTGCTCTTCTCCAGCCTGGTGTGGCTGGCGTCGCTCGGCAGCCTCCCCTCGCTGCCCCCGGCCCTCCGCCCGCTGCTGGCCGGCTGTGTGGGGGCGGTGGGCTGCCTGCTCGCCCTTTGCTGCGGTGTCCCGGCGGCCCGGAGCCGGGCACAACAGCAGCAGCAGCATCGCCAGCACCCGCGGCTCCCCAGCGGGGAGGAGAAAGTGCCTGTGATCAGACCCAGGAGGAGATCGAGCTGCGTGTCCCTCGGGGAGAGCCCGGTCAGCTACTACGGCAGCAGCAAGATGTTTCGGAGGCCCTCGCTGCCGTGCATTTCCCGGGAGCAGGTAGGTTTCCTCCGAAACCGCAGGGAGAAACTTTCCGAGGGGTGAGCGCCGCTCGCTCTGCCCGGCCTCTCAGTGGGTGCTCGCTGCTGTCAGGCGCCCGCTAAAGAAATGGAGGAAAATAGTGGTTCCTCAGCGGGGCTTCGTTTCTCAACTTGGGTTTCTGCACGGCCGCTCTGACCCTCCCTTTTGGTCTGTATGGGAGCTAAATCCTACCAATGCGTTTGCAGTAGCATACAGGGCTCGCTCGCTTTCCATGCGATCTTAAATATTAAAGCGTAGCCCCTTTTCCTTAAACAAACAAACACCTTCAGCTATCAGCTACCTTGTCTCTTTTCCAAAGCCCAGCTCCTCCACTTCTGGCAGACTTCACCAGAGAAAGAAACCACAGCTTGCTAGCTGCTCGGCACTTCACTTTCTTCCCTGCTTTCTGTCGACAAAAAGGTGCTAAAGAAAAACACAAAATCAGGTTTTGAGGGATATTTTGTACCGATGTTTGGCAGTGTTTGAGTGGCATGCGCCCTTCTGCCTTGCAGATTTCTCTCTCTGCCTCTTAGCCATCTCTTCCTCACTCCAAGTAACTTAACATTAGGTTGGGGTTGATTGGATTTAAGCAACTACTTTTTTTTTTTTTTTTTTTTTTTTTTTTAAACTGAAGAGAGAGCTGTTCAGTAGAGCCTGGAAAGATGCCTGCAACGTTCAGTTTTCTTGAATGGAACTCTGTTGGTTTCTCCCTCCTGGAAAACTTGTCAATGAGTCTTGTTTTTTCGCAGCGCGAAGCCCCGTGTGGGGCCGGGTTTGTTTATGTTCGGCACATTGCACGTGAAATGCAGGACTCCGAGCAGTGTGCCGGAGGGAGAACCAGCCCTGGATGGACGGGGGATGAGGGCACAGCTCGGGAGCCAGCAGCTCCTGCAAGGGGTAGTTGCCGCACAGCCCCCCATCTCTCCTTGTTGTGGCTGAAATTCAGGAAACTTGCTAAATGCAAGTTTCTAACCCCCCTTTATCGTGTGTGCCAGACTTGTGATCGACTGTGAAATAGGTCGGAGGAAACACGAGGTGAATCTGAGCGAGCAGGGTGGTTTTCGAGCATGTCGTGCTCCGCGTTTATGTCCCAGAGTAAGACAGCAGCAGTCGCTCTTTGCAGGAAAGGTTGAAATGCAAGTGTGCTGCAGCACGCTTCGGAAGTAATTCAATCAGTAAGTTTTTAAATTGTCCAGTGCAGACTGCGAAACGAACGATAAACATTGTAACAGCAATTAAGATACGTAGGGAGTATTGTGTTGTAACTTACTTTCTCTGCCCTGATCCCTTCTAGATAGCAAATGCTCTCTTTTTGTGTCATATTTGTCTGCAGTATAAAAAAAAAAAAACTCAGAAAATGCAATAACAGCTTTCATTAACCTCTCTAGATGATAAAAGATATTTGTTCTCATCCAACTTACTAAATGCTTCCTTTGATATGTAGCTCACTTCCTAAAAAAGTGTGTGTATATTTCAAGTTGAGGCATTTATTATTCTTTAAGTAACATCATAAATGTCAACCAGAACTAAATACATGGAATTTATTGGCAGTACTTAAATCATACGTGTTCATAATAAAATGCAACTGTTTGGTAGAGTTCCAGAATTTGATATCTTCATTATCACCAGAGGTGAACAGAAACAACAAAGAGATCTAAAGTTCTTTATTTTCCTAATAGTCTATTACACTTTACAATAAATATTTGTGCTTTGTTAGCCATGGTTTAAATTGGATTCACGGGTATATGTTCTATGCAGTATTTTATGAGTGGTTTTTATAAGGATAATACAGGCTAAATCCTCTGATCTCCTGTCTGACTTGGAGAGAGATCAGACATTGCAGAGCTGATAAAACGTCAACTGTTTGGGCTGGGGGTGGTGGCATGGGGTATAGCCTGTGACATTATTTGAATAAACACTGTACGGTCTTTATATTGCTTCCTTGAAACAGAAGAAAAATACACACTTAATGCTCCTCAGAGAGTGTTTGTTTTGTGAACTTTCTTGAAAGATTCATTGCATGTTTTGCAGATGTTTATACAACGTTGCAAAGCTTCTTTTTCAATATTAATATTTTAAGATAGTGAGCTTAATGAGCATTGTTTGGAAGATCAGTGCAGTACAAGGAATGTGTGGCAAGTCAACCATGCCAAGCATACTTTGGTGAATGACAGCTAAGTAACTATTGTGATGATATTTGATGTATTTTATCTAATTATTCATGCACATTGAACCCCTGCAAGCAGGGACACACGAGAACAAAAAAGGCAGATGTAGATTTTAGTTACCCTGGGGAAAAAGACAGAATGCTATCATTGACCTTAAGTTTCCACTTACTTGTTGATTTGAAATTATGGCTGATTCTTGTCTAGTTAAAACTATGAGAAAATAATTGTATTGGGTTGACTGTTTTTTTCTTTTTTTTTCTTCCCCCCCCCCCCCCCCCCACAAATAAGCTGAAGCTAACAATTGTCAGGGGGGAGCGGGAGTGGTCAGCAGCTCCACATATGTGCACCCAGCAGCGTGCACATGCTTGGAAGCAGGTGGAGCTGTCGCTGTTTTCCAGGATAGAGGTGGGAAGAGGCCCTGTGAGCATGATGCTGCAAGTGCTTTCTAATCTGAGCAGCGTGTTTGTCATATTCAGAGTATTGCTCTCTGTACTTGAACAGCTATGGCTACTATAACACTGAAAGGTTGTTAAAACTTGTTCTTACTTTTTATAGGAATGTCCATGCTTACTTAGCCACCAAAACCTACGAATTCATGGTGCATATGTTTTTTTCTGCAGTATGTGTGGCTAGTGATGTTGGTTGGTGAGTGGGGGAGAAGTCTTGAGTGGATTCTATCTTTAAAATTTCATACGAGTATACTTAAATGCCATTACCAAATATATAAATAGAAATACACATAGAACAGAAGAAAGCAATATGACTGAAATTAAGGCTAGAAATCATGCAAGTGCAGTGTCTTTTCTGACCTCTACTATATTAACAAGAAAAGTTCATGGAAATTCATATAATTTTAGCAGTACACAGGCTTTTTGAATCCTTACTTCAGTATTCTTCGACCTAGGGAAGAATTGCTTATTAGCAGTATGAGTGCAGTATGATTGCTATACAATATTTTGCATAGAAAATGTTTTGATTACATGTATTAATCAAATGCTAATGTCAGCTGTACCTGCTGGTATCAAAGGGATTATCTTCATTGGCTGATGAATACTTACCACTCCGTTGCTTAATTTTATTTATTTATTTTTTTTCCTGAAAGACAAATCAGGATTGGAAATCTCAAAGGTGTTTGTCAGATCTTTCTACATAATATTCGTCTTGAAAAATCCTGTAGTAAAGCATTATTTTTCTTTAACAAGCTGGTGAACGTGTATATGAGAGGGAATAACTATATTTAGGTTTTCTAAAATGTCCATTTTTTCTTGCAAAAGAATAGGCCTTCCTAATTATGCATAAGAGACGTGTGTCCAAAGCAGCCTGCAACTAGAGCTGACTTTTTTTCCCCCCTAACTCTCTGAGTAGGTTCAAACAAATAAAGAGGCTGAGATACTTCCTTGATAAAGACATTCATGTTGCATCCTTAATTAAGGAGGAGTTGTCTTGTAATTAGGCTGCTGAATTGACCACCACCTCCTGCCAGTTTCAATTTGTGGCTATCTTGTATATTTTATGCCTTATCTTAGGAAGGTAAGGACTTAATTTTAAGAATCTAAAGTGTTTATGTAACTTGAAATTAATGCAGTAACTTGAAATGAATGCTCCTTTATGTAGACAATTCATGTCTATTTCTTATTCTTATATTATATTTTGTCCCTAAGTACTGAGGCTATTAGCTTCCTAGTGGAGAAGCTATCCGTTGGTATGTATTTTACACTGTCTTAAAGTTATTAAATTCTGATACCACTTGCAGCCTTAGAAACCTGAACATTTTATTATTGGTTACACCCAATAATATGAACATAATATGAAATGGAGCTTTTTTTCATCGTACACAATTAGCCCTTTGCAACGTTCAGTAGTGGCTGCAGTGACCTCTGCCTAAAGTGCACCTGCCTGTGAGGATTTGTTTCTGTTGTTACCAGAATCTTTGTATCTGTGGGGTTTTTATCATCTGTTTTACGTGAAAAATCAACGTAGAAAGGGTGTGTTGAGCTGTGAATGTAATCAGTTTCAGTGGGAAGCAAGTGAGTGTTTGGAATATACAAAGAAAATGACTACATGGTGAAAGTGACTGTCTCAGGAAGCCGTTTTTGCATCTGTATTTTTGATAAGTAAGATTATTTCTGTTTAGTTCTCTCTGGCCTTGAAAAATCTTTTGTGCTTGGTGAAATGAGAAGACTGAGTGCAATTAAGAAGACTGACTGCTATTAAGAACTCTGTTAGCTAAGTCCATTATAAGCTGTTCTTTAGATACGCGAAACTTGATGGGAGTTTGTTTCTTGATGGGAGTAGTACACTAAAAAGGAGGGAAAGGTGTTTATAAGTTGTCGGTGTAGCAGAAGGGGTTAATTGTTTCTGCAGGTGTGACTTCCTGCAGAGAAGATGTAAAGAGAAAGGAAGGAAATCAAAGACAACTGCTGAGGAAATGATGGAGAAATTTGGAGGAAGTATTGCAGGTGGTATATTGCAGGAGTGACCAGAGTGCAAGTAGGAAAGAAGTGGAAGGAGCTGGAAGAGAAGTTTCCAAGAAGTGAGAGAGTTTCCATCTGTTGTCAGTACAGCTTTATCAGGAGTTCATAAAATAGACTCTTCTGAAAGTGAGTGAAACTTAAGGCTTGCAGAGGGAAGTTTTATCAGTTTTACTGAAACAACAGCTTAAATATGAAACCTTGCACAGGCGTTCTGGTATTAGTGTCTCTTTTAACCTTCATTATTGGTCATATTGTATTTTCCTGTGACTGGATTAAACCCTTTTAACAGGATGGGAACTAAACTAAAGGCTAAGAAAGGCATTCTTACACTGGACTCACTGTCCCCATCCTCAGCATGATTTTTGTTCCAGTGTGGCCTGAAATTAAAGGCTTATAAACACATTCTGGATCTCTGGGTCACTGCTTTTCCTAGTTTAATTTTATAGATGCAGTTATAAACTATATTGTTTTTTCTAAAACCTTTTTTCCTAGGTACTCTTGGGTGACACCTGTTTCCCAATTCAGGAATCTTGTTCCTTCTGTCTGGCAGATTCTCATAAAGGAATTCTGAGTCACTGGGTGCTCTAAGTTACTAACGTAAGAAATACAGGTTAAGAACAGGTATTGGTGAGTTTTCTAGTACTTTTGGTTCTTCAGAACAGCTTAAATCCTTTAATGGAAATTGCTTGTACAAATAATATTCTTCAACATTTGATTAGCCTCTCAGCTGGGCTTGTAGCTTTGGAAGCTTTTGAATATGTACTAGCTTCTTGTAAGCTTTCTCTGAGGCAGGTATTGATTTCTGTATTTCCAGGACATTGTTAGTACTTAATAAAATTCCGTGTCATACATGTAGTTTAATGACATTGACTCTTAAAAAAAAAAAAAAAAAAAGTATTTGAGAAGTCTGAAGTGATTGTCTTGATTGACATCTACAACAGCCTGCATTTCATCTGGTTTGCCATCTAAACATTGTAATGTGTAAACACACAGGTTCTTTGATATCCACTCCTGCAGTTCTGTAATCCTGTACATTATCAGTCCATCAGAATTATTCTCATTGCAGAGTCTGAACTTCAATTTCAGTTCATTTAGGCTGCGTTTTCGTAGATACGAGTGGTTACAGTCCCATGTGTGGGTAGCAAGGGAGGTAAACTGGTGTTAGAACCTGAAGGTGTGATGAGCACCTGGGGGAAGTTTAATTCCTGCTGTGCCTGTGAAACACACTGCCCTGATGAATGGGCTCTGACTGGAAGACGTAAAGGCACGTGAGCAGTTTTCCTCTTGAGTTGCTGGACCTGTGAGATGCAGGCTTTAGTCACCCAGGGAAAGCTGAACATTGATCTGCATTATACTGCTCCCTCTGAGATGGTACATACAGAAATGCACTGAAACAGAGGTACGTCTACTGTGAGATGCTGGTTACAGCCTGGGGTAAGCAAGCGCATGCATTCATCAGTTGAGGGGCTTTGCTCAGTATATCAGTCAGTATAGGATAGAGCAGTATCTTTCATATCTTAATTAGAAAACACAGACAGCTTTGTGGTATTGACCCCACATTTGTCCTATTTTTGTCCTTTTTTTCAACCTGCTGTTTTTTTTTGGGGGGGCAACATACCATTCATATGGGGGTTACTGAAGTGTTCTTGGAAAGCAAATTTCAAATGGAAGAAGTAGAATTACAATGAGGGAACTTCAATTGGTTATGCACATAGATGTTTATTGGCATCTTCTAGTTTTTTGTTTTTTTTTTTTTAATTTTTTTAGTAATAAAAAGCTAAGCAATGTTAATTAGGATCTTTCCAATGAATTAAAGAAATGTAGCCTGTCTAGATGAAGTTAAGATGAGTGATTACCATGATGTGAATAAGAAATAACAACGTTGTGCTGTTATAGCAAAGCATAGTTGAAAGTATTTTGAAGACAGCCATCTGTTCACTTATTTTATGTAGTTATAGGAAAATATTAATTAGAGTCTATCTTGGAGTTACTTGCTATTCTTTTATTCATTACGGCAGACTGCTTCCTTGCTGTGGTAATACTGGAAATCTGTTTTTTCCTTCTATTTGGAGTTTCTGGTGAACAAATTTACTTGAGAAGGTTTTGGAACAGCTGTTGTGTTAATGACCAATGTTCATGTTGGTTTTAATTTTATTTATGTCTCATGACTAGCAGCACTTCTGTTCAATGAAAAAATTTTTGAAGAAGCTTGAAAATAACAGGTTTGCACATGACTTTATGATGTCGGGGAGGAAATAAGACACGAGTAGATGAGCAGAGGCAGACACTGGCTATTGATTTTAAGGTTAGCTGATGTTTTCAGACCCTCTGAGACAATGGTCATCGCATCAAAGACATCTGCAAAATGTTCTGAAGAAAACAGCACTTCAGCCTGTGTGAAGGATAAAGATTTTTATTGAGAGTAAAAATCAAAACTAAGATGCTGAAGTCGAACAGTCTTGGTAAAACCAAGTAAAACTGTGTTTACATATGAAGTGTAACATTGTTAAGATTATTAAGGATAAAAAATTCAGGACAAATTAATTTGGAATTTAGTGTTATATCTGAAAACAATAAATTGATACCTTGTTTGAATTCGTGTTCAGGAAAGACTCATACAGCTTTGGAAAAGATGCAGACAGTGTTTCATATAATAAAGAGATGCAATTTCAGAACTAATAGCAAGTCAATGTAACTTCAGTAATGCACGTATCACAGTTCTCCATGAAGGTGTCATTTTTCTAGTATGAGCCTAGCTAATGTTAAAATTTAATTGCTAAAGATTCATAAGTCTTCCATACTTGCCTTAACATTTGTTCAGTTAGGAAGCTCTCTAGAGTCTGCACAGAGCACATTAGCTTTCAAATGGAAAAGAACATGTGTTTAACAGTGTTTAAGGAATGAGATTACAGTTCTCACTTGTTAAAAATTCACAGGGTTTAATGTAATTTATAACTTCAGCTCTAGTTGTAGGTGTTAACAACCTCAAATGAATGCATTCTTAAAGCTATGTTCCTTCCTCCTACCTGATGATGGACAGGTTTGGTGTGCATTCAAAAGGTTCATCTTTGTTTTAAATTAACTTGGCCTTGAAAGTACAAGAAAAATAATATCCCAGAAGGTATAGTACATATAGTTCAATAGTAAATTGCTTACTTGCTTGTCTGTTTTCTCCGTAATTCAATTTTTCCTTACCATTCCCTGTCCTTAGCTGTTCCTAATTTTGCAATCGTTTTAATACCTCTTCTCACCAGTGTGTTCTCTTTCTGCACATTACAAGACTGATAACTTAACTTTATCCAAAATCACAGGTGTCTTTCAGCAAAGACATACAAATGTCCTGACTGGAAACATTTTCACTTTTTTTTTTAAGAAACCTTTCAAGCTAATTATTAGGAAAAAAAAAAAAAGCAGAATGTTTGGTAACACAATTAATTAAACAGAAAAAATAAGTATTTATTTGAATTTACAGCATAAAAATGTTTCTAGAATCCCTTACATGAATACTATATAAATGTGTATGAATGAAAAAATGACAAATAAGTAGACTGCATTTGAAAAGGCGTGTATATTTCTTTCTGATATACTCATACAGACCATATCCTTTATCTTGATCGTCTGCAGTATTGTGAAGTTCTTTTTTTTCATTTTGTTCCTTTAGTTCTCTAAGTTACAAGCAAGGTGTTCACTCACCTGCTTCATTTTCTATAAACATAACTGCAATTCTCTTTGTGAAATGTGAGCTGTTAATATGTAGATTTCTGTAGCTGGGAGCTTATTCTTTGCTACTCAGAGAGAGTCTGTACCTCTTCAGTAGTTGCAAAGCTGCAAATAATCCTCCATTTATTTTTTTGGATAGATGGGACAGGTTTTCTAAGTTTTCTTTGGAGAGCACCAAGCATTTAACCATCTTGCTTATGGTTTGCCTCTTTCCTAGTGTAAGCAAGCAAAGAGAGCAGTATTGGATTGGGTGCTGTTGCAAGGGTAGCTAACTGACAGGTAAGGAATTGTGCCTCAGAAAATATTTACTGAACATCTTACTCTCTTCAGTTCACCTCCACTCAAAAACAAAGGTAAAGAATTAGAGGATTTGTATCCTTCAAAATTCTTACAGCTCTCAAACGGTGCAGGAAGGAAGCTTTGCCTGATCTTTTTGATACTGAATTTCATATGTGAATTTGAGGTGTTAAATTCTGATTACAGTTTGGGTTGTAACAGGATCAGGAGGAGCAGAGAAATATTTTCTGTCCTGAGTCTTGAATTCCATTTGCCTCCACAGGGCAACCAAATTAAGCTGAACTTTTGCAGAACTTATTTTTAAAAGAGATTCTGAACTGTATTTCCAGTTTCTCAGTAATACTTCAGCTCAGCATTTCTGCTAGACTCCCAGCTGTGTCCCGGGTCTGTCTTTTTCTTCCCATCAGCTCTGCTTCGCTGTTTGAGATGTTCTGCAGTGGTATCCCTGCCGATTTCAGGAAGAGTTATAAGCTGAGAAAAGCCAGAGTCAAGAAGAACTGTGAGTTCCCTGGATCTGTCTTGTCACAGATGTCATTTGGGAGGTTATCCAGCTCAGTGGACAGAGCTGTATTTCTTCTTTTGTCACGGGCAAAGTATGGCTGGAGGCAGAGCTGGAGAAAATGTATCTGATGGTGGTACCTCCTGTAGCTTGTGGATTGTTACGAAGCATGGAACAGTTCTGCCTGTTGCAAAATGCACTGGATCATTAGTAATTGGATAGACTTCCAAGGCTATCTGAAGGCTCACAGAGGCTAACCCTCTCCGCAGGATGGCTGTGTTATACATCAATGACATAACTGAAATGGTGAGGTCACTTGGTGCCTATTCAGATATGAGCCATGCTTTGTGCCTTCTGAAAGACCTCGTCTGTGGATGTTCCTCTGGTTCTAATCCAGAGAGCTAAAAACTCATTTTATCAAAGACATCCGATACAACCATTATGTTAGTTTTGTAAAAACCTTCCTGAGCTTTGAGTCCCATAACCTAAGGCCACCAAGTGCCATTAGAAATATACTTTGAAGAACTAACAGAAGAAAATTGCTATCAACAGTTCTCAGTTTGGATATGAGATTTTTCTCAGGGCTCTCTGATCTCTTGTTGAATAGGGGTGAGAATCCTTTGGATCCCAGGAACCAAACAACGCAGCAAAGTTAGTCTCCCTGGTTTCTGCTGGCTTGTTGTTTCTCCATTCAATTGAAGAAAAATGCTTATTGGTGACGAAAATGTTTCTTTCCTTGTCATATTTTTTCTTCTGCTTTCCTATCTGCTATACTGGTGCTGAGACAACAGAGCAAAGAGGAATGCAGGTGTGTGGGAAGAAACTTAGAAGTGATGCAGTGGGAAACTATACTAGTAAGGTAGAAAAGCCTGCTGGCTGAAACATCTCTGGTCAGAGCAAAATGTCACTGGGAGGCTAACAAGTAGTTAATTGCTAACTAAGCCTCAGCATTGATTATATCGTGTAAACATGGTGGCCCTTTTTGTTTCTGCTTCTCCAGATAAGTGTGGTTGCCAGTGCATGCCAGCATACCGCTCTTCAGAGCCCTATGTCAGGACAGTCAGTTGTCTGTGCACCTGGGCTTCTTGCCCTAGTGCTTTATTTTTCTAATATGGATAAATTGTGATAGGAGATGTGAGCAAGAAGGCCTCCTGAGGAACTGGAGAATCTAATGAATTTGAAAGGTTGAGATTATTTCCTGTTGTTGGAAAGCCAGGACTATTTTGGAGTTCCTTTCAGAGTAGTTCTAGCTTGGTGTGAACCCGGCCTTTTTGAAAAAAAATCAATAGACAGTCACTAGCTTGGTCTCTCCTTGCACCTTGACATTTCTGATACCTAGTTCTCTTTTAGTGGTCAGGAAGCTGCTGTGACAGGTCGTTCTTGTGGCTGTCATCTGTCTGTTTCAAAATGCTTCAGGGGATTTCCCACTTAAAAATGCTTTGAGTACATCAATCAGTGAAGGCGGGAGGCTTTTTTTTTTTTTTATCAGTAAATTTCACATGCATTTTGCCTTTATGAAGCATTGCTTACAGTTTTTTTAAAAAAAATAAAAATAAAAAATGACTTGATCTTTCCTTTTTGATTTCTTTGTGCTGCATGTTTATTCCAGAGTACAGAAAAACAGTTAAGTCTGACACCAGATAAGCACCACTGTCAGCACGCAACAGCTCTGTGCTAGAAATAGTTTGTTGCATGTTTATTTGTGCCCTGAAGTGGCCAAATTCAAATTCGCATTTAAAAATAAACCCTCAAATTATCTAAATTGTCTTGTGCAACATGTTGTCAGACAGGCCAGTGCTTGTGCTTTTTGATTAACATCTTAGATTTTATTATTTTTATTTGCTCTAGGATCTGCAGTTCCTCTGGAAGATAGCTCATTGATGATGAGGCCAATGCCCTCTGCACTTTTTGTTAAATTAAAATGCTATTTTTCTTTTCCTGTGTGTATACAGTTACCGTTTCTTTGGTACGTTTTTAAAGCACGTTCCTGACTGATATATGAATACACATCTATTTTAAGCAAATGAGAAGTAAATTTGATATTTGTATCTAACGTGTTTTTGGTGTTGTGTAAATTCTGGAGTTAGAAAATTAAAATCAGAGGCACAAATAATTTTGATATTTTAAGTAAAATCTGCAGGTACTTAAACTTCTGTACATCTAGTTTGTAGCAGAGGCTTTCAGTAGTTTTCCTGCGTTTTTGTTTTAAGTGCAAATAACTTTATTTTTTAAGTTTTAGATGGTTTCTTTTTCGTGTTCTCCTCCTCAATTAAAAAGAAAATGCAGCATGGACAGTTGTTGCCAAGGTGTGATACAGTTAAAAACATGTTCGTAAAAGGTTGCTGTGAGGGCTGATTTCCAGATCCGATAGGTTAGCTGTTGAGATGCTAGTTAAGGGTTAAGCTCGGCGTGTTTGGCTGGCTGCTGAGTGAAACAGGATGCAGTGACTACATTGTCAGACTGCTGGTGTGAGTGCAAACAGATGAGGAAATGCTGGATCAGGCACTTCAGCAACTTGGGCTGTAACCGAGGAAACCGCTTGCGTCATACTTGCCAGCAATTAGCTTACAGTTCTTTTCTTTTTGATAGTGTTGCAAGCTGAACTCAACTGTTACAAAGGAAAAGACTGGCTTCATCTCCAACTGTTAGGTTGCGGCTGAGGCCACGGTGCTCATAAAAATTTGCAAGCGTAACTTAGGGTAATGTGAAATTATCAAAACTCTCCAGCTCACCTCTGCAAAGAACATTGCAGTTGTGCTTGGTTCTGAAAGACGTGCAGTCATTTTTTTTCTTGTTTGTGAGAAAGTGATCGTTCCTAGCTACCAAAATGAAGTACTGTGCAAGGCTCACCGGTGCCTCTGATTATCCCCACCATTTCTAGCACTTACACTGAAGTATTCTTGTGTGTGCTGCAATGTTACATATTAAAAATTAATTTTCAAAGTAGGTGCTACCTGAGGTTTAACCTCTGAAGTAAGGGATTCTCTTCTGAAATCCTGCTTTTTCTTTGTTGATTAAAATTCAGCAACTTTTAGTGGTGTTTAAAGCAGTGGGTGCTTTGTCTCAGAAAATCAGCGTTTCTTTTGCATTTCACTTACAAACTGAACAAGTTCACAGCTACTGATTTAACACTAATGTATGTTTTTAATATGAATATTCCCTTACTGGCTAGCTATGGATAGTTACTTTTTAGAGGAAAATCACATAGTGAGTATACTAAGCCAAGAGTGCTTGGTCACTGTCTTTACCTTTGTTGCTGTTGCTTTTTGTTACTTGAATAAACTTAGATGTTAGCAAACGACTGCTGTAGTACATAGTTGCAGGCTGAACCTGTTAAAATGTCAAGGTTAGTACACAATACACATGTTCCTGTGTTTGTATGAAGGTTAAAAAGTTAGTATCTTTTAAATGTTTGAGCACTAGGATTTTCATTTATTTTTTTTTTTTTTGAAATAAGCTGTTCCTATTAAAAAAAATAAACAAAAAACGCAACTTGTTGAAAAATAACATTGGCAGATCATCAGTGAAGGCTGTGTCAGTATTTGAAGTGTAAACTCAAACCTATTTAAACAAACAAACAAACAAACTTGAATGCAAGGCACGGAAAGACTACCACGGGTATCTGTGGTTCTGTGCCTTTGCGATAGATAAACTTGGCTGTGAGAGCCTAGCAGCCCATATTTGGGGGGGAACGGGATGGGACATTTTTCACACTGAATGCAAGTGCCATTTGTATTTAGCTGGCCGTTCGTATTGCATTCCAAATGGAGACCACAGCCTGCCTTGCCAGGGATCGCTCCTTATTCTCTCTTCTTCATTGTTATTATTTTAAAATAAATATAAGATTTGAGTGGGTGGAGGTGTTTAAAGCACTGAGATGTCATTCTAAATGAAGACCAACTGTTTCTGCTGTCCATTAAAAATCACTTGGCTGACTTCTCCAGCCTTACTAACACATGTCATTGCATGTGGTCGCTGCTTTGTATTTCCTTTATGTGGTGTGCTTTCACTTTAGCTCAACTGCAAGTTAGGAAGTTTTTCCATTGGAGTTAGTACTGGGATTTAAATCTAGATGGCTAATAAATGGTTAATGTAGGTGCTAATAAAAACAGTGTCTGGAAGTCTGAAATTTATGTGAATTTTGTCCCTAACTCTATTTATTGCTTCAATTCCTGACAGTAAAATGGAAATTACAGTGTCGACAGATCACAGTTGGTTCTGTGATTGTATGCTTTGTAACTTTGCCATTTATTTAGGTGAATGCCTGCAAATTATGCAATACATCACACATATTGGATATTGTGCCTTATCCTCATTTAGTATTTTTGCCTCTTAAGCCTTGTCAGTCTTTTTAAGTGAAGATTCTCATCCCTGTTTTTCTGCACAACTTCTAATACTCTTTAATTATTTGAATTTAATTGTCATTCTAGTACTTCCTAGTTATTTTCAAAATGCTTATATGAGCTGACAATATTCAGTTGTTGCTTCCTGAGTTTCATATTCTCAGCCAGACTGTTTGGCATACAAGCATGTTTCAAAAAATAAGTCTGCAATAACAGATGCAACAGCGGTAGGAGTAGGACACTCTTTGGTATGTAGTCTTGCAGGCCTTATAGTAAGGGACCATGTTTTTCCAGCAAAGTCTGTGAAGTTCCATATGATTCACAGGAAAATATTTGTTTTGTATATGTTGTGGTCTCCTGACTTGATAAGTCAACTCATCTCATACTGTATGTTCTGCAGCTTTTAGAACCAGACACATAGGGGGGTGCTACGAAAGAAAAGGCTCGCTTCCATCTTCTTGTGATCGTGAGGCAAGCAAATCCATAACCAGTTTTTTGAAACTCTTACACTATGCAGTAGTTTGTAGAAAATCCACTGAAAATGCCAAGGAGATGGCTGCTAGTCCATTATTTCTTTATGTATGTAGCTAAAATGGCTAGCTGTCAGATCACCTAGAGTAGAGAGTTCTGTGTGTCAGGAATATTGTCCTGCTTTTCAGAGCAATACAAAGGGGTTTTTCTTCATTTTGTTTTCTGATACAACAGTTATGTTCTTAAATGATCATTAGAATCACGTAAGATTATTATTATTTTAATATTGTTATTCCCATTGTCTAATTTGAATAGATTTCTTTCAGGCCTTTTTGTTTTCAATCCATCTGTGCCAGTTACACAGCCTTGTCTCAATGCAGTGATGTAGAACTACTACTCTTCATCAGCTCCTTTTTCCCAATTTTCCAATGTTAAAATATCCTTGCTTCCTCTGAATAGGAAGTTTCTCTGCAGCTCCACCCCTAGGAAATCCCAAATTCATCGTGCATTAAACCTGTTAGTGGGCTACTTTTTTTTCTTTTTCCTTAGGGTGAAACCTAGGGGGAAATAAAGGGAAACATGTCTTTGGCATCTCTGGAAAAAAAAAAAAAATCCTGGCATGTCACAAGATTTCCTTTCCTATTTTGTGATTTTCAACGTTTATTTATTGTCTGTGTCCAAGTAACTCTTTCCCAATTTCTTCAGTGTCAGGCTTCACCTCAATCTGTTTTGTATCCATGTAGAATTTGAGTCCTTAATTCACCAATATAACTTATCAGTTGACTAAAATGCTGTGGATCAAGGAGCTTGTTTCTCATTCTTGTTGCCTTAGATGACAGTTTCAGGTGGTCTTTCTCAGATTTCATATCCCACCAATCTTTTCCTGGGATACTAATTTTATTTAAATAAATAAACAAACCTGATTTAAAATGCTGTTCTTGGTGTACGGCAGCTGTTTAGAGGAAATGTTTACTAAGGATGTACTTTGGAGGCAGGGATATCAATGGCTTTTAAAGACAGGTAATATCACTAACCGTCCCATACCTTTTGCATTTGTCTCTGTTATCTCCTTTCAGCAAGCCTTCTTCATTGTTTTTTTTTCACACTTTGATTTTATTTTTTTATTTCCCTTTGCCTCTTTTCTGCTGATAACACCACCAGCAGAATTAACTAAACTGTAAGGTTCAACAACAGCTTGTTGTCTGGGAGGTACAATTGCAGTGCAAGTTGTAACCAAAATCTTGAACTCTGGTGTTAGAACATCTTAGCATAATATATGTATATACATATATTATGCTAAGAACTACATTAAATTGATATAAATCTTTACATAGCCGTTAAATATATATATATATATATATATACATATATATATATACACACACACACACCTTTAGACGTATCCTTTCTAATCTGAACATCCCTACTCAACTGTTGCAATTGCCTGAGTGCTTCCTAGTGATTCCACTGCTGGGAGTGCTCCTTCCCAGCGCTGTCTGCTTATTCCTGCCCTGGCCCCATCCCCCTCCGTGCTGACACAAGCATTCATGAGACTACGCAGTGAACTAAATTGGGGAACTAATCCATGTTAAAACTAATCAGTTCTTTTTGTAGTTCGTTGCCATGTGTCTGCGTGAATGCTTTTGCTGCATAAGGAGGGAGTGACACGGGTTGGGAACGAGCAGCTGGGGGAGGGCAGGGCTGCTCCTTTATTGTGGCAATGCCAAGTCATGCTGATTTAAGGCAACTAATGGCAACGCAGTGTAAAGAATGGATGTGTTAGAACTTCCCACCAAATAATTCAAAATAGCATCCTCTCACCCCAAAAAACTTCTGTGTGTTTTCTGTGTCTTGATTGAACTCCATGTTTTGCATTTTTCTGCTTGAAGTGAAAGGAACAGGAAGCTTCAGTATTGGAGAGCTGGAATATGCCTAACAGGTACTTAAAATGTAAGATATTAAGCAACTGCTGTCATGTGTGGTACCAGGTTTGCCATATATAAAATATACATGAAGTCCCTGAATGGGAAGGTGTAATTTAGGTATCTAAGTAGCCTTGTATTTGAAGTGAGGCAGAGGGTTCATTTGGAAAACAATTTAGGATTGTGTGGTAACAGACAAACATACCACATTCGCAGGTGAGAACAGAACTAATTGGTAAAGGACGCATGTGAAGCCAGATTCTGTCTCATACCTGGGTATTTGGCTCTCATTTATAACAGTGTTTTAATGTTAAGTTTACGTGAAAAGCCTTTGTTATTTTCAGAGTGAAGTAAAATAACATAAAACTGTTAAAGCACGATTTTGGGTCACCTTATGAGTCTTGTACTCAGCAATTCATCGTGCTTCCATCTACAGGGCTAAATATGTAATATGGTAATGGAAAAAGGCTATTATCTTAGAATGTAGAAGTCCTGTCATGCTGAGTCAGGAAGTATGGCTCTCCCTCTTTGATGCTCTTAGGTGCTTTGATAATTTTTCTGCCTGCTTTTGTGAGTACTTTAAGTTTCAAATAAAGTAAATTGCTACAGTAAGAAAGTTTCAGTCTGGCTCTTTGCAGTAACCTTCCTTGGCTCTTACTTCTCATGTTGCCAAAAATTGACAATTATGATAGCAAGAAAAGGGAAATTGTGATTAAAATAACCATTTCTTATCATTAGTTCAAGCTCAAACTGAACTTCATGGGGCAAACAGGTCCCATAACTTCATTCCTGCCAGCTTCAGAGATCTATCAGGTTTATAATTTTCTGTAATACAGAATTGTGCAGTCCACTCATGTGTCACTGATTATTTTCATAATAACTCAGTCTGTTATTTTCATGTTATAGAGATCTTTGCTTATATGTTCTTTTCCACCATCCCAGTAAAATCACCCAAGTGAAAGGCATTAGCCATTGCCCTCAGTATTCATTGCTGGAGGGCTTAGGGATGGAGAAATGGAAGCAGGTGCACCACACTTCTGACTTCAGCTTTTGAATAATTCATCTGTTGGGGAGTATACGCAAATGGCTTCAGTTAGCTACTTCTGTTGTGATGTTTTGGAGGTTGTTTTCTACCTCGTGCTCGAGGTTTGAGTTCAAAGAGAAACTCTCGTGAAAGTACTTGCGCTCCTGCCACTTGGAAAAATTTTAGTTCTACATCTTTATGAAATCCAAAACAGCAGATCTTTCATTGTGCAACTAATAATGTTTTTCTAATACAAGGACAGTGTCCTCTGATCACCTAATTGAGGTCTGTCGTGTCCTCCCTCTCTCCCCCCCCAAATACTAAGGAAGATAAAGTAGACATTTGCGTTTAAATTCACATTTTTTAAACCCAAAGCATCAACAACATTATTGATTGTATCAATGTTTGTCAAAGATTAGACCCAGAAGTGAGAGGAAACAGAAAGAAACAATAAACTGGAGAGAAAACTTTAATCATATAAAGAAGAAATGTAATTATAACCAAAAGAAGCATAAAGCTTAAAAGTGAACTAAATCAAAACTTGATTAAATACAACAATACTTTATGTTGAAAGAACAAGTTAAAGCCTGATCAGCCTGATGATTCTTTATATTTTTTGATTTTCCATGCCAATTATTCCTAGCCAGAAGGTGGAGTTAGAACACTTTTTTGATTAGGTAAAAATAAGGATTTTGCAGTTCTTAGTGCTTTATCTATTTTGTGAGCAACAGTACAAGACAATCTGTTCTGAACAATGTTGTGTGAAGTATGCAGTGTCCAGGTTCTTCTGTCACCGGAATTCCCTGAATGTGGTCTGTAAGATTTTTTTAAATAGTATGGCCAGCTGGCAGAAATATGCTGGACTTAGAAGCAAAGGCTTCTAAACTGAAAACATTATTAGAAAAATATTGCAAGTAATAGTTGAGAGAAATCATTCAGGGAGTGAGAGTTGGGCAACGACTTCTGAAGAGTGTAAGAGTGTCCCTTAGCAGTCAGACATTATAATGACTACACGAAAGGATAACGGACCTACACCATTTTAAGAAAAGGGGTACAGTTTGTGATAGTTTCATAAAATCTTTATCTAATGCTGCTAACAGTACAAATGAGACAATTTACAGCATACTGTGAAACCTGCTGAGGAAATTGGGTGGATGTTTTGCATTGAATTATATTCTGCCATTAATCTTTTTTGACTAATTGAACATTTGGAAAAGGAGCCTATAATGCTCAGGTATTTTGCCAATGCTCCTTTTTGTGTCTGATGAGCTGTCAGAAGCTGTAAGTTTTGTGAAATTTAGTCGATGTTTTCTGCAATTGGTCAACGCTGACAGGGATCCAAACCAAGGTCAAACAAGGTAATTTTAATCTGATTTCCCTGCCTTGTTTTCTAGCCTGCACCATCTGGGAGTCTCCACTGAAAAAACTCTTTTCCCTTGTATGTTAATGTCTTTGTTCTCCATGCAAATGTACTGTGTGTTGATTTGATTAATTCATTAGTCCCGTGTGGGTTGAGGAAAATTCAGGATTACTGAATTCAGGATGATCTTTTATATATAGATCAGAAACATCAAACAGAAGCAATTCCAGAGTCTCTTACGTATTTTATTGTATTGGTATTGAATACAGCTTGATTGACAATAAAGTTACAGAGGGTTATAGATCGTGTTGCTAAACAAAAACCTCATCCACAAGCTGTAATGGATTTGTATTTATTAGACTTGATTGTATAAAATGTAACTTTGCTGTGCAAGTGTCCTGAGAAAAGAAGGAGTACAAGGTTCTTATTTCACCAAAACGCTTAAAGATAGCATTCCTGGTAGATAATATTTTGTCAGAAAAATTATAAATATTCAAAATGTTTTAAATTTTCAATAGGGAAACTAGGAATATTGAGATTATCGTGAATACTGTGTATTGAGTGGATGTGGATTTTTTTTCCACTTTATAACTTTTTTTTTTTTTAAAGATGTATAGCTTTTTGGTTTTATTTGATTGAAAGATTACTGCATTGTGCTAGGTACTCAGTAATGACTCTTTTTTCAAGTAAATCCATGTACCCTTAATTCTAAAATTTATAGGTGTTAGACACTTTTTTACTTTTATTAAAACATTTTGCTTTTCCCACTCAGTTTTCAAATCTGTATGTTTAATGACTAACCTGGTATGGTGTACCTAAATACAGTAAAATGTCCCATATGTTCACACTGAAGTCTCATAACTTCAAAACAGCTACACAACCTTTTTATGTTAGGAAAACTATTGTCAGTCAAAACAATTGTCCAAAATTTTTGAAAGGGACAGTTTATCCTCCTAAAGTGCATGTTTTTTTTTTTTTTTGTCTTTAGAAACATGTTGCTTAGTATTCTGACTAGTTTCAACATCTGCATAAACTGTACAGTGTGCTTCTTTCTTTAAGCATCAATAATCCTTTTTAATAGCCATTTATACACACTGAGAAACTTAATTTTCTACTTTGCAAAGTAGTAGTTCATTTTCCATTTCCTGATGCAATTAATTTAAATAGTTTAAGTGTGATAGTGAGGGTTAACATTGTTTAAGCGTAATAGTGTGAGTCAGTCTTACAGTGTTTGCAATAACAAGTTTTCATGTCACTATTATTTTAAGCAGCAGTGTGATTTATTTTTTTTGCATTGAAGTATAAATCATTGTAACTGTTCCATTCTGCAAATTAGTCAATATTTCTTTTCTAGTTAGCTTTTCCTCGTCTTAACTAATACGTTTTGGTAAACTCCAGGTTGAGTGTCTTCAGCTTGCACTACCTTTTGAAAACAGTCCTTTCAAGAAGTCAAAGCATCTTTAAACTATATAAATGATTGTTGATGATGGTTATCTGACAAGACAAAAAGCTTTAAAGAAATAATTTCTGCTCTCCTATTTTACCTTCTTCTTAAATACAAATAAATGACACTGCCCCATGCTGTCAAATACCTGTACTTGGAAAAGAAATCTGTTCCCTTACCACAGGCATCTAGTTTTTCCTGGCACTCTGAAGTTTCTATTTTGTACTTTAAGTTGGAGCTACCTCTATAGATTAACTTGCTGGCAATATAGCCCTGTATTAAATTATGACCTTAACATTTCCTAAATATTTATGGGTACCTCAGCAAGGGGTTTTTTTTTTACTACTAAAATGTGTACAAAGCAGTGTATGCGGGTGTATATGGTGCGTATGTGTGCACACAGTCACTAGCATGACTGGTGTCATCTAAGTACGTCTTTGTCTTTTGTGATCATCCATCCCTAGCACCTTTGGATCTATTGACCTTTCAGTTAGATTTGACAGAGGATAATGATCTTGAACCCTACATTTCCTGTATGTTTCATGAAAATCAGTAGCCAGCAAGAGGGGAGAGCCTACTAGCACCCTTGTTACGAGAAATACCAAAAGAACCACAAAAGACAGAGAGAGTGAGTACTCTAAAAAAGGGAAAACGAAGCACTTAAAGCTTACAGCTCCAAGGTGCCAAGTCATTTAGTCATAAGACAAATGTCCCTAGGATTTCATCACTTACACTCCTCACAGAACTACTTATCCCTTTTTCTGGAAAAGCATGCTTACTCTTAAGATGTTTTATTCAAGTTTTGGGAAGATGGTCTTCTGTGTAGTGCAACACAATGGTGTATTTCCTGTCATGTTATAGGACTCCGTTTACTCCTCTTCCGTCTTTACCAGTTTCAGAAATAAGCTGTCTGGTGATGGCAGCCTCATGATCAATGAAATGTTGTCTTATTAATTGGCCAATTTACTTATCCTCTGAGCTTTTCTTGCAGTAGACTACAATTTGTTTGTTTATAACAGAGTTAGCTTGCTAGGTGGGAATAGCAGTGGCTATGGCCTCTCTTTGAAGGAAGCACTTGAACAGCTTTTGCTTTACAAAACAGTTACAACAGTTTACAAAACTGCTTACAACAGTTGTGCTTTACAGTGAAGCACAAGGCATGCTTCCCTGCCATTCCTGGGATATGACAGCAAGCTGCCTTGCCGGATTTTATTTTGTTGTACCTATTCAGAAGCAGAGGAGTAGGTCACAACCTATTCCTGGGGAGCCCTGAATAGTAGAATGGACAGCAGATAAAAACAGTAGCAAAGCAGTTTGCTTTCCAGGGAAAAGAGAAATTCTTACAGGATTTCTTTGCACAGATTAATCACAGTGATTCCCATTCATTTTCCTCACAGTCTTTTCTGATGTACCAAGTTATTTTTTCCCCTTTAAGAAAAATAACTTGTGTGTGACTGAAGTACGTTTGCCATTGTATCTCACAGATCATCACATTGTTAGCAGGTAAGATTTGTACATTTAGAATCTGGATGTTGTTTGTTTCAGCGGGGAAGTGATTTAAAAAAAATAATTAGCTAACATTATGAAGGGCAGGATGAAGAAGGAAACAGAATATAGGTATTTAAAACTTGGCTGTTTCCTAAGACCAGTTATAACAACAACAAAATAGAATTGTTCAGCCTGGAGAAGAGAAGGCTCTGGGGAGACCTCATTACAGCGTTCCTTAGGGGGCCTATGGGGAAGCTGGGGAGGAACCCTATCAGGGACTGTAGTGATAGAACAAGGAATATTGGCTTTAAAATAAAAGAAGGTAGGTTTAGATAAGCTATTTGGAAGAAATTCTTTACTATGACTGTGGTGAGGCCCTGGAACAGGTTGCCCAGAGAAGCTGCGGGATGCCCCATCCCTGGAAGTGCTCAGGGCCAGGCTGGATGGGGCTTTGGGCATCCTGGTCTGGTGGGAGGTGTCCCTGCCCATGGCAGGGGTTAGGAATTTGATGAGCATTAAGGTCACTTCCAACCCAACCCATTCTGTAATTCTATGATTTCCTAGTAACTCCCACCTTTTTATGGGATATGGAACTGGTATTGAAAAAGCGTAGTTCTAACCTAGAATTCTGCAAGTGTGTGCTTAGTGCATTGGCTGCCCTTTCAGCAGTAATCTGGACACTTGCTTATGGGCCTTTGCTTCTTATCATAAGTGAAATTTAAAATATTATCTGAGAGGCTTCTGACTGCTTCTATATGGGAGGTTTACCAGCAGTGAGGCTGGGGCAACCGAGTCTCCTGGTTGTGCTGCCCATCGAAGCACTGTTGAATCGTCTTGTAGCCCTTCAAAATCCCTCAAAGTATAGAAGAGTTGGAACAGCCAGGTATTCCCTTCGGCACCTTGATTGTTTCCAGATGCAGCAGCAGAAAAAAATGATGCTTTGTTTCCCAAGGGTGTTAGAAAGCTGGCAATTCATTTCTTAGCTGTCGTGGTGGGAGGTGTGATGGAAAGTAAGTTCGGATTCCTGGAAAAGTAGTCTGTAGAGCCCAGAAAGCAAGCTGGAGTGATTTCTGAACAATCACAGAATCGATGAGGAAGGCTTCGGTGAATTTAGTAGAACCAGTTTTTCTATAGACTTCTCTGTCTTGATTTCCAGGTAAACTAATTTTGGACTAGATGTCCTTTGAAGGCCCCTTGCAACAGAAATATTATATTTGATTCTACTCAAACCTTTTGCTGTTGTCAGTTCAGTTCAGTTTGTTCAGTTCTGTTGTTCAGTTTAGGATCAAATACTGATTTTTGGCTCAAATTACTTTTAGACATTGTCCAGAAACAACATTATTGTGTTGTAACAGCAGGTGCAGTTTTGTTCCATTTCTGACAGCAGACCCCTCAAAAAAACATTTTGAGGTGAACAAAACCAACATCAAATTGTTGTTACTTGCTGCTTTTCCTTGCTTTGATTTTAGAGAATCTGGGGATGAATTGTGTGAGATGGTCTGCGTGTCTTGAAGTCAATATTTCAAAAATGAGGATTATCCTTGTTTACTGTCTTTTATGTAGTTTTTCCACTTTGCATATGGGTGGCGGCTTGGCAGGGGGTGAGGGGGGAGTGGTCCTGATTTTGATCACTTCCACTTGATACAGCATGTGTTCCAGTAATCCTTTCCAAAATTGTAATAGTTCTTGTGTTAGCTTGAAGAAAGGAGATTTTCTCTTTTGGTGCAGTTTTTCAGTCAGAGATGTATACAGTGAAAAACTAGTAAAAAGCATACACAACCTCTTGTCTGAGAAACTAATTTTATGTCAAGGGCTGAGAGTGAATATGCTTTATTCAGATTTATATATATTTTGACATATAGCTATATGTTAAGAGGAATATGAAAATAAACATTGTTTTTGTAATCCTGACTCACTTTTCTGGTTTCTTCTCTGCAATGGTCTTTTCCTGGCCATTCTAGTTTTGGCTTCTTTCTTCATGTTTTCTTAGAGCCAGTAGGAGGAATGCTGTGAGCACATGCGGGACAGACTCTCTCTGTTCAGATTTCTAATGTTACAGTGCGCTGGGATTCCCATTAGGCCCAGCTCTAATGAGAACTCCTTAAATTCCATAGCCTGAAGCTGGAGAGTGCCTGCTATAGGTGTAATATGTGAATTTAACACTTCCAATAATATTTTTTTAAGCTCTTGCAAATCATTCAAAGTTGTGTGTTTTTTTCTTCAATAGATTTTGACAAGTGTAACAAAACCACATGCTTCATGTCTGTACCTTACTGTCGGTTTTCAAGACCTTGTGCCAAAGCATGTTGCCGTAATACACATTTTTTAATTTTAATGCAGGTGAGATGCAATCTTTTTAGAATAATTCCAAAAAATAGACAATATTTTCTTGCAGAAATTAAAAATAAAATAAATTGGAGAGGGCAGAGGGGAAAGAAAACAGTGGACACCTTGCACTTAATTTTCAGTGTTCTGTGATTTGGACACTTAACCATTTAGCCATGGCTTGTAACCATTGTGTGAAGGTTACAAACCCTGTACTATGTTGTTACAGAATGGGAAGTATCGGGCCATTCAGAACTTGGGCTTCGTTCTTAAATCGTGATGGACTGATGGAAGAAAACTGTATATTCACTTTTCACACACATTTTTTCTAAATTAAAGTTCTGGAACTGGAAAATAAAGTTTGAAAAGCTGTCACAAACTACTTTTGCAGCTCTACATGTTTATTCTTGAAAGTCTTCAAAATGATTTTTGTCTCAGGTTATTTAAAGCAGAGCCCGGTAAAGCAGAGCAGTAGAGCTTTATTATATAGTAAATGCTATCCTTAAATGCTAGACTTTCTAAATATTTGTCTATTTGGAAAAAAATGATGGGATGATTATTTCTATTGCTGCAGGTTGTTTTGTGAGATCTTTTTGCTTTCCTGCTCTGGGAACAACAGAGCTTTGTCCCCATAAACAGTTACCCGATGAAGTTGTTACTGGATTTGAATTTTTGTTTACAGATTAAACAGAAGTGAAAGAAGCTGAAAGCTTGCATTCCAGAACTGGTGACTTCTGGGGAGGGGGGAATTGTACCATTTAAAATAGGGAAAAAGAAATCTATTGCTCTTGGTGGAGTAATAATGACTGCGAATTATTTATGCAGATCAATGTTCTTAGAAAATCCAACAAAGCTTTTAGAAAATATTTTTTTGTAGGTTTATAGATTTTTTAAGTCCTTTCCTGACGCTATGGTGAGTCCTGCATACTGTCATTCTCCTTCAATTGTAAACATAGTTTCGGTACTACCACTTTTGCACCAAACGCTGTTCCTAAGCGACTGCTGACGTCAGTTGGTGCAGCACAAGAAGGTTTGTGTGTTTATCTGCTGTGGGCAGACTCTTAGAAAAGACGAAAGTATTTAACTAGATTAGGCTAAAGAGGTTGCTGCTTTAAATATGCATACATACTGTTTGCAATGTCGTACTTTATTTTTTCTGTGTTTTATTTTGATTAGCAGTTGTATCTTCTTTTGCATATGCCACAGTATCCAGTTTACAGGAGAGGATCAGGAGGGGTACATATTCTTGTTGCAGTTGCTTTAAAGGGAAAGCATTTTTTCTTCTTTTCTATAGCACAGTTAGAATAATTTAAAAGCAGCATGAATGTCATAGCATAAAGATTTCAATACCTGATTGCAAGGCTAGAAAATAAGAGTATTAGAAATGAAAGCAGGCATACAATTTCCAGTTCAAGTGAAACATTTACTCAGAGATTTTTGGCTAGAGTCTATACATTTAGAAACACTGGAATGATACTTTTGGAATATTTTGCTGCACGCTTTTGTATTAAACAAAATCAGAGTATAGCTGGTTTAGGAACCGTTGTGAATTTGTATTTGTTCTTAGTTTTACTTGCAACACACCCACACTGAATAAAAATTACCTGGGGGGAAAGGAAGGGAGGGGGAAGAAAAAAACCTCACTGTTGTATGAAAGTAAAGGAAATAGTAGTGGGACTGCAGTTAGGGCAGTGCAAAGAGAGAAGCTAGGCAGTTTACAGGAAGTAGTACTACACAATGAGTTACTAAGGCACTAAGAAAAATTGCAAGTGTTTCTGGCATAAATCTTGTCTTCAGATTGAAGAATAGAAGCAACAAATTTCAGAACTAAGTAAAAGTTGAGAACAATTGCTCCAAATTAAATTAGATTTTATTTTATTTTATTTTTATTTTTAAGAGAATGCTTGTGGGACGTAGGAGCACATTGGTAAGCACAGAAGTGAACAGCTAAATCAGGTTCAGACCAAACGTAGCTGTTTTGATGGCCTCATTGGTCTTGAAGTCCATTTCAATTTTGTTATGTTTCCTGTACTGGTATATTGTGTTATCTAATTTGGCCTTGAAAACCTCTGAGGCTGGAGGCTGCACAGCCTCTGGGCACTTTGCTCCACCTTGCCCTACTGCCTATCTGTCTTCATAATGAGAAACATTCCCCTTATATCTAGTCTGAACCCCTCTTGTTTCAACACACTCTTGTCCTCCCACTGTGCACTGCTGGGTACAGCCTGGCTGCCATCTCGATGACCTCCTAAAGGACACTGGCAGGTGGTTGTACATCCCCCCGAAGCCATCGCTTCTGCAGGCTGAATAAACCCATACTCCCCAACCTCCCCTCACAGGGTTGAGTTTTCGGTCCTGTGGTCATCTTGGTGGACCTCTGCCAAACTTGATCAGTTTTAATGATGACTTTTTGTGTTGGAGAGTCCAAAAGTGGATGTAACATACTAGGTATGGTTCAAAGGAGCTAAACAGAGAGGAATAATCCCTTCCCGTTAGTGCAGGACAGGATAAGGCTGGCATTTTTTGCTGCCAGGGTGCGCTGCTGGTTCGTGTTGAGCCCCTCATCTTTCCCAGATGCACAGCTCCACTGCCTGTGCCTTTGCAAGGGATTCTTCCTTCCCAGGTGCAGGACCTCACCCTGTCCCTGCTGAACTTCATGACTCCAATTGACCCCTTCCTTCAGCCTCTCTAGGTCCCTCTGGATGGCAGCCTTGCCCTTGTGTAGACAGTCTGCTTCACCTAGTTCAGTGCCATCTGTGAGTGTGTCTTGTAAATGTTTTCTGTTATTCAGAAAAACATAATTGGTTTTAATTCTTTTTTCTTTTTTCTTTCTTTCTCTCTCTTTTTTTTTTTTTTTTTTTTTTTTAAGTATTTGTGAGTGCTATTACTTCTCTGCCCTTAGTGATTCTTTTTTCTAGGTTTTCAATGAATTTTCACCCCCCTTAACAATATTTTCTTATGATAAAAATCTCCTCTTCAGTTTTTTCAGTAACGAAGGAGTTGGAAAATGACGGCGAACTTTTTTTTTCAGTCAACTTTTCTTAAAGAAATTTTGAAGTAACTTATGAGTTTTGTTAGTGTAAAAGAGTAAAAATGGCTCAGGTCCATGCAGCTTAATATTCTGTCTACAACCCCAGGTTTTTGACTGAGATCAAATTCAACATCTGCTAACCTCTGGTTTTGACTGAGGTCAAATTTAACATCTGTTCTTATCAGTTAAATATCTCCCACATCCTTGACCTGAAAATGTCATATTAAACAGATTTTTTGGGACTGAAATATGGGCTAGAACTTTTTCCCCAGCTCCCATGCATCTGCCTGTTATTGCAGTGTCTCCAGGAGCAGCACACGAAGGGAAAATCAATAAGAACAGTAATCGTAAGTAGCTGCTTATCACATCCTGCCTATTACAAGGGCTAGTGTTCAATTAAATGCATTAAAGATCACGGGGGGAGAAAATAAAGCAACCATAATCAGAGGCCGATAGAAGGATGAAGAATATGAAACATATGATGCTCTTTCTCTCCCATCCTGCCTTATGCTTCCACCTGTTTTCAGTTCAAGGGACTTTCTGATGTGGTTTAGCTGTTTAGTGACAAGTGGCTCCCTTTCAACTTCTGAGAACTTCTAACTTTGCCATGTCTCCCGTTGAACTTTTGTAAACTTTTTGCATCCACGTGTTCCTTTGATAAGGCAGGTTACTTAAAGAAAAAACTGTTTTCTGTTTTGGACCTGGCTCATCCTTGCCCTTTCTAATGGCTTTTGGTTCTTGTGCTGTGAAAAAGTAGTCTTTTGTGTTTAACTTGCTACTGACTGTTCCTCGGGCAGAATTTGCAACCATCATGATTTCAGCATAGCAGTATATGTGACACCTAGCAGTGAAAATAACTAGTTTGTTTAAAAAAAAATAATCACTTTAATATGATTTCAGGAACCAGTTTATATCAAAGTTCACGACTTCGTGTATTCTTAGAGTGAATATATTGCAGTAATATGTAGTTTTCCTGTTTTCTGGAAGATAACTGTCTGTCCTTGCAAATTTTTGCTGCAGGATGTGCCACTCCAAGTGTTGCCCAAAGATATCAGACAGTCTTTTGCAAAATACCTGGAGACAAATGAACAGAAGAAAAATCTGTTCACTGAGAAATGATACCATTCTATAACACTGATTTCCTTCTGCAGGGGAGATGTGTCAATTATGCGTAGTGTGAGTAGGGATGGAATTGATATAACTGTCTTTGCATAATTACAGAGAAATGGCTGCATCTTGGACATAAGGTCTGGGTTTTTACAGGTATTTGTGCTGCTGATTCTGCTCATGTTCAGAGAGCAAGCTGTGTATTTTTGACAATACATAGATTATTCCAAAAATTGTCCATTGTGTTACTGACTTCAGAAGGCAGCCACAACAGAAATCTCAGAATACAATTCTATGAACAGAAAAAAGGTCACTCTTTCCTTATTAGGTCACATGTTAAGAGTAGAAACAAGCAAGCCAGAACAAAAAAGATAGAAACTCATTTATGATGTACGATCTTAAAACAATTCTATTCCAAATTCTCAAAGCTATTGCCCTGGGATACCATTAAAATTTCCGTTAAAATTAATTCTAACCAAAATTGTGTAACTTAAAAAAAATATATATTTAAATTGTTTGCCACTTTAAAATTATTGTAATCTCTTCTTGCATTAAGGAAATAAAATATTAAAATGATTTCTTTAAGAACACCTGTGGTTTAACTGTAATTACCTTAAATTGAGACAAAGCAACAGGCTTTTATTATTTTTCCTAATTGCAGTACAACCTATAGTAACCATTCTGGGCTCAGGTTTCTTGGTTACCATCCCGTATGTTCTGTTTGTGAAACTATAGCTGGGCTCCACTCCAAAAACTTCTCTCTGGAAATTTATAATAGGCAAAGGGGGAAGCCTTTCTCTTTAGACTTGCAAAAAAACCAAACCAAAACAAAACAACCCATGCTGGTTCTTTATATTTTTTTGGTAGTTTATTTGTTGGATTTTTATTTTTAGCAGTCCACTGTTACTTTTTGAAAAGTGATATTTTCAGTGCAGTATCAACATCATTAATTAACATTAGTATTAATGCTGCATTATTTTCTCAATCAGGCATTTTTCTTTGGTTTTCAGTACATTTAAACTGACTATACACAACTCTAAAATTCTGAAACTGTGTAGAGTCAACAGAATCTTTCAGAAGCATTTTGTTCATTTACATAGGGAAAATAAGTTTTAGTAATGAAGTGGAATAAATAGTAGAGATGTGTTAAGCTAGTATGAAACATACTGGAGTTGGAATAGTAATTCACTGATGATTGGCTAACACGAGGCTTTTGTTGTTCTTTTCATTGTTTATACAATGATTATGAAAGTATAAATTTGATCTATTTTTGATCCTGTAAATTTCTTCTTCCCACTTTCCTTCGATTCTCGCTTTTATTCCAGACATACAATTAAACAAGTATAAAGCTAATTTATTCAGAAATGTCCCGAAAGGCCATGATTCCTCAATAGATGTGGTTTAATTTTTGTTAACATGTTTTAGACAGCAACTAAAAGGACAGTTGGCTGATAAGATGCATTTACAAAGTTATAACTTAAGTATGCTTGGATGCAAGTGGTGAAGACTTTTTTTTTTTTCTGTCTTTTTAGGCCAGAGTAAATAATTCTGAGGTATAGTCCACATATGGCTGCCAGAAAACGGAAAGTTTTATAGATAAGCTACGCATGACTGCTGAAAGAATTAGTTTTAACTCAAATGTAGTAATACTTCGCTCAGTCTTTGTGGAGATAATTTGAACGCATTTTAAGGCTTTATTTTCTAATTTCTTTTTGAGTAGTTCTTTATTGGAGGCAACCACTTTAACTGATTGTACCAAGAATGGACTCTCAGCATATTTTGCAAAGAAACCCTAGTCATTCTCTTTCTGCTTTTGGTAGCTTTGCCTCATTGGTTTATTTCAGAAACTGACCTTTCATTTTGGCCAAATACTCGACTGAGTTACATGCTGCATGATGTTACAGTGGTTCCCAGACTAGATGGGATTGCTAACGGTTGCTAACCCAGTTTTGGTTCCTGCAGTTGCAAGGGGAATTTCATTCCTGACACAAAACCAAACTGCTTGTTAGTATCAGGAGTTCTCACCATGGAAGAAATGAGGCTTAAAAGCAAAATTATCACAACATGGGAAATAAAATTGGCATCTATACTTTTTGGAATAAAGGCAAGACAGGGAAAAGATGATATTTCTTTCTTCTACAGGAATCATTTACTATTGCCATACCGTGACTTTATTTCTTAAGGTTTCTTTCAAATGGATTTATCCCAAAAGAGGATGTATCTTGTGGTGTAAAATTTTGTGGGGACATACCTAACTAGTTCAGGTACTGCTGAGGGCATGTTTGCAGTAGCACATAATTCTTCTCAGGCTGTGAATTCTGGGAAAGGAACTGAGCAAATATTTAAGTATTGAGTCAATGTTGAACTCGAGCCACTGTGGCTACTGAGCTAGTACTACCTAAGCTAGTTAGCTTGTAGCTTGCAAGGAGTTTTCTAGCATACTTCTTGCTAGCTTGTATGAATGAACTAGAAGCATCTAAGTGCCTTCAACTACTATTTGTAGCTCTTCTGTTGTAGCGGAAATAGGCCATATGATGTTACATGTCCTGTCTGTCTTTTCTTGGATTTTAAAACTGAAAAAAAAAACCAAAAACCTAGAGAGATACTCATGACTTAATTTATCCAGTACTTCAAACAATCTGTTAGTTTACTGAGTTAATATAAGCTTATCAGTTATTATTTCAAAATGTTCTGGGGGAGGGGATGAGATGTATATTGTTCTGAAACATGCATTTTAGATTGCCCTTAATATGTTCTCACTGTATAGCACACAAGCCATAACAACTGACATAAGTCACATTATGCTATTAAATATTACTAAAACTTGAAAGATTTTGTTAACGTGATATACATCTTAAGTTGCACTGATGTTTTAAGCAAAGCTTTGATTAAATTTTATGAATTTGGGAGGAAAAATGTTCATGTGCTTTAATGATATCTTGCAATGTTCTTTAACTGCAGCATTATCTGCCTTTAAAGCCAGTGACCCAAGTCTTCAAAAATTAAAACCTTTTTTTTATATTGTTAATTTAGTTCTCTTGTCCCCACACTGGTATTGAAATCTCTGGGTTCTTTAGCACTGCTGAAGTAATTTGTTGTAGAATAAGCTTTGAAATGTATTTTGCTTAAAAGCATGAATTTGTACTTTCCTCTTAAGATGTCTGTTCTGCATGAGAGAATTATCAGGAAGCTGTACGTCTTAAACTGGGGGAAGAAGTGGTATCATTCAGTTCTTCGCCTTCAGTAGATTACATCAGCAAAGTATGTATTAAAATGTATAAAATACACGTGACTCACATTAGAATTCACTAATTGTTTTATTCTGTAAGCAGTCTATCTAATTCTCAGTTTGTGAGTCATACCCACTTTTGTTGTTTTTCATAAACAGATTACAGTAGATTTTGAACCCATTGATTTTTAGTGTAATTGCTAGTAATTGAGCTAAAGAAATAATACTGAAATCTCTGTGCAGACCTGTTCCTGAAGAAAGATTTGATGAATTTTTACCCAGTTAATTACTGAACCTTGTTGTGTGTTGTTTTTTTTTTTTTTTTTTTTTTTTTTTTTTGTTTGGTTTCAAGTGAAGAACTATGCAGAAGAATCCTGGAGTAAGAGGGGTACTGGTCACACAGCAAGCTGAGCTGTCACTGCTTAATCAGGTTGGCGTCTGCTAGGGCCTTGCTACAGCATGTAGGTGCTACAGCATGTTTGGAGATGGATTTTTAAACCTTGCTAATAGCTTCATTAACTATTAAAAGTGTTGAAGCAATGGTTTGATAGATTGGACCACTAGAAGTTGTTACTAAATCCTCTGTAACAGAAAAATGTGCTTCTAAGGTCTATAAGGATTCCTTGTTGCCTTGGTAGTATGCTGGATGTTTCTGTTACACGTATTTTAATTGGGTAGTCCCTTACATGAGTCTTTATCAAGAAAGTTAATAATTCCTAGTGCCGTTATGGCTAGAAACAAAACAGTGGAAAATCTTGCAAAAACTACTTGCTAAACCTTTTACTAATAAAATGTTTCATTAATTTTTGGCAGAATGTCTGCTTGCTGTATTACATATAATCTGAAGAAAGTATAAAATATACAAACTCATCTATGTATTTAAATAAAATTAGTGGAAAGCTCAAATTCAAACAAGGTGGCTGTAAGCTGTTGGATGATACTGAGTGAGTAGAGTTGATATTGTAACTAGTAGATAAAAACTGAAATACATATAATCACAGTAAAATCAGAATGTTAGAAGCTAGAATGAGTATCTTTTCATTGAGATGTACTATGCAGTGTCAATTCTGTCAAGAGTTACTACTGAATATCTAATTCAATTGTTTAAGTGAGTAAAAAGATAAATATTTTTTTACAGATAATGTGAATATATATCTTGAGCTGTGTATATATATGAACAACTATGGAAACTACACATATGAACAACTATAGAAACTCCTCTAGGCATTTCTCTGCTCCTCTGCTATCAGCTAAGAAACTAGCTAAATAGATAAGTTTTCTTGAAACTTAAAAAACCAAAACAAAACAAAAAACTTGTTGTCCCATCAGAGATCCATCCTGTATTTTGTGGCACCTTGAGAACTTTAAACTACATTAACATATCTTTATGTAAATTGGTTACATTTTATGAGGGTGGGATGCTCAGATTACGTGGAAATCTTTACGTACCATCAATGATTGTTTATTGAAGCTGCCAATCAGGGAAAACAGAAAATGAAAAGCAACTGTTAGGTTCTTCCTGGGAATATTTAGAATCTGCTTTAAGATAGCAATTGGAGATCATCCCTGTATCAGTGATTGCAATGTCAGTGATTGTTCAGAATTCATACTGGAACAATGCAAACCAGAAGATCCACTACACCTGTGCTTAAATAGAAAATTTATCAGTCAGAAAGTTTGTTAAGCTGAAAGAGGGAAGTAAATAAAGCGAAATTCCTATAGGCAGCATTGGGCCTATTCAAAGACATCATACTGGAAACTTGAGGTCCCTCCCCCTCCCCCCCCCTTTTTTTTTTTTTTTTTTTAATAAAAAAGTGAAAAGAAACATGCCATGATAAAAACAAGGCAGCAAAAGAGGCCTAAAGGAAAAGTAAGTGCTCCTGAAAGAAAGTTAGGCTTCTGTCTAGAACATACAGGTTAAATCTAATAGTCGGAGACAGGTGAAAAAGAATTTGAAGAGCAACATACAGAAAATACAAAAATCAGTAATAATATTTCAAATGCATTAGAAACGTGAAGTCACTGAGTGTCTTTAGGACTGATGAGCTCTCAGAAGCAGAGGGAGAGTCTGTATAAGATGAGGCCATAGCAGGAAAAGAAATGATTTTTCTTATGTTCACTGTGAGAGAACATAGAGAAAATTCTGTCTCTGGAAGTTTACAGGCAATGTTTCAGAGGATTTAAGTGTTTTTAATAAAAACAGCAGAATATCAGGGCCAGATAGTTCAGGCTCAATGTTCTCAAAAAAAAAAAAAAAAAAAAAAAAAGAAATAATTCAATTGTTGACTGTAATGTGCAGCTTTTTACTTAAAATGGGTGAAGTCCCAGTGGAGTGGAAGACAGCTGATGTCATATCACTTTATGAAAGTTCCTAGGAGATCTCTTAAAAACTGTTAGCCAATAACGATGATGTTCATAGCAAGCAAACTGGTAGAAATCATAACAAACATTAGCATTATTCATTTCAGATAAATACAGTGCTTTGAGGGAGAGTCAACACTGCTTTTGTTAGCAAGTCTTGCAGCAAACAAAACTGCAACAGTATTTGGAAGGGGTCAGCAAGTCTGTAGATGATAAAGATCCATCTGACACTGGCAAGAGTGGAAAAGAGAAAAGAAAGAGGTAACAGAGCTAATAAAATCTATTGCAACAGCTTTTATACAAGGAAGGATTTATGGACTGTGGCTGCAGCAGGACAAAAGGTATCTACAGGGAGAGTATGACAGTGAAATCATGAATGACGGGGAAAGCCAACTTCCCAGGGGTTTGACTGGATCCAACAGCCATGTAGTTCCCTATATCCTTCTGCTTGTCTTTTAAAAGTTGGGTAACAATCCTCTGCTCACTCTGAGCTTACAGAGACACCAGACACCCAGTGGAGACATTCCACCTAGTCCAGTCCAGCTTCCTTCATCATCCTCAGCTTGATCTGCCTCTGCTCTGGATTGCATTGTGGGTGGTACCCTAACCTCTGGAAACAGACCAGATACTTGGGAAGCTTGAGGCCAAAGGAAAGAAAGCATTGGGCATGTTGGGCTTCTCTATATCCTTTGTCACTCAGTCATCTTCCCCGTTCAGTGATACACTAATGTTGTCTTATACTCCTATGTTGTAGAACAGGACTGGAAATTGAAGAGGAATGACCTTTATGCCATGTGTGCATCGTCTTTGTGAAAATCTGCCCTCACAGCTCTATTTTTAAGATGGTATTTCACGTATACTCAATAAACCCTTTTTATCTTTAGGGCACAGCAATTGAAAATTCCACCATAATGTGCACAATCCTATCTGAAGTGGCCTTGGCCTATAATTTCAGCTCTGAGCTTGGGCTGTGCCCCAAAACTGAACAGGAGGATGGTTTCTTCCACTCTTTATCTCTTCCTTGGCTCGTCATGCATGATTTGATAAGGGATAAGAACGGTGGGGGAGAAAATACAATAAAATGTTTTGGTAAGCAAAAGGAGAGACACTGGGAGCAGAGTTTCAAATAGTGGTTTGAACATGCATAAGAATTGGATGTTTTATATCTGGAGTAATGAGATTGACATGCTAGTCGAGGAGGTTATGATGAGAAGCTTGAGAAGTAAACATAATTAGAGAGAGATGAAGAAATGGGAATAAGCAGGCAAGAGATGGGTCTAGATTTATGCTAGAAGGGACAAGGCTCTAAATCTTGTATTTGGGAGAGCAAACAAAAGTTTGTGCCTGCTGTGGAATGCTGGAGCCTGAAAGACACTGTCCCCCCCCGTTGCAAGAAAGACCTGAGAAGTGCTCCTATGGAGTTTTACTCTTACTGTTATCATTTTTTTTTGCGTGTATGTCAGATCTAGGGTGAGTCACTAAAATCTAACTTTCATAGGTGGTTACTAATTGTATGGGTTTGTTTGTTTGTTCCCATTGAGACTGTGGATCTGATGTGCAATAATGGTAACCATCCTCGGCTATCATCTATACCTGGAACATCTAAAATCTACATGAGTGGTGAAAGAAACTGTATGGTCAATTCTTAGCTATCTAAATGTATCATGATGATTTTTAGTCTTTGTCTATCTGAGATACTAATCAGTAAAGTACTTCAATATCTTATGAGCATTTTGTAACTAAATCTGTGGGAATGTTTGTTAAGTATTCAGGTGTTATGGTAAGCACTATATAAAGGGCAGAGGAAGTGTATTTGTTGAGTGATTTTGAACTGCATTCAGCAAGGATGGGGCCATACTCTGAACAATAAAAAAGCAGAATACTGTACTCATTCTGTGGACCTGATCTGTTGTTCTTTTTTTCCCGAGTGTGACAACTGACGTTTTGCTGTATTCCTCTTGACAGACCAAACTCCTATCTCACTAAGCCATCTGTAAATCCCTTGCAGCTAAATCCTCTCAGTTAGTCTGTATGCTTCTATTTCAATTTAGGAAATATCATGCTAACATGTATGTAAGCATAATTATTGTGCCAGATTAGGCTATTTTATGAGATTAAGGATTTCATAGGTATACGTTTCCTCCATTGAATTTTGAAAAAAATGCATTCCATTCACTTGAGTCAGTGATGGTGAACTACGTACACACATCACCAAAAAGGAATGTGACAGCTAATTAAACAATTGTTCTTTGCAATGGAACAAGTTCTGTTGCTCATGAATTGAAATTATTGTTTATAATGCGTCTGCATGTCACAGTGCTATTGTGATCCTAAAACGTTAACCACGATATTTTTAATGTCAAGAACAGCGTGAGTGCTGCTTGTATATTAAACATCTGTATTACAAATATATGTAAGTATAGTATATTTTACATTATTGTAATTCAGCTTTTCATATATTTCAGTTATAATATTGCAGTTTTGTGTGTATTAAAGCACTGTAATGCTTTTAAGAAACCTACATTTATGCTTTACAGTTTTGCTGGAAATGTTACGATACTAATGGCTCTAAACTGACGTCAGGTATACGTGATTATGATGAAGCCTTTGATTTTCCAGCAATAATTTCTTTTTTTTTCCACGTGCAGGTTAGATGTATTTGGAAGAATTAATCTGTGCAGATAATGTGAAATATGCAAAAAAATCTATAGCTAATATGATGTTTTGTCTCAGGGTTGAAAGTATGACAAGTAAGGATCACTTTGTGGTTGAAATAATTGAATGACAAAACATCTTTGTCTGATAGTGTTGTTATCCTGATAACCAGCCTATTGCAATTGTCTTTGTCTTGGTCTGTCTTTAAAACATTTATCATAAAGCTCTCATCTTTCTTGGAGAAGATAGAGACTTTTATTTTTTTATTTTTTTTTTCCCAAAAATTAACATTATAGAAAATTCATCAGAAAATTCATCTTTATTCCATTAACAGTTTGGAAGCTTTATGGTAAAGGATATATGAGGTCACATAAAATGTGTGAAATAGAAATATTGAATCGTTTCTGAACTTAAAATGGTCTGTTAACCTTTTATGCCATAATTGTTTAGATGTGAGTATGTTACCTTGCCATTGTTATCTTATGATACATCAGCTATCCTGCAGTAATTGCTGATGGATTTACTTTTATTCCCTGTGTAATAATCCATTCTCAGTGTATTTTCTCTGAGGGGTGATATCTTGAAGCATCTTGTTTTTTAAAAACAGAGGCTTCAAATGGAGCAGCTGACAAGTAGCAGCTTGCACCACACTAATTGCCTAATGGATGCCTCTGAGAGGGCCTAATGCTTTCAGAAACATCCCACTTCACTAGGGTAGATGCAGCTCTGTGAAACTGCAGCACTTCGCATATCTTGAGTCATGCATTATCAACGTATTTCCACCAGCTAAGAAACCAGGTAATTCACATTTCCTGGAGTTGAGGCATGTATGTTGAGAGATTAGGATTTATCAGATTGCTTTGAAAGATCATAATTTTAGTGCTTTTGTTACAATATTTGTGACTTTCAGGAGGTTTTGTTGTAGTATTGTAAAGAAAGTGCAATGTAACCTGGACTTCTGCTTGTACAGAAGATCTAAGAATGTTAAATGTGTTGGCTTACTATTGTCACAAACCAAATATTAGGAATCTCAGCATTTACTGTTGGTTTGAGTACATGTTCAGTTAACATAATTTTGCCCTTGTAATTTGACCCAGGAGTTTAACATGGTGACTTAGTTTTAAACTGATGATGGAAATATCTTGATTTTTTTTTTTTTTTAATTAAAATATTTCACTATTCCATATACATGGTTTAGGTTAAAATTGTTGAAGTCTTGTTCACTTCTTGTTGGACAGCTGTCTCCACTGCTGGCATCCGAGTTATTCTAAACTGAGTGGAAAACAGGTCTCAGACTTTCATTGCCTATAGTGTTATAAATGTGCTGTTCAGAATGACAGACTTCATCTGTTTACTCTGTAGTATGCTGATCTCTCAGCAGTTTAACTTTTTCCTTTCCCACCAGCCTCTAGTAATTTGGTTCAAACATTTGCATGTTAATAGTACAGAAAAGTCAAATTTGCATCTTTTACCATGAGTAGTCTTTCTCTGTACAGACTGATGATGCAGTAAGGAACCAGTTATGAGGGCAGCTCATGAATATAAATAGTCCCCTTTTTCAAGTATTTTGCCAAGGTCAGTGGGAGAGAGGAGGGAGGTCAGAAGTAGCTCCTTAGTCGCAATCACATCTGGAGCTGAAACAAACTCTTCCTTTGTCTGTAGAAATTTGGCAGTGCTTTAGGGTTGCCGGAGTTTAGATGCTAAAATCTGGGACAATGGCAGAGAACTAAACTGTGCATAGATTAACTGTGCATGGAAAGTACAATTTATCTGTATAATAACTACTTTTCCGGATGCCCCATAGCCTTGATTTCTGCATGTTTGGAAAAACAACTGTTACCACAGAAATACAGGAAAAGCCATACTCTATATGCTTTTCATAAAACATCAGATTTGACCACTAGATCATAACATCTTAATTATACAGGACATCTGGCAATCCTGTGAGGTTCAGTCTGCATTTTTTCCCGCATCACAGAAAAAATATTAATGCATCAGCAGAAAGCATTCTTTGGATACAGTGATTATTGTTCAAGATGGCACTACTGGCACTTGGTTTTGACCTCTCCGCTTATTTCTGCTTGGCAATGCCTTTCAGTATTGTCCGAGTCCAGACTGGTGTCTTCTCAAAGCAAAAATATTTTTGTTTTCTCTTATCTGTCAATCTGTCCACTTAAGTAGCCTCTGTCATCATAACATTGTAAAATACAACTGAGAAATCTCCTTTGAGTGGGGAAAAAAAGCGTGTCTGTAAGTTCAAAAAGAGTAGTGTTTACATGATTCTTCTCAGTTTAATACTGGCTTTTAAAGAAATTGTCTTGGGAGTGTAAGCACTTCAGGAAAAGAGGATGCGGGTCACTTGCAAAAAATAAAATGAAACAACATTAGCAACTCAGGGATGGAACGTTTTTATTGTTGCTACAAGGAACGTGACAGCCAGGGAACATGGCAGTGGGTGCTTTCTAGGTATTTCCCAGCCAAAGTAGTCTCCTCTCTTTGTATACAGCAGTTCTTTTTCCTCCATATCCAATGTGTCAAAGTGATGGAGTACATAAATTTTTTCTGTAATTATTGACCAGTTTTGTAGTTTGACTGAGCAAATACTATGAGTATGTTTAATGACTGTTAAATATAGTCTACAATAATGCCGTAAAGACAAATCACTGAATATATGCTGCAGGAATATAGACTCTTGGCTGTGAGCTAAGATACGAATCCTTGTATCCTCCTGTCCCCTGGAACATTCCCAGCAGTTTGAAACACTGGAGATGGTACTTTACCACTTACCAAATTCCAGACCTTTTATGTTACAGTTCACTTTGCCGTAGAGATTTGGGAAACTTGGGAAAAGTACTTTTAAATTACCCTTCGTTAAGGGACATTCATCTTCTGAGTACAAATGATTTTTTCTCAGTGAGAACACTAATGACCATGGCGATATAGGTTTGAACATGAGACAGTTATGGTAAAAAAATTTCAAAGTTGTCTATTTTTTTTTTCTTCTGCAACAGATGAGGACTGGTTCATTATCTGTTATTTGTGCTGGAGTGAAGGTAGGAGCAGCACTGCTTACTGTGAGCTTCATCTGCCCATTGCAATAGCCTTCATTACCTTACTAAATAGCCTGGAAAGAGAATTAAGTTCTTCCAACTATTTGATTTCTAGCACCTCAGATAGTTTGTTAGAATGGTAGCTTGAAATAAGATACACCCCTAGACCATAAAAAAAAAAAAAAAAAAAAAGTCAAAACCCTTGTCTGAATCCAGTTTTTAGTAGCTGTGTATCAAATTATGACCCTTGCGGATAATACAGACTGGCACTAACCTCAGTTAACATCAGCAGCTCGAACCATTCTGAAGAAGGAAAGCTTTTCAGGAATGTCTTTGGGAGGGCATCAATAGCCTGTCTCTGAGAAGGTTTGTTCACTTATGAGAAAGCCATATCGTGAACCATGCGAATAATCAAGTGATTATGGGGGGACAGTTATTTTGGATCAGAGCAGAAAATGTGCCGAGGAACGATGAGAGGGAAGTACTTGGATTTTTTTTATTTATTTTTTTTTATTTTTTATTATTATTATTATTTTTTTTAATTAAAATAGAGAAACTGATGATAAAGAAAAAGCCTACAGGCCAATTTCACTATCTTTTCATGCAATTGCAAATGTCTATTGGTTGGGGGGATCAAAAAGCAGATTGACGTTATTACAGATTGAACACATCAGAAAAGAAGAGTCACTTTATACACAAGTTCTGTTGTTATGCGTCAGTCACATAACTGCACTTTCCAAGTTAAACTTGATTTTGCTGTATTCTTGCACAAATGGACTTTTTCACAAAAACCTTGAATCCTACTCTTCTTACAGAGTACGCAAAACAAATATTGCATTAAAAACACATTCTCTTTATATATATATATATAATTTATATATACACTATAATATAATTAATATAGTATTATATATAATATAATAGTAATTATATACAACTACGTATTGGCTTAAGCTGCACCTAATGTCAGGCAATATGCTTGGCAGGAGTACCGTGATGTAGTACGGAGAGCTCCGTACCTGTGTTCCAGTGGGGCTGACCGAAAATCTCCATACGGCCCTTCAAGCATCCTCAGTACCTTAGTGACTGACAAATTGCTTTTTGTTTGTTGAGTGGTCCAAAATACGGTTGTGTTACTACCATTAATTTGTTGAGTAAATGGCAGGCTTCAGTATGTGCACAGAAGGGTTTCCTTAAGTCAGTCATTAGCTGGGTAAATCTAGTGTCAAAACAGTTCATAAGATTGTTATCCATCTGGATATTTTTATAGGTTTTGATCCTTTTTGTTTCATTACTTAAGGGTGGAAAAGGCATTTGTGATTATTGACAGTGAACCTAGTGTCAAAATTTTTAAGGCTTACACAGCTGAATTCAGGATGATAGAAGCCACAAAACTGTTCTATAATTGAGGCCGGGCTAGTTATTGTCTTGCATGGTCTCAGTGCTTCCCTGTGACGTGTACAGAAACGGTGAGGCAGTGGCAGGAGAGAGGCTGCAGCTCCTTTGCACCCCTTCACCTTTCCTGGCGCTTTGTCATGTTATTTGCAGTTCTGATGCTTTGGGTTCATGTGATAGACAGGATTATGTTCTTATATTTCCGCTTTTAGAAATGAGTAGAGAAGAAAGAACAATTCCTGTAGAAGTATGCTTATTCAGTAAGTAGTATCTAAGGTACAATACATGTTTTAGCTAGGTTTCCAGAGAAAGCAAAGTATGTGTGGTTCTGCCCAGCAGGCAGAAAGGTGCAGGAGAGCATTTGTGCTGTCTGTATTGGCCTGTACAGCTGTCCCCTCTTGCCTGCTAGTTTTTGAACCTGTTGCATCACTTCAAAATCAATCAATAAATTGATAGAGGAGTAGTTATTTTACTTGTTATGAAGTTCTTTAGGTTTTATGATTGTAGTTATGAAAGACATGTGAGCTCCACTACTTGGTAGAGGTTACCCATGGGAGAGACATCACAGTTTTAAGTGCACAATGATTTCAGTTTCAATTTAAAATGTTGGTGTCATTTTTTTGACTGTTCCTTTTTTTTTCCCCCATGCAATATTTTATTAAATGAATCTTGAGGCATTTATACTGTTGTTTTTTTTTTTTTTTTTTTTTTTTTTTTTTTTTTTAATTTATTTTTTGTTGTTTTTTAAAACTTTGATAGCGGAGTCCTTTCCAAAAGATTTGCTAAAATTATGAGGAGCAGAGTTCCTTTCTGTAAATCTTTAACTACATGGATGGCAACAGCTTATCAAGCAGAGTTTCCCTTCTGCCTTGTTATCCTGAAGTTTCTGAAGATGTAGCCTTTTTTCTGGTTCTATCCTACTCCAGCTGCTCCTTCTCTATTCTAAACAGGTCTTGTCTGAGTAGGCACATGACAGTTACATACCTCTTTACAGTTCTTCACTTTTTAAATCAAAATTTGCCAAGTAATTTTGATGTTTTGAATTCTGGTGTACCACGATATTAAGTATAGTTATAACGTGTGTGTGTGTATATATATATATATATATATATATATAAAAATTTTTTTTTTCTTCTGTAAGTGACAACAAGTCAGAATTTGGGGAGAGAGGGAGAAAGTAGGAAGAGAGAGAACTGATTTAGGACTCTCCTCAGTTTTATTAGCTTTGAAGACAAAAATAACTTTTATACCCTTCTTTGGGGCAGTAGCGTTGAGGTAGTAACATAGGTAGAGCTGTATTCTTCATTTTAGAGTATCTTCTACTCTAGTGACAGCTGCCAGGCAGTGATGCTATAATAATTTTTTTGGCAAATAAACAATCTTAGAATCTTAGTATGTAGTCAAATAAGATGAAACCCACCATCACCACATAAGGCATATTTACATGTTTAATAATGCTTCTGTTTTGATTTTTTTCCATTATGCATGTGGATTAGTGTTTGTTCTCTTCATAAACATGGAGATAGTCTCCTCAAATTCAGGTCTTCCTGTTAATATGTCAGAATACTAAATATTGTCTAATATTTTGTTTTTATCTCTAACATAATCTGCCTTCTGCCTGGTGAAGAGATGGTCTCCAGAGATTGAAACATGCACAGACCTTAATTTCCATGTATTTTGACAATTAGTGAAAGCTGTGCTGTGAAAAAAAGAGCAGTGAAAAAATCAATTTGATATGATACAACTGCCAAAACTTACTCAGATGTGCTCAGCTTGAATCTTGCTACCTGCCAAAAAAACTAACAGTTGCTTTTTGGTTCCCAGATGGAGAGGATTTCTTTATTACATTCTTTTTTTCTTTTCTTTCCTTTTTTTTTTTTTTTTTTTTTTTCTTATAACAGCAAATTATATGAAACTCAGATGGTATTACCTGAAAGAAGATAATGCAAAAAAAATGTTTGTTTTACTTTTACATAAGTTGGGCAAAAATGTCACTAGTGTAAATATTTATTCACGCTTTTGTCTTGAATAAGTACCCTGTATGTTTTGAAAGAAAGGTAGCATTACATGAGTCTTGGACTTAAACAATTATTTAAGCTATCTTCCTACAATTTAAACATTGTAGTTTGGTTTCACATTTTTAGAAAATCTTGCTAGCTTTTAGGTAAAATTGAATTTCTCACTGTTTCTTGTGTAAAAGCTGCCAGAAAGATTGGGTGGTGCAGCAGCATCCATACACTAGCTGAGTGTTGAGAGTTCCTTCAGGCTGTCTTACTCTTTCAGCCCTGTTCTGAGCCCCAAGATTCAAAAATGCTTGCATAATTGGGTACTGTTTTGTGACTTATTAATTGCTCTCTTGGGTATATAGTTGCATGTGAGCCAGATTGGCTCCTTTCCCAGCTTGCATCACTGGCAGCTGTTTTGCTTGAGGCAGATGGCTTGTAAGAGAAGCACCCATAAATTAGGGTATTGCTACTTTTCTCAAACCATTTTGTGAGTGAGAACCTGATAAGATGATGTTTCAAAGTGTTTTCTTGTATGCCCTAATAAACTTCTTTGTGTCTAAACAGTACATTTTACAGTAATCTCTTTTTTAAAGCATTTCAGATAAATGTAGATTCTACAATGGAGTCAGCATGAAAATCTTATATTAAGAGCCACTGATGATATTTTCTACACAAAAGATTGTTCTGGAAGAAAAGAATTAATATCAGAAAGATGAAAGAGCCTTTATACTGAGAGTAAGAGCATTTATAAGGCCTGTAGCTAGAGAAGAAATGGAATAACATGAGTAGACCACTAATGTTTTCCTAACATAAGAGTTTTAGACGTATTTGCTTATAATATTTTTCTTCTGGAGTTAATGCTCACAGTTCCCATGTGCTTCTGATACTTCCCGTGTGCTTCTCATAGTTACACTTCCCATATACAGTAATAGCTGTACATGTATTTCTACAAAACTGCTCCTAAGGAGAGATGTAAAACTTGTGCAGTTTCCTTGTAGCCAAGCACTAGATTTTTTCTCCACCCATATGTTCATTCTGCAGTTATGCGCATATCACTGCTCTGGCAACTGGAAAACTTCTTGCACGAGCAGGATCCAGGGACAAGCACATAAACATTGCCGTAGTATGTCTTTACCAGCACAAACCAAAACTCTTATCCTATAATCTTCATTTCTTACAGCTATATAGCAATTTCAATCCAGAAAAGTTTGTTTCTTTTGTCTGTTTCTTCTTTTGTTTCTGCACTGCTGTATTTTTAAAGCAAATTACTTTTGTTGTTGTTGTTATTTTTTTCCTAGTTTGTTCCTCAAGGATTCTTCTTTATTGTTGACTATGCCTCCACTCCTCCAGTGGATTTCAAGAGCCATCTTCACCCTAGACTGCTTCTGAAATACATGTTTCTAAGTATGTCTTCACAGAAAGGCCTGCGTTTGAGAAATGTGGTATGTGAATTGGATTCACACTCCAGGAAAAAAACGATTACTAGAGGAAATATCAATAATTTCCTCTAGCGAAGACCTAAGCTTTTATGCTTGGATGGCAAGCTGGGAAGGTTTTTAAATTCAGGTTAGGCTCAGATAGGTCTCATGTTATGAAGAAGGGAAAAATAATTGATCTCTAATTCAATTTAGCTTGGAGAAAATAGTTTTTCTTTCTTCCATGGGGAAACAAAGTTCTTCAGATGAGCTGTCAGAGCTTTTGATCTATGATATTGGTCCAAACTGCCTTTATATATGGACCACTGTTAAATCTCTGTGCTTCATTGCCTTCTTGCCTTACCTTGAAGATGTACTCGGAAGCATCTCTGCTTACGAATCAGTCACAGAACCAAACTGTGCTTATCTTGCTATTGTTTATAAATCATGTTGTAGTTTGATGATTTAAGTCACTTAGCTTCTGTGGTTATGACAAGTGTTGGATTATTTGTTTTTCATATTTTTAATTTTCTCTAAATGCCAGATTTTCTCATCTCACTTCTGAGAGGAAATGCTGAAATATAATGGTGGTCTTTCTGCTCTGACCTTGTTATTTAATTCCTCTTTGTATGTGTGAGAGACACTGAGTGTGTGCATATTCTTTTGAAGGAGAGAAGGAAGTTGGAATTTGGAGATAGATATGAACTATCTCTTGAACTGTATCCAAATCAAAATTATTAATTTTCTTAAATTACATTAATCTGGGGAGGCTGGGCTTTCTGAGCTTCTTCCCAGCATGTAGAAGTGAAGTGATTTAGAGCACTCAAGTCAGCATGCATATGACATAATCTAGATCAAATATTTCAAACAATCACACATTTTCTCTTTCAACTGAAGTTAGCTACTGTGAAAAGACCCAGATGTTCTCCTAAAAAACAGGCTCTAAATTAAACCTGTCAGTAGTTATGGGCTGGGTGCAGAAATTACTACGATCTGTTTTATGTTGTATGTAAGGAAGGAATAAAAATAGTCCTTTTGGGACCAATATTTCATAACTTCAAGTGTCTCCCCCCCGCCCCTGCCTTTTTTTTCTTTTCTTTTTTTTTTTTTTTTTTTTTTTTTTTTTTTTTTTTTTAAATCTTCTGTTGTTAAAGCATAACTTGACTGCTTTTACTTCTCCAGTGTTAAGAGATACTTTCGGCAATTGGTGACATAATTGAAATGAGGGCAACTGTGGTCACAGAGCTCCAAACCAGGAGTGTCCTTTTGTGGTTGTAATGAACTGCAGTTAGTAATTGGTCTCAAATGGGTGTCACTTCTAACAGATGTCTACTTACCTGTCTTTATTAACCAAGGAAGCACCACTGCAAAGTGTAGGCCAGGAAATTTTGAAATTTCAAATCATTGCTCTGAAGGAAAGAGGGGTTTGAAATAAAGACAAGCTTTGCTTTTCTCTTTCTTAAAATGTGGAAGTAGGGAAAAAGGAAGTTAACATTAAAAGCTGTTAGCAATTTTCAGGGTTTTTTAGTCCATCTCCCTCAAAATCTGAGAGAGGTTTATGGTTTGTTTGTTTTTCCTGCCATCTACTTCCTACTGACTGATCTCTGGGTCAAATTCTCTGGTAATACTTATGGCAATTAGCCTATGTCTTGCTGATCTAATTGCCCTTATAGGCCAGCTGACTGGCCTTGGCAAAAAGAACCACAACAAAGTTAGACAGCATGAACAGACAGACTGAAGAAAGAGACAGAATGGGGCAGGGCAAGAAACCATAGAAGAAATTGCACCTTCTTTTCATTTATTTCAGACAAGGTTCTGTCAACCTGTTTTTATATTTCTGAGTTTATGGCTCCTGACTTTGATCCCGTCCTTCTCTTTCAAAAATTTGGTCTGTAAAGTGTCTTTATTTTCAACAAAATTCCTGGTATAAAAACAGAAATGTCAGTGATTGCCAATAACAATGGAGAATCTAAATAACATAAATAGAAGCTTTCTATATAAAATTTGTTTCCTTTTGTCTTAAATACTAATTATTTTCTATAATCAAGTTGCAGCGAAGAGAGAGGTGTTCTGCATCTTTTGACTACTACTTCTTAAGGGAATAAGTTATTGGTTTGTTCTTTTTGGTTATCCTCACTTCCAAACATTGCTGCTTGAATATGAACGTTAAAGTAGTTTGTTATGCTATTTGCAGTTGGATAAAGAAAATACTGCAGTGTGAGACATGATGAAATCTAGCATGGCTCAGAAGAATTCATACCCTTCACTTGAAGATTTGCTGTTCTCTCTTCTCCTGTCATATGACCATCTTTATTTAAGAGGACACACAAGCTTATTTTAAAACAGTTCTCTCAGATTATTTGATCCAATATAGTGGAAACTGCTGGTATGATCATTCTCCATCAACATTGAATTAAAGAGTAAGCAATTATGTAGATAGAGCAGATCACAGACCTTTGTATGATAATCGGGGCAGTCAGGAAAATGTGTAACTGTGAAATAATTCTATTGAAAGCGAATAGCCAGTTAAATAAAGGTAATTTAGAATCTCACTGGAATATTAGTCATTCCTCATTTCTTTGTTCCTCTCCCGAAGGTGATGCTCATCTTGTTTCTCTCCAAACAGTATTAGTAAAATTTTTGGAGATACAACAAATGGGGAAAGGACTGAGGTTGTTTTCATTCAAGACAGTAAAAAAATACCTTTGAACCTAAAACTTCAGATGCAGCCTCTGAAGGACACTTGCTACGTATAAGGAAAGTGCTAATTTCCTCCAGAATTCTTAAACATCTTTCTGAGTTTGGTTTCTTTTAAGCCCATTCAGTGATACAGTGCTCAGTTTAGAGACGTATTCTTTTTTGTCCATTAGGACAGTGATAGTGCAGTTGTGGCAGTGCCTGCTTGCTCAGATTAGAGTTGCAATTTACTTTGTTTGCCAATCAAAAGTAGGCTCTATTTGGATGTACTGCTAATAAATTCATTAGCCTGTTTGTTTAGTGAAGTATGATCATGGGCATATTCTCAGGTTTGTTGGCTTTCTATTTGCAGATTGGTTCAGTTTTGTGTTTATTTTAATATTTGGTGTTACATTCTAGTGTTTGGGGCTCTGTGCTGCTGAGAACACTGCTCTTCTCCTTGGTTGTCACCATTGAACCACCCTGAATATTTTGTACTAGCAGCCTGATATTCACATTTTGAAAGTGTCAAGAGAAATAAAGTTGAGATATATTTACTGAAAGAGCAAAATTTCTGAGCTTATGTTTTTCCGTAGAAGGAGGTGAAGGAGGGCTGGGTCATTTATTCTGCAAGAGGAGCAAGAGGATTAAGTCTTGTATTTGAGCCATAACCAAATCTGGTGGGATAAGTTCAGATTTATAATAGTTTGTATCATATATAGGGAATGACTTGGTTGTGTGGGAACTCCCTGGAGGGAGTGGAAAACTGCTGCTGCCCTTGGGAGCACGTTGGGAATTTGGGCAGAGGGAGAGGAGAAGCTTTCAGACTACAAGAGTGGAGGAAGAATGAGATTTACAGAAAGGAGCTGGCAGCCTGCAGTTCAAAGACAGAGGAGCAATTCTATGACCCAGGCCTTGGAAGGAAACTTCCCATGGATACAGAAGGACAGTACAGTTTGCAACCAGGAAAACTGCTGAGATGGGTCTGTTTTTATAATTACTCATTTTGCATCAATTGGAGATCAACCTGGTCTATCGACCCCAGGTTTTTCATCTTTAATAACAATAAGTAGCAGCATTTATTTCAGAAGTGGATTTTTTCCCTTCTGGGGTTCTCTGCCAGGTTCTGTCAAACTGTGGCTTGGGCCTCCTTAGCCAGAGGATGATGTGTCTGAGCCATGGCTAGTAGCCATGGGTTGACCAGTCTTGGGAAACTTCTTTTGAAATATCTTTGGTTACACCTGGCTCTGTAAAAACCTGCACAGGGAGTGCGATAATTTAACGATGCAGTGTACGAGAAACACCCTCTTTGGCATGTTTTAAGCCTGCTGCCAGCTGATCTAACATGGCCCTCACTCATACTTGTGAGCAATACTGACTAACTGTTCCGTATTTACCTTCTCCATAACACTGGTAGCTGTAGAGCACTGTTATACCCCTCTGTTTTCTTCACACTTGAGGTACCAGTCTGTGTAGCTCCTCACAGTAGAAGCTGCTCTATAACATTAATTTGTCTTATCCTGTCCTTTTTTATTTCTTCCATATTTCTATGTTTACACCCACTTATATTGTGGATGTAGCATGGACTTATGCAGTAGCTGTGGCTTTCTGTATTGTCTAATCTTTCTTTTCTTATATTTCATTAAAATCTTTGAGCACTGGGCTGATGCAAATGACTTCAAGATCTCTTTCCTGGCTGATCTTCCTAATATTTCCTGGCAATGCAAACCCAGCTTTCTGTATATATAGTTAAAATTTATTTTTGTTCTCAGCATTTGTTCATTAGTTATTGCTGAGTTTCATCAGTGTTTTATAGCCTGTTTTACTCATTATGTTACCATCTTTTGATGCTTTTTCACAATCTTCTCTGACTATCCTCAGAAACTGTATGTCAACAGAATGTTGACACCTCAGTTTTTTATTGCCTTTTCAAATCATTTTATGAGAGGGTAAACTAGTATAGATCCCAGCCTGAATCTTTGAGGAAGTCCATTTTGATTTGTTTTTCTTTTGTATGAACTTTCTACTGGTATTCTTTGCTTTGTACATTTTAACAAGTTCCTAATCCAGAAGAGAGTTTTCTGTTTCCTTCCATGTCTGTGTGGTTTCTTCAAGAGCATTAATGGGAGACCATGTCAAAGATTTTTGCAAATCAAAGTACGCTGGCTGGTTCACTTTTAATCAGTGTGCACCGTCTGTATCAGAGTCCAGTAGGTTTACAGGACATGGAATCTATGTATGAAAATTCTGCTGATTTTCTGCTAATAGTTCATTTAAATGTTTAAATAGTTTAAATTAAAATCTATAAATTCATTTTTTTTTTAATTATTATTTTTTTCTTTCAATTTCTTGCCCATTTCCTCTTACAGCTTCCCCACGTTCATCTGCATCCCTTTAAAAGGTGATGTTATACTTGGTGCTTTCTGTTCCTGTGGTACAAGACACAACACGCAATTGGTTCTACTGCACAGTACAGATTTTACTCATTTGAAGGTTACTATAATAAAATCTTATCTTTCATGTGTTGGATTGGGCATGAATAAATATTTGATTATTTATTTTGGCCAGTCTTCATCCTAGTTTAATTTGTGTGTGCTTTACAAGGGTGTTTGATTAATATATGCATTTTGAATGTCATAAGTTAACTGATAAATTCAAAACACTTGGGAAGAAATTCTAATGGCCACATTTCATTAAATGCTGTGAAAGATATTTTTTAGTATTAATTTCAGAATGAAATCTATAATTACTATAATAAAAAAACCTTATGGTTTTTAAAGCATAAGGTAGATAGTTTCCAAGTTTAAGAGAAATGAATAACTATACAATTATTTGTCTTTTTCATAAAGATCATGAAGGTAGTCTTTATTTATTTCATGGAATAGACCTATCAGTGGTCTGATAGGTATTTCTTTGTAAAAGCTTTTTTTCATGTCTCACTGAGACAGTATTCTTCTAGTCAGATAGTGCCGAGAACCTCGGCATCCCATACTTTTACTATAGTTAGTATTAGTTTTAATTTCAAGGCATCTTCTCTTTTCTGCTTTTAGGAAAAAAGAAAAGAAAACAAAACAAAAAAACCAACAACAAACAAAAAACAAACAAGAAACTTAAAGTGTGAAAAATTCTAGGATAAGCTAGCTGAGAGATGAATTTTTGAATTTATTGGAAAGAATATAGAAGTAGACACAGGTGAATGTAGGCTCTTTTTGTTGGGTTCATCATATTAATTAATATTTTGAAAAGTATAGACCAAAAGAGACTTCATAGCAAGTACCCTAAAAGCTGTTAGAAAAAGAGAAATGAAATAATTACTGGTATTCCCCAGGGAAAAGTTACTTAGCATGTATTTGTAATACTTGATGGATTTATTGGGTATGCTGTGCTGCAAACTTGTAAATAATACTTGTCCCAAATGGCAAATGATATTCTCACTGCAAATTTTGTAATTTTGGGGCCTTTATGTAATTTTCACAGTTCTGATGAATTTGCTAAGTGTCTTGCAGTTTAAAAGAACATCACAGTACTTTTCTGCTTGTATAGAAAAGGCTGGAGAGCTTTTCTTGTTATTGTACAATCACTGGAAGATACTTGACCCATCTTGACCTCCTTTCATATTAGTTTCTCCATTTGAGTCATGCTGCCAAAATGAAAAAGTTTTTTTGTTAACTGAGTATGTTTAAGATCAACTCAATACATTGCAACTTTTTTTTTTTTTTTAATTTATTTTTGTTTGTTTGTTTTTATGGGGGGTGGGGGTAGGGACTAGAGGGGCATATCAATTCCACTCATCAAAATCCTAGAAAAACCTGACATAGAAACAGAAGCTTGTATATTATTCAGAATAAATAACAAGTCAATTTCACTTTTTTCACTTTTGTGCTAGGATTTTACCAGTCTGTGATGAGAAACCTTTGCAGAAAGAATGGTGTAACTAGCAGTAATCTGTGGTCTGTGCATGGGGTAGCAAAGTGGCTTAGAGAATTTAGAAGTCAAAACACTGGAGTGAAAACAGGCTTTTGAGTATAATTTTCCATTACCTTTGATTATAGTTGGTTATATAGTTATATCTTCACATGTGAGAGAATACTGATAGTTTGAATAGAAGAATGGAACATGATTTATGAAAAGGCTAAAGAAGAAAGCCTGTAGTTTTGGAGATGCTGATTGCAGGAGGAAATTTTGCCAAAGCCAATAATTTTATTTTTTTTCTTTGATGGAAATGTACCTTAACTTACCACATTAGCAGAGAGTGAAATTCAACTTAAGTCTACATAAGTCAATCAATTCCAGAAGGATGTGCTATTAAATGTTATAAAAACATAACATTTCACAACAACTTCTGGAGTCTTACAGTATTTTTTCCCCTCTTAACTGAAATTTGAACTTGTTCAGTGCCCAGTATTTTCATTCAGAACTTTGTCACAGCATGATTAGTAACTGGTAACAATTACCAGGGTATGCTGCCTGCATTATCTCTTTATAGAAGAAGGAGTTTATCACAAAGCAAGGTGGAATTGGGCATGTGGCCCTATTGAAATGCTGTGGGGAATCCTTTATTAACATTGCACTTGCAATATTTGTTATAAAAAGTTATTTGTGCAAGAAGAGCACACATACGAGCACAAAACCAACCAATCAAAAAAAACCAACACCAGTTATCTGAGCAAAACCCATAAACAGTTATCTGTGCAAAGCTCAGCTTTTTGGGGACAAAGTGGATCTCACCAAGTATTTTTATTTAAACTAGTCTTCTAACATTTTAAAATAATAATCCTTCTCTCCTCCCTTCAGTTGCTTAGGAAGATGCCAGCTAAAATACCACTTAACATGAATACACCAGAGAAAAAAAATTGCCATTTTCTGTAGAATGCTGCAATTTGCGTTCCCTCATTCTTCTCAGTTTCTGACAGCAATCTGTATTATGTTCTTCAGAGTTTCAATATTTTTCCCCCAGGAGAGCTCATCTTATATTTCCTGGCACTGCATCCAGAAACTTGTCAGTAAGATATTTTTTAATGCCGATTTAACTTTCTCTAACACAATTACTCTTGTAATCAGACTGACAATTACAGTCTTTCATCTGTTTTTAAGTTCTTATTTTTAATTCTTTAGCTTGAGCAACTGAGAATGTCATTAGTTCAATCCCCATGTATAACTTCCAACCATAGCACTACACCAATATTTATTTTCCTTTATGAAATAGTATCTTTTTTGGCTTCTTGACCATGTTCTCCCAGCTTACTTCCCTAACTTCAGTGTCTGTACTGTTACTTTTAGAGTCATCATCTTCCTCGACCGGGTAAATTATTGAAAGAAAAAAACAGTGATTTGTGTTGATTTGTGTACCTTGTGGCAATTCTGTTTAGAATATATAACAACAATTAATGCAATCATATTTAAAAAAAAAAAAAAAAAAAAAAGGCGGCAGTGTTTAGTAAATTAGTGTTTGTTGTTGGTTTTTCTACATTGAAGGCACTTTGTCTCTGAAGTGTAGCCTGGAGAATTTGAAAATACTGTCTCATCTTCCAAAAAAAATACCGTCTCTTGTGCCTGCAGGTAGCTGGAGAAGAACTGTGAGGTTTTGTAACAATAATTCAGTGGTTAGGCTGCCAGAATGCAGTGGTGATTCCTTGCTGTAGGAATTCGAGGCCATTGAATGGAGCAGGTTGACAGATTCAAAAGGAAAAGGAACTTTGCATAACCTGTAATTAAGTTGTGAAACGCTTTTGTGCATGATATCCTAACTGTCAGAAGTCTACGTGGATTCTGAAAGAGTGATCAGACAGATGCAAAGACCAAAAAAAATCAGTCAAGAGTATTCTGAGAAACTGCAGCTAGCTCAGGAATATTCTTATCTTGAGGTGGCTGTGATTGTCGGTGGCAAGATAGCAACTAGATGAACAGATACGGTCTAATTTACTTGGTGTGAACCATTCTCATGTTCCCTGGTAACTTCTGGCTACAAGAGCTGTACAGCTTTAGTTTATGCTGCTTGTTGCAAAGTGGGTGTTGGAGCAAGCAGAGGACTGTGTTTTTGTGAGATTTTAAAGAGAAAGTTTTTGATAGAGAATTTTTCACAAATGTGCTTTATCTCCTGTTCTTCAGCTCAGCACTTGCAAAAAACTCGACCCACCATCATGTAACAGCCCTATGAAGTAGTTTCTCTCAGTGTCCTATGGAAACAGATCTGAGATACATTCTTAAACCTCTAGTGTAATAGGTGGAAAAAAACACTTGATTTGAAAAAAATAAGTTAATAGAGGAAATCAGTTCATGTCTAAATAAAGTGTTTTAGTTACTGCATTAAGAATCCATCAGCATAAGATTTGTGCCCATCCATCTATTGCAGAAGGAAGAAATTTAAGGTTACTGTCTCTGTTGCACTAACAGTGTGTCAGCACACCAGTAAAGGTGTGTTTTTACTGTGCATTATTTTAAAGCCATGTCAATAGGCAGATGTGAAATGGATGCTTTGGGAACAGCTTCTAGATTATATTTTTCATAGAAGAAACACAACTTTAAAAATGGTTTTAGGTTTTGGATGACAGCAAGAGAAGCACAGAATGCCAGAACACCGGAGCAACTGCTGGATCAGCGATGGGAGCAGTAATCCACCTAGCACTCTTTCTTCCCTTTGATGGCGATTAGAACCACATGCTCCAAAGGAAAATGCTTGTAATGGGCAATTAAAGGATCTGCACATAGCAGGCTTTTTTTCCTCTACCCTCCCTCCCCCAGTTGCCATAAATTACTGGTTGGCCTTTACTCTGACATGCAAGTCTGACAAAACCTAGAAGGAACAGGAAATGACCTAAGTGTGGTTTTAGCCATTTTTTTTTCATTAGCTACATAAAGGAGGGGGGAGAGGAAAGAAAAAACACACAGAAAGAGAAAAACACTTTCCCTTAATAAGCAAAACACCTTTAAAACCTTTTTGAAACACTTGAAGATCTCATAAAATATTGAAAGGATGTTCTGAGCAAATAAAGCAAACAAACAAACAAACAAAAAAAAAAAAAAAAAAAAGAAAGGAAGAAATCTGTAAACTTTCTGCAACAGACAAAGTGGAAACTGACCTGCTGATACTCCTGGTTACAAAAGCAGAAGTATCATGTCTTGTTTAAAAAAACAAAACAAACCCCAACCAACCAACCAAACAATAAAAAAGTATTATTTCACCCACCTGTAAGCATTAATGTGAACTTCCTCCATAAGCCTGCTGAAGGCTTATTTGAAAGTTAACCTAACCTATCAGTGGAGTGTTTTTGCTCTGTTTTTGTATCTTGTGGGTATGTTGGAGTCTAGTGACTACATTGGTGTAGCCAGGCACCTGTGTGCTCCTGTCTGGTTCTTATCGGTCCAGGCAAGTATTTTGTACATCCTATATAATGTATCAAATAAATATTTAATTAAATAATTAAGTAGGAGCAACTCTCTTTCCATTGAAGGAGTATTTTAGATTTCTCACAAAAGCGAGGATAATGCCTTTGATGAACGAGTTCAGTCAAGTCAGTGGAAAAGGCCAGGACGTGACCATTGTAGTGAAATATCGTCATGACTTTAAATGCCTTAAGTATCACACTGAATGCTTTTTGAAGTGCCATATCATGCCTTTTTTATGATAATCTTCTCAAATGGCTGTTGTTCTGGCTGCAGCAGGATGTTGTCTTATCTAAGTAATGCTGCTGCTTTGACAAAGTCATTCTTTGGTTGTATCACCATTAGTCCTGTACAGAATATAACTTTACTTACTGGAATAGAGTTTTTCAAAACCTGCCATTTTTACACAGAGAAAAAAAAAAATAGTTAATAAGATAGGGCTTCTAGGTTATATGGTGCTGTGTTTGCTTTTGTATCATGAAACTACAGGGGTTTATAAAGCCAATTGATTTTGAACTGTCACAAAAGAACATTTAAAAATAAAAGCAATGAACCTAACATCAGTCTTGGTTGACAGCCAGTCATGAAAAGAAATGGATGTGTAATGCAACCTTTCTTGTACTTTTCAATAAATTAGTTTCTCAGCTGGTTGTAGAATTCAGCTTTTGAATGAGGTGATGCTCTACAGAGTTGGTTTCTGAATCAAGTTGCTATGGTGTTGGTTTCATTGTTTAGGCAATTCTCTGCTGGTCGCTATGGAAATGCTTATTTACGGAGCTGATTCCTAACCGTGTCAGCCAGATGCTACTAGCAGCTGGGAACCTTTCATATTTCATCAATGAAAGGCTTGGTCAGAAGTAGAAACTCATTTTTCTACCCACTTGTTCTCCAAGAAAATTTGAGAGCATGGAACGCGAACGGGTGCAGTCAAATCAGATGAGTTTGCTTCTTCCCAGTGAGAGACATGGAAACCAGCACCTCCTGGGACCTGCTTTAGGCGATCAAACAGCACAGCGACTGCTGTTAGTGGTGTGTATGGCCTCATATGGACTTCACACCTCAGCGCATTAGGGTATGTGGCATATTTCTAGGTTATGTGCTAGTTTGAAAACTGCTTTTTAGTTTTATAAGCTCTGAAACTTTTTTTTGTAGTCACTGCGTAGGCATGGATATTGTCCTTTGTATAACTCTGGAAATTTTATGCTTTTAAATGCACAAAAGTAGGTAATTCTTGACTAGTTAAGATATTATGGATTTGTATTTTACATTAAGCTAAATTACTCTCAAAATATCATCACAGCTATGTACCTAATATAGTATCGCTTGAGCATTAAATTTGAAAAAAGATGTTTAAAAATGCTTGAGTTGAGTGTCAGCAGTAATTTCAGTGGTTCTAACTTGAGCAAAGTAAAACCTGTAAACTTTTACTGTGCTTAAACTTTTAGAAGATTAAAATGCTCCTCAAACAAGTCTTTAGCCAAAGGGAGCTGTGGCAGTCACGTGAAGAAGATCCAAAAGGATTTCCCCCCCCAGCTTCTGGAACTTGCCCATTACAGGCCCTGCGAACAATGGCTGCACCGTGATAGGAACGTAAATTTCTGTACAGAAAAATATTCAAAGGAAACAACACCCCCCCTCCAAAAAAAAAAACAAACAAACAAAAAAAAAAAAACTGCCATTTTTCTTTGACTGTTTTATCCCACTTTTTACCTGTTTTTTGTTTATTTAGTCTATAAGCTCCTAGGAAGAGTGATTTTACATTTTTCCTTACTTTTCGTTTGTAAAAATTACTATTGCTTGTTCCTGTTGCTGCGTGAACTATAAACCGTATTAGGGAAGGCCTTTAATGCTGTTAGCTTGTGTACATTTTTAACAAATGTTTCTGGTGTTGCTAACAACATGTGCTTTGCCAAAGTGCCATGCTTAAGCTTTGGTAATTCTCAGGTTGTTATTCTACAGTCAGCCTTTTTCTTTTCTTCTATTTTTTTTTTTTTCCTTTTCTTTCTGTTCTCTTGTTGTTTTTTTTTTTTCTCTTCCTTTCCTCTTCTTTCCACCTCCTCCTCCCTCCCCCCTTCCTTTTCTGTTTCTCCCAGTAAATTTCAAATGGTGTCAGACTCACTGATTCTAAAATTCTTATGTTCAAATTGTAAGGCAGCAATGAATTGCTCCTCTGGAGCAATGGAAATGCCATTTTCATTGTTTGAGAAATATAATATATAAACCAAAGATATCTGTCCAGGTCTCCATAGATCTGACTCAATATCCATTGAACTGAATTAATTCCTCAGAATAGTGACTCTAAGTTGTTAAGGTTCAACAGTTATTTTACAGTTTTTAACTTTATTTCCAATGATGTAAATTCCCTCTGTGGTACACTTAGTCTGGTTGACACGTTTCTGTTCAACCTAAAGCCAACTGCGGCTAAATCAGAAAAGGCCACTTTTATTTTGAGTTCTTGTAAGCTGCTTTGTCTCATTTTAACTGCACTGAAATTTATTTTATAGATTAGATTTGTTTACTATATTCAAGCATGATGCAGCCCCTGACTGTTAACGAACATACTGCTAGAGGTGTTTGATTTTTGTTTGCTTGTTTGTTTTATTAACTTTCTCCTTCAGAAACATGAACAGCTTAACAGGTAATTAGATAAAAACAGGAAAGTGTGCTCATTGCTCCGGGATGAGCAGGGAGTCTCCAGGATTAGCATGGTGCTGAAATGAGAATTTATCCTGCAGGTTGACTGGTAATTTGTTGTACACGATTTTGGGGGGAAAGGCCGTAGCTTTCTAACCTTACCAGAAATTCATAAGCATTATTAGAGTCCTCCACAATTTTGTTTTTGAAGGAGCTTGCAGTTCTGTGACTTTTGTGGTGGCGGCACTGCAAATTGATGCTCGGAAGCTTTGTGAGTTGCTAAGCAGAGGTTTGTGTTATAGCTTGGAGCCTTAATGACTGAAGTCCCTCCTAGATCAGGTGTTTCTTGATGCAGGAGGTAAGGAAGAATGTTGTATGCAAGTGAGTTACAAAATCTTGGTATTACAGAGCACAGATCTTTCTGCAACACGTCTAATGGTTGCAAAATCACAAATTGCTGAGGCTCTGCCTAAGACCTATTTTAAGGTCTGTTCACATTAAGTTAAAATAAACTGTACCCTTTTACTCCTGCTCTGCTCTAGGATTAATGGATTAATACAATTCTGGGAATACTTTGTGACTTTCTACAGATGATCCACAGTAATTAATTAAAGGCTTAACTGCCAAACTCTCAAAAATAAAAATTCTGGATATGCAGCTTTTTTTTGGTTTTGTTTTATTTACTATGCCAGACTGAGGTTGCAAGGCATGGTATTAAGCTAATTGAGCTAAGTCTGGTGGGTAGTGAGAAAGTAAGTATAGCTTCCTTACAGGTACTTTCTAACTAGAAGGGTAAGGATGATTTTGTGAAGAAGTAGAATTTATCAGCTGATAACCTTTAAAACTCATCCCTTCCGTCAAACCATTTCAGCTCTGCAGAAGGTTGGTGAAAGAATATGCTGCTGGTTTCTGTTCCTTTCTCTCCGTTGTTTTGGGGGGAGGCTTTACGGATTTGAGTGCCATCTTGTGGTCTATTATCAGCATCTAAGGACAAGGAATAACCCCCCTTTCATTGTTAATCTGTGAGGTTTTGAGTAATACAGTGATTTACCAACTTGTATTTGCCATGGAAAAATATTCCTCATGTGGTGATTGCGGGGGGATTGGACTAAATGATCTTTCAAGGTCCCTTCCAATCCCTAATATTCTGTGATTCTGTGATCTACGCTTTTTCACTGTGCTTGGTGGAAGAGATTGTTGCTTTGCTTCTAAAACTTTCATCTGCTAATTTAATTACTTTAGTGTGTGCCACATGGAAGGAGCCCTGAAAACTTTACAGCTAACATAGACTGTGCTATCCTGGTAGCTGCAGTGAAATAATATACCTGTCTTCTCTCAGGACATTTGGCTTTTAATTAATGGCAATAGATAATGAATTTATATATGTATATGTATATACATACATATCTGTTGGTAATGCGTAGGTGAATTTATGCCTGTTTATTTCAAAACTGTTTTAGTTTGTTTCTGTGAAAATTGAGATCAGTGGCAAAGCTCAATTCTTCTGGTTTAAATGCCAACAGAAAATTTTCAATCATGGAACCAATCTGTGAAATTTTTCTTTCAAATAAAATTGTGTGGAAAATTGTGCGGGGCCCTGCCATTTAAAATACCAAATTATTAATTGCATTGGAAGTAGATTTTGCATGAACTGTGCATGTTATTTTACCTTGTGTATACTGTATGGGTATAGGACACAAAGTTTAGCAGGAGCACTTTTCACTGAGTATTTTATGCCTCTCAAACTTTGAACTTTTTTTTCTCTACCAGAGTAATGCTAAAGCAAAAAGGAAGCCTTTGAACTTCTTTAGTCCTATGATCGATTCTCCAAAATCTTAACAGTACAGCTTACGTGAAAGTGTGTAAGTATACGTGTGCACATCTGTATGCATGCAGAGACAGACATGCACACAAGAAAGCTCCTGGTGGCTGAAAGGATTAATAAAGGATGGGTCATGTCAATAAAAGGAGCTGCATTTAAGGGCTTGGTACAGAAACTTTCTGGAGTTAATAAAATGCCTGTGCTCTTGCTAAGATCTTGCTTAAATAAGTAAATAAAATCAGCTAAGGTACCACGTTTCATATTAGAAGAGCTGGGGGAAGGGAAGCCTCCCATGTGTCCCATAATGGAGGTTGTGAGCAAGCTGACAAGGTTGCTGATGCAGCTAACAAAACTCATGCGGACACCCGATTGTCCTGGCTGGTTAAGACAAAAGTCAGTGAAGCGGATGGGCACAGTCACCATGTCCGTGCTGAACAGCACACAATGAAACCACAAGGTCTATCTCTGTTTGACTTAAGTAAGCGTCAATCTGGAAAGAGAAACTTAAGAATGAAGAAGAGGATTTTGTTTTGTTTAAACTGTCCAGATGGACAACCTGGAGGTAAAAACCTTAATCTTTACAATGATCTGGCTAAAACCGAATGCCTCATGCAAAATGGGTATGGCCAGGTAGTGTTGGTTGCAATTGTCATGCTCCTTACTGACAGGACAACAGTCACCTTGTCCATTTATTTTTTCAAGTCTTGATGTACGAGGCAAAGGTAGCTAGGTTAATCACAACCCAAAACCTCTAATTCTTGATTCTTGGATCTAGATCTGCTCACGTTATGTAACAAAGCTTTATTATAGCGTAACTTGTTCCCAGTCTATGTGCATGCCTAGAAATCAATTTTCACAGCAAGTGGATGTCATCACTAATAACTTTAAATATGGTGTTTAATGGTGTCTGTGTGAAGGTAACAGAAAAGGAGCCAGTGAATGCTGCCCTCACCTGAGTGCCACTGGTGCTCAGCCCGTGATTCTTTACCTCTCTACACCCACCTTCTGCTTGACCAGTGCCAGCCTGGAACTTTGAGATTGACCCAGAGAAAGCTGTTAGTCCTGGAGGAACAAAACTAAACAGAGCTCTCACGTATTTTATTAAACAAAAAACAAAGGTGGGGCGGAGGGGGGAGGTAGGCAAACAAAAGTTCCAGGACTGCAAAATATGAACTAACATTCAGGGATATTGATACCTCATTCATGATCTGTAGTTATAGATAGAAGAGAGGAAAAAAGGGTTGTCTTTATAGTTGTTTAATTTGTGAATGCATGTTGCGCAAATGAATTCATTTATCAGAATAATTAGAACCTTGTCTACCAGCATATTTTAGTGCCTGTCAAGAAGTCAGAAAGACTGAAGACTTTTGAAACGTAACAGGCATCTGAATTTCATTTCTTTTATGCTGTTTTTATTTTTGCTCCCTGTAGAAGGAAAGTTAAGTGAGCACTGTTGACATACTTGAAGCTGATAGTATCTTTGGATTGTGTTGCTGACGTTTCTTTGTGGGTTTGGTGGGTTTTGTGAAGTTATTTTGGCACGTAGATTTGTAGCCATACTCAAGTAGAAACTAACAAAACACCCCTCCTGCAAGACAATGCTTTTTAAAATACAGATAAATTGTTTTTAACCTGAAGTACTGGGAAGCCTTTTGGTTTTATTCATTTATTTTTAAAGTGAATTATGTTAACGTAGTGCTTTCTGAACAGAGTTTACATAACTGCTACTGTTTGAATTGTTCTGAAAAGAAAACAAATATTTTAAATTGCATTCTGTTCGATATGTTTAAGAGAATGGAATATTAATGCAGCTGGTATAGGTGGCTACAAGCTGTGAAATTCATGCAGTTGTGTTAAAGAATTATTTCTCTACTTAGTTTCTATTTATATTTCCTACAATATATAAATACAATGAATGTATTTAACTTCTAGCCAATGTCATTACAGATGCTATATTTCATTAGATTTACAGAGCAGGGAAAAACAATAGTCACACAACCTGACTGTGGGTACGTAATAGGTTGTTGTAATTTAATGTGACTAGTGACACTGGATCTGTGTAATAGGCATTTTTTTCCTGAGAGCTGCTGCAGTTTCACAGTTACTGTGAAAACAGGCCCAGGAAAAGAATATGTATACAAATCAGTTTAGTTAAAGACTAAAGACATTCATTCAGAATGGTAATTTTATCAAAAACTGTATATTCATATGGAACGCTTATGTAGGGAGGTGCATGTACTGCCAGGAGACATTTGTTTTCATAATTTCTGTGGATGTTTCTTTACTCAGTCTGTTGTATTTAATTTTTATCTTATATCTTAATTAGTAACGGAGAACAAATGTATAAAAAATGAGCTGGGACTCAGACTAAGAAATAATCAAAACATTGCACAACATTTTAACATTTATTAATTGTAATATTTATTTTTTATTAAAAATGTTGAAAATGAGCAAAATGTGAGTGCAAAATATTGTACTGGGAAGGTAGTTGGACAGAGTGGCAAAGATGGCCTGCTTTCCCAGCTGGAGAGCACTTGGTTGCTGCTTGCTGCCCATTTGACAGTGTGGTAGTCAGTGCGAGGCCACCTCCAGTGATGCTAGTTCCCATCCTGATGGACTTAGCTGTATTAAGGACTTAAGGACTTTTCCTGTTATGGGCCCACTCATGCATGTGCATATCTCAGGTGACTCTTCTCCCTTCTGCTGCTCCTTTTAGGAATTAAAAAGTGAAGGGCTTTTTCCTAGATTGTCCTCTAAAAAAATAAATGTGTTCAGTTAGCTACAAAAATAGCAAATGATGATTTCTAGGGCTTTCTGTCCACCTTTTACTATGTACCTCTGTCACAATATCTCAGCTTCCTTACATTCAGTGTTTCCTCTGAGCCTCTGACCAAAATGGCCAATAAAATATTATGACTCAGGAGTATGTAGGCTCCCTGTTGGTCAGATGTGTCAAAAAGTTAAGGGACAAGAAAAAGATGAAGAAACCAGAGAGGCAGTTTGGTTGCTCAATCTTCTATTTATATGAATATATATGTCCCCCCATATGTAAAATATTCTTTTACTTTTATATATAAAAGTTATATATATAACTTTTGTAGAAATTATGTCTAAATATCTGTCCTACCATGGAATTGCTAGCTTCCATCTATCAGCTGTTGCAGGGTCCTTGTTCATGTATGTTAATATAAAGCCTCTATAATTGGAGTAATAAATGAGCATAAATGAAAATTATAGGTTCAAACCTCCAGACCTTTGTGTTGGTAATGCAGAACCATTTGAAAACATTCAATGGCTTCTTTTTGAACTCTTTTTTGACAAGCTCTGTAACTTACATAGGAAAACTTCTTGTTCTCCTCATGCTTTTTTTTTTTTTTTTTTTTTTTTTGGTAGGATTTTAATGTTGTAGGTTTTCTTTTTTTTTCTTTTTAAAGAAAAGTCTTTCATCTGTTTTTATATTTTGCCATTTTTTTTCTTAAAATCTTACTTACAGTTTCTTAAATTGTATTATTCGCAACTGTGTTAAATATTCTAAGAATTATATTTTTCATAGATTTAGCAAAATTTCAATTTGTAAAAATTCTGAAATATAAATTTGTTGATGAGGATGTTTAAAGTATTTCCTAATCATGAAATATATGGGATTTTCCTAAAAATAGGATTGCAGTAAATTTCTACAGTTAGAAATTCCTGGGACTAAGTGAAAACAAATGCTGTGCTATGAGCTGTTCCTTGAGTGGATTTGAAAATTAATGCAAAATGTATCCTCTAACTTGAGTTTTTCTGTTGTGAGCTTATTGCAACAGTTTATTGTATTAGATACAGGTATTTACTTGTACATTCACTTTAAAGTTGGACACCTGTTATATTATTTTTTTTTTGTTGTTCTATGCTTTTGTAATTCATGTAGGAAGTTCTACTGTGAGATTTGTCAAGCCTGGTACAGCCCATATCCTGAAGGGAAAAGCATATGCTATTAGGCTTCTTTTTTGTCACTACCTTTGGAGTATATTTTATAGTTTGAGGAAAACGTTGTTGGTATACTTTTCCTTTCCTGAGTCTAGTAGCTATATGCTGGTTCTCTTGATAATTTACCTACGTTTATAAAATATATTGGAGATTTTAGAATAGTTTTGCTTATATCAGTCTAGGTGAATAGAAACAGGGAAGCTCTATCACAATTTAGCGTGTGCCTCAGATGTTCTGTCAACAATCCAGAAGTATTGAAATAAGTCTATATATTTATGTCATCATCAAGACATCTCTGTTACACACATTTTCTTCAAATGTTTCTTTAGGACTTTTGCTGTGGTAGCATTAACTGAGAAAATGACCTCATTTTCATATGAAAGGGCATGAAGAAAGAAACATTTTATGTTACCTCATACAATCAAGATTTATTCTGTATTAACATATCACCTCTTTAACAGTATTAACATATCACCTGTTACTCTTGTTACTCTTTTATTTTTTTACAGATGATACTTTGGGATTGGGATTTGAAGCAATGGTACAAGCCCCATTACCAGGTCAGTGTGTTATGAATTTAATTATTCTCTTATGAATTTGTCTGAATACAGACTTCTCTGTAAACTGTTAGATTTATCTATCTATGGATGTTTTTGTTACCAAAGTGGCCCTAGTACTTTCTAGCTCTACATATCTATGTAGCAGTGACTATTTAGCAGTCTGACCAAGCTGACAAGGATCTGATTTTGGTGGTGTACATGAGACCAATATCAAACCCAGTTAATATGGGAGTGTGGGGGGCATTTTTGTTGTTTTTGTTTTGTTTAAACAGACAAGGTTAGCATAAGGTTAGGGAGCAATTTTCCAACTATGTCATCAAACTCAGGCCCACAAGGATCTCACTTTTTTTCCTGATGGCTTGTTTCTCCTTCTCTTTCTTGTGTCAGTACTGGCATCTAATTAGCTATTACTGCTCATCTTCAGGGAGCTGTGCCAAATAAAAACTAATGATAGTTTTTGATATTTTTTTTAGGATTTGTTTCATTAGATTTAGAAATAATAACAATAGTGAGGTTGTGGAAGTGGTACCTCTGTGAAGGTCTCTTAACATTTTGCCAACCAAATTTACTGTTGGTATTGGAATACTTAGTATTCCAAATTTAGTATTCCATATTAAATTTAATTATAAGAAAAAGTAATAAAAAAAATGAGGGAAGAAAAATTGACACAGGATCTTCATTTTAAAAAGAGAAAATCTGGTAGCTAGATTTGAATTCTGAAATATTTATCTTATTGCATGAGAAATATTTGCAAAAAAATTTTGAGATTTATCTATATTTTTTCTGTAAAATAAAAATTCTTTCTTTATTTTTTAACTTGTAATCGGATAAGATGCTTATTTAAAACTTAAAATGAAGTGAAACTACTTGCCATGTTAATGGTTTGCAAAAATTCCATCTGTTTTAGAATGTTGGCAGTGGAAATGGAGTTGATCTATCAGGACTAAATGAGGCTCGGAGCATGCTAGCAGACCTCCTGACTGACCCATCCCTTCCACCGCATGTGATTTCTTCCCTTCGAAGCATTAATAGTTTGATTGGTGCATTCTCAGCCACATGCAGACCAAAGGCCAATCCATTCACACCATTTCCTGGTTTCTTCCCATGTCCTGAAGTAGAAGATCCTGCTGAAAAAGGAGACCGAAAGCTGTTCAAGGTCAAATGACTTTAATTGTCACTATATATATGTGTTGCCATTAAAAAAAAAAAAAAAAATAATCTGGAAAGAATGCTTCTGTATGTATAGCAGCTTCATTGCTGAGTACCTGCACTATGCTTAAAGTCTAAAGAAAGAAGATGTGAAAATTCTTTTTCTGAAATGCAGATATGTACCAAGATGAAAATTCAAATTATTGATGGGTAGACAGGTAAAAAGCACCTGTCTGCATTCTGAACACAGTTTCTCAAAATAAACACAGGGTTAAAAAAAGAAAAAAAAAAAAAAGGAAAAAAAAAGAAAAAAGAAAAAGCAAATATTGTTAGAACACAATATATTCATAATATTTTCATCTTATATGGGATAAACAGGGCTGTTCTTAATTCTCTTGCCTTCTTGCTCTAACAATTATTTGTTAGATATGTTGACTAACCAATTAATTTTTTTTTTTTTTCAAAATAAATTCATTTTTTGTAAACATCAAATTCATCATCAAAAAGAAGCAAATCAGCTATGTAAAACATTCACTTCTTCCTACAGAGCACATTACATTGTGGGGCGAGTGTGTAAATCCGTTTATTGTATGACACGTTAAGGAACATGGTGGAAAAACCATGTTTTTCATACAAACTCAGCTGTGGTGCACCAGAGGTAATAACTCTACAGTCGCATGATGCTGACAACTTGAAGCTGGTTATTGCAGAGGCTGGTGCACTGCAGGTGCTTCTCTTTCCAGGCAGTGGGCAGCTTGCCCCAAACTGCTCAGCTGGTTGGCTTAGTATTTCAGGGTCAGATAAACTGCTTCATGAGCCAGATTCAGTGCAGGTATTGGGGACTTATTTCAATATTGTGCTAACACACGTGCTTGTTTCAGGGAGTGGACTTTTCTGCTGTTGGGGATTTTCAGCTGTGCTCCTTGTGTTGCAAGAGAGCACACAGGTTGGATTGATACGGTCCACTGACATAGAAGTCCATTCTAAACCTGAGAGCACGTAGTGCTCAATGTTGCGTTATAACCAAAGGCTGGGCTCAAACAATTTGTCTGCTTTCCCTGGGCTAAATGCCCAGGGTGGACAAATTTTTGAGCAAACGCTTTACAATTACAACTGTTTCCTCTACTTTCCTGGAGATTGTCTTAAGACATTAGTCCATTCTATCTTTGTTAGACAAACTTATTTCAGATACACATTTTGCTTTTGTTTGCTTAAACTATTTCTGCCTAGCAAATCGCTCTTCAAGAGTGCATGGCTTAGTTGACTCCTGTTGCTCCCTGTCTGAAGATTTTGCTGTAACTGGTTTAGGTAGGTTAGCAGAATTGCTCCTCTGGTTCTCCTTGCAGTAGAGCTGGCTGGTTAAGGACTACTGCAGGTTTCTGTGGGATATGGTGGTTCTTTGTCCGGTTCCACCTTTCTGGCTGTGCCTGCTGCTTTTTGCAGCAAAACAAACAGGGTCAAGGTGCATCTCATATCAAAGACTCAAAGCAGTCTGATTTTTCAGGGTGAGAGACTAGTTGCATGTGTCAACAGTTTCATTTTTTTGAAGTATATAGTAGTGAGTTAAGTATGATCTTTGACCAACTGATGAAGCTTAAATTGCAAAGTCAGTATTTCTACAAACCTTCTGAAGTGCTAGTATCCAAGGGTCACCTGTCCTCATACATGACCCTGAAGACCTTACTCAATATTGCAAGTATCCCTTTGTATTTTTTGCTTTACATACTTTTTCCTGGCTTTTTTTTTTTTTTTTTCTTTCCTTTGTGAGGTCTAGTTCCATGTATCTGAATTATGTGGAACATCCCCATCTCCTCACCCCTCATTGCATGCCCAAGTTTAGGGGCAAGTTCACATGTGGATTGTGGACTGAATGCAGTCAGATTGCTTAAATTTGATTAGAATGCAATGCATAGGTTTTCTGTGCAGTGGAGGCAGATATGCCAGAGCTAGCTTTGCGGTTTCAGTTCAGTGATCTTATTTCTGTTACTTAGCTTCTCTTAGTTACTATTTAAACATGGCTATACATTTTTGAGTGTAGTTGTGTAAGGCAGAGCTAGGAAGTCCTGAGTTATTTCCATACCGGGACCATTGGAGTGCTGTTCACCTGCAGCAGAGGGCTTTGTGTTCAAGTACAATGGTGATTCCATGTGTTTGAGCTGCAGCATGTCTAAACTAACAGAGCTTCGAGGCTGGGAATGGAGAGGTGCCTGGGAAGCCTCCTTGGTGCTGTGATGTCAGTATGCAAACAGAGGGAGCCCTGATGGACTACAGCTGACCTTGTGTATTGTGCATTGCCCCTTCAATATGTTCCACTGCACATGCATTGTCCTTTCCATGTGGCCCACAATACAAGCATTACCAATTTTTAGTATCTGAGCTATTGCCATTTCAGGCTGTCCTGGATGCTGGAGACTGTATTGTGTAGCCTGAAACTGTAATGGGTAGAAAGGTGATCTATAATCCTATGTCAATTGACCATCTCTAGATGACCTCCATTTTGAAATCCACATGGTCCAATAATTACTCTTTGAGTGCTTTAAGTACAAGTACCTTTACATATTTTAATTTGGGAAAAGAAAACAAAATTATTTGCAATGAGCAAAACATTTTTAATTTTTTGATTTTGATTTTTTGATTTTCTTAATCAGTAAGAGTGAATATGAGATACCTTGCTTCCTGTTTCAGTATGAATGATTAACAATAAAGTGTCACATCCTATCTTCAGAAAGTATAAATAAAGTTTTTTTTTGTTTAATTTCAATTACATAAATTTTAACCATAATAAATTATTCAATAGGGATTAAATAGCAGGAATAGCCTACCAACACCACAGCTGAGACGAGCTTCAGGAGTTTCTGGCATTCCACCTATAGAATCGCAATCTAGATGGGAACGGAGTAACAGCAAGAGATCTCATCAGGAATACAACACATCAAGGTAAGCACCTAACCAGGTTTTAAGGGTAGAATAATAAATGTTGCTCTTCAAAAATATTAATTATCTGTAATGCAGGCACTTGTCAGGAGAAGTATTTAATATAGATTGTACTATTTAAATATAAATTTAGTATTTATTCTTGTAGTTGAATTAAGTCTCCAAATTCTGATAGCATAAATTGGAAAACATTTCAAGTTAGTAATATACTATACTTTACTATGCTTTTGTAACTCTGGTCCCAACTAGAAATCGGGTCATTCTGAGGTTGAATGGTGTGTTCTGTTGTACTGAGTGGGATGGCATATCAGTTTTAGTAGGAAATGAAACCTAAGTCCAATAAAAATTTCTTTTGCAATTGTGTAAACTCTAAATCATTACCGACTTTATCTTCCTTTTTATTTAAAATAGGTATCACTTTCCAACTTCCACGTATCCAAAAACTGTTTTTTCTAATTAAAAGGATTATATAACCTTCTTGTATTTGGTAGCCACTGCTGTGTGTCTTGCAACATTTATTATTCATACAGTTATCAAGCAAGCATTAAAGCATACTAAGAAAGTATGCCTTTCTCTTCTTGTCAGTCAGTATGACACACAAAAAAATAAGCTTTTATTTCTAAAATTAACTTCTTGTTTTGAATTAGGAATAAAATTAATATACTTTTTTTTGTTTAATATTGCATATCAGAGTGAAATGTCTTGCATAATTTAAATGTGTGGTTTTGCTTGACATCTTGTGCGAAAAGTGCAACAGAAATTTGAAATTGTGATGCAGCTTAAATTAATTAAAAAAAAACGCTTTTTGCATATCTCTACCTTTTAAGATTAATGGTTTATAGAGAGACTGTAAGGTAAGTAAATAGATGTTTTTTAGAAAGAGTGTGAGGTATATTTGATGAATACTGGTAGTGGATGAACATTTCTATACACATGTGCAGTAATTTATTAATCAAGATAATATTTCACTTTACAGTGAGCCATTTAAACAATTTGGCAATTGTCAGTAGCTTTTACTTCTTCCTTGAAAAAAAATATGTGCTTCATGTTTTTATGAACTAAAACTTTGGTTTATGTATAAATTATGCTTGAAAATATATTTGAATAATACTTGAAAATTGTCACAGATAACTTCCCATTCCTGTCGCTGTCAGGTTGACAGCAAGATATATTTATATTATTTATGTTTTTAATACATTTGATATATATGTGTATATATATATATATATATTTAGTCTGGATGAATTTAACATTAATGGAAGTTTAACTAATTACTGTACCTTTTCTACTGCTCATCCATGGGCAATAATTCCATTATTTTTTTTAATCAAATCAGGTGCAATATGAAAGCACATCACAAATGCTCACTGCTGTATGCTCACTATGGCAGTAGATGAAGTTTATAATTTCTTGATAATTTGGTTATCAGTGTTTGAAAAAATCTACTCAGTTAAATAGACTGGAAATAGAGAGGCAGTCCTGTGTTCCTAGATCATGACCCCGTCTCTTTGTCCCATTGGCTCTGGCTCTTTAAGTTAGCCCCTTAAATTGTCAGCAAAATAACTTGGCAAAAGAACAGGCATATCTTTTCCAGCCTTAGGGAGGTGAGTCACCCCTACAAGGGTTCCTGTTAGGACTGTTAGAAAAGAAGCAAAGATGCGCAGGCTAATAGTAGAAAGGGAGAGTGAACCAGGAAGCTGTTTACTATGAGGAAATCTTATCAACAATCAAAAGATTTTTACATACAGTGACTACTTTCGCCTGAATTCTAACTGAGATGAGAAAGACATGACATTAAACAGTGGTACGTGACAGTACACAGAGCTTTGCATGCAGGCTCTTGATTTGGTTTGTCATTCAAACACTAGTTTGAGGTGAATGGGCCTTGATTAATATATAGTTTTCATATACTAAATACTAATGCAACATTTTTATATGCTTTAGATGCATGTAAATCATGAAAGCTGAACAGCATTCAAACAGCAAAAAATTCACTCTGCCCTAATTGTCGACCTGAACATTTTAAAAAAATTTGTCTAACAAGTCAGCATCAGACTTCAAGATAATAAATCTGTCCTTATTTTTTAACTCATTTTTTTGCTATATACTTAAAAAATCTGGTATTTTTTTTAATGTTTGACTTTTGTTTGAAATCTGATTTAAAAAAAAAAAAGAGAGACTAAAGCTGTTTGAGTAGATATTGTTTTCCCACACTGAAATGAAATAACTAGTTTTAGAAGTATTCTTATTTTAGATTACATGTATACAGTTGCTTTTAATTGCATATCATGTTTTTATTATCTAACAAATGTATAACGGGAATTTTGGAGTGCAATTTCATGCCTACGACAGCAGATGGCATAATTTAACAGTCGAGTTTGACAATGTATCTACTGAAGTAAAATATGACAGTCAAAAACAACTTTATTTTTAAGATAATTTATGATTAATTAAAAATGTGGAGCTGTTTTGAAAAGCAGGCTGTAGCTTCATAAGGCTGTCATGATATTTGCAATGTACCTAATCAGAGAATGTTTTGGGTTGGAAAGGACCTTAAAGGCCATCCAGTTCCAACCCCCTGCCATGGGCAGGGACACCTCCCACCAGACCAGGTTGCCCAAAGCACCTTTCCACCTGGCCTTGAACACTTCCAGGGGAGGGACATCCACATCTTCTCTGAACAATATTTTAAATGCTTTCAGAGCTATTAGAAAAAAGCCTGCTTTGTTAAAACATACACTAAAGTATCTGATATTATCCCAGAAGAATAAAATTATGTGTTATTGTGTAATATTTAGCAGGGGTATATTAAGCAGTCATTCAAGACAGAATAATTCAGCAAATTCCAGTTACTTCATAATCTTGAAAATTTGTCTTTTCATAGCATTTCTTAAAAAGTGAATGGTCATGAAAGAATTGAACGGTGTTCTGTGGAAAGGTCTAGCTGATGAATGTGATTGTTCAGAAGAATATTGGACCCCTTCTAGACAATATTCAAGAAAAGTAAATAAAATTTTAGACAATAAATTCTATGACAAGTATTCTGGTTATATGTATTATTTTAGGACCACATAATATTTGCTGTGGCTTTTATCTAGTAACTAGATGATGATGATGATGATTATTCTATATAATCAACATATTGTCTAGCTGATCTTGCCTTTTATTTCTGTCTAGTACTCTCTTTTTCTTGAATGGTAGTGGAACTTAGTCTAGCTGTTTTACAAGCATTTTATTTGATAAAATAAAATTTATTGATGGAATACAAAGGTAGGGTAGAATAAATTTTTTTGTTTTTGTTTTTCAGCCAAGGAACTCATTCAAATGGATCGTTTGGTGCAACCCTGCTGACAATACCAAAACAAAGGTCATCTTCAATAACATTGGCTCATCATTTAAGTTCCAGACGAACAAGTAAGATTGTGTGATTTGTATAGCCTAGTGGCAGGATGTCAAGGCAGTACATCGTGTGTTACAATTGTTTATATTTATTTATTTAATGCAAATGTAGTACCTGTATAATACCAACATGTTCTATATACATTATACACACACACACACACACTTAGTATCTAGACGTTTTTAATCTGCTTCTAAGAAATTCAAAGTTACAGTTAACATAACTTTGTAAAAAGCTCACTAGTCACCTAATGCAATGTATCTGCAAGTTGTTATATTCAGCATGGTTGGTAATTGTTGAAAATTGCTAAGTTCACAGACCTTAATAAGGACCTTTTTCTTTTCTTTTTTTTTTTTTTTTTTTGGTAGTGCTGCATTTTGTAATGGAACAATGTTATTTATGCACTGTAGGCTTCAAAAAATATATATATTTTACATATAACAAAATGCAATTACTTACTTCTCTTGAGGTATGTGAGTCAATTCAGTGCAGCCTGTGATACTGTTTGAAGCGTATAACGTATGGATTCCTTTTTTAAGGGCAGTTAATGCCTACTGTATGTTCTCTTAGTAATTTGTTGTCATGCACTACCAATCACAAAAAATATGATGGAGTTTTTGCTTCATAGCTTGCAGGACAATAACAAATTCATCAATGGAATATCCAAAGAATACTTCATGATTTTGCTCTTTGAGCCATTGACAAAGAGCACTTTATTGTTTTTGATGAAAGTATGTTTACAATGGTTATAACTTACCTTTTGCACTCATAGACCTATATTTTTTGTATTTTTGCATAGGAAAGAACTGATATTTGGCTTAACACCAAAAGTTGTTGTAAATTCATGTCAGGCACATAGTAGTCAAAGTGCAGTTTTACCAGTTTTCTTTCCTAGATTACCTGAAGTAAAACCTAGCTTAGTGTTTGAACAGGAATGGTGAATTTCATGGAAGATTAAGGTGCTTTTTTGTTTTGTTTTGTTTGTGAATATCTAATTACAATGAACTTCAGTTGTTTTTGTTAATTTGTTTTTAACGACTTAATAGTCAGATTTGGACAGATTACCATACCACTAACAAAATGACACATCACTGTCAAAATGGCCAGTATCTGTCAGCTTTAATCCCTTGCTTCAAAAATATGATTACTTTTTTTTTTTTTCTTTTGTTTTTAAAAATGTCATTAAGTCTATTTTTCCTTCATTACAAAACAATGAGGTAAAAGAGTTTGCACTAGGTCAGTTATCAATACTGAGGTTTTTTTGGTCATTTGTTCTGGAAAAAATGTGATCCTGAATCAGAAAGGAATAGAGAAAATTTCAGCAACCAATTAAAGTTTTCCAAAGCTAAAAACAAAACATAACCTTCAAAAGCTAGATGTTATGCATTACAGAGTCTGCTCCTTCAGATATATTGCCTAGACTGTTGTATATTTGTGGATCTCAAAATCAGGAATAAATCTTGCTGATCTATATGTTATTAACAATGTGAACTGTACACCGCATTTTGAAAACTTCCACATTCTTTACAATTCATAAAAATTACTGTTGTTTATTTTCAGTCTTTCTAAAGAATAAGACTATTATTATAGTCTGAACCCAATGTTATATTTGTTTTGGAAGGTGCTTCTTCTGGCCTGAGTCCTGTGGGTTCACCTAATCATGGATCTGTCTCCAGTGGGACCCTCAGCAGCTGGTCACCTGTAGAATTTCCTGATACTGCTGATTTTCTTACAAAACCAAGCATTAATATTTATAAGCCTCCAGCGTACACATTTAATTCTTCAGATTTTCAGCAGCAAGTTAAAACACCTATAGGTCATGTGTGTAGCAGGTACTGTAATCTGTTACATTTTTAGTAACTTCATGTGTATTGAACATACTATTTTCATTGAAAACAATAACAGGGCCTATTATTTGTTAATATTGAGGAAAAAATAAAAGAACATCATCTCATAATAATTTGTATGTATATTATCCAGGGAACTAAATGATGCTGTATCATTGAGTTGTGTACTAATGAATTGAAACACTTCATCCTTGGTAGGAAATGCAGTAGTTATTGTAGAGCAATAATAATTTACATATTTTAGAGAAGGATGACTTCCGACCTGGGAATTTAATTCTTTATGTCTGAATACTTCCTAAAGAATTATCTCTATGTTGTTAATTCATGGAAGAGAGTCCAGGGGAGGTGATGGCTGATTATTTTCTAAGTACAGGCTAAATCTGTATGTACTTAATTTAGAAGAAAATACTAAGGTCACTTGGTGGAGGAACCTTGAAAAGCATATCTTTTTAAGAAAAGTAATTTGCAGATTTTTTTCAATACAACACAGCAATAGCAAAAGAAGAAAATTACTGAATGTTTTAAATATTTTTCATGTATTCTGTAAGCTGTGGATGTCACATACTCAAGGCTGTTCCAACACCAGAACAAGAATTTGCAGAATATAAAGACAAAAAATCAGGTGGGATTTCAAAATAGACAAATATTTGTGTTTTCTTAAAAGCCAGTTAAATTAATATTTTTATATTTCTACATGAAATTTCACTGTACTTTAAATAATTTATATGCATATTTTATTTCAACTTGCCACTTGGGATAATTGGGATAATCTACAATATTAAACTGCTTCAGAATAAGCATTATATAATAGGCTTCCAGTCATAGCTTTATAGACCCCTACTCAGTATGTCAAAAATTTCTGTACTATCTCAACTAAACTAAGCACTGCACCAATTTGTACAAGTAAAAAGTCATGCTTCTACTTTTTCTAAATCTTCAAATACATTTTGTCTAATAGATTTTATCCCTTGACACTTTGTTGTTAAATTCTTAAATAAGTGGTTTAGAAACAAGCCATTATTTATCTTTCTGTGAAGAAATCCGTAAAAGTAAAAGAATTATTAGTCATTAATATTTTACAAATAAATGATTGATATAGTATTTATCTATTTATTTTCTTTAAGGTGAAGCTGGAAGCACTAGTGTTCCAAAAGAATCTTTCTACCATACAGAGAAGACAAAAGATGAAAAGAAGGAAACAATCATTCAAACACAAAATAGTCCACTTGTAAGCACAAAATTGCAAAAGAACTTGCAGTAACTTCTATCAATAAAATATCATTTGTAACGTGTAGTAAAGAGGTTTTATTATTGCTAATATCTGTAGTGACTGAAGGGAAATGGTGCATCACTGGAATTCAAATTTACAGTTAATAATAGGGTATTTCTGCCTCACAAGAATTTCAGTAGCAAATAACAAGATGATGACTTGCACTAATTACTGTTGACCAAAATTAATTTGTGTGGATTTAATGTAGGTAGTATGTTCAAATACTAATTGACTTGTATTTTCTCTTTGAAGTTTATGAGTGATACATCAATTTCAGTGAAACTATAAAGACACTGTTCACACAATGCCGCATATTGGTAGTGCAAGAAGACAAGTTGTTGAATACACCTTTCTACCATTTTGGGTCTATACATCAATTTTTCAAATCTGGTTCAGATAAGGAATTGTCAAAGCTCAGTAAATGTTAGCTTATGCATGTTTTTGCTTTGTTTTATTAACTCAACTTGCTTTAATAATAATAATAATGGTACCATCTCAGAAAGCTTCCCCCAAATATGAAAAGCCAAGCAATTAACTGTGCTATTTGTGCTGTTGATTTACAATTTTTCTCATAGCCACAGTTACGGCACCATTCAATAAGTTCAATAAGGTTTTATCATTTTGATGTTTTCTTGTCAATATAGCTGACAAATTAGTTTTCATTCTTATTTTAGAGATGATTAAGTGTCTTACTTTCATACAGGTAGAGCAGAATCCTGCATTAGAAACAATGTTAATAGAACATGACTCACTAATGGAGAAAATGAACAATTGGAACTTCCAAATTTTTGACCTTGTACAAGAAATGGGAGACCAGTCTGGAAGGATCCTTAGCCAGGTTTGTTGTATTTTATTATATGAGGGAGAGGGAGGGCATATAAAACTGTCAAGCTTTTATATTTTATTTAAACTATTGTAAAGTTTTGCAGTCAACATAAATTTGAACACTAACTTGAAAAGTGGAAATACCATTTTTCACGTACACCATCTCATAGTAAACCATAAGTGATTTATTTATTTACAACTTGCTCCAATTCTTCTGAATTTTATTTTCAATGTAAAATAGGTTAGATTCATGCTTACTGGAATGGGTTTTGTAGTAATGTGCCATTTCCTACTTAAAAAAAAATAAAAAATGTCTCCTGCTTTCAGAATTGCTATCTTGTTTGTCAACCATTTCTTTTTTCTTTATTTCAGTAAAATAATTCTGCCAGAGCTACACCTGTGGGGGAAGAGAAGTGATCTTTTAGGCAGTCTTTTGCCTCTTGATCCTACAAACAATGGGATTTTTTTTCCATGCTGCTTTCTGCATGTAGTATCCCTTTTATCTCTTTCTGACTTACTACTAAGCTCTTTTGTGCAGTTTTATGTTGTGCTGAAGCCAATCTAATGGCAGGTGCAAAATAATGATCCTGTTTGGTCTTTCCCAGCCTCTCCTATTCATTAATGTCATCTGTAAACTTCTGTTTCTTTCTTTATTCTGGATTTAGAAATCATGGGGCTATAGTATGAGGTGGATTTGGTTCTAATACAAAGATGAAAAGGTTTTTTTTTTTCTTGCTAGTATTTTATTTTTTTACGTTCAGGTAGAATGTATGTTTCTTTTGGTTCAAGGGTAGTGTTATGAACAAGTAGCTGGAAGGAAGGAAAATGATTTAAAGGACTCATGTGCAGGTGGAAAAATAGATCTGCATCTATACTGAAGGCATGGAAAAAGCAATGAGGAAAACTTCATTTTTGTCATTAGGCACTGTCTTTTCTTTTATTATCCACAAATATTCTGGCTATTGTTTTAAGTCTTCAGTTGGTTTTCTTTTTTTTTTTTTTTTTTAAGCAAATGTTGACAGGTTTTTTGTCACCTCAGTTATTGACTGCTGTTAATGTGCAGTCGAGAATGCCACAATCCATTTTTGAGTGGTATTTTTACAGTTGTATACTGGTACTTTGGGATCTGTATTAGCTTGCGTTTCATTTGTGTGCAGTCTGGTATTCAAACCTGTAAGTACTTAAGTGTGCAGGTTTCTACTTAACTCTATCACATGTTCTGGAATAGTTCTGTATACATGTGTATCACCTGTCTTCTTCCTCCTCCTCTTCCCCCACTCCTTTTGTTAGTTGTTCTGTAAACATCCAATATATACTTTGGTTAAAAGCCAAATAAAAACTGCATTTTACCATTATCAGTTGGAAGGTTCTCAGATTGAGTATGTGTAAGGGGGCTGGTTGGGACAGCTGGAAGGAGGGATGTCCCTTCATTTTGCTCTCATGTTTCTTTGAACACCTCCCACACTTCAGAGATTTTCACGTTCTCTCAAGTGTCTGGGAAGGAGGTGGCAAAAGAGGTGTAGTGTCTTGTTTTAAGAAGCTTTCACAATATTTGTGGCCTTAACTGGTTTTCGGTCTTTATAGTCACTCTGTTCTACTTGTACAGCTTAATGTATTTGCACAGTATTTGTCTGTACGTGTCATGTACATGTTAAAAAATATTTTCAAATGTTTTTTGGTTTATCAGACATATTGTTTTAAAAATAACCGAGATATTTCACAGGGGTTAGAAAGAATAGAATTTAAGTTCTCTAAAAATAAATACAGGTGTGGGGTGACTCTCTACCTTTTCCCCTGTCCTCCCTATTAATGGATCTGCTACGATAGTTAGGTAATCTGAATTTTAGAGTAATAAGTAAGAATATAGATTTCTTCTTTTTTAGGTTACTAATGGAACGTATCATGGATAATTTTAGAGAATGTTATTAAAATAATCAGTTGGAAATATAATTTATCAGTAGAGAAAAAAGGTTTTATTATCCTGTATTTGAGAGGAATATAAAAGTGCATATTTTTGGTGTTAAAATGATTAAACATGCAACTGTATGACATTAGCTTTCAGGTAAATTTTAATGGCAAATCAGTAATTTCCAGCTCTATCGGCAAGCAAAATTTTAAAAACAAGAACATTTTTTAAGTTGCAAAAGCAGAATATGCTTAGTAATCTTTCAGACTAAAATTCATTTTAATGTATGTTTAGGTAACTTATACTTTGTTTCAAGACACTGGTTTGTTTGAGATTTTCAAAATCCCAATTCAAGAATTCATGAATTACTTCTGTGCGCTGGAAAATGGCTACAGAGATATTCCCTGTGAGTAATATATAATTGTGTGTGTTTTTTCTTATATGTTAGTGTATCTCTTTGAGTTCTGTATTAATATTTAATATTGAGGAATAGGTATGTTTTAATTATTATATTTCTCAGAATTTAGAACTTATTTAATTTACTGCACAAAAAAACAAAACAAAACAAAAAAAAAACGAAATGGAAATTGTTAATGTATAGGCTGAATATAATCTTAAATTATTTGAATGAGTAACCGAATCCAACATACTTAAATCAATAGAACATCTGTTGATTTAGTAGAAAATTGGATTAGTCCTGTAGTAGAGCTATGAGAAAATAAAGAACTTGGACAGCAATCATTCATCTCTCTGTTTAGTGTTGCCAAATTTAAAAATAAAATAAAATCATGTCACAAGTGTTTGTGCCAACCCAGATGTCCCTAGGTGTCAGAATGATATCTATCAATGCTAGTAGCTCACCATCACTGATTTAAAAGGTCACTTAATCCTTTCCTGACTCTCAGGTCAGATGAAGTATGCGTAGAGAATGAACGATTTTTACCTCACTTATTTCTTAAAAACATTGTGATATAGTGTCTACTACCAGTTCAATTGTTTTTTGTTTTTGTTTTTGTTTTTGTTTTTTTTTCTTTAAATTTAATTGAAATTTTCCTTATATTTGGTCCATTAGATATTTTTTTGTGGTTCCTTTGTGATAGATAGATGGAACTGTTGTTTAATCACATTCAATGCATTTTCTTGTACTTTGAAGGCCTGCTGGGTTACTTTAAAGTCCCTTATTATACACAAAATTGGTTCTAATTTTACTTTGTAAATCCTTGGTCCCTATTCCTACTGTATTCCACGTCTTCTCTGGCTTTACAAAATCCAAGAGTGGCAGAACAAATAATTTCAGGTTTTCACATAACACATCTTTTAATAGTGTGTTTAGTTTTATAGTCAGTCTGTGATCCACTGTAGATCTCTAATTCTTTTTGTGGCATACCACTAACATTCTATGAGGTCCCATTAGAAATATAATTTTAATGGAAAACAAATGGATTACATAACAAAAATAGTTCTTTAGATATTAAATAGCAAAGCTCAATTCTACCTTGGGGTTTTAACCAATTTGGAACTAGCTGATCAGTCCTTTTACTGATTTTTCTGTACTGATTTGCCCCTGGTATTTCTGCAGAAATACAACACTCAAAAACAGTTAATTTCATGTTTTAATAAAAGAAAGTAGAGGTTTGGTTTTTATATGAATAATGTCACAAGAAGTACAGTGTCAACAAGTCCACTCAACTGAGTTAGTTCCATTCTTTCTATCTGTCCTTAATTTCATTTTTCTGCTCGTTTCTCCAAGTTATTAATGTAAGTTAAATGTAAATAATTGTTTTGATGTTTTGTGTATTACTACATTTTTATTTTCTTTTTCTTTTTTTTTTTTTTTTTTTTTAATAAGATACACAGTGTATCTTATGCGATGTATGAATATACATAAGTGTTAGTGTTTTTTTTTTGTCTGGAAACACTGGTTACAGTAAGTTTACAACACAGGTAGGGAAAAGGAAAGAATAAGAAAATGTCATTGAATAAAGCTTCATGAGAATTAAAAGTCAAATATAATGTATCATGTCTGTGTGAAATTTGAAAAATATTACAAATAGTTTTGTTTCTATTTTATTTTTCTTTATTTTCAAGATATATATATATATATATATTTTTTTTTTTTTAATGTGGATTTTTAAAATTAACTTGCACACCAAAGCCTGAGTAAAGGGTGTAAAGTAGCTCACTTGCTTATCTGTGTTTTTGTTTGTTTGTTTGTTTTTATAATTTTCAGATCACAATCGTATACATGCCACGGATGTTCTTCATGCAGTATGGTATCTGACAACACGGCCCATTCCTGGATTTCAGCAAATTCATAATGAGCATATAATGGAGAGTGATATGGGTATGTATCCAAATAGTTTACTTCTATTCATTTGCTGTAATAATATTTTAATGAAACTACAATAAATTAAACAAAACTGCAGCTCTAGGCAGCATGCTGTAGTGGTTGGCAACCCTGCCAGAGCAGGGAGGTTGAGACAAGATGATCTTTAAGGTCCATTCCAATCCAGGCCATTCTGTGATTCTCAGGGGAAAAAAATAAATTCTTGTAACTCAAATATTATTGCTTATATTTTAATATAAGGCAGTAGATATCTGACAATATTAGTATATACCATTCAAATATTAGTATAAACAATTCAGAAGTATCATGCAGTTGATTTTAGAACAGTTATTAGATGAGCTGACTTGTTAGCCAAGAATACCGTTTCACTTAAGCTTTTTATGCTGAATGAAACCTCTGCATACTGCTACAGTCAGTACATGTTTAGCACTTGGAATACATTAGACTAATTTTTTTTTTTCCCACATATGAGTAGTAACAGCTCTTCCAAAAGTCTTTTTTATTTGTGTGAATGATAGTTATCTTTCAGGACTGTTGTGGGAGATCATGTCTGAAAAAAAGATCCCTAAGGTATATTGATATCTGTATGCAGTACTAAAGAATTGGTTTTAGAACAGGAACATATGGCTTTTCCATTCTGGGACACTTCTTAAATACTCCAGAATGTCCTGCCATCCTATTTAACATCTTTAAAATTTTCTATATATTTGTACGATTGTATCTACTATTTTGGACAACCAATGTAGTCATGAATTTTCTGCTTACTGGCCTTTTTAACTGTAATTCAAAATTGCTGGGAAAAACAGTAATATGACTTTTTTCTTTTCCTTTTTGTTCCTTCTTTAAGATATAAGAATTCCTTCTTTGATAATTATTCATCTCCACAATTGTAAGGATAACCTTATTATTATGTTATGTATTATGTTAGTATTTTAAAGTAACACTGAGTCATTTAAAATGTATTAAAAATATAAATGAATCACATTCTAAATATTTTATTTTTCTATTTTCAATTTTTGTAGATGAAGCTAGTGGTGTTGCCCCTGTTCAAGTCAACTATATTTCTTCAAAAACCTGTTCTGTTGCTGATGATAGCTATGGGTGCCTGGCATCAAACATTCCTGCCTTGGAATTGATGGCTTTATATGTAGCAGCTGCCATGCATGATTATGATCATCCTGGTCGTACAAATGCTTTTCTAGTAGCTACCAATGCACCACAGGTAAGAGATTCTTTAACCAGAAAATTCTCTATCTGAAATCAAAATAGTAAAATCGCCTTTCTTCTATATCACTACTATTGCCTGTTTAGGGATCATTTGCCCAACATAAGGCACAGGGAAATTAATTTATTTTTACTCGTGTAACATTTTTTCCTGATAGATTCCGATGTGTTTCGTGTGTATCGGTTGTGCAAATATATAAAAATATTTTTCAGTTTACAAATCTGTAAGCAAAAAAATAAATAAACGCAGGTTATAGTAATAGATTATTTCAGAAAGCTGGTTCTACAACTGTCTAAGCAGCAAAACTCATGGATATATCACATTTTGGGAGTCTTCTGTAATCATAGTAATTTCTGCAATTACTATAAAAAAAAAAAATAAAATGTTTTAGCAGTTCAATTAACTGCATTTCCTGACCTCTGAATTAGTCCATTATGGTAAATAATTGTTATCTGTAAGGGTGGATGAGTAAACTAAGAAGAAATGAGGCCGCACCTCGAGTACTGTGTTCAGTTTTGGGCCCCTCGCTACAAGAAGGACATGGAGGTGCTTGAGCGGGTGCAGAGAAGGGCAACGAAGCTGGTGAGGGGCCTGGAGAACAAGTCCTACGAGGAGCAGCTGAGGGAGCTGGGCTTGTTCAGCCTGGAGAAGAGGAGGCTCAGGGGTGACCTTATTGCTCTCTATGGGTACCTCAAGGGAGGCTGTAGCGAGGTGGGGGTTGGCCTGTTCTCCCACGTGCCTGGTGACAGGACGAGGGGGAATGGGCTTAAGTTGAGCCAGGGGAGTTTTAGGTTAGATGTTAGGAAGAACTTCTTCACTGAAAGGGTTGTGAGGCACTGGAACAGGCTGCCCAGGGAAGTGGTGGAGTCACCATCCCTGGAAGTCTTCAAAAGACGTTTAGATGTAGAGCTTAGAGAAATGGTTTAGTGGGGACTGTTAGCGTTAGGTCAGAGGTTGGACTCAATGACCTTGAGGTCTCTTCCAACCTAGAAAATTCTGTGTGATTCTGTGTGAAATATGCAAAACATCCTTGCTTTTGTCTCTCATATTCAACTTTGTTGTTAGAACAGACAGTAGGAAAGTAGAGATTCTCTTCAGGGTTGAAAAGACAATAATAATAGATGCAAGGGAGAGCAAAGTTTTAAGGGAGAGCAATTTTTAAATAAAAAAAAAAAAAGTGGAGAGGGGAGGGTGTGGTGGGGAAGGATATTCCACTGAATAAAAGATAACTGAAGTTCACAGTGAAATGTTTTTACTTAATGAGTGCAATACCGTTGGGGAAAAAGAATATGTATCATAGTGATTTCTATCTCTTAATAAGCTTGAGAGGAGAAACTGAAATAATAATAACAATAACAGCAGTAAATCAGAAACTAATACAACTTGTCAGGAGATGGAGGCTTTAAAAATGAACTTCACAGTCAGCTTTCAAGGATTTCAGATTTAAAAATAAAAAAGTTATGCATTTTTACTGAAAACAATATGTAAGGAAGAATCAAAACAAATGACACAGACATTCATCTCCACTTTTCAAAAATGAACACATTCATTTTATCAATAATCTCTTCATCTTGTCAAAAATTGAAGATTTTTTTTTGCAGTTTTCCATGAAAGTCTTTTCAGGTCCTACTCAATTTATATTCAATTGGTTGTATTCTAAGATATTTTGTATAAACACAGGATTTGTGAGTAAAATCTACTACTGTTTAATATTTGTAATTCATTTACAGTTAAAATGTATTCATCAGCATTAAATGTAATATATTGAAATAGTGAATCTCTGCAGCATTTTGCATTAGCCACAGTTCTTAATTCACTTTAGAGTTTTTTTCATTTTTTAATTTAATAAATGATTCTTAAAAACAAAACACTGTACTGGAACTGAGAGGAATTAACAGCATATAATTAGATCTGTGGGTTTTGTTTTGTTCTGTTTTTATGTTAGTGTGTGTGCCCCATACATATTGCCAAACATACGAAGTCTCCATTTTAAGTGTGGGGTGTGTGTATGTGTGCATGTATGCCTAAAAGGATAAATGGAGATCTAGGAGACCTTTAAGGACTTTTGAAGAAAGAAAATTTTTTTCTACTTTATTTCCTCTTATCTGCCACTTTTATTTCACTTTTAACCCTCAAAGCTAGAAGGTGAAAAAATCATTTAATATTTTCATTAAGAACAACAACAAAAAAGCTGTTAGTCCATTAAGCTTCAGAATATTTAATTATAATTCTAAATATTAAACCTATCATTTATGATTTTCTTCTTGTGTAGGCTGTTCTCTACAATGACAGATCAGTCTTAGAAAATCACCATGCTGCTTCTGCCTGGAATCTTTTCTTATCACGACCAGAATACAACTTCTTATCAAATCTTGATCATGTAGAATTTAAGCGTTTTCGTTTCTTAGTGATTGAAGCAATTCTTGCCACAGATCTCAAGAAGCATTTTGATTTCCTTGCAGAATTTAATGCCAAGGTTAGTTACATTTTAATGTCACAAATTTCACGATGGTCATGATATGCATGAATAGCAATGTTTGCATTGCTATTTGATAGCATTAATAACTTGAATTTGAAGTTTTAAATTATTTATATTTAAGTGACTCAAAAAAATCAAATATGTGTAGAACAGTTATATGTCAGTTTGTGTATCGCATAGTAGGCTTAGCAGATGCGACACACAGGACTCATGGGAGACCTCAATCATATCTCATGGTTCAGCATTCTCAAAGATAGAAAGTGACTTTGAATAAAAATGACAAAACAAAACAAATTGACAAAACAAAAACAACAACAAAAAAGAAAAACCTTAATCAAGTGTCTGTCTGTTGTGTAGAGCCTGAAAATATAATATTCATTAATAGTTTTAACTTAATTTTTAAAAACGTATGTACTCAAAACAGGTCAATGATATCAACAGTCATGGTATAGAATGGAGCAATGAAAATGATCGCTTGCTTGTCTGTCAAATATGCATAAAACTGGCAGATATTAATGGCCCAGCAAAAGTTAGAGAGCTGCATCTGAAATGGACAGAAGGCATTGTTAATGAATTTTATGAACAGGTAGGTATGGAAAGTTTTTTTTTTGTGTTGTTGTTGTTGTTTTTTTTTGTGTGTGTGTGTGTTTTTTTTTTCTTTTTTTGTTTTTAATTTGGGACAGACATACAATTCTTTACTTTAAAAATATATAGCTAAATATTATTCCTTGCCTTAAATCTTCAGGTAAAGTATTTCCACCTTCTCTTTCTGAATACTCTCAAGTAATTTTTATACTTTATATGCTAACATAATCTTTTACTTCCTATTTTCTTAGAAGCTTGAAAAAAAAATTCCCCACTAATGTTGTCCATTTTTCAGATATTAGTTTTGTTCATTCCCCACCTCTTCCTTTTAGGTTGATACTGATAAGCTAAAATAACTTCTTCCACTTTGGGAAGTTAACAGGAATGATTCCATGTCAAAGAATATTATAGAATCCACAAGACTGGAAATGTATATTCAATGAATCCATAGTGCCGAGGCAGAAGACATTAAAACTTTCAAAACCAAATATTAAATATATGCATTAGTGATTGGCATTATTAAAATGTAAATAAATGTTTACAGTGGAACTTTAATGAATAATCCTATTGTAAATAACTTAAAGTCTGAAAATTGGGTGTCTATTTTTACATCTAGAACTTCTGTAAGACCCTCCAAATATATCTTACAACATTTCTACAGTTATTTTTCTGTAGCCAATTTCCTAGGGGATTCAGTATTTATAAGGCAACAACCAGGGATTAAAATATCTTTCAGACTAGAATAATACAAGTAAACTACAAAAACACTTAGGAGACTTAAGTTTTCACTTAGTACCTCAAGTGCTTACACCTAGTGTTCTAAGTTATTCCTTTAGGAAAAAAAAATTCAAACAATCATGTCCCACAGAAATGCTAAGACAAGTTGTTATAAATCAGAGCAACTGCTCAGACTTTTTTTTTCTCATTTATAAAAATAAATACATACATATATAATATTTATATATAGATATATGTAATTTATATTGGATGTTGTGGTTCCTTTCAATCTACCCCATGCTTTTGGAGGAAGCCATTCACCAGAACGCCTTACTCTATTTGATTACTTTCCCATTTTCTCTGTTCATCAGCTTAGCAGCTGAAGTCAAATTTCTGCCTACCCTGAAGCTATCCTATAAAGGCAGAGGAATAGCAGTCCCAGTAGAACTAGATCCATACAAAGGGTATCACAGCAAAGCTGTAGGGAGGATTATGATCTGTGCAAATCTGAAAATGTCTTTATTTTTCATCATTATTTTCCTGTTTACATTTTCACTCATTTAGTCTATATTATTATTGCCTTTGACAAATAGACACAATTCATTTAATATCTATTTCGTTCCTTAAAGTTGATCTTTAAAAATGGAATTTAATTTTTTGAGAAGTTCTGTATTTTTGGTCCTTTCTTTTTCAGGGTGATGAGGAGGCAAGTCTTGGATTGCCTATAAGTCCCTTCATGGATCGCTCTTCTCCACAGCTTGCAAAACTGCAAGAATCTTTCATCACTCACATAGTTGGACCCCTTTGTAATTCCTATAATGCAGCTGGGTTGCTTCCAGGGCAATGGGTTGATGAAGAGGAGGATGCAGAAAGTAATGAAGATGATGATGGAGCACAGTCGGAGAGTGATGATGAGGAAATAGAAGACGATCTTATTTTAAGTAAGTTTCTGTATTTGAGTTTGCACACGCATTTTTTTATTTAATACATTCAGGAATAACAATGATAGTTGAAATTGTGGAGTTCAAATATTGTAGATTTTGTGATTATGCACCTTAATTTTTACTCATAATAATTTTTTGTTAATATCAGGAGACTTGCAAATAAAAAAAAAAGTCATCACTATACTTTTCCGTGTCACTGTTCAAATATTCTGAATAAGAATCTGTGTTTTTTCTCAAATTTACATCTGTTTTTCAACATGGCATTTTATATGTATGTATAAAATGTAATTACTTTGAATCCCAAAAAATCAATTAATGCTTTTAATTTTTCAGAAGCTCAAAGAAGAAAAGGTAGACGACGAATATTTTGCCAGCTAATACACCATCTAAGTGAAAATCACAAAATATGGAAGAAAGCAATTGAAGAAGAAGAAAAAAATAAAGCTGAAGGAGCTAAACTGCTGACTGAGAACTCATCTTTACCTCAAGCAGATGAAATTCAGGTTATTGAGGAAGCTGACGAAGAAGATGAACGACAGCTAGGAGAAGAAAAGACATGCTGAGAAAACTTCAGTCATGTCCAGTACAAAGATAGAAAGCTTATATCTATCTATATCTATTTTCACTGTGTTGACTTTTGCCTAACACAGTTCACTTAAAATTGAAAGGCCTTAATACTGTGAGAGGATTCTTTCTACTCCAGTGGAATCCCTATGCACTTTCGCCACACAGAATACGAAACTTTATTCAAAGATTGAGTATTGTATACCTGATGCAAAGTTCTTTATGCCTTAGTTGGTATAAAATATTCTGATATAATGCTGCCTTGCTGAAAAAGGAACTCCTGTTTTCCTTGAGGTACCTGCAATTTTTAAAAAAATTCAGTGACTTTAGTTACCAAAGTGGCAAGAACTTTTTGCTAACAAGGAAATGTTGGATGAATTCTAATATTGTAATGAGTTGTGTATTTCATGTTGTTTTTGAACATGAATAAGACAAAGTCTGTGCCTGTATGAAAACCATGTTACTGTTGCAGTGCAAGCCTGTTGTGGGGTGTCTACTTAGTGCAATAGTGTGCTTAATGTAGTCATCTCAGAGCAACTGTTCAAGGACTGTGACATAAATGCTAAATTCTGGTGTTTGTGGTTTAAAAAAAAAAAAAAGAAAAAAGAAAAAAATCAGGTGCATCTATTTCTGATGCTTTTTATTCTTGTGCATAATCTGATGTTTTATTTTTGCAGAAAATATTCAGGTTTGCAGTGGGTGTTCACAATAATTCATTGAATATAAGGCCATATCTGTTGCCTTGCTGTTTTGTGGTAGAACATTAAAAATCTGTTCAGCTACTTAAATTATTAAGAGATTTTATTCTCTAGTTAAAATGTTATATTTCCTGCCCTTTCTCAGGTTCCTGTTTAAAAACAAGTCAACCACACAATAGATTTTATCTTGCACCATTTTCTGGTATTAAATTTTAAAGTAATAAGATCGTATTTCATTTATTCTTTGTATGTAAAACTTTAGGAGAATTAAAGATTTTTTTTTTAAAAAAAGATACAAAATATTGTTTCAAAATGACTAGTGTATTTTAATGTGTCCTGCATATTTTCTTTTATCACAAACATAGCTTATATTGCCTCCAAGTGTGATGTACATCCTGAAATATGATTCTGTGAAAGCAGAATGTGAAAACTTCATGTAAGGCCTAATAGTAAGATAAATATCACTGTACTATATTACACTTTAGATAATTTAGGTTTTAAATAAGCTTAGACAATCCAAACAAATATATTTTTAGGAACACTCCCATTGGAGGACTGATTGCAAAAATAAAAAATTAGGCTGCAAGTGCATGATCACCTTATGCAAGCCACAAATAAAGCAAGCTTTAAAAGTGCATCTTTTAATACTAAACACTTACATGCTATACTGTTGAATGGAATTTTAAAAAAAAATGCACACATGTTCAAGTTGTTAAATGTATTTTAGCACATTCTTGTTTACATTTTTATCAATTGACTTGAAAAAGAGGTAACATTCCTAAGCTAACCTTGTGTAAATTCTATTGCACTATTTTACACAACTGAATTTCTGTTTTGCTCTTCAGACAGCTTAAATAACTGAGAAATATTATTATTTTTTCTATATTCCACTAATTACCTTTTTGTGGATTAACTTAGAAGACCGCTGAATTGTGCATTTGCTATTTTATATAATCAGTGCCGAAATCTGCTTTGCTGCCATTATGACTATCACTGCATTTTTTTTTTTTTTTTGTAACATGAGCAGCATTAAAAACAGATATTTCTGTCATTAATAAAGTATTGCAGTATTGAATGAGAATGTAGAGCTTAGAGATATGGTTTAGTGGAGGACTTGTTAGTGTTAGGTCAGAGGTTGGACTACTTGGAGCTCTCTTTCAGCCTAGATGATTCTGTGATTCTGTGAAGGTGACACTTATCACTCCCTTGTATTTTACATTTGGTGCTCATATATTTCCTAACAAATCATTTGAGGACTACAGAAATTATGCGTGTTTCAATATGCTATGTTTTCAGCATTTTGTGGTTAGTTTGTGTTTTCATGTTTAAAAAAAAGTGGGGGGGAGGGGGCGCACATTAATGCAGTTTAGTTTCATTCTTGCTTTTACTGACAAAAGAATGCAGATGTGCTTGTTTAAAGTTACAGTTACGGTATTTTACATGGCAATTCTCCATTTAGTTTCCATTTTTAAAAGAGCATTATTAAAAAGTATTATAAAGAGAGAATAATAAGGTAGAAATAACATTATCTTTTACTAAAGCATTGGCAGTAATTATATCTGGTGACAACATTGCCAGCAACTTTATCTTAGGTTTCCATTATATTCTTTAGAAATATGGAAGAAGTTTTTAAATTTAGGAAAAAAAAAAGAAAAAAAAAACAACAAAAAAACAACAAAACAACAACAACAAAACAAACAAAACAACAAACAACTCGGTGTTTATTAAACTAATAATAGGTATAAAATATTATGCCTACTTCCAATTAGGTATTTTCAAGTTACAATATCTTGCTTCAATATTTAGTTGTGGATGTATTCAAGAGCACCTTGAAATGTCTTATTTATGCATACATATTATGTGACTTATTGTTTCCCTAGGAGCAAATGTCACCAAAGGTATGTTCAGGGCATGTTTGTAGAAATGGATGTAGCTTTAACTGAGGCACCTTAATCTTTCAAAAATGTCAATGGAGGGTCATTTGAATGTTGATTGAGCTGTTGTCAACAATAAGATATATATCCTTATAAGACAGATCACTCTCATTCTGGTAACAGACCAGAATGAGAAAAAATTACAACTAATTTTATGCATCAGTTCACAGCCACCAAGGGATGCCTACACTGAATTTTATGCTTCTAGATAAACATTTAATGGATAACATTCTCAGTTTTAAGTGAAGTCTTTGCAACATCTTTTCTGTCAAGACAGTGTCCCACCTCCTCGTTGCCCTCTTTTGCAATGTGGGCAACGTTACTTGCTCCCATGCATACAGTGCATACAGAACTGAACTACTGAGTTTGTTTTCTGTAAAGAGCCAAGTCCTTCTACAGCTCTGGAGACCTCTGAATGTCATGGTGGTACTAAATAACCAGAGTCAAAATCAACTTGGATCATCTTCCCATGAATTATTCACAGCACATTCAGATGGTGAGTCTAGGATTCAAAATGGAAGGACAGGTGTAACATTACTTCAGGTAAGTTCAAGTTTACAAAGTTTGAGTAAATCTCTATTTGCTATATGCATAAAACGTTTTTTTTTTTTTTTTTTTTCCTGTGTACTTCTTGCGTTCAACTTTCTAATAAAAGGGATCAATTGGAGGAGAGTTCTGTCAGGTGACAAAAGTACGTTGTTCTGAGAAAAATAATTTCATTGCTCTTCTTTCAACGCCCTTTTCATTTTAAGTGAAAAGAAAGGGAATATTCTCATAGGCGTTGAAACTGACAGACATTTATCTGTCGAACACAAACAATGGCAGGTGAATCAACAAAAGGTGTTAGCAGGATTTGAGAGCTCACTTCTAGCTCTGGTGCTTCCTCCTGGGTACATATAGATGAAGGCTGGTTTATGATTCTTCTAAAAGTATACAAAGAAATTGAAGTAAACCAGTCTGGAACAAAAACGCCTGGGGCAGTACTTTCCCTTTTGTTTGAAAAAATGTTTGAAGAAAAGTGAGAGGTGCAGAATTGAAGTATCATTTGCTGATGAGTCTGAGATCAGGAATCCCAGCCTATGATACTTGAATCACCGAATTAGCTTAGGTGATGAAAATTAGGAAAGAAGTAGGCGGGGCATAAATATAATTGCACATACACATGATACATTCTTATATGGAAGAGAGACACAGTTCATAATTTCAAGTCAGTTCATTGTCTTCAAAAAATATGGAAACAGGGTATCTTTTGATATGTCATGATAATTTTCATTGTTATTAAAAATACGAGTCATACCACTAATAATAATAAAAATACAATAAAATAAATCTATAAATAAAAATACCACCAATAAAAATACAACTACCATAACTCAAATGTTGCAAATTTAAGAAAATTAATTTTTTTTTCTGTGACAAATAAATGTTAATATGTTTAGAAATGTGTGGACAAATATGAACTTGATCAAATAAGGTGTAAAAATATGATCAAGGTGGTGTTTTATTTTAATTATTTTTAATTTTATTATACATATAATTTTCCTACAGCTTTCCTCAGAATTGGTTTTGGACAACTTGCTTCCTTGTGTCTGTTCAAAGGCAAATGAGGTGATCAATTGCTTTCATTTTTGCATCGAAGAATTTTCCTTCTGATATCTCCAGAATTAAAACTTTATCTTGCTATGATAATCATACCGTGACTTTTCAGAGATGAAGTGGGCAAAAAACCACAATTGTTAACTAGTCTTAACTGATTCATATGTACTTAATAGGGTCACAAGCAATCAGTATTTTATTTTATTTTTTTCCTGTTAAATGAGAAAATAATGGCTTGTATTTCTGAGAAAACAGGAAGGAAAGCTAAGCTACAATAGGATAAACACTCCAGTGTACTTGAGTTGAAAGTTATCCTCCTGGCATAGTATATGTACTCCACACCCTCCAGCAGATGTATAACCCTTAAAGACATTTGTGTATATATACGTAACTCTTGACAAAGCCGTCTGTCTTAATGGTTTTGTTGTCCATTTCTACTCTCATTTCTCTAAGACACTTCTGGTTTGCACTTGAAATAATACTTCTGGTTGGTCTTACTTTTGTTATCTTTAATACTCCAAAATAATAGAGTAACTAGCAATTGCTTGTTTTGTTAATGATAGCATTAAGTTAAAGAAAATCATCGCAGTAAAGAAAAAGCTGTTTTTCTTGGGTACTGAGATTTAAAAGTCTGTCCAGAAAATGACTAACTTTAAATGCCATGTTGTGATATGTGCAGGATACTGAATAATGTGTTTAATGCACCTAAGGGATTGACACTTGGTTCTATGTGATACTACAACCACCCTTTAAAAAAGGGCACGTCATGATCAGAGATGTTTGACTGGAAGGTTTCTTTTGGAATCTGTACACTCTGAGTCATCTTTTGATTTCTGTACTGCAAGAGATCATAGGTGATAGCAACCGGTGTCTATGATAGGTTCTACTACCTGGCACAACATTACTAGTTGGCAGAACATTAGTATGTGTGAAACCTAAGAGAGTTAAAAGCTTATACAGAGCAGAAACTTTGTCTTGTGGTTTGCCTGAGGTTTCAGAAAAATAGAAATAGAAATGCTTAACATTAAAACAACAGAGCCTTTTAATAATGATGAGGTGGCATAGTGTTTCAAATGATTCCTATCATTCACCTTGTGATTTGTCCATCTTCTAAGTACCTTGCCAAAAAACAGGTGATGATTCACTCCTGACTCATCTCTCCAGATCAGCAGAACCCTTTGCACCTTGGATGAGATCAAAGTCTTTTCATTTTACTTATAAAGCGGGGACTAATGCTTGGCTTAAGATATATGCATTATAACAAAAATCCAAAAGGTAAGCTTAATATTGCTTATAGCAAGTGAGGAGCAGACTGCTTTCAAACTCATTTGTCACCATGCCAGTTAGGCATGAAAACTTACTCTTGTGTGGTCATTCAAACAGGCTTCTGCGTCTTTTATCATGACATTGATCCTGCTAGTGTTAATTAATCTCTGTGGTATTGTTAATTTATCTGATTCATATGCTAACAAAGGTTCCTCTCAGAGAAGTGAATAAAGAAGCACTATTATTTATCTTAGAGAATGGGTTTATAATCATTTTGTTCTACTCAATGTACATAAGGAATTACCAAAGTATTGTTTCTAATTTCATATGTCACACCCGAGGAAAAGTATGTCCATTAGATAGACTGCTGAATTCCAATACAGATCAGTGTGACCGGTCAGAAACACAGAAGACATGTCCTAAAGAGAGAAGAAGATGATTAAATGAATTCGAGAGATTTTTCTGAGTCTAGAAAAAAATCAGACTTAAGTAATTATATTCAAAGTCTTATAAGGCTGCTTCAAAGAGCAAAGTAATCAGAATAATGTTTTCAGTGTTCATAGTGTTTAGGACAAGTAGTAACAACTTTAAGTTGCAGGAAAGAAGATTCAGGCTTGAGGACTGAGAGTGTGATTCACTGAGAGATATTACCTTAGTGTACAAAGGAAGTCTTATAAACAGCTCTGAGAAAAAAATATATTGCCTGGGTCAGATGAGCGAACTGTATAACTTACTGACCTTATTTCTGGACCTATATGCTAAATACTAGAACTAGAAATAGGATCTCATGTGAATCACTTTAAGGACTAATAAGAAAATGTGCACAATCTTAGAAATATGACAAATACCAACGTTCAAAAAACAGGAATTGGAAGTGTCTACTGACTCAGTGGAACTGTCTACTAATTTTGACTGTACTTTAAAAGAGAAATATATGTAAAATATAATGGGAGAAGATCTGGATTCCTTGAGGATCTTTAAAAAAAACAACTCTTATGCTCCCATGAAGAACAATTAAATGAACTTCCTTACCTATACAGGCACGAGATATCTCATAATTACCTAGGTTTCTCCTGGAAAAATTAGACCAATTTAGTTCTGCTGTGGTGCGTGTTCACGACAAGCATTATTTTAACTGAGTTTATTGTGCAAGTTGAAGACAACCAAAGGGAAGTTGGACTCCCTAAAACTGAATGTGTGTAAAGAAAGTAAACTTTGCTTTAGAATAACTGGAATTCTTTAAGGTGTTTTATCAATAGTGATTCTATTACTTCATTTGCATTCTTTATTGATATGAAATCCTACCTGCATTACCCATATTGGTGAAGGACCTGAACAATATTTGAGTCATCTTTTATTGCCTCATTTTAGTAAGAGCATAAGAGTATTCAGTGTGGACCCTGTTGTCTAGATACTAGCAGTGGGATTAATGTGGTTAAGCATACTAACAAATTAAGTGTCATGTAAAAAGCTCTTTACATATGTTACTTTATATGTACATTACTATATATAATGTATATATGTAATCTCTTTTCATGCTTTTTACAAGTAATAGTTTATACAAATTAAGGATATTTCTTTTAAGATTTTTTAGTACTACCCTGGACGAGCAAGTCAGCAGTTAAAAACAGCAAGGGAAAAATAGTAACTGTATTATGTTTCCTGTTGTATTACTATAGGCTGTTATAAATCACATGTAAAATGTTGGGCAAGCAGCCATCTGCTGCAGTAATAGTAAACTATTGGATTAGATTGCACATTCCTGATTTGCTCCATTATTGTAATAGATTTAATCTATTTGTAATGTTACTTATTCAGAAGAACGTAGCAAACGTAATGTCTCCTGAATTCTGGCAGTCTTCCTAAGAAATGACCACTGTGAGTATGGGTTCTGCCTAATTCTAATCACATTGACATCAAGATAGTTGACAGCCTTCAGAAATATCTAAAAGGATAAACCTAGAAATGGAACAATCTAGTGATCCTCAAATTGTATGAAGGACAGAATAAGGTGTAATTTTTCCAGAAGTTTAATTTGATCTTGATTAGACAAAGGCTTCAAATTATGAAGCCCAATGCCTAAACAACACCTCCGATATCTAATTGCTATGAAAGTCTATGTCTGTACCTTTAAAGATCAATTTATCCTGAGAATTTGTCCTCACTATGCAGGCAACCACAGAATCCAATTATGACATACCAAATCAAGAAACAGTTTGCTTGATATGTAAACTCAGGCTGCTTTAACACTTGAATAACTAGTAGAAATATGGAATTCAGAATGAACAGTACACTTTAAAAAGGTGATGATTGAGATGGGAGATTATTGTGACTACAGTTTACACCTCATGCTGAAGGCAATTCAAATTATAAGCAGAGAACAGGAGAAATGTCTGATAACTGATTTTAAAATTTCTATAACTATCCAGGGATATCCTCACTGTTAGTTAGATATCTAATTCTTCATCTACAGCAGTTTCAATGTATTCACCTGCTTCCTAGCTCAAAGATATTTCAGCTTGACTTCTCTTTCTGTTCTTTCCTACTAACTGAAGAGATCTTTTATCAACTTTTTCTCTCTGTATAGATGGCGGTAGACTGTAATCAGGTCACTTAATCACGTGTTTGATAAATGAAGCAAATGAATTGTCTTGAATGTATGACTAGCCAATATGTTCTACAGTACATTTCTGTGGTGTATATTCTGGAAACATGCTTGAGCCCCCAATTTATCCATAAGCTGTCAAACAGTGCCCATATATCACCAAGTCTGAAATAATAAATCATGCTGATTTGGAACCATATTGGCTTAGACACAGTGCTACCCTCATATGATCACATAGTATTTGGTCAGCTCATAAATAAGTAGAAGTACCTTGCAGCAAGCCAGAATATACAGCATAAGCACATTCTAAGTTATTCTTACAGCATTATAGGAACACAGCCACATTTTAAACACTCCTTTAAATATAGACAACAGATCAGGACAGTATTTGAGGAATGCTTGTGCCAGCATCAAATATATATGTGGCTTCTGTATCCTCACTCAATATTCTGTCAACGCAAGATCTTTTGGCTGCAGAGTTAAAGTGCATGTTTACCTATCCACCATGAATCCGAACCTCTTTTAAGAATTATAGCATTACAATATGGATTACACTGTAAGGTATGAAATACAGCAAATTGACAGTGGAGTAAGTGATAGAAACAGAACCTGGAATCAGCAAAGTTGAAGGATTAGGAGTTCTTAATGGGTATAGAAATTTGAACATGACATGAACAACAACAGAACATAAACAACCCCAAAACAATACCCACCAAACCCTTTCAGTAATACTGACCATTCCTTAAAGGGAATAATGTAAGTATTAAGAATGCAACAATGCTAGTAAAAATGATGAAAAGATAAACTATGCAGGAAGTACTTGGTCTGCATTTGGGGAAAAAAAAATTAACCAATGTATTTTTAACACAAAATAAATGCTTTAATACCAAAAGAATGATAAATAGCAGGTAGTTATGCTACATATTTCCACTCTAAAACATTCACTGGGGAATTCTCAGCACCTAGCTGTCTATTCATGTTCATTACAATTCAGTCTTGGTGTAACGGGGAAATAGCAGAGGACTGGAAAAACTAATATGTCAATATTTCAAATGATTAAATTGGATGATTAGGATAATTCTAAGTCAGATACCTGAGGGAAAATAATAATAATAAAAAAAGTTGATACTGAATGAAACATAACTAATGCTATAGAGAAGATAGTTTGTCAGATGTATTTGATTGTTTGAACGAGACTGTAAATTGGCAGATAATCATAACAGTTCTCATTAATATTCTAAGGCTTTTATAAGGTATTTTGATTTAGAAACCAGAATGGCACATAATCAATACAGTTCTCATTAAATGGATTTAAGACCAGCCAAGAATTATTTCTCAAAGGGAAAAGGGAATTATCACTGGCCAGCTGTGTTTTCAGTGTAGCCCTACAAGAAATACCTCTTGATTATTTTGTAACCCCTCCCCCCTTCAATTTAGATTATTTGAAACACGTTCTAACCAAATATCAAGCAGCAAAACTCTAGCTGTGAGTGGGTATCAGAATTCCCATAAGTCCAGAACTGTAGCTCTGAAAACTCTTTTTTCCATTCCATTTTTCTGCATGCTAAAGGGACCTACATTTTGTAGATCACACTATTTTTACATAAACACTTCAGAAGTATCCACCATCTACTCACGCTGACAACAGAAAAGTCTCAGTTTTAACTGTATTAAGAACCTCAGCAGCTGTCTCATCCCTATACACCCTGTATGCCAAAATCTTAGGAGCAGATTGTTTGCAACTTCCATGGTGTGTCAAATACACAGCAAGAAGGCTGACACCTCTTTTTTTTTTTTCTTTTTTTTTTTTTTTTTTTCTTTAGAAATCTTATATCTCTACAGAAAAGCAGTTGGTCAGCAAGAGGATTTGATAGTCTTCCTTCCCTCTTCAGAGCACCAGAAATACGCATTTCAGATGATCCCTGTGGGACACGTGAGTCTGACTACCCTCTGACAGGGTAAGTAATTTAATTTGGACCTGCTGCATTTTAAGTCAACAGACTATTATATAAGTGGACTGTCATTACCTCTATTTGACCTTCCTCTTTTGTTATCTCCAAAGAAAGGAAGCATTTCTACTCAGTATAAGCCAGAAACATCAAGTGAGAAGAAAAATGACAAATTCCTGCCTTTGAACTTTCCCACAGCTCCGAGTCAAAGCAAAAGCTGCATAAACAGCAAGCCTAATACTCAGCCATGTTCATAAATAGCTGTTTGCTCAGTGTGTGTTTTTCACTGAACTCTATTCTGAAGTCCCACTACTCCCCACACAATGCAGACTTGTGCACCACATTCAGAGTATCAGGTTCTCCTGTAGGACCTGTGTTCTAAGTTTATGTCTACCAATAACCATAAAGCAATAGCTGTCAAACAGAATCAAAAATGAGGCTGGTAGAAGTAGTTTTTGGGCTTACAGCTTGTGTTTAAAATCCATTTAAATACTTGTTTCTCCTTACCCTACTCTATTGCCCCTCCTCAAAAAAAAAAAAAAAAAAGTCTCTTTTCTTGTCAGTCTCATTATCAGCTTATTTTCTTGACTTATAGCATATTTGCATGTGGCAATGGTAACACAAATACTTTTTTCTAGACTACTTAGGAAGAGCTTAATGATTACATAATGCTTTGTGTAGGGAGGCAGTGGAGGACCCGTGTCTGGAAATGCAATAAACTGGCAAAGAAGATTGCTGTAACTGTCATGAGCATGGGAATAATGGAACACTTTGCGTATGTTACTAAATGAGAAACAAGCCATAAAAGATCTTAAAAGTGAATTCACACAGTTATCGGACTCACTAGAAAATGAAGACCAACTAGGAAGATTGGGCAAGGAGAAGTAATGAAGAAAACGTTTTAATTGTCAATTTGTTTGTCAAGGCTGGAAATAATAGTTTTTTTTTTTTTTTTTTTTTTTTTTATTACATACAGTTAAATAGGTATCTTTAAAACCTTTTTAGCAATGTAAATGTAATTGAGAATTATAAAGAACTGCTTTGCTGGAATAGTGTGTATGGGATTTCTATAGATAAATCGCAGCATAAAAAATTTGGAGCAATATACTACATGTTTATAAAAATATCCTCTCAAGTAAAATAGCTTGCAAAGAAATATTTTTTAAAAAATATGGAGTGAAAATATCAACTTTAGACACAGGATGTGCTGTATGTTTTTGCTTTTTTACATATATATGAAAACAAAGTAGAAAAAAAAAACAAACACATAAACTTGTGTACAAATACATGTAGCCACAGTTTAAGTTCTTAAATTTTTTTGTTCTTCCAACATGAATACATTTAGACATAGAAGGCAAGTGGTTCCTCAGCTGTAACTTGGAGCATTTTATTCCACCTGACAGTCTAGATACTTCTCTTCATCGTCGTTCTGCACAAATGAGGTATGGCTGTGGTTGTAATGTCATGCCTAACCTCGGTTTGAGATCTGGAATCACACCATGAGGAAAACACAGATGAAATCGTTGTAGTAATGAAGTGAAAAACAAAAACATTTCCATTCGAGCTAGCTGTTCTCCAAGACAATGTCTTCTTCCTGGATTGGAAAAAAAGTGTTTGAAAAAAAACACTTTAAACATTAATTAATTAATGTTTAAACATAAACTGAATAAGAATGGTCATTTCTATTCTAAGGGAAATAGTGGTTTTGTAAGACAGATGAATGGATAACAAAACATAGAAGTAATAAGGTAGAATAATCAAAACAAAACAACAAAAAAAAATACCACACCATAACCATAATAAAATATGTAATAAAGATAGAATTCATTACATCTAACTTTAGCCATGTAGAAGTTGTGCATCTAGTCCAAGAAAATTGTCTTGGCTCCATTTATTTCTTGGAGAAAGTGTATCTCAGATTGTAAAGTAAGTAATCCTCTACACAGGGTACGTCTTTTTATGGACTGCAGCTAGGCAGTAAGCTTATGCTAAACAAGTAATTTTTAGGTTGCTAATTATATGAGAGGTAAATGGTCCCCCTTTAGAAGCACCATATGATGCCTATAAAGATAACTTAGGACTCCAAGAATATTTCCTTGGGGGCAGAAAGCAGTGTTATAATCTGACCCCCAAGGTAATTTGGAATAATACCTGCAATTTCTGGTGCTGACCGAAGTGCTGAAATTTGAAAACAGGGTGTGCAAATCACCTGTATGCAACGAATTCAACAGCAAGTGACTATCTCCATTAATCATGTAACAAAGAGCATTTAGGTACTACAATGATATGATGTATATAGACTCCCCAGTTAAGGATACTATGCAGTCTCTTTTGTTAGTTTATATAATAATAAGGGTATTATTCAAAAATCTGCTATGTCCAGAATGCATGATATTTAATATAGCTTTAAAATAGCTGTTTCATCAGAACTGTGGACATTTTATATCATGCTGTCCATTCCTGATTAATTGCTATAAATTCCGTGCTGTACATTCCTAGATTTATGAAAAGGAACAGTTGAAGCAATGGCTCATACCTAGTGAAAAAGGAACAAATGCATCTTTTTTGACAAACTGCCCACTGCTGTCCAAAAACCTCTCTGGAGAAAATACTTCTGGGTTGCTCCAGTATTTTTCATCAAAATGTACAGAGTAGAGGTTTGTAATGACTGTAGTGCCTTCAGGAATAGAGTAACCACGCACGACAGTATCTTTAGAAGTTGCGTGAAAAATACCTAGCGGAACTATGTTACAGAATCGCAGAACTTCATGTAGAACAGCCTCAGTGTATGGCATTTTACATTTCTCTTCTAAAGAAGGCATTTTGTTTGGGCCAATGACCAAATCGATTTCTTTTTGAACTTGCCCTGTTAGGAAAAGGAATAAAAGCAAGTTGTTTATTGAATAATATTCTGCATATTTTCTAGCTTAAAAACATACTTTTAAAAGAATACTGAAATATTAAATACCTTATACAAAATATAGTAGCTTATAAGCATTTAGACTCTTGTTTTCTTCCTCTAGCTAGTAGGAATTCTTAGCATATATACCAGTAATCTTCATTTAAAGAGCAACTATTAAAAAGTGAAAATATGCTTTGACATACTCTTTTTCACTTGGGATACCTTTATTTCTGGAGCTCTTCAAAATGAAGGAAACAAGCATGACACTGCAAAGATAATGTACTTGAGTAATGTACTAGAGTACCTGAGTGGACATAAATAACACTGAAATTACCTACTTAAGATTTCATTTGTATAATTCTGCTGATTCTTTGAAATTGTCATAGTGTAAAGTCATTTACTCTTGAAATGAAAATAACTCTCATTGTAGCATATCAGGTAAGAGGGACAGCTATAGCTAGATTCTGAATTTAACTGAAAAGGAACAAATTCAATCAGTCTCTGTTTTTAAGTTATTTGAAAAATTAACTTAACAGGCATAAGGTCATTATTTAAATAATCTCAAAGGCATCCAGACCTCTTTTCTTCCCTCCCCCCCACAATACACCTTTTTTGTTGAAACTGTCAAAAAGCTCCAAACTAAAACAAAACTGATTTATTTTATTTTATTTTATTTTTTACAGTTCATGTGGGATTGATAGTAAAAATCTGGGAAATGACAGAAAAATTCTACCAGAATGACCAGGTTCTTCAACCTGAAGTGACAACATTTCACATAAAAATACAAAGCTGAGAAGCAGCTTAGTGAAAATACATTCTGTAATGCCGTGATGTATAAGTATACATCATGATACATTGTAATAAGGTAATAGCAATCTTTACTTTTACGCAGGTGAACTGAATTTGAATTCTGAATCAGTAACTTTATATCATAAGATCTGCAATCAGAAGATTATTTCAGGTAAATGGATCTCTACAAAACTCTAATGTTATGTAGAGATAAAACTACGTTTTCCTGATCTCTATTGAATGAGTATCTTGGTCAGCTCTTAACAGAGGAGTAAGGATGTTCTTAGTTAACATTATCCTATCGATTACTTATGGCACTCAATATACTGTTTTTTCAGCTAAATATAGAGAATTTATATATGCAACCTAAACCTTAAGTATCCTTAATCAGATAATATATTTTTAAATTTTATTGAATGTTTTTTCTTTTTTTTTTTTGGTAGACTTTCTAGTTTTACTATGTCGAGCATAAAGATGAATCAGTGGAACTTAGAAGCATATAAGCAATATTTATTTTTTTAGACCCTTCTGTTTTAAAACCTCTGAAGTATGCTTCTTGTTTAAAAATAGCAATCTTAGTTTTAAGCTCCCACAAAATAATATTAGTTGTACTCAGTGAACTGAAAGTAGGTATTTCTCCTTAGAATGTCTATCAAAGTTTTTACAAAAAACATTTCAAGTCCTGCTACAGCTTACTTTTAATCCTAAACTAGAAGATGAAAATTGCCTGATTTTTAATCTTTAACCAGTTACCTCATGTTCAATGAATTAATCAGCTAACTAAAATCATTGAACAAATGAAAATAAGAAAATATGTAAGAAATTATGGCTGTAAGAAGACATTGAGAAAACTTTAGTTCTACTTAACCAAATATTTTACCCAGCTCAATGAATATGAAACCAAAAACAATTATCGTAACAGCAATAAAAAAAAAAAACTTTGGCATCAATTTTCTATATTTAATCTGAATGCTTTTTACTGTTTATTGAAAGTCAGGTCTTGACATATGTTTTCATTGTTACATATTTTAATGTTCAGTGTGTTTTTTAAATAGAGCTGTATTTGCCTTAAATATAAAAGTTTATCAAATTTAAAAAGAATAATTATGTTTTGTCCACTTTATTTAAATTTTAAAAATATATATATTATATAGCTGAGAAAATGAGAAGGTGCAGTTATATACCCACTACCATGAGAACATTATCTTTCATTTACAACGATATCTGGCTCCTATGCAGAACTTAACATCCTTATAGACATGGGTAGTGTTTCATCCCTAATCTAAAATAATGGTGTTCAAATTGATGTTAGAGCAATATTATTTGGTCAAAGCATAAATAGTAACTTTCCAAGTTTGAGTCATCTAGGCTGCTTTTTCTCAAAATACTAAAAGTCCCTAGCTGAACTTAGCACTTCTAAGATTTTGATAGGAAAAGCAAAACTGTAAGCAGTGAAACAAGAAGTGTTACTACTCACTTCTAATATACAAACTTCTACACAAAGTGGCTGGGCTGATACTCAAACATCTAGTGCTGCCTTACTTCAGAATGTCTGTAACATATCTTATATTTTTGAAATGCTTTTTTTCTTTCTTCTAGAAGTATAAATATACTCGTCTGTGACACCTACATCTATTTTGAGTGGAGGCACTTAAGGATAAATGAAATTGTACCTAAGCAGTTATCCAAAACATTTTTGCTGATGTTTTTACATTGTATTTATTTAGTTTATTATTTTTATACATATTTGCATTTCTTTATTATTTTACTACATAGACCTAGTGCACCTGCCAACCAATATTAAGCACCATAATGCTAAATTTAAATATATTAGAAATAATTTATGGAAAAAAAATCAAAGCTCCATAAAAAGTTTTAAAACAAAATTTAATAATAGAATCTAAGATGCTATCATCAATACTATCAATGCTTCAATTTTGATATCTTCATCTGCAAATAAACTCAGCTTTGCACATCTGTCCATAGCATATTTGGAAAATGATGAAGTACAGTAATATATACAAACCTTCATTTTTAGTTACAAGTATGGATAACTTCACTATTTTGAAAAAGCATTTTAAATCGGCAATTGGAAAGTGTATCAGTTCCTCAAAATATCAGCATTCTTACCTTGAATGTGTGGATAAAGAGCCATAAATAACACTGCCCATCTTAAAACATTTGTTGTGGTTTCTGTCCCAGCTATGATGAGTTCTCCAACAGAGAAAATTAAGTTTTCTCTTGAATATGTAGATTCTGGATCATTTTCATTGCAGTCCATCTCATCTAAATATGCATCTACAAAATGTCGAGGTGACTGAGGCTTCCTATTTTCAGAGACACGTTCAATAAGCTCATGAAGAAAGTCATAGACTTCAGCTGCATTTTTAAACAGCTGCTGGTGTTTCCCAAATGGCAAGATACCAATCCACGGAAAAGCATTATATAAAAATACGGAAGCGCTAGCAGCTAATTCAATATTTTCACTAAAAATCTCAATCATGTGCTGAAATTCAGTATCTTCATATGTAAAACGTTCTCCAAAAATAATCAGATTAGTGATGTTTGAAACGGCATTTGTTATCAAGTGCTTAAGATCAAATGGTCTGCCTTTGTATGTATCAATGGCATCAAGAAAAAACACAGATTCTTCAGAAATTTTGTGTTCAAAAGATCTTTGACCATATCCAAAAATTCGAAAGGTATTTACAGCTAATTTGCGATGCTCTGTCCATCCTCTGCCATATTTACTGTTCAGTAAGCCTGAAAAAATATTTTGACACAGTATTTTATGCAGTGCTTTATTTTTCCCCCATAAGATGATAGAATTATTTAACATATCAATCCACTCTAAGAGTATATTACTATCGATAGAATGAACCATTAAATGATTACTGAAACAATCTCTCTGCCTCAAAGTTGAATTAAACTTGCCTAAGCTACTCCTGACAAACATTTGCCTAACCTATGCAAGCAGGTTAACAGACATTGTATCCTTATGTAGAGGCATATCTGATCTGTTTGGAAACATTCTGTGTTTGTGAAAATTTGGACTAAGATAGAACAGCTGCTATGGGTACTTTCACACAGCAAAATGCAACGCAACTATAATGACAACAGGTACACCAAGAGTATTTTGATACCCATCAAGACAAAAAACATTTTAGCAATCAAAACACAAGCCCTTCTGGGACCTAACACATATACTAACACGTAGTAAAGCCCATATCTTCCTTTCTTCACTGAAGTTCTCACTCACTTATTATTAAAGTAGCATATCCTATAAACAAAAGTTAAGAAGTGAAATTGGTAATAAAAAAATCAAAAAGATCCTTCCTATTAAACTTGAATTCAAATACTGAATATTATCAAAGCTATCTTTTATCAGAGTTCTTCTTCTGACAAACATCTTTGAAGACAACACAGCTCCTGAATGTTAATTAAGATACTCAAGTTAAACACAGTAAAGTTAATTAAGCCCTCTAAGCAAAGAAAAAAAAAGAATACTGAACTAAGGAAGGAACAGGGTACAATTTTTAATGATGTGGCTGAAATCTGTGTAAAGCAACGAAAAACAGCTATTACAAAACAGATGTTACTAAGCCAAGCATAAAAGACAGAAAACAAAAACAAACAAACAAACAAAAAACACAAAATTGAATCACCAAGGAGAAATACTGACCTATTTAACCACAGAACGTAAGGTTCTGCTGCAGCTCTTAAACTCCTCAAATTCCTTAAGTTCCTCATACAACTTTATTTGAATGTTAGAGGCCCATCTAATATAGATCTTAATAGGAAGGCCACAGAAATCATATTTGCCTACTTAAAAGGCCCAAGTCTACACAAAAGACAAGATGTAACAAAATACGTTCCTCAAATGTATTTGAAGAGTTCTAATAATGGGTAAAACATGTCCTAAACATGTCCTAAACAATTTGAAGAGTTCTAATAATGGGTACTAAGTTTAGCTACTTAAGAAGATGTTTTCACTACTCATAGCCAAATAATAAACTAAGAGATGCTTCAAACTCAGGATCACCGGGAACAGAGAAAATGGCTCAGAAACTGATAGTAACCGAGTGGGGAGGAGAGAGCATGGAGACAAAAAAATGAAACACATTTTGCTATGGAATTTAGTCCAAGAATGACAATCCTTTCCAGATATCTTAAGCATTAAGTGTTTCATGAAAAAAAAAGAAAGCGTTTCATGAGATTTAAAAAAACAAACAAAAAAGTGGAGAAAACAGCTAATGCACATGTTTATGTGATCATAAACACAAATGAAGTCTAATGGACAAAAACTGCATTTCTGTTTGAAGACACTAGCACTTACCTCCCATGTTTGTCAACTTCTTAAACAAGGGAAGAGATGGTCTATCTGCAAAAATTTCGCTTTGATGAACAAGGCATTCTTTTACTGCATCATAGCCATTCAGCACAATAGCAGATATACCACCCAGATCAAGGCTGAAAATCTGTGGAGAAAAAAATAATAAATGCTATTACAAGCAAATCTTAAGAACAAATAACGAAAGCAAGCAAAACAAGTAATGAAAAAGTGAAACAATGTTAAACGTCAATGGAAAATACAATCTTCATAAATATAATAATAACTTCAGTAGGGCATATAGGTAACCAGAGAGTTCTGCTAGTGATACAATAGTGGCATCATAGAGTTTGTTGTGAGCTGGTTTACTCTGTCAAACGATATAGTAAATTAGCCCACGCTACACTCTGCTTTGCAGTGCACCTAATGTGACGAGACCTCCACAGTAAGGACCAGGGATGCTTTTATATAGTCATTACAAAAATGTGAGTCAGGTACCACAATGTATGTAATTCAGAAAAAAAAAATCTTTTCCCCTAACATTAGTAGGCATAAGGTATATCTTCTATAAAAGACCTAGAGATAAAATATTTGTATTGGCTACTTCCTTAATTTGGTGAGACTATTTCCACAGAAGGCAGGGAAGTCTCACTGTTGTTAGCTGTTTCTCCTCCCTTCCTTAGTAAAGGTAAATTCCAGTAGCTTAATTTGGTTATGGACGTTGTGACAGAAGCTACAAGTTATCGCAAAGACTTCCATCGCTCTGCAGTAGCAGATGTAGAAGTGGTGTCAGTTGTGAAAACAACCAAGCTGCATCTAGTCCTTTCTGTCTCTGAAACTGGACACCAGCTTACTTTGCACAGGCTCCCCAAGACCCATCAGATGACAGATGTGAGAGCCATGATGACAGCCAACAAATGATAGCATAGCCCAGCTAGTCCCATCACCTGTTTCCAGAAGTGGTCAGCACTAGATGCTTTGGAGAAAGGTGCAATACATCCTGCAGAAGGCACATACAGGATAAACAAAATGAAAAATTTATCCTACGGTTCAAAAAATTTAAAATGAGGCTAAACTCTGAAGACTAAAATTCTATATCCCTTTCCATACTTTTCTGAGCATTATAAATCACGTATTTTTTACTTTCACAAATCCTTATTTTTTCTTTATCTCAGCATGGTTGGACACCATTATATGAAGAATTAAGGAGCACTAGTCTAGTAATGCATTCTGTGAAGACTATTTCATTTTAGCAAACTTGAATTTTTCACTGCTACAAATGCTCTTTTTATGTGACGAGAAGAAACTCGTCGTATACTTCTTGAGAGCATCTGTCATTTTTGCATACTGTAGTCATAGCTTATTTATTATGCTTCCTTGAATACAAAATGTCATTTTAAAAAAGATCATTTATTTTTTTTATAAAAGATCATTTTGTCGATCTTTTTCAGAGCTCCCCATATCCTGATCTGCCTCCTTCAAGCGCCCCCAGATTCTGCAGGATCTTTGGCAACAGCAGGGGCACAGAACTGCAGGCAGCATTACAGGCAAGTGGAAACCTGAGCTTATTTAACGATGTATTTTCCTTCCTATTTCTAATCCGTTCAGGTGAATGCTTTCCTTGAAACACTTTTACTTTTTCCTTTTGCCAAAACGAAAGAAAGAAATGAGGAGATGCCCCTATCCTTTTGTTTCTCCCATTGATGTCCCGCTAGGAGATCAATTTTTTTTTTTTTTTTTCCATGAAGCGTGTAAGAACAGACTGGTAGGAAACAGCTGAGAAACAACAAAGCACCCCCCTGCCTATGCACATAAACTGCAAGCAGATACCCGACTATCCCCCTAGAGGCCCTTCCCAGCAGCGCCCCCCTAGCCCGTGCCCCGCCGGGGATGCTCCCGGGGCCGCTGCCCGCCAGGGGGAGCCGCGCTCCCATCCCGCAGCGCGGCCCCGCTCCCTGCCCCCGGCCCTAACCCCGGTCCCGGTCCCGGTCCCGGTACCTGCCCGTGGATGTGGCTCTGCCGCCTCATGTAGACGTGCGGCTGCTCCGCGCCCAGGGCGTGGATGTTGCCGATGAGGGGCAGCCCCGCGGGGCCGGGGGGGAAGCCGGGCGGCCGCCGCTGCTTCAGCAGCTGCCGCACCACCAGCGCGGCCAGCAGCGCCAGCGGCAGCAGCAGCAGCAGCAGCGGCGGTGGCAGCAGCCGCCCTCCGCCCTCTCCCGGCCCCGCGTCCCCCGCCGCCGCCCGCATCTCGCCGCTTCCTCCTGCCGCCGTCCGGCCCCGTCCCGTCCCGTCGCGTCCCGTCCCGTCCCATCCCGCCGCCCCATTGGGCTGATTGGCCCTCGGCGGCGCCGCCCCACGCGTCAGCCGGCCCCGGAGCCGCGGAGCGCAACGGAGCGGAGCGGGGGCACCCGGCGGACCCGGGGGCGCGGGGGGCGGCTCGGAGGGAGGCTGCGGTCCCGCCGCGGTGCGCACCCGAGTGGGATGAAGGTGCCCTCGCTGCTCGAGGGTGCCTCCGTGCGCACACCTGCGACAGCAACAGCCGCTTATGTGGCGCCGGGGAAGCAAAATCCCACGGCTGGGGGTGTTTTCCCCCATCCCGGGGTAGCTGCGCGCTGGGGGAAGGCCCCCGGTAGCTAACGAGCCAGCGCGGTTGCTGCTCAGCGGGACCATACCTCGGGAAAGGGGGCTGGAAGAGCACGGGATCGCTTAATGCAGAGCTAAGAAAGCAAACCCGACGTGCGACGTAACAGCCTGCCCAGAGAGTTCATAGAAAACTCCCCTTTGTTTCCACTCACGCTGATTTTCCTATTCCATCAGTGCAACTTTACACTGGCAGTAAACCTTAGGCACAACAGAAGGATTGCTGCAGGGTTATAATTTCTATACCGTGTGTTCCCAGCTCAATCTTTCTTCCTTTCTTCCTAATTTAGTTTCTTTTTGTAGATTTGTAAGAATTCTGCCATCTCAAATGATAAAGAATTTATACCCATGTACTTAATTACAATTCATAACATTACAGATCAAATACGTACTTGATAATCTAACTATTCAATGCTTAATTCTCAGTACGCTTCTGTGATGGGACATTCTGTTTCAAATGTGGCATTTGTGACCTGAGAGTACATGGCACGAAAGCTGAGGAGGGATATGTTGCTCAGAAGGCAGGTGGTGAAGAAATCAAACATAGCAAAGGCCACTGCTCTGCGGACACAGAGAGGAGGTAAGAACTGTGGCTGGAATGGGGAACAAGGAGGGGAGCTGGGAAGTGACCAAGTACAGTGTTTTGGCTGCAAGAAAGCAGCGAGGCTTTATGGCAATCAGACAGGCTACCTAGGTGCTTGCTGAATAGGGCACAACACTATAAAGTCTAATAGGAGAACAAGATTTAGAGACGGTCCTTGCTCATAATTGCCTGGGATGGGCAGACTGAGAAGGAAAGATAAATGTCACTTAGGTACTACAGAACAATATGCCAGTAACTTTTATTGAAGGTAAGTGCAGCAATGCTGATCCAGTTTTCTCAGCCAGACTTGCTGATGCCTGTGTGTTGTCATGTGCTGAAGGCTGGATGGGGGCTTGACCAAACTCTGTGCTGGTTTCCATGGGTCAGTACAGTGAAAGACTCTGATTTTTGGGTAAATCTTCATGCAATGAGAAGTCAGTTCCACAGGCCTCAGCACCTTTCTCAGCCCTAGCTGTAAAATGCCTGTAAAATGTGTTTTAATGACAGCCTTCCATACCAAAATTTCATCCAGTTTCTCAGGATACAAAGAAGTGGTTTGAGCACTGTTGGAAATTTATTTTTTCATTCCACTTATTTATTTGTCCTTCCTTTCAATATGATACTGCCTGGTGTCTTGAATTATTTTGGCCATATCTGCAAAAATGTCAGCATTTCAAGGTCAGAGGCCTAAGATTTCTCACAAGAGGGCAAGAAATTCAGCCTCAGCTTGGCTCCAGCCAGAGGCAGAATGAGGAGAAATGGCCAAGGATTAAAATTCACTGTGCTTGAGCAGCTGTTCTGAAGCATGTGAACTCAAATGGATAGATTCAAACATACTTAAGTGCATACATTTAAAAAAAAATAATAAAAATGGAGGTCTCCAAACGCTTTTGCTCGGCAAATTCAGGTGAACAGAGCTACACAGACTGGTTGATCAGAAAAACAAACTTCAAAATTGTGGGAGAAATGCTTATTCACTGCCTACAGACAATTACACAGGGCTAACTTGCAAAATGAAAATGATATTGATTTTCATGGGAGTAAAAACATTAATATGCCAAACACACCATGCAATTATATAGTGTATAATTATGTGGTGTCATCACAATCTCAGTTACAAGGAGGATCATGATTTCCACAGCATCTGTGTCAGAAAAGAAAAGACAGGTGATTGATAATTTTGGCAGCAAGCATTCTGAAGAGGAAACAAAACCTTAGGAAAGACCTAAGAAGAGAAATAAAAAAAAGCATACTGAAGAAAAAGGCTAAATGTTTGGCTGTAAATCAAGAAATAGACTTTAATTAGACTTTCCACCTGGGGGAGGGTGATGAACAAGTGGAAAGCTTGCGGGTGAGGATTAAGGGGCAGGCTGGTATAGGTGACACTGTTGTGGGGGTGTAATACAGGTCACCAGATCAGGACGATGAGGTCGATGAGGCCTTCTACAAGCAGCTGGAAGTAGCCTCGCGATCCCAGGTGCTGGTTCTCATGGGGACTTCAATTATCCAGATATCTGTTGGGAAAGGCCCCGCACATGCAGTCCAAATGGTTCCTTCAATGTGTTGAAGATAATTTTGTGATGCAGGTGGTGGAGGAACCGACAAGGCAGGGGGTGCTTCTGGACCTTGTTCTTACCAACAGGGATGGGCTTATTAGGGATGTGAAGTTTGGGATGCAATGACCATGAGATGGTGGAGTTCAAGATCAAATTTGGTGGAAGAAGTAAGGCAAAAAGTAGGATTGCTACCCTGGATTTTAAGAGAGCCAGCCTTGACCTACTTGGGGGTATCTTATGGCTAGATTGCTAGAAGGCAAGGGTGCTTGTGAGAGCTGGGCAACATTTAAACAGCACTTCTTCCAAGCTCAGGATCGGTGCATCCCAAAGAGTAGGAAATCTGGGGAGGGGGTCAGGAGACCTGTGTGGCTTAGCAAAAGGAAGAGGAAGGTCAATGAAATGTGGAAAAAGGGCCTGTCCTCTTGAGAGGAGTATAGGAGTGTTTTCAGGGCCTGCAGGGTTGCGACAAGGAAGGCTAAAGCCCACCTAGAGATGAGGCTTTGAGGCTTGCAAAAGAGATAAAAGATAATAAGAAGGTTTTTTTTTGTTTGTTTGTTTGTTTGTTTTTTGTTTTTTTAAGTATGTAAACTGTAAAAGTAAGACTAGGGATAATGTGGGATGTGGGTCCCCTGCTGAACGAGGGGGGTGTCCTGGTAACTGGGGACGCTGAGAAGTCGGAGATACTGAATGCTTTCTTTGCTTTGGTCTTTATTTCAAAGACTTCCCCCCCGGGACTCCTTGACCCTGGAGGGGGGAGAAAGAGTCTGGGAAGTGGAGATCTCCCCCTTGGTTGACAAGGGAGTGGTTCGGGAGCATCTGAGTGGGCTCAACGCACACAAATCCATGTGTCCCGATGAGATGCATCCATTGTGCTGAGGGAGTTAGCGGAGGTAATCACCAAACCGTTCTCTATCATCTTTGAAAGATCTTGGAGAACAGGAGAGGTGCGTGAAGACTGGATGACAGCCAATGTCACTCTGGTCTTCAAGAAGGGCAAGAAGGAGGATCCAGGAAACTATAGGAGGCCAGTTGGTCTCACCTCTGTCCCTGGAAAGGTGTTGGAGCAGCTTGTTCTGGATGCCATCTCCAAGTAATTGGAAGAGAATAAGGTTATGAGGAGTAATCAGCATGGATTCATAAAGGGGAAATCGTGCTCAACCAACCTCGTTGCCTTCTATGATGGCATCACCAGCTGGGTAGATGGGGGGCGAGCAGTGGATGTCACCTACCTTGACTTTAGCAAGGCTTTTGATACTGTCTCCCATGACATGCTGCTAGCAAAGATGAGAAAGTGTGGGATAGAGGAGTGGACAGTAAGGTGCGTTGAGAACTGGCTGACTGGCCGAGCTCAGAGGGTGGTGATCGGCGGCACAGAGTCTGGCTGGAGACCTGTGACTAGCCGTGTTCCCCAGGGGTTGGTGCTGGTCTGGTCTTGTTCGACATCTTCATCGATGACCTTAATGAGGGAATAGTGTCTGCCCTCACCAACTATGCCGATGATAAGAACCTGGGAGGAGTAGCTGACACACCAGAAGGCTGTGTTGCTGTTCAGCAAGACCTGGACAGGCTGGAGAGATGGGCAGGAGAAAACCAAATGAGGTTTAACAAGAGCACGTGTAGAGTCCTGCACCTGGGAAGGAACAGCCGCATGGATCAGTACAGGCTGCGGGATGACCTGCTGGAGAGGAGCTCTGAGGAGAAGGACCTGGGGGTCCTGGTAGATGACAGGTTGGCCATGAGCCAGCAGTGTGCCCTGGTGCCTAAGAAGGCCAATGGGATCCTGGGGTGCATTAAAAGGAGCGTGGCCAGCAGGTCAAGGGAGGTGATCCTCCCCTCTACTCTGCCCTGGCCAGGCCTCACCTGGAGTACTGTGTCCAGTTCTGGGCTCCCTGGAACAAAAAAGACAGGGATCTCCTGGAAAGACAGGGATCTCCAGGGATCTCCGGAGGGCCACAAAGTTGATATGGGGCCTGGAGCATCTTCCCTATGAGGAAAGGCTGAGAGACCTGGGGCTGTTCAGCCTGGAGAAGAGAAGACTAAGAAGGGATCTTATCAATGTTTACAAGTATCTTAAGTGTGGGAGACAGAGGGGTTTGGCCAACCTCTTTTCAAGTGGTTTGTGGGGACAGGACAAGGGGCAATGGCCACAAAATGGAGCACAGGAAGTTCTGCACCAACATGCGAAAGAACTTCTTCCTGGTGAGGGTGACGGAGCACTGGGACAGGCTGCCCAGGGACATTGTGGAGTCTCCTTCTCTGGAGATATTTAAGGCCCGTATGGACGCCCACCTGGGTGACCTGCTCTAGGGAACCTGCTTTGGCAGGGGGGTTGGACCCAATTATCTCTGGAGGTCCCTTCCAACCCCTACAATTCTGTGATTCTGTAATTCTGTGTGATTTAATGTGGAGGAAAAACAAACAAACAAAAAACAGACAAGATTTGAGAGTTATCTTCAAGCAGGGGAGAGAACAATCAAAATTGACCTTACCGTAGCATTTAGCCCTGGTGATGGAGTAAACATGGTGGTGCTATCCACTGTAAGAGAAGAGATTTGAAACTGAAGAACATCGTTGCAGAGCTGTAAAATCAGATTTGGTCAAGCCAAATGTAAAAGGTGGTCAATCAGACAAGATTAAAGACCTGAGAACCTCTAAAGGATGCGTGATTAAATGGAGGAAAAAGGAACAGCATGGATAAGTATGACTGAAAGTTGTCAGAAGTAAGTGATAAACCATTGTGGACAGATGAAATCACTTAAGAACAGAGGTTTAGGGATGCAAGACTCCAATGGGCTGTCCAAGGGCAGATTCCTTGCCAGTTCCTGACTGATTCTTTTTTCATTCTTTCATTCTTTCGAGAGCATGGGGGTAGCGTGTGCTGAATTGCTACTTTGGGAAGGTTTTACTCATCTTAATCACTGATGATCAAATGAGCAAACTCATAGGATGAGTAAAGGTTTTTTTATTTCAATTATAAAAAATGATGGCTGAGTAAAGAAACCCATTAAAGCATGTATCTTTATTAAATTCTAAAACATTCTGGTCATCAAGATTTACAATTACTTCACATCATAAATTCTATAAGGAGACAGTAGAGTAACAGCAGATGATTACGTTTCTGTCTTCTCAAGAAAAGCAGAAAGCAATTCTTTGACAGGGAATGACTATGCATTTACATAGCTTTGACTTTTGAAGGAATTTGAAGAAACATACCCATAGATGTGACTGTTCTTTCAGTAACAATATGAAGATCCTGATTAAAACTCTGTTACACCCTTGAGAGAAAAATGAAGTCATTCCCAAGTTCCATCAAATATTTTACAAACCTGTACTCAGCTGCAGTTTAAAGCAGACTTTGGAAAATGAAAGAAATCTATATCAGCATGTGTGAAACGTGCATGCGTCTCGGTGACAAAAATAATTTCATGAGCCCACTGACAAGTTTAGAGTCATGTGCAGACATTACCTATTACAATTACATAACTCTTTGTAGCATGTCTCTATGCTATAGGTATATATACCTGTTCATCTCAGTGAATGCTGAATTACAGTACCTTCTTAGCTAAACCTATAATAATGATGGCACTTTATGATTTGCTAAAACAGAACAACCCATCTAAAGTTTTCTCCTGTGAATTTGATGTTTGGTGGCTGGAAACCAACATCTCCTTAATCACAGTTCTACTGTGCCGAAGCATTTTATGTTGTCGGTCAGATGCAGAAAACTATGATAGTGGTGTAAAGATTGTGCCTTTAAAAATAATTTTGGCATATTTTATTTGCTGGCTCTTATGTTTTAATCTTTCAAAATATACTTAGGTCAATTTAATGCAAACAGTTAGAAGCATGTCTTTTTAATTGATGTTCTCATATGATTACTGGTTCCCAGAAACTCCGATATAAGTAGATTAGCAACTATTATGATAATAATAGCTTTTTCCTTTATGTACTATTTACCAGCACTGTAAGTAGAGAGATTTATTTTGGTACCTAGTACAGGTAAATCTTTGCCCAAGTGGCTTTTGTTAAGAGTCAAACAATTAAACAACCAGCTCAGGGACAATTGCGTTTGGTCCTCCTGATTCTGGTGCCATTACTGGTATCAACAAGGATGTATAGCTGTAGCAGCTGATATTGTTGGGGCAACTGAATGGTCCCTGAATGGGTTTATAAAACCATTAAGTTATACTGTGGCTTAATCTGACCTCAGTATTATCAGAACAAAGAATGTAATAATGAGATGAGATCTTCCAGGCTCCTTATGTCTTGTAAAGAACAAACATGGGATTAACTTGAGGATCTACAGTATATTTTCTCACCAGATTTTTGCTGACGTACTCTGATGACATATAAGATAGTAGCGTAGCACTTGTGTAAGCAATTCAAACAAAGTTTTATGACAATGCTATTGCTTAACGAGGTTAGTTTTCAGCTCTGAGGTTGCTTTCCAGATAAGGAGTTTGTTCAACTCTTATCTCAGCAGCAGAACGTATGAAGTGGGAACAGGTGCCAATTCTGAAATAGTTTCAGAGTGAGACTCTCCGCTGCAGTTTGTCCCTTTTGTGTTGCTCTGGTCATGCTGCAGGTCTGCCCTGGCTGCATTTGGAGAGCTGAGAATTCCCCTTGAGGGATTTCCATTGTCAGAGCTTTGGAGCTGCAACCAGGGACAGAACTGGCTCTGGCTGGAGTGCAGCTTAGTTTTGCCAATTCTCGAGGATGGAGGTCTTGCCAGGTGGCATGAGCTAGGGCTGCAGCCTCTGCAAGCCTGCACAGAGGCTGAGCTGTGGTTATGCAGGACAAAAGATGGCGAAGCCATAGCCAGCTTCCTTGCAGTCTGCCACTTCTCCCTGTCCAAGGGAACTGCAGTGCAGGACGGTGTGACTCGCTTTGTTTTAAAAGATTATTCTGCACTGAATTTTGAATATATACAGGGAAACTGCTTCAAAGCCAAAGCTCATTAGGAAGGTTTCAGTGAAATTAAAACAATCCAGCATTGATCTTCTGTTTAAAATGTCTTTCATATTTCAGTCTGGGAGCTTTTCGAAGGCATTTTGAAAGAACTGAATTTGCTTCCAGACTGATTCATAGATTTCTCAGTAATTAGCTGAATAGCAGTTCCATTTTTGAGAAAGTACTTCCTGAAGCACCCTGAATTTTGATGTCTGTTAAAAAGAAAACCATTTAGTGTTGGGATATATGTCAGTGTTCTGTTTCTCACTAAAGCACTGCATTTTTCTAAAAAGAGGCTCTCATTGTTTTGGCCAAATTTAAACCAAACTGCAAGATTTGTAGGACGGTCAAATATTTTTGTGGACAAGCTTTATGTGAGCTCACACTAAACCTGAATATGGCTTTCTGGAGGCCGTTGGAGCAGAATTAAGCAAAGGATCAGATCAAAGGGAAGTAACATCTCCAAGAGCAAGCGCTAACAAAAGTTTGGATGATAGAGGTGTTACGTTTCAGAGTTTACACAAGTCTCTATCTATTAAACTTACAGAATCACAGAAACTGGAGATGGAAGAGTTGAAGAGAGCAGTTTAGTTGATCTTGTTCCATCCCCAGAGCTTATCAACTATGTATGTCACTCCTGACAGACGTTAGACTACCATGCCATACAACCTTGCAGTGAGAGAGATGCCGTAACTGCAATCCAACCTGTTGTTACATGTCATTAATCTCAATGTGTCAGTCTTTCCAATGTGTGGCATCTCCCTCCCCTGTTTACTTTTAAGCACATATATTTTTGCTGTTTTAAATATAGTACCAGTGTGTAGACTCATGGCAAGTATTTATGGTTTTGGTATCACACTTTTCTGTAGTCTTTCCTTTTTTTAACTGTTTCTCCAGTCTTCGTGTCTTCTTTTTTTTTTTTTTTCTTTTTTTTCTTCCTCCTAAGTCATGTTATGGGCTTTCTAATAACTTATTTTATTATTATTATTATTTCTGGACTTCTCCACTTTACTTGAGTCTTTTTGAGCTATCTTGTGCTATCCTGAACAGAGTACATTGGCTGAGACCTTATCAGCAACAAGCAGAGTGTAAGGATTAGCTTTCAGGTCTTAAATATGATACTCTTGTTATTGTACAGCTTTCTTTTACAACAGCATGACGTGGTTAACTGTGGCTCAGCTTAGGTATTTTTTCTGCAGAATGGATTGCAATCGAACATTAGAAAGACACTTTTGTGGGAGACACTTTCCCCTGCATGGTTTGTAGTCTGCTTAAGTGGAAATGCTTTCTGGACATTCACAGAGACAGGATGCTGAATTAGACTAGGCACCCACATGAAACACAGACAAGCAGAGACACAGATAAAGACTATGTGATTTTTATAGCTGGTTTTATCATGAAATGTCCTGATCTACAAAAGGTTTGGCTGGGTGCTATGAAAACCATGCTTAGAGAGAGCAGAGAGATGTGAATGATGCTCACCTGCCTCAGGAATAACTTACTGCATCTGTGGGTTGTGGCATCATCCCTGGCTTCCCTTCCTTTTTGAAGAGTCCTCTCTTGTCAGGTGTGAACCATACTTGGGGATGGAAATTCTATCTGTGCAGCTCACAGCCTTGTCTATCTCGAAGAATTACTTTTTATAATTGAACAAAAATTGCAGTGTAATATATAAATGTGATATTTTTGTTTAACAGCGTGTCACCTGGCAACATTTAAGAACCTCACTGCAGTGTCTATGGTTCGTTGGTATAATGGAAACGTGTATAGTAGAAAAAAATGGTTGCACTTTAAAATGTATTGGTAAAAAACACAAAATAGTAGAATATTGTAAGAAGTTCTATCAAGTGAGAAAGTCACTTTAAAATAGGGCAGATTTTTCTTATTTCCTGAAAACTTAAATAAATTAGGAGAAGAGATTCCTTTTACTCAGATCTGTAGGATGTACTAGATAATCTGATTTCTTAAAAAATATATATTTTATAGCTCTTTAGTTTATTTCTTTTGAAACTGATTATTTTACCTGCTATATTATCAGGCAATGAAAAAAAGCGGAACAAGTTCCTTGTTTCCCTAATCATTTGCTTTCCTAGTGCAGTGCTCATAGGCACCCCTTTGTGCTAGTTTTTCCACGAAAACTTAACCTCTGGTTTTGGATTCATTTAGCAACAGGAGAGCTTTATCCTGTGGGAACTCTGCATCTTTTTGACAGCTCTCTAAAATAGACCAACTGATCTTTGGAGTTCTTTTTATTTTGTAAATTTTCTTCTCTGTCTTACGTATGAGAGAAGATAGGTTTGCAAGAAGAAAATAGATCTGATGAGACTAGCTGACGTATAATTGAGGAAAAAAAAAATAATAGAACAAGCCGGGAGTCCCTCCATTAGCTCTGGCAAGGAGCAGCCTAAGCGCTTGCCAACATCCAAGTACTATTTCATCTTTACGTGCACAAAACTATATCTATTGGCATTAATACCTGTTGCTGTAAATTTATGTTTCTTCCTGTGAAAGCCTGAAGTAGAAATGCTGGCAGCTGAAATCCTGCAGTCAGTGCATCCTGCAGGCTCCAGCCCGTGGCTGAGTTGCATTGGCAAGAGAAGCGCTTGGAGTGACTGAATCAACTGAAAGATGAAATGCAACTTGTTTTCCCCCTGAAGAACTGGAATACATTATTCCAGCAGGGTCGCCTGGATTTTTTGTAAGGTTAAACGAGGAATGTTCTGTGCAAAGTTAATAAATCCCCAAAGCAAATATCTGAACGATTAACTGTTAACAGAGGAAGGGGAAAGCAAGAGTGCAGTTTGAGAGGTGTCTGACTGCAAGTTCACTCATTTAAGTTCCCACACTTTACAGCTGCTGGTGGAGCTGTCCAAGTCACGCTGAAACAGCAAAGCCGACCGTTCCTTTAGGTGCTACCCGCTGTTTGCAAACGCAGCCTCGGAAAGGCTAGCTAGAAGGGATGCTCGTTGCGAGCCACAGACGTGCCATTTACAACGAAATTTCCAGCTGGGCGGGCGGGGGGCAGGAGGAGGCTTCGCCGGGGGGGCGTGCGAGGGGTGCCCGGCGAGCGAGCGCGGGGAAGCCGCAGGGGCGAAGCCCCGGGAGCGGGCTGGGCACGGGGCGCTGCGGGCCGGGGCGCCGAGAGGATGCTGCGACCGCGGGCGGCGAGGGAAAGGAGAAAGCCCCCAGCGGGTGCCCGGCGCAGCGACTCCGCGCTACTCCTTAAACTTCGAAGCCAAAAAAAACCTTACAGCGCGACGGCACCTGCTCCGCGGCTCGCCAGGCGCTACCCGCGCCCCCGGCTCCTCTAACACCCCCCCGGGGGCCCGCACCCGGCTGCCAAAGCCGAGGAGCGGTGCGCGGGGGCCCGGGCGGCGAGGGGCCGCGGTACGAGCCGCGAGAGGCACGGCTACCGGCCCCCCTGCTCCTCCCGGCCCCCTCGGCAAACATCCTGCCGGCAGGTGCAGCCCCGCCGCGCCCTGACAAAGGGCCCTCGGCGGGTGATGCATGGGGCGGCGGGCAGCTGCCCGGTAATCCGCTACCGCCGGCCCCCGCCCCGAGTGCCTTCCGTGCACCTGCCCGGGAGAGGCGCCCTTACTGAGGTGGCCGTGGTGATGAGGATGATGACGGTGGTGAGGATGATGATGGTGGTGAGGATGATGATGGTGGTGCTGAGGATGATGGTGGTGCTGAGGATGATGGTGAGGATGCTGATGGTGGTGAGGATGCTGAGGATGATGGTGGTGGTGAGGATGATGGTGAGGATGCTGATGGTGGTGAGGATGATGCTGATGGTGGTGCTGAGGATGACGGTGGTGCTGAGGATTTCCTCGAGGGGCGGCTGCCCAGGGCCCCTCGCTCCGCGGAGCAGCTCCGGGCTGCGCCCCCTCCCCGCCGGGGACCGTAGGGCTGCCGAGGGGAGCCCCTCCCGTCCTTGCCCTGCGCCCCTGCCCCGGCTTCGCGCCCCGGCCGCCCCCTCCCGCCCGAACGCAGCCGTCGGGGCGCCGGGGGAGCGGCGGGGATCGGCCCGTGAATGACCCCCCCACACACACACTCCGGCCCCGCCGCCGGCGGATTTTTGTGAATGGGACGGTCACGGAGCGGGGCATGACGTCAGCGCCGGGCCGGGCGGCGGGGGCGGCGATTGGCTGGCGGGGCCCCGCGGGCGCCCACGCAGGCTGCCGCGGCGGCGGGGATAAAGGGCGGCGGGCGGGCGGCGGGCGGCACCGCGGCTCGGCGGCGCCACCGGCCTCTGCTCCGCATCGCCCCGCACCGCCGGTAAGCACCGCGCCCTGCCCTGCCCGCTGCGCTGCAGCAGCAGCAGCATCTCCCGCAGCATCTCCCGCAGCGCCGTCCTCCGGGGGCTCCCCCGCGTCCCGTCTCCGTCTCCGCGCCGGGGTGCGGAGCTTTGCGCGGGGCCGCGACGCGCTGCTCTTCGCGGAGATGCGGGTCCTGAGGGGTGTGTGTGTGTATGCAGGGGGGAGAACTTGGCCCTCGGGCTCCCTGTCGCGGGGCAGCAACCGGGAGCTAAGAGAAGCGAAGCTCCTGGGGGAGTCGCAGGGGTGCTCATCGGAGCCGAAGAAGCCGGTGCTTCGAGGAGCAGAGGTGTATCTCAGAGCAAATCGATGAAAATGTCTTCTGCGGGCTTTGTTCTTGTGACTGCTTTTCTTACAGAACTTACTCTTTTTCTGATTTCAGAATAGGAATGCTTATTGAAAGTAGCTTAGCCTGAGCTGGGATATTAGCGTGTTAACTGCCAAGTAGCAAGCAGTTTTGGAGAAACCGCTAACAGTAGTAATGCTATACGCTAAGCATTTTTCTCTCTCTTTCTCTCTCTCTCTTCCCCCAACTCTTTTCCCGTGACTGCCCGTTTGTGATGGACACTCTGAATGACATTGTATGCAGTAGTTAGTTAGAGGACTGTGTGTTCAGCCAGTTTAAGAGAGAGTCTGCATTAAGTTGAATGCTGCTGTACAGAACTTCAACTCCAAAAAGCTGCATTTCTATCCCCCATAATAGCGCTAAGTTATTTTAAAATTCTGAGAAAACCAAAGCAAAATGGGAATGATCAACAGCAGTGAAAAGGTAATACTGAAAAGAAATGCTGTTAGCATTTGTGCTACTTGCAGTTAGGAAATGGTGACCTTATAGGATTGAGGGGATTGGAAAACAGCCATTGCTTGATGTACCTCTTTGTTGTAGAGAGGAAATCATGGTTATGCTGAAGATTTCATCTTTCCTTGCTGTTTATGCCTTGGTCGTGTGCCAGATGGATAGCTTCCAAGCAGCTCCAGTCAGGTAAGAAGCTGGTCCTGTTGCTGAGTGCTTGATCTGAATGGTATGGAAATATTTAATCTCCTTTAGAGACCTAGGAGGAGAAAGGGCTACCAAAAGCTAGCTTCTTCTAATGCTCTTTATGATACTGTCTTTTCTTAACTATGTATATAAACCACCTAATGCTGTGCATGAGCACAATTTACGTATTCGCACCGGTGAAAGACACTGTCAATGACACAGAGCAAGGCGTGACAAACTCTGCTCCCTGTGCATGGCTCTCTGTAGCAGACTGGGCTGTATTCATCCTGTTTTGCTTGCCTCTGCGTAGACCTGGCTTGGAGTCCATAACAGACAGAGTGACGCTCAGTGACTATGAAGCCCGGAGACTATTAAATGCACTGGTGAAAGAGTTCATACAGATGACAGCAGAAGAACTGGAGCAAGCCTCTGAGGGGAACAGGTAAGGACCGTGGTCCTGGGGCAGAAGAAGGGCACTTGAGCAGTGTTAGTGTTTGATACCCAGCAAGAGCCATCTGAGCAGACCCTCCACAAGCCAAGTAATTTATTTTTTGGGGGGAGGATGGGGGGTGGGGTTATGGCTAGCTGTAGTCACCTAATTGGTAAAGGATAATGCAGAAACATCCTAACAATGGCATCAGGAGAATGGCTTCCACCTAGTTAACCTGCTTCTATCTGTCTCTTACGACTGAAAGTGGAGGGCGATTTGAGCTTGAATGAGGGGGTTATATTAAAATATGACAGCAAAAGGTACGTTTTCCTAGTGGGAATGTTAGAGGACATTCAATCACTCTTGGATTCTCTGTCGTGAAAGTGCATGCTGTTGTAAGGCATGGAAAGTCCCTGGCAGAGGGGAGGTGTTCCTCCTAATGCACGCAGCGCCACTCTCCTCCCCTAGAGCAAAGGCATGCAAGAACATTTGCGTTATCCTAACAGGATTTGTATTGCAAGCATGGTGATGTATGAGAGACTAAACAGCATGCTGAATACATGGAAACTAAAATCTTTTTGTCCCCTGACTGTGAGCATCTGAAAGGCTAATTAACTTGCTTTATCAACAAAATGAATTCATTGGAAAAAAATAGTGTTTTATTTCTAACTGCATTTGTATGAACCTTCCTTGCATGGAATGTGATGTGGAGAGATTATTTTTTATATCTTTTTTTTTCTTTTGAGTTTCCTAACTATATATATTTATCTAGGGAAGAAATGCATGACCATGCATGTTTGAGATTATTCTTCTTTTGGGCATGTTTTTTTTTCCCCCTGCAGCCTGGATAGACCTATTTCCAAACGCTGTGCCAGTCTGAGTACTTGTGTGCTGGGCAAACTGTCTCAAGAATTGCACAAATTGCAAACTTACCCTCGTACTGACGTCGGGGCTGGAACTCCTGGCAAGAAAAGAAATGTGCTGAGTGACCTGGAACATGAACGCTATGCAAACTATGGGGAACCCCTAGGAAACAACTAGACATGCTTATTTCTGCCCTTCTCCCTTTTTTTTTAACCTGATGCATGTGGATCTAACTCTGATTGCTAACTTTGCTATGTTCTTTTGATTCTGTTTTTGACAGAGAATGTTTGAGATGGACCTTAATGTTAGGAAGACAGAACATAACACACATAACAAGCTAGGGGAAAAATAAATAAAAATGAACAGCACTGCATTGAGATTTCAAATGATTTTCTTAGACATTGATTTAAAAAAAAAAAGTCTAGACAGGGTTCTTCATTTCTGGCTACTAAATGTACGAGTAGACTCTTTCATGCCTGCCCATGCACTTGTTCAATAAACCTATTTTTCTATAAGGATTAGATCTGTTTGGTTTACTTGTTTTAGAATGTGAGACTTCTAGATAAGGCTAGAAATATTTTTACAAGTTCTATTCACATTCAAGAGAGGCAATGCAAGTAATTCTGGAATAACTTAGGAAGGTGATGAAGTGCAATGAGATAGAAATAGAAATCATACTCCTAAAATATTGCACCTGTGTAACCAAATTATGCATACAATCCTATTGGTAAAGATCCTGAGAAACAAAGGAATCAGGAAAGGCTCATACAGAGCTGTTCAAACTAGAATTGTAATCCTGTTTTAAACTGAATACTGAACACTTCCAGGTAAGAATTTAATGTTCTTTTCTTTTTTCCATTTAACTTTATAATAGGTCTTCACACCAGTATACTTGAAACCCAAGTGTATTAAAAATATTTATATTACTTTAAGACAATATAGCGTGTATGGAATGTAAATTAAGAGACAAAGTTCTTTTTGCTTAATGTTTAGATATTGTAGCCTCTTCTAAAAAATGACTTTCTTTAGCTATTTTCTCACAGATGTCACATATCCTTCTTTCCAGTTTTCCTGTGCAGCACCACAGCTATCCTGTAATCAGAAACCTGTTCCAAAACACGGCACTGATGTTATAAAGAATATTAGTTGTTAGTGAACAATTCTGTAATGATTAAATGAGCAAAATCCCTCCTTCTCCAAGAAAAAGTCCTTGCTTTAGTAGAAGACTATTCCAAGTAAGGACCATATGAAGGGCCATGAAGTCCTTTGTTGCAAAATTTTTATTAGAAGAAATCCTGATGTCACTGTACTATTTGCATGGCAATGTGCTGTAACAGGCTGGAGTCTGATGGCAAGAAAGGTGTTTCCATATTCCAATTAGCTATGTGGAAGTAGTATGCTCATGTGTGGTTCAGCTCTGAAAGAAGGGGTAGGAGCAAATGGTTGGCTGCTGTGCAGGTGCAGCCCTAGCAGCATCACTGGAAGGAGGAAAAAAAATATCAAAAAAAACAACTCCTGTTAGCCAGTGATGCTAGAATTTCATATCTTTTCTGGGTGTTATGGTGCTGACCTGAGAAGTTAGTGATCAACTTCTGCTACCATCCTTCAGCAGCACTGTAAACAAAACACAGACTTAAATTTTTGGAGGAAAGGGGAGATTGGTTAAATGCCACAGATCTGCACCTTATCAGCAGCTTTCTGCTAGCTGTGGTGACTTGCCAGAGGTAGGAAACAGCTCAGGCTTCCCTGAAAGTCTGGAGTGGTCCAATTGCCTGAGAACGTGGCTCAGCTACCTTTTGTAAACTGAGCCTGACACTTAGAAAAACATAAAGGTGCATCTTTAGAGCTTGTTAGCAAAGCTTACTGAAGCTGTAAGTGCTTGCTGCTCAGCAAGCCTGCTTGCTTTTATAGAAAAATCTTTCCTAGGCATATGGCCTGTTACTGACATTCTGTTGCATGCAGAGTAGATATGTTGGGAACTAACATTTGTTTTCCTTTCAAAAAGCAGTGTAACAGCACAGAAGAGGGCATGCAACACAGCAACCTGCGTGACCCATCGTCTGGCAGACTTCCTGAGCAGGTCAGGAGGAGTGGGCAAGAACAACTTTGTCCCAACTAACGTGGGGTCTAAGGCTTTCGGCAGGCGAAGAAGAAGCATTCAGATATGAAGAGCTGAATGGTAATGTGAATATGGTAACTACATTGCACTAAATGGTCTTCAGTGCAGGCAACCCTCAGATAACTTGAGTTATCAGAACTCTAGGGTTCCTGGGGGAGTAACAGGTTTACAGGGAAAACCTCTGGGGAAAATAGGACAAGTAACTGTATAAAAAGACATTACAAATATAAGCGTACCTTGTTTAAACTGTGAAGAAGAGCTTTTGTAAATGCTTTGCTTAGTTAATGTGTCGTGAAGCTAGTTATCTAAACACCACAGTTAGGTAGAAATGACTTATTGCCCCATTTTACCGGTAACATTTCATTATTGGCGTATCAGTAATTCTGCGTTTGTTTCTTTCAGATTGACATGAAACTGAAAATCCAACTTTAATTTATAATGAAAGGAGCTCTTCTCCATAATTCAAGACAGCCAAAAAGAAGATTAATTTTGCATCCTAATATTGAAAATGTTTTATTTAATACAAATGAGAACACTTCTGTTATGTATAGTACAAGAGAATCTAGTTATTCAAGTTAAATTATTGTATATTCTTTTTATATGCAACTCTATTTCAAATAAAATGTGACAGCATCTATTATTTATTTATCTTCTAGTATATATGTGATTCTTGCTATTTATCCTGGCACTACTGCCGAAACTCGGGGATTATACCAAACTGCTGCCTGGCAAGGCATGTGTATAATATAGTGTGCTGTGCCTTGATGTAAAACACTGAAGTAACCTGACTGTACAGTATGTTTAAAAAACAAACAAACAATCAACACTTAAATATTGTATAATTTGTGAATTTGCGCAAAATTAAAAAAAGTATTTTAGATACACTTGGATTGAGAAACTGATTTTTCATTTAAACACACTTACAGAAACATTTGGCACTAGCCCAACGTCATTGGAAATCATCTGGCCCAGTAGTTTGCTACAGCCTTGTTAGCTATAAATGCTAGGTTTTGAGTCAAATGTTCAGAACAGAAAGATTAGCTGCTGTTTTATATGTATTCATAACACAGGAACTCAGGAAGCCACCACTTAATGAGACTTGTACTTTAAAAAAAAATAAATAATGAAAAGAGGCCACAGTTCCACTTAATAAAACAATAGAGACAGAACTTACCATGTGTGGGTTAAGGCAAATTTTTATTTTTTACACAGGATGTAGTTTGGCTGAAATGGCCTAACATGCTTTGTAGATTTTTGTCTAAGGTTGAAAAAGTGAATTAGAAAGAAAGAGGAAAAGGTGCTATGTAAATGTACATTTCTTTTAAGCAATCCTGAGACAGAGTCTATTTAGAGATCAGGGACTAATAATTAGAGTAAGTGGAGAAGAGGGTAGCTGGAAGCAATCCATGGATTTTTATGTGGTGCTGCCAACTTCCTCCTCAAAGCTGCTGCTTTTTCAGTTTATTAGCTGAGTCAGATATTTGTTTAGATTTGTTTTGCACTTCACAGTCTGACTCTAAAACCTGCTTCATCAGTTCAGATGAAGATCACTTCACAGTGTAAAGTAGAGGTTAGGGCACTCATGATATCTCTGTCTGTCTTTGCTGCAGGTGTAATAGCAAAAAGAAGCATGACCAACCAGTTGTAGACAGAGCCAGTAAGGCTGTCCAGTGGTGGCACTTCTGTAGCATGCTCTTTAATGGCTATGCTTTTGCTCCTTGAGGGACATTTCAGCCCTGGTAAGTCAGCGTACAAAGCAGACCTTGTAGATGATATAAGCTAGTTGAAAGGGAAAAGTTTCAGTGCTTAGATGGTCAAGGAAGAAATGCAGTCTGTGGTCTCCTGGCTTGGAAATCTGTTGCCTTGAGATAGTGTTTTTTTTTTTTTTTTTTTTTTTTTGATTTTCTCCTAAAATATCTGAGATTTGCCTCGTGTGAGTGTACTACACCTGCAAGGTGAACCACTGGCCTGTGTGACCCTGCTTGGGTCACACGTGAAAGACCCAACTCTCAATTTTACAGCCCAAAAACATTCTTTAGTTAGATTTTTCCCAATTTTCTGTTGCACAAAGCATGGATCACGTGCCAAGATGACCTGGCCACATCAATATAACCTTTCCCTTTCATTGCAGAGCCACTAGACACAGGTGGCAGGTGGTCTCTTGTTTCCTGCTACAGCACACAACAGCTTAATCTGCTTCAAAATAAAATGCCTAAGAACTGTTATTGGGATGAATATATATAATTTGATAATTCACATTAAAGAAGAAGCCAGGTAATGCTCATGGTTTTCTTCTTGTCTTGAAATCTAGACACTCAAGCAGTTTGTTGTTTCTGTTCACAGCCATGCTCTGCTGAGATGTGTCTGAGTCTCCCTTATGTCAACAGCCAAAGTTTCCATCCCTTCTAAAAACTCGCAGTCCTTGCTTTTTTTTTTTGACAAAGTTTTATTTATTTATTTATTTATTTATTTATTTTAATATTTCCTCAGACTAATATTCTACATCAAATCACAAATCTAACATGGACAACAGATTCTAATAATGTTGGTGCTGGTTCTTACATTGTCCTGGCTGGAGAAAGATTGGATCAAACTTTTGATGCACTTGTTTTCTTTAGGAAGAAATAGTTTCGTATCTCAATGTATATTCCTGTTGTATTTTCTGTTTTCTCATTAAGATCTCTGCAAGGAGATATTTTCATATATATGAATATATATATATGTTGCATTGATGAGATATCTCATCAATGCAATATTTTCAAAAAATACGTCTGTAATGGACAGAAAGTGCAAGGCAAATGGGAAAGGTGGTGAGGATCCTTATATCTTTTTTTGTGATGGGAAAAGATAGAAACCCTTCATCCCAAAACTCAGTTGCCTAGAACTTTGGGGAAAACAGATTATTACTGAAACAAGACAAAGCTAGAGGTGTAAAAACTATTTTTAATATTTATTTATTTATTTATTTATTTATTTATTTATTTATTTATTTTACGGTAATGAGTGTGTTAGAAGGAATTGCAGAATCATTGGAAGCTTGTCATTTGCTTTGATTAACTCTGTTAACAACTGGAAGAATTTTCTTCCAGTTTTTTAGAAGTGCTGTTCTTGATAGTATTACCCAAACTTGTCAGTTTTTGTTGTTGTTGTTGTTTTAAACAAATAAACAAACACAAACTTTTACCCAAATAGAAAAACTATTTTGCAAATAGCATTTAGTAAGGGAAAGTGTGCTTTCTGTTGTACTTGCCTTTCCATTTTAATTACATTGCCATTCTAGGCACAGTGAGAGCTGGTAGAAAATATAATGTTGGTGCAGTATGTACAAGTGGCATCAAATGTAACTTGCTTAGTGTTCAGTCAGCCAAACAACACAAATTAGTCACGCTCAAGTGTGTATGTTCTTGTTTATGAGGCAGTAACTTCATGGCTAGGATTTGGTTCTGATGTTCTTGGATTTTTTTCAGTGTGTCTTTTCTTTGACAAATTGGTAGGTTCTTTAGCTATGTGCAAGCAAATTCTTTGGGAAGTGTACTTTGCAAGTAAAGGCAAAAGGGGAAGACATTTCTGAAAAAGAAATATCTGAAGATAATTTCTTGTAGATGGTCTTCCTGTTGCTATAGAGTTTTGGGGCTTTTATTTTGCAGATTTTATAGCGGTTTTGTCTTCTAGTACAAATGTAGACACAAGTATCATGTGGGCCCAAGGGAGATTATGAATTTTGCCCAGTTCTTTGCTCTAAACTGATGGGAGGTAAAAAAGCACCATCTTGTGGCCAGTGAATAAAAGTGAGGGCATACAGGGAGCCCTCTTATCTGAAGTATTTATTTGCTCACTTGCTCCTGCTTTTGTCTTGCTGGCAGGTGCAGCTTCCAGCTGGACATGGGGCAGGTGAGCAGAGGTGGTCACTTGGGCTGGTGCCATGAGGCAAACTACTCTGCTCACCTCCTGGTGGAAGGTGGGGGAAAGGGGATAACACCGGAGGGAGCTATGGACTCTCCATGGTGTCATGGGTCCACAGGGCCACTGTGCTGGGCCTTGGCACCTCACAGGGTGTCAGGCACGTGTGAGCAAGCTTCTGCAGGGACCAGGTGATGGATGCGTGAGACACGAGCGATAACAGAGGTGCTAACACCAATATGTGTCCCTGTGGATCTTTGCAGTTCCGAAAACAGAGGCAGGAGCAATTCAGCCATGCTCTCCTTGCCAAGGGGCATGTGCTCCTGGATCCACTGAGTTTTTCGTTCAGGATCATGCACCAGGACATCTTTGCATGTACTGATATAGCATCACTTTGAAATAACCTGAGTGGAATTTCACTGTGGCTCTCTCCAAATGTTTAGACCCCTTTTTTCTTCTGTTAGTAGAATTTAATTCATCTTCCTGAAAGCTTCCATCATCTGCAGTGTGAGAAAGCAGAAGAGCTAATGCTATTGCTTCTGACACTGAACACTGCCAAAAGCAACTTTTAGTAGGTAGCAGTAAATTTTGGTATCGGATAGCTAATCCAACATTGTCATGTATAATTAGCAGATTGAACTTCTCTCCAAGGTGAATAGTTTAAACTGTGCTGGAGAATTTGGGCATGTGCATTTTTCTAGATTGAACTATTTCAGAGCTATCTCAGAATACCTGTTATAGATTAATCTGGCATTTCAAGTTTCTTTTCACCCGTGCTGAGCACCGTCAACTTTAGTCCAAGCTCATTGTGCTCACTGCTTCTGACAATTGGGTGAGCCCTGCCTTTGCTGCCAAATGGGGGTCTATGTGGTACATATGTTTTCTGCCTCTTTAGTGTTTTAAAAGGCACCTCATCCTCCCCCCATTCTGCACAGAATTGTCCTTTACTTTGGATGTTCCTTATCAAGTTCTCCTCTTTTGCAGAAAATGCCCATGGAGTGCCCTTTTTCAGAAACTAATAATTTCAATTTCTTAATTATGCCAAAGTTCACAATAGATTCTCTAGGAGCTTTCAAATACATCCTTAGAGTAATAAAAAATATTATTCTTTCATTTCTTGGCTTTATCACAATTTGTGCTTTGCACCAGTTGCTCCTTTGTCTGGGGCTGTGCTGTGATTCTAGATAACTTATTCACCTCCAGAAAAGCAAAACTTACCTTTACAAATCTGAGTGTGTACCTCTGGGCAGTTTTTTTTCCCCTCCATAACATGTGAGAAAATACTCTGAGATCCTACTCAGTACTTCATTACACACGTATTGGTTGTCTGCAAAAGAAGATCACACTCCTGTTAGTTTAGCTTTTCTATTTACTTCTGTTGTTGTGTCACAGTTCTTCTTTTAAATGGCTTTTTCTAATAGTATCTCGTCACATTAGCATATGAGGCGATTTGGCATTGCATTCATCTATTTGGTCTTCTCTGAGATCACATGGCAAGTGCGATTTTCTGGAGGTGATGATCAAGTACGGTAGAGCCATCAGTACAACAATCTTGAGTAACCACTCCCAAGGTTGTCTTGAGTACCTGCTCCCAAGATTGCAACCATAAGTGCTTGAGAAGCCAGCAGCTATACTACAGAGCGTTGCCAAGGGATGAAGCAAATGAGAGGAAGCAATGAAGGCTTTAAACATGAAATAATTAATGTAATTGCAAAGTGTTGGCTGCAGTAAGCAGTGGTGTTTGCTGAGCTGCCTACCAGACACCCCAGGCATTTTCCTAAGTAGCCACAGAGCATGGGAAGGTGGAGAGGACAGTCAGATTAGTGTTTTCAGTGTATTACCTTGTATTTCCTGATGTGGAGTTAAGAGTGTAGCTCCATTCTGCTTAGCTGCCTCTCTGTCCTCCCTGCAGCAGCTGTGGCCCAGAGTGCAAGGCATGCCAGAGGGTGCCTCCTCCTCTCCCGGGGCTGATGGAAACAGCCCCTGGTCCTGATCGTCTCCATCCCAGTCAGTCCCACTGAACTCTATTTGCTGCACAATTAACTGCCCTCCACTATAGCTGTGCTGTGGTCATAAATCATGATCATAAGCAGCCTGTTCTGGTGGCTTAGAAAACCAGATCTTTTGCTTCTTGTTTGCAATCTCAGGCTACTTCTGCTCCATAAGAGAACATTGATCCTACGGCTGTTTGGATTCTCCATAGCTTCTTCATAGCTTTGCAAACACTTTGTAAGTCTAAATGAACTATATGAGCCACTTTAATTTGCTCATTATTCTGCTGACATGCTTGAAAGGCTGTTATAGGCCTTCACTGTCTCCTGTCATGGAGGAAGCCAATTATTTTGATTAGTATGTTCCTAAAATAGTTACATAGATAGTTTGTAATTCCATTTTTAGCTCATGATATAACCATGTTTTTATACTGAACTAGCATCATGGTTATTATTATTAGTGGGTAGGAATAGCTTGCTATAATTAATTAATCCTGAAGTGAGCACATCATGGGGAAGGATGGCAATGCCAGTGTAGTGACTTTCATGTGGAAATGCAAATTGTATCTATGGAAATGTCCCAGCAGCTCAGAAGTGCTTTTTAGTAAATTCTCAGCCCTCTAAGAGAGGCACAGGAAGACAGGGTTGCCTCTGACAATTTTGAGTGAGCACACATTTTCTTAGCAATGCTAAGATTTCACAGATCCTTTATTTTAAGGCTAGAAAATATTTCTTTATCATTCTATAATTAGAGTTACCAAGTGTAGTGTATAATTAGGTTACTAAGTGTTAAAGTAGCTATAAAATGCATATTGATCTGTGTTCTTAATGGGATGGAAACAGAGAATCAAATGGAAAGCAAACAGATCAGAGTTCCAAATGCTGGAATTACAAAGTTTAAATGAAAACTGTCCAGTTATTCCAGTGACTTCCTGAAAGACAATGGGATACCACCTTATAAAAACAGCACCGCTACCTGCAGCACTGATAGTGAAAAGCATTAGCATTGTGCCCTGTTTCTCGGTAGCACAGGTAGCTGACGTGGCCCACTCACAAAAAGAACAGCCCAGGTAGCCTCAGGGGCCCTGAGACCTTTCTCTCACCAGCATTCCCCTTCTCCAAGAGTTTTATTGTTTGTGTTCCCTGCAACGGCCGCAGAAGCTATGTTTTACATGATGCAATTGATGTAAAGCTAATGCATGCCTCTAAGGCCCATTTACTCTGCCAGAGAAGTGTGAGGTGCCTTTAACGCAGAGGAAAATCTACACTAATATTTTCATGTCTTCTTTTCAGTCTCAGATAACAGTTATATCTGGGAAGAAGAGATGGGAAGGCTTTTCACTTTCTGTTTTAGTAAGTTTTCAGTAAGTTTTTAATAGCTGAATAGAAATTAAAACTAAATAATCTCGAGAAAGGGAGCGGTTGGTAAATTCATCTTCTAGAAGCTAGAGGGCATAGGAGACATAGAAAGTCTCCGGGTATAACAATCACCAAGTGAGCAATTTAGAGCAACTTTCTGTTATTTTCATGTAAAACAATGTTTGCTGCTGAAGTTCAAAGTGGCTTTGTTCTTTTTCTGAAGAGAATTAACTGAAAAACAGAAATACCTTTTTGTATTTTTATTAGTTTTGCAGATATTCTAAATAAAAATCAATTATTTGTTGAGATATTGGTCTAAATGAAGCTGTTAATATATGTTTCCGATTTTTAATCCAGAACAGTTTAGTAATAAGTGTATGTTCTGCAGGAGCTCCTGTCATTAATCATTAAAATAGAGAACTACTAATAATTGTTTTAATGAAGAAGGTGAAAGGTAAATTCCTCGTCATAAGAGCATTTTTATTGAGCTGAATAACCATAGACTTCAGATTTTTACTTGTCTGTCTGGTCTGGTCGAAATATTTGCTAACTTTTCTTCATCTCCACGGTGTTTCCATGCTAGTGAAAATCCTAATGTTGTTTTTGTTACCATCTGCAGGTCTACTGCTATAATACCTGTGCGAGGAACGTACTGGCAGACTGTGCAGCATGGACCAAGCCTTATTCTGTTTACATTTTGAGAATAAAGCTCATAGGGCTTACCCTAAATGTGTAAGAGGAAGAGAGCAGCCTGAATTGCTCTTTGGAATACCTCCCCAAATTTTGGGGTGTTTTGTTTTTATTTCAAAGTAATCCAGCAAGAGAACTGAGCTTTCCAAGGTTTGCAAAGGAGATGAGATGTACGTATTTATTATTTTATGGTGGGTTTAAAATGCTGTCAGTTCATAGGACTCCAGCATCAAAGAGAAGGATTCCCCTCAGCCATTGTGAACTGCTGCATTTTCCACAGGTTTTATGCTTGAAGACAGAGAGATGCTGAACCATGGAAAGATATTGCAGTAAACAAAACAGGACAGGTGGAGTAATGAAACTCTGTTGAATTATTCATTGAGTCCTGAATGATGCAGAGAGAATTATTACAGTGAACACCTCTGAAGGCAGGAGCAGTACAAGGGACAGCCCTGCCTGTGCAGTACACCTGACATGTTTTCCCAGGTAGGCATCTGCAAAAATGAATAACTTGTATAAATGAACTGAAACAGCTGTGTTTGGTAGCTGTCCATTACTCATCTAGAAATAGTCAGTCTATTCCAGGACCAGTTTAGTTCATGCTCTGGTGCCATGGACATCAAATTAAAAGCACATTCAAGTACTTTGCCGAAAATCAATGGACTTCTACACATCTTTAATGAGAAGCACACCTTCAGGCTTGCTGGCTTAAACTTGATGATGCCTCCGAATAAATGTCATAGGTAAAGAGGAACATACATCAACACTGAGCTGACTCCAAGAACCAGTGTATACCAATACATACTTTTAACCCCTAAAGCATTTTCCCAGCTTGCCTTTGGGGGTCAAGAAACTGTACGACCTCATCACAATGGTAGGTATCTCAAGGTATCGTACTCTTAATGCTGTTAAGTGTTTTTTTTTTTAATGATCAGTGGTGTGCTCTCATTTCAGATTTGTATGTGGTGGTGAAGAATGCTGTAAGAAAATTCAAGAGCAAAATAGTGAGAGAGAGCACAGGGTTTGAGAAATACACAGTACAGGAAGGGCTGAGGAGTTATAAAATATTGTTCATTGAGTGCCACCTCTACTGTGTACTCAATATGGCAGAGAATAGAAGTGCGTTAAGTCAGAGCAGCATTTTTAATTGTGCAATAATGAGTCAGGGAAAAGCTGGAGTATTCCAGCCTCACACTGTATTAATATAAAATGCTAGTATACAGTAGCATCCAGATTAATTTAACTAATCTGAAATTCCATTTTAGATGCCTTGTTTCCTTCTGGTGGTGGTTACTCCTGAGAGCTGTACTACTTGAAATTCCTCAAGAACAAGGTACAGATGTCACTTCACCATCAGATGCCAAGGAATATTTGATTTTTTAATCTTCTAAATCTTTTAAAAATATAATTTATAATTTATAATTTATTCCAATGTTTTCCCCGTTCTTAAAATGGGAAGTAAAACTTATTAGGATGCCCGGTAACCTTAGAGTAAAATTTAGCAAAATAATCTGATACTTTGGCGTAAGAAGCTAAAAGGTTATTTGGTTTGCAACTGGATACTAAGTATACAGCTATCGGAGAAGGCGACTCTTCACTTAAATGCATTTTTCCTCCTGATAGTCATTTCTAGAAGTCTGGTAGGTGGTTAGTCCTAAAAACGTAGGTTTTAACTTAATACTGTATTATTAACTTAATGCGGCAGAAGACTGTCATCTTTGCGCTTTCTGCAGCAGATCCATACGCCACCTTTGCTAGCTCCTTTTCGTGAGACAGTGTTGCTAGGCAGAGGCATAGAAAAGGTATAATGTTGGTTCCTTGTAATGATATGTATTTATGTCTTCTGCTGCCACAGACTTCCTCCTTCCTGACTGGAGATATCTACAGGACCTAGGTTTGGTACTTTATAGTCTGAGCTTGACTTCTAAGACATCATAATTTCTAGGAAGCTTCGCTGAGGGATAGCAATGGCAAACCTTTTATTCTAAGAAGTTACATACTCATGACTTCTCCTGTACAACAGGGTTGCCATTTTTGACTTGATTTTCTGTGTTATTTTTATCTATAGGGCTGAAATAGGATGATTAGTTACTGCTTCTCTGAACTTTTGACACTTGCTGGCTGTTTTCTGTGTGTATTCCCTATCCAGGCCAGATGTTTCTGCACAAGAGCAGCCCAGCCATTTAGCTTATTTTCTTTTGGATGGCAAAGCCTTAATTTTGTCTTGTGGTGGAGGACATCTGAGCATGGAGACTACCCATTTTTTTTGGAAGGACTCCAGCGACTCTGGCATTCTTGTGTGACTGGATATGGTTCCCGAGATGCATGATATTCAACTGCGGCATTAACTCTGACCTCGGCAGAGGTTATGTGATTTCTGTAGCATTTCTCCACTCTGCTTTGGGGGCACTGTTGTGTGTTCTTGGGAGACTGAGACTAAAGCTCATAGAAATCTCCCCAGAACATCTCTTGAGATTGCTAGCACTCCTTAGCCTGGGCTTGACAGCCACTGCCTGCAGCCTGAGCTCTGAAGGGACCTTGATATTTTAAGCCCAAATTGAGATCTTTTCCTTTCTTTGAGACATATGTTGAGAAGGTTATACTCTGCTTAAGCCAGGCAGGTGGTATTTCCAGAGAGAAATGTTTTCAGAATGAAAAAATGTTCAGATTGAACACTTCTCAGGTCAGATTTCCAAACAAGCTCTCCACCCAGGAGGTCTCACTAGGAAGAAGGAGCCAGTCTGAACACTGCAACCATAAACAGATGACAAAATGGGAAGATTCTTCAGAAAATCTGAATTTGGGCTGTCATGATAAAACGCTCTTTAAAGTCCCTGTTTTGGGCCACAATGCTTGAACAGGTGGGAATAGCATGAAGAAACCTGGCCTTGTCCTCAGTGTTATTGGTAGGTGATGCTGCCTTAGGAAAGAATTGAAGAGCTGGGTTTCCTCTAACAGCAGTGATTTTCTCCATTGCTTGTACAATAAACTTGATGTTACTAAGTTGTTGGAATAAGTACATACAGAAGGCAGAAAAGTAGAAATGAGGTTTTCTTTCTGTTTTCTTGTCAGAAGATGAGCAAACTAAAGCTGCAGTCCTGCAGGGACTCCCCTCTGTGCTTTATCTTAGGCACTACCGATAGTCCCATTGCTGCAGGAACAAAAAAGAGCAAGGCTAAACGAGGACTGGGAATATATATATATATATATAATGAGAATGTATCAAAAGTAAAATAGGAAAAAACAAATCAGAAAGAACTAAAATACAAACCTTAAATTCAAAGGGGGAAGATTATCCTGCTTCTTACTCCTTTCTGTTTTTTGGGAGGCCAGTTCTGACTATAAGCAGAATGAAGCAAGAAATGTGCCCTGCTTTGAGCAGAATTTGGGATGCTATTTAATTTGTGGACTTAAGGTAAGCACTGGATGAAATGAGAGAAAGAAAAAAAGGAACTCTTAAGTGCAACAGAAAGGAAAATTTTTGCTGTGAGAATGCAGTTGTGGGATGCAGCCACGTCCGGCAGACAGGAAGGAAAGCATGTTGATGGTACCATTAGGAGTGCAAAGGAGCGCCAGTGCACATGCCAGTGCATACTGACCAGTCTGAGTGCTCACAATGAGAACAATTAATACTAAATTCCTGAGAAGGTGGTGGAATTTGCCAGGCATCCAAAAAACAACCAGACCATTTTCAGGTCCTGATTATTTCCTAATGAACTGCTTGACCCCAAGGGCCCCTAGCAGCCATGAAATTCTGCCTTTTGAAAGCCTCTTAGAATAGTTCCATTCAAATACAGACATAATTACACCTCTCCTCACAATATTACATTTCAAATATCCTCCCAGTAATCAGAATTACTGCAGTGTGTGAGGAGTGAAGAGCTCCTTTATCCTTAGAGGAGAAAGCATCTGAGCTGTTATGAGCTAAAGGAGGTTTATAATGGGAAAGGCTAATAGAAAAGGCTTTGAGGCATCATCACAGTCATAGAAAAGGCTTGAGCAAATTTGTGTCTGACAGAGAGTTACAATGCTGTGCCTTTACTAGGAAAAGCTCAGATGGAGAGCACGAGAGAGAGAACCAGAATCCCCTTCCTGCCCCACAGAAAATCACAGCTACAGAAGAGTTTGTGTATATTTCAGTTTGTTTCCATGGTTTTAATCTTCTAACTTGCTTTAATTATTCCTATTCAAGGCTGATTTATGTTTGGCAACTTTACATCAAAAAAAGTTCCCACTAGTAAAATTGCAAACACGTAGAAGATAGAACAACTCTCATACTTGCAGGCAGGATGGGGGAATACGATGTGTTCAGATGCAGTGTGAACCAGTCAGCTGGTGAAATTGTCCATGAAAATATCTCTGATACTGGCTGTGACTACTAATTTTTCCTTATTTGCAGTACCCCCTCAGTTTTCTGTCTCCTCTTACTGAAGAGCAGAAATATTGACCTCATAGGGGATTTCTTGCAGTTGGTTTCCCAGTTATTTTTTTGGTGCTAATACATAGTTTGTTTACCAACTGCATGTTTTGAACTTTGGGGCAGTATGTAACACTGTGCGCCTGTAGGAAGTTTCAGTCAGCTGTATTGTTTTATGCCATGACATTCAGAGCTCTGCTCTCCAGAATGGAGTGTGAATTGTTGTCAGCCATACTCTATAGCCTGTTACTAGGATGCTTACTCCACAGTTAGGAGTAAGACACATCCAACAAGCTATCTAACTAGGAAAGACTGCAAAATCACTGTATTTCATAGATGCAAAGTTCCTACAAGTTTTAACAGAATCAGGATCCAGTGTGGTGAGACGTCCTTATCTACAGGAAAATGAGCTTTCTTAGTTCTGCTGCCTGTATAATTTGCAGTTTGTAGTTTCGCTTCAGTGGGAGTGGGTGTGCATTCATGGAACAGAGGTGGGTCTTTGGGAGGTGACCATTTTTATTTATTTATTTATTTATTTATTTATTTTAAAAGCCGCTGGTAGTGGAGATTTGATTGTGGAACAGAAAGTGAGAGCACAGAAAAACCAAGCAGCCGAGCTACAAGAGGAGCCTGAAGTTACAGCAAACTGGCACTGCATTGTTTTGCATTAATCCTTGAACAGTCCAACCTAGTTGGAGGAAAGGTGACTGATGTGCCTGTTGTCACCGACTCATAAGGAAAAGATACATCAGCAACGACTAAATAACATTCAAAATGGAGGAAGAATTAATGAATAGTAATGAGCGAGCTATAGACTCTGAAAGTGTTACTGCAAGAAACTTCACTGAAACAGACTGCAAAGTTTGAGGTCTGTAACCATACACAGAAACAAACTGAGCTGGCTTGACAGAAAGCCTGTAATTTCCTAGATTAACAGTTTGCAGAGATATGGTTTAGTACTAAGTGAGGGTTTGTGACTGAAAAAAGAAAAATGTTGTTCAATAGATATTGATTTGTCTAATTATATGCAGGATTTATTTAAAGCGGAGACTAGTCTGCTTTTAAAGAAATGTTAGTGGGTGTGTCTGTCTGAGTGCATTTGCTGTTGGAAGCACTGGATTCCCACATGTGGTATCATTTAGTTGGGTTTAAAATGAATAAGAAGGAATGTGCTTTTTGGTACTAAATCTTCTTACCTTTCATAAAGTGCAGGTGATCCCATGTTATGTCTATGGTGATATCAAAGAAGCGTTTGACATAATGAGGGACATTTTTTATACCACGAGTATCATTAGTATTTCCAGGAGAGTAATGAGAGTGGTCTGAATACCAAGGACTCTGGCTGGTGGCTGCTCTGTGGCAAGGGCTCTGGACCTGCAGGGCAAAGTGAGTGAGCTGGAGCTGTCATTCCATGGAAGCCGGCCAGGGGCATTTTCCCCATCCTACTTGGTCTTTGCTGGCTGTGGGGGCTGTGGAAATTAGGATTCTTATGAACCCGCTAACAGGGAATGGCAGATAGCATGCTCCTGATGCAGTTTTCCCCCAGGTTTCATTAACCTCTGTATAGATATTATTTTAATTAAAATAATCTTGACAGCACCTATGAAAAAGCTGTGGGGGTTGCAACGGCAATTAAATGTGTTGTCAAAAGTGATAAGCAGCCTGGTATCACAGGAAGGAAATTAATACTCCAACCAATAATGGAACAGTAATCTTAATCCAGAGCTTTTTGCTGCTCAGGAACTGCTTAAAATGGATGGATTTTGGAGACCAGGCAATTTTAGAACAAGACAGTTAAGCAATATGTACCATAAAGCATCTCTGTTTTAAAAGTCAATGTCATACTGTTGTAATAGTGGCTGATAGTCAGCCAGCATGAAATGTGATACTAATTAGACATTAATTAGTATGTATGTGCAAAACCTTGACTATTCTCCTTAAATTTTGGATATCAGAAACATTGGGAGTTACATTCAATATTAGGTCCTGGAAGTGGAGTTTAACAACAATCTTCATCAGTGCCTGTTGCCTCTTTTGCATTGTCTACTACAGAGAGAAGGCCTGGAAATTCACTTGAGTGGAATTAGTTTGGTCCACTCTCAGTGAATTTAATTCTGTGAGAATTAAAGCATGGAATGATAGCATGCCATGTACCTGGTTAGGGAAACCTGCACCGTAATGTGCCTGAGGCACTTCAAAGAGACAGGCCTGTCAGTGTCCAACCTCTCCTTGCCCCACTGAAGGTTTAATAGCCAGTTATCTTTTCTGGTGATACATGTAGGATTACATCGTGCACCATTATACCTGGTGATACGTGTAGGATTACATCGTGCACCAGTCTACACAAAGTTTCTTTGTCTCATTATTCCATCCCTAAAATTAAAATGAATCTCTTCATTTAGTTGCAGCTACATCTCGCAAGAGCTGTGATTTGAAGGCAAGATCTTCAAGAAATAGCTTCTTTCTTGCTTGTTTTGCAGTAATGCCCAGCAGAGTAAAAAAACCCTGTTGTATGAGGGACTACTTCAAAATGTTGTGAGAGATATTTTGTCACAAGAACATTCACACTGTAAGAAAATTTGAAATATCAGAGCAAAAAAGCAACATGTAAGTAAGGAGAACCAAGAAACGGGGACAGGGAGTGCTTCTTCTCTGTTAAAAAGGCACTCTTTGTTCCTCACAAGTCTGATTTACTGTTACAGTTGACTGATGTCATCCAGTGGATGAAGACTTTGACCTGAAGGATGATAGCAGCTAGGGCCAGCTTACTTTATGGATTAACTCAGAAAGAGCTTTCTACAAAGCAGCACTGAAGGTAGCCCAGCAGGCAGCAGTGGCTGGAGGAGCCCTAAGGCTGACAAGAGGGACAGAACACTGACTTGGTAAGCAGGAGCAGGAGACAGGGATATAGAGCTATGAAGAGGACTGAAGAGTGTTATGAGTGTATAATAGAGAAGGGCTGCAACTGAGAACATCAAAGAGGGTTTGTGTTTTTTTTTTTTTGGGGGGGGGGGGAACAGAAAAACGAGCAAAGGTGAAAGGGGTGGGGATGGGGAAGCTGAAGTTCAGAGAGGAGAAGGCAGCCAGGACAAACGTCCTGGGGAATCAAACTGGATACAGCTGCTTCTCCTGTGAGAAGTCTCATATTTAAAGATCTCAAGGGGTCAGTAAAGTTTTACGCTGAGTTCTGGTGTCAGCTTTCAGATTAAATGTACACAGGAAACAAACATACTTTCTTACTGATATAACAGAGAGAAAAAATCAAATGCAACAGTAGAATGGAGACATATTTCCAAGGTCTTAGAAACCAGCGGTTTATAAGGTTTGTTTTATAAGTCATCAGTAGGCAAAAAGGGAAGTACTTTTAAGGAAACACCTGTGTTGAATAAAAACAGTAACATACCAGGCATAACATGGGTGGTAAAACAAATGTTTCGCTTTCTACACAGAATCATTAATATTTAATAATAAAATTATTTAATTAAAAAAGATACACTTACAGTTTTTGAAAATGTGTTGTTGTCCCATTATTTCTGACAGCAATTCTATTTAAAACAAAGTTTTTTACAACTCTCTTCCAGTAAACCACATCTGGATTTTTAACCTCACTGGAAGTTTTTATTGTGCTTCTGTATCGGACTGTAATGTAATGTAACTGTTATTTACCTCCAAATTTATCCAGTTCCTCTTTTGTGGATAGTCGTACTTTTAACAGGGTCTTTAATTACATTCCTCTACTAGCTGACCACTACAAAAATTGAAATCCTCACCACAGATCTGTAAAAATGTTTCCACTTGCAGTGGGAGACAAAAATAGAATAATTCCATGTCTTTTTGGACGGATGCCTAGCTGAAACTATGCAGGGTTTGACTGACAAGAGGATGTAGTCTTTGCTGAGAGCACTTTCTTTAAGGTCCTTTTAGTCTTCAGGAATATTTAAGTAGATGAATGAAGAGAGGATTTATGCTAGTTTCCCTTCATTTTTTGTTAACTTTGCCTGCTTTTTTGTAACTTTTGTCTTCTGCAACAAAATCTTTTCAGCTCATCGGGTTTACTGAATATATAATCACAAGCTGGTAAGTAGTAACTTCAGGAGTTTTGATTTCAAATGGCACTCTATTCTATTGTGTACAGCTGTGCTAGAAGAATAAACCCCTTTGTGTGGCTGAGTAGAATTATTTAAATGCACAGTATTTGCCAGGGTTATGACTGTAAAATATAGTCTTTCAGTGGTGAATAAATATGGTTAACACATAGCTCAGCCTGCGAATGCAGCGGAGAGACTTTACTAGAGTTAGTTCAGAATTATTTTGCATCTGAGTGTGCTCTCCCCACAGTGCAGCACAGCACATTATCCATTTCCTGGGGAGTGTGGATGGGAGCTTACAAAGCACAGCAGGTAATTGGCTGCTTCAGCTGAAAAAGCAGAGAAAACATATTTGTCGGTGTATACAGAAGGAAAATGAGAACAAATGGTAATTATTGTTGGGTGATAGTATTTGTCCATAGTCTTCTGATTTGTCTGTGAGATTAGATCCACACTGACACTCTGCAAGAGCAGGGAGTGTGTAAATGTGGTGTTTAGGCAGCTGAGCAACTTTTTCTGTCAATGCATTTTGAAAGGGAATTTTTGTATGCTTTGAATGTGAACAAGGAGGTGAATGTGTAGTGATAACATACTTTTTCAGAATGCTTCCTTCTGCTGTTCAGGACTTGTGTTTCAGTATCTTTGCATAAATTTCTATCCCACTACTTTATTTTGAACCCTATCTTCATCTTAGCTAAGCAGTCCTATCTCTAAAGTCAGTGGAAAGTGACCATAGCTCAACCCTTCGGCACTTAGTTCTGTATTTCTAAAACTTGCTTATACTGATGCAAATATTTCCTCTTGGAAAGGGAAAGCTATTACTGAGGTAGATACTTTTTCTCAGTTGCACATGTGGCAATTTATAGAGACAGACTGAAAAAAGCTGTAAAGTTATATCTGTGCTTCTTGTTTAAAGTGGTTTACCGGCAGATGGGGTATGGAAGTATGCTGGCACTGTAAAGACAGTTGTACCAGGTTCCTCCTAAAATAGGGCCATTTTCATGAAAATATTTTGTATTTCCTGCTTTTTATTTCCCTCAGCTATTTAACTAAGTGAAGCATGTGGTTTAAAGTCAAGGCTGATAGATGCTAGAATAAGATAAAACTTATTTTAATTTTCAGAATATAAATACACTGGCTAGCAACAGCCGTATCTGGGGTTTTATAATCTGAAGATGTATGCATATGGGTGAATATGTATTATGGGTATCACTGGAATTGGCTGACACAGAAGTATAAGATTCACTCAAAAAAATCTTTGCAGTTTTATGTTGCATTACTTTAGTCCTTTGACAGTTTAGTTTTAATTTTGTTGTTGAAAATCTGACCAAAAATCCTGCACACTGTGTTGGAGCTTGAAATTATGCTGCACCTCTAGGAGGCGACAAAAATGAAGTATTTTATGAATTTGGTAGGTCTCTGTGACTGTATATAGGGAGGATACTTGGAAGGCTGAAAAACTGATCACACATTTTGAACACTTTACTATCCTCAGAAGTTTGTTTCCTCCTCTTCAGTAAAGATGAAATCAAAAGTTTTTCTTTTTTCCTTTTACACACTCTTAGAGTCTTTGGGGTGGCTTTGATTCTCCAGTGGTGTCATACAAGGTAAACTGTGTAATAAAGCATTGAAGGAAATGGAGTTAAGACATGCAATATCTAATGAAGAACTTTTATTATTAATATTTATTGGCAGTCACCTTTTGGCCAACATAAATTTTTTTTCTTTTTCCAAAGGTCACAGGCCACAGACATTGCTCTTGTTCTCTTTACAGCCATCACTCCATTGTGTGCTATTGTGTTTTTTCACTTTTCACCTTTTTGTTTAGGCTTTTGAATTCCAAATACTTCACGTGTCATTTCTGGCAGAAAGTTACAGTGATGAAAGAGGAAATACCACAGGCCTGAATAAAGTTGCTGGAGAGGCACATACAGGATGGTGCAGCCACAGAAAGATTTTTTTTTTTTCTTTCTTCCCCATGCGTTGCGTACCAGTCTTCGTACTGACTGAATGAACACAGAAAAAAGCATGTATTTTTCTTGGGCCCAGAAAGCAAATGTGGTCTAGGAGTGCAAGGTTCACTACCAGTACAATCAGCTAGAGTAGTGGGAGCAACCTCGTGCCAACTTTCTTTCTCCTCCTGTGTACCTGGCCCAATTAACTGAATTCTTCATTCTCCAGTCATCTCCCCACATGGCAATCTGGTCTTAATGGCCTATAAAATGGGTGGCACCGGTCCATATGGAAATACTCTGTGCTGTAGGGGGTCTTCTGTAGCCCTACACAAGGGTCCCTAACAGTGTCATAGGTGGTGGTGCTATCTAAAAAGAAACTCAGCATGTTTCTTTTGAACACAGGAAGACCTGTGCTGTCTTCCTGATTGCTGGATGAGTCTCTTTGAACTACGTAGGTCATCTAGTGAATGCTAGATTGCTTTGGGCCAGATGCACAGAGCACCCAACTGAGTGAACTTCTGATAGGTACAAAGGAAAAACTACGAAAGGAAAAACCTCAGTTGGGCTTAGATACTGCTGTCTTCATCCCTTAAGAATGTTTCTTTTCTTCTCCCTTCCTCCTTCCCACCCAAGTAGCAATTAGCCATTAACTTTTCCAGCAAGGTCCATGGGGTAGAGGGAGCAGGATGCAGGTGGTCTGGTGAAAGATGCCCACACTGCAGAAGTGAGAGCCAAAAAAAAAAAAAAAAGAAAGGCCTGGGAAGGCCTGATCTCCTGCAGGGAGGGGAAAGCACCTCATGCAGGGTCCCAGGCATAGGGACAAGGAGATCTGCAGATTTGGGGTAGGCTAATACCTGAAACTATATTGAAGACACTTTAGTCAGCTTGTGACCTTTAAAAGGGATTAGAGCTAGAGCTAGTTATTAGTTCATTTCTATCTCAGCCTGTTTATTTGAATAGGTCCTCTGTGTTACGTGTGAATAGTATGCAAGCAGCTTTCTTCTCCAGTATTTCATAGAAATTTAGTGCCAATTCAAGTTTGATCACATATACCTGTTCCTCAGGATCTTTGATAGAGATGTGGTCAAGCTTAGGATATTATCCAGAGTGTCAGGATTGAAACTAGAATAGAAAAGATGAAAAGATCTGGGACTCTGCAAAACTTCACAACTATGCCAAGTTTCTCAGATCTCATCTTTCTGATGTGCATATTTCTGAGTGTACCTTAGACACCCAGGCAATCCAGTATTGATCTTATTAGCATAATAAAGCGGTGTTGCCAAACAAAAAAGTGATAGTCTGGCAAATCACCTCAAATCTGCTAGGAATGGTTTGAAAGCTGGATTTCTGATTCTTATTTTGCTGGGGCAGTTGTGACACATGTAATATACCTGCCCTGTGTCACTCTTTGTTAATTTACCAAATTTAGAACATTTTGTTATAGCCAAAGAGCAAACATTAAAAGGAACAAAGATCAGACTGTCTCCATCTCCCCACTGGGGTTCACCACACCAAAACACTGCACCTTGCCCAAGGCAGGACCTCCTGTGCTGCCAGGGTTCAAATCCCCATTTCTTTGCAGAGCCAAACACCGGGCCTACACCCTCTGTCTCCAACTCTGCATCTAAGTTCATGGGGATGCACACCTCCTTCCCCACCCTCTCCAGCGTTTACTGCAGGGCAGGGGGCCATGGCCTGGCCTGGGGAGGCAAACACAGGAGTGCTAAGTAAACTTGGGTGAAAACTAATCGTCTCTTGGCTAAACTTTTAATTCCTCTGGGGCAGCGAAGGTCTGCCAAGTACAGCCAGAGCACACGTTCAGCTCTCTCCAGCCAGCCGTGCATGCCTTGTGGGGGAGTTAAAACTCACTGAGAGCAAGGCTACATTTGTCTTATTATTTACTTAAAGAAGTGTTAATTATCCTTCTCATATATGTAAACAGCGATGCATGATGCCTAAGCACAAATATTATAGGTGTTGCCTTTGATGCTGTGTAAGTCAGGCAGACACACGGCACCAAACCATCCACTCACGGTGTCCTTCTTGCAGGTGAGTGCTGGTGGCTGGAAAAGAGACAGGTCTAAAAAAAATAAATTCAGAAATTGGCTTGGAGGCATTTCAAGAGAAAAGAGCATTTTGCAGCTGCTGTATTTCCAACCAGGGCCCTGTAAGTAACAGCTTTTTTGTTAGCTAATTTCTGTCCTTAAGAGGAAGCCGCTTCCTTCCTCTCTTCATTTAATTCCTTTGCTGCTTTGACCTTCACCTGTGTGACTTGCTTACTGAAATCCTCTCGGGAGGATCAGTGTCAGCTCTAATAAGCTGGCTGTCACTTTACACCAAACAGAAAGTAAATGTTTCATTTGTTAAATGGGCCAGTGGAAAACATTGCCTTTTTCTACCATCTTCAGTTTCCTTCTGGGGGAAAGGGTTTTACTTTTATGTGACTGAAAGTGCATAAAATGGATTTGACACTGCAGATTTCAGTGTCTTGAATGAAGACTGTTATGTAAGGCTTTTCTCTTTTTTACTTATTGTTGTACTGAAATATGATGGGAGTTACAGCACAGGGCCTGGTCGCAATGAATTTTCTTGCATTTCTGTTAAGATATGGGATAGTCTATATAAGGAACATGCTGGAAATTTCTCTTTTTTTAGGAAGCTGTACAGAAAAGCATGGGGAATGTCAGATCATTGCACTGAGCTCTTTGGTGTTGACACAGGATATAGTACTGCTTCTTGGGAGTTTTGCCACTGACTTGATTGCAAGCAGGATAGCTTTTCTCTGCCATAGTTTCTGTTGTGTTTATTTATTGCTCCCCTTCCACTGCTGTTTGTGCTTATGAGCACAACCTGTGTTTCTCTACCACCTTGTACAGGTGGGTTAGTTTTACGCTAATCTGCCTGGAACGTATTTGAAAGTGGGTTTAGAGGAAAGTGCCCTTTTTTGTGCCTTTTATGCAGAAGTTGGTACTTGGGGTTTGAATTGAACAGCTTATGGAATGGTGTTGGCTTTGGTGTATGGGAGGAAGGGTACGTCTTTTTCCTGTGAAGCTGGAGGATGTGTAAGTACAGATGCTTCTGTTGATGTGACTTTTTTTTTTTTTTTTTTTTTTTTTTTAAAGCTGAAACCAACCCCATATGTGGAGTTAGAAAAGATACCAAATGTGTCTGCAAGGGCTGTGTGCTCCATCACCCTCTGGCTTTGCAGGGAGGCTGTGATGCCAGCCCTCTCGCACAGTAAGGCCTCTTGGGGATGTTCTTGCAGGCACTTGGTGCTTGGCTCTTGGGTCAGCTGATGCTTCTTGTTTGCTGTGGCTTGGGGGTGTCTCTGCAGCAGTACTTCTTTTTCTCCTCCCCATGCAAAATCCCCTGTGAAATCTTCAAACCTGAGTCACCGCTGTACTGTAGGAGCCTTTGCTTGCAGAGGCCCAGGGTAGGCAAGCCGCTTAGTGCACTCACAGGAGGCTGCTCTAGCTTTATGCTGGGGATCAGTCTTTCATCTTGCTGGCTGCAGCAGCGGGGCAGGCAGCTCTTTTCTTTGTTCTTCTGGGCGTTTAGTTTGTCCTTGTCTTGTAGTCTGCATGGGCTGGGGACTTAGGGCTGAAGTCCCTTTTTATTAGCTTCATAGTTTATGCGCTAAGATAGGTATTTGCAGTAACAGAAATCTCTACAATATTGATTCAAGATACTTATTTTTAAATCTAGTTAAATCTCCAGTAAACTGTCCATCAGTTTGAGCTTTGAAACCGCGTGTCTATGATGGTATATGTCTCTCTTCTATGTGACTGTCTCTCAGTGGGTCAGGAAAGACCTTAAAAACCTAAAGCACAGAATCTTTCTGCATTCAGGCCTGCTCAGCACAGAAATTTACCATAATGACCAAGAAATGCTTTGTTTTTTGTTGCTTTGATATTTGCAGAACCACAAAATGGTTTGGGTTGGAAGGGACCTTAAAGCCCACCCAGTTCCATCCCCCTGCCACAGGCAGGGACACCTCCCACCAGGCCAGGCTGCCACCAGCCCCATCCAGCCTGGCCTTGAACACCTCAAGGGATGGGGCATCCACAGCTTCTCTAGCCAACCTGTTCCAGGGTCTCACAACCCTCAGAGTAAAAAAATTTTCTAGGCTTTGTGTTGGATTTTTTCTTGGCTGTATACGATGGATATCTTTCCAAGCCTCTGACTCGTGTTGATTGGTAAATCTGATACTTAGTAGTGTTTTTATTTTTTTATTTTTTTTTTTCCAAACTTAAAATAAAAATAAATAAATAAAAATCCAGAGTTAGTGAGTAATTTAAAAACAAGCAAACACCAAATCTGGCCATGACTGAACTATACCCTACACAAAGTACTCTGTGGTCCCTAAGCTGCACAGCTTTGAATAGGTGACCTTTTCAACACCAGCTCAAGTCCATGGCTTGTCAAGAAAACAGCCCTGTAGTGCCCAGAGTAATCGTCCATTTAACCCAATGCTCAAGTGAGAGAAGTACAGCCATGGTAATGAGCCAAAACTCTACGTAACAACAGAAAAATTAATAGTTAATTTTTCAAGAAATCTAGAACTGAATTTATTTAGATAAGCATGAATATTTAAGAATCCACAAACATACAGAAAACAAAAAACAGTTAACCAGCCTGTAAAATATGTAAGCAATAACTATCTTTTAGTTTATATTACTTGCAAGTTAACCTAGGGGAAACCTAGGAGATTCTCTTATGGTTAGACCACATCATGTGAAAGCTAGTTGGTAGGCCTGGTATTATATTTGCCGTTATGTTTGCAAATAAGTAACTTGAAATTCAGAAGACAGTTTAAACTTTCATCTTTGATAAAATTCAATCTTTGTCATTTCCCATGGATGTTAACATAGGTACTATTGAGGAAAATGCAGTGTTCCCTCCTGTTGGTGCAAGGCACCTGTATGAGACGTTGAAGACAGTTTATTCTGTGTGTTCCAAGAATACAAAAACTGAATGCTTGTTATCATTTCAACCAATTATGATTTACAAACTTAAACTCCTCTTTAACTTTATATTTACTTGGTGCCTTCTGTGACAGTCTGTGCTAGGGCAGGAAGCCAAAGCATCATATGGCACATATTTACCTATAGTGAATCCATTGCAGAAGTTTGTCCTAGATATAAGGATTTAATGTCTTATAGTCTCCATATATGAAATATATATTTTTAAGCTATCATCTTTAGCACTCTGTGATCTAGATCTGGGTTTACGGCCCTATTTTGGACACGACCAATATACCTCAGAGGAGCAGATGTAAAACATCAGCAACGCCAATCTGTCTGTATCTCATTTAAAATGTTTGTAACTTTCTTGACAGAATACTACCTTATTCTCATCATTCAAACTAGGCTTTTTACGATCAGTTGTGAGAAAGCTTTCCTGGCTGGAGAAGTGCTTTTCTCTTCTCCATGTGTTGAGGATTAAGTTGTTTAGAAACTTTGACTGCATTTCCTTCCCACTGCTTTGTTCATTGGAAACAAGATGTCAGTAGGCACCCAGAGCACTCGCTGGATGTGATGCTACAAATTGTACTGTTGCATCAGTACCACCTGCACAAAGAGCTAAGACTGCTGAAGAATTAGTTGACACAAAATAAAATAAAATAAACTCTATCTGGACAGTCAACATCTGCTGATTTGGCAAAGAAATCACTGTTTACTTAATCCAAAGAATCATTTTTCTGAAACTGGAATAAATCTTAAATACATTTCTTGTTAAAATGTCCATTAAGTTTTTCTTTTTTTTGCTGTTGTTGTCTGAAAATGTAGAAGTAAAACTATGTCTGAAATGTAGATTTTGGAGAGAATTGTGCATGCCTTGAATCTGTTTAACTTTGAAACTTAAACTGTTGATGTGTGGTTTTGCTTTGTGTGTGAATCTACATTTGCACTTGCAAGCTGCAACTGAAGCTTCATAGCAAAGATCTGGGTATGTGAATGTGTGTTAATTCATGTTTTTCTGTGCTTTGGAAGATGGAGTTAACTTTTAAGTGTTTGTTCTGCTCAACTAGGTATAGATGTATATGCTTGTTTTTTCCTTCCTCAAAAAAAAAAAAAAAGACATAAATGGACTCTTTAAAAAATAAATTAAAAAAGTTTGGCTCATAATTGCTATGAAAGTAGAAAACCTGTTCCCAAGTGTTTGTTGGGATTTATACAGCCAGTAGAGGTGAAAGCTTGCACTGTTTTCAGTCAAACAGCAGATCCTGTAAATTCCCCAATAAGTACTTTGGGGTTGGTACTCTTGGTATATAAATCTGTTTCCTCCCACTAAGCCTGCAAATCTGCTTTCCCTTTCTGTCCCTGCCTCTAAAATGTCCCCAAGTTCCCCCTTCCTCCTAAGAAGTGTGCAATGTTCTATTGAGATGTTTGGAATAGCTGTACACAGGGAAAATCTCTGCTTATCTAATCCAAAAACCCATCTCACATTGGATCTGTTCAACTCTAGCAAAAGTAAGGATTTGCACAATTATTGTCATAATCATAGAATAGCATCATAGAATCATCTAGGTTGGAAAATACTTTCAAGACCACCAAGTCAAACCATCAACCTGACCTACTGAATCCTGTCACTAAACAGTGTCCCTTGGTGCCACCTCCACACGTCTCTTAAACACCTCCAGGGATGGGGACTTCACCACTTCCCTTGGCAGGCAGCCTGTTCCAATTCTTGACCACCGTCTCAGTGAAGAAATTCTTCCTGGTATTCAATCTAAACCTACCCTGGTACAATTTGAGACTGTTAATAATCTGTGGGACCCAATGCACCTTGCAGGAAGGTTGACAGTGAAAAATGCCATCTGAGGCCTACGAACAGGCCTCAAATGATGTAACAGTAAATTGTAGTGCCGGTAAGTGCCTTGCTGGCACTGAGTGGTGGCGATGTGACAAAAATAGAGTCTTTGTTTTGGTTTGAAAGTTATGGTGATTGTTTTGTATGGGTGTGAAAGCAATGAGGGGATATGCTTTAAATAGTCCAGACTACTATCAGTCTCTTTGCCAGTGTATTAAGGTTGTTTGCTCATAATAAAGTGCAAAATTGGCAAAGCAGGGCTATTCAGTTGTACTTGTGAACGTGCCATTGCTACATTTATTTAAAAAAAAAAAAATAAGAGAAATGCAAAATAGGGAGGATGTACACGTCATTCCTCTTTGAAATTGATCCTTTAAATTTCTGGTGCTTCTGGGATTATCTGTATTACTCCATAATGATGGGTGGAAATCTTACCACCATCTTAATTTTCATACTGAACTGAACAGGATAAGGATTGGGTTCTGTGAAGTAGGACAGAAAGAAATGCTGGTTATTGCATTGGAGACAACAATTACAGCAAAATTCCTTGTCCAAACTAAGGCCAAAGATGTGAGGATGCTCTTTCTGTGCTACAGATTGTGTACTTTCATACAGTACTACTGGAGAGAAGAGAGGAGCTTGCTTTCTTTGTAAAAATGTAGCTGAATTAATTACCTTTAGGAAATTGTTTTTTAAAAACAAGCAAGCTCTATTTTAACGATGGAAAAAAAAAATCATATCTCTTTCTAGAAATGATTTTACTTAACTTAATAAATATTAAGTATAACTTTATATATATATATATATATATGTATATATATATATATATATACATTTTTTTTCAATTGTTGCTTTTATGGGAACAGCAAACACCCACCATCTAGTGATGAAGAGCAGCACCAGAGCTGAAGGCCCGGTGTTTCTTCTCTGTTTGCAAGAATGTGCAGAGAAATGACCTTGTGACAGGACGTGATCTGGATAATACTGTTCAATTTAAGAATATTTTTCTCCTCTTAGTTTCTTGGGGGTTTCCATGGATAAACACGCTGTCTAGACAAAGCGCTTATAAAACGTGTATTTTTTTAGACTGAAGTTATTTCATGAACACCTGGTGATTTTTTTGGGAGCTATTTCAATGAAGGGGCTGGCAATTCTGCCTAAAGGATGGACAGGATAATAGTTTGGGATTAATGAGGCTCTCTGTACCTTGAGCTCTCCTTCATGGTTTTTGCCTTTATGCTCCTGGTTGACAGCTTTTGTACCTACTGGTACATCATATGAGATAATTTCAGCTTTTCTCTTGAATCTTACATTTTTTGGTCACAGTTAGGGAGGTGAAATTATTCATGTCAAACTTGTTGTTTGTTTCTATTTTTAGTGGAATTTTATTTGCTATTATCAAAACCTTAACGCAAAAGCTACATCACAAAATGATAGTAAATAAAACTTACAATAAAGAAAACAAAAACTTGTTTAGCACCATGAATTCGCGTACCGTTTGCCAAAGGCAGACTGCAGTTTAATGGGCTTTGAAAATAGAAACATTAAATTAATCAGATCTATTTCTATGGAAAATAAATGAGGCAATTCTTATCGCATGAATAAATTGTTCTGTTTTGCACCATGATTGCTTCAAGTACCATTTATGTAATCTCCTAATGAAAGACCTCTGTAACAGCCTGCACACCAGGTATGGAAACCCTCAAAATTCCCAATTCCTTTCAAAAGCAAATACAGTGTGTCAGAAAGGAGAGGTGAAAGAGGGGAAACAGTAAGGAGCTAGAACTCGTTTCTTTGAGTAATAAGAACAGTGAGCTACCCAGGGAAGAAAAGTCTTATGAAAAGATAATATGTAAAGAGTTTTTCACACTGCCTCAAGTTTTCTTTATTGAAAGTATATTCAAGTAGTTAGAGGATTTATTTTTTTTTCCAATTTTAAAATACTTCCTGTTGTTCTCTCCCTTCTCCCAGCCCCGGCACCTCCAAACTGAAATTTCAGGAATGGGCATGGAGTTAATTGACTTCAAGAAAATGAGATATGGATACTAAAGAGGGAACATTGCAGCTCATAGAAAGGAACTGACCTGTCACAGTGCTGTAAAAGTATTCTTGTAGCTTTCAGATTATATTAACTCATATGCTTTATTAGTTATTAAATATACTAAATAATAGCAACTATAACTCTAGAGATTGGAGAAATAATGAATAAAAATTTAATGTGCCAGATCAATCTGTTCATTGCTCATTATGGATTTGGTTCCTTAAACAAAGTGCCCATCAGTGCAGATGAGATCATATCTTAAATGCCAAACAAACTGTAACAGATCCAAGCCTGCAAAGCAATGCTTGCCTCCCTTTGACCAGGCTGTAGGCTCCTGCAGCTTTTGGAAATAAAATTTCAAGTTGATGCCCTTTCCCTTCTCAGAAAGTGCCAGCTATCCAGAGAAAGTACAAAGGACACAGACTGGAGTCTTGGCAGAAGGGAGACCTGTATTTTAGCTTAATCTCCGGTTCACTAGGGCTGAGCTGTTTCACAGTTTCCATTAAAAACATCAACAACAAAAAAGTACACTTGTGACCAAGATTTTTTTTTTTAATTGGTTGCTGTGGAGTTTAACTGCCTCAAACTGGAGCTGGTCTTTGTTCTGTCTTGCAGTTGTTTAACCAGTGTGTATGATAGTTTGCAATCACTGTGCAAACTATCATTTTTCCAAGTATAAAGTCACTGTTTCCCAGTGCTCACTGTGTTATCTGAGATACCACAACTATGTCCACACTCAGAAAGAGGAAATAGCTGTGGTGCATCACATACTGTGGTGTGGGGAGTGTCGGGAAATATGTTTTGGGGGTTGTGTGATATCTGCTTTTGTGGAGCCAAATAATCATAAGCATCTAAAGGAGATAACTTGGTTCGTTGCACATACTGTAACGACTTTCCTAGGAGGACTTTGGATCAGCTGTTCATTTTTAAGTGACATATACATGCATGTGGGAATGTAAATATTGGGTAAATTGTTAGCAAAAATAATATTTGGGTCACATTTAGTCATAGGCATGCATGAAAACAGGATCCAGGAGTCAAGAAGGATGGATATCTTATTCTTAGTAGGCAGTATCCACAAACACTGAAGTTAAAGCAGCTGTGCAGTGAGATGTCTTCCTATGGGAAGTGCTAAACCAGCAGATTGGCGGTACCAGACCAGGAGAAACTGTGCTGTGTTGGTATTTGTTCTGGGTTGCTCTTTGGCTTTCTGGAATTTGTAGAGTAGAAACTCAAATATGTGGTACCTAAAAGCAAAGCAAGAATAAATCCCTACCTTCCCTTTTTGTCAGGGACTTGCTATTTATTCTTTCAGGCAATACGCAATCTGCATATGACACATTGCAAGTGGGAAGACAGAGGTTTCGTCATTGCCTGATCTTTGATACGCTGGGTTCCTGATGGCTTCAGTGTTGTGGAAACTGAGGGATATTTACTGATGGATTTAGATATGTAAGATCTGCAGTAAATATAGAAGCAATTTTAACATAGCCTTACGCAAGAGGTTTATAAATTCTTCTGCCTTTTGACAGTGAATTACTAGGGATGTTGAAAAGTTACGGTCAATCTCTTTTGCCAAAAACTGTGGGGAAAAAACTACAATGCAACCTTTTAAGTTTGACAGCTTTCTACTCTTGCAGAGATAATCTGTTGAGCTCATTTTTTTTTTTTTTTTTTTTTTTTTAATAAGAGATGAACTTTGCATAGGGATGTTGTTTAAGAGGTTGTTATGCAAATGTAGTACAAGATTACTATTCATTGCTCTATTTTTTAATGTTAACAGATGCATGAAGACATGACAATTATGTGCCTACTCTGTGATAGCTTGATACACTGGGATGGCCAAAGACTTCTGCTTCCCTTTTTTTCTATCATGACAGAGCCTTTCACAGCTTTGGGACAGCTAGTAAACAATTGCTCCATTCCACATAAAGGGTGGGATCAGCTGCATTTGTTGTTAAATAAGAGTGTTGATTTGGAAAAGAAGCAACTAAAAGCAACAAGGAAATCAAGTCCTGAAGCCTGGTCATGACCACTGCATGGCAGTCAGTCTAACTCAGGTAGTCTTGTCTCCTGCTCAAAGTCCTTTGCAGTTAAGGGCATGCCTGTCTTGGGTTTAGTCTGCTTGTCCACGTCCTTGATGTTTTCATGATCTGTTTATATTTCTCCTGGTCTTCTCTGGGGCTTTGCTCATGCTTGCATCTCTCATGGTGGCGTGCAAGCTGTCGTCCCTTCCTGCAGCAGATCTGCTGCTCAGGACTTCCTCTCCCAAGGACCACACATGGTGTCTTACGTGGCTTCTGCTGTCAAACGAGGCAGCCACCCGTGCTGAACTCGTATGGGCTGATGAGGTACTTTGGCTCGGTGGCAGTGTTAATAGCGCATTAGTGCTACGTGCCCGCCTAATATTAATGAGAGAAAAACAGGGCTGTATTTAAAACTTATATTTTATAACAGCTTTTGTGCTGCTTTGAAAGATCAGGGAGATTCAAATGAATTGCTCTGCAAATTCATTTATACAGTTAATCATGTTTATATGAAAAATAGTTAAACTGGAGTGGTTTCTCAATACGTTTATAAAAAATATGGTGGATGGGCTGTTAATAGACAAGTTATTGAAAGAATAATGAAGAGGTTGCATGGTAGGAATCTGTTTACTCAAAGTGAAGGAAGATTTAGCTCTGTAGAAATGTCTGTAATCTCTTTAATTCTCTTGGATACTTAAAGCCTCTGTTAGAACTCTCTGAAAGGTTTTATGCTCCGTAAATTTATTGAGGGGTGAAAGTGCCTGGTGTATCAGTTTCACTGTAAGCTCACTCCTCTCAGAAGAGGGTTGCAGTATCAGGGAGGCCAGAAACCTCCAAGGTGTTCTTAATAAAGTTGGTTACTGCCTCCCAGTACGAGTACACTGTGCAAGGAATAAGCAAAGCCTCGCTCTGCATCTTGCTCTCTTTAATGGAGTCTGCAGAGCAAGAGGGGGAATTCCCTCTAGCCAAAGAGGTAGCTTTGCCCATTCTCATAGCCCTTTGAAAGAAGAGGCAGCTAGACAGTGAGTTGTGGCTCTATTTCAGCAGTGGCTGTGTGCCTCCCTTAGGCTCTGAGTGCTGTTTTGTAGTGTTGCCCTCAAATAATGTGCAAATGGATCAAAACCACCATATGAATAAAGTAAAATACAAGCAAACACTGAGAGAACTTTTGAGATATTTATTTTTTTTTCCACACAATAAAATATTCTTCTGAAATAATAGAAGTGATGGAAGGGGCTTCAGTGAGGTTGTTCGAAGGCTGAGCAGTGCACCAAACTTAAATGCAAGTCAGCTCTGTTGACAGGAACCCTTTGTGAGAGACTCAGTGTTTTTCTTCAATTAGTCCTGATCAAAATTTGTATTGATATACTGCAGTCTGTGCTTACAGCATGGGGAAAAAAGAAGTATTGTCAAAAGAAAGATAAAGATAGTACTACAAAAACTGCTAGTCCTTTCTGTATGTACCTGAAGCTTATTATAGCTCTACTGCTGAAGAGAAAAATCTAGAGTTTAAAGTGCTGCTAGAAATTGTAAGCAATAATAAAATTAGATCAAGTGTGAAGTACGATTTTCTTATGTTGCAGTATCAAAATAATATTCTCTGGTCCTATGAACCTTTGGTGACAAAAAGAAGTGCTTGTGCTGACAAGTCAGCAGGTCACTTGATAAATAAGGCCCACAAGAGTGGACTGTTGTATCTATTCTGGAGAGTCCTTATCACTCCTTTGGGATGTGAGCGTGGGTTGAAGTTCTCTTTGAGCATTGTCATGCTGGCTGCTGCCTTCCAGTGGTATGAAAGATGTTTCTTGTTCAGTGGATAAATGAATCATAGAACATCCCAAGTTAGAAGTGACCCACAAAGATCATAGAGTCCAACTCCAAATGAGATTAGTATATGCCAGGCTGGGATCTCATGGCCATCTGCATGTACTCGTGCTGTTCCATACACGTGTAGGAAGATTTAAGCTCCTGGAGAGTACTAGGCTGCAGCATTTAAGTACTATGATCATGTCTCTGCAGTAGGTGCACTTCACTTACAAAGTGCTAGCACAATTTTATGTATGGTAGAGCTAAATGTGGGATTTCAGCGTTACGGCTATGTAGCACATGAGCAAAAACATTGGGATGTTTCATGTATTAATGGGTTCACTGTGTGTTGGGAGATACCTGATCAATGGAAGGACTCCTCAAAAGTTCTGTGCATGAGATTTCAAAGTGACAGAAGAAGCATATATTCCTGCTTTACACATGGGGAATTGCCTGTGTAGGGTTTTGTATTTTTCTTGCTGGGTGAAGAGGAACAGGCGTGGTAGGTTAGTACTAGAACCAGGAATTTTTGAGGTTCTCTCTCAGTATACAGTGGCAGAGTTATACTTGTGTTTTCAGGCAAGGCTGATGCAAACTGTTTTTTTAAAATTACTTAAAGGGAGGAAGACACTTAAATACTTCATATGCTTTTTCTTTGTAACATAGCTTCCTACTGATAGTGTGAGTTGTCATTTTTGATGTTCAAAATACATGTTTGTGCAACTAATTCCTGTATAGGACAATATTTCAAGGGATCAGAAGGCTGAATGATGAAGAGGCAGGTGCTTGTCGGCCACTGTGCTGTCACCCTGGTGCGCTGACACCTGGTTTGTGTGTTAGAACATTATACTCCTGACAGCCGCATAGCCATTGTCACTCCTTGCTACCAGAAGGGACAGTATCTGGACAGATTCATTAGGGTATTGGTAAAGAAAAAGACAAAGTTTCATATAACCGAAACAGCTTAAATTTGCCATCCCTTGTTTTTCTTTTTACTAAATGGTAAACTAATTATCATCTGAATTTGGGTTGTAATATTATTGTCCTGTACTCAACGTCTTATTCACAAGATTGCCACTTATGCTCTTTTTTACTGTGTGAATCTATATTGCAATTTTCAAGACCACTGTTTGCCTGTCAACTATGTTCTTTTGTACCATTTCTTCAATGCAACACGTCTGAAGACTTTCTAGTATGAAAGCAGTGGAAATCTGTACAGCATATTGCAGTGTCTCATTTTATCATTTGAAATAGATTGCCAACTACAATCTGTGTGTATTTAATTAGTCTAAAAAAAGTGATTTGGCCAAATTTTCCTGTCTTAGAGTTATTCAATTTAGTCTAATAGTCTTTAACTGAGAGTTATGTTCACACAATGGAGGATAAAATAGACTGGAAGTTTTTTCACTTCTGTATAGTTTACTGATTAAATGGCGAATGAAAAGGAAGAATAGTCTTTTGCTATTTAATATTTCTTGTTTTGTAGAAGGTAACACACAAGCCTACAGTTCAACAAAGCAGAAATTTTATTAGTTTGACAAAGAACACACTCAAATCTCAATGAAATAAATAAAATGCCTTTAGCATATGCTCTATATCTTCCTGGCTTCCTGTTTTACTTAAGTGACTTACGGGGCTGTGTGGGAACCAGGGGTAGAACCAGACTGGTGCTCTAAGCAGAAGACTACATCTGTCCAGAAAAGTGCCTCACTTCCAAATGAGCCAGCAGGAGCTGCTGCTTCCCAATGGCCCTTCAGGTAGGTGTGCTGTGCAGCCATTCCTAGCAGGCATTAAGAAAAGTTTCAAATCTAAGCAGTCACAAGAAGGGACATGTTCTTTTCAGTATTTTCTTACTGGAACTTTCTGTATGAGGTTTCTCTTTAATTTCTTCAGGAGCTATGTTGAAAGCTTAGTAACTTTTAGCTTAGTAACCCACTTTTACTCAGTGCATTTTAATAGAAAAAGAGCAGCTGTGCCAGTCAAGTCTCAGGTGGCCCATGCTCCTTACCACAGGGTGGTTGAAGAGGTTGAAGGCAAGCAGTGAAGGACAATGCAACTAATTTTAGTGAAGATTCACAAGCAGCTTAGCTGAGAAGTGCTGAGGTTGCTGGCCCTAATGTAGCAAAGCACTTAAGCAGGTGTCAGATTTTAAACATGTGAGGTTTTTCATTTTGGTTCCTATGAACATCCTTAAGTACTTAGCTGGACTGGGATCCTGGCAGGACTGAAGCCCTGGATATTTTTGCACATTAAGCAGTGTAAGTTTAAAGCAAGAATTTCTTTGGATTTACAGCCTTTTTTCTTAGATTATATGACACAGATATGTTATTTTTGTTTGGTTGTTCTTTTCCCCTTGTTTACTGCTTATGATAGTATGTAAGATTCTACATTATATTGCTATTAGATATGCAAACATGTTTAAAGGGTTTTGTAAAACAAAACAAAACAAAAAAACAAAAACAACAACAACAAAAAAACACACAAACAGAAAATAATTTCCTTCCAGAGCTTTGAGGCTTTTGAAAGAGAATTGCAATCTTGTTAAATAAGTCAGAATAAAGAAGGAATTATTTTTATTCTAGCCTGAAAAAAGAGGTGAGCTTGAGGGCTGCTCTATTTCTATATTGTCACTGAGCATGAAACCAAACATAAAGCATGTCTAGCAACAGCTGATCATCTTGCCTTTCCTTTGAAACAAAATGTGTTCAGGTAAAAACTTGCAGCTAACAGCAAACCATCATAAATGATGTATTAGTTACATTAGAAAGCGAGGGCTGTTGAGCTTGATTCTGCTTATGTTTCATGATTGTATTACATGCCCCTCTATTTTTGGTGATGATACCTTTCCATTTTGTAAAGTTTCTTCATGCATTCTTCAGGAATTGGGAGGCTGGATGGCAAATCCTGCATGCAATGAATTTTTCAAAAGGTGTATATAACATAAACTAGCTGGATTAAATGTAAATGACTTTTCAGCATAGAACAGCATATGGTCCTGGCTGATGCGAAGAAAGCTGAACCAAGGCTGGGAGCTGTAATGATTCAGGCAGCAGTAGCTGGACTGTGCTTGCACACTTAGCACTATTACAGCTTGCAGACTTCCTGTTGTGGTTCTTCTAAAGAAGGTTTTTACAAGTTGATTGAGGGTCTCTTTTGGCCTCAGGAAGGGAGAATGCAGCAGTTCTTCACTGGAGAAGGTTATTTTTCAGGCAGAGGGGTTTTGTTCCAGCTTTAGGTACACTCTCTTCCCAGCTTATGAGTCTGTCTGAGATACATAGACTTCAGCAGTTTCCAGTACCAAAAACTGGGCTAAGGAAGAAACTAAGCAGGATATGATTACTGGAAGAATTTTACTTATATTTAAGAGAAAACAAAACAAAAACAAAACAGAAACAAAGCAAAAAAAGCAACTTAGAATGATTTTTTAGAAACTAAATGCTGATCTTTTTGCAAATGAGTACAAGTACTGCTGTTTCTCCAGCCAGACATATATAAACTTGTAATTCCAAAAGCATGCCTGATAAGTCAACCCCCAGAATGTGATACTACTTGTGTTAATTGCATCATGGACCTGCCTATGATTTTGAGGTTAAGCAGATTTTCAAAAGGGCTGAATTGGCCTTTTCACTTCTATTCTAAAGATTCTGTTTTGGTAACAAAACATGAGCTCAGTTTTCATTCCTTGCTTCAGCAGAAGTAAAGGGAGTTGAGTCTCCTTTCAGCATTACGTCAACTGCTGACCAAGGCTTTGGTTTAGTAGTATCTGATATTCCAGTGGTATCCAAACTAATGGGTAGGACACTGTTCACAAGAATGGCAAAATTAGTAGAGCCTTATACACTGTATGAGAGAAAACTATTTGCTTGACTGATCTGAAGTCAGTTTCTGAGTACGTAATTATTGGAGAGATGGATAGATGGCTGAGGCTGTACAGGTCCTGCAAATAGTATCCTAAAAGCAAAACTTTAGAGGACACTTACAAGCCAGCGTGAAGCCTACACAGCAGCTGTTCCTTGCCTCTGGTGATGGGAAGAAACAAGAGGCAGAGAAGCTGAAGGGAAGCATGTTGCCAAAAGTGCTGCATTATTTCTCATTCTCCAAATCACTGTCTCCACACGTGCTATAAGAAAAGTGGAAGGAAGTTTGAACAGATGTGGTTATACCCTGTCAGCACTGGGGGCTAGATACACTAGCTTGAAATCATTTGCAAGGACATAGCTGATGAATATGAGGAATAATATGTGGATATGAGGCAAATGCTTTTTTACTTCTGTCCAGAAAAAGAGCCTTGTTAGTTGTCTGTTAGGATCATCAACTTTTAAATCTTGGGTAGAAATATAAAGTTACTAAACAACAACAAAACCAAAAAACTCCACCTCTCATTCTCCTCTATATCTAAATTAATTATTTGTGACTGAGTAATGGTGAATTGACACAAAATCAACTGAATTGTCACCTCACTTGGTCTGTGACAGTACATGTCTGCACTGTGTGCATGGAACTTGTGCCTAATGCCTTTTCTCTGGATTAAAAAAGAGAGGGAAAAATTGGATATCATTGTTTTTTATTTATTTATTAACAAGGTGTAACAGCATTCACCCCCTTCCTGGTAAGCCTATTAATTCAATGATGCTAAATGTATCTTGGAGCAATTCTCTGACCTTAGCTCTGCCAGCTTTTTTGTAGTGGTTACTGAAGAGGGAGTGTGTAGAAATGTGGCAGTTTCTCGGGTAATAGGTATAGGATTTAGTTTTTCCTTCAGAAGTATGACAGTGCTCAGTGCGGTGTACAGCTGCAATAAACCCATGCAAGGCTAGAGCATTTATCGCTCCTCTCCTGTCTGCAGGCCCACAGCAGGCAGAAATGCACACAGAAGACCTTTAGTGTGAGAAAGTGGCTCATAGGGTATCTGTCTGCTTGTCTGTTAGGACAACAGACATGGATTAAAAGATATAAAAGTAAATGTCATGCCTAAGTACTAAACTGGGTTTCAATGTTGTGAAAAACAAATAGAGCTTGACACCTATATTGCATTAGTACATTGGTTTGTCTGTTGTTTTTGATTCATAGCTTTGAAAACTACTTCTAAACACAAATGCGAGCCTTTTTATGCCATCTGATCCAAAGGATCAGTTTGCTTTTAGAATGATTTCTTATTGACTTCTTGGTTGATCTGATTGCTTTTAAATTTTGCAGCTGTAAACATGGTTGTAGTTGCTGCAAAACGAGGTGAACACCAGGGCCAAGATCTCAGTCTTTGACTGGAAGTGAACATTGCCTTTCTTCATAGTGATACAGATATCTGTATTTCATTTTCTTCAAGGCAGATTATTTTAATTAGGTCAGAAATTAATGTGATGTTTTACTAATTAATTTCTTAGTTGAACATTTTGTGTGATCAAAATCCTTCGTAGCACACACCTTATAGTAACTAGTACCTAAAAATTGTCAATGAAGTAGCAAATCTTTAGGAAGGGCAACTAAATGTTTCTGCTTTTTGTGACGTGTCTCCAAAGTCTTTTGCTCTTAAAATGATTCTTCATATGCTCTAGTTAATAGTTACAACAGAAGTGAGTGTTTTCTTTACTGTCTGGTTGCTGATCATATCTGTTTAGTTGTTAATATTAAAATAAGAACTATATAATATATATATAGAATTTGAGAATTGAAAGCTTTGGCCTGCGCTCTGATCCTGCAGAAAAGCAGCTCTCCGTTTCTAATTACCAGCCCTGTGCTGCAAGATAACAAACCAGTGTATAGGGGGAACAAAAAGTACAGCATTTATAACTTGGATCAAGTTCTCTGTGTAGGGAAGTGATATCCAGAGATGGCTCTGCATCACATACCTGTATCACATGTACCTCATATACATCACATATGGTCACTACCTAGGTCACGACCTACGTCAGGACAGGATAGGAAACTTTCAGAGGAAGTACATATTAATAAACCTGGGTCATTACACAGTATTTTTGGATTGTAGCTCTCTATGGCAAGGGGAGTGAGCCGTATTTTCATCTGGTATAAACTGGCTCTGCTCCATGATTGCTATCTCTTGCTGGCATCTTTGCTGTCCTCCAGTAAAACAGAAACTGTTGCTTCACTCTAGTTTATGTTCCTAATAGATCTGTATTAAAACATTATATTTAGTTTCAGAAAAGTCATTTTCCAATTCAGATGTCAGAGATGTTCTTTGTTAGCCTGGAAGCTATATAAAATTAAGAATTAAAACGAGGTCAACTCAAAGATCAGGATCTGAGTAACTTGCAAATGTTGGCAGTATAGCTCCTTTTTGTGAACAAAGTCAAGCATACACTGCTTATGGGATTTAAGCATGTCTTTCCCAAATACAAGGGAGTTTGAATGCATTGATTGTGCCAATAGTAGATCTTTGGATTTTTTTTTTTCCCTGACTCCTGTTTGTTACAGGCCAGGTGCAATGTTTCAGGATGGGTGGCTGGCTGCTTTTTGTAGGCAGTATTTATTATGTGTCAAAAAAATCATTCTGTTACAGTGTGATGGAGCAAGCAGCTGCAATGCTTGACGTCAATCCATGCAACACATCGATGGCAGACTGAAACGTGCTGTTGTTTTCTAGACTTGTCTTTACCAGTTTAATGCATTGATCTGTACACTGTTAAGGTAGGCAAAGGCCTAACTTAACTAACTGTATCTCAGTCCAGGGCAAGGCAAGGACTGGGATTGTGTCTTCTTTAAAAGCCCCACAGTATTTAATGCCAGTCTTTGTCTTGGAGCCTGAGAAGTGTACATATTTTGTAATTGCTGTTTGTAAACTTAGTACTGAGATTGCAAAAGAAAACACAAGCCTGTCCCATGCCTGTTGGAGCAGGCTTTATTTTTGCTCAGCTATTTAGAACAGAAAGAAACTGGAGGCAGAAAAATGCCCAGTCTGTGCTGCAGACTGGGTTGCCTTTGCTGCTGTTAGCTAGCCACCATGATGTAATTGTGCTAGAGACTGCACTTATGTAAATGCTTGGTGTTTTCTACTGACACAGTGATGGCTTTGTCTTATCCAAGCCAGTACAGGTGAGCAAAGCTGTTGCCATCCCCATGGCACTGTGCTCCCTGGGAAGGAGACCTAGCAGCACCCAGGCAAATGATAGTAGTGTAGTGAAGATGGTGATCTGGCTGCTTTAGTCCTTACGTGGATAAATTTTCACTGTTTACATGAAGTGTCCCCCACCCAAAAAAAAAAAAATCTGAATAGCTTAAATGCTCATACTGAAAAAAGAAAGACAGAAGGCAAACTTGAAAAAATAATTTCCCAGTGCCTTTTTATTATTCGATTTCCTGCCTCTTAAGAAACATACTTACCTTTAATTTCTTTTGGTCCTATTTCTATCCGTTGTGGTCTCTCCTCTCCCCTCTCTACCACTCTTATAGATACTCTGCCAAATCCAGAGTAACATTAAAAACAACAAAAAAAGAAAATATACTGTCTCTGTACTGAGGAAGTGGTTTCCTTAGAAATAGCAACCATATGAAAGCTATAAATGCTGATACCAAAACTATAGTTGAATATACTGATGTGGGCCCTGGAAAAAAGGGAAATGGGATCTGTTTGCTAGCTAAAAGGAAAATCATGTTGCTGCCTAGGATTTTTGCCAAATCACAGCTGAACTAAGATTACTTTAGGTGTGTTGTGTGGCTGCTTTTTTTTTTCTTTTTGTCTCCTTCTTACTTTCTACTTAAGGTGCTCACAGAAACCTGGATATGGAAGAAAGTCTGATTTGATTTCCTATTTTCAAGGAGTCATTACTGGAAGGTTGGGTGTATGCCTGGTGACGGGGTTTGACAGCTAGGAGAGGTCACAGGAGCAATTGCAGGCAGCAGAGAGGGGGCGAGAAGCCAGGAGATCGAGGAGTGTTGGTACACCCATCACTCCATCCAACACTCCATCCCCCTGCCTTCTGCAAGTGCCCATGCTAACCAGCAAAGCTTCCTGCTAGCCCTGGGTTACATGGCCAATTTAATAAAAATTCAGCATTGAGTCTCACCCTGACAAAATGTTCATTAGTGATCGTGAGGTCAGCACATACTTGGAACTGGATTTCTCCAAAATGTTACAGCATGGCCATACTACACAGAACTGTTGAATACTGATTTATAGCAAGTGAGATGTAGAGATTTCTGCATCTTTCAAGCAGCAGAGCCCCCCTAGTTTGTCTAAAGCACCACATTAATCAGTCTTGCATCTCAGCTTCAGAACAGCATCTGCAAAGCCATGATAACTGATATTTGGAAGATAGATTTGTTGGTGCCAGTTTGGAGCTCTCACATGCATAGCATTGTATGGCATCGTCCTGCTGCTAGATAGCTTTTGGGGTAAATATCTCTAGGTTGATTTTGAACTAGAAATAGATTTGCCTTAGTAGTGCTGATGTCTTTCTACCTTATAAAATATAAAGGTCCCAGTATTCATATGCACTTTATTTTTTCTGTTGGGACCTGCACTTGGATGCGAGTTACAAAATCAGTTAATCAATAGACTTCCTTTAAAGAAAAAAAAAAAAAAGGAATGAATATGCAACAGTCATAAAAATGCTCTGGAGATTGCCCTCTAATGGGGATGAAATAGAAAGCAGAAATGATTAGAATTCCAGAAAACAGGGTATTCATTTATTTATAGGCATTTGAGTCTTTGTATGCAAGATTTTGTAACTTACTTCTCAAAATACTCTTGACTTTAAGCACTTCTGGAAAAATCATTAAATGAAGCAAAGTTAGGAGGACAAAAAGCCAAATTATCATGTTGATTTTCAAGAGAAAAATGTAGCCAACATGGATTGTCTGATTTCAGGATATATGAATAACATGTAACAGCACTGTGCCTGAAATGTGTTCTCAACATTGCTGAAGCTCCAGGGATTTACTGTCTCTGACAGACTGACATGCAAAGCTAGAAGCTTTTGCTTGTTCTTCAGACCAAATCACGGTCCCTTTCAATGCACATGCCTCTCTAGAGTAAATGCTTCTTTCATGTCTTTTTCATATCCTTTGAGACTGCTCTTGCTTTTCTCCTCCCATTTCTAGTTCCAAAGTATAAGACTGCAGAGAGCATTCATAAGACTTGTGAGGAGAAAGTGATTTCTGGTTGTTGAGGGGAAAAAAAAAAAAAAATAAATGCTAGCTTTCCACTTCTACAGATGTATTAAAAGGCTGCTGCAATTGTGGGAGACCTGGAAAGCCTCAGGGAGTGGTTCTACTTTGTGGTTGGTGCTGTAAAAAATGTTCTGTGTATAATTTATTTAAACATGTATGCATTATGAAATTAGGGAGAAGGGCCATTACAAGATAGCATACTCAATACATCATATGGAAATGTTATCTGTTCCTGTTTTTTTTTTTTTTTTTTTTAATCTAAGTATTACCATAGCTAGCAAAAGATGTCAAAGGTTTTCAGAAAACACCCTCAAAACAAACCAAATCTGATGTTATGGGAGCAGGGTTGGGGGCACTAATCATTCTGTCATATTCTAGATGATGAGTTCTCCTGGACCCTGATGTCTGTTAATTGCAATATGAATGAGAGTGCAGTGCACCCTCATAAGGTGGAGGAGGGAAGCTGTGCTGTGTTTTGATATAACTGCACTGTGTCCTGCCTCTCAGCAAGGCATGTCTGAGTGCTCTGGAAATACTGGCTGTGAATCAAGTCTGTCTGGAGCAGTTAATGTACTTGTTCTGGAGAAATTTCTGAATGACAGGGACAGCAGAGACTGGTTTTAAGTGAGGATGAGGGCATGGAAGCTGTAGGTCCCTGTGCCTAAATGTTCCTCCCTGTGCCATCTAAAAGGAGGTGATGTCAAGTGACTCATCCTAGGCCAAGTTCTTCCTTCCAATTGATGCTCTTATTTTCTTGGCAGCCATACTAGCTGTGTTCTCTAGCCAGCCTGGCCACACTGGTGCTGCTGGTGTGAGTGGCCTGCTGAGCTGTGCCACCAACACCTACACAGGCACCTAGCACAGCCCATCACAGCTTGGTCCCAGGGAGGAACCTCTGTGAGGAGCCAGGGAGAAAGAGGTGCAGCATTGGCTCCTCCAGCCTCCTCCACTTCAATGTCTTCTAGCTTTGGTTACTCTAAGCAGCTTGTGCTGAACAACTGTTCAGAAATATGTGTACTATTTTGTACGCACCATATTTCATTTTAAATACTGCTCAGAGAAGCTATGACAGGTAGCAGCTTTATTGGCAAGGTACCTTGAATGTCTCAGTTGCTCTGGACTTTCCTGTTTGGCTATCTGGGGGATTTCAGAACTACAGAAATACAAATGTTAATTATTTAGTGAAGAGAAGTCCACTGTAGTGAATTAAACTATTAAAAATGTGGATTCAAATTCACACTATTCTTTTTTTTTTCCCATCTGAAATTATTATTATTATTATTTATTTTGGCTTGCTGGGTGATTTCAGGGGCAATGCTAAGTGTTTTCACTATCCTGAACTTCTTACTAGATAAAGACCTTAGCTTGCAATCTGGTTTAACTCAGTGCCTTTCAGGCAGGTAATTTTTCAGCCGAAAGTAACTGTGGAACTTCTCAGAGGATCATCGCATAGTTAAAGAATGCAAGTCTGAGCCACTTGCTTGTGCATCAGGGGAATGTTAGCAGATATCAGTATGTTTAGTCTGAGAGCAGGAGGGAGAACAAGGAAGACATTGTGTGAAGAGGTCAAGGTAAAGCAGAGAGCCACTACAGAGACTGAAACACTGCAGTACTCCTTGCTAAGGTCTAGCATTGTTATTAATGCAAGTAATACTATAATATCCTCTAAAAAGGATTTCAAATAGATGGGACTTTTGAGTTTCTGCAAGGGATAATGGAGTAGCCTGTCTGGTAAGAATTGTCATGGCATCTGTCATTGAGAGCTACTGAAGATCTGGACCAATATTTGATAGATATATTTGGTTCTTGTGGAGCTAGGACTTAAAATAAGATAAATCCTTCATAAGAGGGGAAGGTAGCTAGCAAAATAAGAATCAAATCACAGAAAATTTTCCCTGGAGCAACTGAAATGCAGACCTTCCTTAGGAATTTAGGAGCTGTGTGTTGGAGGCCTGTACAAATTGGCCAATGCTTTTGCATATGTGGGCACCAAATGTTGGTTAAGCCCACAGGGAGTCTAGTGGCAGTAAGCTGGTCTTCTCACTAAGCCCATTGCTACAAACAGCTGGCCTGGAATCCCTGCTTATGGAAGTGCATGAATACATGTGAAGAGTAGGAAAGGTTTCATTGTGCCAGCAGCTTTAGAGGAGGTGAAACAGAGAAAAGCTAATTAGTCCATTCTGTAGCCTTTCAAGTATACCCTCTGCATACAGAAGCTGGCTAGAGTTGTATTTTGTTTTGTGATGCTTGTAGTCCCTGAGGCAAAATTCACTTGCTGGCGTAGGCAAGAGCAACTTCCATTAAACTTAGCAGAAGCTGTGCCTGCTGAGCTTGGCCCTCTGCCTGTAGAAAATTAAATGCATTGGCAAGACAACCAGAGGAAAGTGTTCTTCTATAGGGGGTGCCTGGTACTTGTTCTGCAGTGCTCCAGGTTTGCAGAAGTGTCTCCAAAATCAGGGCAAGCTAAGAGGGCTCAGACATGATACTGTTCCTTCTTTCCCTTTGTTAAATGCTAGGAGACCTGGAAACTGTGCAAAGCATGGTCACTGACGGGCTCAAGATGCATAGCACCTTTACCTGTGCCTTGGAATTTGTAATATTATACCCATAATAAAGAGAAATTCTCCTTTAGCTAGCTTGTCTTTTATTTGATTATTTTTCTGAATCGCTTTCCTTAATTTGTAAGGGCAGCTGAATTATCCTTTCCTTGGATTACATGAAATAAAAATATCCCTCTGTCCAAATGTCATGGGAGACTGTCCTTTCTCTGAGCTTGAGGTAGGCAATTAGTAGTATAAATCCCATTATAAATAAATGGGATTTGGGATTGCTCACTTCTAAATTTTTATTCTTTTTAAAGGGGAATTTTGTTTCCTAGATACTTTTTAGCATATATTTAAAGAAAGAAAAATTCCCTCATCTGTAAATTGAAATTATGTTTACAGCAAAGCAGTTCTATATGATGCTGGCAAGTAGCATTCCTTGCATTGTATGATGACTGACTTCTGAACTTGGTAGAATTATACTATCTGGAGCTGCAACACTTCAGTATCTCTTAGAATGTTTACAATAAAATTCTGATGGTGATGAGTATTGTGGAGCATATTTTCTTGCTGTGGATTAAACAATTGATTCTGAAAGATTAAAATGCCCCACCTGCCTTCTTGCACACTTCTGTTTTGCCATGTCAAACAATATAAAATGAATACTGCACTTCCCTCTATCTAATTGAATAATTTACTGTAAATAGCTGTCATTTACTTTAGAGCAGTAGGGGATCATTAGCCAAATGGATGTGAGTAAGTCATGCCTTTAATGCGTTAGAGGGGCCTAAAATGGAATCATCTAAATGGGACCATCAATACAGCATGCTGAATTAAGTCAGAGGCACTTAAAGCTTTAAGTCCTCTTTCTTGTAAATTACATGCTCCCTCGGCAGAAAGGTAATCAAGAACTTGCATAAAATATGGCATCTTTGTTTCAAAGCTTTATTTTTAATGAATAAAATAGTACAATTTAGATGACATGATTGGTAGGTATAACTGTATTTTGGATTTCCCTCATTTTAATTACCTTCCTTCCTTACCGATTGAAGCCTTCTTGCTTGCAAAGAGCTACTTGTGCTGACTAATATTGGCTCTATTCCGTAAATAAGTAAGATGAGCAGGTAATAAAATATCTTCTCTTGACTTTTATGGGTATATGACCTGATAATTATTTGCAGGAGTTTGTGTTTTGTACTTGTAATTTTAGAAAGGACCCAGTCAATTTTAACTCCTAAATGTAGCATACAGTTTGGATTTATTTCACTGCTGAAATCAGAGTTAGGCCTGTTGGGTGCTTTAATGTGTCTATGTCCTTCCCAGTGAGTCCTCCTGGCCCCAGGCTTGCCTCTAGTTCTTCTGTTCAGCCCCACGTTATCCTGGAAAAGGTTGGTGTTCAGCTAGAATCAGAAGCCAAACTTTCATTGACATGTGAAGAAGAGTAAGCAATACAGGTAGCAACTGTCCTGAAGTGCAAGAGTTGATTATAAAAAAGAAAATAAATAAAAAAATTGATAACTTCTATTACCCATAAATGCACTCTTCTGTGAGGTTTACTGAGGTGCTTTCCAACCTCAGCCATTCTGTGATACTGCCTTCTGAGTTGTAGTGACTTCATTAGTGGCAAAATTTAATGAAAAAATATTTCCTATCTGAGTTTTGAATTTGCTCTGCTTTATTCTTCCAATCTTTTAGAGATTCTAGGAAGTTAAAATTCCCGTCCTTTTCCCCATGTTTTTAACTACTGAACTCGCCTTCAGTTATCTCTTGTCAGTGGTCAATCATCCCCCATTCTTTTATTTATTTATTTTTGTGTGTGTGAGCATGTGTACTAGGCGTGTGTTCCAGTTTCACAAGTAAAAACTCTTCAATTCTCAGAACTAGACTTGGTCAGAAAGTTCAAAATCAACTTTGAGGTTCAAGGGCTTTTAAAAAAAAAAATAATACAGAAAAACCCACTCCAAAAACATTGTACGTTTAATCAATCATTTGGGCACTGACAAGAATAGAAGCATTGGATATGCCGTCACTTCAGGATGTGGAAAAGTTAAATAACTTGCTCTGCAGCCTGGAAGTTGGTAACAAACCTTGTTGTAGAAAGCAGGATGACTTTCTTATTTTCATTCACTAGCTGTAACCACTGTTGTATGTTTCCTGTAACTGATTTTTTTTTCCTTTTTACTGAAATGGTTTATTTAAAGGTAAATTTATCTTGTGCTTTGAAACTTTTCAGAATGTGCTTATGAACTGCTTTCACTTATATTGGATGAGTCATGAGTCGAAAGCTCCATCCTGTAGTTCCACCATGAGTAATGCTTAGCGTTTTCTTAGGTTCCCTTTTAGAAGACTATTAAATTAAAAGAAGAATCTGTTTTTTGATATCCTAATGGACAATTAGGTGGCTGGGTCTCAGAACTGATTTACATTTACCACTGCAGTAATTTAAATTTTTCCTCCAGTTCAAGAATGTCATTTCTCTCACTGCATGTACATGTTGTTGGTCACAGCTCCCCATCCTTAAATAAATAAACATTTTAGTGCTAGGGACTTGTCTATGAGCACTGATTCAGATTTTGGGAAGGGTTTTTCATGGAGGTCTGTACTGACATAAGCTATCAAAGCTGGCCAACCTATACAAGTTCCTAATTACTACCGGACATACAAGTCGTGGTAATGAATGTAAAGAGTACACAGTTTCAGGAAACATCTTTCACCTGGGTGCTGAGTAAGGCAGGTGATGGGCAGTGCCCCTGCAGCTTCTGTTTTGAGTATTGTCCAAGCAATGTGTACTTTAATGTAAACTGATATGTGCTATATCTACTGCTGGTGGGGACTGGGCTGTCTGTCTGAGTACTCAGATGACAGATCCTTCCTCCTCTTGGATGCCAAGGTGTTAGCACATGAGGAGATGCCTACTGGCAATATCCAGCAAGCTATTTTACATTATACTGGTATAATGTAAGTGTTGTAAATGTAAAGTACATTTACAGGTGATGTAAATGTTGGATTGCTGATAGCATCTCTCAGCTTAGACACCCCTAGGGGCAGGGGGCAGCCATGGTTGCAGGTGGAATATATACTCTGTCCCCATGAGGGGTCTATTTTTTTTGCTGAGACCAATTATTGGCTTTTCTATTGCTGATATTGGGAGATGACAGGTGTTTGGAAGTGAGTAGAGTTGTCTGAGGCTGATCATGAAAAATGGAGATGTAAAACTTAAACTCCCTGTAGAAGTGCTAAGTGCTCTCTGTAGAGGTGGTAGATAGAGTAATGTTGGTATTAGTGAAATGAGCTCTCTGTTGAGATTTTGGAGTTTGCTTGGCAACTCTTATCTGTTCTTGCAAATAGGAGATGGTCTGCATGTCCCACGTATCACAGGTAACAAATAAAATGAGACTTAAGATTGAAGATTTTAGGGCAATGGATCAGCCTCAGTTGCATCTGCACTGGAAATTGTCAACACCCCATTTCTGGGAATGGGAACTCAGGAAGAATTTTCATGCAAAGATTTTCTGGTCTTTACAAGTCTTATGTGCATGGAGGATTACTAGAGAACAGGTTTGCATTGGAAGGGGGTGAACAGGTCGTTTTGAAGATGTGATTCTAATGTGTATCTGTGTTTAATTATCAGTGTGGCATAGCAATAAATAACTATAAAACTCAAGCTAAAATTGTAGATAAAAATTCAAGCTCACAGAGATGCTTTTATTTGAGGGGGAAACATGAAGTCTGGGATTTGAACACTTTTAAGCTTAATGACTAGGAATTCATTGAATTTGGCTGCTAATAGCAAAAGCTTGGCTCTGGGACTTTACCTCTAGCTAATTCTGGTCTATGTTGCTCTACCTGTGCCATCACAAACTGTTAAAACTCATGATAATAATTAGAAATTTATCAAAATATTAGTTGCCTTCTCTAGTGAGACTTGTACTATTTAAACATTAACTTGTCTTCTTTCAGTATCAGTTTTTAGAAAAATCACAAGAACAAATAATACAAATTCTTCGAACAGACTGTGGAGCATTTCATTCTGTACTCAAAACTTGCTTGCCAATTTCTTTGTGTGATAGGTTACTGAATGTATCAGCTATATATATCTGAATATATCAGCTATATACCTAGATTACTGATAGGTTACTGAATATATCAGCTGAACAATGCTGTCCATTACTGTAGTTCAGCTGATGCATGGTAAGTTGTATGACTCCAGTGACTTGCTTTGTGTTTGGGAGCTACAAATGACAAAAGATATAATTTGTACACCATCCCAGTTTGGAGCTTTGCTTCTATATAGTCACTTTTTAAATAAAAATACACCAATCCCTACTGAGCTATAATACTTATAGCACATATTACAGCCTTTACAGAGTAATGATGTATTTTACACAATATTACCATAAGCTGATGGAGGATGTTGTGTTGACTGTTCAGCATAGCTGGGCTTTAATCAGAGACAAAAACCTGAGGCCTACCACAAAATCTTCTTTTCTCTACACAAATGTTTTTATTTACTAAGAGTCTGCAGCAAACCCTGAAGTTCATTCTTCCACATTTTCACTTAATCCTTAGGGGCTCAATTTTTATTTTATTTATTAAAGATGCATTTTTGGATGAGGGCACACCCAGTTTTGTTCTATCAGGATTAGTAACATTGCAAGCTTTTAGGTGCATCAGAGTTCTTCATATGTACATCATTCAAGATCCAAACTTTACTTGATAATGAGCAATGTTTCTCTCCTTGTTTCCTTCTATTGTCTTGTTGCCTGTGCTCTGCTCTTTGGGCCCTCCATAGTAAAACTTCAGCCAGTAGACTGGAAGGGACAAGAAAAGGGTTGGGGTGGGGTGAAGTAGAACAAACAAACAAAAAACAACAGAAAAGTGCCATTACCTCAGACAATACCATCTGAGCTTTCTTTGGTTTCCTGGAGCTCAGCAGCCAGAGGCACAGGAGTGCTTTTGACACTGACTGAGTGCAGTACATTGACTTTAAGTAAGCTTTGCAGTTTCCTCTCCAAGCTGTTCCCAAGACACCACTTGATCTCTAGAGTATACCTAATCTAATGTGTACAGGCTGCAAAGTCCCCCTGAGCCTTTAGATTTGCTAGGGCTTTCCTGATGTGCTCTGGTCACACTACTCATGCTCTGGAGACGCTGAATATGGGAATGATCCTACAGAGCAGTTTGTTCTGCCTCTAGAGCTGCTGGGGATTCCCTATCTGCATTATTATTACAGCTTTCTGGTCTCTTCATATCACTTTGTGTGAAGGACAGAGGGAGAAAATGTCTTATGACTGGATACTCTTTGGCAATTATTCAAAAATATAAATGCAGAATTTTCTACTTTGATAAAAGAGGAAGGAACAAGAAAAATCCCATTGCCATTTTATCACTTTTATACAGAATTAGAAAGACTATGTAACAGAGCTCTGTTGACAGGCTGTCTGGAGGAGTTAATTGGAGTCATTAAAGGAAAAATGCAACAAGAAACAGAATACTCAAATCTTGCTCTGTACTAAAACACTTTTTTTTTTTTTTTTTTTTTTTTATATGGATATGGACTTGCTCTGATTCTTTTTCAGCTTGTAGAAAGAAAATTGTGTTATTCTACTAGATTTCTTGTCTCCTCCTAGGAAAGACATGATTTATGGCAGACACAGCAATTAGGGTGGAAGTAACATAGTGTAGAATCACTGCTAAGAGACCTTGGCTACTCAAATACATAGCTCAACCACAACTGTTTCACATGTTCCTTGGTGTGTGTTGGCTCACATGCTTGTTACTAAATTGAGTTCCCTATTCCTGTGTTGTGTTGAAATACCTTGTTAGCAGGCAATAGATCTGGCATCTATTGTTTCTGCTGTATTGCCTTCTCTATAGGTTCTCCAATGTACTTTTATTTCTTTTCCCCAGTGAGGGAGGGGGAGGGACAGGGACAGACGATGACTTTATTGACAGAAATAAAGAAATAACAAGTTTATTGGTAATTCAAATAGAAGCTGTTCAATGACTAGAGAGAGGTGTTCTTAACCTTGTGTGCTTAACTTTTAGGTAAATGTGCATTTATTGGTCTGAAGATGGTTTTAAGGTTTTCAGAGTTATAACAAAGAAGAGCAATTGGATATTAACTCTGTAAAATGAAAAAAACTTAATGGCTGCTGGCAAATATTGTGAAAATACCACCACTGTTTACCATGTAATGCCTTGCAATACTTCCAATAAAGACTCTGGTAGGGTAGGCTGTGACTTGAATTAATAATATTGTTTTGCTCATCTCAGTTAAAATGTCAGATTTTTTTTTTTGTTCTTTGGAGGAATATCAATATAAGAAAAGATGGCTTTCAGGCTGCCTATCTGACTAGCTGAAATGGATGTTAAGTAAGAAGAAATCCTTTCATTACAGAAAATGGATTGTGTACAGAGATGTGCAAAGATATTGTCCTTCCTTGTAGTGAGTAACTTGCATAGGTCCTTATTCTTTTCCCTTTAATGAAGCTGTTCAATACAAGGTTATCATCTTCTCTAGGTGCTAACTTAGAGCATTGGACTGGGTGAAACTTGGTTTCAGTTTGTACTTGTCTCATGTTTAACTTTGGCTAAGTCACTTAACTTTGGATATGTCATTTAATTTGTTTCTCTATTTTCTGCCTGGAAGTGGAGATGGCTTTCTTTTTGTCCCTTTTTATTTTAAGTATCTTTTTTTTTTTAATTATTTTTTATTATTTTTTTTAATTATTATTATTTTTTTTTTTTTTATTTGTGTGTGTGTGTGTTTGTAGGGGAAATAGCGACCTGTAGCTGTAACTTTTCTGTATGTAGGAGCCCATGTTGAAGAAGTTAAACAGTAAAGCTGCTGTGCTCTGCAGGCATTTCTTGTGAGTAGCATAGTCCTTACAATTTTAAAGCAACTTGACAGGCATAAGGAGGGAGGGGTGAATAAATGCCTCTAACGACTTCCTTGCTTTTGAAGATCTATTGAAAAATCATGGAGATGAACAAAGCAATCCCCCATGATGCTTTTTAGAAGTTAGTGCTTGTGCAGCTCACATCTCTTCTTGGACATGGCAGCGTTACAAACTTGCCTTGGCCTGAGTCTTAGTTCTCTGCTCCCCTTGCCTTCAGCTGTTCTACAAAATGATGCCTGTCCAGATGCTTGCCACTTGCTCAGCATGGTCTTTAAGTACAGACCCCCCATTTTGGGATCTGTTTTGGGATTTGTTGCACTGGTGACATACTGTTCTCCTTTAGCTGTTGGCCTGGCTGTAATTAAAAAATAAAATTAAAAAATAAAATTAAAAATTTGGGGTTGGTGGGGAAGAGAAGAAGCTTTTAAGAGTAAGGTGCAAAAATTGTCCTTTCTATTTTAATTTGTGCCCTACACAATGGCTACTTGAAGTAACAGCACTTATATTTCTGACCTCTCCATGAGGAGACTAGGGAGGAGACAAGGTCCCACTTCCCATGGAGGAGAGCAGATGAAATATTTTAGACCCTTATGCTGTAAGGTGTTTGCACATGTCTATTGCCAAGGGTGTCAGACCAAAACAGGGGAATTTAACTTGAATTTATCACCAACTGGCACAAACATCTGACCTCTAACACAGGTGTTGAGGAATCATAGAATGGCGTGGGCTGGAAGAGACCTTAAAGATGATCTAACTCCAGACCCCCTGCCATAGGCAGGGATGCCATCCACTAGGTCAGGTTGGCCAAGGCCCCATCCAGACTGGCCTCAAACACCTCCAGGATGGGACACCCTGCCTTGGCTGCCCTTATTTTCATCATGAGGTGGGTGTTCAAGGAGGAAGAGGCAGTGCTGGCACCCATTTCCTCACAGTCCCCCATCAGGGTGGCTGCAGGCCCCTCTGCACCTCACCCCAAGGCTGCTGTCCTGGTGGCTGGGGCTGGTTTTGGTGGGCTCAGGCGTTGCCTCAGGATCGGCTGGAACCGCTTCAGAGCAGGGGGCAACGCCTGGGGCTCTGGCGGCAGCACAGAAGCTCTTGGCACGTACCTGTGAGGTACTAAACTTACAGCTGGTGTTTCCCTGCTAATGTCTATTTTTTTTTTTTTTTTTGGGGGGGGTGAGGAGGGGGGATGTGAATAGAAAAGGGAAAAATAAAGGGTTCTTCTCTGTTCCAATGGCAGCTGGACAACTCGTCAAAGAAAGCCCTCACACCTCGCAGGAGCCGTTGGTGTGGGTGCCATGGCTGAGGGCAATCCACAGCGAAGAGAGGCGGTCAACAAACCATGTGGTTAAAACCAGTCTCTACCCGTTTATTTCAGAAGAACCTTCAAAACCAAGAGGCCGTTGTCAGGAACAGGGATGTCTTTATTGTGAGGAGTTGAATTAAGGATTGTGTGATGTTAGACTAGTTGTTTTTTTTCCTTGACGAAGGCAGGATGGGGAACTTGTTTTGCTTTCTGTCAGCAAACAAGGGAACTGTAAATGCAGAGGAGTTGTACCTCTCAGCATTTTGTGGTAGCAGGCTGCATTAATACTGCTCTGAGAACCAATAAACATTTTTATATGGTGATTATTCTGCATCACATAAAAGATAAAATATAGCTTCAAATTTGCCAGCTATTATTCAGTTCCTGAACCTCAAAAGCAAATTCTTTTTGAGCCAACTGCCTCTAAAATGCTAATTGCTAGGAATGTGACCACTAATCAGTTTGCTTCCATAATACTGCTATCCATTTAAATTGGTGTGCCCCTTCCAGAAAGGGAGACTTTAAAGACTTTCACTGATAAGGTTGAAGAAAAAGAAAAGAAAAAAAAATTAAAAAAGCCATCTAAGTGATTAGTCCAGTGTCTTTTTGCCCAATATATATATATTATATATGTTTTTGTTTTTTTTTTTTGGGGGGGGGAGGGTGGGAGTGGAATCTAGAATCAGCTATAGCTTTCTCTATCTCCTTCTTTTAAGTATTTTATAATGCAGTTAATCCATGGTGATGTAAACTCTGTCTTTCTAGAGATTTTATATCTAAATGGGAAAACTAATGAAAGATGCATTGTAAGAAAAATCATGCCTTTGCGTAAGGACTGACTAGAGTGCTTCAGATCTCCTATTTCTGATCTCTGTAGTTATATGTATACTTTGTCATGGAGAAAGCTGGATTACCTGGGCAACGCGAGTCTCTGCTTCCCCTCCCAGTGCAATCAGCTCTTCTGGCTGTATTGCAAATATCCTTGTCAGTGATTTTTTGAATTTCCATATCATTTCACTTGCTAAAATACAGAAGTGGAATGAACAAGCCCACATTCCTTGCTTAGAAAACAGATTTTTGCCTTGTGGTGATCACAGAAGAAGAAATTAGATGTGCAAGAACATTTTGAAGGCTCTAAAACCCAAAGGTGAATGAAGAAATCAAACTCTGTGTGAAGATGAATGAGACCCAGTCTTAGGAGACTAGCTTGAGATATATTTCCTTTCCCATTGGCAGTTGGCCATGTTATACTTCTCACGCTAAGTTAAGATCTCCAAGTAATGTTTCCTATCTGTAATTTTCAGGATGCTCTTCTTGAACAGAGGTAGATTTTTATCTACCTCTCTTTGTTTTTCTTGTTCTGAATTTCTAGCTGTGTACTGTAAGGCTAAGATGAGGAAAAATCCAAAGCAGAAAAGAAGCTGCACAGACTTCAGTTTGAATTAATATCCACATATATATACATAATGAGTGTTGTCAAAGAGAAACACAGAACTGTTTAAAATGAAATCCTGTCTCTTCTGAAAATAGAGAGGAAAAGAAGGGAAGAAATATGCATTAAAAATAAAACCCTTTGTGAGTGAAAATGGATTTGTGCTTCAGTTTATACTTGAAGTATAAAGCATGGGCTACTCAGCAGTGCTTCCTGTTTGATTATCAGTTCTATAAGAGCTGCTATCACAAATGAGTGCTGCAGGTAGTGCCTGTTCCCTCCCCCCCCCCCCCACACACACACTTCTAGCTTGAATTTTGCATTCCAGGAGTATGGTACATATATCTGTGTATATGGTCCCACGCTAATACAACCCGTTTTAATGCATCGTTTGAAGGACTCTTCATTACTTCTTGCTTTTGGTTTTATGGCTTCTTGGATTTGTGACACCTAGCTTAATACTCAGTTGACTTTTACTATTGCAATTAATTCAGGCCTGTATAAATCTGTTATAATCCAAAATAACCATAGGATCCTGAGTCCTCAAATGGTTAGTACAAATAACTTCAGATGGACCAGACATGTTGCTGAAGGACATAGTGTATGTGTTTACTTTCTGACCTCTCACATAAATGCTGTCAGAATTTTGCTCTTAATTTGATTTGTGGCATTCCATTAACAGTTACTCTATCTACCAGAAGAATAATAACTAATGATTCCCAGACTCCCAGCATTGTAAAATGAGGACAGGCACTGTTTGGCAGAACAGATATTGTACTTTACTATGAACAGGAACTGTTAATATTAATCAAAGGATATCTAGTCTAAAATGACTGAAGCTAATGACTTTTTGTTCTCAGGCTAACCATGCTACTTACAGGTAACATGCTCTTCTGATTCTGATTACTAATAATCACATGCTAGATATGTGATTTTCTGTCTTTCAGAAAGAAAAATGATGCTCTTGATTGACCTTATTTTCATGTATTCTTAGCGCTGAAATTATAATGTTAGGGGTTAGAAATAGGATGGAAAAGTTCATGGATTTGCCTTTTGATTTAAGCCTTTACAAGGCTGGACATGCAAGCAGTGAATGTGTTCAAAATGCGAATTTAATTGTGTGACTTTCAGGGCTTAATTATTCAGGGTGTCACTTTGTGATGGAGAACTTCCTTAAGACCATCAGTAATAGGAGTAAATGAGTCACACTTATTTCACCTTGAATACGTGATGTTACTGTGATGGTTTTGGACAGTGATATGTTTAACAGAAATACAGACTGCTAAAATTCTCCTAATTTTTAGCTTGATAAACATGCTGTTGTGTTGAATGATGGAGAAATAACTTAAACTGGAAGGTTTAACAAGATGCAATATCATTTTCTAGCAGAAATAACATCTTTCTTAGGATGCTAAGTGTCGTGTTGTGCTTCAGAAGATTCTCTCTAATGCTACAACAGACTTGAGCAAGAAGAGGCTCCCAGCAGGGAGCTCTTTTAATGCAGGAGGAATCTGCTCTTCTGGAACCAGCAACTTGACAGCTCCCAGCTGCACTGTGCTGATGAGGCCTGGTGTAAGTTAGGATGAGACTCTTTCTTTAACTTACAGGTGGGCTAGTTTGTGAGCTCTCAAAGCTGTTTTTCATGTTCTGTATCAGTTTCTAGCACCAGTACATGGTATTTGTGTATGAGCAAGTTACTTCTTACAGGTATTTTTTTGGCCCTTTAGGTCATTACCTCCACTGTCACTGCTTTTTCTGTGAGCAGTGCTTATACGCTGTTACACATGTGATGTTTTGTTTTCTTATTGTGAAGTAATACTCTGAAAGAAGATTTGGCTGTTTTTGGTGGGAATAAAATGTGATTTATGGTGTGCTTATCTTACATGTATATAACTAAACATGAGGAAATAACATCTTAAAATCTAGTTCAGTATTGACAGGACAAAGAGAAAGATGAAGAACACAAAGAGAGACTGCTGCCTTGAATACATGTAATTCCACGTATGCTATCTACCAGAAGAATTAAATATGATCATAAGTTACTCAAAGTGATGATGCAAGTGTGTATGCAAACACTTACGTAAAATAGTATATAATTTATTAAAAAATGGATTTATAGAAGTCCAAGAATAAAGCTTGTATTATTTCAGTACAAATGTTTTACTCAGGCCTGTACAAAAATAACCAGAATTAGAGTTTACAAGGAGTGTTAATTTTTTGGTATATTTGCCTAGGCAGCATCTCTGGCCAGATCTGGGCCTGATCCAGTGTATACTGAGAGCTGGTGGGGAAAAAAACATTAGCTACTTCTGTTGTCTAGTAGTATCTATAAAGTTGATACATTTGTGTTTTGTGTATGTGTATAATGTATGCACATATACATTTTCTTAACATGCATTTGCGTATGCTCACATCAACTTGGGCTTAAAGAAACATTCTGTTTGGTGAAAATATTGGTAACATATTTTGTTGTTGTTCCTGGAAGATAAGTGACCTCTAAGTAGGAGTTGATCATGTTTTTAAAGGCTCTCAACCATAATGTAAATGTGTGTTTTATGGGAAGACAGCCTTTAAAAAAAAGCTGCATTTTTGTCATGTTTCTAATTTATAGAGCACAATGAGATGCAGCAACCTAATTTATGTCTGTGTACATTATGTCACTGATCACAAGTAATGGAATACATCAAATGCTCTGATTTGTATGTATAGAAATTCTGTTAGTGGGCTGAACTAATGGTGAAGCAGCTTTAGCTTGCCAAAGGGAAGCTGTTTGTTTTTGCATTGGTAGCATAGAAGATGAAACCTGTGCCTTATGCTGCACAGGAGGAAATAGACAGGGTCTGCAGAGTCTGGACTACTGTATGCTGAGAGAAAGTTTGCCTTTCACATGACAGGAAACCTCATGCTGGGGATGAAGATTTTATGCAGACATGTTCATCTTTTGATTAAAGGTTGTTCCCCAAATGAAGATAGTCAAGATCAGCTAATTACAGTAAATTGGATTCTGTGATTATTTATATTTGGTAATCTCAAATGTATTTTGAAAAGGCAGAAAATAAACAACCTGCTATTAGAAGAAAAAAAAAAAAAGATTATTTCTTCCAGTTAGTGCTGTCTATACAGCATATACTATATGATTTAAAAAAACAAACAAACAAAAAAAAAACAACCAAAAACAAAGCAAAAAAACAATAAACAAACAAGCAAGCCTGTTGCTCAAATCAGAGTATCATGGGAGCAGAAGGATGCATGCTAATATTTTTTTTTACTTGGACAAGTGAGAATTCAGTTAGAGTCTATCAAGTATTGGATGCTGGTGATCTTCTAAAACCAAGGTTTAGCGATATTTAAATTGCCCCCCAAAAAGCAAATCAGATTCTTCTCACATGCATGTAATGAAGTATATTTCAATATTCATTAAAATTAACTTTGTTACTTCCAGGAAAACTTGAGGGGGTAGGATGGGTATAACATTGCCCAAGTTACGTGGTGCAGCAATGGGCAGAGCATGTTGAGTGTGTTACTCTGTAATATTTTTGTGTTTAGGACAAAGTTTGTGGGACTTGGGGGGCAAAAAAAAAAAAAAAAAAAAAAGGCAAGGACATGCATTAGCAACAAGATTGGTTTGCTATGAAAGATGCTGACGACTACTCTGTGTCAATTAAGAGCAATTTGGAGTGGCAAATTTCTTAAATGCTGGCTGACTCAGCTTGAAGAAAGTAGCCAGTAACAAAATGGCAGTTTCACAAGTGGTTGCATCAAAAGTCTTTTCCCACTGTTGGTGACAGAAACAGCATTAATTTCCTGTGTATGTTCTCTGAGTAAGATTCATTGATTTTTTTATTTTTATTTTTTTTTCCACATCCAGGAAAGCATCATTGCCCCACTGTTCTTTGCCTCCTCCAGATTTGTTCATCTCCTTGTCATTCTTGAGTCATGGCTTAAACTTCTCCTTCAAACATTTTGTATTAGTTCTTCCTGTAGCCATGTGGATGAGTGGGGATTGCTTCACCATTTCTGTAGACTAACTCAGCTCTGGTTTCTGCTCAGAATATGCATTGATCTATAGTGGGTAATGCCCTAATGGAAGATGGGGCTAACTAAATGAAGAGGGCACCCTCTTACTTCTTTCTAGTACAGGGGTTTTGGATGCTTATCCTGGCCATGGTATAAGGGGGAAACATGGAGGAAAATGTATAAAGTGTTTTGAACTAATAAAAAATGAAATTGTGTATCATGGAGGAATCTAATATTTCGATAACTTAGACTTCAAGGGTCTTTCTGTAGATGTAGTGTTATATGATCCTGAAATCATACAACCATGCACTTGCTTTCTGATGTAATCTTTTATTTACATGATAACCTGAACAATTAGTTTTACTAAACCAATTTTTCTCTGTAGTGCTAGTTAATGCAACATGACTTAGAAACGATACTAAATAATAACTGTTTACCCAATAATGCGTTCAACCCAGATGGCTCTGACCTGTGCAGTAATCCAGGAAGTTCACGAATATGCAAAACCCTATGTTTCTTATACCATGAAATGTACTTATTGGCCTTGGTTATCTGATGGAGTTGTGTAATAACCTAAGGTAAAGAAGCTTTTTGAATTGTTTCTGATGAGAACTCCACAAATCAGCAGGAGAATGCCATGCTACCCTGGACTGAAGAGGCTTGAATTTCCCTGGGTTTACTAAATGACTGTTTTCTTTCTAGATTCCAGCCTATGGAAAAGCATAGATAAGAGGATAAATATGGCTTTTAAGGGTGAAGACCACTTAGATTCCCTTCCGTTACCTGTTCAGCGGTAAGTGGTATACTCTTTCATGCTGACTTGAATGATAAAATGCCTCCAGGGCTGCATCTGCACTTTTTTTTTTTTTTTTTTTTTTGAGGATCCAAAACAGATTAAAAAGTCATCTTAAACTCTGTTTTAAATAATGTCCATACAAAATCTTGAGAATGAATGTGAAGTCCAGGCTGCGTTTATCAAGGGATTTTCAAATTTGTATACCTGCAGTGTGGTAAGTCATGACAGTGAATATGCGGTCAGCAGTTTAAATGGATGAGCACGTTTATGGTAGAGATACGACTGTAGGTACTGGGTTGGCTCTTTGTAATGATGGAACTCACTGGCACCCACTATACTCTGCAGGCTGCTGAAAACTGGAAATACCTGTATATATTTCTTGAATGTGGCTTGCTTTCTCTATTTGTAACTGTGATAATGATATTGAAGTTATAGTATAATCTCTTCAGACCCTGAGGGTGACTGGAAACACTGGTGACTCTACTGTAATAAATTGTTTTTTACAATCTGACTGCTGGCTAAGAGCTAGTATCTGTAGTATAGTTTCATGTTTTACTTAATGGAGGCTGCGTGAGAAGGGAAACATGGATGAGTATAGTAAATTTGTGTTCTCTTTGAACTACAGTCTTGACAGGTGGCACAACTGATTTTTGTGGCTGCTGAACACAAGGATAAAATCAGAAACAAGAAAGACTGATTTTCCTTTTTCCTTTTTTTTTTTTTTTTTTTTGTTGGCTTTCTTCAGGCCAGGTTGTAAGTCTTTCCTGTAGTCCACTGGCTGCTGCTACGTGCTCTCAGAAGGCAGTGCTTTTCTTCATGAGGAATTTGTTATTCCTCTATTTTTCCCAATCTGAATCTTCCAGTAGATATTTTCATAATGCCATCAAGTTTATAGTCACTGAAAGACTACTTCTGTATGCTGTCTTCTGGAAGACATTTTATGTGCAGGAATGTAGTTTGGGGACCCCATATACCAAGGAAATCAGTATTGGATTCTAGCCAAAAATTGCTTTAGAAATCAGTGAGTCCTAGGAGTCCTGGGTAGCCAGGTGTGGCATGGACTGATATAAACAGCAATGAGGTGTCCTGTCATTCATTAGTTTAATTTTTTCCATCGGATGTAAATGTGGAGTATTGTTTCAGAGGCACACAGCAGAGGAATCAGATTAATGACTTTCACTTGGAAGAGCACAGGCTAACCTAATGATCAGATAAGGTACCAGATAATCTGGAGTAATTTCTTAGTGGTAACTACTGGTTTCTATAATCTGAATAGGAGATTAATAGCAGACCAATTGCTATGCAAGAACTCCTGTTGCAAACTGAGCTGGTGAAGTCTCATTGGAGTGGAAAACTAGCTGCAAACAGGACCAGTAGTAGGTCCTGTGGGTGGCTGGTCCAGCTTGATGCTGGGAAGTTTTTGCTTGCATGTTCCTAACTTGAGGGTATTAGCTGCAGACTGCCTATGCTAGCAACTGGAAATGTGGAGTGGGAACAATATACATGGTGCTCAGATATAGCATCATTGCAGAACTGGAAAAATGAATCTGTAGTTTAGAATCCTCTGGAAAGGTAACCTGCCTGCAGGTCAGTTCCCCTGTGTGCAGGGAAGCAGCAGGACGCCACAGTGCTACACGAACAAAAATGTGCTGCTTTACATTGACTCTTCACTAAGATGTGTCTTATCACAAGAAGTTATCTGAAGAAGTCCTGTGTAGCAAGCACTATGTTCTGACAAACTGCTTAGTTCAGCAGGGCAATTTTACATAGACACATTATAAAATAAGTAAATACTCTTTTGCCCCGGGTGAATAAAAACCTATTCTTTTCCATGTTTATTCTGAAAGATAATATATTTTCTACTTGAGCAATGTATCAGAGAAAGTCCATGTAACAAGAATGATGGGTAGAGGGAAATTGTCTGGTCAACAAACGAAGATGTAGGGAAGGCTAGAATTGAAAATGAGAAAATGGATATTTACTGTAAGATTTTTGCGGAAAGAACACAGACTGGAACAATAAAGTCCAGGAACTGTACAAAATGTTTTTCATTTTGAAAACCCTTAACATAATAGCTCTTCTGAAGAAATTGACTTTGTGTGATTAAGTTATTTATCTGGGTTAGACAAAGGAGTGGGCAGATCCTATAGGAATTTTTAAAGGATTCAATCAAGTTTCAAAATGACTAGTGAGATTCAAGGATCTGCTGTTGTTCCTGTAACCATGCCTAGGATGTATGCCTGCCTCGGCATTCCGGTTCATGGTCCTGCTTTTTGTGAGAGGGGCTTGAATTAATTTATAAGAAATGTGCTGCTGTGTCCTCTCAAAGGAGAGGAAACTCAAATTCAACTAAGGTTAGTTAGTGCTGTGTAGCACCACGGTTGTTCCTGGCTTCGTGTTTAGCTTGGAATCTTTGGAGAAGTAAAACCAAACACATCCTCAGGCAGCAGTATCTGTTTTCATAGGAAAAATGTACCATATACGTACAAGCAAATTCCCTGTGTTTCCACAGCAGCAATTAAAGTCAACAATTATCTTGGCTGTATAAGGAGCTTAGAACTGGGACCTGAGCTGATGTGCTTCATGAATTGTTGTTTACATTCCTCTCTTCTGGACTTCGTGGGAAATCACTGCTTGTATTGGAAAATCTCTAAAGTACTGACTCACTATTCTAGTAGCTTTCTAAAGTACTGTCAGACCCACCTGTAATTGACATCTAGACTGTTAAAGATGCAATATTTAAAGATATATCCTGAAGAAAAACAAAATTACTGGTACAAAAACTTTGTTTCACTGAGTCAGGAAATCACAACTTGTGATGATTTTTTTCTTAGAAAACAATTGAAGATAGTTCTATTAATAAAAACAACAACAAAAAACACCTAGTTAGTCTCTAAAAGCTGTCATTAGTCCTACATGAAGCATGACCAACAAGAATAATCTGTTGCCATTAGTAATGTCCAGCTTACTATAGCATGTGAATAGTGTATATTCATTAGAGATGTATATAGCAACATTCTGTAGTGTTTTAGTATAGCTTTTGGAAAATATTCCTATTTACTTGCATCTATTGAAATTGATTTCCCACATTTCTAGTGATTTTTTCCAGATAGGAAAGCCAATGTTAAATAAATCAATTTTTCTTTTCTGTCCCTCTCCTCCCCTCCTTTGTAATGAAAGTTCATCAGCCTTTTCGTTTGCTTAAAATTAAAACTTAATGTACCATTTTTTCATGGTAATCATAGTTTCTTGTACTTTCCATGTTGCATAGTAAACCAAAATTAACCTTTGTAGTACTGAATATAAAGTAATTGAGCTTAACAAAGTACTAATAATGAAAAACAAAATAGGACACTGTTTTCCTGGGTTATGTTTGGTTAGCTATTGCAACTGAGACAAATTCAGTATGATCGGACATATTTGAAAATAATGCTTTTTAAATATAGGAGGATTGTTCATAAAAAATAGGTATTTAAAAACAAAACCAAAAAGAATTTATCTTGCTGAAAAAACTTTAAATTTGTTCTATATGACCATCAGTCACTCTTGAAAATGAAGTGTGGGTGGATTCTTCCTTAGGGTCCAAAATGCTGCTGTACTGCTTAATACATTGTCTAAACACTTCTACTGTTTAAAAATGGAAGATGATACTTTCAACTTGCATAAGAGCAAAGGCAGTGTTGAATATTTAAAGGTTTATTTTTTGTTAAAAGTGAATACTTTGAGGACCAGAAAGATGAGCCTATTATGTATTTATATCTAGGATTTTTAAAATTGTTTTAATACTATTATTGTTTTCTTGAGGAAGTTTACATCATTATTGGTATATATGATTTTTTTTTTTTTTTTTTTTTTTTTTTTTTTTATCACTGTGCTTCAGATGAAGGAGGTGAAGCAGAGAATCTAGACAAGTCTTTCAACTCTGGGTACTTACAACTCTAGGTACTTACAGTTAAGACCTCTGAAAATCACTTCCTTTATTTGATCCCCTGAAGTTGGAAAAGTTTGCCAGAAGGGACTTCTGTGGCAGAGCCAAAAATGGAATCCAGGTTTCCTGTCTCCCAGTTCTTAACCAAAAGGCAGTCTTTCCTGCTTTTGTTACTTTTTTTTTTTTTTTTTTTTTTTTGTTGAACTAAAGATCTGAGTCCTATGAAAGAACAATATGAATGAGGTCACTCCATGTGTATTTATAGCTTCACTCTGCTCTTTAAATTGTGCCATGTATCTGCAGGTGTTCTGATAACTTTCCTAAAGGATCTGCTTAGATGTCCTGTTATATAAATTAAGATTTACATGCCTTCTGCCATTAAGAATCTATTAAAGTGACAATCATCTGTTAAGAAACCTGGATTTATTACAGTAGGACTTTTGGCTTTTTTACCATATATATATACATTTTTACCATATATATATATATACGTGTGTATATATATATGTAATTTTTTTCCTTTTAACATTTCAAGGAATTAAAAAATTATTTTTTGTTTCTGCATGGCAGGTAGTGCTGGCTGGAGATCTGCTCACTGTGCATGCATGTTCACTCCTCTCGTGAAAGGAACTGTACAAGCTGTAGTAACTGTATCTAGTCTGTACACTGTATCAGATGTGATGGAAATTACTGAAAGAGGGTAGGTTCATAAAAGGATTTAAGAAAAATTCCTTTATAGGGATAACTTTACAGTGGAAGCAAGAACGTAGTCAATGTAACACAAATATGGCCACAGAACCCAAACCTTTTTCTCAGCAGTAGATATGAACCAGATTACCTTCTCATTACAAACTGCAGGGAATTCTCATCGGATTGTTCACATTAAATTGTGGGTTTTCATTACACAAATAGAAAACAAATGCATCTGAGCTCTAGGACCAATACATTCTACCCATGAATTGATGGGAATGATTTTGTCTTTTGCACCTCTAACTACTTTGCTGATAGCCCAATAGGGAAAGAGCTATTTATTGAATTGATGCTAGGAAAAAAAAAAAAAAAATATCACAAAACTAGAATAAAAATAGCATTTATTTGGGCTGAATTGTTATTTTGATGGAGTGTTTGCCAAAAGTTGAAAACTGAGACTTAAAGCAAGTGAAGTCCAGAATTATGCTGTAGAAACTGCAGTGATTTGACTTGTTTTCCTCCCAGATCAAGATGAGAAACATGCAGACATTTATGGAACATATAGACATATAAAATGAAACTAATAGAAGTTTCTAATGGAGTTTCTTAAAGGAAGCTACATTCTCAACCAAAACAAACAAACAAACATAAAACAACACCAACTTGTAAAAATACTCCTAATAAGAAAGATAATGTAAGGATTTTTGGAAAGCAAGATGCATTTTTCCTGCTTATAAGCTGAATTATTTCAAGGACTACACCTTGGATTTTACTTCTAGAATGTCACACAGCCTCTGTACAGCTGAGAAGAGGTTTTAAGAACACTGAACTTGAGGTACAAGACACAGTCTTTCAATGTCTAATGTTGCATTTACATGTTCTTTATTAACAAATGCAACACCACATAGGGCTTCGAGGCAAAGAATTTATCATCCTGTTGGTCTTCCTTCAATAGTGTTTCTTTTTATACAGCTAGCCAATGACCACTTGCCACTTGTATTCTGCAAGTGGTGGGGATCTGTAGGTCTTGATGCCATATGATCATGAGGCCTTAAACTGAAGTTCTGGTTTGTAGTGAGTTTGGGGCAGCAACTAAATTTGATTGCATGTTAGTTCATTGAAATACTGTCTGTTTCACGTGCCTACTTTCTTAAACATGTAACCCTCAAGTGAGTGATTCTTAGGGATGTGACTTCTGTGAATTAGTCTGAATAGAAGCTATTCACTTTTATCTCAGTCTGGTCTATTTTTTAACAGTATAAATCCCTGTTAGCTGCTACAAAACACCTTTCTACTTGCTGCAAATCTGCATGGTTTCTTCACTTTATTATCATTTCTGTCAGCCCTCACAAGACTCACCTCACTTTTTCATCTTTTAATAACACCTTGACTCCTCAAGAACCAGCAATCTGTTTATAAGAATGCACAACTTTAAGACTGCTCAAGTTCATAATTATAAAATATTGTTTAAATTGAGATAATCTAAATGTTTTGTCTAATTAGTGTTTGTATATGTCCTTACACTGCTTAAGCATCTTCAGTAAGTTCTGAAATCTTTTTTTTTTCATGGCTTTCTGTAGTGCCTGCTGCTAATAATAAAGGACTTGTTCTGTATTTCTGGCTTTTCCCACCCACGTCTGCAAACTGAACTTCCTGTCAGATAAGCACTTCTTGTGAAGTGGAAAACAACATCTGTATTTCCTATTTGCATTTTTTAGGCTACTTACTGTTCATAGATCTTGTCCTACTAATTTGAACCCTACATTCCCTATAATTGTTTTTATTTGGATGATGTCATGAACTCATGTCATGGCTCTTTAAAGCATTTAGACAAACATGGTAAGAAACTCTAGAGAACAAGTACATATTTTTTTGTGATACAAGAGCTGAGAGTTGAAGGTTTTCAAAGTTCATTGTGCTTACGTAGCTCTATGAATTGCTACTCCATAAATTAAACAAAAACAAAAAAACAAACAACAGACCAAGAATGTAATGCTTGCTATGGAACAGGAAAATGTTTAAAAAGCTTTTTTCTTAGCAAGCTGTAGGAATAGAATACTACGGAAGAGAGGATGGTGCTCTGCCAGTAATGCTATCAAGTTACCTACCGGTGACAAGGAATAAATTCAGTTAGAACATAGATCAAGGTACTGATGGTACCTCATTTAATAAACCTGTGTTCTTTTCGTTTTACTTGGTCACCCTAGAACAATTCAGTGAAGAATTGTATAGATTCAGAAAGAGAGCTTGCCTCACTATGAAGTAAGTATTTTTGTTGTTAGTGTCTTATTCTACCTATAACAAAACTGAAAGCCAGGTTGTTCGCAAGGGCTTTGATGGCAGTAGCTAAAACAGGTATGTGTATCCGTATGCTGCTTCTGGGAAGGATTTTCAGGTGTTGGTAGTTGACTGGATTCAAGGGATGGTGTTAGTAAAGTAGTGACTATTGATTTACCATCATTTTGTGGCCCTCAGGAAAAATATGAACTCAACTGTTTTTTTCTTTGAATACATGGGTAAAATATCTCTGTTCCTATATTCAGGATGTTAAAGTGTAGGTCAGCAGTTTAGCTCACAGGCAATAAAAATAATTGGACTTCACTTGTACTTTATGCATTTTTGGGGTGTGCAAGTTTGCCAGAATGCGAGATTTTTTCCTAACCTTTTCATTCTGATGGTTTTATCACTACAGCTTTGTATTAATTGTGTATTATGCTGCAGAAACATATTATATTACTTCCCAGAGCTATGCCGTATAATATTTTATGTTGAACTGTATTAGTCACAAAAGAATTTTGGCTTTTAACCTGAAGGGAATTTGAGTTTGTCCATTATAATAATTGTGAAGTTGGGGTGACTTTAAAATGTGAACAAATTGATGAATTTTAACCATCTATTCAATTTGCCTCACTAGACCTTTTTTCATTAATGTTGGTATTTCGTATTTGTGGCTTGATGTTACTTGGGAGCATTTTTTATTTTAATTGATCAAGCATCATCTTTCATCCTTAATGATAGCTAAGAATTCAGCCTGGATCCCTCTTGTCAGGGTCAAGAGCATGTTTCATAGTATGTGATGCATACTGTGTAGATATCAAACTAGTACTGCTATAGCCTTTATCATAAGTTTGATTATTTTCAGAATGCGTATTTTGAAATGTGGAAATCTGTAGAAGAGACTGTCTGTTTGTATATTAGAGGAGATAACAGACCCCATCTGCCTGGTGAATATCTTGTGTGTGGGAATTGATATCTTTTTCAGAGAGGACTTCATATTAATGTCTTTAAAATAATGGAAAAAGAACTTGCCTGAATGTTAGGTTATCTGCCAGTCACAGGTGGTACTTTCTAACTGTATTTTACTATATTTCATGAATTTTATTGTGACATCGGATTAGTAATCCTGTCAACTATGGACCCTAAAACTAGTTATTCTAGTCATTGTTTTATGGCTTGGACTCCGCAGTTTGTGCTTTTCAGCACTCTAAATTTTTCCTGGTCCTAACAAGGCCTTCTCAAAGTATTTGTATGTTTTTTACTTGTGTTCTAATCTTCGTTATTCTTGCTTTTCTGTAGCATATTTCAGAAAAGCTACTTATCAGGTTTACCTATATACTACCACTATGTTGGATGCCTGTGCTGTTTTCACAAGACGGTCTTGCTAGTTTCTTTTATTCCTTTTTTTTTAGTTTCATTTTGCATGTAGGATTTTCTTTCTTGTTCACAAATCTGACATTGTGAATGATACATTAGTTGATTCAAAATCTTTTGATTTCTTTTACTCTATGAAATGTTTCTACATCATTTTGAGAGTTAAGGTCTTGACAGCTGTCTGCTTTGTGAAGTCTTCCAGTAATGTAGATGGATACTGGAAAGTTTGTAGTACATTACCGGTATGGTGAGAAGCTTGTGATTTTCTTTTTTTCTTTTTTTTTTTTTTTTTCCTTAATCATCAAATATTTTTATTTCTATTGCCATCTTTGTTCTTTAATTCAAAATTGGATTTCAGCATTTCTTGCCTATTATAATGTTGTTTTACATTTATACCACTGTAGCGTTAACATTCTGCTCATTAGTTCACAGGAAGTGTCCCTTGCACACCCCACATTCTTACCCACCCTCAACCCTCCCCCTCATCTCTGTTCCCCCACAAAAAAAGACAAGGTAAAAATAGACTGGAAAATGTTTGGTTTTGGTACCATCTTAAGGAATACAGGCATCTTACTCATATGTCATGTCTTGCCTAATTGCCACAAAGACTTTAAAAAACAACAACTAACCCTTTCCCACTAAATACCGTAATAGTTAAATAGCTCCTTTGAGATGCTGTTGACAGTAATGTTGCGTTACGTTAGAATGCTACTGCCACAGGAAGCTGGTAAGAGCCCCATTCTTGACTTCCTATATTGTTTGTGTCAGCTTTCTGGCAGTAAAGAATACTAAGCCTTGATTGCAAGCATACTCCCTCTGAACCCAGTGCATTAGCTGTGGAGAAGGAACTGCTCCTAGCAATTGTGTGGCTAAGGAGGAGAAAGGGATGCAGAGTAACGGACACTAGAGCACTGAAGGATCCAGACCATCATGATAACTTGGTATCTTTTGACATGCAAGACAAGGAAGAGTTGGAGGAAGCAAGAGAGAGCTGCATCCCACAGCATGCAAGCCTGATGCTTGCATTTGGCCTCATGCAGTCACTGAGCAATGCTGCTGCCTGCCTGGAAGTGATGCTGTGCTTAAGGACTGAGGCTGATCTCCTGCACTGTCTCCAGGGTATAGGAAGGAAGGAGCCAGAAGTGGTAATGCTGGCATTGGCAGGTCATACTAAAACTAACTGGATGATTGCCCCACAGCTCCACCAGAGCACAGCATGCCTCACACCCTGTGAACTGCACCAAGAGATTTTCCGCTACACTGACTGCAGTTCTTGGTGTGAATCTTGGAAAGCTTTATTTTTTGTTTGTTAGTATGTTTTATCACATATGGAAGAGTTTGCCATTAATACAAGTCTTCAGGGAGGCAAAATTAAGTAACATTAAACTTAACCCAGCTTACAGGGAAAACAGTGCAGTGTCTACTCTCTGATTTGATTACTCTCCATGTCTTTGTAAACTTTGACAAATCACAGTGAAGACTCTTTTTTCCAATTTACATTATGAGGTTGGAAGTCATCTATTTTGCAAAACTGTTTTGAGACTGACCTTCTATGCAATTTTATGCGTATCATGCATTCTGATGTTACTATTCTGCTGGCAAGAATAAAGATCCATACTATGCCTGTCATTTAAGCAGCTAGGCCATATTGTTGTCATGTATATAATGTATATACATCATAATGTTGCTGGAATTATTCTTGTTAGCTCTGGAAGGTCATTAAGGGTGAAGTCCTGGCTGTTGACTTCATTATATCCAAGACATCTTTCCTTGTAAAATACAAACTTAGGAGGATACCAAGGACATTCACCTTACTTAGCTAACCAAAAAGAGCTCAAAAAGGGTGAAGTAGTCCTCTCTTAAGGGAATTAAGGGGGGAAAGGGAATAGTCCTCCTTTTCATGCAACTCTGAAAGAGAGATGAAACTAATGAAGGGATTCTAAGGCTTGAGAAATTCACTGAATTTGCTATTGTTTTATTGTGAGAAAAGGCAGTGTTACTATCTGTCTCCAAAAGGACAGTAAGGTTTGTTGAAGCTTTATTTTTGAGCATTGTATGTCATTCTTCCTGATTCTACCCTGGTTGTACTGCTGATTAATTTCTCGACTTTAGGCTGAGCATTTTGCCCTCCTGTATCTTCCTCTACTTCAGGTGGTGAAATGCAAAGGAAGCCTTTGTTAACAAATTTCCACAAGTTCACAAGTTGCTATTCTAACGATAATTCCGAAGCAATTGATATGTTATGACCTCATATGCCTTGTTATTATGCATGCATCATCCTATTGCACTGTTGTCGGTCACTAATGTTGAATGCTATATAGCTGCTGCTTTCCGTGAATGTGCAGAATGTGCTAGTTCACAAAGACTGACTTGTTCCTTCTGTGTGCAATGTTTTGCCTTCATTTTTATAGGGTTGTTGCCTGGCACATAAGTTCACTAAACCCTTTTCAACAGTGGCTATAACAGAGGATGATGATTAATCATGTATACCTCCTTACTTCTAAGGTGTTTTCTTCCAAACTGATTTTAAAAAAAAATAGCTCTTTTAAGGATATTTTTAAGATTTTACTATTTTACTTATTAGATTTTACTTGTCTTCTCAGCTATTCAAAATACTAGTACCAGATTGTGTTGAATACGATGTATTTGTCACTTCAGTTCACATTTCCTGGGAATTTCTTCCTTAATTAATTGCCTGGTCTGTTTCAGTCTGGTTCACTGCTGCCTAGGGATGGTGATCTTGTAATCAGTTGTTCAGTAACTTGTAATGAGCAAATTTAAGAAAGCCAGCAGAGCAATGCTACAACTTTGTAAATGGTTTCTTGCCTTTTTTCCCTTTTTGACAAATAGTAGAGCGATCTTAAGAAATATGCTAGTCTGACCCCATTTCTACTCTCATTAAATTTGCTGGTGTCTGTTAGTGGCTGGTTTTCTGAGTTCACATTAACCCTGAGGGACTTGGAGTGATGGAGTAAAATGCATACAAGAGTTTAATATTAAGCTGAAATGTTAGCAGTGCCAGTTGATTCTTTTTGCTCCTTACAGCATTTTGGATGTGATGAAGTATATATATGTTATTTTAAGGCAATAATCCTAAAGGACTATAGATGTGCTTTTCTTTACTTTCTTAGAGGAAAATCCTTTTATGTTGCATGTATAGACTATGCACTATGCTTCAGGTATGAGATTTCTATAGCTTCCCTTTTGTGGATACTTTATTGTTGAAGTCATTCTGCAGTGCAATGGAAATAGAAAGCATTCACATCAAGAGTGTAATATTCTGCCCAATTAAAGCTGATGGAAATGTTTTTCCACTGTCTTAAATGGGAGTAGGATTCTACTCAGAATAAAGAGTAGATAGGGGTAAAACAAGGGGAAGATGAGGAAAAAAAATACTGTAAGAGAAAGAGGTGGACCAGGAAATGGTATCAAGACAGATTGAGGTTATTCAATGGATAGCAAGATGGTTGAAGGCACCATTTTAGGAAGTGCTGCAGGGCAAAACTCTTATTCAGTGATAGCTGTGCATACACAAGTGTTCCATTTTGGAATTTAACTTAGCATTTTGAAACTAAGTTTGTAGATGAAATTTAAAATGCATCATGCAGAAGTTACTTCATTGCTACAGCAATGAAAAAATAATTTTTATATTCCATATTCAAGTAGGATAAGTTCACCTGGCATACCTGTAGTTTATAAATAAGCAAGCTTAAAGGTAGAGGACATTACATGACTATGAATCCATAGTTTCTAACTAGTCAGGAAGCAAATGTTCACAGTGGAATATTACATCAAATTTTTCGCTTTTAAAATAAATAGTCTTCTGACTTCAGAGCGCAAAGCTAATCTGGAGAGCTAAATGCTAACTTGACGTGCCTCATGTCTCCTAATGGCCAGCCCTGCCAGTAGAGTCAGTACACTGCTGAGGAACAGGGTGGCTGCTGGTCGCTCGTGGTAGTGTACTGCCTGTCTGAGGCAGGAGAGCCTCAGATGTGCTCAACAGACTTCGACCTACTTGCTTATGGTGGCATAGCTGAGAAGCATTGAAAAAGCAGCCGAGATGCTGCACTTTCCAGTGTAACTTTGTGACTATCCTTGGAATTAGATTCGTAGATTGGACTCTATTGTATCATCTGCATTGAGGGGAGAAGTTTATATGTAAATAAGGTCTTTATTCAGTGGGTGAAATCACTGTTTGAATGACTGTTGACTAATCTGTTTTTGATTTTGGATTTGAATAAACCATAGAAGTGAGGAATAATTTAGTTTGGAAGGAATCTCTTGAAATATAGTTCCATCTCCTGCTTGCAGCAGACTTTCTACTTTTTTTTTTTTTTTTTTTTTTTTTTTATGCTGATACTTCTCATGTATTTGTAGACTGTTTTTCAAACTTTGATCAATCCTGATTTTGTTGTAGTACGTGTTAGTCAATTCATTTATCGGATAAATATGGAAAGAAAACACAAGTGACAGAAAAATACTGGAATGGGGAAGCAGTAATTTCAATTAATGATTATCTATTCAGATTGTTTTTCCAGTTTTTCAGGACCTGAAGTATGGCAGTGGTAGTTCTCTGCAGGTTTATGCACCAGGCTTGGATTCTGGGCCAGTGGTTTCAGTGAGAGTTGCAAAGATTAGAGATTTTTTTTTTTTTTTGTGCCATTGATGAAAAATGAAACTTCCACCTTTATTTTTGAGCTTATTTAAAAACAAACAAACAAAAAAAACACTTTCAAAATTAATTCACCTAGATCCAATTAGTAAGGCTAAATTTTTCAGTCAAGTGTAATGGCCTGTCTTCAGGGCATAAAGGATGACATCGTGGCAGTGAGTTAGTGAATATTACAAATATCCAGCCTGCGGAAGTCAAGAGCTGCCCATTCACAAGTGTGTAAATTGAGTGCCCAATCTTAAGAATAACCTTGAAGTAGTCAGGCTTCCAGATTTCAAATGTCAGTATTTATATGGCACTATTTTTTACCACTTTATTATAATCCAGTGCACCTACCGGAGTGGAGAAATATGATAGAGCAGTATCTCTTCATAAACATTTTTAACATTCTTTTCGTAGAAACTTCCCACATTAGGAGTTGATAAGTACAGCTAATTTCTCCTATTATCTTTGTGAACATTTGGCTCACTACTTTTTAATTTAATGCAACGTATGGATATGCATTATATTCCTTTGGTATGCACACTTCATTTATAGTGCTATAGCACAGAAAACTTGATTTCGGCATATTCTTCTACCAAATACTTGCAGGATCTTGTTCTAGAAAGCTTCTTAAACCTGCATGTGGAAGAAATAAAATGGCTCCATATGTTCCGACAACTTATTGCAACTCTGTTTATCCTCTGTGCTTTTATCTTTTGTGAGCATTTGAGTGATTAATTGTTTGAGGGTTATCATTTCTTTTCACATTTTCCTATCTCTTCTGGTGTCTCAGGGAAAGGTTTTACCTCACTACTGTTCTCATTTTGCACCTGATGCTTTTGCTGCTGACACTTTAGCTGATAATTTTCTCAAAATTGCTTACAAAGGTTATACAGCCAAACCCAAACTATAAGGGGAGGTTGCCTGTCCATTTCTGTTAGCTTTGTATATACTTGGTGTCATGAGAACTCTTTTATTCAGTGTCTCAGCCAGACCCCTCTCAATGTATGTTTGTAGATGGATGCTTGTCTGTGTTATTACAAAAACATTTTTACATCTAGGCATATATGAAGAGCACGTGAAGTCATCCTTAACATTTTTCATATACTTTGTGACTGATTACCTGTTTCATACTCCAAAGGAATGCCTTTGGCAAAAATAAATAAATATAAAATAACAAAATCACCTAGACATTAGATAAATCAGGAAAGGTTGAAGTGATAAGCTGGAACATGCATAATATTTCATAAATAAATACAGGAATTGTACATACTTTCTACATGTATTAACTAGCTTGGCTTTATTTGAATCTATATATAGTCCCCAATCATTCTTATGTACTGCTTTGAGAAGCAGCACTGTTTCTCAAATTAGGTCCTTAAGTCATTTATAACCAGAAGTGAGTTTAGTTATGTTTTATATCTCTAAGGGCCTTAACAGTGAAAACAGCCCATTATCATCAGAGGCCTGTGTACATCCCTGCAGCTCGTTAGGAAAAGCTTTCCTGCTTCAAGCAGATAAATGTAGTACAGATTAGCTAATTTACTGGGGTTATATAAGAGGAGACACGTTAGGACTTCAAGCATTCTTTTATGTCAGAAATAGTTTAACTTTTTGCTAATAGGCAGAAGTGTCCTGCTGATCTTTGCCATCGTGCTGTTCTTTTTTTCTGGGTGCCTGTGAAGCTGAGGTACCCAGAATGCTGCCACTCAGGCACCTGTGTGAGGAGTAGGCAGGCGGTTTGCTGACCTCAGGCAGGTGGTTGAAGAGTATCCTAGCTAATAACAGTGTGATCCAGGGGTTATTTAGCATGGCCTAGAGAACTCCTTCATGAACTTTCTGCAGTGTTTTCAAGAAATGAGAAGGTAGAAAATTGAATTAAATACGTACACAGGAGTAAGATATCCTGCAACGGCAGGACAAGAGACTTGTACAAACATTTATCCTCAGGTATGTGAATAAAGTAAAATGAAATGAGAAGGTGCTATAAGACCATTTAACAAAGCTAGATTTGTTTTTCTCAAAGCTGAAGGTGCGCACCAAATTAACAGGACTTCTGAGTGCTGGTTGCATGAGAAAAATGCCTTCTATTGCATCTATTGTGTGAGGTTAATTTTAGAATAGTGAAAAGCTAAAGGATGGAATATGCAGTTAAAATATGTTAAAGATTCACTTTGTGATATGATATGGGAGATATTTGGCATATTATTAATGCACAGGTGGTATTCTAACTGATAGGTTTTTCACTGGCATGGGCTGCATGTATGTATACTCAGTCACTGTGAGTGGAAGTTGAGCTTGGTACCTGAAAACTGATCTGACCAAAACCAAAAACCAGCAATGAAGAAAAACCCACACACAACCAAACCACCAAACCACATAAAGACAAAACAAAAACCTGGCAAACAACAAATAAGACCATCAGAAAATGACCAGCAGGTGCTAGGTCTAATACTTCACTTAACATGAAGTATTACAATATCTGCCTTAAACTATGCTTCTGCAAGTGAACATACAATCTGGAAAAAAGTACACAAGTAAGAAGTTAATTTCATTGGCGTATGTTCTGTCATAGTTTAACTCATTTTATAACCAGCCATCTTTCCAGGCAGCTGCAAAGAATAGGAAAGACTAGTTGCAGCAAGGTTATACTTGATGGAAAACCCAACCACACTTAACAGGTCAGGAGTGCAGTAAGACCAAGGTGATATTCCCTGAATATAGGAAAAAGACTTTGTCCCATCCCTCCTCAGTCTCAGGAGAATCACTGACAAGTGTATCAGTGTTGCTCTTCTATCCCCATTCTACCACAGTTTCAATAGTGCAGCCTGGAGTATTTCACATTTTCAAAACTTCTGAGTTCAGGTCAGATGCCTGGAGGGTCAAGGTAATGGGAAAAGGTGGGTATGGAAAAGAAAAGGAAATGTAAGCCCGCTACTTTTACTGTCAGTACACATCTGGCAAAATACAGACAGAAGATACTTATTGCTGTTTTTGCTGACTCAATCATAGGAGTAAGGGGTTGCAGCACGTAACATTGATTTTTCTTTTAACTACTTTTACATAGACAATAGAATGTAATTTAAAGGTTGGGAAGTGATAGCAAGCTATTACTGTTCAGCGTGCAGCTTCTATTACGCTTTTACTAATTCCTGTTTCTTTTGACTGGCCTTAAATAAGTTCATTGACACTTGATTTCTGTTGTCCACTAGAACCAAGTTTTCTGTACATTTTGTACATAGCAATTTTGAGAAGCAGGACAGCAAGGGCCCCTGCTTGTATTGTTTCTTTTTTTTTTTTTCTTCTTAACGCCTGTTTTATTGGTAACAGGACACAGATACCTGTCAGTGGCTTTTGAAGGGCACATCTATTTAAATGATTAATTATTGGAAAACTTCCAAGAGAAATGTCATATCTTTTACAAAATGGGAATTGCATAATTAGTTCTTCTCTTGTGATTAGAGGATGAAGGTTCAGTTTCTTGCTTTTTATGGATAATTTTTCATTATAGCCCAGTGTAATAATGAGTTTAGTTATATGAAACTTTTGTAGGAAGGGGATGCTGGAGAGAGAAACTGCATATCTCCAGGTTAGACATGCGCACTTCTGATCCTGTTTCAGATGGTTTAAAACTTAGGATATGGAACTGAGGGTATTGAGTCCTTCTGGAAACAGGTGGCAGAGGGAAAACTGGAATCTGAATTTCATAGACTTTTCCTTGCAGTTAGTGATGTGCAGAGTTAACTCTGAATTTCCATCCTGATTTGTCTCAGTTAGAAAAGCACCCCCTACTTGACAGCTTTGAGAAACCACTTAGCAGGTGCTTTGAAATTTTTATGAAGTGATAGTCCTTTAATAAAACTAAATTGATATATTCTTTTTCTCTGGAAATCAGTAAAACATAGGTATTACACAGAAAATTCTAAATGTAAATCTATTTGCATTTGCTTCTTTATACAGTGAAGTCTGTTAGCTTATTTTCTGGTTGTATGCTGGCAGCACTGAAGGATTGTTAATCAGACACTTGACAAATACACAGAACTTTTTTCCCCTCCTCTGAAGACTTTACTCTCATAGTAGGAACAGAGAAAGGGAAAGTAAAAGAATTTTCAATGAATAAGACATTTTTTATCAGACACTGTTTTCCCATTTGAGGAAATTCTGTTACCACAGTAATTTACATGAAAAAAAAATTTAGTCAAGACTGGTGACTACAGGAAACTTTGTATTATGGAGTATTTCCTTGCTTCTGCTTCTGATACATTTCCACATCCAATTTCCTTGCTCCCCTATGAGGTACCATAAAGCATTATAGTAGGACAACAACGTAGTTCCACTTATCCTTTAATTGTTTTTAATGCAGAATGCTGTACTCACATAAAATACTAATTTATTTATATTTGGTGTGAGAGGATAATTTGCTGAATCTGGGATAGATTACTGCAAAACAATAACAGCAATCCCATGTTCAAGTTCACTTTTTTTTTTTTTTTTTTTCCCCAGTTAGCCCTTTTCCATGTTCCTTTTGTGGCTAATAAGAGTTCATTAATACTAAATAAATAATTAAGAAGGGATAATTGACTTTTATGCAATAATATCAGAACCATGTTTTTTTTTCCCCCCTCTGGAAAACATCATTGTTCTGTTTTTAATGCACTCCAGAATGTGGAGCCTCTGCATACCCTTATGAATCATGGAGAGCTCATTTGTGCCTGAGTTTCACTGTCAGTGACCCAAAGCCTGCTCTCTCTAAATGAAGAGGAATAAATAGATATTCTGCTTCATCCTACTCACTAAGAAAGGGAGAAAAAGATCTTTTTTCTGTTTTCTTTGTAATCTTTTGTAATATTCTCTCCCTCCCTGTAAAAGCCACCTGTCTCTGTCCTCCATGGTACATAATTCTTTTCACCTGCTCCCTTCTGAAAATGGAGATTGACACCTGTGCAGTGGTGCTCTTGTCAGCGAGATTTGCTCCCTCGCTTACTCCTCTTCTACATCTGAGATTACCAGAGCTGCTGGGAAAAGCAGTAAGGTGAAAAGTCCTCACTAATGATTTACTTTCAAGGAATGAGCAATCTGCAAGACTCCTTACCAGCTCATCTTTACTTTCACCAGGGTACCAGGCTGTGGTTGTTTCCTCACTTCATTCAGCATTTTGAAGAACCCTTTGGAACCCCTGTCTTTTTCAGGTTTTGGAATCTGATTGCTTTGGATTTTAGATTTTAATGAGTCTGTACTAGCTCAGGCATTCTTCACTCTTCAGCTGCTGTCCTTCATTCAAAAGCCACTTTCTGGTGGTAAAAATAACTGTTCGTTTCCTTTTTCCTGTCGCCTTTTAGCCTTCAGAACTCCTCTCAGGTTTGAGAAGAGCTTAGATTTTGCTTACCTCTCTTATGCATGTTATGGTAGCACCTGGAAGCTCCAGCCAAGATCAGAATCCAGTGCACAGCATTCAGTGCTAAAGCAAGGACATGTTACTTCAGAGGCTAAGCAAAAGAGACAGTCTGGCTGAAAAAAAAAAAAACATCCTTGGTAGAAAGTGACAGTAGTGGTCAGAATATCATTAGAAGCAGAGTGGAGCCCAGCTTTTGTAATTGCTTTTGCAATTTCTACTCAAACAGTTTATTCACTAGATTGCTCCACTCCTCGAAGTAAATTTATTGTGGTTGGAGGGTGACATAAGCTTTAACTAAATCACAAAATATAACTCTGGCTGTGTACAGCAAATGGAGTACAAATATCTCCTACATTTGCTTGGCTCAAGAGTCTGGCAACAGGGCAGTGAATGTGTAAGCAGAAAAAATGAAGTATTAGTATCAGCAGAATGAGGGAAAGGAAAGAAATCAGAATTTTGAAGCACATTCAAAAGGCAAGAGTAAAATGGGGTCTCTTCAGATTAGATCACAACCTAAAACATAATCTGTAGTTTGGGAGGGAGGTAGCATGCACAGAAGAGGAGTGTGCCATGCACACGTACAGTTATTGGTGTTTTATTCCAGGCTGGAGCATAAGGCTGGTCCAGGTAGGGACAATAGCACAGAAGGTCTAGCTTTGGTAAACAGTCTTTTAAGAGGTGATTTAGAGGTGATTTAATCCAGTGTATAATGCTAGTTACACTTTTTTTTTTTTTTCAGTAAGACTTTTGTTCAGAAAAGCAATTTAATGTATTTGAATAATACCTAAATTCAATAAGCACAAATTAAAAAAGAAGAAAGTAAGAAATGCTTCCTTCATGTTGTTAATAAGGAGTAGATACTAAATGCAGAATAAAAAAAGTACTCCAGATGAACAAAAACTAAATTTTCAGTGCAGACAGGAACACTAATGATCTAGCTTTGACTGTTAAATGTGTAGGAAGAAAATTGAAATACCTGAGAGAAGCAAAACACAACTCAATCCCCATGAGGCAGGAGATGACTATTTAAGGTGCTGAACTACTAGCTAGCAAAGTTTTGTTGTGCCTCCAAGTAGAAATTGGGAAAACAGTCTTGTGTCTAGGGAGCCAGGAAGGGTAGAGCAAGAGGCTGCTGGAATGGAAAAGAGAAGAAATTCAGGGGAAAAAATGCTAGCAGAGATTACCTAAAGATTTGGGATTAATAGGGAAATGGGATGCCAGAACATGAACCTGCCAAAGATAGAATGTACGGAATAACCTTTTATTATCTCATACGGTAATCTTATTTTCTGTTTTCCCTTTTAACCAAGGCAATTCATTGGAGATTATGTACATGACAATTTACTTGTAAATACAGCAAGCAGTAGCTATTAGGCAAAAGGTGAAATGGGAAGGAGTAACTGTAAGGTTATTTCTGAGAGGAGAGAAGTAGACTTCAAATATTGGTCTTCATACCTGTTTTTATTTGTTTCATTTCACAAGTGACACAATTTGCTGTAGCTTAAATTTTGGAGTATTGCTAGCACAGATCATCAGCCTTTTGTCTGGAAAAAGATGATCTTGAGGCCAGAGATAATAGAAAAAGGACGTGTAGTTGAGGGACTCAATAAGAAAGTCTGCAACAATTTGTAACTTATTCAATGGAGAGCTTAAAAAACAAAAAACAAACAAACAAACAAAAAAAAAAACAAACAAAAAACAAACATATGCTAGTTGATAATAAGATGCCTGTGACAGCATTTGCCAGTAAGATGTAGTGAGTAGGGCAGCAAGATCAGTCCTGGGCTGTGTGAAGAGAGATTTGTGTTTGAGATAGGGGTGTATTAATGCCACTGTGCAAGTTACTATGAGACTTCATTTGATGTCAGGAATGATATCAAGTCTTGTAGTAAAAAAAATAATTTTGCAGCAGCTATAGACCTACCAGGGAGTCTGGAGAAAGGGGAGCGCAAATAGACAAAAAGAACCTAAGAATCTTGCTTTTTCAACTCTTGCAAAACAAGCTGAGAAGGATTTTTTTTTTTTTTTTTTCTTTTCTAGAAATGCATTGGGAGATAAATTCTTAAAATGAAAGATGAAACCAAATGGGCATTAAATGACTATTAAGAAATTCAGATCAGAAGCAAGAAATTTCTAACCATTAGAGCAGTGAGATTCTAGTATAACCATTTAATAGAACATTTTTGAGCTCACGATAAACTATTGAGTTGATTTTTTTTTTTAAACCATTTAGGGACAAATTACCAGCCAAGTGGCTATGATGACCTAAGATCTAAATTTCAAATCCTCGGTTTCTACAGAAATGTATAAGCATGAATATTAGATTTGATCAGAAAACAAACAAATAAATAAATATTATTAAGCATAAATATTGGATTTGATTAGAAACTGCTTTCTTTGACTGAGACTGCTTAAAGAATTTTTGTCATCTCTGTCCAGTATTTATGAAACTGTTGCTAGTTTTCATCTTTTTAGTTTGTCTGTTGAAGGGTTAATGTTCTAATATGACTCCTGGATACCTGGTGTTGGCTTTGCTTTTTTTCTTACTCCTTTTATTACAGTTTTAGTAGGAGCTGCTGTGCAATAGATGTGACTGAGTGTCCCCAAATTTCTGCAGTCTCCTGAGTGATACTGATCTCATAACTCCCTGTAAAATGGTTGTTGCTTCCTTCATTAAGTAATCCAGGCTTTATTTAATCAGTAGGGTTAGGACCTTAAGTGAGTAAATAGCAAAAGGTGAAAAGCTAATGGTACTGCTCATAATGCATGTCATAACTCCTTTGAAAAAAGCACAGTGAGTGGTACTGTTTGTTATTAAACTACAAATTAAGGCAGACTTGAAAAAAATAAATGTTCAGTTGTTCAGTGAGGCACCGACTCTACTTTCCTGAACTCTCATGTTAGTCTCCAAATTAGTCCTTGCTTGTGATTGAGCATTCCCATGGTCTGTGGCCCTAAATTATTTCCAGTGTTGTTTCTCTCCCCCTCTTTTATTTCTATTTCTCCATCCCTGCTAGGTGTTTACAATGACTCCTCTCTGAGCATATTGTTCTTAAAAAGCTGTGAAGAACACTGACCTCTGTGATTACAAGCGTAGCTTGAGCATCAGGAAGCAGTGAACTAGGATGAACTCACTGAGCATTTCTCTCCTGCTGGTGGCCTTGTTGACATTTCTCTCCTGTCGCACAGTGCAGGAACACCCCCTGAGCTATTTGTGGCAGTTAGAACTTTTTACTCAGACAGCAAGTAGTCTGAGTACAATAACAATGTGAATGCACTTGGAGGACAACATCCCTTTGAGATTACCAACACAGTTCAGTCACACAATCACACTTGGTGTTGTGAACACCTGCAGAAATGTTTTAGGTAGAGCTGCCTTGTGATATTCCATCAGGCTATGCTCTTCGGCATATATTGGGCTAAATACAATACAAAGTCATGGATTTAGGCATTTTAGACAAAGTTAAGACCTCTCAGCTCAGGTACTTCCCCCTCCCCCTGAAAAACTATAACTCTGTTTTTGCAAGACCCAGGCTGTCATTTGAGAACAGAAGTGGTAGGATCTTGCTGCTTCAGCACTGCTTTTGTCTGAACAGTGGAGAATAGTTTCTTGTTTCATGACCTCACCTCAGATGGAGGGAAGGGCTACTTCATCCAGCCCTTCAGAGAACAATTTGCCTGGGCAAGGAAGGGAATCCCCTTTCTCAGGGTAGAACAAATGATCAGGTAGCAAGCTGAACAAAAGAACTAATATCTTGCACAAATCTTGGTTAGCTGGTTGTTTTACTAATTTATTTATAAAGCCTGTCTCACACTGATATTCTGTGAATATTAAAAACCATTGGGAGCTGATCCAAGAATAGCATCACAAATGCAATAATTTTCATTTCAAATAGTCATGTTATGCAAATATAAATTGAACAGATGTATCGACTTAGTTGGTGATCGTGACAATATTTGTATAGTGTTTGTCCAGCTTTTGCCTGCAAGCTGTATCCTTATAGCGTCGTTAAGCTGCTGAAAGCATGTTTTATTTAACATTTCCTTCCATTCTGTCAGGAAATCCTACCCTCATTAATTGCTGTCTTTATATTCTGCAAACTCAGTGGCTTAAGTGCTTGTTGAGACAGCTTCTGTTTTAACAATGCGATGTACCAGTCACAATGTGAAAATCCCTCAAACCAGGCTGAATTTGTCCTTTTGCTTTCTGACTATCCATTCAGTTGATGGAGGCTGGAAAAGACCTGGCCCTACCTAAGCTGTAGGAAGTGAAGAAAAGTGAAGATTTTCTTCTGTGTGAAGAAAATTAACATTTGATAAGTTTAACCTAGATTTTACATAACCTAATTAGCAAGCTGAATTAGTCTGTGATTTTATATCATGTCTTCCATATGTTCTATAGTGTGCCAGTAATTCTGGGATAGTATAAAATTTCCAGACATTTTTAGGGGGACAACTTACAGTGAGGATTTCTCAGAAAGGCATAAAGATCTGAGAGGAACATTCGTGCAGCACTTAACACTGAATGATTTATGTGGCCTTTTAATTAGGTGCGATGAAGCCATACACCATGCCTAATATATTAAAAGTATTTATAGTATTTTCACTTTCCTTATAGACATTTCTTCCATATTTGTGGATGCACAAGATTTCACAGAACACAGCAGTCTGACCACAGTTGTTTAGTTCTAAGTTTCACAGACTGGTCTGCATTTAATTTCCCTGCAGAAATTGGATGGATGCCTATCAAGGCACAAGCTTTTTGTGGTTTTACCATGTTTTCACTATAGTAGCGCTGACTTCAAGGAGGCTGGTGGTTTCAGTAACTCCATCCCAGAGCACAGATGCTAAACTGAATTTGGTTGCATTGAAGTTTCAGTAAATGACAAGGGGACCATTGCTGGTTTCAGGTCAGGTGAAAAAGATTATGGGCATCAGTTATTAAAACAAACAAACAACAACAACAACAAAACAGAAGTGTTGTTGTGTCCTTGGTCAACAAAACAGTTAATTTTTTATCATTATTGTGATAAATTTGTATTTTATTTGTGATCTTTGAGTAATTCTGGTTTTGTTAGCAATATAATCCTGCTCATTGGCATCCTGCTTCCTGAACCTCCTAGTGGTAATGCCTCCATTAAATTCTGCTGCACTTCTTTGTGGTTTAAACCTACTTCTAAATTAAACAGAGGTGGAAGGGTGAGCAATGCACACTGAGTTCTGTTTTCTAGAATACAGTTCAGGGTGTTTGGCTGACTACAACACTTAAACTCTTTTGTTTTGAGTAATGTTTTGAGGGTTATAGTTTGCATTATCAGTTAGAGACTTCATTTGGGGAAATTCTTAGACTTCCATAACTGTAATGGTTGACTAATTGTTGAGGCTAATTAAAATATGACTAATATAACCTATTAACTTTTTTTTTTTTTTTTTTTTTTTTTTTTTTTTTTAAGACTAGGGATGACCTTGCTTTTTTTCTGTTTTCTGAGGGTTTAAATAATGCATACTAAAACCAACTTTTGTCCTAGTGAAGTTGGGTTGCTGATGTTTTACTAGAAAAAGTCAAATCAAGGGCAATCATTTGGCTAATTCTTTAGCTTGCCACATCAATTACAATGTCAAATATTCATAGGTATGATCTGCAAAGCAAGAGTTTTCACTTAAAAATCAGGAACCTGACTATAAGCTGCCCCAAAGCTATTCGATATTACTTAATTTAGCTCTCTAGCTATATGAAATTTTGCTAAAATCAGTGCAAATATATCATGGGTCTACAAGGCTCTTTTATGCAATTAATAGCATAAAGCAACTTGAGGATAAATAAGAGCCTTCTCTAAGGCTCTTCATTAAATCCTTCCACTGATAGTTGAGTTCTGCTGTCCATTATATTAATGTAGACACTGGCCCTGGGTATATTGGGTACCTATGAATAATTTTGAACAGATGAATTAGAAAAAAATTAGAGGTGAATTATGTTCAAGGAGGGGGCTAAATCCATTCAAGAAGTTGTTTGTTGCCAATTAATTACCTACTGCTAATTAGAATAATAAATTTGAGCACAGTTGTAAGACTTGGCATTGATTCGCTGTAGGCTTATCTGGAAGCTGTAGTAAATGCTATCATTAGGATTGGTAATAAATCTGTCATAACAGGTAAAAATGGATAAAAAGACTAAGAAGCCTCAAAAAAACATAATTCCACACAGCAGAAGACTTTCCTCTTTATAAATATAACAGACATGGGAATTATTCACGTGGATTGATCAGTTTAGGCTTCCACATAGTTATAAAACATGAGACTTCAGTACTTACTGAAATTCAGCATTAAAATGGAGGCATAACTCTTTTTCATTATAACATTTGCAATTTAAAAAAGAGTATGTTCTGCCAGTAGAAAGTCCCAAGCTGGAAATTTTACACAAGTGATCTAGTTATTATTTCTTCACTCTTGTATTCATGTAGCACCGGCATAACATAGGGAGTGTTGCCACCTATAAGGTTGCTTGGCCTATCCTAGAGATCCTGTGATTCATTAGTTAATGAACTACTTGCTAGATAAAAGAAGATGGAAAAAGAAGTGTAGGTAACAAAACTCTGAATATAACACGTCTTAAAAATGTAAGATGAATTTTTTTCAGTAAGCCTTTCTCCAGGATGTCTGCACTGTGTAGAAGTGCAGAATATCTGCTGTTGTACTTCTACATAGTGTAGAAGTGTCTGTATGAAACAAGGTCTGAGTGTCTGTTGAAGCAACATCTTTTAACGTGCTGTTCTAAGATTATTTCAGCCTGTGATGCCAAATGGTTTTGTCAAAATAATACAATTTAAAAAAGGCTTTATTTGGCAGGGACACTAGAATTCAGAGTATTCAAATTGGTAGGTACTCAAATTCAGTTGAATGGTCTTGGAAACTTCATCAACTGTTTTACAACCTCAATTAAAATAGAATGACTTTATGAAATGCTGGAGACTCTTTTGACTTTTTATTTTGCACTGAATTATTTTTACTGCTATTTTTACATGAAATGCTGCTCCTTTAATGTAGACTCTAGATAAATTGCTTTTTTGTCAATATGCCATGGCATACTGAATCCAGAAATTCAAACTGGTGGGGAATCATCCATAAACATGAAGGTCTCTGTCAGGTAACCAGCTACTGGTGCTTAATAAAACCGAACTGGACAAAATCACACCAGTGAGGTCCCTATGCTTGAACCAATATTGTTCAACTTATTTGTTAACTACCTGGAAAACAGTAGTAGTTGTATTTTGCATTGTCGTGGTTCTGCTTGAGTGGGCAGCCGAGCTCCACCACAGCCACTCTCTCACTCCTCCTCCTCAAAGAGGAATGGGGAGAAAATATGTGAAAAGGGCTCAAGGGTTGAGATAAGGACGAGAAAATCATGCAATAATTATTGTAACGGGCAAAACAGACTCAGCATAAGAAGATAGTAAGATTTATTGCTCATTACTAAGAAGCTAGAGCAGTGAGAAACAAAGGAAAGAAACCAAAAGCACCTTCCCCCCCATCCACCCTCTTCCATCTCCTCCCCCCTGAGCAGCACAGGGGAATGGGGGTTATGGTCAGTCTACAGCGCTTCTTCTCTGCCGCTCCTTCTCGGTCACTCCCGTCCTCTGTGCTGTGGGGTCCCACCCACGGGATGCAGTCCTTGATGAACTGAGCCGGCTTGGGCTTCCCACAGGCAGCAGCTCTTCCAGAACTGCTCCAGATATGGGTCTGTACCACGGGGTCCATCCCTCAGGAGAAAACTGCTCCAACCTGGCTCCCCTACGGGCAGCAGCTCCTGCCAGGTCACCTGCTCCTGCGTGGGCTCCTCTCCACAGGCTACAGGTCCGGCCCGGCATCTACTCTGGCAGGGGTCTTCCACAGGCGGCAGCCTCCATCGGTGTAGGGCCACCTGCTCCACCGTGGTACTCCATGGGCTGCAGGGGGCCATCCTGCTTCACCATGGTCCTCACCACAGGCCGCAGGGGACTTCTGTTCCGGCGCCTGGAGCACCTCTCCCCCTCCTTCTACACTGGCCTTGGCACCTGCAAGGCTGTTCCTCACTCCCTTCACTCTCCCAGCTGCTGTGTGTGGCGCAGCGTTTTTTTCCCCTGTCTTAAATATGCTCTCACAGAGGCGCAAAACAACATTGCTTATTGGCTCAGCTCTGGAAAACAATGGGGCCCTTCCCAAACATGGGGCAGCTTCTAGATCTTTCTCACAGAAACCACCCCTATGGCCCCCTGCTACCAAAACCTTGCCACGTAAACCCACTACATGCATCAACACCACTTCAGCTGATGCAAAATCATTCAGGTTAATTCAAAATAACTGCAACTACAAAATCACTAAAGTGTCTGTCAATATTGAGTCACTAAAACATAAAATGCCTCATCAAATTAAATGTTAATGAACATAGTGCATGCTAAGAGAAGGGAACTCAAAAACCACCTCTTTCATCATACAGACAGAAGAACTAACTTTTCCAATAGTGGAAAAAAAAAAAAAAAAAAAAAAGATTCTAAATGAAAAGTAGTAGTTTTTCTGGAAGATAAAAAATGAAACAGCTCTCTTGAAACACGTAAAAGAGAAATGTAATTTTGGGAATTCTTGGAAAACAAGAATTCACAGAAAATGTGATTCATATGTATAAATCTGATGTACCTGAATTTTGGATATCATGTGCTGTTCTTGCCATCGCATCTTGTAAGGTCATAGGATAGCTAGCAATGCTTTTAGAAAATATGGGAAAGGGTAAACAGCTGATCAGATGTGCGAAGTCACTTCTGTATGGTGACAGACTAGATAAACTGAATTTTTCCAGCTTGAAAATGAGAACTCAGGAGATACGGTAGGGCAAACGAAATAATGAAGTACACACAGAAAATGAATGCGGAGCTGTCTTTCAGTATTTCTTTGCTTACAAGAACTAAAGAGCCTGTGTTAATATCCCTAGGCAGTTTAAAACAATAAGAAACGCTTTTTCACACAAAACATAATCAAACACTGTGAGACGCTGCCCCTAGATGCTGTGAAGGCCAAAAGTTTAACTGAGTTCAAAAAGAGATTAATGGCTACTTTTGTTTCACGAATTGTGAAAACATCCTGCTCAGACATGTATTTTGGCTTAGGAAGTTCCTGAACCACTAATTGCCAGAAGATGGGAAGGAGGGGTTGCTCAGCTCCTGCCATGCCTCTTGTAATCTTTCCTTATGCATCTGCTAATGGCTGTGTTGGGAGCAGGATAATGGGCTAGACAGATTTTTGGTCCGACCCATTATGGCTGTTTTTATTTTTTAGGCATAATATTTTTTTCAGTAATGGGAGACGAGATAGAAACTTACTACTTGTTTTCAGCTATCAGTAAATGCAGTTTGGAATATGATTTTTGAAAGGTAATTAGGAATGATCACACATTTTGCTTTCCTTATTTTAATATATAAAAGATAATCTGCAAATTCATGTACTGAATGTTCAGGAAGATTCCTTTTGAATAAGTGGAGATGTGAGTAAAAGTAAATCATTTATATATTTCATTTGAATAAACATAATATAAATATATTTAAAGAATAACATGTCAGAAAAGTTGACATAGTGAGAAAGGAAAGTTTTCTGTGGTTCTTTTGTCTGAAAAAAAAAAAAAAAAGGCAAAAAATATTTTTTTTCCCTACCAGGTTAGTTTAAAAAATACTAAATTTCACGTGATAAAATATCATAAATTTCCCTACTGTATTACTGACAATTACTTTAGTAGGAAAAGAGGCAAGCAACAAGAGTTTTTTTCTAAATCTTTTTTTTTTGTACAGTTTATAATCCTTTTTTTTTTTTTTTTTTTTTTTCTTGTTGGAGTAAAGGTTTCCTTTTGAGATTAAAGAAAACATGAGCTATATTTTATGATATTCTAGATTCTATGCTTCTATTTCTTGTTTTATCTGACTAACCTATTTGAGCTTTTTTTGCCATGTAAACATAACGTAGGAGTTTCTGTGCTCGCTAAACAGATTTAATCAATTATCATAATGTACTTTACAAATGAAAAACACATTACTCTGTCAAGTGAGTTTATCCTGTACTGCGTGCAAAGAGTGCATGCCAATATAAATTATGGTTTCAAAGTTCTAAAGTTTTTTTATCTATTAGGAAACCTTACTTCACATTCAAAAAGGCAATAGGGAGACTATGCACAGCAAGAAAAAAGTGAGCCACAATTGAACATAAAATGCAATTACACAATGTTCAAAACTGAGTAAATAAACACCTTAAATAGCAGTAGTTTGGAAAGTTTAAAATTTAAAGTAGATTCATCATATGTGGTGAAAGGCGGATTGGATCAATGCAACTGATCTCTTGTATCTTGTTTGTTGTTGATTTATTTTAAATTATACTTGAGGTGAGACTCCATATGCATATAATAAATTTTGATAATTTGTGCAGTATTACCTTATTGGTATGGAAGGGGATTTCTTGAATTCATCTGGTGTTCCGCACAGTAGTTGAAAAGGCCTTCTGCATAGTCTTCCGTAGTTTGGCTAGTGCAGTTGTTGATTTTGCCCTAACAGTAGGGCTTTATGTACCTTTGTAACAGCACACAGCATTAGTGCTGTGGGGCTGAGTGCAATAAGTCCCTGTCCAGACTAAAAGAATGGAGGCTATAATACAAACTTTCTTTTTGTTCTTTCTGATGTAGCATCTTGGAAAAACTCCAGCACATGTCAGAAGGTAGACAGTACTCCACCACAATGCCAGGTTTAGCTGTATGATATCAACAGAAATTTGGACAAAATAATTGAGCCCAGTCTCTTCTGCTTGCACTTAAGTTCTTCTTCTTTACTGTTCATCTTCACTTCTTTGGAATCCTTTATTAGTAATCCATCTTTCACTTGAGGAAGAGATAATAAAAATTTCAAGGATTTCATATTGAGAAGGGCCATCAGAAAATTAAAGCTAAATATGCAGCCGATGAAAATTGATATTTTTTTATTTGTTGTAGCTCAGAAGTCTGAAATTCTCCATTAGTAAAGTGCTCCTTTTGTGATTTTTTTTTTTTTGTATACTAACGTTACATCCACTAGTCATGATTGTTTATTAATTCTGTAGATACTATTTTAGATGTACAAAATCAATTTCCTATACCATAGAGACTTGCAGTGATTATCAAACTCTTGGCCTCCTGCTATGCTTTTATGGGTGAGTGATATAGTATTGAGAAGGTATATTTTGGGCCCACTGGGGGACAGATATTGATGAAATCAGTCTTTCCTGTTGCAAGATCAAAAAAGTTAGCATGGCCTGTGATATTGTCATGGTATCATTCATTTATCCTGATTCCAGTGATCAACATATAGAGCATCTTTTAAGCTTTTGGTTGAAGATGAGGAAAATTCAAGAAATTTGAAAATAAATTACATTTTTTTTTTCTTAAAAACTCATCTTTTTCCCTTAGCTTTATACAATGGTGTATTTATTCAGTTTTTATATATCTACTATTTATATTAGAAATGCATTAAATGTGCATTTTCCATGTTTACACATATATATTAACTACAAGGTTAATATATACTCTCTTTTGAGGATTGGGAAGGGGAAAACAAACTGAAATAATCTGGGCCTACTGTTAAACCTGGAAAAAAAAAAAAAAAGACTGATTTCTGGACAAGGAGAGTGTTCTGTCCTAGGTTTGAAAGCAAGGGTCAGGTGGAATGCCTTGGCAGAGGTGATGCTCTTTCTTTGGGGAGCTTTCTTCCACAAAAGGAAGTGGAGTTCCAGCCTTAGGTGTGGTAGGTGAGAGTCAAAATACACAGCTGCACAAGTGCAGGCTCCCAGGCCTTCTTCAAAAGGCAGTGAGGGACCAGCCAGGCCTTTGACAGAGAAGGCAAATTGCCAGGGAGGCAAAGGGATCAGAGTGCTTGCATTGAGTCTCTGGGGAATTTGGGAACAGTCACAAAGACAAGCTCAGCACTACCGCTGCCTAGGGTACCACACTTTGCTAATTGCATCCCTGCCAGAGGGTGCAAGTGCACAAAATGCAGGCTCGTTGCCTTGTGTCAGGGTATACCTGAGTTCTTTCAGCCTCATTGTTTCACAGCATGTTTGCTTTAGTGCAAAAATGTGCTTTGGTACTTAAATGTGCACATTGTATAGACAGCAGTGAGAAGCGCAGGGAAAGATAAAGGACTGGTTGGGAAGTAGAGTTCAACTGAGGTTTAAGGGATTATGTTATGGCAGAAACCAATATTGCTGACAGCATCGTTAGCTCTCTTGGTTTGGCTGTGTCAGAGTGGATGTAAAGGGCTTTGAAAAGATGCTGCAAGGTAAAACTTGCCTGTTCAGTGAGAAAGTAACAGGTGAAATGTCTAGAAAATGTTAACAGTCCCATAAGTAGTAAGCAAACACGCTCAGAACATTGCTACTTCGTTGTATCAAACTTTGAATTTACAAGAAACTGTAGAACTGTTTTCTCCCCAAACTACAATCTAAACTTCTGCTTAGTCATCTCTATTCTCTGATCATTTTTCTCTAATAATTTTGTAGCATGGTGTGTGATGTAAAGGTGATCAGAAACACAAAGTTTTTCTTTGGAATAGAATGCAAAGCATGGTTCTGTGTTATACTACAAGCAAATTGTTTGCTCAATCTGTTGCTTTTTGTCAGTCAAATGCAACCTGATAGTTAGATGTACTAGTATTTTATTGCTGATCATTACTCTAAGGATCACTTTGTTTCACCTTATTCTTCCTTCTTTCTTTACTATCTAGCATGCATTTAATTCAGGTGGACTCCGTTCAGCGATGGATGGAAGATTTGAAGCTGATGACAGATTGTGAATGCATGTGTATTCTCCAGTCCAAACCAATCAGCATTGAGAAGGATGAACAAAATGAACTCATCCTTTCCTCACAGTATAGCACATGCAATAACTTACAGCTGCTGTTAAAAAGAGCTTGGATCATAAGCACAGAGTTGACCAGGATTGCTCAAAAACTAGAGAAGAACAGATGGCAAAGAGTCCACAGCATGACAGTAAGAGTCAATTGTCATGTACGTTCCATGATAAATGAGTACAACACATTTACGAGAAGTTCTTCAGAAGAAATGCACCAGGTAGTAATGCCTTACTTGTCTTCTGTCTTATTTTTTTTTAATTGTAATAACTGCAACTTTCTTTAAACAATTGGTAAGAAATTCTTACACGCAACACCTCTTGCTGAAGATGTTTAAATTTCTTTTGTCTATGGAAGCATTTTTGACTCATTATGGATCTATTTTGTCATAGGCCTGATTCTGAGTGTTGATAATATTGACAAATTTTGCTGAAGAAAATTTAGTTTTCAGTGACCACCAGACTGAAATAATTAAATGCCCCATCAGTGAGTTCCTTTGCATTTAAGATTTAGAAAATGATACATTTTAACCTTCATTTTTATCTCTACTTGTTTTATTCAGAAAAGTAGGAAAATTGTGTTCATCTGAAATAATACAGTTTCGAAGGGTTTTTACCTAATTATCATGAACAAGCATTATTTATTTTTAAAAAGCAAATATGTATCATTACTTAAAATAACATTTTCTCTCTCTGCAGTTGGAAAAACTTTTAATAGACAAGTGTTCAGAATTTACAGCATTTACAGAAAGGTAATTTATTTTTTTTTTTTTGTTTGAAATATTCATTTTGCTTTTTTATTATTACGTAGAATAATAATGGGAAGTACAAATCCAGCAAAATCTTCAAACATTTGAACTGCAATTCTGAAAGAGTTTGAGTGTTAGCCCCCAGTGTGTGAAGTGAACTGCTTTTATCTAAAATGTATCCTAATGAAAGATGGAATCTGCTGTTGTACTAGGAGCATGGCATAAATATAACACTGTGAGAGAGGATTTTTCAGAGCTTTTAGGCATTAAGGGAGAAAGTCTGTTTATATCAATGGCAAAACTCCCATTGAGTTCTGTGGAACCAAGATTTCAGCTTCCGTGAAAAATTTAGTGTGAGATTATCATACAAAATGTACCTCTGTGTGAATACCCACATTAGTAAATCAAACCCACAAAATCACAAAAATATGCATTCCTTTAAGTTGCATTTATTGGTTTACTTAGCTCCATGCATGCTGGAATTCTGACACTAAAAAATGAAAGACACCATCTAATTATAAGCAAGGAATATTTATTTATTTATTTTTCTCAAACTCACACAGCTCAAACTTTGCTCTTATATTCTACACATACATTTAATGAGATCCCCAGTCCTGTAGTGTCTGTCTCCATTAACCCCTTCCCTCCTTTTCTGTTTGAAAATGTTAATATAGGTAGGTGAAAGACAGGCAACCTATAGAAGGGAACATACTGTGTAGATGGAAACACTGATCAACCAGTCCGTATCTTCCATTAGTGGCCTGCCGAGGTGTAATATGTTTTGACAATTTAAAGTAATGTATTTGTGTGTGGAAACACTAGTTAATTAATTTGAATTGTGTAATGTTTTCCATCTTTATCGTGTTTCTTCAGTTGGCAAGTATCATTGGTTACAGGATAGTTACACCAACTCTGTAAACTTGCTGTGTGTCATCTTTGTTCATAGAAGGCTTAACTTATGAATTTGTTCTTTAAATTTAAATTATCTCTAGTCATTATTCTGGACATGCATTCGTTTTGTGCCCTTATCCTGCTTTCATTATACTAGGACAAAAAAAAATAAAATTAAAAAAAAATAAATATATATATATAACGCACTTTTATCATCAGGAAATATGGATATGCACAGCTGCAGCTGAAATGAAAGCATTCTAGAGTGACTGTAACAAAAAGCATCAGTGGAAAACAGCAGAGTTACACTAGTATAAACACAGCATCTGCAGCAAAATTTGGCGTGCAGTCTGTGTCAGTCATTACTGTCCAACACTAACCTTTGGTGTTATTCTTACCATGTGCAGACAAAGCTTTGATATTCTGGTGTGATGCTAATGGCAAAAAGATGGTGTACTCATGTGAACAACTGAATCCTTGTTACATCCATGTTTTTAATGTGCTGTTACAACACAGAGAGCTCACCTGTGACAATCAGCTTAAAACAATTGCTTTGTTTGTAATTGTTTGTAAAACAATTGGATCTCATTTTCCTTCATTTCTTCCCTTTCCCATTCTTTTTAGGTGTATACAAACTGAGGATGAACAGATGCTGAGGTCCATGAAATCCTGTGTTAATGAAACGCTCACTACTGTTGCTCAGTATTTTGGCCAGTTGATAGAGCTGGTTTTAACACATGAGGCACAGGTTAGTCTACAGAGTTTAAAAAAAAAAAAAAAAAAAAAAGTATTATCAAATTGTTGAACCTCGAGGGAGAACATTGATAATTACAGCTCTGTTTTCAGCAAACTTCTGATTGGTAATTCAGTTATCTTGTAAAGAGATTTAGGTGCATGTTCACCTGATTTGTATTCCAAACAAAATGATCTTGTGGCTCACTATGTTAATTATCATTCCTGATAGGTGTCTCTCAGTGCAAGGGAGAAAACCTCTGGACAATGCATACTTTATTAGACCTTTGGACCCATTTTTCTTTTCCCTCCCTGCAGATGCTGCTTTTCTTTAGAAACCACACACACACATGCACGCACACACACAAAGTCTATCCTGCTCTTGACAGTTCTTACTAAAAGTTAAAATGTCTAGAAGATGTTCATATACATATTATTACACCAGACATTTTAACCATATCTTAGACTCTAGGAAGTAGTGTTAAAATACAATATATGACTATCAGCTTTCTTGTTGCACCAAAACAGAAAATAAGCTCTTACATGTATGTGGTAGAAAAAAAAAATCCAACTCATAACTATCCACTAGTTTTTGAATAATTCCTTCATCCATAGTGTGAGGACCAATGAGAGCAAAGTCTGTGTGTGTATGTATGTATAACCTTCCAGAAGCATTGCAGGCATGATGTGTACATTTAGTGGTGATTACATGTAGATAAACACACTGAGTAATTAAGCTGAAGTTACAGATGCTCTAAATTTTTTCCATTAGAGCATTCTTGAGGTAATAACCTGTAAGTCTAACCAATCTGTCTTGACTTAAACTAGTTTCTTGAGATCTTATTAGCTATCCCCTTGTACCAGCTTCCTCATTTCCAACAACAACCAAGAAAACCCAACTAATTATGCTCAAATCATGTGTATATGTCTTAGAGGTGATGTTATGTTGAAACTTTGAGCAGGAAAAAAAAAAAAAAAAAAAAAAAGCTCGTTAAAAAGGAAATAGTTAAACAGTATTTATTACTGTGCTGAAGCAAAATCACTATATGGTATTGTTTAAATTCTAATGTACCTTGATGCTTTAGGATTGCAGAAAAATGTGTGTCTCTTTCAGAAACATCCCCTATAGTTTTAAAAGATCACTGCTAGGAATTGAAAGTCTCCAGAATATATTTGCAGAATTATAGTCAAGCTAGCAAGCTATGTGCTAATGCACTTTGGTTAGGATTTATGAGAACTACATGAAATGCGTCATATGAATTTAAGTGCATAAATAACTGCATATTGCAAATTCGGTTGTTTTGATGCTTATTCCCTTTAATCTGAAGAGGAGATGTAGACTGTGAATAGTTCTGGTTGAATACTTTGACGCTTACTGACACGTTAAATCCTGATCCCTAATCCCTATATATTTTAAGAGAGCAGGGTTCTGCACCATCCAATCTATATTCCTATTGTTGATGACTTGGGAGAGAGGTCATCTATAAAAACAAAACAAAACATAACAAGAGCAGTTTTCTGAACCACCTAGTCATACTCACTTCTGCTATACAACCACATTGTCTGTGGATAGTTGACCACACTGGAGCAAACTCTTTAGGTGAGAGGCTAGGACTATTTACTCAAGAGCTTTATGTTCCAATCAGTGTGTTGGGATTTATTCATGAAAATGATTCATATAATAATGTGAACTGGTAAGTTATGTCTTTTAAAGAAGAATTTTCCTAAAGGGAGATGTGAAGTGTGGAAGAACACAGTGTCTGAAAAGGAAGATTACTGAGATTTATATCAATAATAGTGTAAAATCTGGGATATTTCTTTGCATTTATTTCAAAGTTGTGTTAAATATGTAAATGATTATCTTCCTCCTTCTAACAATTCTTCTTCTAATGATTATGTGCTTTCAAAGAATAAAATTAAGCTGTGTTCTACCAGCAGCTGTGTTTATCTGTGCAGTTGCAAGGGCACACACACAAAAGCAAGATAACTATTTACAAAGATAAAATATTTAACCTATTTCATATATTTGTGAAATAAACGATTGCTCTCTGAGTATTCCTGTTATTGATCAGTGACACTCTTCCGTTTTAACTAAGACTACTGATGATCATAGAGCCTTAGTAAGTTGTGTTAGAAAGAGTAAGGCAATATTGCTAATAAATAATGTGAAAATCCTCTATCACATTGTGATACATCTTCTGCACTGAGACAGTTAGTTGCCTTCACAAGTTTTTAGTTCAATTCCAGGCCAAATCTAATAATAATTTACTGAACTGCAGAGTTCTTTATTAAAAGGTTTCAAACAAATACCTGTTTTCTTACTCTGATCATATTTATTTTGAAATATTACTATTCTTGTTTACATCTATTTAAATGTGATAGCAAATATGTTAAAATATGATTGATCTGACTCCTGCCCATGTTTTTCTTTGCTTTTGGTTTATCCGGGTGAGAAGGAAAATGGTATGGATTAAATGGACTAGACTTTCTGGTCCATCTCATCTTAAATATAATACTCACGTTTTTCATTGGAAGTAACTGTGTTTTACTGTCTTATATCACACAGAACCTACTGAGGCAAATAGATTTGTCGGATAGTGTGTACATCACTGAGTCGGCGATTAATAATTTATTCAGCCTTACCCAGGAAGGTGCTCACCTTTGCCGCATCATAGCTAAGGTAAGGGGAATGTATGGATTAATTTGGAGTAAAAAATAGTAATACAAGTGGATTATTTTACTTAACATACTAGTGGTGGTGAGTTTTGAAATGTACAGGACAAGATGAAATTCTGTATTTCAGGAGACTGATAAAATCTAGGTTAAAGAACAACAAAACTTAAATCTGAGAAACTTTATTATTATTATTATTATTATTATTATTATTGTTTTATAAATAAATTGAACACGTAAAAGACAGAAGATAGCAGGCAAGAAGTCTGTCAGTTGATGGTTCTTGATGTAGGTATTTCGCAGCATCTATCTGGATCTTTTCTTGTTTCAATTTATGTCCATACTTGTTTTCCTCCCTCCAGGTACTGCTATAGAAGGCCTGGCTATGCAATCTTGATAATCTCCTCTGAGGCACTGGAAAGCTGCTGTTTTGTTTTTTTTTTCTTGCCTCTCTCTCTCCTCTCTTGAGGTGTATGCAGTCTTGCAGCTCAGGTGGCATCATTCACTTAGTCACCAAAAAACAAGCAAAATGGAAGTTTCAAGTGCCCAACTAATGCTGATAATTCTGAATATTACAGAAGAGGGATTTAGACTAAAGTTGTGTGGGCAAGCAAAGGAACAGGAACCTTTTAAGTCTTTCTGACATGTCTTTCTTAAGTCTTTTTACACAGGGCTGTCACGGCAGTGTAGGTTACTTCTGGCAGCATGTGCTCTTACTCATTCAACGGTTGATGCTTGCTGTGGGTATAAACCCATCACTCTACCAAGATCAATGATACTGTCGATCCCTGTAGAGTACCTTTGAGGACACTTGGATCTTGAAAAAGTGAGAAAGGCAAGGTATTTTATGAGGTTGAGGATAGGGTTATCCAATTCCTAGTATGTACGTATAGAAGGAAACATTTTCCCCAAGCTTCTGCTTGTGGAGTGTTATGCCAACCCCTTGTCCTGCTTGGAGATGAGGATTAATAGCACCAGCTAATTCTTTTTTTTTTTTTTTTCTGCTCTGTCTACAGATGGACATTTGCACCATAAAAACACTACTCTGTTCTTAAGGCTCTGAATGAGGTAGACTCATGTAGTGGATGATGCAAGAGCATGAGAGGTTTATTTTTTTCTGAATTGGTATTTGAGCTCCACTCAGTGGTACCCAAAAACAATTTTAAAATGTTGAGTATTGAGGAAGTACAGAACTTACAAATTGGAGAAAATTGATTGTCTTCTTTTTGTCATTATGATAATTCTATAGACAGTTCAATTTATCAGAAATGAAGTCTGACCTTCCATAAATCACTAAATTAATTTATTACTATCATTACATGGATATGTCACAGGATGCACTAAATTGTTTCCAAGTGAGGAAATGCATCTCCTTATGCAAAGAACCTTAAGTGGTGTTTGGTTGCCAAACTATAGTGGTGATTGTGTCACCTATCCTGTGCATCTGTTTGCTCTTTGCACTGAAATACAATTGTCTGGACTCACCATCATCCTTCGCCTTCTGTATGACATTGGTTACCTGCATCTGTGAGCAAGGTGGCAGAAGAACAATAACAGACCAAAATTTTGCATTTGATCACTTGGATTAGGTAGTTATGACAGTGAAAGTGCAGGGTGATGTATAAAATTAAGAAACAAAACAAACAGCCTGATGCTGTGCCTACCTATTAAGAGGATGGGAATGGATTCAATATTTGCAAAGATCTCAAGACCTCCCATACATACAGAAGTTTCCTAAAGAGCTATTGTTGTAAAAAATAACAAAACAAAGACAGAAGCTGAATGTTTGTATAGTGAAAGCAAAACTCAACAGAGCTATTCAAGCAAACTTGAAATCTTACTCTCCGTGACAATCTGTGATCTTGTTGATTGTTGTATTAGTGTGTTCTTCTGTGCCTTAAGCCATAAATTATGCTTCTATAGTACATCAAAATCTTGGACATGAAACCAAGAACCATGTTAATTTTGAAAAGCTACTTGGAACTGGTTTCTTGCTTTACATCTTGGTAAGGTTTTCAATCGTCTCTCTCCTTCCTTTCCTTCCCCCTGCTAACACTGTTACCAAAATTTAAAATGTCTCTGCTTTTTAAAACATCCTCTGCTGAAAAGCCACCTATAGTTTTACTGTACCTGGAGGCATCCTTTGACTCACTGGAAACTGTTTTGGGCTTTGCAGTCAAAGTTAAAATATAGATGTTAATTATTTTTTTCAGCATGTAACAAATCTACTGTGGAAGAGTCATGTTGTCTCACACTGTCAAGCCAGCTAGTTGTTCTCTGTGTGAAGTTAAAAGGCTAAGATGGTTTCTAACATAAATGAGTAGTAGCAAGGACAACATAAGAAATGAAGGAAGAAAGAAGAAACGTAAATAATAACGTTAATAAAAATCCTTGAATTCTGAGCTAAAAGAAAAATCAATGATGTGATGTGAGTTTTAAACAATGTCATGTGCATCTGTTGTCTATGATGGTGGCAGCATAATGGAAACTCCATCAGTTTAGATATTTTAAATGCAAAAAGAGAAAACGAAGAGAGGAAGAGCCAGTGCAACATTTGTAGCAACTACCAGTCACAAAAAAACTGTTTTAATCAAGCTTCTGCCTGTGGATCAGTTTCCTACATTTGGAAGCAAATGTTCCTAAAAATCCTTCTCTCATGTCTCCTGACATACAAGCATAAAACGATGTGACTAACTTGGATCATTGTTTAGGGCTGCATCCATTGCAGGGGTGTATTCATAAAATCTTTATAGCATTATGTCTGTGAGACTTGATCCCAGAATCTCTCATTTTAAAACTTGCAAATTATTGTCTTGGTTAAAATTCTTACCTTCATGTTACGAGATCATAAGATCTTAAAATAAAATAAAATAAATCACATACTGGCTTGGATTGAAAGGGATCTTAAAGGCCATCCAGTTCCAACCCCCTGCCATGGGCAGGGACACCTCCCACCAGACCAGGTTGCTCAAAGCCCCATCCAGCCTGGCCTTGAGCACTTCCAGGGATGGGGCATGCACAGCTTCCATGGGCAAATTTTGCATGTACTTAAGCACCTGTAGAAAACATTAGCATTGTTTGAAGTAGACTGGTTTTAAATTGATTAATCTTCATGACAGCCAGAAGAATCCTTAAAAATGAGAGTTTCAGAGTTGAAATAAAAGGCGGGGCATAGTAATACAGAAAAAAAAAAAAAGTATTCATAAATCTATTTCACTGATCGATTAGTGTAATCCTAATTTTATTGGACTAGATAGTATATTAATAGTCTCTAATGAGAGATAGGCAAAAATGCAGATAGTATTTATTTGCAGTAAAACAAATATACCATAGCTGTTTATCACACCTTTCTTTGGAGTAGCTGAGCCTAAATGTTTGAGGTTTATAGGGGTGTGCAGCAAATCATTTATATATCAGTTCTATTTCTAGCAAGTATATATTAAGAAAATTTCTTTAGAGCTAGTAACAAATGTTGTCCTCCATCCCAAGGAAAGGCTTGATGGGAATTTGCTGTATTTTGAGTCATGTAAGGCTGGACCTGCAAAACACTACTCCTTAGAGCTGGATGCCTTTTTTCTTTATTCACTCAACCCGTGCACAGTGTGACTTTTTATACTCATGACCTCCCTCACATACTTGCAATTGTATTTCAGGTGATTTTGTTATCTACTGCTAGTCCTTCTGAACTGCATCTCAGGAATGTCTCCAGGAAATTGAATTCCTACTAATCCAATATAGGAGAGAAATAGGTCATCAAACATTAAAGCAAGTTGTCCTGTCATTGAAAAAAGTATGCGAAGCCTGTTCTGAATGAAACTTGCATTACCACAAGAGCAACGTTTAATGTGTTACTTTGGCAATTCCAGTTCTTAACCAAAAGTTTGCAAAGGATAAATAAAAGCACACTTAGATATATTGGGAGCTTTTGGAAAGGTGTACTGCAAGTTAAGCTCCAAAGCAAGCAAAACTCAGTGCTGTTAGGTTTCTTTGGATGGAACTGTTTACCCATTTGACCAACTTATATTTATTCCTATCAGATGGAGTAGTTCTGTCATCCTTGCAAAAGGCACAGGTGACAAACTTAGATAAAGGTGAATAATTTCTGGAGGATGCTGAGATTCCAGTAAAGTTTAGGGCAGCTGGGTGCTTTTGACAAGCCACAGAGTCAGGCACAGTATTTCCTGCCTATTTCGCTTACAGCTCTCTAGATTCATTACCTGTGATCAACATTTTACAACTTGGTAATGGCATTCAGCACACAAAATAAGCAGTTTGGATCTCCTCCTGACAAATGCAGTGATAAATCGCTTCCTGTCCATCAGAGGAAAAAGCAAGGCACCCATTTGTCATAAAGAAAGCTTGAAGCTAATGTGCCAATCTTACTTGAGCTTTACTAGTGTCATCCACAAACTTCTGCTTATTATAACCAAACTAGATAATCAGATCTTCTCTGATCCCACTAAACTGTGAGGACTTTCAGTCTAACAGTAAGACTCAAGAAATCCTAATTACCTCTGGTTTGGGGACAATGCTGTACTTGGTCTTTTCTATATAATTTTTAATAAATAGTTTAATTACTACATGGGTGAAATACCAATATCCTTTTGTGGATGAAAAAATGACAGTTTTTCTTATTGGTGTACTGCCTTTTATTTGAAAATAAATGTCTGCATGCAGCAGGCTATATATAGCAATACAAGACATAAAATAACAGATATATGTGCACTTCCTACAATTCCACAAATAATTTTACTCTTAGCAAGCCTTACTAAATTTACTATTTTCACTGATTTCATAGAAATGACACATGTATGCGAAGACATAAAATTCTATCTTGAAAATATAGAAGTGTTAATTTTGTCTAATTCTAATTTTATTTTAAATTGGTATCTATTTTTGTTAAACCGAACAGATTAGCTTAATCTATTATGCTCTACTATATTCCAGCAGAGATAGTACAAAAATATGGAAATAGTTCTGAATTGTATTCCTGAGATTTTGTCAACACAACCCGTTGAGTTTCCAAATAACAAACTGTTAGGAGAAAAATTATTCCAGTAGATCTGAAAGATATTTTTATATAGATGCTACTTAAGCAGTCTTAAACTGGAGAGTGTATATTACGCTTGGTCCATGACTCCATTTAAAATTATTTCAGTCTTGCAATCTGAATATTTTAGACCAAGATCTTTCATCTGTGATTAATATTTTGAATGCTTTCTTTTTCACTGTGTTTGCTTGTATGTAATATATTGTATCTGTAGTCTACTTGATGGCATAACATTTTTAGGTAACACAATCCATCAAAAAAGTGAAGTGCATGTATAGTATATATTTATCTTTTCATTTATTATGTGGCCTTCGTTAATATTTACATGTTTATGTGCTATATTGGAAATTAAGAAGGCTTGCTACTATAGGGATGTATATACACCCCCCCCCCCCCTTTTTTTTTTATTATATGCCATATCTAAAGAAAAATGTGTAAGAACATAAGTTTTACATGCTAGATGATGAGTATATGGATTACATATCTTCGTATAACTTGACACCTATTTTGACATTTTCAGTAGCTCTTCAGCCACGTGATCACTTTCATATTTTAACAATAGGCAAATACTGCATGGGTATCAGAAATGTAGAGGAATGTGAAATATTTGCTAACAAATCTATTTTAAACTAATAGCATATGGTTGAACTATCAATTAAATATCACTCCAATCTTTGTCATTTTCACATGAATGTCAAGTTTAATTTAAATTGTGCTTGTAATTGGTAAAAGTCAGTCACTTAAGTACACCTCCCACTGAGGCTATATTACTTTTTCATTATTAAGTGTATAAGCATTAATCAGCTTGAGTTCTCTGTGTGAGTTTAATATCCTCTTTGTTGGTGTTTTGATGATAGCTAATTTGGATAAATTACTAAAGGAATCTACCCCTCCCCCTATGACAATCTCATTTAAATACTAGAGAAGCATTCAGTGCTGCTTTTATGACTTTTGCTTTTCCCCCGCAGGAAGGAGGTGTAGTTGCTCTTTTTAAGATCTGTCGCCAAGATTGTTTCAGATGCCTTTATCCCCAGACACTGAGAACATTGGCATCCATTTGTTGTGTAGAGGAAGGGATGCACCAGCTGGAAAAGGTAGGCATTTCAGCATTTTTTACTGACTGCATCAAAAAAAGAAGTCCCACCTTTAATCTCTTCTAGAAATTGATAACTTTGTGGTATTTGATACAGTGCTTCATTCTATGCTCACTTTTTCTGTACTGAACACATCTTCAGTCTTTACAAAATTAGTCCCAGCAATAACATTATCCCATTCAGCTGTTTACACAAAAAGGCTTTCTAAGAGAAGATAATTTCATAAAGCAGTCAAATATGCTAGTGACCACGTCAAAAACAAAGCAAAACTAAACAAACAAACAAAAAAAAAAACCAACATGCCAAACACTTGTGGAAATAATAATTACTGGACTCTAAGCTTCATACCAATTTTAATCCTTTTTCTGACACTCAGGTAGGTTATCTGCTTGTGGTACTGAGCTAACTTGTGGGAGTTGTGATTTCACAGAAAGAAGCAGGACAGATATAGAAGTCATCCAATAAAAAAAAGTCTGCTAATCAGCAACAAGTCTCATAAAAGCCAATTTTAACCATGAGGGACAACATCAAAACATTATCCATATAAAATTGTATCAACTGCTTATACTTTATTCCTTTCTCACTCTTGTTATATATTGCTGTTTTGGAAAATGAACACTTCTCCTGGTCACTAAATCATGATCTCATCCTTCTGCATTTCATGTAACAGTCATCTTCCACAGCTGAATAATGGCCTCTTCAAGTTAATGATAAATGATTTCACTGCCACTTTACATTGACGTATCTTGTAATTTAGCGCCCAGAATTCAAGCAAACTATGGCAGAACATCTGCAGCAAAAAGCAAGTCTCTGAGCTTACAGTAAATGAAGATGACCTAAATTTTTTTTGACATAATGCTAGTTCAGACTGACACCAGAATCAGTCTAAAAGGATCTTTCATTATGTCCAAAATAATAGTGGAATTAATAGAGTTAGAGATGGAGAAGATTGATTAAACTCACCTGGTCCAATTCCTGGCAGTGTCAACATGCATTTAATGTGACCCATATCAAAGCTGATGAAACGAGTCCTAGAAAAAGTGATAACTCTCAAGCCTGTATGTCTTTTGATATGCTCTAATGTTGGCCACAAGTAAAGTTGCTCAAGGTAAACTTTGTCACAATCAGGAATGAAGTAGTGTGTAAAGGATTTTTTAATGGAAATCCTTAATACTGATTTCAGTAGTTCACTTTCACCTGGGCATTCAGTCCTTAGAACATCTTTGTGAATATGAGGGGCTGGACATTAACCCTACTCATCTGACTGAACAGGTAAAGATTCATAGCAGGACTATTTGGATATCACTTTGTCAACTTTTTTGCCTAAAATTGTGTTCCTTAGGATACATATGTTTAGTTGGTCCAGTACATGTCTGGGTTTCTTGCAGGGAGAATAGGATATTTCACACATCAAAAGAAACAAAGAACTTTTCTCTAAATGAAGCTAATGTCCCTCCAAGTGCTACTAGAATTGGAACAACACAGGCCAGTACAATGCTATGTCATCTGTAAATATCTTTCAGCTGATGAGGGCCCAGGTTTGCCAGTTTATAGAGATGAGGGAGGATAGCATGCAGGAAATATTTTTTTGTTATTTTGCACCATTCTTGTACGTGTATTTAGAATAAACATCATGTTTTGATCATAGCGAATTAATGGAAAGCGTACTAAATGAGAGGACCAGTATTTTGACATGAACACCACACTGGGTTTTAATATTGTCTTTAAATAAGAATGATTTTATTCTTTTAAAAATGTGAAGTACTCTTGCAAAAAACAAAAAGGAGGATTATCAATATTAGCATTTCTGTTGTTACAAAAATTACCATTTCTTATCTGACAAAAAGGGCTACCTCTATTATTCAGCTATGTATGCGGATAGTAGTGAAGCATTTAATTTGCTCTAATGTGAATATCATTATGCCACCTAGTGCATTAAAACATCAGTGCAATTTGAACTGGATTTTTAATGATAAACTTCATTCAAACAAATAAAGCTTGCCGTTCAAGCAATTCAGATTAGGTAATACAGGATTTTAAAAAACACTCCCCGCCCACTTCCAAACAACTTAAAAACAAACACCACCACCACCAATAAGAAAACACCTCACTCCCTTCTGTATTTTTAATTAGATTTCACAGCCTTTAAAGTGTTTAGAAGGCTACTTAAAAGAAAACAGCAAGAGCTATCATTTCTAATGGAACGTTTATCTAGGAGGTGGGCTAAAAGGAGGTGGTGTACTTTCTGAAGTAATTGCAGTGCTTAATTACTATAGACATTAGGAATATTGTTTATTTATCCACTGCTCTTTCATCTTGCCAGTTTTCTAGCAAGGCAGGGTAACAAGAACATCTGTGTTAAAGTAGACAGTTATTGAGAAAATTAAGTCAGTAAGATGTTTACTAGGCAATGGAAGCAGAGAGTTTTAACATTTTTCCTCGATTTAAAGATAACTGAATATTAAGCTTTCTCTATAATTAGTGTAGATGTAATGTGAGTAACTTCTATACAGGGTTTAAACCATTTGTCCTTAGTGAATTTTTGGCTTTCTTGTGGAAATACTGTCTTGGTTAACTAGTGAAGGGAAAGTATGAACTGACTGTTCATTTCTAAAGATGTAGAAAACTGCCCATTTTAAGAAGGCATATTTTTCTAAAAACTTTTCAAGAATAATTATTGTTCTTTCCAGTCACACATCTTTAAAGATATATATCTACACTATTCTCTTACAGCACCCTTGAAAAAAACATTATTTCATTGTGATAAACAAGCTTATCTTTGCTCTAATTACCATTACTGCATAGTTGTTGTGATGACTAGCTTTTTCAGATGAATCTACTTGGCTATATTTACAGTAATGTAAAATCAGTTGGTTAAAATACCAGTTTATAATAGTTATTATTCCACTTACAAGTACTTTTTTGACTTCTGTAAATGTACAGAATGTACTTTGTTGTACATTGAGGTACAGAGCTCCAGGAACAAAACAGTAACAAAATAGGCTTTTAATGTAGACAGATAACAAAGAAGTCCCTTTACTTTGAGCACTGTGTGTAAATAAATTGAGATCTATGTAACCTGTGTTCCACACGTAGTAGTTGCTGCTTCAAACTGCTTTAGAACGTCTACTTGTTCAGTACATGTTAACTTACTAATCCACTGCTACACCAGTAGTGATCATTCTCGGGTCTCAGCTGCCTGAGCAGTCCCATTCAGAGAGGAGCAGACAAGTAAGAAGTGATCAGAATTTTTATCCTTCTCATTATTCCTCAGCTACCTGTCCTTGTACCCAAGAGAGCTTTGTTATTTTTCATGTGGCCTTTGAACACACAGTTTTTAGGAGAAAGCTCACCGTATTGGAAAGGATGGTTACTCTTGGTTCACTCTTTGCTAGAATTTAAGCAAAAAGATGATGCATAGTACAGATAATGGATGCTACAGAAAATCATACATATTACAGATAACACTGACCTAATAGTTAATACAAAAAATCTCTAAAAAACAGAGAGGTGAGCATGAGTGGAAACTGAAGAACAGTGTTAGTACTATACATGCAGACCTATTTGTGTATCCAGCCCTGGTGATGTTTAGGACAGAAGTAGAATGATTTAGTAGGAGATTGGTTCTCAACAAGTGCACTTGAGGTTTCTAGAGGGAAGAATATCTGGACTACGCACAACGTGCTTTGAAAGCTCAGCTTGATTTACGTCAACTTGGTTTCCATGTAGGAAGGATTCTCATGCAGGAAGGACTGTTGCAGGCATGGAGTTTGGCTAGATTAACATGTGTATTTAATGAAACTTAAGGTAAATAAAATCGTTATCTTGGTATGTCTGATAATCTTATCTTGCAGTTTACATTATGAATACCTCTACTTTAAAATTCACATTCAGTATCAAGACAAAAAATTGAAGATGCCTTTAACATGTAGTAGCCTTTCTTGGAAAAGGGGTATCTGAATAACAACCATACATCTTAGCACATCATTTGCCTAAAGGATTTCTTCAACCCTTTCACTTCCTGAGGTTGCATTAGGTCCTTGTTTTGTAGAGTTGTTGGAACAATGAGTCTCCTGTATATATGCTGATACGAAGCCTCACTAAAGGCTGAAGACTCTGGCAGTTTCTGTGCTTTGCATCTATCTATACAATGCTTCTTGACTGGTGTTAGAAGCTACAGCTTTTGAATTTATGTTCTTTGCTGGAGATCAGTTACATCATCTTTACAAAGGTAAACTTCCTGCTGCAATAAAAGAATGCAGTTAGCTCAGAAAACGGTACAATGTGCTGCAATTTTTATTATGCCTGTGAAACATTATTACATTAAAAAGCTGAAACTCAGCTGGGGCCTAGATCAAGGTGTAACTACCACAAAAATAATGATTTACAGAAATATTAATTTAAGCAGCTGCTTAAATGAATTAATACTGCAGTGTAAATTTGCTTGCACTATTTAAATTAGTTTAGAAAGCAAGGCACCTGGAATCCATTCATTAAGAGAAGATATTCCAGAGAGACTGGTGGCAACAGTTGTTACTTTAATAAAGTTTTTTTTTTTTTTTTTTTTTAAATCTTTAACAAGTAACAAACCTTTATTTCTGTGCTTTAAGTAAAATTGCCTAGACATAGTTTATAAATTGCTTTGAATCCTTTATTCAAAGCACATTAAATCAAATGACTTACTTCCAGAAAAAGAATCTAAAGAAGGGGGAAAGTGTAAAATTTTTTGAGATTGGGAAAATAAAAATTTCTTGAAGACTTCTTAAATATGAGTGACCAAAAATCTATTGTTCACAAAGAAACCAGTCTGATTTTTAAGAACAACAATGCTCTAATAATTTCTGTTACAGGCATGCAGTCTGTCAATCATGAGAAAGGGACTTTTGTCAGTGAGCTCTTACTGGGAAATAAGTAAAATATTTATTACAGAACTGAAAAATACAACTTGTTTATAGCTTTTGGGTGAATATGAGCTGATATATATTGAGTCTGAAATGAAGTTACTGTGGTTTTGACTGACGCTATTATCTGAAACTGAAAGCTCAAGGTGATTAGAGCTGAATGAAGTAATCTGTTGCATTAATTCTTAGCTGCTAAAACAACTGAGGTTTGTGTAGCTGAAGGATGAGACAAGTGAAAATCACTGAGACTGATTTGATTATGAGGGCTTTGGTCACCCTTTAACCACTTTTAAAGTTAGCTGGTGGCCTACATGTCATAGATTTTTGGATTTCATTGTCAGAGCATGTGAATGCTCCACAACCTTGCATGTTTTTATTTTTCCAGTAACTGGTATGGTATAGACATAACTTCATACTACACAAGAAATCAGAAATCTGCCTAATTGGAATGAGCTATATAACCGCCTTCCTATTTGAATATTCCAAATGCAAAATACCAGGTGAAACCAAACCTTAGTAATGGGCTCTTAGGTAAGATGTTCCCAGTGATTAGACAGACCCATAGATGGCTAGATTTAAAAGTGTATCTTGCAGGTTTTCTCTTTTAAAAAGTGCAGGGTAGTGTGCGGTTTTCTCTGAAGTAGTGAAACCTTACTTTTTTTTTCTTTTTTTTTTTTTTTTTTTAATGGCATATAGTGGCATATTACAGGACCTATTACAGGCATATTACAAGACACCTGGTAGGGGGTGGTTGGACCAGATGATCTTGGAGGTCTTTTCCAACCTTTATGATTCTATGATCTCCAGCAATGAGAATATCTCTGGAAGTTCAGAGGTTTGCCTCAACATGTTTGTCTCCCTCACTCCCCAGAAAGGAACTTTGTTAAAATGTCTTTTTTTCAGATTAACATGTAAAAACTTCTTATGGATATTTCAGATTTTTTGCAGACAGTTAGTTTCAGGACAAGGGATTAGATGGGCCATTAAAATGATTAAAATTATGAAATGATGAAAATTATGAAAAATGAAATTACATATATGTTTTATTCTCAAGTGAGCTAAATTCAAAAGATTAGAAGATCAAAGATCAGGACTTTTTTTTTTTTTTTTTTTTTTTTTTTTTTTTTTTTTTAAATCAGAGCTTATAATTGAGCTTTAGTCCATAGAAATTCTCATTTCATGCTATCCTGTTTCCTGAGTGAGACAGGGCAAGGCAGGACATTAGGGGAAAAATTAAGGATTTCTAGAAGTCATTCGAAAGTAGGTAAGTTGTTAAAGGGCCCTTTTCTTGTCTCTTTCCCCCCCAAAAAAAGCATAGTAACATGGAAAGTTATAATCCTTTTCTAGTTTTTCGTGGCTCATGTTCTCAAGCATGTTCTTAACACTGTTTTATGAAGGGAATATTACTTTTTCTTTGTTCTCCAGGACAGGACTTGTTTACAAGAAAAACGTGAATCTTCATGGATGGGAAGAGGCTTTCTGAATGCTTAAAATCACATAACACTGTCTCATGTGCTAAGAGCATGTGAGATGATTTAGATGGAAAGAGTACAAGCAATGCATTCCTCTTACAGTCCTGTAGCTGAAAAGTCATGTCTTCTGTTATACATATTGCACTTCTTGTGTGCGACAATGTTGTTTTGGCTCACCTTCCTTGGTCATTTGTAGCCAGACTTTGAAGTCGTGCTTGTGAAATTGCAAATAATAAGCAGGAATGGATAAAGAGATTTCTGCTCTTATCCTCTTCTGTCAAGATTCAGAGCCTTTTGAAGACTAATTCAAGCAACTTTTGACACACAGTGCAGAGCATACTGACACTTGATGTTATTGATAGCTGGAGCTGGGAACTGTGTCTTGCTGTTGTCACCGAGTAATTGTGCAGGTCATAGGAGGAGAATTAGGAGCTACAATGAGACAGAAATATGTCAGCCCTAAGGAAGAGTGTGGAAAACAAGTTTCAAAATCTCATTTTCACATAGATTTTCATGATTATCAAAAAGGCATATTGAAAGGGCATAGAAAGGCTACTGAAATATCAGTAGCTGAGTTTGTGGTAAAATTAGATAATGTAAAGTTCTGGGCTTGCAGCTCTTTAATTTACTGGACACTTCTTAGTAAAGCTGTTTAATTAATTGGCAGTGAAAAATGTGCTGGGTTTGGCAAATTACATTTCTGCCAAAGCCCCTGCAAGATTAATTAAATCATATCTGAGAGTGCAGGAACTGCCCTTTCTCAACTGCTGGCTTTGTATATATTAGGTGGTGTTTCAGTTTTTACCTCCTGATTACACAGCTATATATACATAATTAGTAAATGTAGATTCTTTCAGCACAATACCAGGGAAGTGCAGTAAGACTTCTTAGGTCATTGCAGAATCTGACAATTCCCAAAAAACTCTCGGGGGGGAAATAATACACAACGATACGCAGATACACAATGCTGCAGTTCTAGGGTAAAATGTTTTGGAATTCATGGAAGGGACATGTGTCTGAATGTTGAAAAACAGCATGAAAAGATCATCTTGAAAGAAAGACTCTCAGATAATCTCTGCAGTATTTTTTATTCTGTTGAAAACTTGCCAGTTATGTGGCAGGTTAATTTTTTTTTTTTTTTTTTTTTTTTTAAGTTAGTACCTATTTTATCATGCAGAGAGATGAACAAGCTTTTTTTCCTTTGACAGACTTCTGTGAGAGTCATGGAATTGAATAAAGACAGACGTGTTAGTGCAGGATTATGGGACATTGCCTGATCTCTGTAGGAGAAAAGTATGCACAAATGCTTTGGCTGAGGTCACTACAATTTTTCCAATTGTGTTAAAATGACTAATTAAATTATAGTGGTTGTGTGGTTGTAGCCCTGATGGTCTAGTGAGATATGTATCAGTTGTTCTAATAAAAGGTATTGCCTCTTGTTACAAACCTTGCTTCATTTTAATCGTATTATAGATTTCAGGAGAGGGAGAAAGGAGTCAGAAAGCATACCACTAAAGAAGATAAACATTTTGATAATACTGGTAAAGTAGGACAATCTGAGACTTGGCTAAGAAGTTGGTGAATAGCTGTTGTTTAGTTGATAGATTTTGTTATTCAGTAGATCATTTAGATATCATGCATGGTCCAGACTGCAAACATATACATGTGCACTTAGCCTTTAGCATGTAATTTCATTGACAGCAAGAGAACAACTACATGTTTAAAATGTCAAGAGATGCATGTCTACTAGTCTGTTCAGGCTGCAATAAATTTCACAGAATAAACATTCTTTTGAAAATCATTGAACACGTAGAGTTGAGGAGCAAAGCAAAACTTTGAGTCAGGTCAAAAAGAGCTTTTTGACAAACTTTCTCTGCTTTTTCAATAGAGGTGCAGCAGGCAGACTATGAATTTATATATAAAGCAACCTGTAAATTGATAATAAAAAGGAAAGCTTTTTTTTCAACAATGAACATTTTAAGGCTTTTGCCTCTAGTGCGGATCTTTCCATGTCACCTATGGAATTAGGTTTTCTTCCCTTTGCTTCTAGTGGTGTATTCCGTAAGTATAGGTCTGTGGTAATAAGTCCACATGCAAATAAATAAATAATTAAATCATAGCAGCCAAGCAGCCCTGCCTGATTTAGGTTTTATCATCTTTTTGGTAAGAGCTGATCAGGATGAGGCATCGCAGTTTTACTTGGATATCAATAATGTGCTCAGAACAAATCTTGCCACTGCTGTGCTGTATCTTGTCCAGTTCCAGAATGCTGTTCACATAAAATGTGAGATAATGAAATTAGGTGTACTCAGGCCTTTGGTTTCCCCATAAGATTCAGTCACTGTAGGGGAACAACCTCTTCTCATCTATGCCTCAGTTCTGTCTGTTTATACATCTATATTGTTTTAGCTGAGGTGCAGAAGAGTAAGACAGTTTTTTTTTTTTTTCTTTGTGTTTTAAAAAATATTTAATTGAAATACATTTTGAAAACTGAAAAGGAAAATCCCCAGACTATGCCAACTCACTGAGGTGAACACTTCACCGTGCAAGATCAAATTGGAGCAATGCCTGTAGGTTGCTATTCCCTCCAACTTCATTTTGAAGATTTGAGCTGGTGCCAGGTTCCCACTCTGCACTTGTTTGGTTCCCATATAATTTACACATCGTTTTTTGTAGTCAGTTATGTTAGTATTTTATGCTATCTATTGATTTTATATTTCACTAAGTATTTTACTTAAAGCACTCCAAATAGCCATAGATTTATGTTTCAAAAGTCACAATGTTAAGAGAATTTTATAAATGAAACATAATTTGGAAATCATTAGATGATGATTTTTCTGTAAGGATTCAAAATAATCCTTAAAGCAGTGACAATGACCGGGGCAGCAAATGATCCACGAATGACGTCTGAAGAAATATAAGCCAATGCATCTAATGACAGGTGGGTTTTCCCTACCTAATAATAATAATAATAATCTATCAAGCAAATTTAATTTTAAGATGAAAGAAGCAGCTTACTCAGCTCCTAAACTGAAGGCAGAGATTAATGAGAATCAATTGAAGCATTTAAGAAGAGTGCAAGGAGAGAGCTATTTTGGACCTCAAACATTCCTCTCCTCCCTGATAGAGGCAGAAAAGAAACTGGAAAAACATAGCCTTGCAGAAAGATGTAGATGAGTAGCTTTCATAATTTTTTTTCTATCAGCAGGAAGTTGTTGCATTGCATTCTTACATTTGTGATAATGCACACGTAAACATGTACTGAATGTGCTTATGTTGTACACATTAAATAGCTTAGATGTAGCCACAATGAAGTGTGAGGAGAGATCGGGGTGAAAATACTTATTCAAGGAGATAGATGCATTAGATAGCTTCTCTCACAAAATCTCTGCTGAAATTAGATACACTAGTCTAACTGACCCATTCTGCTACAGGCTTCATGACTCAGTTTTACTCATGATTTTTGTGACTCATTAGAAAAGGCCAGAGAGGTCACTGCTCAGGGCCTCTGTTTCTTTTTTTGGCTGACTTTCGAACTTGCCTAAAACTTCACTGATTTCAGAGGACACTGCATTGGAAAAAAAAAAAAAAAAAAAAAGTGTATTTACATAGATTTGCTTACAGAACAAAGATTTGAGTGTCTTTGAAGGCTGCAAATTCAATACTAGCCTTATATTGCATTCCAAGGCTTCTGGTACACTTATGGTCCTTCTTGAGCTTAACTTATGATTCTTGGAGCTTTCTAGTGCTTTATGTAGCTTCTTGGACATCTATTCTTGCATACATAATATTGACTTCAGATTTTTTTACACATTTAATTTTGAAGAATGGAGCTTTCACAGATGCACATTACTAGAAAGTAAAAGGAGAAAAACACTTCCTCTTTCATCTAACTATAACCTTCACCAAACACTGGAATTCCTCACCAGTATAAAAACTGTACTTACAGAAATAATCAACCCCCATCAAAAAAAAAATAATCTCCTGGTTCCAGCTGACTTACGTTTCTTTTATTCACGGGACGTAAAATGCCAGCTGGGACATAAAAGCTGTCTGTTATCATCTGATGAAGTTTTTAACTCATCTGGTCGCAGTCATACCTGATGATAACATGATGGAGGCTGCCAGACAAAGTGACTGGTTTACGTTGATTTGGTAATGAATATTTGATCATCTATTGGGGTGAGAGGACATGAGAACACTGAAGAAAGTTGTTGAACCTCACAGGAGCATCCAGGTTCCGAGTTAGCTTCTCAGCTTGATTGCTTCCTTGGGCTTGTTTTTTAGTAGTAGCTCAAACTAGCAAAATACATAAACCTCAGCTTGCACTTGGCTTAGACCTTGGCTCTTCTCCAAAGTCACTTTCATAATTCTCGTTCTCTTATTAGCTTTCCTCCCTTTCCTTGGGTTCAAAATGGAGTTAACAAGCCTCCTGCATCACAGCACACCTCAGTGGGGCAGTAAGAGCCCTGCTGTGACATGGGGTTTGGTGCAGGTGTAAACTAGGGAGCTTTTCTAGTCCCTGAATTGCAGCTGGATGGACTGAAGAACTTTTGCAAATCAGGTCCCAGAGAAGTGTCCCCAAATAGAGGCTCTGGATCTTGTTACTCACAGAGAAATTCACAAATTTTCCATTTGTGAAATCTCATTTTATACATGTACAGTTGCTCATGATTTTTCTTTGTTTTCAACTAGTGCTTGCCAAAATTACTTTCAAAATGTGACTAAAAACCACTTTTTTGTTTTTTTCCTCTCCAATGCCTATCACAGCAAGCACTTTTCAAAACAGGGAAAGAGTACATACAGGAAACTTTTATAACAGCTTCAGCCAATTCTGGCCACTATTACTGTCTACCAGAATATTTGCTCCATTTAAATAATGAGTGTTTAGCAGTTTCACTTTCTCACCCAAATGGCATTATCAAAATACAAATTGATCTTTTTTTTTTTTTTTTTGTATATTCTTACTCTATCTTTCTAACTCTTACTGAGAGCTGATTTTTTTTTTTTTTTTTTTTTTTTCCCAGAGATAGTTGTAAGAGTGCCAGAGGCAATCAAGGCCAGTCTCAGATAATTGGCTAATTAGCTGAAACTCGGTATGCATTCTTTCTGACATGTATTTTAAGTCAGGGCTGGAAGTACTGAATTGCTTCAGTAAAGCATCCTGTGTGTGCATCCTGTGTGTGCTCCCAACAAAGACGGAAGGAGATTAATTGTATCAGTTGTTTCTTACCTTGCGTTTGCAGTGAGCTAAGAGCTACCATGTGACTTAGCTGAAGCTCACCCATGATATGTATGAGTCTCTTCATATTTCTTAAAACAGTGAAGGTTAAATAATAATTAATGGCAGGTGATGTAGGGGCCTGTTTGTGCGTCAGTACATTGTTTTTTTTTTGTTTTGTTTTTGTTTTTGTTTTTGTTTTTTTTGGCTGAGGCTTGTTTGCAGGAAACCACTTAGATCTGGCACTCTGCCTGATTTATACTAAAACTTTCATGTTTCATAAAGCATCTTTGAAAACATTTAATGAGCTGTTGGGAAAACAATCTCATCCCTTTAAGATAATCATGTTTTTGAAAAGCTAAGCATCTAACAGTATTGCTCATATATTGACTGTCTTTCTTCTGTCATTCAAGTCACAGATAACAGCTCTTTCACTGACTATTCCTTCTCTTGCCACTACCTTCTAAAGCTCTTCCTTTACAGAGGGCTGTAGAGTGTGCTCATTTGCCACTCCTAGTAATGGATGAGCAAACTTTGTATGGATCAGGGCATCCGATGTGCAAAATCAGTCTTGATTTTCATAGAAACTTTACTGCATGTCATATGATGGCAGGTTTCTTCATTCAGTTTGTGTTTTGGTATGCAAAGAAAGTCCAGAGATAATCAGGACTGACTTAAGCCTGAGTTGCTATCTTGCACAAGGTGTTTAGTGTCGTTCATTAATTTGGAAGTAATCTGGAGTGTTAAAGCTTGTCTCTTAGGCCTTGTTGTGGATTGCTGGTTCTGTTTAACTGCACCAGCTTTGAGATTTTGACCTGACAAGATCTTCAGCTGAGAGTAAGTCTTAGGAGGAAGGAATCCTCATCAGGACCCAGCAGGTGGAAATAGGAAGGCAGAAGTTCTCCCAGTTACTAAAAGCTCATCTTGTCACTTTGTTTTTGCACAAAAGCCATAAGAAAAGGTTTCCCCACAACTCTTTCTGTATTCTTGCTGAAGAAAGAAGCAACTTCCTGAAGCAGCTGAGCTCCCAAAAGGCAAGATATGTACTTCTAAGGGGAAGAGATGAGAACATAGCTGATGTGTTAACTTCAAGAGCTGTAAACAGTGATATTTGTAGAACAGATGCTGTCTTACTTTTACTGTTTTTTTCCCTGGTGTCCTTAGTGGGTGAGATACTGGGTTTAAGTGCTGCCTCTGCCCTTCAGGACTTTACTCTCTCCTTCCATCTATTTATATGTCCATTTGTTAAATAAGAAAGCATGCATTTTCTATTCATAACTTACACTCTTAAAGGAGCCCCTCTCTGAGGGGTAAGTGGCAGCCTTAATCTGACTTAGTTTGTGGAGTTGGATCCTCATGAGATTGAAGCTGATGTCCTGTGCCATTAGAAACCTTGCCACATGAAGAAGTGCAACTTAGAGCCATGAAAGATCAGCATGTGATGGGTATTTTTGGTGAGATCATCTTCTGGCCAGTCTATAGTTTACAAATCTTCATCTGTACTGGGTAATGCTGTAGTCTGCCATGTTTACCTGCAATAAAGTGTCCTTTTATTTCTCACCAGAGTCCATGATTGCTTAATGGAATGAAAACCTAAATAATTAAATAAATAAAGAATGAGTAAAACAGGAGACAACAATGCTGAGGTTGAAGTCTTCTGATAGCCTGAGCACTGCTCTGAAGAACTTTGAAAGCAGAACAAGACCTCTTTGGAAAGTACTTCAGTTTGCTGGGAACAGGCAGTTTCTCAAGCTCTTGGGAGACAGAAAAGAACATAAATGTTCTAGTTTCCTGGAGACAGGACCATATCCTTCTCCTGTTGTGTTAAAGGAGGCCACTTCAGATCAACTGTTAATGGAAAGACAGGGATTTTCCAGCTTTGTTATAGCACAAATTGATTTATTAACATGATCTTCCCATCTCTGACGTTTCCTTTATGTCCACAGGAATATGTATAATAGCCACATATCTATTTTAAGAGCAGGTAGATAGTTGCTGTTTTTAGTGGGATTTAATATGTAGGCATAATGGGAGCAACTACATGGGTGATAGCTATTCCTGTAGAGTTTGCTGTCTGCATGCTGAGAAGAGAGCTCTAGCAGGGTTATTGTAGTAGAGGAAAATGTTGTCTCTATTTTGATCGTCTTTTGTAGCTACTTTTCTTTCCTACCCTTGTGAACCTTCTGAACTGAGCAGTTTGCCTTTCTCCTTTCTGCTATTTCTCCTTAACCAAAACCAGACACTTGTGAGTTTTTTTTTTAGTGCAGGAACATCCAGGCTTCAGGGCACTGGGCTTGTATATTGCCTCCAGACCTGCAACACAGATCTGTACCAGTGATTTAGTTGGTTGTGGGAAGAACTGAAGGTCAGGTAAATTTTCAGTCTTGCTGTTTCTCTGTTGATTTGCCTGGTTTGTATAGTCTCTTTCTTTCTACATGTTATATCTTCTTTGTCCTAGAGGAGCCTGAACTTCAACACCACTTATACGTTCTCCATTTTTACCCACCATAATACAACCAATAACACAACCAATGTTGGCAGTCACATATGCCTCTGTTTACAGGAGAATGTCTCAGAATACGGCAGAACTCCAGAAAGTATTTTGGATTTATTTTAGAAAGCTGAGATCCTTTCAAAGACTGATGTCCATAGAAACTTCTGTATTTACCAACACCACTGACTGACTACCAGATAAGAGCACAGAGGAGTGAGAGGAAAGACTATAGAAAGTTTATAAAGTAGGCTTTGTAAACACTGAAACTTTGCTTCCTCTGTCTTCAGCAACTTGAAACAATTGTGGATATATCAGTTCAATATAATGATTAGTATGGGAAAGGATTCCAGTATGCAAAGATAGCATAAAATTTCCTCATAACTGTCTTTTGACTGTCAGAATTTTTCGTGTTTAATGTAAGCTTTCAAAATCTTCCATTAAGACAGAAATCTTTCTTACTTTCTTACTCTGTTTATCAGAGGCCTGAGAAAAGGACAAGCAGCAAAATCTGAGAGCAGGAATGCTGTGAAACAGACAAACTAAAGGTGACTACAATGCCCATCTAGGATTTTCAAAAGTGATTCATAACATTAAACTTTTCAGTACTTTGATTCCAGCATAACTCACCTGAATGAAATCTGGCATCTAGGAAATTGTTGGTATCCACTACCATAGAATGGAAATTACATCCATTCCATTAAACTAAAACTTAATTGTTATTAAAATCAAAGGTAGGCTGATTCTGTATTTTCAACATTACTGCCATCCTTCAGATGTGCACACAATTTGAGAAGACTCTTTAAAAGTGTTGTTAAGGTCACCTATGGATTTTGGTAAGGTTTTACTCTTGTGGTAGTTATGCTGTGTTAGCAAAGCTCTTTAGAAGGAGATAGGTGTTGCTGTCCCTTCAGAGGTTTAAAAAAAAAAGTTCAAAATAGGGTACTAAGTTGATTATCAGTCAGCATGGAGGAGAAGTTCCAATCAGAGGGCTAGGAATCTTATTTAAGTAGAAGATCAGGGAAAGAGTCTAAGCACCTAAGCACTTGTGCATTTGAACCCTTTACCTGCAGTGTTCTAGGATAAATTAAATCATCCTTGAATTTGTCTCTAAGAGACAGTGAGTGATAACTCTCTGAATAAGTCTTGACAACATCACAAATATGAACTATGACTGACTCATGCAGTGTAATCTACGTATTGCATTATACAACAGTGGCACCCAGTGGAGGCTGGAATTAGAGCAGGTTTTCCATTGCTGCCTGCTTGGTAAGGCCTTCCCAAATCTACCTCATGTTTAGTGCTGAAAGCATTGATTTGTAAGGTAGGTCTATCAGGTACCAAAGCTATGCATAACTTAAGTGTTCTCCTAAATCAAATACTCTTATCTGTCAACTGGGATTTACATTTGATATGTTTAGGCTATTTAAGCATTTATAGATCTATACAGAACAAACTCTTAATAGCTTCACTGAATGCAAGCTCTTGTTAACAAATCCTCTTGTCTCCCAGAAGTGAAGCATTAATCTACTCAAAGTATTGCAGGTAAAATCAGTTTTTAAAGGAGAAGATTCTAATTTCTTTTGGTCTGTACCTCAGTCAAAACTTTGTCTCTTTTAAAGAAGATAACTGCTAAAGTAGTTTGGCTTATTGCCCCCAGTAGTTCAATCTTGTAGAAAATACAGCCTGGCGAAACTCTATGGTCCAGTTTACACCAGTGAGCACTCTCTGTTTCTGTTACACCTCTAGAGTAGCTGTAGAATGAGAAGAGGTGAGTAGTAAGAAAGGGACCCTTTTTCCTGCTGGATAGACCCTCTGCTTTAGCCACATGAGTTAAAAACCTTTTGAGCAACCCCTTGAGTAACACCTAGTTCAAAAACACCCTGGAAAATGGAGCAAAAATGCCTTCTACTCCTACTGCTCTGAAAGTACTGCTTGAAAATCATCAGTAGAAGCTGCAAAATCTTGGAGAGAAAGTGAAGAGCAGCATGTGTACATGGAGGTGAGGGAGAATAGAAGGAAAGCATGGCTCCTGATTCACTCTGTCTGCGTGTTGATGCAATAGTCCAAATAATAGTAAGGTGTGTGAGAGAGGCGGGAGAAGAGGAAGGCCAGATGTGGGTCGTGTAGGTGGGACAGGGACCATATTTTAACACTTTAGATTGAAGCAGTGCTGAATGTGGCACCACCAAGAACATTAATCTTATGATGTACATTAATCTGCTGTCAGCAGATTAAATCCCAGTAATATGAAGTCCCTGATATGCAACAACGTGCATGGAATGTCAGATTTCCCTAAAGAATGTATAATATACTGTGAGGCTGGTCCACATGCTGCTCTATGGGGAATGAGGCTATCTGTCTCATCTCCTGCCTGTTGCCTTCTTGGAATGATGTAGTTTGAATAGTTGTGGTGAAAAGGTGTCTGGGAGTAAGTGATTTGTATTGCCAAAGAGAAGTTTATGAATTGGTATAATGTTCCCGTGTACTTAGTGCTGTTGAGCTCAGATTTCAGTCTCAGGTTGCATGCCTACACAGTGGCTGATATTATCAGGAAGATGATTAATGAGGAGGATGATCAGAGTTCCTCAATCTTTCATTTTCTTTTCTTTTCTTTTTTTTATTTTATTTTATTTTATTTTTTTTTAATTTTTTTTACTGGCTTAGTAGAGGCCATTAAAGCCTCTTCCTGTTTTTTTTTTTTTTTTTCGTTTTTTTTTTTTTTTTTTTCGTTTTCTTTCCTCACCCTCCTTGATTTATTTTTAACATTTCATTGTAAACACTGAGTGCTTTGGCATTTTGGGTTTGTGGGAATTATTTTAAATTTCCAGGGAAAGGTTGGATGCAGGGAAGCACATTCAAGTAAGTGTTGTTTTGCAGTCAAAAATAAGTTTATGAAAAGAGAATGACAAGTTGTCCTAGTTTATTTACACACTTTGGAATTGTTTTCATAGGGGTGAAAGGCATTAGGCAGAAGCAGCAGCTTAGTAAGTGCATGCTCTGTTAAAGTACTCTATTTTGCAAGCAAGGACCAAGACAACTTGCAAGTAAGTCATCAGGACTTACTGCTGGTTAGATTTCTATTCAGTGTAAGATACACTCTTCTAATTTCTGGAAGAATGACTACTTTTTTTTTTTTAATGGTAATAGGTAGCATCATTACAATGGCATTTATCCAAGCATTATGTGGAAGTAGGTAAGTAGATCTTTACTTTATAGCACAGGGTGTGAGACTAAAATTAAATCACTCAGGAATAAAAAGCTACCTCAAATTTGTGCCTTGAACTTCATGGCTGAGAGATCCATTATGTTGTACTACCATCTAGATTGAGGAAAGAATTATAATGAAAGAGAAAGCAAATCTCAGCAGTTTAAATATGCTTAAATTTATTTTTGGAACTAGAGGCTTGATTTGATCTGAGCAAAATTAATATAAGATGTAAAGCATAAGATGTCTTTCTCAGTGACTCACTAAAGATTGATCGATTTGGAAGGAGAGCCAGATTGCTTGATTGCATGATCCCACTTAGGATCCATTTGCATGGATAAAACCATGTTTTTCCTAACCTCCTGCTCCTATGAGAGGAATATGTTATATGTGTTTAAGGCTGTGACAAACTGCTTTTCCCCATATTCAGAAGGGGATTTTCAAGGAATTGTGCCCAGGGAACTGGCATTGATTGAATTCCCCAGGCCCTGGCACCTCTGCGCTGCTGCTTCAGGTTAAGTACACTCTACACGTTCACTGGCTTTGCCATCTAAATTGTATTGCAAATGATGTTGATGTTACTCTGAGTAAGACATCTTTGTGCTGTTCCTCTTCAGTTTATCTTCCCTCACAGCAGTGAAGACTCAAGCTCCTTTAAACATGGAATAATACACTTCCATGTCATTTCTGGCAGTTTTACCACTTCTTTGCTAGAAGGATTTCTCGCTTGTATGAACTAGTTAAAAGACTTGCCATAAAATGTTATATGGAGAAGATAAAGCACTTAGAACCTAGAGCACTGAAGAGAGCACTAGGACAAAGTCCAATTAATCAGATGAAGACTTTCATCCCCAAAAAAGGAGAGGTTATTGGGACATACTTATATAATTACAATTGATTTTTCTTGCAGAGAAAGAAGAAAAATAAAAAACAAAGACACAAAGTATGGCAGTTGCTGAAAGTGGAAAGGGAAGTTATTTTAAGTAGAGATGACAGTGCCTTTTTTCTTTCATTTTCCCTCTTGTTTTTTAAAGAAACCTATGAGTGCTGATTTCTAATCTTAAAAATAAGCTAGACAGAGTAAGTCTATACTAATAAAAGGTACTTTGGTGATACGTGAGACAGAAAAACCATGGAAAGATAGGAAAGGATGTAACAATCAAATACCTTTTCAGTAAAATGGATTAAGATTTTAATGGCTTAAAATTGAATTAAGAAAGATCAGTTGCTCGAGCTCATTGAAAGGTGACTGATTAGATTTTTATTTTTATTTTTATTTTTATTTATTTTTTTTTTTAAGCAGAATGCTTTGTGGTCAACTGTTCTGAACAAAAGCATGATTGTGTTTTCTTTTAAAATTCCTCGGGCTTGGCACAGGTACTGTCTTGCTTTTGCCTCAGCTATTCACCTTGTTTTGTAGTGGCTTCTGTATTTTAGCTGTGGTTAAAGGTGCTCTTCACTAAGACAAACAAGGATCTAAGCCATAGGTTTTGATAAAAAGGAATGGAAATCAGCAGTTAATCAGAAGCAAATAAGTTGTTTCTGAAATTCCCTGAAAGTGTTAGAAAAGACGTTTTACAAAGCAACTTTAAAAGCACTTTAGAAAGTGTTTTGACACTCTACTCCCCGATATGTTGCTCTGCCAACGTCTGAGTGCTGTAATAAAAATATGTTTTCTTTAGGGTCTAAATGTTAAATGTAGAAGTTGTACTCTAAAATTGTTTATCGGTCATTATAACATCCAAGAATTATGTAGCAGTGCCTGGAAAGATGAGCAAGGTGTGTGCACATATGTGTGGGACCCGGCTGTATTGGGACTGTGACATATCCAGTACACATTTAGTAAATTTTCTGATACTTAATGAAATTTCACTGATTGCAAAATCTATTTTGTTGTGACAAATTTCTGCTCCTGGTTTTTCAGGAAGAACTGGTGATGAGTGAAAGCATTTAATTAAAGTACTTCAACCCTTATTGTTGCTGCTATCTTTGCTATAGGCATTATAGAAATTTTTTTGGATGTCAAACAATATGGCAATTAATGCTGTTGGTATTTGATTTTGTTATTAGGAAAAAGCATAGTCATGGACCTATGATGCTAGGCACTGTATATACACACACATGCACACAGTCTGTCACAAAAACTAACAATTCTATAAATATTTTGAAAATAACCCCCCAACTGTTTAATGCAACAGTTGTTGGCTAGGTTGTTTAACAGAGGTTTATAGCAGACACTGTGAACAGAACATTTCCAGGTGTCCAGACAGTCTGAGGTTACTCATAAATGTTAAGAGCTATAATGAAATTTTGGACAGCATAGCGTGTTGAACAATTTTTAGCTTGACGATGTTTTGATTCTGTGGAGTTCTACCATTGACTCTGAACTTCACTAGGGAACAATCAGACTTGTTTGTCATAAGATTAACATGCCTGAAATGCAAGGCACTACTATTCTGTGTGAAACTAAACTTGTTGCATGCTCTTTGTGCATAAAGTGAGAGAGATGGCGGTTCTTAGCACACCAGACTCGGGCCAAGACAAATTTTTGAATGATTTTTAGTAGATCATCCCTTCTTCTGAAGTAAGTTGTATGTAGAGGTAAAGAGAGAATGTATGAGACAGTGGCCTGGAATATTTGTTTGGAGGCTACTAATATAGTGGTAAACAGTAACAAGATGTACAAGATTTATTTTTGTGGCTTTTTTCAGAAAATACTCTGATATCTTCCCCTCTAGATCCTTGCTGACTTTGGCATTTCGTGTATTTTGAGTCTTGCTTTGTATAGCCTATTTTCTTCATCAGACATAGTCAAAGATTGAATATTCAAAATATACTGAATTAATCTCTGGTAAAACCAGTGTAATTTACATAACACAAACTTTGTGCTGGCATTTCCCTGGCAGTTGCTCTCATTGTTTGTAATGCTAGCTCAGTCTCATTGTAATGCTTTTCTCAGGAGAGGGAACGATGTGGCAAGGGCTCTGCTTGCTGCCCAGTGAAGAAAACCATGTACCATATCTAGACGCAGCTGAACGGCTGAACTGTCAGGGGTGGCTGAAAGCACTGCCAATTCTTCCTTTTGTTCTTTGCCATGTCTACAATTGACTTGTGAAAATATTTGTTTGAATATTTAATTTGCAATCTGAATTATTCTAAAATAAACTCCGAAGAAAATGACATTTACTATGTAAACCCTATTGGAAAGGGAGACTATAGTGCAAGAGTGTATCAGAAGAGAGTTGTGTGAGCCACATTTTTTTGCTGTATAGCAAGGCATATCCCCTCAAAACAACATTTCCCCTGTACTCGGCTCTGGTGAGGCTGCACCTTGAGTACTGTGTTCACTTTTGGGCCCCTCGCTACAAGAAGGACATCGAGGTGCTCAACTGTGTCCAGAGAAGGGCAACAAAGCTGGTGAGGGGTCTGGAGAACAAGTCTTACGAGGAGCGGCTGAGGGAGCTGGGCTTGTTCAGCCTGAAGAAGAGGCTCAGGGGCGACCTTATTGCTCTCTACAGGTACCTTGAAGGAGGCTGTAGCAAGTTCTATTCTCCCATGTACCTGGTGACAGGATGAGGGGGAATGGGCTAAAGTTGTGCCAGGAGAGGTTTAGGTTGGATATTAGGAAGAGTGTCTTTACCAAAAGGGTTGTTAGGTATTGGAATGGGCTGCCCAGGGAAGTGGTTGAGTCACCATCCCTGGAGGTCTTTAAAAGATGTTTAGATTTAGAGCTTAGTGATATGGTTTAGTGAAGGACTTAGGTCCCAGGTTGGACTAAGTGATTTTGGAGGTCCCTTCCAACCTAAATGATTCTGTGATTTTCTTCCTCCCAGACTCTTCAATCTTTAGCAGATTTTGCTACTACTAGGAGTTTGGTATACTCTGAGCTTGGGTTATGCTCTTCGGACACAAGGGCCTAATACTTATGATTTAAGAGTGACATGTTTATCCCACTGTTTTCCAGTTGTCATGCCTTTCTAATATCTCCTCTAGATCTTAGAGGATGTTATCTGTGCTGTTCTTGCATAACTTGTGGACTGGCAGGTGGCAGGATGAAGCCTGATCATACGCAATTTTTAGCCCCAATTTGGGCTTTACCTATCTGAAGGATTAGGTTGGAATGCAGAATCTGTTTTTATTGTTTATGTGAAGTGAGCCTTGAGTGTTATCAGGGAATTGTAATATTTAGTTGCTATAATTACTAGGTTCCTTTAATTGTAACATCTCTTGTGAGTATTATTCTAAAACTAAGCAAAATGGATCATAGATTAGGGATGCTATTAAAAAACAACAAACAAACAAAAAACCAGACATTGATTGATGGTGACAGAATCAGTGCAGTATTTGGGACTTTCCTCAACAGCCTGCTTATTTTTCTAGATCTAGATTCTTTGTTAAAATATCATAAATTGACATTTTATTTTTGCCATAACATAATGCTTACACTTTTTTTCCATCTAAAATAACTGAAGAGGATCCTCGGCTAATGAACCTGGAATCTTCTCAGTAAGTAGATTTCAGTGAGTTGTGTCATGGTTTTCTGATGGAATAGAATAGTTCAGTTAGAAGGGACTTACTGAGGTCATCAAATCCAACTGCTTGATCACTTCAGGGCTAATCAAAAGTTAAAGCTTGTTGAGGGCGTTATCCAAATACCTCTGGAGAGGCGTGGGGCACCAACCACCTTGCTAGGAAGCCTGATTGACTTGTGTTTGACTGATATTATGGTATAGACATTTTTCCTTATACTTAGTCTGAACTCCCCCAGTGCAGCTTCGTGCTGTTCCCATGCATCCTATCATTGCTTAACAGGGAGGGGAGATTGTAACCTTCCGTTCCATTTCCCCTTCTCAGGGAAGGATGCAAGATAAATTTATGATAAGAATCCCAATTTGCAAATATGATTTTGAATGCAGATCGGGACTGCCCCTGTATCAAACTGCTATGTTGTAGGTACCTTTTTTTATTTTTTACTGAAATAACCTCTGTTGGAAGTGTAACCAAATTTCTGGGTTTGTTCCTTTTCCAATGTGACATTCAAATACTAGCTTAGCTTTAAGTATGTATTTTAGCCCCAATAAGGATGCTCATTTGTGTTGAGACCTAGTAAGGCAGCAAACAATATTAAGTAGAAGAAAAATCAACTTTCAACTGGTAAAAAGATTCAATTTTGTCAGCATTTCAACATTGTCCCTATTTCTTTTGGTACAGAGTCAATATATCAACTGTATTTGACCAAAGAGCAGTACTGGGAGATGTTAATGGAGAGAAAAAACCCAGATAATTTTCTCTGATGGTTTGTAGTAGACCTCTGACTGCTCATAAAGAGTCCATGCAAACAGCTGATCCTGAACTTGAATTTCTTATGCTTAAAGCAATTCTGAAATTATTTTATTGCCACCATAGTCACAGAAATAAATCGGTGTTTGTAAGAGACCCAAGGAGATTTTTCTCAGGAGAGAAATCTTAGGATGAAATTGCTTGAGTCTGTTGCAGCTAGTAAAGTTCCTTCAATTTTCAACAGATGAAAACTGCTATTTATTTATTTATTTATTTATTTTAAATTCTTGTTCAAATAAGTGTAGCAATTTCCTCTGTTGTTATTACAACACAAATGGACTCTTACTGAGTTGCTCCCTGGAAGTTTTATAGCTAAAGTGCTGTGAGTGTTTTCATTATAAATGGCTATCATAAAGCTCTACAACTTGCTTGTAAAAATTCTCTGCCAATGAAAATCTTGCACATATAAGGTCATTTCTGGAGCTAATTTATTTAAATTAATTTATTAAAGTAATTGAACAGCAATTGTGCTGTAACAAATGTAGCAAATGATTTTTTTTTAATGCTTGGTGCCTCATAGTGCTTTTCTTAAAAACAACAATTTGAGAGAACAACACAGGTGAAGCACTAAGACCTTTTTGGCAGTTATGTGTGTTTAGACATAAAACCTTTTAATTTTGAACAAGCTGCTGTATATATTTAATACATTCTATTAAGTGTCCTGTAGTTAAGGTGTGTTTAATTAGTGTACACGTGATTCAAAAACCATAGAAACCTTGTCTTTTGTGGATTATGGATATTTTTAAGCTAAATTGAGACCCTTGAAATGAGAAATATTTGCAGAAAAATTGTTTGCATAAGGATATGTTTCTGAATGCATTTGCAGAATCTCATATTTAAAGTAACAGTAAAAAGCAAACCATCATCCTGTGCTATTTTCATTGCTTATTCACTCTTTCTAACTCCTCTAAAGTAACTGTTTTCTGCTGTGGTGGTTTCACTGCCACCCCCTGAGCACAGGATAGGTTTGTTTGTTTCTACCTTCATGGTACAGTGTTCTACTGACCCATTCGAGAATCGTAATCTGATGAGAGAAGTTGTATGTGAAGTTACAGTAATAATAATTAATATATAATTAATTATAATTATTAATTATAAGCTCTTTTATCAACTTGATAGCCTATCATGTTAAGGTTTGAAAGTTTTGACTTAAACACCTCCACGTTTCTAGCAGGAAGATTGTCAGGAACTTTTTGCTAAGGTAATAAAGATGCGGTGAAGAGTGGGACTAGCTGATAATGACTGATTTGCTGGCTGTGACCCCCATGCTGCGCTTTTGGATAGAGGCACTTTCTCATTATTGTAATAGATGAAGAGGATGCTCTAAAAATGCGGTATGCATGTGTTATTTTTTTTTTCTCATGAAGAGGTGTAGTAACACTTCTTAAAAATAAAATTCATGATATCACACCAAAAACTCAGTGATACAATATAATCAAACATGTTGAAAGTGTATTCTTTTTTGTAAATGCCAGACACCAGGTGTTTGAGAATATGCCCTCATGCCATGAAGTGTCTGTGACATTATTTATTTAAAACTAGATCATTGGAGCATGTTTTTTTCAGTGAGCACATCTCATTTTCTGGAGTGCCCTGCTATGCATAACCCTGGAGCCCTGTTTGTTTATAGGAATAGTTTATTTTTTTATTTTTTTATTTTTTTCCCCCCCTCAGACTATGATCCCCCAGGGTAAATAAAAATGAGGGCTATGTGAAAACTACTTATATGTGGTCCTGCCCTAATTCAGGCTTCAGGTTCCAGAATTTTGTTCAGCATTATTATCTAACTCATGACAGTTCCTCTCATCTTGTTGCTGAGTCCTTTTTTGTGTCTGTGTGGCTTCATTTTAATGAAATTCAGCCCCCAAAGTATAATATATAAAGCCTTATTCATTATTTAAAAGAAACAAAAAAAAAACCATATACTTTCTGGAATTTGTGATGCAGATATCAAGAGATTCCTACGAATAGGAAAAGGTTCTTGCAACTTAAAAGAAAAGCCAGTATATGCAGCCCTTCAAAATACAAGGCAAGAAAACTGAGACCTTTGACTTCTGTCATCTGTCACATAACTTGAATTGCATTTCTAACTCTGTTGTATGTGAACACAAATAGTCCTCTTGTAATCTTGTATGCTCCTGAGATTACACATAAATCGTTATTGTGATGTGACAGAATAGGAGAAAGCATTTAAAAAATGCTGAGTTCTAAGACCATTAAAAATATATTTGCTTTTTAAAACCACTGTAGTCATTTATGGTCAGTAGTTATCCATCTGTTTTGTCAGTGCATCCCGGTTCTATAAACACCAACAGTGGTTTAGTAGAAGGATTGGGACTACAGGTGACTTCTATATAATTGTGAGTGAATTCCTTCTCAGTCTCTTCTCCTTCTGTCCATTTTAGCCACTCAGCACCTGTCCTACAGAACTGAAGGCCTGTGAGGAGTATATCTAGAAAGTTGGGTGTATCCTTGGTGGATTCACATACGTGTATGTTTGTAGAGGGTAGTTTGGAACAGTGTAAGCTGTGCTTATAAGGGTGGATGGATGTGAGCTGGTAGGCTCACAACAGCACAGCTCCTGGTTTCTTTTATCAACAGCTTTAAAAGACTGCCTTTCCCTTCATCTAAGTCCTCAGTATTGAGGTAGTTCAAAGCCAGCTATTCCCTTATCCTTGAAACAGAGATGAGAAAGAAGTCTGGATGTCAATCTTACTGATTTTGTCCATCCTTTCTATGGAAAGGACTTATTCTTTATAACCTCTTTGACAAATCTTATCTGCAACAAGCTTAGACCCTCTCTGAGTGCCAAAGAATGTCCACTGTAAGGTGACCATCTTTCCTAGGTTTAGAAGGGAGAAAATGTTTATATAACATTTATCCTTTTCAGTCCTATTCAACCAAGAATTCACTCATGTTGTCTTGCTCTGCAGTTCATTTCTTCCTACGATGTGGCTGCAGGATTCCTGCTTAGGCATTGACACCTTTAATAGTGTCAATCTTCAGGCTGAGAAGTTTAACAGTCTTTTTTGAGGTTGAGATTTCTTTTACTTAATGCACATAATGATACTCCCCATACAGATTAGATAATCTTTATGTTGACCTTTGGTGGCTAAACACAGGGAAGAATAAGTATGTCATCCATAGCATGATCACATTCTGAAGGATAGAAGTTTAAATGGGAAATGAGTTGAAGGTGCCATGATCCAAAGAACCTACTCATAGCAAACTTCAATACAAAGCTAAGGTAATTGCCAGCTGTTTTAAAACTACTGAGTTGGGAACCAGTCAGCCTTTATTCAGCTCTGCACTATTGTGTAGAGTATAAAAGAATAGCTCATGTTTATAAGGTGCCATGGCTCCTGTACAGCACTTGTTCCAAAAATCATTAGAGTGTTTTTTGCTGGTCAGTGCTGCTTCCATGGAATTGCTGCAGCAGCCTTGATTACTTGAAATAGTATTTGTGGACACTTTAATGGCGTCACTTTACTAGTATATCATCTCACTTTAAAAGTAGCTGACCAGCTCTTTAGCTGGTATAAATCAACATATTTCTCAGCTATAGTGGAGCTAAGGCAGTTTTATCTGCAGAGTATTTCACAGGGCAGGTGACCATATATGAAGGGTAAGGTGTAATACTTTGTCCCTTTTCCTTGGTTTCTTTCAACATCGCTTCTCGGCCTTTTGGCTAAGATCAAGTGTAGTATCTGTTCTTACCAGTTTAATATCTGATACATCCTCAATGCGAGGACTTTATATTAAATGGACTTCTGGGCTCAGTCTATTTATTTATTTATTTATTTATTGCCAATATAAACCTTGATCGGATATTAGGAAAAACTTTACCAAAAGGGTTGCTAGGCATTGGAATGGGCTGCCCAGGGAAGTGGTTGAGTCACCATACCTGAAGTTCTTTAAAAGACATGGAGATGTAGAGCTTAGTGATGTGGTTTAGTGGAGGACTTGTTAATGTTAGGTCTGAGGTTGGACTAGATGATCTTGGAGGTTTCTTCCAACCTAGATGATTCTGTGGTAAAAGTTAAATAAGAATTGTATGCCTTCTTCAGCTGCAAAATAAATTTAAAAAAAAGTCTTATGTAGAATACACATCAGCCTTGATGATCAGGAGTTCATTTCATGAGTAATAAGTCATCGAAATAAAGGTATATGAATTCTGTTGAATGCCATTTTCAATAGAATTGTGGAAGAGTGGAGCAACTTCATGATTCATGCAGCAGTCTGGGAAGTGAAGTATATTGTGTTCACAGAATGCTAAGCCAGGGATTCAAATAGTTTTTGAATATGATCATTTTTCCTTCCTTTCTTTTTCTCTCTCTCACTTTCCATCCCATACATTCTAGTGTTTCCATTCAGACTGCTAATGTTCATCTCTCCTTTTAGTTATTATCTTCCAGATTCAAACTGGGAGGCACTACTATACAGCATGTGTGAAAGGATAAAACTAATATAATAAACATAACTTTGATCTGTTGGTGCTTGACTGTTTGGTGCAGCCTCTACTTTCAAAATACTCCTCTTACCTTCTGAGAAGGCTGAGACAATGTTTGAGAAGTGATCCCCCCAAAATTCATCTTCTGCTGTTGGGATTTTATTTTCATGCTTGCTGTCTCGTAGCTGGATCTCAACATTTCCCCTTCATTCTGTCATATATATATATATATATATATATATATATATTTTTTTTTTTTTACTATTTTCCTGTAAAATCTGTTTTGTAACCTGCTGGTGCTGCTTACCAGAGGCACCCAGCAGCAGGCTGGATAGAGTTACCCACACATTTGATGATGGGAAAAAAGCTGATAGCCTGTGAGGCTCTCTGATCTCAACAGGATGACTTGGGACATCAATTCAGAGAACTTTAAAAAGCCTTGAGAAAATTTACCAATATGTAGAGCTCATCTGAGCATTGAGAGGACAAACAAGAATGTGGGAGAAAGTCATTGTATGAGAAAAGATCTTCACCAGCATTTTATACAGCTGAAGACAGGCATTATTAGAAAGAAGGGAAGAGGTCTTGGTTCTCAGAGTCAGCTGGAACACCTGTCTTAAACCTCATTTCAGAAAACAGAGTTAAGATGTGCACTGTGTGTAATATAGTCAGTAAAGTCAGGAAGTCAATAATGCAATTCATTGCAAGTTCTGTACTGCTATCTTTATTAACTGCTAGGATTTAATTCAAGCTAGTTCAACCATGTTAGCAGATCGCTAGTTTTATGTAATATTTTTAAGAGACAGAACAGGTATACTGAAGAAAGAGGGCTGCCCTAGAACTCGTTCATTTCTGTTGCCGAGGAAATAAATGATTTCCCTTCAGAAGACTTGATCTATGCAGTTAAGTGGTCACGTACTTATTTTGCCACTTAGATGAAGTTTACATAACAGAGCTATGCTTATAAGAATGTAAGTTGCTGGCATTTTTCCAGTTATCAATATTGAAACATTAGTGATCAAGCATTTACTGAACACCATTCCTCAAATGCAGGGTCTCCACAGCATCTTGTTGCATTCATGGAATTCATTTATTTGCTTTATCTGGCTAACTGGTTCTTTTGTATTGCCAAGGTGATGAACAGATTTGACATTTAGCTGATTACTTCACCAAAATTAAACAGAAAACAGGGCAGTCATCCAAAGTTCCTTTCAGTGTGAAAGCTAATTATAAAAATGCTTTGAGCAGCAATTTCTTTTTGGATGTTAAAGTGCTTTTATTAGATTGTTCCCCTGTCATTTTAAAATTTATTGCTGGACACTTATAAATGGGGTTGCCTGATGGAGCAGAATTATTTTATCTTCTATATTTAAGATAGGAGCCAAAAGAGTATACAGCAAATTTTAGGCAGAATTTGTTACTATTTTACAGGATTCTGAACAGAAAGGAGGAAAACTAAATAGTGCTGGCCTTTATGGATAAAAATAAAATTTATATTTTATAAAAATAAAATTTATAAAAAAATATAAAATTTATATTTTATTTTTATGCTGAAGAACAACATATATCCACTTCTATTTACAATTCAGCAGCTGTCTATTTCCAAAAACAATTACTTAAAAAAATCAAATAAGTAATTTAGAAGTTGAGTACAGACTCTGTATTTTTAGCAGCTTGTGTTTCACAGTGTAGATATAAACAATCAGTGCTGATGGAAAAATCTAACCTTGTACTTGTACCTCTTTCATAAGCCATTACTGGTTCTGAAATAGCACAAAACCACTCCAAAATCATTTTGCTGAGGTCATTGAATAAGAGTTGGCCAAGTGAATTTCAATTTTAAATTTAGGGCTGAAGAGTACCAAGATCTGTTACCAGCTCTTAGAAGAAGCTTCTTCTGAAGTGTGTGTGTGTGTGTGTATATTTAATGCCTTGGAGTATATTTAAAATTTTATTCTGACTTATTAGCATCCTTCAGACTCCAGACAAGGTGTGATATAAGGAGGTTTCAGGGTGACAAAATTGAGGAGTTTTGCATATGATATTGTCTAGCACACATTGGCTACTAAATCATCTTGTGAGGACATGTATTAATTCTTGACACTGAGATCTATTAATATACCTTGAAGCCAAAAGAATTATGTGAATCTGCTGTTTCAAACTGTAGAATTCTGCCATAACTAGGAGGAAATATTTTGCTATAGGTAGATTAATGTTGAAAGGTTGTCAAGAATAAGTTTGGTGTTGAAAATTTATTCTTCCTGTTCTTGCCAGTCCTTTCAGTTTCTGTACTAAATCCCATTTGTAATCTGCACGAAAAATAGAGATATAATTTCTTTTGCATTTCTTTATGTTCTTAGGGTTTCAATGATATAGTCTATTGCCTATTAAAAAGTGCATCCTAATGAATAATCTTCCAGGGGGTGATTTTTGCTTCCATCAATCTGAAAGCTTTTCTTATAAAACATAGTAACTGTTGGTGCTTATCAATAATTTAATTAATGCTCATTGCGAGATAGCTAATACAAGGTAACTCCACTTTCTCTATTAATAAGTTACAAAAATGTGAATACAAATTTTGCTAAATATGCTTTGTGGAAAAAAAAAAATAGATAAGACTTAAGAAGCATGTGCCGAGGAAGCTTTGAATAGACAGAGAATGCAATCTGAACAACAGGCCTATGAAAGACTCTTGGTGAGTGTATAACGTGTTTGGTTTTACTTGAAAAATAAATTTGAAAAACTTTATTAAAGTATATTTCAGTGCTAAGCCTTTGTAATTTCTCTTTGTATTTATAAAATGTCTATGTAACTTGTAAGACAATTACAGTAATTTTTCAGAGCTTCAAATAGATAAAGATTGGTCTTTAAAACTGTTGCTCAGTGAAGCTTGTAGAAGCTCTGATCATTTGTAAACTGATTTAAAACTGTAACTATAAACCTATAGTACATTAACTATATTAGCTATTAGCTATGTATTTATATTAGCTATATAAAGATTTTGATTAGTGAATTTATGTGGATTTGACATTACATGCATCTTCATGCTCTCTGTCCCCTCTTAGCACATCTACCTACCTGCTTTACAATATGATGAATTATTCAGCAATATGTTAAACCTGGGGAGAAACATAGTGCTGTTAATTTTGAAAGTTCTTAGATTATGTCCTTGTCTACAGAAGACCTTCTTTTCCTGGGTTGGTTATTAAGAGATGATACATATCTACAGTTTAAGCTATCCCATTGTCTATACTCTGTCACAGTCTTTCATTGCATCAGTGGGTCTCCTATAATCCAGAATAAAATGTGCATATATGATGTATTTGCCTAAACTGCATAAGGAATTAGTTTAAAATACTATACTCTAAAAATATAAATCTATGTCCATTTTACTCGTGTTTCTATTTCTCTTCTGAATATGCAATCCTAGTTCTAAATTGACACCCATGGAAGCTAGCTCACCAGCTGGAATTTGACAGGTCACGGTACTTTCTGACCCTGTGTTTACTTTGTGATACATTCAGTAAAATGTGGCAAAAAAGTGTGCAGTAAGTTCTTCACACGCAGACTTAAGCTTGAGTCTTACAATGGGACACACTTGAATGAATGTAGATGTGTCTTTGGCAGAGTAGCTGTTAACATTTGCTTATCAGAGTTTATTTTTGGAATAGTGCTTTAGTTGAGACTTCTATCAGAAGAGACTTTTTGTTTGACCAAAATCAGTTCAGTAGAAACATTATGGGAGAAGGAAACACAAGACTTTTTTTGGTCAACAAACTTTTATGTTGAACTTACTTTTATTTGCTAAATTGAAATTTATGTAATAAGTGCAACAAGGTTTAAGTCAATTTTAAAAATGAACTGAGTAGTTTAGCCAAAGCCAAGAAAAGAGGACTTAAACACCTATTTGGTTGCAAAAGTATTTCATGGAGTAATTCCAATCTATACCTCTTGTTTCTCCATAGGTTGATGGGATACTGTGCCTGACTGACATTCTTACTGATAACACCCATTCTGAAGCCACTCATGCAGAAGCAGCAGCAGTAATTGCACAGATCACATCTCCACATCTCACGTTCACTCAGCATCTCAGCAGCTTTCTAGAAAATATGGAAGAAATTGTAACAGCGCTTGTTAGTAAGTTCTTTATGCAATTTTGAGTCTTTCCAGTTAAAATAACAGATTGAGGGTAGGATTCTTCCATTAGCAAGATTCTGTAAAAAGAATGTTTGCGAATTTTTCCTCAACAGATAGAAGAACTTGGTCATTTTTAACCCTGAAGCAGGACATTCTGCAGTTACTTAACTTTTACTCGAACGTGGGCTGGAGTAAAAAATATTATGTATAGCTGTAAAAAAAATAATATTCATGTGAAATTCAACCATTAAAGCCACAGAAGGAACTTAGCCAAATATCCTCCTGTTCCATGTTAGTCTCTAAAATGGAGTTTCTAATAGTTGCCAACCTTTATGGCTGTTGTGTTTTCTAAAGTTGCTCATCACTACATCTACATTTGTACGATACTTCAGAAGAAAAGTATAATGTAGTATAATATATAGATATTGTTACAGGAAAATAGAAGTTCCTGTCTTCCTTGCCTAGGCCTCTCATCTATGGTAAAATAATGTAAAGTTAACAGCAAGCTTTTCCTTAACCTTTTGTCAGTGAGGATACTTCATGAAAATAAGATGAAATTTCTCATGACTTTCTAGAGAGAAGAATCTGTTATTTCTAGCACCGTGCTCTATCCCTTTCAAATACTAGAGGCTTTCAGTCAGGTGTTCTCTCTCTGGCCATTCAGATTTTCTCAGAGCTTCATACTAGAAAGTCCAGTTTGGTCATTTAGTTTGATTTCCCATGATCATTACATTTTACCTGGATATTTCTCTACTGAGACCAATGATTACAGTTAAACTAGAGCACTTCAATTTTCATGATGTTGTTATTATTATTATTATTTAATGGAATAAGAAAAGAATTTAGAGCTACTGCTTGAGGATTCTGCAGTGGCTAAGAATTATCTGAGATGTGCCCAAACATTCTTGGGTATTGCTAGAGATAGTGCTGCAAAAGTCAAGGAAACACTTTTATCTCTAATGACCAGTCTGCCCAGCAATAAATACTGAAGGTTCTGCCTTGAACCTTCTCTGAATCCAGTGGGTGAAATTAACTGTGCTGTGCCTGATTCTCCTGTAGCTAGACTACTAGAGGCATCTAAACTGACTTAAGTTGTTTTTAGAGGTTATCACAACGTACCACAGTCAAAGGAGAACCTGAATAGCCCACCGTAAGGGATTAGCAGGTGGAGAATTTCCCTGATTCTCAGTGCTCAAGTTCCACATGAATTTAGTAACACATACTCTTCTCAAGATATGTGAGCATTAAAAATAGACCATGTGTAACTTTGGGAGAGCTTTTTCAATAATCACACACCAGTGTCCTTGTAATATTTATAGCTCAGCAATTGAATTACTGTAATATGTTGAATTTTTAAAACATGCTGAAATCTAATTGCCAGGTGATTCGGATTTTAGTTAAAATACATGTGTGCAAGGAATTAAAAGACAGCTGTGTCTTCAGCACTTCTTACTGAAGCTCGAAAATATGCAGGATGACTACAAAGGAATAAGTTTAGAGACGTGTGTGCCTTGTTCTAAACATCAGGATTTATGGCAGAATTATTCTCTTATGGTTCACCTATTGTCAGATTTCTGCTTCCTCTATTTTATTTTATTTATATGACGTTGCAGGTTGAACAACATTCAGTGGAATGTTCTCTGTAGAATGATAAACTAGGTAGATCATCTCGTTAGTTAGATGAATGCTTAGGAAACACTTGATGCCTAGGGTCATTTTTTCCATCTTTGCCTGCTTTTGGTGTCCAGAAACACAAGCATAAATAAGGTTGCCTAATGTTAATAACTTATAAAGCACCTTAAAATGTGATATACTATATTTATGCTGCAATTAAAATGATTTCTTTTTTTGTCTTGCGTATTATGAACTTGGTCATAATTATTCTTGGTCGGATATTAAGATTACTAATGAAAATTGCAGATGGTTGCTTTGAAACAAACATGTTTTTGCAATGAAGGGATGACTTTTATTCATCTTATTCTCTGCATTCCTAGAACTGTGCCAAGAAGCCTCATCTGGTGAAGTTTTCCTGCTGGCTTCAGCAGCTCTTGCCAATATTACTTTCTTTGATACCATGGCTTGTGAAATGCTGCTCCAGTTAAATGCAATGAAGATTCTTCTAGCAGCATGTTCAGACAAACGCATAGTGGATACTCCATATTCCCGAGATCAGGTGAGCAGTTTCTCAGCAAGATATCATGTCTGAGCACATTTGTGCAAAAGTCAGCTGGTTTCACCTCCGTGTCTGTTTTGACATACTCAAACCTAATTTGCTTTCTTGTCTTCCTTTTTTTTGGTTCTTTCTGACACATTGCTCTTTCTTTATCTGTTTATGTTGCTTATGAGAATTCAAAATGGTGGCAGCTTTAAATGTAATTTTTCAAGAAAAATAATAGCTAATTGATAAGTTTCTAAGATACTAGGATGTATTTTTTTCCACCATGAAGATGGCCAAACGCTGACACAGAAACAGAGATGTTGCAGAATCTCTCTTTTTAGAGGTATTCAATATTTGGCTGGACAAAGCTCTGAAATAATTAAGATATGAATAGAGAATGGGACCTAAATAAACAATTTTCAGTTCTAAGAGGAATTAGCTCCAAGAGCTGAATAAGGATCTGATCCTCAGCCCATTGATGTCAGTAGGCTTTGAATCACGTCCTAACTGTATGGTAAATGGTTTGCAAGTTCTTTTGGCAAAAGCAGCTGATATAGTTTTGTGTTTCCTTTTCACTTTCACGTTTTTTTTTTTTTTTTTTATTTTATTTTATTTTTTTTTAATTTTTATTTTTATTTTTTATTTTTTAACCTGTAAAGAGACAGATCATTAAAGGTCTGTGCTAATGCACAAGAGGAAATTCTTTTGCTCCTGTCAGGCTATGCCATGTATGTTTTGGAGAAGCACTTCTTATTTGGCATCTCAGTTATGAATTTCACCTCAGTAGAGTATCTGAGAGTTTCAGTGACTACTACTAAGGGGTGGAGAATGCTAGTCAGTTCTGTTAACCTACTTTGGTTTATGAGACATTGTGAATACAACTAAAAGCCCAGAATTCAGTCCTCAGAAGCCCATTCCCTTCCCAATTCTGGAAACAATTAATGGCAGGCTTGGGATCTGCCACAAAAAAAAAACTCCGTGTACCTCTCTACAGGAGGTCAGGCCATGAAAATCAAGGCACAAGAGACCATGGAAACTCATTATTGGAGAGCTAGAGGGTTATCACAGGTGCTTTAGCTTGTATTAAGAGCAGTTTTCTATCTGAGAAGCATTTATGAAAAAATGAAGTAAGCTGTAATTACCATACTTTGGTACAAACAAGGACCTCAGCCTTAGACTTGGTTGTTTATTATTTCTTATGCATGATTCTTCTTTTTTTTTTTTTTTTTTGTTATCCCTCCTCTACTCTCATAATTTTGATTTCCTTATTTATTTACATTCTCATCTTAGTTCTGCTGTGAGTTTGCAATTTGCTCTGTGGGTAGCATAACAAGCCTTTTCTTTGCATGAGGAAGGCAGAATTTAAGAGAAACATTTATGACTTTGTTAGGTAACGGACTAGTTAGAGGCCTTCTGCAGCTTTGCAGGTTGCAGGACATCTCATTAGCTAGAATAACAGAAGACTTCAGAATGGCTTCACTCCAAGAATTAACATTTTATCCCCAGTAACACCTTGCATTCCTTCCTAGAATGAAAAGCCAGGTCAGGAAGGTGTGATGGATTCTGTGATATGCCACAGTAAGTTTCTGAGCTGTCTCCTAGCTTTTGAGCTGTTATTTCTGCAGCAATGGGACTGTGAAATGCTACCCGTGTGTCACTCTGTTACTGAGCACCAGTTGCTCAGGTGGAACTTAAGTGCTGCTCGTCTTGACTTTAAGAGCTGTCAGAGTTGCTAGTCAAGCAATTTTGATAAGGCAACAGCCTTAAGAGAATTCTTCCTTTTAAGTCCTGAACAAGTATATATTTGAGTAGATTATTCACCTTTCAAAAGCGTACTTGTTTTAGTGGTATATTAAAGGGCAAGTTCTGCCAATTATCATACTTCTATGGAATATTTTGCATTTTAATTTGCTGCATGCCTAGTTGTTGCAATGGGGATAACATAGCTTTAGCTAGAGGGAAAAACAAAACAAAACAAAAACAAACAAACAAACAAAAAACAACAACAACACAGCACTACTTTAGTTTTGTTACACATTTTTAATTTAGTAACACATTCTGTAGTGAACCAACCAATGTTTCCAAATACATTATTCCTTTGGCATTCCTGTTGATTTAAGAAAATTTTAATTTGCTAAAATAGAATGAAGCATGCTCATTGTAAGCCAAAAATTGGAGAAAGATGGTTGATATGCAAGAAAGGAAAAGTGAGTCTTGTTTCCATCTGTGCAATTTTATATCATCTTAAAGTTGCAATATGCCCTTCCATACAGCCTTTGTAAGGACAGCTAGCACTGATTAGTTATCACCCTCCATGATGGTATAAATAGATAATATCCTGCTCAGGAGCTGGATGTCAGATGAATTCTTTGTTGACTGCAGAAAGTATTTTCCTGCTTAGGCTCCTCCAACAGTAATTTGTCTTTTGACTTCTGAAAAGCTTTTGTGCACAAATAATGACGAACTTTTCTTATCTTCACTATCTGAAAACTGATTGACTTCCTCTTTCACTTCCCAGACAGTGTTAGATTAGATCAGGTAAGAAAACAAGAACTGAGGGCTGGCCTTGATAAAGAAGATAATCATTGTCAATTTTATAGCAGTTCGTGTTGCTTCTGTAACAGGCAGTGTTGCATCAGGATTGCTTAGTTTTATAACAAAATACTTTGTATGGGAGTTGACAGATAGAGCTCTGATTTCCAGATCAATTTAGCCTCTAGTTTTGGGTCAAAATAGATATGAATTTGCCACTTGTTCTTTGCTTACTGCAGCTACCTTTTTGTTTGCTTTTATTTTTTTTTATTTTTTTTCCTCCTGGATAATGGAAAACTTTTACTTGAAAGGTACATATTCTTTCAGAAGGCTTCATACCTAAATTCATGCAGTATTATACCTGTCTAATATATACAGTCAGATGTCTCAATGGAAATAAAGCATTGTCAGAAGAAGGGTTTTAACCAAAACTCTTGTCATTTTGGGCCTCCTTTATTCTAACAATCATCTTAGACTCTACGTAGAAAAATATGAAATATATATTTGTGCACAGTATATTTATGTATAATATTTTTTTTTCTCTGCATTCCCACTTGTCTCTTCAGTGTTATTAGCGTTCTCACCTTACCTGTGAAGTTGTGAAGGTAAAGTCTAACAGCTTCTGGTCTTCTGTTATTCAGGCAGACAAAGAATTAATGTGGAGTGAACACATCAATTTTAAAGTGGTTATTTCTAGGTCTAAAATAAGTGACTTTTTTTTTTTTCAAAAAAGTTTTAGGTGGAGAAAGGCTTTTGAACTGGAAGGAGAAAATGGAAATAGTTACTTTTTTTTTTTTTTTTTTTTTTTTTTCCCTGCTGAACGCTTTCTGGTTTTCCTGGTGTTTGAGGGATGTTGCAGGCTCTGAAGCTATCTTCTCTCTCAGTTAAGATTTGAAGCCCTTAATATTATTCTTCTAGGTTCCAGATACTTTTCTCTGATCCCTGATTTTTTCAGGGCATTTATTTCCTTTTGTTGCCTTTTTCCCCCCTTTTTTCCTCTCACATGGAAGCTTGCAGGGTCAAAAAGAGAGGAGAGAGAGATGTCACTATAAGATCAAGAAGTCCAGATTTTTAAATGTTGCCTAGGTTCCAGTGAAAGAATTTTTTTAACAGAAAAATATTAACAGGACCTTTAGACTTTTGAAAATCCCTGCCTGAATAACAGTAGCTCACAGCACTACTTCTCAACCAGAGTTTCTTGAATACTGGGGAACTTATTACTCCTTGCCAACTGGTTTTTGTTTCTGCTTGTTAAGACTGGAACTTCTGACTGCATTTTTTTTTTTTTTTTAATTGCTGTCCAAATTTTCCCATATGTTTGAAAGCCAGCATGGACTAACATGCTGGCTTTCATGGCCAGCATGGGTTAAGAATGGAGCTTGAACCATGCAGTCCATGTTAGGTGCCCACCTTCCTTACATCTGACAGAAGTAGGAGACAAAATTATTGCTGGTCACAGAGGAAGGCAGTTGATGAAGAGTCCTCCTCACTTACGCTTTTGAAATTGTAGGAGCAAAAAGAGGTTGGAAGGGGAGCTCCCTCTCCCTGTTGGATCAGGACAGGAATATCCCTTCCACCACTGACCCGTCAGCTGGTCTTTCCCAGAGAATAAATGCATGAGATACCCTGGGACTGAGTGACCTACAGCATGTTACACAAACAGCCAGTGACAGGGTTAGGAGCAAAGGTTGGTGATCTGCCTTTATCAGGTTTGTCCATGAACTGTGGTTGGCAAACTATATACTAAGATTGTGCAATCCTTTCTAGTATTTACTTGCTAGACCACATTGAGAAAACATGTTTTCAATGAATATAGCTTGAAACATAGGTGATATGTTACAAAATAAATATGTTACATGCCTTTCCCTGAACTTTAACCATGACATTATATCACTGATATCCTGGTTAATTTTCTATGTGAGACTTTAATTGCTTTCCTCTTGTCTGGCCCTCCCCCATCCCCCACCCCCCCCCCCTTTTAACTGGTTCTGTCTTTGCACATACAGTAATTTTAAGTATATAAAAATAAGTATGTGTATTGACTGTTTTTATGTGGTCAATGTTGTGGATTGTTACACTTCAGGGGTCCAGCACTAAATCTTTTAAATCTTTTTGAGAGAAAATGCCTGATTAGTTATAATTCTGCCTTTTGGATTTAGTCTTGATGCAGTATAAGGCAACATGCATCATTATGGAAAAGAAGGGGAACAGCTGGAAGAGTAAAATCCTAAAATTGTCATGTCAGCTGAAGAACTCTTTGCTATTCTTTCCTCACTTAGTGTGCCTAGGGCTTTATTCCTAGGACCAATTCCTAATATTGTCCCTGCTCAGATTTTGGAGTACTAATTTAACTTCTCAGCATTTCTGTTTAATCATCTGTAAAGTTGGGCAGACAGTACACTTGCTCACTGTAAAGCCTCTCTGGAGGAAACATGCTATGTCAGCACGATTCATTGCAGTTTTTATTTTCTGTCCTTGCCTGCCAGGTTCACAGTACAATTAGACTGGTGCTATTTACTGCAAAAACTATAAAGAGGACTGCAGCAAGCTGTACTGATCATAGAGCTACGAGTCAGAGATGGTTGTGTGCATTTTGCTGCTTTTGTCTTGTTTTCATCACAAAATGAGACAGTAGACTTCAAACAGCCTCTGACTCCTGCCATATGACCTGGTCTGTGGTACGTGCCCATTCACCATGTGACCAAAATGCAGGATGCATTTCCAGTGTGCTTCTTTAAAACAAAATACGTGAGAATATGTTTATTCTGCCTACTTAGCTTTTTTTAGTCAGCGGTATGAAGTAAAGTAAATAAAAATCTAGTAAAGACATCCTTCATGCCAAAGGGGAAGATTCCTTTAGTTTTAGCCTCTGATGCTCTACCTCAGCGTTCCGAGACTATGGTTCCCTGACACAGTCTCAGAGTAGACCTGAACTTTGCCAGCAGATGCTGTCTCTAACTGTTATTTTTATTTTATGGAGATGTTTGCTTCTTCCAATCAGGTGGCAGAAAGACCCTGTTTGTCTAAGTATTTTGTCCCCTATTTTATCCAGGAAGAAAGACGAATTTTAATCCACAGACAAGGCTATATCTTGGCTATATCATACCTATATTCCCAGAGAAATTTCCTACAGACTATCAAAGTTTTTCCTTCAGTAGTATCCCAAAAGGTTAACTAGGCTTTATGTAATGACTGTAAGTTGTCCCATGCTGCATATACTCTTTTGCTGTCTCTTCATGGGCAAATATTGAATCAGAAATACTGTTTTAATTTACATTCAGAAACAAAGACTGTCTTGCTTCTGATTCGTTGTCAGATGCACCTTTCTTCCTGAAGATAGGTATCTGTAACTTTGCTGACACGATCTGATTTACTCTTGTATCATTAATTCAAATGAATTACCAAGTACACATATAATATGTAGCAAAAATTAATTAGCAACAAATGGATCAGCCTTAAAGGCATAATTAACTAAGAGGATTAGCAATTCTATATTAATCTATTTTGCTACTTTTTTAAAGGATTTGGTAATTCTCATTTTGATCTTGTGTCTTTTGGTTTATGTTGGGATTCTTACTGAACAGTGTGCTTTTAGTATCACTAATGGTGATAATCACACCTTCCACCTTTCCAGATATCCATTCTTGCCCTAAATGAGGTAAGTAAACCTCAAATGTGGAAGATATTGGCCCTTTAACAGCCTGAAATGTGTGCTTTCATCTTCCAAATCCTACTGCATTTTTCTTCCTGAATAGCTGGCTTCACACTAATAAGAAACATTTGAAGATCATCTTAAATCTCCTGTTCATGGTAGGTTATCTCAAGCAGTAAAGAAGCCTTCTGTTTCTTTGTGGTTTTTAGGTTCAAAAATCTTTATTACCTAAAGCATTTGAGATTTATGTTCTCAGTGTATCTGAGTTTATAACAAAGCATTTTTGAGTTTGTTTTCACTTCTGCAAGAAATGACCAGTACCTTTCTTTACTGGTTAGTGAACAGTAGTCACAATTACTTGTTTAGAAAGACAAGTGTTGTATGATGTTAGTTGTTACATTATTTAAGCAGGAGAATCTCCAAGCTGACTTGAATGGAGGTTTGAGAGGTTTTGAAAAACACTATTTTACAGGTTCTTAACCATAGTTTCTCAAATTTCTCCCACTCTTGATCTGTAAGTCCTAAAGCTCAGTGCAACCTCAATGACAGAAATGAAAAGGGAGGTTCACTGTTCATAAACTCAGTGTGTGGACGGAAACCATGTGGAACTAAAAACGCTTTTCAAATGATAAAAGTAGATTTTCTTTATTGGAGTAACCAATGACATTAACACTGCCAATTATAATAATGGATAACATTGTCACTGCAGAGGGGTGTGCCTGCGTTTATTATCTGCTTACTTATTCTGCTTATAGAAATAGTGAATTTTAGTCAGGTTTTTAATTTCCAGGGCAACTGTGAGGCTAACTGACTTTTGAAAGTCTGAAATCTCCATTATTTTTAAATGTATTTATTTATTAAATAGAGAACACTTCCATGGATCTAGATGGGAGCCCCCTTGCTAAATTCAAAAATAACAAAAACGTCTATAATTATTTCACTAGCATATGGTTTAAAGGTGAATTTTCAATGCTCTTAATTTTAGGTATAGTTTTTAAATTCTGAAAATGATCTCATTATTCTCAGTTTAACCTTGTGAAAAATCATGCTAATCCTAATGGGAGTAGGTGCATTTTAAGATTTTGATAATTTGGTGCCTCTTCTCGACGTGCTAAAATAGAAACATTTCTGACAATTCTCTGCCTAGCATTTTGTGTTTTACTTCTCACTGTGACATGCTTTAGGTGGGCAGTGCATAGCACATATTAACAGCTGGGTGGTGAATACAGGGATAAACCTCAGAGGCCTGTTCTACTGGTTGTTTTTAGTAGTGCATATCATGTAATACTGACTGGAATTATTCAGCTTTCATGTTGTGGTACATGACAATTAGGCAATTTATTACTAAGAAAAATTAAGAACTGAAGAGCTCACACAGTGCAATTTACCATAAAGATTAAGAGATAACTTGCTAGACACTGAACTCACGTAAATAAGCTAAGCTCTTGATGTGACAAAGAAAGAATGAAAAAGAGCCACGAAACCAAACCAAACCAAAAAAAGAACAAGAAGAAACAAATATTAAAATTAAAACTAAGCAGTTACAACCAATACAGGGAGAAAAATATTAAGGGAAATGGCAGGTTCTGCATTTTCTATATCATCATATCAAGACAAAGTCTTGCTTAAAAATGATACTGAGTTAAATATATCTTACGCAGATAAGTAGTCTCATAAATGAAAGAAAGATCTTGTGAACACAGGAAGTCAGCTTGGGTGTTGTAATGCTCCTTTGTAGACAAATTTGCTTTTCTGCTTGTATCCTGAGTATTCCTTTGTAAAAGTTATGTATTTTGCTTTACAGAGAAGCAAGCTCTCCAGTGGAAATCAATTAGAGTTTTAAAAACTTCCGGAAGTTTAGATGAACATAAATCTGGATGTAGACTACTACTTATTTTGCTCTGCATGGGATCTGTGTATCTGAATTCACTCTCTCAACATGCAACAATATATTTTTACTTTTCAGCTCCTCCAAAACTGTCCTCAGTGTTTTCTTTACCTTATAATATAGCATAGAGTGAAAGAAAGACAGACCAGTGGTTTCAGGCACAGTATAACAGACATAGTTTTAAACTAGTGACAAAGTGGAAAGATCTGAATTGTATGGTCAGTCATTTTACCTTCTCCAAGCAGCATCAGAAAAATGTTTATCTTTCCATATGGGAATATTCTTAAATAGTTTAGCAACAAGTGAATTTTTCGGCTAGAGTTTCTCCTTCTCCTCCTATACTTAATGTTGTCATGTTGATGGCACATCTAACCACAGAACAAGGCTTATGGATTTTTATTTCTTTTATTAACTTATTTTTTACAATTCTTTTCCTATGCACCCCATGAATTGGAAGGCTGAATTCTGCATCATTCCTTAGTGCATCCAATAGAGATCTAGACTCTGAGACCCCTGACTCTGCAACTAGCATCTGCCCATGGTTTTAGGGCTACCAGTTCTGCAGAGAAAGCTGCAGTCACCGGGGTTATCAAAACTCTTCCTGCCATTAGAGAAAAACCTCAAATTTTTGATCAGTCTGGACAACAGAGACCAGAATATGGACTTAGCTTGGGTTAGTCTATTGGAGAGATCTGCAATATTAGTACAGATAACAGAGATGCAAGGATCAGGACCTAGCTCCAGGACATATCATACATATTGACAATAGATTATGAGATCAAGTATTACATTAAAAACAATCCACATATGATGAAGCAATATTGTTTGTTTGTTTTCTGGAAAAAAATAATTTACAGACTTCATATTTCAGTATATTGCTAGGGTTAGTGTAATTTGCAGGCTTCAGAATACAGTTTCTCCCTGGTGTCATCACAACAACAGATGATCAGAGGTTGTGTGTGCTGTTGTCAAGGACAACCTCTTTTTTGTACTTTAAGCTGCCTAGAAGGTCATTGCGTGGCTTAGGAATCCAGAGAAATTCCAAGAATCCTAAACCAGCACAGGTACCAGTCATTTATAATCTTGGAGAGTAGTCTTGTTCAAGATATTTCTTTAAAAAATAATTAAATTGATATAGAATATTGCAGTAGAATACTAGAGTTCCCATGTTAAATATTTTCATTTTATTTTAATTCTTAAATAATTAAAAATTCTTTCTAAATTCTTTCACTTCTTTCACTATCAACATTTTTTTTTTTTCTAGTAATTTTCGTCCATTTTCCCCATGGCAATAACTTTTATCTTTGTATGCTCCATGTTTTACAATAACATCTGAACTGGTTTAACAGTTTATCAGGGCTTCACAGTTTTGTTTGTTTGTTTGTTTGCTTGAGACACTTGCCTAAGGGTTTTTGGAATTTGGGGACAGATAATGGGAAAAGAAAGGCTTAGATAGAGACTGCAGCATGAGCCTAAGCATCATTAGACAAAAAGAATCTACACTGGGAGAGATGCCGCTGGAAAAGTTCTGTTTATGGTTTGCAATCAGCTCTAAATCCAAAGGAAATCTTGCTTCATTAATACCAGTGCTCAAAGAAGTGTTGCTCTTCAAAGCAAAATGAGTCTACATACAAGTTTGTTTTCCCCTAGAGAGTTCATCAAGGAATTAAACTTCCTTGAACTCTGGTCTCTATTACAGAGGAAATTTTCATGTAAGCTGCATATATAGTGAATTCTAAAATAGGCAAATATAGGAGAAATAAAATCTTAAGTCAGCTCTATTCAGCTTGCCTCTTATGTGTTTATGTTATGCTATTTCATGTTTACCTTGTTTACGTCATAGGAAAATGTGACATTTTGGGAAAAGAAAATCTATCCATATGAAGTATGTTAATCTATAGTTTAACTGCCTTTAGAATCCTAAGGTGTTAAAAAGCAATTTAGGTAAAACCTGGATGTTATTGATAAGAAGGGTCTTACCTTTACCTTTCTGGACAAGGCTACATAAAAAACCTTTAGACTAGTTCATAAATACATTGAAAAATAAAGGGGCCATGTAATCAACACAAAGGAGTCTGAAGTATAAATGTAACCATCACTCAAATAATTTTTGGTGTCAAAAGATATACACAAAATATTTTTATATATGAAAATACTTATTAGACAAAATAACTTGAAGCGGTGGAATAATTGGCACATATTCAAATTGTGGTTAATTGAATTCTTCATCTGTGGCTTAGAGAGCCACATGAGGTACATATTCTGCATAGAGGAAGTAATTTTCATTAACAGGATATAATTTAGAATGAGAAAACATATACACTCTGCCTGAAACAGTGTTAATAATTAATATGGAATAAATACATAGACATAGACTGAGTTACCATATTTCTACCTGTCACTCTTTAGAGTTTCAGCAACTCATTTGCATCCTAAGTACATATATTTATTCAGAGAGATGACACTGTAACACTGACTTCGAAAGTGGAAGACCTTTATGTCACATCATTGAAAATGAGTCATCCTTGTTATTAAAATGGCAAAGTGAGATCAGAACTGTGATTTGATCTACTTACATCTGTCTAAGAAGTTTGCTTGTTTGTGAGCAAGTGCTATACAGTTAAGTCGTAACCAGTTCTCAAATTGATCATTATTTTTGAGGCTGATCAGTATTTCTCAACTAGAAAATAGTAACATTTTAAGGAAAAATATTATTTCTGCTTTGCGTTATAATGATATGTCACATTTATTATTTGGTCTCTCACATGTGCTGTTAGTAATGAGATGTATTCGCATGTAGGAAGTGATTTATTTGAAGACTAAAGTATAAAAGACTATTGTGCAGGATTTATGAAAGAAACTATACAATATCAGTGAAGGGAACTACTGCAAGCCAACAGGTCTAAATGATCCAGGCTCTGTCAGTGGCTGCTGTATCACTTAAAGCAAGCTGTATTGCACCTAATCTTGAAAACAGTTAATACTATTTTGGATAAAAAATTCCATAAATTGTGATTTCACAATGTGCTTCTCTTGGTGCAAAACCTAATTTTGATCTTAGCTCAGGAAACATGTAAACAGACTCTGAGGACCAGCTCTGTCTGGGACAGTGCTCTAATGCACATAATCTCTGTGCATGTTAATAAGATTTTAAGACTGAAAAATATTCCTTAAATAATCATGTGAATTATGGCTGAAATCTTCAGATCTTTTGTGAGTGTTCCTCAAAGTTTAAGCCAAACCCTGAAGTAGATAGGTAGCAGTAATGTACCGGTACTGAACGTATGGTATGTGCTAGTCCTTAACCTGTCCTGTGAGCATTGTCTGTGCTGGAATGGGACTGCAGGGCTGGCTCCTGAGTACGGGCAGCTCTTGGCTGAATTCTTTGTAGAACTCCTATTTTTATTTTTTTTATAAATGCTTATCTTCTTCTGATTTGACCACTGAAACAATTTTTCTGCTGCATAGAATGCTCTAACATACTTCTCTGCATCTCTGCATGAGTATAGGAGTGTGAGAAAATGAAACATTATTTTTCTTGTTGTCTTGTTGTCAGCCTTACGTAAGAGACCCCTGAGAAACCAGAGGTGGGAATAGCCTGTTCTCCTACAAGAACGCTTTTAATTTTTATTTTTTATTTATTTATTTATTTTTTTCCATATTCCTGCCATACTAATTTTATAAATCACAATGCTATTTAGTTAGTATTTGTGAATGTAACACCATACTTAGTGTTTCCTTCTCTTTTTAAAAACAGGTGGTAACAATAATGGCAAACATGTCTGTCTTGGACCAATGTGCTTCAGAAATCATTCAAGGAAATGGTATGTATTTTGGCTGAATTACATTTTATGTGTGTTTGTGGAGAATGTTTGAAAGGAAAGGATTATTTACAAGGTAAAGGAGAAAGACTTCACTAATAACACTTCACTTTGAATCTTGTCTCTGTTGGATGTTGCATATTGCTGCAGGGTGCAGAATGAGTCCTTGGGAGAGTTCTGTGTAACTGAAATAATTTACCACTGGTTTAGAAGACTTTGCATGTAAGGCCACATTGCTGATTCTGCATGTATGTGCATGCTGTTTATTTGTAGATGCACAACGCAAGGTAGTACGGAAGTGTTTCAACATTTTTATTCTTATAATTACACTGTGTAAGGTATCAATTCTTACACATTGGAAGATATCATCTGATACAGAGCCATGTATAGTTTCTGTTCCTTTGTTTACAGGTATTCAGAGGTACAAATGTATTGGTTTTATTACTGAACAGCAGTTGCCCCCCACCCCCCAGTCCTTTAAATATCATACTAGGAGAGATTCATGATATTGAAAAGAACTAGGTGTTATGGACCCACCAGAAGTCTGACCAGTTAGGTTAATAATTCTGTGGACGACATATCTGCCTTATTAATACACTTACCAACAAATTCATGGCCAAGCAATATTGTAAGCTTTTTTCTTCACCCCTGTCAGTGGGAGACATTCAATTATTGTGAAGCTTCACATATATTACCTTTTCTATTCTAGGCATATCCCTTCCGTAGTCTTTTAATTAATGTTTGTGTAGGAGTGGTTTTGAGTTTGGATCTATTTGAATCTTGTGAAGATGGGTTTCAGCATCCATATAGAAGTGGGTCTTGAAATAGTCAATGGTATGTAATATTGGATTTAGTTCTTTATTATTTCCATATTTCAATGGAAAATTTGAGTTCTGCGCATACAAGTACAACTGGTAAGGATTATTTGATAGATGGAATCCATGTGTGCACAGAGGTAGTGTGCATCTGATGTCCTTGCTAAGGTGTATTTACGTGTGAAAATGTATTGCTATTTGAGACTAAATGAAAATGTGGAGGTTGAATATATTTTGTTACCAAAGCACTTCCATCACAGATGTGTGCAATTGTACAAATTACATGACCTCCCTGTCCCATGTAGAAAATAATGCAGTAAGGGGGAGAAGACAGGTAAGTTAGCATGTAGGTTTCTTACACAATGTCTTTGTTCCATGGGAGTGGAGGGCCAGTCCTGGAGAGGGGTCATTTGGGTCCATATGCTGTTTTCTGTCATGCTCTCCGTGTTCCTAGAGGTTGGGTGGGTGCTTCTGGACTTCTTGGTGCAGGTGCATGAGACTCCTCCCTGGAGTCTTTCCCAGAAACTCTTGATAAGACCCTGACTTCCTCAGGTCTGTAGGTATTTGTAATTATCAGATTGGGTAGAAAACACCCCGTTGGTGATTTCTGTTCAAGTTATATTTTTTTCTGACTTTCTGTTGTTAGCACCCAGAATCCAGATAATGTCCTGGAAACTTTTGCACTCCTTTTTAGTTAACAAGTTGATCATGTAGTTTGAGGATCTATTTCCTTGAGCACAACATAAACTGCTTTGTTGACAGCTGTTTGATCATGTTCCCACAAGTGCAGAAAGATCATAAAAAGACAGCCAAGCATGCTGTGCTTTGTAGGACCAGGACATTGCTGTTAACGTGTGCAAATAACTGTGGAACTATTTGGGCAAGTTGTTGAATATTCATCACAGATTGCATTGGATCTGTGTGCACTCACACCACTGGTGAGCTGTAAGCATGACTTGGACCAAAATAAAAAAGAAGTATACAGTGCCAAAGAACCTGTTCTTCCCAAAAGAAAACAGAGGTGTTCTGTTCCATCCTCCCTCAGTGAAACATTTAATTAATGGAAGTATGTATGAGATAAAGCAAAGTTTGCGTATACACTTCATGCAAGTCCACACAGAAGCATTTGCCCCCAGGCTTTCTAGAAGGGTTGGCACTCTTCTTGTGTATAAAAGCTTCTGTGTCTGACTAACACTATAATAATTAGATGCTGGTCAGAAGCCAGGTTTACGTATGTGCTACTGAGAGCGGTCTTCAAATCTTAGAGTCTCGATGGGTTTTCTTCCCAATTTTGATTATTTTTTTTTGGAAGGCAATTGATTATTATCTAGCTGCGTCATTCTGGTGCTAATTCGCTTAATTGTTTATGCAAATGTTCCAACTGTTAAAATCCTCAGATGCTACCTAAAGTAATCTGAATGCCTAATGGCATATGGAGTTTAATAGCACATAATTGTCCTTACATTTAAAATAATTTAGAAAATATAAATCAGTGCAGTCTCATCTGGTCTTGTCCTACTGCAATAAGAATGTCAATTCCTACAGGCAATCATAAATTGATTAAAAAAAATATGATATGGGTGACTGGGTGACATTGTCTCCTCTGAAATGAAGAATAGTCATAGTAAACTTCAAGAAGCAGAACTTCATCGTTTCCCTCATCAGGGGGTTTTTAGAATGCAGATTACTTTAAATAGTTTGAGACAGAAGCTTTTAAAGATTTGCTTAAAAATACGTGAACTGTAAACAAACAAACAAACAAACAACAACAACAAAAAAAAAAACCACAAAACTTTTATTTCCCTTTAATTCAAACATCACATAGAAACCTGAAATATGTTCTTACTGCTTTTTAGGTTAATGATTACCTTTAGGTTAGTTTAGAAGCAAATAAAGAAATCATTTTGTTTCACAAATATTTTTTTATAGCCAGTGTAAAATAGTAACTATTCTGTAGCTTCTTAGTGAAAACAAACTTCACACAGATTAGATGTGCCTAAATACTGATGGCAAAGCTGGAGCCCACAGTTATGCATTCTTCATGTACTATGCAGGCAGTAATTCTATTTACCTAACTTGCTTTTTCTCTTTACTTTTTTGGATTTATTTTATTTTTTTTATATTTGAAAGAGGCTAACAATGGCTCTTACATCCTTCTAGGTATTCAACTTTTAATGGAAATGCTCTTTGAAAAGTCATCTTCAGGAAATACAGCAGAAGTTGCTGCTTGTGAGCGAGTCCAACAGAAATCTGCGGTTACACTGGCACGACTCAGCCGAGATCCTGAAGTGGCAGATGCAGCTGTAAAACTCAGCTGTAAGGATGTCTCACTAGCTTAATGAGACTGAAAACGAGGGAAGAACTGTCAAAGAGGAGCTCTTTTTATTTTTTAGCCTCACTTGGTACAGTTTGTGGAATAGGCTCCCTATAAAATCTGTTCAGAGGGTTAGGAGGTTCTTCTAAATGAACCTCTGGTTCATTTCCTAAAGGAGCCTGAGATGCAGCTTCCACTCAATGCATAGGTGTATCAGACTGTGACAACTAACCATGCTACCTCCCGCATTCCTTTACTTAAACCATTGATGGTTACTTGTGCAGTATCCATCAATGAACAGAAAACTTGCACCCAAGCAGGTTCAGATGTGCTGAATCTACTGGGAGGCAACATGTTCTTTGGGCCAGAGTTTTTTAAAGGCATGTGGGAGGATAGATGGGGAAGGAATGGAATAATGATTTTAATTCTGAAAGAGCAACAGAGGTTAAAAACAATGCATATCTTTGTTTACAATTTACAAGTATTAATTGTGAAGTGCTAGCTTCATGGAAAGTCTCTTAAGTATTTGTACATCATCTTGGCATTAGAGGTAATATTTGGTAAGGAATGTAAATATTATACTTTTTGTTAAAGTCCTTTTATCCTTTTATCTCAGATAACTAGTTTGTGTTTCTGAATAGCTTATCTCAATATTCTTTTGTGCATGCAGGTATTCCTCGCCTAATTAAACTTTGCCGATCACCAACTGAAAGAAATAACAGTGATTCTGTTTTAGTGGCATGTCTGGTAGGTACATTTTTATTGTGCTTATCCTGAAAAATGCATAAAATCCAGCGCTTTAGACTTCAAAATGCATAAGTATTGCAAAAATGTTTTAAATTCATGCCAGGGCCTCCTGCTTTTCCCCTTAAGTATAATCCTGTACAGTCTCAGTTATTCTTCCTCTAATTGAAGTTTTAGGCGAACATGTGAAAAACATCTTCAACTTCATATTGTTGAGCACTCAACTTTGTAATTTAAAGCTTCAATAATTGTTAAATTCCATTCTCTGATGATGTTATCTTTGCCGAAATGAGCCTTGAATCACAGAGGTAGTAGCCCTTTCTGTGTGTGCGTGCACACATACAGATGTATATGTATGCAAATAAATAAATAAAATATCCAAAGAGAGTAATGGAGATTTGCTTTCACTACAGTCTATTTTTTTTTCCTATTTGAGTCTCTAAGACAACATAGAGCTTAGCCAAGGAGTGGCCAATGGAAGGTTAACACTGTCTCTGCTTAGGAGAAGAATCCTAGTTGCTGGCCCTATACTGTGTAGACTATGAGCCCCAGCCCACTGCTGTAGTTGAGTAATTTCATGTAGTATACTGCAAGAGGAAAGTGCTCTGGGGACATGGGTGAAGAATATTGCTTGACATTGTTTTATTTATTTATTTACTTATTTATTATAATAATGTTATTGTAGTGCCAAAGTAAATATTGGTGTTAATCAAAGCTATAATGACCTACCTTGCTTTGTATGTGTATAGGAGAAGTTTTTGTTCATTTAAGCAGGACTCATTCATGATGAAGAGGGTTTGAAAGTGATCGTAAGAAATACTGTGGTTATTCTGCATGTGTGCTGAAAAGACAGGTTTATCTTGTATGGCTTGAGCAGAGGCCACAGAGTGATGGCAGCAAACAAGACTGACTTTTCTGTTGCCCTGTCTCACTGAGTTAGTGCTGCACATTCCCTGAATTCATATCTATTGATTGAGATGTTACCTGCCTGTCCATCTCAGCATTTCTCTGGATAGTTTAGCAACTGCACAATGGCACTTTTCTGAAAAACATGGCAAAAATGTTGTGCTTGAGACAAATATACTGCCTTAGGCTCATATACATCATCACTGAGGTCCAAATGCTTGTACTTTTTAGTGTTTTTGGCTTAGTTGTTTACTTTTTGTGTACTTTGAAGCAGGTGATTAACTCTTCTGTTAATGTAGCATTGATAAACAGTGAAAGGATTGCTGATCACAACTATCTGACCTTACTAGTTTGAAGACAGTTTTTATTCTTGAAGAAAACTAGCTTGCTTTTCATTTGCATCTGTAGCGTTAGGTTGCTAGAAGGTATGTAGCTGTAATTTATTCTGTTGAGAAAAACAAGTAATGTCTTAGAAAGGGAGAGGTTAAACACAACAGTATTATCAAAGTAATTTGTATTATGCAGTTTCATAATCCTAACAACTGGCAGTTTTACTTGTTTCCAAACGGATCCCAAATGCCTTCTTTATACTATACTTCTGTCTAAAAGATCTGTTTATGGGCATTGCATAAAACTCCAATGGCAGACACTTTCTGAGTCAGACAGAAATTAAGACAAAAGCTGAGAATAGAATTGAGATACAGAGGGAGTGACAGACATGCAGCAAATCAGAGATACATTTACAATAGAAGTGCTCTAGCTGTTGCCCATGTGTTCTTTCCTTTAATGCCAAGCTGTTCTTGCTGCTCGTGTCTGAGAGTAATGTGCTTAGAAAGAATTGTCATTTAATAGCTGATTTTGAGCGGAGGTTCATCTGACCAATGAAGACACTAGTGAGAGATTTGGTGAAATTGTGAGAGTAAACCTGAGTTGTTTTAGTTTTTAGTCCTGGCTATTATTTGAAATTTGTTCCAATGAGTTCCTGCAATGCAGACTTTGTCAAAGCTTAACAATATTCCTTTTTTTTTTTTTTTTTTTTTTTTTTTTTTTTTTTTTTCTGTAGGCAGCCTTACGAAGACTAGCAGTTATGAGTCCTGATGGACTTGAAGATTCAGATTTTCAGCAGCTAGTAAAGCCCAGACTTGTGGATTCCTTCCTGTTATGCACAAATATGGAAGAGAGCTTTGTATAAATGTGAGCCAAAAACCTGAAAGCAAGTTATCCTTTGAAAAACAATAAAAATAACACACATACAATAAGATAATACATATTCAATTGTATTTAGTTTTAGTCCTATTGTTATTTATGACTTATTTATTTTAAAACCATGAATATGTGGTTCATGCAAATTTATTTCAGTGGCTTGCAGAGGTAATTTTTCTCAAATTTTCTTGATGTACCGAGACATGTCAAGAGAGTATCATTGCAATCTAACAAAATGTTGTTGTCATGTTTAGTAGAATTGAATTGAGATAACAAAGCCAAGGATTTGGTGCTAATTTTTTAAATGTTTCCAATAATGTTTTATTGCTGACATTTTTCTGCAGTTAGTAAATTTTGCATTTTTTTTTGAGAAATGCGTTACTTTGAGGCATTTGTTTTTAGAAGAAAAATGATCCTGAATGCAGCAAGTATATACTTTGAAATGAATGGGATGTTACAGTCTGAGTCCAGTTCTTAATTTTTGTGATCTTCTAATAGAATTATGAAAATATATAACTGGTTATCTGGGGAGGAAAAAACATTTTTTTTTTTTCCAAATATTGATTTATAATGATGTTAGAGGACATTTTAAAGCTATATAATGATGTGCTGCATTATATAATACATAATTGCAGACAACTTTTATTTTATTTGCACGTACTGACATTTCCTAAAGAAATTGAAAGAATTCTAGAAAAATCTTCAAGAAATTAAATGCACTTCATCAGTAAGAAAGTATCCACATAAGATTTAGGATCATTACACGTTGATCCTAAAATGCTTCTTTTCCAAGCATTCCAAGAACTGGAAGTGAGTATATCCAGATATGTTTTCAATATTCAAGCTATTACTTTAAAAAAAATCTTGCATAAATATGTTAAATAATCAGAATAGAGAATTGTAACTTGAATTTCCACATTGTTTTTTTAACTAGTCTTGCAAATCTAAAGATGTGAAAAAGGGCTTTCAAGGGCTCTTGGAGGTGACAAAAGGAGATTTTACCAATAGATAACAAGATAAAGAATAAAGTGGATTTTAAAAATAAACCTCTTAAAATTCCTCTTAAAATTTGACTTTTTCTTTTAATCAAGAAACTATATACATTTAAAATTGGTCTACCATCAGTATCTTGAGAGTGTTTTCTGCCTAGCTTCTCACAAAACACTCTGTAGATTATGAAAATATGTGTAACTTTTTCTTGATGTCTCACAATTATTGCTCTGGATCATTTTATGATCAGGCAACTTTAAGGTACTAGGACATCTGCCAAAAAAGTAAGTACACTTCTTTACAGTACTTACTTTGTAGATACATTAAGCAACTTAATTCATTAATGTTTATTTAGTATTACATGGTGTTTAGATGAAAGGCACCAGGAAATTGCTAAACTGTGATTGCTTTCCAGATTTTCTTTGTCTGAGAAATCTGTCCTGCTTCAAGCAGTGATAAATGGTGGCTACTTTTTTTCTCCCCTTGAGTATATGGGTTAAGAAATCTGTCTTAACATTTCTTCCTAGTGATCTTTTCATTTAATGAACTTTAACTTAACTGAAGTTTTAAAAACATTAGAAAACATACAGTGACCTCTGTCATAAGCAACTACTCAAAGATAAGCATTGAATCAGATGTTTCACAGATGTGATTTCCTAGTAAGAGCAGAGATAATTCTGCTTTGTTTGCGTACTTTGAGACAGCTCCTTAAACGTATGAAATTGTAAAGATGTATTACATTGTACAGCTTTCAAAATATTACACAAGCAACCAACATTAACACTTTATTCACTAAGCAGAAATGCATGTATGAACCATGCATGCTTTAAACTGTAAAATCAACATTCTTGATGTAAACAAGTCAAAACTCATAAGAAATGAATTTAGTAAGGTCCTGTTGTTTTCATGCTGATTATCCCTAACAGAATACAACACATCAAATTATGTTGCTGAATATGCTGGGCTGAACCTTATTCTGCTAGCTGCAACAAACACCAGAAACAATTTGTTTGTAGACAGGGTAGAGTTTATCCCATATTATCCCATAAAAGGTGATGTTAAAATCTCATTAAAAAGAAAAAATATATAGTTTGGGGCATGTACACTCAGAAAAAAATGCAGAGATGATATCATCAAGACAATGGAATTGCTTTATGAGCACTAAAATATAGTTGTATAGTAAAATTAGGGGATCCAAATAACAATTTACTTGATATTTAGGAAAGTGGCAGTGGACTACAGATGTGTTATGCTGGCACAAATGGAACTGTCTGTCTTGTGGAAAGGGAGCAGTGAATCGGTCTGTTGCTCATAGATCAGAAACATATGTAAAAACAGGGAAATTATAGCCCACCCAAGGCAAAAAGACTAATTCCTTGTCCTTTAGAAGTGCAGCTCAACCATGAGATGGTAGCAAGATTAAATATATATATATATACACACACACAAACTTGTATGTATATTTATATAATATATATGTATATTTATCCCCTAGTCCCAATTTTTTTAGTAGGGGGGATTGTTATAAAAGTGTTGTTTATATATTTATTCATACTCATAAAAATAATTTCAGAGTACAATCAAGTGTAGCAGGAAAGAATAATGCGGCTGCCATTGGAAATCATAACACTATTTTTCAGTAAATATTTCTCTTAGTAATTTCAAAGTCTTTAAAAACAGAAAAACAAAATGAATGCACTAGGCATGGGCACAGTACCAATTCTCATGCTAATCTATTCTGCAGTCTGAAAAGAGGGTCTAACAGCTTTGCAGCAACCTGGTTATTGTCCTTGTGACACCTGGCTTTTGCTGATGTTAATAGTGAACATAGTAGCACTGTTCTTGATTGTGTCCTTTCTCCAACAAACACTTGCTCCACTGAAAGTTGAATTAGAAATTAATGAAAAGAAATAGTCATAGATATTTTATAACACCCTATTTTGGCTTTTTTTCTAAGATAAAATGCTACAACAAAAAAGCATGATTTTTTTTTTCAGCATTAGTGAATACAATGTAGTGTCCACACATGTAAAGTAAATTAAAGTAGCTGTTAAGAAAATGCCATTATGACCCATAACATTTTAAAGCCATTTTAAAAAGGTTAAATATTCAGTGAGCAGGCCAGTAGCAATGAAGGAGTCTAATTTGCTCTCAGACACAGAGATGTGAATCCAGATTAATTGATTTGACTACAGATACTCTTAACCTGTAAGTACGTAGCCCATATTGTGTGTTTATATGTGTTCGTATTATAAATATGGCTGTTTACAGAAGCAATATACATTTAAATGGATCTCACATTTGCAGCAGAAAAATAGGTATTGAAAGACCTGGTTCGGAACTTGTGTCATTGAAACCATTTTTGCTAGGCATGAATATTTCACTTAAAGTTACGCACTTTATTTTATATATGATAAGATTTATGAGAAAATACTCATCCCTCTTCCTTTCCCCTTCATTCATTAGGAATTTAAAAGTAATTAAAAACACTTAAATATTATTTTATTACTGTTGGTTGAATTCTGAATCAAGAGTGTTTGCTTTAAAAGTGACCTTTCAATTTTTAAATTGAAAATGGAATAGTTTAAGGCAGAATAATCATGTTTAATATCAGCATAGTATGAAACAAAATATTTCACATCAAGATTTTTGCTAAAGCATGCAGTGTGGATCAAAATTAGGACTAATATACTAATTACTGTGTAGTTTGTAGAGTAAGGTAGAGGGTGTCTGTAACATCTATCTGTATAGGTCAGTATCTGTGGAATCATTTACCTATAGAGAGTGCATGTAAATTAAATATTAGCATAGTCATTCTGGAAACTGAATGTTATGCTTGTCAGAAATATAATTTCATTTAAATTGTTCTGTAAGTTTAACGTTTTGTATTTTTTTTAGAAATGTTAGACAAACATGCAGTGAACTGCAGGATTATTTGTAACTGATTTACATTCCAATGACTTTGGACAATGTGTTCAGATTTTGGCTTTAGTTTGAACTGTTTACAGATGTATGCAGCCCAGGCATTTTATTCATAGAATAAATTTTTTTCTAATTTTTTGTGTGTTTAGTACATGAATCATTTATGTGGGATGTTATTTGTCTGACCGGTTCTGTTTATAATATTTGTATCTACAAGGGACAAGATAATGTCTTGGTAAATTGGATGAGTTACTTACATGAAGAGTGAATTTGTTCATCTGAGTTGGAAGTACTTGTCTGGCGGTGAAGTGGGTGAATAGTTTCAGTCCTTGACAGATAAAGAAACAGGAACAAAAATAACACATGGTTATGTATTTTAGAAATGCATGCTTTGCAGAAATCCTTCACTCTACTTTCTAGCTTCTTCTTGGGCCCAAGTCTCTCTTTTATTTAGCTGTGACAAACTTCTGCTGTATGGGAGTGTTATTTGTATTAATTGCTAGTTATAATAGAAGAGTTAAATTCCAGTTTCTGGTCCTGTTAATTATTTGTTGATTTTTTTTTTTTTTTATTTAATTTATTTTATTTTTAAGAAACTAAGTGATAAAAATAGCTTCTTAAATAAGCATATTATTGATCACTTGCAACCAAAAGGTATGCTTATTTTATGCACAAGGAGAAGAATAGGGATATTCTCCAGAAAACTTGGGAGAAAACATGTAAAATAGCCTACTTCAGGTATTGATACTTTTACAAGCAGACTTTGTAACTAAGAGTTTATGAATTGCTCTGCCCCATACTAAATAATCACTGAATCAAAGTAAAAAGTGGAAACCAACCGAAGAAATACAGACACAAAACACTGGCAAGTTTTTTTTTGTTTTTAATCTCAACAGTCAATGAGTGACTTTTAGTTTTAATATTTCTAGTGAGCTTAGAGCCCAAGGGTACGTACGGAACAGTAGTGCAAAAACAAATGTGATGGACCTAATACCGCTAATTTGCTTTAGAAAGAAATTAAGATGGATCTAAAAGCTTAAAAAGGGTGGTGATGTGTCTAATGCAGTACCTTTTCTATTACCATTGAGAACACCTGAGTCATTAATGTCTAACTGAAAGGTATACTGCTTGTACCCTTCTCTTCAAGCTTTCTAGATGTTACCAGTTTTTAACTAGTTTTCATCAATGTCTTCTATAGCCTTTAGAATGTCACCTAACAATGCACATATCTTCAAAGTAACTTATTAATTTCCAGTGTACAGGACAGCTCACTCAATTTTTTAGTCACATCATGTACAAATCTTTTGAGTAGTTTTGGAAGGATATACCTAACAAGATATGTCCATTATGTATGCTCATTAGGTTAGGGAAAGTTTGTAATAAATCAGGAAGAGACTTCTAAAAAGATCCAAGAACTGCCATGTGCATTTTCACCTGCATTGGAAGAATAATAATAGAATGGGTCAAATCAACTAGGGAAGTCTTCTTTGAAGCTATATGTCAGTGTGCCAGAGCTAACCTCCAGGTTTCAATGTTTTTGCTAAAATTAGAACACTAGAGTTGTAGTGCATAAATACACATAAATACCACCTCACAATAAGAATAAAATTTTAAAAAATCAAAACAAAAATCCTTGGAAGATTATGTGATAAACATGAAAGTTTAAGAAGTATGCTTTTCATGGTAAGCAATGTACTTGTTTACATAGGCTTGCCTCCACTTCCAAAGCAAGATGAAATGCCCTTTGTAATGGCTCTTTACTCTTGTATTGCTTAATAAAGGCCATCTCTCGTATTCGTACTCGTATTCGGAGTAGCAATAATACGAATTAGTGTTTTCAAACATTCACCCTATCTTTAAAAATGTATAAACAGGAAAATTACTAGGTACCCTGAAGCACAGCTGATCATGTCCAGGATTGTCTTGTTCTTGAAAGTACACAAACTTTGTGGAATGACATAGACTAGTTAACGGTTTAGAAAATCTGGAGTAGAAGTAGTGTTCTTTACTCTAGAGGGATTCTTATCTACTTTGAAGTTTAATTTTGTAAGTGTAGTCTAGGCCAGTAATTTAGGTACACTACAGAAGCCAGTAGTGAGTTTTAGGTAGTCAGTAATTTCTGTAGACTACAGAAAGAAGTGGGCCATTCTTCTTCTTTGAGGATGAATGCCCAAGACAGAGTATGCATAACGCCACTGGAGCTGCTTTTTTTTTTTTTTTTTTTTTTTTCCAATGGTTATGGAAAAAAAAGTCCTGATGATTTTTTTAGAGGAGATGTCTGAACAGCTCAACATCTAACTATTATTAGTTCAGGTCCTGAGAGATGAATTCCAGATTTAGTCTGGTGACAAAACTAAGACACTTTTTCAGCTGATATTCTGTGTGCTGTTTATGTAGCAAATACAATTGCCATCAAAAAAGAAATTTGTGCAACATCAGACTCTCCCTTTGAAATTAGTGAGACTTCTTGTTTGATGTGTACCAGATGACTCCTCCTGTTTGCTGGTGTTGTAAAACAAGGAATACCTGGACCAACTCATCAAGCTCAGACCATTATAACATTATAACATGTTACTTATCAGAGAGAGAAAAAAATGCATATAAAGAGAGGGAGAATGGAAGCAGGTGACAGGACACTAACTCAGAATAGTCTCCAAAGTGAGCTATCCTTGACAATATGTGAAATATTGTTGAGCTAATGCAAAACATTGCGTACACCAGAAAAGCTACTGCTCACCAGGAAAAAATAAAATAAAATAAGCAAACAAACTCACTCTCAAACCAGCATCCCCTATTTCCCCAAAAGTAATAAGCTGAGCTTCAAGAAGAAAAAATTCCTCTTACATTTCCAACTTTGATTTAGAGTAGTCTTGTACTGCTATTGTGTTATTGTCCTGTCTCCATGTGGAAAATTTGTCTGCTTTGGCTTCAAAGCAGTGTTAAATATCTCATGATAATTACTACTATAGTAATAAATATTTTCCCTGAACTCAGAATGTTTAGCTCTAAAGAGAATATTAGATAAAAAGAGATGAAAAGGAGAAAAGAAAAAAAAAAAAAAAAAGAAAATAGATGCTAAACAGATACAAAATTGAAGCTAGTAAGACTTCCAGAGATTTCTCTTTGGAAATGCATTCCTGCATAAAGACACATTAAAACAAGAGTGCGATTAAACAGCTTCTTAAGGAAGGAAAGAACTGAAAAAATGTGTGAAGATGTTCCTCTTCAAAGTCATAAAAAACTTTGTTATGGTTATAGGCAAATCTGATATCACTAGCTCTTAAAGGTCAAGAGAACTTCAGAAATGGTATGTTCAGGAGTTTTTCACTTAGCTGTTTGAGATGATGAAGTGAGGCTTTTATAAATTAATACCATGAGAGTAATATAGGAACATTTTAAATGCAGTATCCATTAATGTGCCACTTCATAGGTGCTATCACTTCAGGCCAAGTGTAGGCCAGACTGACAGAATCTACTGGATATATCTTTGCTGGACTGCTCTAAGTTTCTTTACTGCCTTTTTTTTTTTTTTTTTTTTTTTTTTTTCCCACATTATTAGTGTCATAAGGAAAAAGAGTATGGATAGTCAACAGCATTTCAATAGCTACAAAGAACTTTGTCAACATTTGTGTTCTGAATTTCTGCACTTGACCAGACAGCTACCAGACTTGGATCACAGAATAACAGTAAGGAAGGACCTTCATTACAGGCACAGGCTGGGACCTAGCAGCATCACAGGTAACAGGCTGATTAGTGAAGTCTATTTCTAGGTAGTTCAGGCTGGTATTGGAAGCCACAATGGCATGCTATAAGCAACCCTTTCTTGAATTAAGAATATACTTTCCAACAACACTGCAGATGACATATGTGTGGTGCTTCACAACATATAAGAATATACTTCACATAAGAATATACTTCACAACATATTAAGAATATACTTTCCAACAACACTGCAGATGACGTATATGTGGTGCTTCACAACTGTGTTACTAGTTTTCTCTGTGTCTTGCTACCTAATGTTAACAACTGATTAATGCTTGCCTTTGGAGTGAATCAGAGATGCTGGATTTGCATGGATCAATATCAGGGAAAACAACTGAAATATAAAATCCAACATCTGAACCCTAAGACTGGCATGTTTTACAATGTGTTTGCTGATACTGTCTCATTGCTCTGTTATGTCTGTATCAAGGCATAACACCAAGAAGCTTGGTGTTATGAGATTAACCAAAATGAGATTGTGTTTTCTCATTTGCACGGTTATCACCATCTGTCAAATATTTCTCCTCAAATACTCAAATCCTGTCTATTTTTCCGTTTTTGAAACATTTTACTTAGCTACCAAAATGCTGGCCACTACTCTCAAATTGAATTTCTGGATTGTACTGCCAAAGATCAGATGAATGTGCATAACTGTTTATATTCTTCTTTTATGTCTCTTTCCTATGTAATCTAAAAGTTACAGGGGTAGAGTGTTCCTTTCCATCTTTTTTGTATGGTACTAGGTTCCCTAACACCTCTCATTTCATTTGAGGCCACTTAAGAATAATATATAGCAAATAAATATTAATAAATATTAATATTTAAATTTAATTTAAATTTAAATTTAATATAAATTTGTTAGACATTGGAACAGGCTGCCCTGGGAAGTGGTGGAGTCACCATCCCTGGAAGTCTTTAAAAGACGTTTAGACATAGAGCTTAGGGATATGGTTTAGTGGGGATTGTTAGCATTAGGTAGAGGTTGGACTCGATGATCTTGAGGTCTCTTCCAACCTAGAAATTCTGTGATTCTGTGATTCTGTGAAATAGACAAGCTTTAAGATATATCAATATATTCTTTGTGTACCTGTGATATTTGTCATGTGTTGAAAATGTCTCAGTAGATTGTTATGCAGTTACTAATCTGACATGGTTTTAACTGAGATGGTTTCCTTTCATGTCCAAGCAAATCTTCAGCTGCAGCATTCATGCAAAAAAAAAAGAGCCCAGTTCAAACATTTTTTCCATTTTCTATTGGCAAGTTCATTCAAGTGCCCCTTCCAGGTAACCACAGAATGGCCTGGGTTGAAAAGGACCTTAAAGATCATCTAGTTTCAACCCTCCTGCTCTGGGCAGCATTCATTCACTGCTTCTCTTATCCTCTGAAAGCCCTGATTTCTTCATTGATCACCTTGGATAGTTTGCTGACTTTTAACATTGTCTATATCAATAAGAAAACATCCTGAATCAGAGGTATTTTTATGATTTGTATTCATTGTAAGTATATGTTTAAGGACTGGCTTGTTAAGTGTATAAAAGATCTTTCTTTGGTCAAATCTACCTATTAATTTCAGGTCCAGTTTCTACAGAAGTCCCACTAAAGCCTTCAAAGCAAATCTCACATGCTGGCAGTGCAGCTTAGCCTTGTTGTCTGCTGGCATAACTGAAATAATGTAAATTAGAAATTTAGGATTTTCCAGGTAGTGTTCTTTATATGTCTAATGCCTTTCTAATTGGATTAGTTCTCTTTTACTTCATTGCACTATGTAGAGCAGATTTTTTTTGTTTGAAGGGTCAAAAATACACTGAACTTTTCCCCCCTTATTAGTTTAGAACTTTATCTCATCTGTGTGTTCTTGCAGTTGTCAATGATTAATTTTGACTGACCTGTGAAGCGTTAAATGGACTGTATATTAATGATACATTAACTATGGTTTATCCTCTTAAACATGAAAACAGAACATATGCACCACAATCTTGGTGAGCAGAAGGAGGATATTAATGCACCATGAATTTCTCAATAATGGAGAGGACAAAGAAGAGTTACTTTGAAAGGAAGGCAAAATGTTCCTGGTGAAGGAAGCAAAGTCCCTAGAAAGGGATCTTGGGAGTGTAGCATCAAGAGTGTAGCATACCTGAAATACTGGGTATGGAATTGCCTAAATCAGAAAAACCTCTAATTGTATTTGGAGAATGGCACCTCCATTATTTTATTTTAACTCCATTAATTTTGCTCCCAACCTCCAAAAGAGGGATGGAAAAAAAAAAAAAAAAAAAAAAAAAAAAAAAAAAAAAACCTTGTTGCTGTTTTAATTTTGGTTTGAAGGTTGTAAATTGAGGTGATGGAGGTAGGACTAATAATTGAAATGGTTTCTGAAAACTTAATAATTAAAACATGTTTTTGGTGAAGAGCTTTTGTTGACATCAGGATTTAATTTTTTCAGATTTTTTAGGTAGAGCATCTTTCACTTAAGAAATATAGATATACTTTTCATAAAAAAAATTCTTAAACAGGCAATGTTTTTTAATGAAGGGATTTTGTAAAAATTTATCTATCTTATTATAAGAATTCTATTTTTGTTTTAGCCATATATATGTATTGTAATTAAAATAAACACAAATAGACACGAACTGTTATTTTAAAAAGCTATTCAAAATCAAAAATTTCTTTGGTTTGGAGAAAAGTCTTGATAAAAATCAGTTAAAAATTCTTTAACCATTACCTTGTTTTCTAGGGTCTTGCTGAATATGAATAAATACACCAGGTCATTCACTGGTGAGTGTCAATAGACAAACTATATATCTCATTAAGATTCTAAGGCTACTTACAATAGATCTATTTCTAGATCTCAGCTGTGAACAACAGAATAATATATGGCTGCTGAGAAGCAGAAATTTTAGAAGTATGAAGTATTCCTAGTCAGTTACAAACTGTCTCAAGGTCCTGAAATGCCTCCTCACTGTCCAGTAATTTTTAGCAGTTTCAGTAGTTTGCCTCTGCATAAGATTTTACCAAACAGGTTGTCATTTTTTGTTGTTATTGTTTTGTTTTGTTTTCTTCTTTTGCTTTTGTTTACCCCCTTTCCCAGGGCACCAGGACATTTCACAGAGGTGGTGTGTTCCCATTTAGTCTGAATCCAGTCTCAATGGACAAAAGAAATTCTAGTTTTACTCGGAATAATTTTGTTGTCACAGGCAAGCGAGCAGATGTCCCATGGCTATTTGCAGCAGTTTTTCAGTCCTTCCTTTCACACTGAAGGTCTGTTTCATATAGGATGCCAAGAGCCAGGAAGTGCCTGAAGTACATGCAAGAGCAAAGGTCCCACTGAAAGTGCTTTCTCCTGTTGAAGATTGAACCATGTTGTCTTCACTTGGAGATTGCTCCATGGTTTCTATTACATTTGGGTGTCTGTTGCCTATATTCAGTATCCTGTGGACTTATTTTTTCCAAAAACTTCTTGAGAGGTGCCTTCTCTCCATTCTCATCAAGACAGCTGAGAGCTGCAGCCCTGTGGATAATTCTGATTTTGTCTGCATACCTCTTTTTTTCTGCTTTATCTGGGACTCTTGCCTGCTCAAGAGCCATCTTTTTGAACATTTGTTTGCTTATGACAAACTTTTCTGAAAACTAGAAGACAGCAATTAAACTCACCACCTAACTAATACTTCTCTGTGCAGAGACAGCATTATTTTAGTAACACTGAAGCACCTCACTGAATTCCTTAATATTGATAATAAACAGTTTTTCTTCCAGGACAGTTGCTCATATTCTCTTACAGTCATACGCTTTTAGTTAAGTTGATAAACTGCTTTTAATAGTTCAAGTAAAATTCTTTTTCAATTTTAACCTAATTAAAAGAAAAAAAAAAAAAGGCAATTTTAAAAGTTTAACATGAAGGCTTGACAAAAAAAAAAAAAAAAAAAAAAAAGCATTCAGAAGAATTTTGTAAAAGGGATCAATCTTCATACAGCAGCCAAAGGATTTACCAGAGGTTGCAGGCTTTTTTCTTGAGAAGTACAATCTTGCTATTGTTCAGTTTCATGTTAGTTCTGGCTGCTATTCTACAAATCCCATTGACAATACAGTAATCTAGAGGCCCCTTTACAGCTGGGTGGGAGAGGAATTGAAATAATGTTTTAAATATTCTTAAAAAACGCTCGATGGTTTTTAACCCATTCAAGTGGCACAGTCATATAAATAAGGATATTTTAAAAAGCCTTAGTGATGTACTTAAATCTTATTGCACTGCCTAAAAAATTTAAGAGCAAATTTTCCTTACATTTGAAATGTCTTTAGTCAGAGTTTGACTATTTTAATCTAGGCAAAACCTTGATAACATATCTACAGACCTGCAAACGAACCTTCCTGAAGTCTCGGAAATATTGTTGAACAAATCAGAAATACATCATCATGTAGTGTTAGTCATCCAAATTCTCTTTAAAGTCTTAAGGGATGAATGTGGTCAGAAAGCCAACTTCTCTGGGGGGCCATCTGGTCATATGAAAAAATTCACACAAAATACTTTCTGGGAATTTTTGAGGATTAACTTTGTCTTCTCACATTTTCTTAAAAATAAAAGTAAAAACTGTCTCTATAGAAAAAAATGAATGTTCTGAAGTTATCCAGAAAATGGGGTTTAGGCTACAGAATCCTGTATCAGGATAAGCTTTTTCATAGGATGGTTTTATATTTGCTAATATACATGTATGTGTATGTGTGTACGTACTTGCATGTATACACACACAAATAGACATATATATTTACTTTTGCAGTTATGTTCTGTAGACATGTTTCTTTTAAAAGAGCAAAGTAAGTGACTTGCTGTTTTACTGCATGATGCAGATAAAGTGATGAAAAGTTGTTCATTTTATAGAAAACAATGAAAGATGCTACATCTGTCAGATGCAAGGAGTGAAGGTCAGTATAAACAAATGAATATTTGTTAATGTCGTGTGGCATTAATCAAAGATCCAGATTCTAGCTGCTCTTGAGTTTAATTTGATACTTATTAAATAATTTATGATTCCATGGAGGCTTGGTGTGCAAATGGAAAAGGAAAGTAGAAAGTATCTTGATCTGAGTGCAGCTGTCTAGAAGGAGAATGACCTCTTCTATAAGGTAGGAGCTCTAGGACTGTTCTATGAAGAAAGGCTGAGAGAGCTGGGGATATTCAGCCTGAAGAAGAAAAGGCTCTGGGGAAACTTCATTGCAGGTTTTCAGCACTTAAAGAGGGCTTATAAAAAAAGATGGATCTCCTTGCTCAGGCATACAGTGAATGCAGGAGGAATGGGTTTAAACTAAAAGAGGGAAGATTAGATTAGAGGTTAGGAGGAAAGTCTTCACTCAGAGGGTGGTGAGGACCAGGTTTCCCAGAGAAGCTGTGGATGCCCCATCCCTGGAGGTGTTCAAGGTCAGGCTGGACAAGGCCTGGGCAACCTGATCTAGTGGGTGGTATCCCTGCCTATGGCAGGGGCGTTGGAACTGGATGGGATTTAAGGTCTCTTCCTACCCAAGCTGTTCTATGTTTCTGTGATTCTATGACTTGTGAGTCACTTGTTCCCAGTGTGTGTGGAGAAAAAATTAATCATGAAAACCAGGGTAACTTAAGCCTGATTGCATTTTCATGAGATAGGTGGATAATGAGTGAAAGTTAAGAAGAACCCAAGTTTTGAGGGAGGAGACACTTTGGGGGTTTATATAATTGGGAAATAAAAGCAAAAGAACATTGCAGGGATTGGATGTGAGCTAGAAAACCCATCTTAGCCACAAGCAGGGCTATAATTATAATTACAGGGCTATAATTGTAATTAATGTATTACTGGAAACTTTGATGCTTATAAAGCAACAGATCACTTGGGAAAAATTAATACAACACTAGACACTTTTGTATTAGTGACATCACTTTCTTTGCAATTGACAGCTAACTTGTATCTAGTTTGGTTTACAATAGTGATATGAGTTCTATAAACTCATTAATTCACTGACACAGATTAGAAAAAGTGCGCTTTTTTTTTTTTTTTTTTGTCAAAACACATAGATGTAACCCAAAGCAAAACGAGCCTCTCAGCTTTATTATCTCATGATATAGTGCAAACTAAGCTTTTAAAAATGTCTTTTAGATGTACATAAAGACTTGCTGGGGGAGAAGTGGTGACATCTACTGGAATTTTAAAACACTTCATCATGTTTCCAAGGCTGCTAGAAAGATGTATTTGGTTTAGGTCTACAGTTGGATGAATAATGCAGAAACACTTTCTACTGATATTTGTGCAAATGTGGAAGCAAATCTTCAGCCATCTTGGGGTTGCTTTTGGTGTCATTTCCTGCACACACTCATAGAGTTATTAAACTTTAATTGTATGACTGTTGGCAGAAAATAAATGTTAAGCTCACACAGGAATACTATGAAAAGTGAATTTGAAATGTGTTTTCTGTGAGACTATGTATCAAAAAGCTGATTCTGTGAGCCACGTTCATTAGACTGGAGGATGGAAACAATATCAAGTGATTTATGGGACCAACTGCAATTGAACAGGAAGTTTGTGCTTGGAGTAGCGACCCCTTAGTTTAAAAGAAATTAAAAAATTCAATGAGTTATTTTGAAAGAGGAAGGAATGTGTGAAGCAAATTGCAAACTGCTCACCATGTTTCATGGAAAGAAGGAAGGAAACTCATCTATCATTAAATACATTCATTAAAAATTATTCACTCAGATCCATTTAAACCATGTTCTAACTTTAATCTCTTGATTTCTTGGGGCTTGATTGTGATGGGTACTGAATGTCCAATAAGACAGAGAAGGTTTTTCTTGCATCCCAATGTAGGTTACTTGGACCTTGGGACTGGGAGTGTAGGAGCAGCAGGTTTATATATCAGCTTCTTCTCTCCCCTCTCTGCAGAGGGGAGGAAAGGGAGGTGGGATTGCAGAAGATGAAGCAATCCCTCTAGGCACAAAAAATGCTGTCTGACTTACTGGGATGGGCTGTAGAGGCTCAAGCACTTCCCAAAATTTTACTACTCCAAACCAGTAACAAATAATTCCCTCGGTGACAAGGAAGAATTTAGGCAATAAAATGGCCTTTGATATACACCTTGAGGCACGTTTTCTGACATTATCTGTGTGCTGTAGTAATTTACCTCTCTCTTATTTTTCAGTCTATGCCTAATGGCACTGTTAAATACTTAAAATCCACAGGCCTTATCAACCTCCAAAGTTTTTGGCCTAACTGTATGATGTGATTGCATCATGCAATAAAAAATCTTAGAAAGTGAGGGGTAGGAGGTTTTCAGCTCAAACTAAAAGCAAAAACAAAGTATTTCCATTGGTTCACTCTCTTCTACCTGGTGGGCAACATGCTTTCTGTTTTCAGTCTTTGAATAAAATGCACAGGATTGTGTGATTTCTGGTGAGTAACATGGTTAAAGAATTGTTCTGATTCACAATTATCTACTGGGGTCAAACTCGTCTTCACCATGGAAAAGATAAACATTGCTAGGCCCTACAACACTTTGATATTTTTCTGCAATATTGAGAGTAACAGGCACAATAGGAAAAGAGAGAATGATGCTCCTTGAAGTCCCATCACCATTTTTCCTTTTTTCTCTGAACCACTTCAAATACCACATATGGCTGGTTCACCTTATGATACCTGTTTTGTTTGTTTGTTTTTTTTTGTGTTTTGTTTTTGTTTTAACCCATATCTTTTTCAATAAAAATTATCTGATCTGTGGGAAACTTTCTGTAAGGCTTTCCACCAAGCTATCCTTATGGATTTTCTACTGTTCAGGAGATTTATTGTTATGGTATAACAAAAGGAAACCATCTGCTGTCATTCATCAAAATGCAAATCTGCCACCAGTTTTAATTTTGAGTCCAAACACTGCAGATGTGTGAAGGTTTAATTTTGACTTTTGCACCTGTGAACACAGAACCAGTTCTAATATCCTATTCCTGCAGCCTTCAGTTGAGTCCTCTGAAGAAAAGTAGACTGACAACCACAGAAGTTTTTCTAGTAATCAGAGTTGTTTAATTTCAGCACTGTGTTCTTATGATAGTTGCTAAAGGACTGTGATAGTCTACCTTACCTGCTAAACTAGAACTGTTTGGTTGTCAGCATTACAGTGATAAACTTTGACATGACAGTTTTCTGCCTTCATTAACAGTTGTAATCCTCCAAACTAATTTTGTTAGTTCATCTTGACTTTGCTGCATTGTCTGATTTGCTAGACTGACAGATTCCTATCAATCCATCAATCTTTTTTAGCTGATCTTCCACTTACAAGCTTCTCTAGATTTATCATGACACAAATCACACATACTTTTAATTTAATGGATGTTTCTTGAGTCTCTATGCATATCCATGTCCATTTCTAATAATTTTCACAGCTAAAAGCTAACCTTACTGCAGACCTTTGAAAACCCCATGAATACCTTTGTAAGAAATGCAAGGAGTTGCCTGTACAAAGAAGCTGACACACCATCTGGCAAAAGTTCACAGCATTCAATGCTGCGTCAATTTACACAAGTTGTAAATCTGCTTCAAGGCATTATAGCTACAATACTGTATGTTAAACTAATAAGACAAGAAATGATAGGGAGTGCAAATACTAAAATCTTCCCCAGACAATAGCTCAAGATAACCAATTAATAGTTAGAGTATATATGTCTGAAATATATTCCATATCATTTGTGGCAAGACTTGCTTTCAATCAGAGATTACAGAGAACGTTTGAATTAGCAGTGAGAATTAGCCTGAATAACAAGCTAATTATTTATTATATTTGCATTTTTTAAGCTTATTACTATCACAGTCTGGTTAGATCTGGTGGCTCCTTTTCTACTCTTTCTGAATTGAAAGCCCAACTATAGAACACTTCTGAAAGTAACAATTGTGATTTTATAATGAACCACAAGAGGGGGGAGGATGAACATAAATGAAAGACCTTGATTTTAATGAACGATTGTTACATTTAGGAGAATGCAGTGTTAATGTTGAATTCAAAAACGCTGTCCAGGTGTTGTCTGTGAAATGAAGAGTTCAAATTAATGCTGAGATGTTGATCCTAAAATTCATCTTTTCAGGTCTGCCAATTTATTACCGAGTTTCATTTTAAACTGTGCACAAACCACACTTCCAAAGTTGCAAAATACCATGCTGAGCATATTCATCCCTTTCTTTATTGCCTTGATCAAACAAAACCAAATGCTAATGAAATGACAAAAATGACAAAAATAGAGATCTCTGTTGCCTAAATAATCAGTTTTAAAAATTTCTGTCCTGCCCCCCCCCCCCCCCCCCCCCCTTTTTTTTTCTTTTTTTCCCAATTATATAAAGCAGTTCTCTGACTGATCAAGGAATATCTCCTTGGTGCATAGCTAAGGGTTTGTCTCTATATGAAAACTAAATTACCTCACTGTTGTGATCTTGGACTGATGCAGGACTGGTGGAATTCCAAGAATGCTTTCAAGCTACTTTTAAAAAAAAAGCTCATAGTCCCTTGCCACTCATGTGCAGAAGCTATAGTGCTGACAAAGTTGGGGATTCCCAGGGAATGGTGTTCTGGGGAACTGGGAGCACAGGCCCCTACAGCTGGATCAGCTCCTGGGAGAGCACAGCTCACTTTGGCAAGCAATCAGTTTTCTAACAAAGACTCTGTAGGCTTGGTGGCAGTTCCTATAGCCAGCTGGAGGACAAGGATGGAAAACAGATTTCAAGAAGCTATCCACTCCACTTTCTCCTATTTCAAAGTGGATACAAGGGAGACACAACTTTTCCCATTGTTACTCCTCTGTATCTCGTGTTCCGTGTCCCTCCAGCCCTAGGTTGTCAGTCTCCTGGGAGAGGGAAAGGAGAGAAAAGGAGTCTTGCTTTCCCCCAGACTAAGAAAGAAGCAAAATAATTATAGCAGTAATATGACGATGGTATTGCAGCAGGTGGTTGCAGCATGGAAAAAAAAAAAAAAAAAAGTAGCATAGGCAGAAAATCTTCCCAGTTTCTCTTTGCAAGTAACCCAGTAGACTCTAACTCTGACAGAACACCATGTAATGTTATTAGGCAAAATTATAATGCCCTCAATTTTATGCAAAGATGCTGAATGGTGCTGAAGGAGGCTTGCAAAAAGAAATTAAGATAGTTATACTAGAAGACAGAATGTTGATTACCAGCAGTGAGGTATCCAGATTTGACTAATGGCACAGTTATTGTATGCATAAGCTCTAATGGTGTTTAAGTGGTTGCTAGAATGAATGCAATTAATGTAATTTATTTGTCAGCATCCAAACACTATTATACTCAGAATAAGATGGGAGGTCCCTCACCTAGCATATAGCCCTAGGATTTTTTTCTATGTCTCTTTTCACAAATAATCATTAATCTTCCAGCAGCCAAAACTAGTGACTTTTTTTTTATTCCCCTCATTTTTAAAGGGTGTCATCTACATCAGCTCTGCTAATTTAAACTGTTTTTTTTCTTGCATTATGTCATGGTTTTTGGAGGGATGCTTTGGGACGATCTTGTCTGGCTTGCTACTTGAAGGCAGTAAGTGAGCTTGCATCTATCCTATAGCTCCTGAGTGAGTATACAGTTGTAGTGAGAGACCATCCCAGTTGGACTGGAAATCTTGAACTGACATGTAGTTCCAGAGTTAGCCATAAATTGATTGTTTTACCAAATAAATAAACAAATAAATAAAAAAAAAAAATAATTGTATTTCTAATGTGTGTTTCTTTTAACTGAAAGCTGAAGTTAATCTTCAGTTATGGGATCTTCTTGTGCTACATCAAAGAACTTCGTCTCAGCAGAGACTTTTCCTTTCTCTGTGCAAGTGTGACAGGATCAAGACTTGAATTGCTCAGGTAAAGCTTCTAGTATTTCTCATTGTATGACCATTGCTCTTGATTTTTATAACTTTTTTTTTTTTTTTTTTTTTTTTTCTCTTTTAGGATCATCTATTGGTGGTCAAATGAGTTTGGTTTACCAGGTGCTCCAGACCAAACTGTGTAAATAACCTTGCTTGTTATTACTTAGCAACTTAGCACCCACTACTTGAAATGATATGCAAACACTACTAGCTTTGGCATTGCATTCCTAGCCAAATCAGCAGGAAAGTTGTTGTTCTTTAACACATGAGAACTGATGAATGGTAGGGCTAATAGCAAAACTTTATTAATGTGCATATTCTTTCAAGTACCCTAAACATTAACTGACTAAGTTCCTGCTGCCCTCTGCATTGAGGACTGACATTGCAGGACTGTGCAGAGACACTTTTGGCTTTGTCTGGATTCAGATCAATTCTCTTACTGTGAAACCACCAACAAGAAAATTGTGACTGGGTATATCAAAGTGCAATAAAACCAGCAGCTGTTGAAGCCATCAGATTAATTGTTGTTCATTAACATTTTGTTCAAGACAGAGAAATCTTCCAAATTAAAGCACAAAAAAAACCCCTTGGAACTCCTGTTTACAGTAGTAGTAGGTGTAGTTTGTGAGGGGTTATGGATTTTTCAAGTGTTCACTATTTACACGCTAAATCTTTTTTTACTGGAAGTCTCTACCTCCATACCCAACAATACAAGTTTTAAAAATCTCATAAGAGAGAAATCAATGAAGTTCCGATGTAAACTGTGAAGTTATACAAATTTATGTGACTGCTATTTATTCTTCCTGATTTATATGAGTGGCTTGAAGGCAGTGTCATGTTTAGCTTATCTTAAAATAGCATAAAGATATTTCTCTTAAGATATCAACTACAAATGGAAGGTGCTTTTTTTGTTGTTGGTGGTGGTGGTGGTGTTTTTTTTGTTGTTGTTGTCAAGTTTGGTTAGCAAAATGTAAGGAGCCTAATAAGGAAGTGCCTTGTAATAGAACTAATAAATAGTTAAAAGTAGAAGTCTTGTGAAAAAATGAAAGATTGGAATTTAACTCTGATTCAGAAAGTAGTAAATTTCTAATTGCTTTTAGCGATCAGTTGTGTTGCAAAAATGTGTCCTAGTGCCTATGTGCTTCTGAGTCCCTTGCTGCGTCTCAAAATCTTTCAGTTGCTTCCTGTTGCTATCTTCATTTTAGGGAAACTTGTGAGAGGCTCAATACAGTGGTTGAGTTCTACTGTGCGTTATTTCCCATGCATGCAATCTATACAATGACAAACATGGGGTGCTTGGGTTTTTATTAACAATAATCGCAACTAGAAAACCACAAATGGGCTTTTCATTTTTCCCTTGCAAGAGCTATAAAACCTGAGGTAAACTCTCCTGCCAAATTGCTTTTATGGGAACCTTGCTTTCCTGTTCACTAGTTTTACTCCAATTAATTAAAAGCAGTGCTCATGCCCTTAGCTGTGGTTTCCAAAGTATTTACAGAAGGGCTCATGCCCCATCCAAAGTCCTGAGTGAGATCAAAACAGAGGTCCTTGGTGGATTCATACCCCAGGGCTTCTGCACCTGGGGGTTTGAACTATGGCGTTTTATGAAGTTCCCTTCTCCAGAAGATGAAAGCCTTACAATGCCAAAGAGAGCAGGCCATATAGAATTTAATACAGGGGTACAAGGACAAAGATGAGCTTACTCATTCCTGATTCATTTCTTTACTTGTTTCAAATAGGAACAATTGTTTTGATGCCTCTATAAAGACAAGGCAAGGTGAATTTTTAAATCTTTTTCTAATATTTTTATTATTTTCATAAATATTCCTGTCTGCAAAAGGTCTTTAAGCATTCTGCAATCTCCTTGCTTTCCAATTAAGTTCTCTGGGCTTTCTAATGTGGTCCTCTGAGTGCTGGAAAGTACCAGAAACAAGAATGCATTTAATACCTGGCCTGGTGTCTTGGCAGCTAAGCTTAGCACTCCAGTGTGGGGAGTAGCAGGTTCAAGACCAACCCCAGGAGTCTTACTACTTGGACTGGCAGAGGGCTAGTGTAATGCACAGACAGTGAGCTCATTCTGCAGGTGGAGTGTTCAGCTGCATTGATCTTATTGCAAACCCAGCCTGCTAGGGTTTTGGAGAAACATTGGCTCTGATCTAAAAGGAAATTGTGCTGCCTTTCCCTGCCTTTCCACTAGTTTAGCTTGCAAGCTCTAATAACATTAAAACATAGTTTAAACAAGAAGGCTGACACAGCTACACAGACACAAAATAATTTCCTAGAAATACTAAATACAATAAGGAAAAATCTCTAATCTCTCATTAGGTAATTGTATTTTCATGGGGTCAGCCAGCCTCCCTGGCTAGGTTGAGGTCAATTCTAAAATATGTGTATTATATACATTAGGCATTTGTTAATGAAGCATAAATTTCATCAGCAGTCTGGGTGCCAAAATCAACTCATTTGGGTACACGGTTTGCATCTACAGTGGTATCTTATTTATCTGCTCTATAGCTGAAAGAGCAAGGTCACAAGATGCAATTAATGGCGTATGATAAGGAAAAAAAGCAACACCAGAAACATCTTCAAGATGCTCTTGAATAAAGCCTCTAAATTTTTGTGAGATGAAATTACAAATTCAGAGGGTTGTAGGGTTATAGTAAATAAAGGATAAGAAAGATCATGTTACCAGAGCCAACAATATCTGGTCAGTGCTAGCAATGAAAATAAGAATTGCCCTGTAAGAAAACATGGCATAGTAGTAGATAAATATGAAGCACAACCTCCATTTCAGAGCACCTTTTCTTGGCTAAAGGGGATTAAATGGTGCTTTGCTTTAAAAATTAACCACTACTTTGCTCAGATACATCACAGGGGCCCCTGCAGAGCAGTGGCAAGATGCTACCCTGCTAGCAGTTAAGTAACAAACCCTTGAGCTTCTTACTTCTCCTGTCCGTCTAGGGTGTTAAACATTGGATTTTCTTCCCAACAGGTCTAGAAATGAAAACAGGTTCTGTAACCCTAATGATAAACCTTATGATGTCATGGTATGACAACCCTCTTCCTCTCCAAAAACCATAAGCACAAATAGTAGTTATCTTTGGAAGGGAAGCAGGGTTATGTGTTCCTTCTCAACATGTAGGCTGTAATATTGCTTTGTTTTATTTAAGCACCGCAGGGTCTATGGACAGCAATAATTTGGGTCATTTTTTATTGCCTGTATAAGTGGTAGAAGTGTTTCAGAGTAGTGGCCAACGTAAAAGAGAATACAAAATACATTCTTCAGAGTTCAGAACAGCCCCTATTCATTCATTCATTAAGTTTCCATAGCTGAGCACAGGATTGGTGTGTGCTTTGGCAGTGAAAAATAACATTTTGGAAAGAGCAAACTTCATCGGTAGTGCACTTTGGAGCAATACTAGAGGCTCCAAGTTATGTTAAGCCAACTGTAAGTTTGACAGAAGAAATATATCTGTCTCTTTGAACAAATAATTGGAGGACTATATGTAGATCTATGTGAGCTGTTCTCTTAGTTTCAACTTGGTAATTTTCACGTGAAGTAAAGGTGAGATTATAGTAGGCAAAGTCATGAGCCTACTATTGGGGAAAAAGAATATACCATACCAAGATGTTGGTCATCGCTTCTCATTAGGATTCAACAAGTGTGTGAGGGGAAAAGAGGATCTCCTAACTCTTCAACCCTCTTCCTTTGCCAGTTGAGGAGAGGATGGGTAAGTAAAGGCAAGTTAGTCCTTCTTACTCCTGTGTATCCAAACTTCACGGGACAGGGGACCAAATAAGTAGGAATATGGAGAAAGGGATAATATATATATCTGGTTTTGTGCATGAATAAGAGAAGGTAAATACAGATTTCTGTCTAATCCATATCACAATCTGACCCTAGATACTTATATTTTAAACCTCAGTTTTGCATTGCTTAATAAGTAAACCATACAGTTTGGTAAAAAAAAAAAAAAAAAAAAAAAAAAAAAAAAAGTTAAAAAGAAAAAGAAAAGATGAATAAAGGTGCAGCATATGCTACTTGGTAGCAAGAGGTAAATTTTATGCTCCCTCTTCCTCACAAAATATTTTTTTCTCCTTGCAAATATAGCAAAGTCTGTCTTCTTCAACTATGAATAGAAAATCTGTCTTGAAGAGGTAGATTTCAATGATCCTGTTAATTGAAATAATGAGATATATCTTGAGGTTGACTTTTTATGTGTTATGTAGGCATGCAGTTACAGAACTCTGTGTGGATTTTGTTCCCTACTTGAAAAAGGCATCCTTTCCTTGTTCTCTCAGAAAACATTTAACATTGTGGTGAAATCCACCTCTCCCATCAACAGACAGAACTAAATATCCATTTCCTTCAGACCTCCTTCACTTGTGCCACCTGCTGCCATTAATCATGCCCTTTTGTTCACACAAAATTAGAAGGTACTATGATGAATGTGCCATGCGGTAGGGAAAATGTACATGTATACCAAAGAGAGCTTAGCACACTTTTGATGTCTTATATTCATATATGATGTAGTGCTAAGTATCCAGTGGCTACCTACTTTATTGTGGTTTGTACATCATGAGCTATTGTCAATTCTGTAAGCATGGAGTTTCTGTGTAATTCAAGTATTCTGAGTGTGAGTCTCTCCTGGACAACCAAGAGGGTTGACTGCAGAACAAAAAAGTTTAATAAGAGATGGTAGTTAATAATGGAGAACAAAGTTTTCATTAAGCATAACTGATAGATGAATAGGTTGCATGGTTCATGTATAAAACAGGACATTTTTGAGATGGAAAGACATGTATCAGAAAATATATGTATATATTATGACTCGACCCTTAAAAGCAGTTTACATTCATATAAACTGATTGTTCTTCATAAGTGGAAAGGAAAAATGCCATGTCTTATATATTTGTGTCCATACCTTGCTGTAAAACACGGTAGTGAGACCCACAGAAGTCTTTCCATTGACTTCAGTGGGCTTTGGGACAGACCAGTAATGGCCCCTTTGCAATGAAGTTACAAGGTACCTTCAGAGCGGCTCATTGTTTCCATTCTGCTTTGGATAACAGTCTACACAGTTAAGAGGCTTTTTATGTGTACTAGTTGAAAAGAAGCAGATCCTGATTGCCTCTGCAAAAGAAAGCAGTGAGTGAGACACCTTAGCATTTTAATACTATTGGCTTCCAGGTTAAACAGGCCTGATTCTCTTTTTTTCTCTGTACTGTTGAAATTATGCAAATGCTATCATGAATTTCTTGGGGGGGGGGGGGGGGGGAATCAATGACATATTTCCCTCTTTATCCATCTAGCTCTGGGGAATGTAATGCTTCTGAATATGCTGGCTTTTGTAAGAGATGTAAAACAGTCTGTGATCATTTTGTGGTCATTAAGGATTTTTTTTTATTTTATTTTTTTCATGAATAGAGGTGTTAGTGAAGGTGTTTTGGCTTAATTCCAGCTGTGGTAATTGGATTTTTTTTTTTTTCTACCTACACACATTCCTTCAGCAGTTTCATTTGGCTATGTATGTTGGGCTCAATTCAATGTTGCCCCATTGGCCCCCTTTATGCCAGTTAGACTGATGCGAACAGGCACTAACACAACTGTAAACCCTTCTTTCCCACCCATACAGCCCTTTGTTTCAAGCACATCATTAATACTTGAGACAGCTGCACCAGATGTGCTTTCAGTTGTATATCTGTACCACCTCTCCAGCAGTAGAAGGCAGGGGGACATTTCTAGATGCGAGTATTCAGTAGGTACCCAAAAAGTTGTTTGAATCAGATATTACAGAAAAGCTAGAAGCTCAAGGCTAGATCTTCCTTCTAACAATGATTTTCGGCCCTGTTGTGGCATACGGGAGCACGGTCAAGTCAGCTTGTGGCAGGAGGTGTTACCTGCTATGTGGTGCGCTGTTGAATTTCTAGTGATGGATGGTATCAGCAACAGGTAGGGATAATTCTCTTTGTGTAACCTGGTAAAATGCCTCCAAAATTCCCCAGAAAGAGAGGGGATGAGTATACTGAAGACAGAATTACAATATTGGATGGGAGAAAGGAAAAAACAAGTGAGGCTGGGAAAAGGAGATGAATCAAAATGATACATCCTTTGCTCTGACAGATATGAGGACATAATGGAAAACAAGGTTACTGTCCTTGTGCTGTTGTGTCTAACTGAAACCACAAAGGATGATGAAAGGTCAGATACAGTGCAAAGTCTAAATTTTCATCTAGATTTTGAACAGTTTCCAACATGGTATCTGCCACCAGTTTTAGCTTGTCTACCCTTTGTTATAGAGGCTCTTCAGCCAAGCATGAGATACTCTGGGATGCCTGAACAGCCTGAGGATTTCTGAAGCTTGAGCTACCAGATATTTGCTTTTTTTTTTTTTTTTTTTTTTTTTTTTTGTCTCCCACAGAGATTAGCAGGAGTTAATACGAGGCCATTCATTGTCTTATGTAACTCCAGACATGACACAGCTTTTAATCCAAGGATAAACCTGTACCTCTACACCAGAATGAAGATAAAACAAGTCTTTTCCCTCATCAAAAAGACATTAGCCAACACTGTATTTAACTGGTCTGGAACTTCCCCCAGTTGTCCCCAGTGGTGTTTTTTTTTTTTTCTTTCCTTTTTTTTTTTTTTTTTTTGGTATGTTTGTTTGTTTTTAATTAAGGGTGACCAAGGTTCCCAAATTAGTGCATGGCCCAAAATCCAGTATTAAAAGTCTGTAAGGAACTGCATAACATCACCTCAGGTGAGAAACAGATTTTCTGTCCCTAGTCTGTGACCAGCAGCAGAAATGGTGATCACTGATATGTGTTTTAGAGAGGACAGGTGTGTGAGATAAACAAAAACACCATATTTAAGAAAATATGGAATCACACAGAATCACAGAATTGTAGGGGTTGGAAGGGACCTCAAGAGATCATCGGGTCCAGCCCCCCTGCCAAAGCAGGTTCCCTAGAGCAGGTTGCCCTGGTAGGTGTCCAGAAGGGTCTTGAATATCTCCAGAGAAGGAGACTCCACAACCTTGCTGGGCAGCCTGTCCCAGTGCTCTGTCACCCTCACCGTGAAGAAGTTCTTTCGCATGTTGATGTGGAACTTCCTGTGATCCATTTTGTGGCTGTTGCCCCTTGTCCTCTCCCCACAAACCACTAAACAGAGGTTGTACAAATCCCTTTGTCTCCCACACTTAAGGTATTTATAAACATTAATACGCATGTGTAGTGTTAATGCATATTACTCTTCCAAGGAGTATTAGCATGTTTGATCCTGAAAACTTCACCATATGCTATCAAGGGTTAAAGAGACTTTTCAAAATCAGCTTCTATTGGACTATTTTGTTTGGCCAATATCTGACATGGGCTGTACTGAGCACGTTTTGCCACCTGGCCAATTTTTTTTCCTGCCAAGCTATTCATTCAGGCTTGTGGTGTGAAAAATAGATGTTTAATAGTCAATGAAGTACTATAGTGGGTAATAGTTTATAAATTTCCATGACTTATTATGCTCAGCCTAAGTGACTGTTTATTAAGTGTATTTAAAGCCCCCCATCTCATTAACTTACAGTACTGGTGATTCCCTCCTCCTACCACTGCTGTTTTTAATGGAAAATATTCACCCATGTCTTTTGCCTAGGGCATGTGAAACAATTCTGTGGAAAAGAGGCTGCTTGGATAAGAACAGGACATCATCCTTTGCTAGGTACAATGTGTTTATCATTTTCGGAAGCAGAGTGAATCTGAATTATGAGGTATATATGTTATGGACCAAAAAAAAACTATAAATGGCCTTTGTATAAAGTACAGCTGCCAATAACCGACCCCTTTCTGCTTTAAGTTTACACTGAATGACATGGTCAGTTTTATCAGTAAAATGTGTCTCATGTAAAAAAAATATTAAACCAGCAACTTAATTATGAAATACCACCTTTATTTTCTTAATAAAATTCCACAGTACTTCAGGGAAATATTGCAGACTAAGGTTAAATAAATGTTCTGTTAACAAAAAACAGGCCTGGTCTTAACTTAAGGGGATCTACTATTAACTGTGCAATGGGAAGGTGAGTTTCTATAGCTGGGAAAGGCTGCTAATTATAAAAATATATTTTGTTCCCCTGTATTAACCTCTAGAATGAAAAAGGTCATTGGTTGCTCTTGCTAAGTTCTGTGAAATCCATCAAAAGGATCCCACTGATATCAATGAGATGAGCAGCCTTTTGCCATATATAAAATCTTAGTAATGCTATGTAACTAAAACTCCAGATTAATTCCTGAAGTAATCTTTTCTAAGCTACTAGGATCATAATACAGCTAGGTTTAGTTCTCTAACATTTGGCTTCCTGCTTCACGTTCTTTACATCCCTTTCCCAAAGGTCTCTTGGAAGCTGAAGATAAACATAAGATAACGGGAATATGAAAACAGAAAAAATGGTAAGTACTCTGATAACATGAAGAGACAACTGTAATTAGGTAAAAGGATGTTGTGCATAAAATCCCCTCTGTTAAGGAAAATCTGAAAATGTTTTTTTCTGAACAGATGTTAAAGAACAGCTTGTTCCATATAATACCAGATATCATGTATGGAAACAACCATAGTCATTAACACTCTTTGCTGGGTTAAAAACTGGCTGGATGGCCAGGCCCAGGAAGTAGTATTGAACAGAGTGAAATCCAGCTGACAACTGGTCACCAGCGGTGTACCCTAAGGGTCGTTGTTGGGGCCCACCCTCTTTAATATCTTTATTGATGATTTGAATGAGGGGATTGAGAGCACCCTCAGCAAATTTGCAGATGACACCAAGTTGGGGGGAAGTGTTGATCTGCCAGAGGGTAGGAAGACCATGTAGAGGGATCTGGACAGGATGGGTTGATGGGCAGAGGCCAATGGGATGAGGTTCAACATGGCTAAGTGTTGGATCCTGCACTTTGGCCACGACGACCCCATGAAGTGCTACACGACTCGGGGAGAGCGGCTTGAAAGCTGTGCAGTGGAAAAGGATCTGGGTGTGCTGACTGATGCTTGCCTGAACATGAGCTGGCAGTGTGCCCAGGTGGCCAAGAAGGCCAAGGGCAAACCTGGCTTGTATCAGGGATAGTGTAGCCAGCAGGACCAGGGAGGTGATCATTCCCCTGTGCTATGCTCTGGTGAGGCTGCATCTCGAGTACTGTGTTCAGTTTTGGGCCCCTCCTTCTTGTACAGAAGGACATTGAGGCCCTGGAACGTGTCCAGAGAAAGGCTACGAAGCTCGTGAAGGGCCTGGAACACAAGTTCTGTGAGGGGCGGCTGAGGGAACTGGGGTTGTTCTCTACGACCACCTGAAAGGAAGTTGTGGGGAGATGGGGGTTGGCCTCTTCTCACAGGTAACTAGTAATAGGACTAGAGGGAATGGCCTCAAGAAGCACCAGAGGAGGTTTAACTTAGAAATGAGGAGACATTTCTTCTCAGAAAGAGTAGTCAGGCACTCAGACAGGTTGCCCAGGGAAGTGGTCGCATCACTGTCCCTGGGGGTGTTCAAGGAAAGGCTGGACCTGGTGCCTAGGGGCATGGTTTAGTGGGTGACATTGGTAGTATGGTGATGACCTTGAGGTAGGACCAGATGATCTTGGAGGTTTTTTCCAACCTTAATGATTCTACGATCCCTCAAATTGCACTGGGACAAGCAGAGCAAGAGCAGGGGCTTCTGGGCTGCACAGAGCAAACAGGTCCCTTTTGGCCTGCTCCCAGGTGCTTCTACATAGCAGATAGAAAAACACACACCCTGGTGTTGAGGGGGTTAATGTGACATTGCAAAAGGAGCTTTGCTGTTTGCTGTTTTGTTTGGCCAATAGCTGACACAAGCACATTTTGCCACCTGGCTAATTTTGTGCTGCCAAGTTATTCATTCAGGCCAGTGGTGTGAAAAAGGAGACATTTAATAGTCAACAGAGCACTATATAGGGTAATAGTTTATGATTTTCCATGACTACTTAGATGCTGTTCAAATTATTCTTGATTGAGCAAATTATTCTTTTTAAAAATCATCCCATTCATTTATTTACTAATGATTCTATCCCCTCCCTCCCATGCACCATTTTTTTTTAGTGGGAACTATCAGCCATTTCCCCGTTAGAGGGGATTTAGCCAAATGACAGCTAAGAGTGCATTGCAGCTTACGTTACAACTTCGAAAGACTTTTCATCCAGGCACTAAAAGTGGAGCAGAATTCCTTTCTGAACTTTCCAGGGAACCCTGCGTAGCGCTTAAGATGGGGCAGTGTGAAAACACTAACAGCTTGGTTTAGCAGACGAACAATGTAATGCTCCCTCCTCGAAATGATTTTCTTTGAGTTAGCTTCTTTTTGTTATTGTTCTGCTCATTTGCTCTTTTTGAAGCCGAACGAGCCCCTGAAGGGGGTGCTCTCCGAAGGGTTTGTGCCAGGCAAACCCTGGCACAACCCTTTTGGTGAGGCGGGAGCGTGGCGCTGCCGGGCCAGGAGGCCTCGCTGGCCCAACAGGGAGGGCAGGGCCCAGCACAGCCCAACGGACCAGCCAGGTCTGTAACGATAGGTACGAGGTGTGCCCAGACAAGCACCAGTCAAGGCCTAGCCGAGCTAGGCTGGAGGCAGCCCCAACACCGGGGTGGGCTGGAGTGGCTCCCTGTGGTGAGGGAAGGCAGGGCAGGAGGTGCCCTCTGAGGGCCTGCCCCTTCCTGGCCCTGCCCTGCCCTGCCAGCCCACCCTTTTTTATTTACTTGACCAAAAAGTCCTCAACTCTTTGTTGACAGGAGACTCGTGGCAAGGCCACCCAATATTAATTTTGAAACAGCAAAGCTTTCCTCAAGATCACCCACCTGTTAATAGATGAATTATCTCGCAAGATAGTGGCATGTAGGTGCTTACCTGCATACCAGAGACTGTGTTCTTGGCAGACCTATTTTGTACTCATTTGCTTTTACAAAAACTTCCTCCCATGTCAGAGGCACACAGAGATAGAGGGCAATCCATTGCCTTCCGTAGCAAACATACTGGCACTGTACGTAAATTGGATTTCCAGATTTTTGCTTACCTTTGCTAAGCCAAAGGGAGGAGGGCCCATCAAGCCATCTTGCTCTACAGATGCTAGTTTATTAAGCTATAATGTCAAAAGTTGTCAAAGCAGAATTACGCTCACTTTTATGAGTTTATCTAGTGTCATATAGTTTAGAAAAACACTGGTGTTAATATTCATTGTATGGCTTAATTGGTTTGATAGTGTAGCAACACCAGTATCATGAGATGCTTGTTATGTAGGTCTTCATGTTTTTTCAAAGTCTTTATTATTATGACAGCAAAGTCTTGTTCATTAAAGTTTCACAATCCATTTTCATTAGGATGAAACTGATTCTGTAAATGAACAGTTGCTCTGAAAAATCAAACCCTTGCAGCTATCACAGGGGAGGTACAAAGTCTGTATTAATTATCAGGAATATGGTGTCGATCGAAGATGTTAATTGCCCTGATGGTTAGTTATTTGGGGAATTGCCATGCATTTCATGCAGGGATAATAAAAATGAATTTTTAAACAAAGAGATCTTAAAATAATATATAATCTGTAGAGAATACCAACATCAAAGGCTTATCTCAAAGCTTTGAATTTTATCTTTGTGGTCCAAAATGTTAAAGATGAACTGAGCAATATTTCAGCTGGTTCAAGTTTGTGAGAGGAAAACAAAACAAGAGTTAATTAACTGTTATTACAAACCTTTTCAACTTTAATTTGACTTTCAAATATTAGCATTTATCTATGAACTATGCTGCTGGGTTTGACAAATTAGCTTTCACAGAACAAGTTTAATTAGGCTTCATTGTGCTTTTATGTCACTTTGCACAGTTCCAGACAATGAATGGATTAACTTACTAAAAGTCATATGTTTAAAAGAATTTGTTGAATGTTAAAAAGGTTGACAAAGTTGCAAAGCTTTACCAGCCTAATGTGGAAAAGATGCATCCTGTTTAGCATGATAACACGCATTCTTTGTAGAGAACAGCTGGTGCTGACATGCACATCCCTGCCTGGCTGCTGTCAATACCCACAGGCTATTTCACCCCCATACCACCCTGAGAAAGTGTGGGATGTGTGTTTACTACCAAAGCCTAATATCTGTAAAAGACAGGAAAGAGAGTGAGCTACAGGTGCACGCCACATGACTCGGTGTATTGGTTCTCTAGCTGGAATAAAATTATCTCAGTGTGAACTTGTATTTCTATTTTATTTTTAGATTTTATTTTTTTTTTTTTTACCAGTGGCATTAGGAATGCTTCGTGTTTATGCCTGAGAGAAAAAAAAAAGAAAAAAAAAAAAAGAAAAAAAAAAAAAGTATGAAACTGTGAAGCAAGATAGTAGCAAGCTGATTTGACTCAACATAATCCCAGGTGAGAGTGGTGAATGTTGTAGAAAAGTATAAATAGATCCTGAAAATTCAGAAATTTGTTCTTGTTGCTCTCCCTTACAAAGGGATATGTGGATATGTCACTTTAGGACTCACTAAGTACAATAGATCCTGTCTGTGTATAGGACAGCTTGATTTGTTGCTGGGTATTAGACCTTTTTTGGTTCTCTCTGACTTCAGTTCCTTCACTGGAGCCACATACATGCTGCTTCTCTGCCTTGCTGGGGATATTGTAGACTTGACTTCTATCTAAACAAGAGCTCAGCAGAATCAGGAAACCTTGACCTGATAGGTGATTTCCTGGAAATTGTGCTCAATAACAAAATATCCTGCCAGTTTATGTCATGGACAGAAAGAGGAGCAGAACTTTTTCTAGGGAGCAGAGCCATGTACCTGACCAGTGAATGCCATGGTGCAGGGAGAAAGAAAGAAATGATTTTGGAAACAGAAGATTCTGAAGACAGTATATTTATGCTTGCTTACCCATTCTAAATCCCCTAGCTGTTTCCTGATGGCCAGTGTAATTTAGGTTAACATCAGGAGTGTGCTAACTCATGGCTGGTTTGCTGTCTGCAAGGTTGTTCAGTGCAGCTGATACTGCACTAGGATCATCCAGTGAGGACATTTAGTTTCCAGACATATCCTGTATTCCATGGGCAAGAAAAAACTATGCCATATATGTTGATTTAGTGGCTCAGTGCCAGTTAAGGATTTTCTCCATGCAGAAGGATTGCCTGGGGGCCTGCTGGTTTTCTGTCTAAAAGATGAGGGTGTGTCCTGCTATCTTTTGGGTGAGAATGCTGCTGGAGACTGTGGGTTAGCTGAGGGAAGAACACTATGAGTGAAAGACAAGAAGAAAGGCCATGCGTGAGAAACTCATAAAATTAAATAAACAAAAACAAACAAACAAACAAAAAAAAGAGGTTAGAAAGATAAGGAAGATAAAATAGGGAAGGAATGTGATGGATGGGACTAGAGGGACCAAGGAAGCCATTATTAAGCAGCACTGAGAAAACAACTAGAAATGCTGCAATGGGGAGAAAACAAAAATTGACCCCAAAAATACATTTTAAGACTGTGATGGCAAACTCAAAAGAAAACAGAAAAACAAGCATCAGGCTTCCACTTAAACCCCAGAAATTCCTGGCTCTCACTAGGTAGCCCAGATCAAGTATCTCTTGAAAGTACTTTTGCACTATTGACCATTTTGTAAATGGTCCTTTATATCCAGGAGAGTAGAGGCAGCTTTAGCCCTATCAATGCACTATAAATTTGCACCTTTACCTCCTTTCTAGCTGGCAAGTGCCATTTACTCTGTTTTTCTGTATACCCATTATTGGAATTTTCCAGTAATTTTGCACAATTTATACAAATATATACAATAGAAGTCTAGATGAAACCAAGTGAGGGAGAAATTGGAAGGAATACACAGTGTGCTTTTATACTTTAAACTCCCATTCCCCTAATCAAGATTTATGAGTGCTCAAGAAGGATGGGCCCACAGTAAACGCCTTTAACATTATCTTATATTTTCCTAAAATTCTACTCAAAGAATACATAAAACATAAGAGGCTACGTGTATGAGAACTGGCTGGAAAATGGAAAAACAATTTATAGAAAACTTTAAAATATTTGACATAGTTTCTGTTTGATAAAGCTGAAAAAAAAAAAAAGTTTGCAAAACACATTCACTATTTTAGAAATCTTTTTTTTTTTTTTTTTTTTTTTTTTCTTTCCTTGCCTTTCTTATTTTTCCCTCTTGGTACTGAATCAGTTTAAATCTATAATATCTACATGTGCTTTTTTCCAACCTCCCAATTTTTCACTCTCTCTTCTCTGTTTTATCTAAATTGGGAAAGTTACAATTGAGAAAAATAAATAAATAAATAAAAATTAGTCTTTTTTATCCTAAGCCCAAGAAATGAAAAAGTTTTCAGTTCCAGAATACAAATATACATGAAACTAAAAACTTTATTTGGCTAAGGAGTATTTCCCAACAGCCTTGACATGTCAGACTCTCAGATGTATCATTGTGGTCTGAAAACACCTTGTAGTACTATGTTCAGTACTTGTCCTGATTGATTCCAAAGAGAGATTTCTAAAGAAGAATAGTGTAAAATATTAAGTAAGGACATCAGGATTTGGTGTGCTTGCATTAAAGTCCCCAGTGTTGGAAAGGTTTATACACTTGCTTTAAATGTGTGCAGTGTAAGTAGGTCCTTTGAAGTCGGTAGAACAAATCTGTAGTTGATATCAATTGCTATTTTTCCACTGATTCCAGGGAAGTGATAACATTTATGGTAGCTGAAGACCTATTCCAAAGGGACTAAACGCTGTTGTAAAGTTGCATGCTTAGAAGCTTTTTCCGAACTTACACCAAGGCTATTTCCTCTTTGTTCCCAGAACGTTCAAGCAGCCTTTTATAGTATTTCATTTCACTGCAGTGATGACAGCAGTTTCATTTCAATGATGGAAGAGAATCCTATACTTCTGTGAAGCATAGAAAGTTATAAACAAAAGGCAAGTGATAAATCAGACCCACATACTATGTTTTGCTTTTATATACATATATATATATAAACACATATATACTTTATATATATATGGTTTGCTGCTTGTACTGGTATGGAATTCTTTCAAGTATGCCTTTGCTCTGTGAAGAGATTGTATTCCCTTGTGCCATTCTTCACTCTACAGAATTGTACATGGATTCTATTAAAATGTGGCTGTTGGGTTGGTGTTTTTTGTTTTGTTTTGTTTGTTTGTTTGTTTGTTTGTTTTCCCTCTTGTTGAAATATGAAATCAAGTAGGATTTTTGTTCCATGTTGTCACGTCTGACAAAGGGCTTACAGAACTATATAAACTGTCAATTTTTGCCGGTGCAGCCCCTTTTCTTACAAGTGTTAATCTGATTTTAGAGTATGCTGATCAGAAACTGCTCTGTGATAATTCCCTGTGTGTTCTCTTGCAACTCCTTGTATGCTTATGCAATTCTAAATGGAGTTTCACTGTGTTTTGTAGCACAATGCAAAACTGTCAATGTTCTTCATGGCTTATTTTCTAACTTTCTCTACTAATTGTCCTCTGGGCATTCAGGGCCTATGGTAACATCAAGATTAATATTTAGGTTGATTTATATTTAACATCATGGTTGATTGATATGGTAACATCAAGATTAATATTTAAGTTGGATATTTAGGTTGATACGAGCAAACCCAGAAATACTTTGGGGGTGAAACCAAAAGTTATGAAGCTATTTTCCAGATGAGCCCTTCCAGAAAATGTGACAAAGGTAAAAGTTGGTAAAAAAGGTAAAAAAGTGAGGGCTGCTGAGTTTTTTTGGGGAAAAAAAAAAAAAAAAAAAAAGGCATCTGCATTAATAAAGATACAAAAATTTGAACTTAGATTCTTCCACACTGGAAATCCTGACAGATGAACTTGGGGGCAACAAACTTCAGCTGTGAACAAGACAGTTGGAAAAGGATCATCAGACACAGCCAAATCATTTTGACATGGCAGTTCTTCCATAAGCAGAACACAAATGTAAGGCTTAGGTTGTCTTTTACTGCTGACTCAGGGAGTATAAGTATTTTCACACTTTTCTGGAAAAAAACAATATGATTTTGGGTAATTAGAAACAGTAGCCTTACTTGTAGACTCAGCAATATATAAACTCTGTAGCTACCTTTTTATCCAAAGCATGGTTCCCAGACCCCAGAAGACATGGCCCAAGGCCAAAATCCCAAACCCACCCTTACTCAGGGGAGAAATTATGGTCTCTTGTTGAAGGAAGAATGTCTGCCTCTAGCTTCTGAGGTAGCAGCAGCTCTGAGTGTACTTAATCCTTTGGGGGAACCCTCTCTTGAATTGCTTTTCTGGAAATTGCTCCCATCAGCTTCAAATACTAAGTCAAGTCACATTCAGTTACCTTCAGCCAGAAACTGGTTTGTTGTATGAAAACAGGGATGGTAAAAGGAGGTAAATTACAGATCCTTAGTTTTTAGGGGAAGGAGGATGAATTATTCCCTTCCCTTGTGAAAATGTAAAGAATGAAAATGTATATTCTCTGGGGGTGTTAATCCTCAAGAAACACGTCACTGCGGGAACTTCTGCATGTACTTACTCTGTGGAGAAAATCTGTCCCTAGCAAAGTATGTACTTCACTCACCAGTAACCTATTGTTACTGCCGATTTTGCAGGTAAATTGTCAACCATTTGCTGAGTCGTTTTGTGCAATCTCTAAATCATTGCAGGCCATCTATTTGAAAAGCGTTAGTGGAGGAAGCATAATGTGCTTTCATGGTAATGTAAAATGCATTAGAAATGAATTGCATGATGCTTACCTCTCAAATTACAGAAAAGACAATGACGGCCATATGTGCAAATGCAAATTATATATAAAAATATCACAGATGAATCCCTGAGCTGTAACACTTGTTGTTCATTTCTATAAATATTAACATATCAGGATTTATTTTGACATACCACAAGGATAAGTGCTAGAACTGACAATAATAATGTATAATTTATGTCCTTCATATTACCTTAACATCACTGTGCTTACATTATTGCATAAATTAATTTAATGTTTCTGACATGCAGCAGATGATTCAAGCATTTGTTCTTTTGTCTTCTACTGTTTTTTGTTGCTGTTTTCCAAATTATAGAATATTATTATACTCTAATGTTTATTTTATGGTACATACAATTCATAAAGTCACTTTAAAGTTCTGAAAGCTTTTATTTAGCACTCAAATAAACATGTGTTGTTATATGATGTGGAAGGAGCATTAAAGCTTTTGTACATTAGATAACTTTATGCTTGTGATGCAAATTGACAATAGCTGAGAAATGCAAAGCTCAGGGTAAGTTGAATCTGCAGCCTGTACTCTTAGGGTATTTAGGAAATGTATGGCTGGTACTAGAGGGAAGGGAGAATCTCTCCCAGATACATATAAAAAGCTCTCAGCTTTATCACAAAATCTGTTGGAAGCTGTCTGTTGGAGCCCCAGTCCAACATTTTTGTTGGACAAAATTACCTGGTCCATTATGAGAAGCAGTGTATCATTGCATGGATTTCATATGGCCACCAAATGCCGTGTTAGTTATTTGTCTTCCAATCATGCTGGGGTTTTGTTTTGCACTTGAGACACTAATTCAATTTTTTATTTCATACAGAAATCCCCCCCTCCTCCCCCCCCAAAAAAAAGCAGAATAACCTCTCTGGGTGTACAGTATCTCTTCTTTAAGTTAGGAATGAATTTCTAAGCACTGGCAATTATATCTCTTAATTTTCTTGCACTGAATAGAATTAAAAAAAAACAAACAAACAAACAAAAAAAACAACACACAAACAAAACAACAAACAAACAAAAAAAAGCAAAAACAAAAACAAACAAACAAACAAAAAAACCACTAGACTGAATCACATTAACAATTTAAAAACCACACACACCTGCACAGTATGGAAGTCTTGTATGTTTGCCCCAAAATCCAGGCCAGTTTATAAGCCTCTCATGTGTTTAGAAAATTAGTGAGAGTCCTCTATAAGAAATAAAAATGATTCAATACCAATGCTAAATATTTAATCATTAGAAGTATCACAGGCTTGCTTGTATTTGTTTACTGCTTCTGTTTGGATGTTAAATAACTGGAGCTAAGGTCAAGATTATGTGTCAGAAATTTGGGAGAGACAGATATGTGAATAATTGTAAACCCAAATCAAATAATATAGACACTGGAAAGATCCACTAAAGACCTAGACACTTGAAATTTCATGGCAGCAACAAATCTACAGGTCCCTGATCTTCGAGGTAGAATCTGTAACCCTAAATCTATGTTTTCTGGATGGTGATAAAGGAAAGTTAGTCACCTCAAAAAATAATCTTCAAAGTAATTGTCATCTGTGCAGGGAGCTACCAGGCAGCAGACAGTAAGGGAATACCAAAGAAGGGTGCTAGTATAAGGTCCTGGGGGTTGGTGGGAGGCCTCCATCTATTAGGATGTGTCTTTTTATGGGATATTCTGGTGTTTAATTTTACCTCCTACGACTACATACGTATTTTACCTTCAGGAGGAAAAGGATTATTTTTTTTTTCTGAATCACCTTTTATGAATTAGTTGATATAATGATATACATAATCTACTTCTGAAAGAAATCTCACTCAAGACTTATTCTTTATTAAGAAACCTGGTAGCAATTTGTTGCATTTGATTGTTTTAAGACGTTAGTAATCATGGCATTAGTTTCCTGTGCTGAAAAACTACTGACAAAGCAGTCCCTTATTTGCTCTATTATAGATTTAAAAATTATAAAAATATATTTAAAATAAATTTGCTTTATTATATAAACTTCAACTTTGCAGAGTATCTTTGCTGAGTATGGGGCTGCTTTGGAGGTGCTGGCTCTGCCACTTCTGATGGTGGCTAACACTGAACAAAGTGACCTATTAGAATTTAGTTGCCACCTAAGTACTTTGAACCCCAAACCAAGCATCCTCAAAGGATGCTGGGAATTAAAACTTCACAGGACTCTGATGTTAGAAGTTCACCTTAAATGACACAGTTTAGATGGTTCAATTTAAATCCCAAGAAAAAACACAATGCTTTCAAAAGGCAGTGTGCTTTGTGCTTATTTAAATCAACTGTGTGAAGGAGCATTACAGAATCACAGAATTTTCTAGGTTGGAAGAGACCTCAAGGTCATCGAGTCCAACCTCCAAACTAACGCTAACAGCCCTCCACTAAACCATATCCCTAAGCTCTACATCTAAAGGTCTTTTAAAGACTTCCAGGGATGGTGACTCCACCACTTCCCTGGGCAGCCTGTTCCAGTGCCTCACAACCCTTTCAGTGAAGAAGTTCTTCCTAACATCTAACCTAAAACACCCCTGGCTCAACTTAAGCCCATTCCCCCTCGTCCTGTCACCAGGCACATGGGAGAACAGGCCAACCCCCACCTCGCTACAGCCTCCCTTGAGGTACCTAAAAAGAGCGATAAGGTCACCCCTGAGCCTCCTCTTCTCCAGGCTGAACAAGCCCAGCTCCCTCAGCCGCTCCTCGTAGGACTTGTTCTCCAGGCCCCTCACCAGCTTCGTCGCCCTTCTCTGGACCCGCTCAAGCACCTCGATGTCCTTCTTGTAGCGAGGGGCCCAAAACTGAACGCAGTACTCGAGGTGCGGCCTCACCAGAGCTGAGTACAGGGGGACGATCACCTCCCTAGCCCTGTTGGTCACGCTGTTCCTGATACAAGCCAGGATACCGTTGGCCTTCTTGGCCACCTGAGCACACTGCTGGCTCATATTCAGCCGACTATCCACCATCACTCCCAGGTCCTTCTCTGCCTGGCAGCTTTCCAACCATTCCTCTCCCAGCCTGTAGCTCTGCTTGGGGTTATTGCGCCCCAGGTGCAGGACCCGGCACTTGGCCTTGTTAAACTTCATGCAGTTGACCTCAGCCCATCGGTGCAGCCTATCCAGATCCTCCTGCAGAGCTTTCCTACCCTCAAGCAGATCGACACACGCACCTAACTTGGTGTCATCTGCGAACTTACTGAGGGTGCACTCGATGCCCTCATCCAGATCATCGATGAAGATATTAAAGAGGACCGGCCCCAGCACCGAGCCCTGGGGGACGCCACTAGTGACTGGCCTCCAACTGGACTTGGCTCCATTCACCACGACTCTTCCAAGTAAATAAAAAACACTCTTGCATTTAATATTTTACCACCAAGTTGTTGTGTTCCCCCCTTCTCCCCAATGCCTGAGATACTGAAATTTTGTCTTATCTGTGTACGTTTCCCACTTTCACTTGACACTAGTCTCAGCAGTGATAGAAAATATAAAGTTCCTACTTTTTTGTTTTATTTAGATGTAAATGAATCCCTGACTTTGATTTGGTCTTTTTCCCTCACTAGCAGGAATAGTACCATGCACTTTTTTGATTATTGTTTTTGATTGTGAATTAAGGGCAAAGGAGTTACTAAAGAAAATTAAGAAACTGCTCTGCATAAACTGAATTTGAGTAATATCATCCAAATTTTACTGATGGAGAGGCAATTGTGTTCTGTAGTGTCTAACCACAGAAGCTGCCCTCTGACCAGAGCAGAATAGCTTCTTAAATGTGCAGTGGGAGCAGCCTTGTCTGGTATCTGGTGCAGCAGCAGAAATTGCCTCCCACGCAGAAAGGAGAGATCCCAGTTTGAAAGAGAACTACAGACAGGAGGCAATAATACTTGAGAAAAACAGAAAAATTGATAAGTGGATGTAGGTGGTAGTAGTTCAACACTTTAAAGAGCAACTTCAGCAGTATATCAGAAGTAGCATGCTAAAAAAAAGTCCTTCAGAATGAGCAATGAGCAGCTGGGCAAAGACCATAAAGAGGGGTGGAACTGCAGCTGATAGCAATTACTAGCAGGCGTGTCAGCTGCAAACCTGAGAAGAGACCAGATGCTCAAAAGTTTGGTGGAGAGTATGGAAAGGTAACACACCTGAAATCACTAGAGAAGGGAGGCAGAGTGGTAGCTCAACGTCTTCCTGTTTGGTTTTGTGTCTTGTGATATGCTTTTCAGTAAGCCATCAGAGTGGGGAAGAAAGGTCAGAAAAGATGTGAAGATGTTGAGAGAAGGCTTCTGCAAAAAGGAAAGAAGGTGAGATGGGGGGAGGTAGTAGCAAAAAGAACAAAGCAGAAAGAAAGGAAAGATCTGTAGTATCTTTTAGGGAGAAGCTTTGCAATGATGTGCTAACATACACACCTCCACTTCAACAAACAGAATAACCAGCTGTGGTGGTAAAAGGTGTTGTGTGAGATATGCGAAGCAATGTATTAAGAAGAGTCCTAATACTAACTTCAGGAAGAACTTCAGGAAGCAGTATTGAAGGGACTAGGTAAATTTGTAAATTTCTCTGTGTGTTTTTTTTTTTTTTTTTCTTTTCTTTTCTTTTCTCTTCTGTTAGGTGGTTATGGCTATGCTCTCAGACAACAACCCCTTGCTCTCCCCAGATTGGCAAACTGCTGTTATGTTGAGAGCAAAAGCATGCCTACGCTTGAAAGTCAGTGACGGTAGAGCTGTAAAAGTATGTAACACCACTGAAATGTCCCCAGTCTGTACACAGCTGTACTGGCAAAACTAACTCCCAAGAGAGAAATTAGCTATGTTGGCAAAAGTTCCATTTTGCCAGTAAAACCACATCTACGCTAGGGCCTTTTGCCAACACAGCTGTGTGGATTGCAAATCCCATGTCCTCATGCCCCTGACTTTCTGCTAGCAAAAGTTTAGTGTAAAACTTGCCTCAGAAAGTAAATAATAGGGAGATTCACTTGTATTTATTCAAAGCAACTCGATTTTAATATAGAAAGTAAGGCAAAATCTCCATAATGTTACAGCTTATTCAATCTCTAACTAGAGCTTTTCTTACTTTCAGTTCTTAAACATTGATTTTTATTTTGTGTTGAGCACTTTAATACCAAATTATCAAAAACGCAATCTGGTAACCTGAGCCACATTACAACTTCAATACAGCACTGCCTTATTCTGTGCTAAACCACAGCTCTTTGATAAAAACTGTGATAAAGAGCTACATTGTACAAAACACAGTACAGCCAGCTGCAAATATTCCAGGGCTATCCAGTAGTAAATAGCATAAAGTATAGAATGTGTGGAGGCTAATGCTCTCATTCATTTCTGGATGTATTTTTTTTTTTTTTTTAAAGTAGAAATCAGATAAAGAAAGCTATGTAAAATCTGCCTACCATCAGCTGAAGGCATCAAGAAAACTGAGCGATTTCATCATTTATCTGCCAAACGAGAACATGGCGCAAATATAGATGTGCTTTCAGAGCTCGTAAACTAGATTTAAGAGTGAACTAAAACTACAGATCCTTTCTGTTCCTCTGTCCTCTGAAAAATTGGGGTTGGACCCTGCTTTTTAGGGTCAAGTAATACTGATTTTAGCACTTCAAATGAGAAAGCCTCACACCGTTAGTGCCACTGAGGTATGTTAGTTAAAAATAAATCTTCAGAAAGTGTTTATGCATAAAGGATGTGAAGGTGTAGGTTATTTGCAAGAGGCCTGTGTAAGGAATGAGGATGGGGTACAGTATATGTCCCCAGCTTGTTTGTTGGTGAATCTGATGCAGGTTCCCTTTCCAAATGGGAATAGAAAATAAGTGAAGTAGCTTTCAAACTATATAGACATGAACAAGTGCAACCAGAACAGAATATTTGTGATCTTTGAGCTCTAGTGTTCCTGAGCTACATGAATACTAACAGGCAAATGAAAAGTAAAAGCCAGTAGTTCCAGGAGCATGGGAACAATGGCAGACTGCTTTTTGTGGAATTACATATGAAGCTTGATAGTGAAATTGGGTGCTTTTCCATAGCTTGGAAGGCTCTCCTGCCTTTACCCTGAAGCAGGCAATTCTTTTGCTCTTTCCAGTGTAAACTTTTCTGGGGCCCACTGAGTGCACAAGCCTTGCAAAATGTAAAAGCTTGCAGCTTTTCCTGCCATTGACAGCCTGTTTTCAGTCAATACTAGTTGGTACTAGTTCCACTTGGAAGTGTGGCTGATATGAGAAGCTTTGGAGAAAAACAGATAAATGTGATTAAATCAGCCTTTTCTAATGAGGAAATCTGTTTGCATATCTATAAAGGAAGAGAGTTTTTGGTGATTCTTTCTTAAAAGAGATCGCTTAGTAGGTAGAATACCTTTTTCCAAAATACTTCTCGTGTCTAATGAGACAGTTATAGGAAAACTGTCTCTTGCCAGGCATATTGTGAAGTAGTGCCAGAGGCTTGCTGGCTTTGAGGCACGTTAGGAGTTATTCATAACTCAGTGTGGGTACCTACTGGTTCTGGAATGTGCAAAACGATTTTTTGAAACCCACACAATCTTCAGAAAGCAGTCATATTTGATGTAGGCTTTTCATGCGATAGAGGCCATGCATAAGAAATCGTAGCATACATAAATAGTGCTAAGGCTTGAAATTCCAGTTATTTCCCAAGGAAACAGTGCCTAGTTTATTTTTTATTATTATTTTTAATAAATATATATATTTATTTTGGTCATGCTGCAGTCATGAGATGAGAGTGGGACGTATGATGTTCATTGTATTTTTGACATGGTGAAAACTACACTTATTGCTGTAGCTCTGAGTGAATATCTGTGATATTTAATTATGGCAGTAGCACCAAAGCATTAAAATGAATTTCTGCACAGTCACAACTTGTCAGGAAGAAAGATTAAACTTGGATAGGTTTAAGTAGTTTCTGTTTTCTTTTCCTGAAGTCGTTAACACAAACTAGGCCTGAATCTGGCTCTGTTGAAAAACAGCATCTCTACTGAAGATCCATGAAAGATATTAGTGCTAATGCAAGGAATTTTGACGATCTGTTTTTAGTTAACAATGAGTAGCTTTAGGTGTAGATGGTAAAACTAGAATTTGATCTTTTAAAAACAAATGAACAAACAAACAAAAAATCACCACACCTTCATTGTCATATGTTAAATTTTTTTGAGACCTAAGAAACCTAAAGAAAAATTCAAAATAATAGGGTGAATGGGATCACTAAAATCTATGCAGGGTATTCAGAAACACTGCCAGAGACTTGATGTGACTCTGGGTGATAACCTATCCATCAGAATACATGGATTTGACACGCTACCCAGCATAGGCTATATCATCATGGTACCTGTCTAAGATCAGGAAATAATTTCCCATGTTTACTGATGATGGATCAGTATCAATTACTGGAAAAGGATGGGTGAAGGTCTCTGAAGTGAATAGGCATGGTATGAAAAGCTGACAAAGCATGTTGTCAAATGTGCTAGCATTACTGCCATAGAGCCTTGGGCTACTTGTCAGAGAAATATGTATTTCTAACCAAAGTCTGTGTGCTTTTCTACAAATAATAATAAAAATCATCTTGAAATGAATTTTGTTCTGAAAAAGTTAAATTTTTGAATCTCTCCTGAAACTGTAGGTACCTTTTGTTTGATTTCTAATGTCCTGGAGATGGTTGCAACATGATACTTTTCATAAGCTTCAGGCCAGCACATCTCTAAATATATTTCTTTCCATGGTGATAAAATAACATTTTCATGAAAGCCCGAGTTTGTAGGGGACCTTCTTAGTCATAAAATGCTTCCGGCCCCCTGATAACATTAAATAAATAAAGAATTTGCCTGCTCTTCTCACTACAGAGATGCATCCCATATGTTTGTTGTGCTTATTGTCAGTAAAAGGAGAGGTCAAACAGTTATTCCTTCCTGTACTGTTTTGTGTCACTGCACAGGAGATATTCCAGAGAAGTTCGGGGTCTCACATTCCAGCAGCGAGGAACTTGCCCGCTCCGTGACAGAAAAAGAGTTGCTTCTTTGCTTTTTCTTTTGCTCGGGGAAGGTCCTTTTAACTACCTCTAAGTTAGGAAGTAAATAAATGGTGTTTTGACAGTGTTTTCACATTACGCAGAAAATGTGAAGTTTACAGGGGATCAGTGGGATAAATAACTTCCTTTCTGCAAGTGGTTCAGTGTGTGGCTCTGGACATGATGGAGCAATTTGAGTTGGCGTCAATTAAAGGTCAAACAGATGGTTATCCCTTTGCTTGCCTTGGGGCAGATGTGCTCGTTTGTGTTGTCTTTTTTTTAAATTGCAGTTACCCAGTACACAACAATGGGTGATGTACAGCAAGGTTCTGATGCCTTCCCCGTATTTTTTCTACCTGAGAAAGTATGTTCTTGGGCTCTAGAAACTCCCTGGTTTGCTCTAGTACAGAGTCTCTCTCTTGGTGAGAAGACAAGATATGAGAAGAGGAATTACTGAATGGCAAAATAGTCATGAGCTGCATTTACTGAATGCTTTTTTGGGGCTTCAAACTAGATGACCCAACCCTGAGGACTGTCCTGAATTCAGTGGAAGCAAAGTTTGGGGATTGATGGTTAGGTGACTGTTTTTTCTTCTGCTCTTTCCTTTCTTTGGCTATCCTACTTGTAAAAGTCCTAGTTTTAAAACAAACAATCCACAACTCCTGCTGAGCAGGGAAGGTTGGGCATCCCCATTACATGGTTAGAGAAGAAAACTGGGGTGTGTTTTTGGCTACCTGTCCAGTAAATCTGTGGTGATTCAAAGCAGGAGTGATGTACTCTGTCTCCTCCTTGGTATGCAGGAACAAAGGGTTTGCTGTTTGCCTTCGTAAATGTGGGACACCCACTGTTGTGATTATTCAGAGCTCTGGTATAGAGAGGAGCAGACTGCAACCTGTAGGGGTGTTTGTCACTGTGTGTGATCCATGTGTGTGATTAAAGGTGGCTATCAGGTTAAAAGTGCTCCAGAAAATAGTAGGAATGATAAGCTCCTCGAGAGACGATTTGGTGATGTGGGAATCACCCTTAAGAGGAAGATGAAGTGCAGAAATTGAGGTGGATCCCTAGTCAGATAGTGCATGGTAAAGAGAAGGGTGGGCAGTACAGAGAGTGAGGAGAAGAGTAGTACATGGGAAGTGAGAAAGGTGAAGAGTGGGGAGGAAAAAAACTAAAACAAACAAAAAAACAACAACAAAGAAAAGCAACTTGCTTGTTTGTAATGGACTTTGAAATGCAGAGGGGAAGAAAAATGAAGCTTCAAAATGCAAATTTGTTGTTTTATAAATCATGTGGAGCTGCCAGAGGAACCCCTTTCGCCTAAGTAACCAAGATAATTTTATTTTTTATTCTTTGAACTGCAGTTCATCCACTATCTTAGCTGATGTGAGTTACAAGCCTTTACAAAATGGGCAGGTATTGCAAGCAAAGTTGACCTGTACAGTAAGAGCATTTTTCAACAGGGTGTGTGGAAATGTCTTTCAGGCTGAGAAAGCTGGGGTTGTTCAGGCTGGAGAAGAGAAGGCTCTGGGGAGACCTTATAACAACCTTCCAATACCTAAAGAAGGCCTAAAGGAAAACTGGGGAGGGATTCTTTATCTGGGAATATAGTGATAGGACAAGGAGTAATGGCTTTCAACTAAACAAGGGGAGGTTTAGGTTAGACATCCGTGACATCAGACATGGATTAGGAAGGAATTCTTCACTCAGAGGCTGGTGAGGCCCTGGAACAGACTGCCCAGAGAAGTTGTGGATGCCCCATCCTTGGAAGTGCTCAAGGCCAGGCTGGATGGGGCCTTTCGGCATTCTGGTCTGGTGGGAGGTGTCCCTGCCCATGGCAGGGGGTTGGGACTGGGTGGGCTGTAAGGTCCCTTCCAACCCAAACCATTCTGTGATTCTATGAAATGATTTGGCTCCACGAGATTAGTCTCCTTAAAGTAAAGTTTCATGTTAAAAAGAGAGGGAGAGGGAGGCCTGGGAGCAATTGCACAATTTTAAGTAGTAAGGGTGGAAATTTGATAAAGCCTCAAACCACACAGGAGGTTTAATTATTCCTCATTCACAAGATGGATTATGCATTGACTTATGAAATTCAACTTTTTCTGATGTTCTAAAATCGTGTTTACTTTCTAGTACATCTTTGACTTCCTACCATTCACCTTTCTGCATTATAAGCAAGCAATACAATGGAGAGATGGTAGCACCCTGGTACATATGTTTCTTTGAAGCCTTCCCCCTGCATGGATGTCCTTGTTTCCTTGCAATGATTTTTCAGTGTGTACTTTTACTTGAGAGAGAAGAATGTGTAATCAGTCACTGCTAATTTTAATTGAGGGTATTTCTCAAGATGAAGGATGCTGTGGGACTGACACTTCTGGCAGAAATTTGTTCACAAACCTGAGCGTTAGGCCAGTATTTCTACTCGGCTGTGAGAACTGCTGGCACGCAGTAAACAGAGTAAATGGATAGTGTGTCTAGTCCAGTGTGTTTTCTCTGACAATTGCCAGAAGCAGAGCTATTTTGGAGAAAGTCCTGCTTCTGCAACTCTGTTGTGGTAGGAAATGTCCTGCAGAACTACTCTGAAAACTAACTTTACTATAAACAGAAGTAATAGCCCCAAAATATTTTTCTGCTTTAGAGAATGTAAGTGTTCTTATTGACACAAGTGGTCTCTGTTTTTGCTTATGTTATGTTGAGCTATTAAATAATTGTTAGTAGTAACAATTGTGTGAGTTATATTTACGCACATTCAATGGGATGCTAAAATAAATTACTTGCATAATTGTGCAAAATGGAAATGAACAATTATATATATTTTTTCTCAAGTATGTCATTGCTAACTGTAATTTACCAAGAAACAATTAAGGACAGCATGGGGGACAGGAAGGAAAGGAGGTAGGGAGGGGGACTGAACAGCAGAAGATGACTATATAGAGGAAGGGAAGGAGCAAGTTAACACTGAACACTCAAGAGCAAGTGGTATGAATTGGTCATGAATAGATTTAGGTCAAAAACTGGAAGCAGACTTAACTGTCAGAGCAGTGAGAGACTAGAGCTGCCTTCCATGAGCCCCGTGGACCAAAATTACCATTTCCAAGATGGAAGCCTAACTGTTCATGAAAGGCCTTATATAAAATGTGCAGCTATGAGGCCAGGAGCTGATAGTCCAGGTAGTTCTCAAGTTCTGTTTCTTCAGTAGGCTTGTGTGTCCAGTTATCCTGTGTATGGTTTGGAAATGATCATAAAGTAACTGTAAGATGATATTTATTTTTGCATGTTAAACCCTAACCTTATGTATTGATAGTAGACAGTTAAAAGTTGGACTATGTTGCACAAAAGCAATGTCCCTCCATCCCCCTCCCCTCCCAAATACACAAACAAACAAGAACCCCTGACAAATTCTTTTATTTCCCAAAATATACTATTAATAATAAACATCATGGTAATGACTATGAGGCTAGAGCTCATCTCACATTCAGAAGGTGGGAGTCTTTACTAAGTATTTCTCTTTTTTCCTTATCAGCAGTTATTTTATATGCAGTTGCATTATAACACTAGACAGTAAATGTAGTAGTTAAGCAGATTTAATTTATTAAAAAAAAAAAAAAAAAACAACAAAACTTTTCATGTGAGACCCAATTCTCCTCTGTACTTAAAATAGTCAGAGAGACGTGGGCAGAATTTGTGTTAAGGTTATTATAGTCCAGTTGGTGAGACATAATTTTTAGTCTTTGTTTAAATCCAGACACAAAAATAATACTTTTTTTTTTTTTTTTTTTAAATAACAGGAGAGAGTTTGCTCACAAGCCAATTGATTCATGAATCCATCTGTTCAGACCAGTATATTATGCACTGTTAGTCAGGAAACTCATGAAAAATGAAAAGTGGTGTTATCATATTAGAGAAGTTTGCTCTCTTTGGCGATACATGTATAATGCCAGCTCCAATAATCGACTAGACTTCTTCCCACTACTTTCAGAAGCCTGCAGGCTAAATGGAAGTGAATGCCGTGGGCATTATGGTCTTGATTATATGGTGTATCCATTTTCATATCCTGGATGTCTGACCATAGCCTCTGGGCATCTGTAACAGAGGAGCAGGTCTATGAACTCATGCATTTGTTACTTGTATCTACAGCTGCACATTATAATGGTTTGGAGCACTTCTGCTGTTAAGATTGCTCTAAGAACTATTTTGAGTAAGTCACCCTCAATGGCTAATTTTGTTCTGGCTATTAGGTTACACAGGTACAGCTCCTCATTAGATCCCAGCTATTTTTCCCTGAGATTGCCATGCTTTCCAAGTTCTGTTTTCATCACTTCTTTCACTCCTGTTATTCTAATAATCTGTGTCCCCATGGGCACTAGAAAGCTTACACAAGCTTGAGCCGCTTGGAACAATGTTTTAGTATTAAGTTTGTATGAAGAGTATGTGGGGTGTCATGCAGGAGGCAATAAAAGAGCAAGGGACAAGGAAGAGGCATACAATTTGTATTTCACTTTGATAGTTTTATGCAAAACGATGTCTTGATTTTTCATTCCAAACTCAATGTTTCTATTGTAGGGAGGGGAAGAAAAAAAGTAAAACTAAAAATATTTTCCCAGTTTAATGCACTAGTTCCAGTTTCTGGGTTTTTGATTTTTCAATTTACACACATTTATTTACATACATTTATCAAAGTGCAAGAGGAGACATTTTTGCTTGACTTTTCCATGGAAAATTCTTGATAGAGCTGGTAGGGGCTAACAAGACAGGTTACAAACTCAGAATAAAGAAACTAAGCAATCTTTGTAATTTTTGTCAGCTGGCTTGCTTTTCCATCGCCAAACTCCTCTATATTTCCTGTCTTCTCCTGTGTCTTATTTCTGAAACAATTCTGGTTCTTCTCAATATTATATTTCCTCCAAAGCATTGTGTAGCCTAGCTATTGACAGTTTCCCCAGCATATATGTAGCAAACTGCTCATCTGTGTCATGAGTAATCAAAGTTTTCATTGAGGAGCTTTGAGCCTGTGGGTACAAAAATATATTTAAACAATTATTTTTCCCTTTTTTTATGAAATTATGTGTGTGTATATATATATATATATATATATATAGGAGTACTTTTAAAGAGAGATTAACATTGGTAATAGTTTAAATAAATGTTTCTGTGTGGTGACATAGAATCAGTTAGGTTGGAAAAGCCCTTCAAGACCGTTGAGTCCAACTGTCAGCCTAGTCCCATCACTAAGCCATGCCCCTAAGTGCCACCTCCATGTCTCTTAAATACCTCCAGGAGTGGGGATACTCCACCACTTCCCTGGGCAGCCTGCTTTGATGCTTGACCACCCTCTCTGTAAAGAAATTTTTCCTGATGTCGAATCTAAAACTCTCCTGGTGCAACTTGAGACTGTTTCTCACATCCTTTTACCCATCACCTGAGAAAAGGCTTAGGGCTATTTGACCTGCCTGGCTTTCTTTCTCTAGTTTGCTGTGCTGTTCTGCACAGAAGCAGAATATAGTATCTGCATTTGCAGAAATAGAAGGTGTGGTTTTCTTTCCAACTGTCTGTCTGTGCAGAAGAGCAACTTTGCACACCTGTGCTTTTGCAGTGGTGGTGTTGCTTGGCACATGCATCCCCAGGTCACCTGATTCTTTTTAAAAACAGACAGCCTGAAATCTTGACTCCTGATACTTCTGCTTAGTGTCATCCACTCACCTAGCCGGTTCAAGCAGGGAACCAGACTGCTTCAAAAGATGGGGCATGCTATCTCTAGCCTTGGAGAAAAGGATTCTGTCAATGTGACTGCCTGATCTATATTCCTGGTTTTGCTACAAAGCTATGAAGATTTGGGAGATTCGTCAAAAGTAAAGAGTGAAAAGATTGAGAATAAGCTGACTGGGTAAGGGTGAGAGAGGTGAGGATGTTTTGGTGAAAGCCCTTCAAGTGTCCTGTGCAATTATCTGAAATTTTGTATGTGGTGTTTGAATGGGAGAGGTTATCCTGGACACAACAGGAAAGAGTATTTCCATTGTAGGGTTCATTGTTTCAAAAGACAGGAAAAAAATCTTTGTACTATTCCCATTTTACAGAAAGTAGTAGGAGAGAGACAAACTATGTAGCTCAACATTGCCCAGGAAGCAAATGATAAAGCAGGGGACACAGCTCGAAGCTTTCATGTCCCAGTCAGCATCCTAAACAAGGCCCAGCTTTTAAGAGGCACATGTCCTGAATACTGTTATTAGTAATGATTTGCATAATGGCTTGTAGTCCTGTTTCAATATCATAGCACGGGACTCACTCTTCTTATGTGAAAATGACCTGGACTTGTATCAGCTGTAGTAAAATACTGTTGCAGTGAAGGCTGTGAAGAGGGAGGAGGGAGGGAGTATGAGTCTAAAAATAAGAAATATGTACAGTACATAATTCTAACAATGTTATCTGAAAGACAGTAAAAATAGACTCAATTAGATATTGTCAGAGCTTTTTTCTCCATGCAGCTGCCTAACCAAATATGACAATTTTTCAACAATATAAAAGTTCTAACACAATGCATGATACATTGTACTGAATTCATTAACGCTTTGCTACCTTAAACATCATTGTAAAGAAGGAAAATAATGTAAGAGAAGCTTGTCATTTTTTTTGTTGTTGTTCCTTTTGTTTCTGTGACATGTTTAGAATTGCATGCCTGTGAGAGTTTTGTGATCTAAATTTAATGATCCTAAAAGGGATTTAGTAAGATATTGTTCTTTTCTCCTGCAGACATCCCTAGGCTGAATGCTACATGAAAAGTATGACTCAATTATACACACACACACACACACACACACAAAGTAATTTGTCTTTAAAAATAAAAAGCTTTTTCATGCAGTATTCCCACGGGTATGTAGCCTTAGTGTAGAGCTTTCTTAGCAATGGTATAATTCTCATATAGAATGAGAATTTGTATGCAGTGTGCAAAATATCTGTGCGTGTATGTACCCCCCATTTTCAGGAATGAAGATATCACAGTGATAGCTGATATATTTGGCTTTGATTTAGCATGGAGATCCATAGTTTTCTGCTCACATGCGATACTGTCAAATTTTAGGATTAATATAGGGTATAGTGGGTCACAGTGCAGATACTGAAGCTTTAAAATTCAGACCTTCAGCTGTTAATTTGTATTGTGCTGAAACGTTGCATCCAGTTTTAATCTTTGCTGTGCAGATTAGCTTTTTTGTTATGATTCTTTCCAGAGTACTATTTTCAAGATAGGCATTTGCAATTGTATTGGGGGTTATGTTAGATTTCAAAGTAGGACTAACATGTTCAGTCTTTACGGAATCACAGAACAGCTGAAGTCAGAAGGGACCTCTGGAGGTCCAACACCACTGCCTAAACAGGGCCACCCAGAGCAGGTTGCCCAGGACCATGTCCAGACAGCCTTTGAGTATCTCCAAGAATGGAGACTCCACAGCCTCTCTGGACATCTTGTGCTCAGTAAGGAACAGTAAGGAATTTTCCTGATGTTCAGCTGGACCTGCCTGTGTTCCAGTTTGTGCTGGTTGCTTCTTGTCCTGGCACTGGGCACCACTGAAGTGAGCCTGGCTCCATCTTCTTTGCACCTTCCCTCTGATAAAATTCCCTCTGAGCCTTCTCTTCTCCATACCACACAGTCCCAGCTCTCTCAGCATCTCCTCGCAGAAGAGGTGCTCCACACCCTTTGTCATATTCATGGCTCTTCTTGGACTCTTTCCAGTAGACCCATCTCTCTCTTCTTCTACAAAGCCTACAACTGGCCACATTACTACAGGTGGGACCTTGCCAGTGCTGTGTAGGGAAGAAGGATCACTTCCCTTGACCTGCTGTGTGCCTTACCGCAGCCCAGAATAGGTAGCTGCCTTTGCTGCAAGTGCACATTTCTAGCTTATGTTCAAGTTGGTGTCCACCAGGGCCTTTCTGTAAAGCTGCTTTCCAGATGTACATCATATAAAGTAAAAAACAATACAAACAAAAATACCACTGCATGTGCACACGCACAGAGAAAACATATTTAAAAAAGCCAGAAAAAAAAGCAAAAGGGCCACTGGGGAAAAAAAAACACAAAAAGAAAAATAAAAAGCACAAAGAAAAGACAAAACAAACAAACACCAACAGAAACAGGCACCGGGATTTAAAAAAAAAAAAAAAAAAAAAAAAAAAAAGAACCAGGAAACTTTAAAAAAAAATAAAAGGCACGAAGAGAGGAAAAAAAAAAGAACAGCTCCTAGAAAAGAAAAAACATAAAAGCACCCAAAAAAATAAAAGAAAAAACATAAAAGCACCCAGAAAAGAAAAAGCAAATTGGCACCAAGGAAAAAGAAAAGAAAAAAAACACTAAGAGAAGAAAAGAAAAAGTAGAAAAGCACCAAGGAGGAGAAAAAGAAACACAGAAATGCACCAACAAAAAGAAAAAGAAAAAACAAAAGCACCAAGGAATAGGAGGGAAAAAAAAAAAAAAAAAACAACATGTAAAGACACCCAGAGAAAAGGGGGAAAAAGAAAAGCACCAAGAAAAACAAAACAAAAAAACAGAAAAGCATCATGAAAAGGAAAAAAGCATGAAAAGGAAGAAAAGGAGAAAAAAAAGACAAAAAAAAGGGGGAAAAGAACCAAAATGAACAAAATGCAAAAGGGAAAAAATAATAAAAAAAAAATCAATAAAAGAAGGAAAACCAAAGAGGTAACAATAAAATAAAATAAAAAAGCAGCAAGAAAGGAAAAAAAAAAAAAAACAGTAAGAAACCAAAAATGCATCAAGACAAGAAAACAAACAAACAAACAAACAAAAAAAATCAAAACAGAAAAAGCACCAAGAAAAGAAAAAAGAATACAAAAAGGCACCAAGAAAAGGAAAACCAAAAGAAAAAGCCCCCCCAAAAAAACAAACGCCAAGAAAAGAAAAAAAAATAGAAAAAAGAAAAAAAGAAAAAAAAAAAAACAAAAAAAAGCACCAAGAAAGGAGAGAAAAGGAAAAAAAACAAAAAAAAGCAGCAAGGGAAAAAAAGAAAGAAAGAAAAAAAGCAACAAGAAAACAAACAAAAACATCAAGGGGAAAAAAAAAATAAAAGCACCAAGGGAAAGGAAAATGAAAAAACACAAAGGAGAAAAAAAAAGGCATGGAAGGAAAAACAAAAAAAGAAAAAACCAGCAAGGAAATAAAAAGAAAAAAATCAGCAGGGGAAAAAGTGAAAAAGAAAAAATCATCAAGGAATATATGCAAAGAAAAAAAAAAAGACTAAAAGCCCCAAAGGTGGAAAAAAAGAGAAAAAATAAAAAAGTGCTGGGGGGGGGGGGGGATTAAAAAAGAAAAAACAGTGCCAAGGGGAGGGGAAGAAAAGGAAAAAGAAAATACAGTGCTAAGGGGGAAAAAAAAAAAAAAAAAAGGAAAAGAAGTGCCAATGGGGTGGGGGGGGAGAAAAAGAAGAGGAAAAAAAAGTGCTGGTGGGGAAGAAGTGCCTCGGGGTGGGAGGGGAGGAAGAGAAAAAGAAAAAAGCACCAAGGGAGAAAAAATTAAAGAAGTGCCAAGGGGGGGGAAAAGAAAAAAGGCACCAAGGGGAAAAAAAGAAAAGGAATAAAAAGTGCCAAGGGGGATTTAAAAAAAAAAAAAAAAAAAAGAGAGAGGGAAAAGAAAAAAAAAAAAAAAAAAAAAAAGAGAAAAAAACATGCCAGGGGCTTTGGTTGGGAGGAAGAAAAAAGCAAAAAGCACTAAAGGAGGTGGGGGGGGGGGGGGGGGGGGCGGGAGAGGAAGAAAAAAAAGCACCAAGAAAAGACAAAAAGCAATGAATGTGGTGTTGGAGTTTTGAAGCACCCTGTGCAAAGGTGATGCTCTTGTGTTCCACTTTATTTTTGACATGAGCAGTTCACCTGTCCACGCTGGCAAGAATGGATGAAGGCAAGAAACCAAGAGCTTCACCTGGGCATCTCCCCTGAGGCCTGGAGGCAGGCTGGATGAACTGGAGATGTGTCAGGCAGCACCCAGGGAGGATACGAGGAACAGGGGTGATTCTAAAGACGTATTAAATAGAAGAATAGAAATTATGGAAATTCTGATTATTTTGAGTGCTGTAGTAAAAGTGTACATGCTGAAGTATGCCTCTAGGCATGAGGAAATGAACCCCATCCCCACCAGAGGCAGTGCTGCATGCATCTGCCTTCACAGCAGTTGAGTTTATGCTGTGTCCTGGTGAAAAGTCACAGAAAGTTGATGGGCAAACATATTTGTTGAGTGCGGAGGGACTTCTGAAAACATCAAGTTTCTTTCTGCATAAACCTGTTGAGTTCCTTCTTTTTACCGTTCCACTGTGGGCAGTGATCATTCCAGCTGAGCTGAATATACCCTTCTGTCTTCAACGGGAATTTCTGTAACAAAATCTATAATTCAATTTCAATTTAAACCCTGTGGACTTGTACACCTATGCTAATGAAACATTTCTGTTGCACCTATCCAGACTTAAAGCATACAAGACCTATAGAAGAACCTACACAAACAAAAAGTCCCAAAGGGCTTTGTGGATGTTTTGCAGCGTGGTCAGTTGAATTTTTCAACCCACATGGATTTTTCCAGTTGCATTTATGGTCTGAGAGGAACCATCAGGGAATGCGCTGGACCTCTGCATCTGGTCCTATAAGACATCAGCAGAAACCTGGGTGAGCACAGCATACCACTAAAACCTGCTTACGGAGTGTTGTAGTGACAGGACAAGGAGTGATGGCTTTCAACTAAAAGAGGGTAGGTTTAGATTAGATATGGGGAATAAATTCTTCACTCTGACGGTGGTGAGGCCCTGGAACAGCCTGCCCAGAGAAGCTGTGGATGCCCCATGAAGTGCTCAAGGGGCTTTGGGCAACTTGGTCTCATGGGAGGCATCCCTGCCTGTTGCGGGGGTTGGGACTGGGTGGGCTGTAAGGTCCCTTTCAACCCAAAGCAGTCTGTGATTCTGTGAGTCCATCTTGTCAGGTATGGCAGTCTGCTTTTGGTCGCACTTTTGGTAATTCTTTGGCAATCCTGAGGCAGCCCGTTAGAAGGCTCCACGACAGCCATCTTCAGAGGGTAAATCGGCAAGATAACAAAGTACATGCTGCTAAGCTCTGTGAGTTACGTGCCGCCACTTCTGCTTTGGGAACGCGCAGTTTACTAATCCTTTATTTGGGGATACAAAATCTGATATGGTAGCACTTGGCCACAGGAATTCACCTTGCCAATCAGCCCTTACAGTTGCTTTATGGATTTCCCCTTACAATCCAATGGGAGCAAGGGTGGGGAGCCACGGTCTGGCCTGCATCCTGCTAAGGTTAGCTGTGGCTCTCTTCTGCTTTCCATAGCCCTACTAGGGACTTCTGAACAGTTGAAGGATTTCTGTTCCAGGGAGGTTTGGTTTTGAGTGGGGAATCAGTCCCTCATCTTAGTTACAAAAGTGTCCATTTGTTAGAGCTCTCAGAGATCCTTTGAGATGAAAGACGCTAATAGATGTAAGATAATGGGTACATGCAAGATTGTCGTCATTAATAAATATTGAAGGAAAAAAAAAAAAAGAAAAAAGCCCTCTGTGAACGATGTAAAATAACACCAATGAGTATTTAATCTGCTTTTTTAATTGAATTTTCAGCTTAAAAAGGGGAACTTTTCTTCTTGTTTGAAAAATTGAAATAGAAAAATGAATATTGAAATGTATTGGCTTGGGATTTTCAATGCAGTTTAAATAACTAATTAAGAAAAAGTTGCAGGGAGGAAAAACATTAAAATATGCAATAATTTATTTTTAATAAGTGTAAAACAGATTATTTTAATTACCACATTTTTAAAAATACAGGGTAAATAAAATGCCTTAAATTGTCATTCATAGAGATTTAGAATTGAAGTGTAGAGATTAAAGCTTTTTATCAGTAGATGTAGACAAAAGACTTAATGAATAACAAACACAGAAATTAGCTGAAACGATGCGCTACATATTTTATCCCCGCATTCCCGTGCTCATTGGCTTTTTTCACTACTTTGGTGTTGCTTGTTAAAATAAGCTGTTGGGCAGGTGAGGTTTCATGGTATCTTCTATATCAGCATTTCCTTTTCATAAAGCTTTACAGCTGATTTTAAATATGCCTCCTAGCCTTTAGAATAACAGCCACCTGGTTGGCCTCTTGTGCACCCCACTGGCTTAAAGGTAGATGCTGGTTCGTATAACTTTTGCACTTGATTTCTAGTCACCCAGGTTTCCAGTGAAATCTTTGTAAGCAACGTTGCCAAAATCACCTAACACCAGCCAGACTTTGGCAAAGGCTGTGCATCCTGGCTGGAGTTAATACTTTATATTACTGCATAAATTTTGGATCCAAGTGCTTCCAATTTATCCTGCAACTTTTCCAGAAGGGTTTTGAGGAGCCATCCCGCTGTCTGTCAGTGTATGAACTCAATTATCTGAAACAGTGTCTCTTGGAGAGTTTGGTGTTGCAGCGAACATTTCTCCCATTTGGTGTAACAAACACAGTGCAGGAGTAGAGCACAACTGAGCAATACTTGCTGTTTTATGTCAAGTCAGGGCTAAGGTTTCCTTTTCTGTGTAAGCATGTGCATTTGTTGACGATCAAAAATGTCTAAATGACATGCACTCCGCGTTATTCACTTCATGTTTATCCAAAAGCAGAATCTGACCCTGAAGTGCTGTATTTGTCCTGGTTGTTACAAGGCTGTATGCTCATTGTGCATAAATGAGTAATTGTCCTTTAGAGACCTGTGCTTTAGTTCAGTCTGTTAGGACCGCTGAGCCAACAAGCACAAAAAGAGCTGTACTTTGGCTCCATCCCAAAAAGTTAGAGGTCGTGAGCCAAAAACCCCAGGAAAGCCTTTCGGCTTTCCCGTCAGCCCAGCGTGCTGGGGTTCAGAGCTGGTGATCTCACCTGGATCTGCGGTGCAAGAGGACACGGAGCTGGCAAAGTGGGGGCAGCTGTTTCCAGAGGAAGATGTTAAAAAGGGCTCCAAGTCTTCCAACCAGCAGGCAAGTTGTCCCACTACCAAGGGGGAAAAGAAGTCATCTTTCGCCTCTAGTCTTCATGAGAAATATTTGTTCTCCTCTTAGCTTGTTTTCTCTGATGCATCTGATTTTCCTGCTTCTCTGAGGGGGAAAGCTTACGCTGAGAAACCTCTCTCTGTGATCCAGAATAGCTCTGTCGGGTCTCCCTCTCTCCCTCTCCTTTTAGTACTTCAGATCATCTTCGACGTAGGGGAAAAAAGATCTGGGAGGTGACTGGCAGTTTTGCTATTTCATAAGGAAACATTAAGAAGGGGAGGATTTGGCCCAGTGGTAGCTGAAAGCATTCAGGCCCTGCCAGGATTTAATTCCTCATGAACTCTGGAATGGATACAACATACATGCTACTGTTCCTCTATAATTTCGCATCCCTTTTTCCTGGTTTTGATTTTTTTTTTTTTTTTTTTTCCCATTCGTTTCTGTTAAACCCAGCTGAATGGTGTATCCTTTATAACTAGGATCCCTGCAAGGGAGAGACTCGCACTGTTTTTACAAGCCTCTTAAGACTCCAGCTAAAAGGTACTGGAGATTTGCCTTCGCTTGCGTTGGTAATGTTGCTGTTTTTGGATCCAAGGGCCTCCAGTTCAAATCCCCCCAGTAGAGTTAGATTCCTCACAAAGTAAAAAGGCACTCCACAGATTAAAGAAGCTGACTGAATACTGCTGTGTAGACCACTAATGTGCTACAAGGGTACTCAGTTCTTTAGCAGGGATTGCGGTGTGCTTCTAGGGGACTTCTCAGGCACTGTTACTTAGAAATTACATGGTGCTACACCAGCTCTGGGACTTGTAGATTTGCATTCACTCTGCAGCTTCATTAACAATTTTAACTGGGACATATTTAGACTACTCAAGCTGTTTCTATAGGGTTGATTATTTTGTCTTGTCCTCAGAAAACAGCTTATCCTTGTGAAAACAACATATAAATTCTACTATTATATTTAGTGCTGCAAGCTTTGCTGTTAGTTTTCCTTGCCGAAGCAACAGAATTTCTGACAAATAATTCCTTCTGAGTTAAAATCTACCATCGCGTGAACATACTCAGCGTCTTCTCCATTCTCTCAGTGAATTCTGCGAACCTCTGCCATTTAGGTTATTTCCTAGAGAATAAAGTAAAGGGAGGAAGGATGTTTTAGTAAGACACAAGATACTTCAGACTTGTCATCTGATCCAGGGAAGATTCTTAAATCCCTGTGTACCTCCATCCTATTTATAAAGTGCACGCAGTGATATCTCCTCAGCTCTGGAGTGTTTTGCATGCCTTAATTTGTTGAAGGATTTTGAAACTCTCCTATGGAAGCTTTTACAGAATTGAAAGTGCTACTCTCATGACTGCAGGTGTCCTGTGCTTCTCTGGTGGAATCTGCTGCAGAATCCTACTCCTTATAAGGAGCTGTGCTCCAGAATCTGTGATTTTGTTTTCAGTGCTGAAAATATTTGTATAAATATTTCCTTTCCTAACACTCATATGTCCAGAACAATCTCCCTGAAAATAAACTGAGAGTGAAGCCTAAGGATTGCAGGTTTTGTTGTAAATGAAGCAGTTGATAATTATCCCAGGAATATCTGTAACATGCATGTATATTTGCATTCATCTTTTTTTTTTTTTTTTCCCGTACTTAGCAATAGGAATATCCAATATTACAAGCATTCTCCAGAAGTACATGGAGATAATGGAAGTATACACAGTAACAAGAAAACTTCATGTGTTATTCCATTCACTGTATTTTACATTGGAAAGTTGCAGTGTATCCAAAATTAAAGAAAACTGCCACAGAATTTTTATTTGATGATGGCATTCAAGACTTGATTTCTCCTGTGAAAGCACTATTCTTTCGACATTTCTGTGGAATACAGTCGGTGCTATGTGTTTGTACCACTTGCAATCTATAAAGCCTTACATTTTGATATGTTCAGTATATTCAGTTCCATGGAAAGCCTATAGTATGCAATCTGTCAATTAAAGAATATGCTTCACAAATTCATCCTTTTCCAAGTTTATCATTTGTGTGCTTGAACAAGAAAAAGGAGACAAGCCTAAATCCTGTGTCCTTTTTTGTGCTGTGTTCTGTGAGTAGCTAGAAATGATTATCACACTTGATAAAGAAATCAGCCCTCATAAGAAAAGTGATGAAGAGGAAGTTGTGTGCCAGTGTAAGACAGCTTAGAGTACAACAGTTATGAAAATATGTTGCAATACTAAGTTGTTTTTCAGCAGCTTTTTTTTTTTTTTTTTTTTAAAAAAAAAAAAAAAAAGAAACCAAGTTACTTCCAAGGATTCTTGAATAAGCTTCCTTACATTGGCTGTACATTTTTTTTTTTTTTTTTGTAATTCTGCTTGCTCTAATTTTAATTTGGAGTCACACACAGGCTCAGATAGGAAAAGGCTCTGATAGAAAAAGGCTCTCGTTGAATAAGCTAGCCTTGTGATCAAGTTGTGTGAACTGCCTGGCTGGAGAAGGTTTAAGAATACTTTTTATCTGGTTATGAGCTTTTAATAACAAATGTGATCATTTGATGCTATTTTGTAAATATATATATAGTATTCACTAACCAACTAAATTGCTTTGCTATGGATTTTGAATGGAGCAAAATGTTTTGCAGGAGTCACTCTTGAGCCAATATTAAACCTGATTGAGAGGAACCATCTAGTTTGTAAGGGAATACCTGTTTATTATTCTTGACAAAACGCCCACTTTTTTTTTCTTTTTTTTTTTTTTTCACTATGTTTAAGTGTTGGTGACAAATTTCTCTGTGCATCTGGAGAACTACCATCTGCATTTCTGATGGTTGCCATTGGGTGGTGCTAGGCAATCGGTATATACAATATGAGACAATGGTTTCTTTTTGTATATATCAAAAATCAAATGAGCTTTAAAATCTGATCTCAAATAATTTACAGTGCAAATAAACTAAGTGCAAAGAGTTACTGTGATGCTCTTTTTTTTTTTTTTTTTTTTTTTTTTAATATATATACTTAACATAAAGGAAGGGTCTGGTATGCATTTTTTTAATGCATCTGTATGCGTTTAGGTGTTTATGCATCCATGGATACGTGCATGTGTGTGTAAAGTTTGACCTGAAATGTGTTTTTGCCCTAAGGATACTGATGCCTTGTTTTTGATCACGTTGTACTAATGTGGCTTAATTAATTGCCCTCTTAACATCTCTGCTAATGCTCAGGCTTTTGTTACTTGTGTGTGTATTTATTACAAACCTGCTAGGTGCTAAAGCTGACTGGAGACAGATGATGGATTTCCAACTTTAGAAAAACAGTATCTACTTAATGCATGTTTAAGGAAGGCTAATTTACCAGCTGAAATCAGTTCACAATTAAGTGTCCAATGAGAGCAATGAAATATTAATATTTTAACATCATGTTTTAAATATTTCTTGTCTACCTGGTTCAAAATGTATATTATGTCAATGATATAGATGTACCAGTTTATTCTTTGAGCTAACTCAGTTTCTAAAATATTTGTTTTATAATAACCAGAAGGGGAAAGAAAAAAAAAAAAAAAAAAAAAAAGAAGATTAGGACTGTGGTTAATGAGAAGGAGATACATACAAATGTTTGTTGTATATTGCATTTGAATAGCTTAATCTTTGTGTAAAATAAAATTATGATTGTTAGGAGTTAAAATAATGAAAAAACATAATTGGTAATTGATTGCATGGGTTAGGACAGGCTAAAAATGTTTGCTTTCACATTTCTTTGTATATTCATATTTATTAATGTGGTTGGTGATTTCTGTGTAAAACCATAATGTGGAAGGGTGGGGGAAGTTTATATTCAAAACTCATTTGGTCTTGAACACCTTTAGTTAATCTATGAAGCATGTGGCCTTGCAACTTAGTAAGATAAAATTAAAAATGATTTCTTTAACTTTTATGGGTTTGTATAGCTTGTGAGTTACCTGGAGCAAAACAGTAGTTCTTCTGACAAATTTAGTTTAATATCTTTCATGACACTGTGGTTTGCTGCTGTTGTTGTTTTCCCAGATACTGGTAGCTTAAAAAAAAAAAAAAAACAAAAACAACAACAAAAAAAAAAACCATACTTTTTAGTTTATAACTAACCTAAAAATAGCTGTGAATGAGTTGAGTAATTTCAAAATCACAAGATCAATTCTGGAGGATTGGTGTAAATAACCAACGACAGCAAGCATGAATCTTTTGCAACTCAAACTTCTTACCATGTTAATTTTCCCCTTAGTGAATGGGAGAAAGACCTATTGTGTCGAAAATGATGCCCTGAGTGACATTTTGAGGCTAAAAGCCTCTAAAATATTTGTAGTAATTTATATAGTGATTACCCTGTCTAGACCTTTTACTTTTTGCTAGACTTTCATTTAAATGCTGGACTTTTTTTTCCAGATCATAAATCAGTGGCAAATGCGCAGATTTGGACTGTCCAAAGTTTTACCTTGAGAATATTTTCCTGAAGCATTCCAAAACACTGAAATCCTGGGATGGCAAGAAAAAAAAAATCAAGTAAAAGGTAAAAACAAAAATTATTTATGATGCATTTTGTCTCTAATCCTCAAACTAAGAATACTAATAGCAGCAGTGATGAGCTTAGCTGATTTTTATGGCTAATGCTTTTTGTGAAGTCGAATTTGATTGACATTTCATCTAAATTTCTATTCCTCGTAACAAATATTTCTTTTCCTCTATTTGTAAGTGCCTTTTTAAGATGCTTCCTTTAAAACAATGTAACAGTCATTTGCAGCTTTTATGGCAGCTAAATGTATGCCGTTATGCTGGCTTGGTTCTACTGACATTTTAACATTGTTAATAATCACTGGCCATTTATGTGTGCTGTGTAAAGGCATAATGTGCTTTTATATAAAACACTGTTATGAGGGCTCATTATCTTGTGAGGCAGAAGTTATAATGAAAATTAAACAATTGCAAACTTGCTTCGCCATGTGTTTTTTAAATAAATTTAACCAGGCTGATTCACAGCTTCTACCTGATTCTGGGGGGTTTTATATCAAAGCTGTTTGAGAGTTGCATGCATAAATTCCTTTGTGCAATCATGAGAGCTGTGTGTAGCACACTTTGCACTGCTCTGCTAAAACTGATCAAGAAATGCTTATTGCACAGACACGATCCTAGCAGGGCATGAAATAAGTGGAAACCTTTGAAACTAAGTCTCAGAGGTATTAGTAGCTAAATGGAGTTTACAAATAACCTTTTACTTACAGGTAGCTACAGCAGTACTGATCTGCAGTGTATAAGCTACTTTTTCTTTTTTTTTTTTTTTTACTAAACACTCAAAAACACTGGCTGTCTATAATTGCATGGTCAAAATTACGGAAGTATTTGCACTATTTCTCAAACTACGAAAATGTTGAAAATGTAAATATGGGCTATTCAGTTTCTCATTTACGGACTGCAAGGTTTTACCAAACTCTTTAGGTAATAGACATAATCTTTCACTTCTCCCGTGCTTCCATATAAAATGATTTGAACAGTAGCTCCTTTAATAATAAAGTAAATCAATGACCAGAAATGTGCATAGGCTTCTCCATGATGTCTGCATTTTTGCAGAGTTATCCTAGCTGAGGATCTGGCCATTTGAAATTCACTTTGAAAATGACTGTTGCTGAGCACCCTTTTAAAGCTGAGCTAACCATTGTGAGTTTCTGACATCCTTCCCTTCTGCTAGGATGCCAGATTTGTCCTTGTAGCAGTGTATTCCACTACTCCTGTATCGTTATTTTTTTTTAACACAGCACTTACATGCAGATTGTTCCAGTACTGCAATCGTTAGGGAAGCCAAATCTCCTTTTTTGTGCATGTTTAATGTTGAAAGCTACCAAGGCATGAAACAATAATTCAGAGATGCTCAGTTTCAAATTACCTTTCTTCATTAAAAAATAAAATAAAATAACCAGGAGGTCTAGCACATTATGTCACTAAGTCACACAGTAAGAGGGACCATCAAAGAATGGTGGGAATTATCACAGCAGCTTGCTCCTTGTTAGAAGCATTTACCTCATGACCCTTTCATTTGCCTACTGCCACTTTAGTTTAAGAGTGACAACACTGTATAGCACTCTGCACTTTTTTTTTTTCTCCCTATCCCTTAGCACCAGATGCCTTTGTAAAGCAGGCTGGTGAAGCAGTGAACAAAACCTTGTGGGATAAGTCTGACACTGGAAGTTAATGATTATCAGTCGAAACAAAACACTTGTTTACATGTTGTAGTCATTAGAGGTTCCAGTCAGTCATACCTCGGCTGGGATTCCTGCCAAATGTTTTGAGGGTTCTTTCACAAGCTGTGCAGTTTTGTAAATACAAAAGCACTCTTATTAAGCCTTTTTAGTATTAGACTGTGCAATTAAGATTACGGGTAATTAGATTCCTTTATTTAGAGTAGAATGGTCCAAGATACACACACAACTTTCTTAGCCACGGGATACCATCAGATCTCTATTTGGGTGTTCCATTACAGATCAATGACTAAGAGAAACTCTTTTGTATTGTGCACATTTTTTCTTTATTAAAAATTGCAGTCAAAACTTGGGGCGGTATGGATTTTTCCTCACCTTACTGTCAGCACCTCTGTTGCAGCCATAAAACTTTCCTTTTTGATTAGCATGTCTCAATTTGCTGGAAACATTTTGCTTACATCTCTTTTAGTATTGCCGCTTTTCATTTCAGCCTTATTACAACTAGGATTAAGGAGGTGATTTGACTATGAAGGAATTTAGGAAAATTTCCAGTCAGCTAAGGATGATTTTAAGTTAACTGCAGGATAACAGAGTTGTAGAAATGAATGTTTCTTTTAACACCTGTGTATTAGCCCATACCTGAATAAATAAATGATTCCTTTGGTATTTCAAGTTGGTATAAAGCAGCTCAAGTCCCACCATTTTCTTGTAAACACTTTAATCGTGTGAAGATGCATCTAATACAAATAATCTCGTGAGCTGGTGAACCTGTTTCACGTACTCTTCTGCTTTGACAGAATTCTCTGCATTGAGCATGATGGTAAATTATTTAAGGTTTGGGAGGCCATTTTTTGTAACTGTGAATTGTAAGACAACTGAATCATCCATACATATTTTATCTCTATTTTTTTCTTTGCCAAAGAAGATATCAGTTTTAGTTGCTCCAATGCAGGACTGCTCGCTTTGACATTTCCCAGTTGTCTGTAGTGCTAGGCAATAATTAAATATCAGGTGCATAAGCTGCTCTTTAATTTGACATGTGTGCTCCAGGCAATAAACACATGCAGTGCAACGTGGGAGTGTAATTGCTAAGGAATAAAATCTTGTACCAAGTGAGATCATTGTATCAGGTACTGTGTGACAGCTCATTTGATCATTATGCCCAGGCTAAAGAGGTTGCCTAATTAGTTTCTATTAAAACTCACCCTTTAATCAGGAATTATTCTTGCATAAAGAATGTCACTTGGTCCAGATGAATGAACAATGGTTCCCCCTTGAGATTCAACTATCTGTTACACTTGGGATGCCATATGTCTTTTCAAACAATTCAGCTACAACAGTACTCCGTGAATCCAGATCTCATAGCACTAAGCAGTATTTGCATTTTCTTGATACCAGCCAGCATTTCACACTAAAATCACAATAGTATTCTGTATATACTTCATCAAGCCAGAGAAACCATGTTCAAGCAGCAGGAACTGTGTTGTAAACATACAAATGACTAATGGGCCTCTCTTAACTAATGTGTCTTAGCTGTTGTATATATTTCATAAGTGACACACAGAGCATATATGCTATTACCTGGAGCTAGACTTTGGTCTCTCACCTAGAAACGTCAAGGTTCATCTAAATTTAATATTTTGAAGGGAAATAACTTTCTAGCTTCTTTTTCTCGTGACAATAGCTTTATCAGATGAAGCTGGTGACAGAAATAGCTGTGTTTTTATTTATTTTTTTATTTATTTTTCAAAGGAATGTTGCAACTTCTGCAGCTTCCCAAAGCTTACTGAAGGCATGTATGGCTGGACAGGTTACTGGGTTCATGCACATCACACGTGGAGCTCAGTTGTTGAATATGTTTCATCCTGAGCCATGGCTACATTTCTGCCAGCTCCCAGTTGTCCAGATGAGCTGGCTCATCAGCCATATAGAAGCTGCAGTGGCTCACCTAAGCTGATCAGAAGTGCTCTCAAGGACAGGCTTCTCCCTGAAGCAGTACAGACTACTGCAGTCAACACCAGGTGGAGATGAAGGGACTTTAAAGTGGAAGTCCAGGTCTTGTGGTCAGTGTTCTCAGTCAAGTCCCTTAGTCTGCTTATACAGGTGTGAACCGGTTTTGCAAATTTTGCAAAATGCCATGGGCTGGACTGTCTGTTTGCAATCCAACCTTTAGGAAGTGCTGTACGTCCCCTAGCTTTCTCTAGATGCATCCTGATAGCAAGCTGTGAGCCAAGTTTCCCTTTTGTTGTGGAGGGATGATCCTACAGCATGCCAATGTCTGCACTGATTGTATCTTCCAGCGTGGTGTGCATCTCCCTTTTACCTAAATGGCTTATAGACTACTGATAAAGTAGCATCTCTAAAATAAAATAAAATAAATCGACATTTTTTTTTTTTACAGCTCAGACTATTGCAGATACCTGTTGTGTTTGGAGGAATGAAAAATAGTTTTGCAAGCTTTGCATACCTGCAGGCAATACCTGCTACAGAAACAACCACAGTCTTAGGTTGCGTGAAAGGTTACTGCAAACATTAGCCACATGGCATGGGACAAGTATCATATAGGAAGCCTGCTCCAAGATCATTCTTGGTAAATGTGAATACTTTAACCTTCATACTTAAGCTATATGGTCTTTTACACTGTAACACCATTGAAGGCAATGGGAGGACATGCACGCTATGCAACCTAAGTATGCACTAAGTGTCCACATTCTCTATACCCAACAGACAACATGTCATAGCCAATATAAATGAAATGCACTGGAAAAGTGGTTAAGGCATGATTAACATGTAGAATCTGAGAAGAGAAACAGTAATTTACTCATTCTCATACCTAGAGCTATTTATGAAAATATGTATTCCATGTTTTCCGACAGCAGACCACCTTTACCTAATACTTTCTTTCTGGCTGTGGTCTATCTCTCATCAGTCAGAAAATGGAGAATAAGGAATAAATGTTTTAGTAAGTGCAGAAATCATGAATTTGGGTTTCCTCTGGTTATTCCATACTGTTTTGGCATTCTCCTGTGCTCCCATCACATACTTCCAGTAAAAATATCTCTAGTTCTCTATGACACTCCTCGTTTCTTTCCATGTCCCCTACTTGAATTTGCCCAGGCTTCTGGCAGAAATGTTATGGCTGATAGTCAGTGGTACAGACATCCTGATTGGTGTCAGTTGCTGTCTCCTTGACTATCAGTCAAATTAGATTTGTTGCACCTTAGCTACTTAGCAAATGCCTAGAGGAGATTCATGGCAATAATTTATACAAATATTTTAGTGAAGCTCCTAAATGGTATCCAGACTGGTCTGGTGGTATGCAGTGATAAAGATTGACTATTGCTAGAATGGTGAATTATCAGGCTTAGTTGTTATATCATCTTTATTTTTGATGAGATTATTGATAGGTCAAAAACAAGGAGGAATGAATGTCTTGTGGCCATGAATGAAGGGCCTTATCCTATTCTGCAAGCTGTTTTCTTAGAAGTCTATACACTAAACACAGAATTGTTGTAGATGGTTGATCTCAGAGAAATCCTTTGTCCATGAAGACTAACAGAGCTCTTAAGTGGAAGAAAAAAAAAGAAAAAAAGGAAATTTAGTAGTAATTAATAGGGGGAAATTATAATGCAGAACTAATAATGTTTTTGTTTTGTTTTGTTTTTAATGGTTAAAAAAATGATTTAAAAAAACTCATCTTATTTGTGTGAAAGACAACGTGCACAAGGGGAGTTTCTTCTTATGAGTCAGATTAACCTCTTTAACTAGTCAGCTTTGGTGCTAAGCATTATGTTTTATAGTTTCAGATCTAGGGATGGTGTTGCTGCATTTTCCCTGCAGTTTTTTGATCATAAGAATGAGTTCTACGGGTTATTTTTTATTTATGCTTAAAACCTAAAGAAACATACAAACAAACAAAAAAGCCACTTCATTATCACTTTAAGAAGAATTTTCGTTTGTTTTGTCTTTTTCTCAATTTCACTGAAAGTTCCCTTATTCTGACATAATAGCAGGGGAAGGAGAAGCATCTAAGTTCCCTTATATCGTGCATTCAATGTTCCATTCCTCTTTCCTCTGTTTCCTCCACAATAAAAAATTCCAAGTGTGACAAGCTCTCCTTCTATGGATGTATTACTGTGATTATGATCATGAATGTTTGTCTGGTTTTGAATCCTCTCAGCCGTCCACTTCTTTCTTTGTATTCTTTTCAAGGTAGGATAGACATAAGGTAAAAAATTATATAATGGGAGTAAATAATATTGATTTATTTTACTGAGGTTATTTTTATTTTTGAACTTTCTGAAGATAATTTTTTAATGCAATTCCATAAATCAATCTGGGTTCATTCTAGACCTGACCCAGCTTTACTGAAACGTTCATGAACTTAAAAATCTTGGCTCAAATTTTGATGAAAAGCTGCCCTAAAATGTATCAAGTTTTGATTAAAATCTAGCTGTAACCCTACCGTAATTATTAGGTATATTTAACTATCTTCAGTAGCAAACTTAAACTAAAAATGACCTAAGAAAAGTACTTCTGCTATAAACAAATATAGGGACTAAAAACAGTTTGGTGTGAGCATTCAGAGCTGTTTTTACTTTCTACGGTCCTGTTTGCCAAGGTCTGAATTTTATATTTTTTCCAGAAAATACAGTTTTCCGTTACAAATACATGTTTATCTTTGTATTATAAAGCGGGAACTATTTTTATTACCCTTGTTATTAATCCAAGTAATCTTTTGTGTTTCTGTAAGAAATTCACTAGAGTGGAATCAAAACATTGTTTGGTATAGAATTAACCTTTCCCATATGCAAAAGGCAAATGAAACTGCATTCAACGTAAATAGAGTAAGAACCATCAGCATTGCTCTGCGTAATATCCTGATACTTTACAGTCCTTTTGGACCTGAATGTATCAAACATACTTCAGAAGTCTTCATAAACTTGTATAAATGTTTTCTTTTGCAATGATTTTTCAAAGTTTCCAGTAACAATCATTTATTGGCCTCCTGTGAATTGTACTGCATGGATTGAATATTATCAAGGAAAATCAACTGTTTTTGTTTTATTTCTCTGAAGTGCTTTCTAAAAGAATTCTATTCAAAATGTAAACTTTGGATCAGATTCTGCCCCTAGCTACAGTATCTGATAAAATGCCATTGACTTTATTACAGTCCACTTTGACTCTGGCATATTTCCATGCACTCCTGGCTGCCAGTATAACTGAGGAGGGAAAACTTGACCGAGGGTATGTTTTGCTTCAGAAAGAACCGTGTTATTTATCCTCAGTGAGGAACGTACAGTAATTCACATGATACACCAAGACTGAACTAGTCCTAGAGTCTCGTTGTTAAGGTTCCTCGTCACAAGAGCTGCCCAATAATGCTCTTCCAGGAACTGTAAATGCTTGCACATAGGGAACTGGGCTCAGCTTCAGCTCACGGCTTCTCCAGGGATATGAAGCAAAAATTGAGTTTAGACACTGTGCAGGCCAAGGGCTGGGGGGAGTTCCGCTGACGGAATGGGAAGGACTGCGGAGGGGAACAAGGGCACTACAATGCTGGACTTGCTGCTCCTCGTGAGGACAGGAAGGATGTGGGCAGCAAATGTGCATTGTGTGGTGAGGAGGACTGCTGAGTGCTGACAGTGAGTGCTGAATCCACAGGCTTGACTTGCTGGGCCTCTGGTAGAGCTCAAGGCAGTTTGGGGACAGTGGCCATCTTTGACAAGCAAACTAGGAAACAGACAAAAAGTTTTAGGCCTAGATATGGCCCTGATGATGATATAGGGGCCCTCCACCCCCTAAGAAGTCATGACATGGTCTTAAGAGCAGTAGACCTGGCAAAAATAATGAAATGCAGGTCTAGATGTATCTCTCCTTAATTTTGAGGTGTAGCCCGGAAGGCCTGGGCCTAATCTATGTGAGAATAAGGAACTGAAGACATTTTGGGAAAAGGGCATGTCATTTGCTACAGACTATCCTTCCCTGTGTCTACTCTACCATGAGACAAAAAAACACATAGTTTTGGAATAACTACTGTGGAAAACTCATTTATTTCACCTGGAACATATTCTGGAAATTATTCTGTATATTCAGGTAATGTTTTGCAGCCTTTCCCTCTAACCATGAAGCTAGCAATTTTGTCTTATAACTTCTGCAATTAATGCTGATTTCAAAACATGTAATTCTGGAAAAAAAAATAAAAATCAAACATTTTGAAATTCAAGGTAACATTGTTAGAATTGGGAGCAATGCTTGTTTTTTGAAATACACAAAATTTACAGCAGGAAGGTTCTACACATCATCTGTAAACATCAGATTAGTACAGCTAGACATATAGTGAAAAATCTCATAATTTATCAAGGCAATGAAGTATTCATCTTTGAATTCACTCTTAAATTTAGAAATTTTATATCTGCTACATCTTCATTTTTTAGATGTTGTTCTGTAACTTTTTAAAAGGCCAACTTTCATGGGAGTTTACATCTTAAGTTCAAAAAAACCAGTATGCATTTACAGCTGACTTCATTTTGAAAGCTTTTACTGTTCGTTCTTTCACATAGAACATCGAGCACATAATATTCACAGTCCTCATGATAATAGGTTTGTTGGGACAGGGAAGGCATCTTTCTTTCATGTTCCATTTGAGTTAATATGTCTGGTTAGCCACTGGAGAAATAAAGTTGGCATCTACAACCTCTTGTTTAAAAGAAGTCTAGATCCCATCCTCTGTGGTCTGTCAGGAGTGGTTATGAAAGGATCTCTTTTGAGCTTTGAAGAAAAAGGATTTTTATTCATGTCTGACATTTTCAAACCAAGTATAATTTATTACTCTCAGTTTTTGTGTTTGCTAAGGCTACTAAGCTGCTAAAACAGGACAGATGTACATGTGAAGTTGGATTGAGAAGTGAAGCAGAAGCACACAGATTTCACAAAGGGGACGTGGAAGATCTCTAATGCTTTTCCTTACAGGAAAAAAGCCACTCGTGTGTCTTAGAAACTGAAATATAAGCTTTCAATGGCAAATGACTGGAAACATATTTTTCAGTTGGCCCAAAACACTGCAATAACTAATATCTGTAGGGAATAAAGGAAGAATCAATATGTGCAAGTACTTTGGTCATTTAAGAGTCTGCCAAAGTGGTGTGATTCTCCTAAGTCACAAGAAAAAGCTGCCATAACTTTACCTGTAAAACCATATATATATATATATATGTGGATGTTATACGTGTATATATATATACATGTATGTATTCTTAAAGGAAAACAAAAATGTATACATATCACAATTTTAATGTTTACTTTGGGGGGTAAATTCTAAGAACTTGTTTGACATGCATACAGTTTTCACATTACAGCTACAGCTAGAACGTTAAACCAAGAATAATATTTGGGCTTGTGGCAGGAAGGGTTACAACCTACTCCCGTCTCAGTGAGAGTGCGGCCAGCAAGCCAAGAAAGGTGATTGCTGCCTTCTTTTCAGTGCAAGGGAGATGACATCTCAAGTGCTGTCTCCAGTTTGGGGCTTGCCAGTAGAAGGAAAATATTAGAACATCATTGTTGTCTCTGACCTTGCTTTTATGGGGATGTTTAGAACAAATGATATCCAGGGGTCTCTTATTATTGCATGATTCTACTATCTATCCATTTTTGTGTTATAATAGGACTACTTGCTAATACCAGTCTCTGCAAATAAAGAATGTTACAGTAACTTTTAAGTTTTAAAATGCAGATCTGGTCTGAAAATGTATACATTATTTTACATATTAATGCAAGACACACAGTATAAAAGGCCCCTGCTGGATTAATCTTTGCTATAGACTATTTGTTTTGAGGAGCTTGAACTATTTGTCAGCTACCCTTTTCAGTAAAATTATTTTCTTGTACCATGTTTTTTTCTGTGGTGCAATTAACTGTTTTCTAGATGCTACAGTCACTACAGCATCCTCATTACAGATGCTTGTCAGTAACTTCTGGTTCTTACCTTGATTCTGCTCATTGTCTAAATTCTCTGGTCTTGATTAGTCTTGCCCAAGTGGTCCCTAATCGCCTTCTAAAAAAGGATGTTGGGTAACTTATATTCCATTCTTTCCTATGTGAAACTGATTATCTTTTTTTTTTTTTTTCTCATTTTTTGTCATATGAGACTAAAAATCCCATTTTCTCATATGTCTGCTTACCTTGTAGCTGTGTGCTTTGCGTGTTGCTCCAGATTTTAATGCTTGTAGAAAAAAATGTATGAATGGACTTAACTGAGTCTCAGCTTCCAATTGCTCCTCAACAACCACTTACTTCTGCTTACTAATTAAGGCTTGTCTCTCACCTAATGGGTACATGTGGAGTGAGCAAGTTTTCTCGGCTATCTCAGTTAAAGCATTGAAGTACTTTCTGTTGGATTGCTATAAATACAGAAACGTTCCTGGCCTAGGCTGTTGGTTGATGGTCCAGTATCTGTTATAAACCCATTCTAATGGACATCCACCTAAGTGTCTAGAGAAAAACAAAACAAAACAGAAAGGTGTGAGAATACAGGAGGGCAGCACTTTGTATAGAAAACTAGGAATTGAAGGGAAACACTTGTTGTTGATAACATCCTTGAGTACAGCCAGTGCCTTGAGAACATGATCCTGAGAGAGAAACAGAGAGACCGCTCAAAGAAAAATGTGGCTGAGGTAGGAAGTGGACGTCATACATGTATGAGATGCTTTTATTTAGAGTTGATTAGGAGAGCTCAGAGGATGCATGACAAAACATTAAAAAATCATTGATAGTGTTACAGTGAAATATTTTTCTTCAACTGTAGTGCGTTGTTACAACTTTTACAATTATAATGATATCAATAGCTCTAGCTATTTTCCGTGTATGTGCTCTGACTTTCCCTAAAGTCATGGGAGGGGGAAGGAGGTCATGGCTGTTTGGATGCTCTTGTTCGACCATGGTTGTGCCGTGTTCCTTTGGCTCATGTTAGCAGTGGTCCCAGAAGACAGAGCCTAGGAGGGCAGGGGCCAGGCTCTTCTCCTTTATCAGGAGGTTACAGGGAGCTGTAGTGGCCTGAGGAGACACAGAAATCTGCCTGGGGCCCAGGACAAGCAGGGTTTGCTGCTGTACAGAAAGCAAGCTGGAAGTGAGGTTGTGCTGACAGGGGAAGAGCAGTTTGTAAGAACCCTTCCTTTTTCTGGCTGTGAACCTTCTTGAACTTCACCTCTTTTGCGATGAAGAGAAATGTCAGTAACACAGGCAAACCAACCCAGCTTGGAGTAGAGGCAAGGTGTCAGCATGTGTACTTGTGCCAGGTTGTTCTCAACCCACCCAGCTCATCTGAAGCAGGAATTACAGGAGATGAACTTTTTCAGACAAAAGAACAGCTGGGTGCTCAGAGGAGTGCAGGCTGCTGTCTGAAATGAGAGAGAGCAACCTGGAGCTGGGCACAAAATGCAAAGTGGCAAAAACTACCTAGAGACTAACCTGGAACATTACACTCAGTCAGATCCTGCGAGACCACATTCAGGCCAGATTTCATGCCTTGACAATCTGAAGCAGCTTGAAAATCTGGGTAGAACTGCAGAAAAAGGATTTTTGGTTTTCCTTGTTACTACCTTTACCCCTGCAATGTATTTTCTTGTGGTCACAGTATGTATACTTCCTGATAGTGGCACTTCCATCATTCTAAGGCACGCAGCAAGTCTGTGAAACTTCAACAACACTGGTATGATCATTAGATCACAACTGAGGAATAACACACAATTCTTCTGCTTCTAAATCAAAGAGTACTTTAGTGGTCTCCCATTGACTTTTTGGAGAATGTAATTTTGCAAGGAAAAATCCCTGTGACTTAGGAAAAAGGTGTCAGCCTGGTTCCAGCAAGGTATGGCAAGACCAGTTTTGAATTTTCAGAAGAAGAAGAAATTGGATTTGCTGGCCAGAGGATACGCTGTACGTGTTATACTTAAACATGTGGGACAAAAACTACTAATATAAAAAATTATATTGCCTGGATGTTAAAGGTATAATAATTTAAATCATGTCTGTATGAATTGTAACTCTATTCGTTTATCATCTCAAGCCAAGCATGTTTTAAAAGAACTTCTACAGAAGTTATTTAAATTCAAGCTGATGTACTTCAGATTCATTCAAACTGGCTGGCCAGAGACTTATATAACATATTCCAGCTACAACACAGCTGAAAATAGATTCTTTTACAAAGCTTTAATTTTAGTGGTTAGATTAAGCACTTTCTATTAGGTAATGCATGAAGAAAAGGGAGCAAATCACATAATGAGTGAACCAAAAATGAAGCAATGTATTGTAAATGGCCTAATTGTGGTGGAAGCTGTAGTAAGAAATGTGTTATGGAGGCTTTCAGAAACTCTCGTCCTTGAGAAAGACCATCATTTTTGAGGTGGCGGATATGTCTTTTCCTTATATTGGAGCTTTGAGAAGGAAGAAGGCAAGCTGTCATGTCCTCTCTCTTCTTTACATTGTCTGGATGCTAGCAATGGATGGTGACCAAGAAGAACTTTCCAAAACCTTCTCTCAGGAACACGTTTTATTTTTTTCCCCCCTGTATATTCTGTCTTCACTTTTTTACCCTCTCTCCCTCCAGAGCTCTGTTGCGTCTTTGCCTTCTGCCTGTGTTTAGAGAAGAGGAAGCAGAGAGGAGTGATAAAGAGAAAGATAATTCTCCCAAGTATCTATTCTGAATCCTGAAGGAGATCTTTGTCTTTGCAGCTGTTAGCTGCAAATTAATGTCATTAATGTCTGAGCATAGTCTGGCTTGGTGAAGTGGGCTAGCCCTGTGCACGTTGTTCTCTCCCCATTTGATAGTGAGGTGGTCAAGTAAAAATGAGGGAATGAAGGGTGAGGGAAGCTAACACATCTTAGCAGCCCTTCACTGCAGAAAGGCAGTATTATAATGAATAAGTAGGATGTATGCAGAGCCCATGTCGCTCCCCAAGGCTGCACAAGTCAAACAGGACAGGTGGAAAGCAAGGTCATCAGAGGAGCTGATTGCTGGAAAGAGCCCCCAGGATCTCTGACTTTCCCTGTTTTCTTTGCTAAGAACTTATGTAAGGAAGCTTATTAGAGGAAAAAAAAAAAAATTAAAAAAGAAAAAAAATTAAAAATATCTCCTCAATGACAATAGCTGGCAGCTAAAGAGAAATTGAAAATTCAATTTTAACATTTCAGGGATCATGCAAATAGGTTTTTAAGTGAGAGAAAAGAGTATTGAGGATTTTGCAAAATACCTCTTAAAGTGATCACTAATGAATAATTTGGAATTGTTGTCAGGTCATCAGACAGATAAGAATTTGTTATCAAGCATTCATATTCCAATATGAATTGAATACGAAAAACAAATTTTTATTGCCTCTTAACAAATTCTTGTTGCTTGATAACAAATTCTATTGCTTGTTAGCAGCAATCTCTTTAGTAACAGTGGTTCTAGGCCTTATGCACATCATCAGTCTATCCTAAGAATTTTTCTGGAATTATCATGTGCTTATTCACCATTACCAAACAATTCATGTCTTTGAATCTAGAGCATTTTTCTGAGCCTTTCCAAAAACTGCCTCAAAAGAAGATCTGCATATATTTCTATGTTACACTTCTGTTAAAATTAAGCAAGAAATTTGTAGTACTTCTTTATTTTGAGCTATGAAGCTACAGGTCAGATTCTTGCTAAATGAAAGAGGGAGCTAAAGTGCAAGGGAATGAGCAAGCTGAGATTATAATAGTTATATACTTGTGGAATTTTAATTATTCTTTACAGAATCACAGAATCACAGAATTTCTAGGTTGGAAGAGACCTCAAGATCATCGAGTCCAACCTCTGACCTAACACTAGCAGTCCCCACTAAACCATATCCCTAAGCTCTACATCTAAACGTCTTTTAAAGACTTCCAGGGATGGTGACTCCACCACTTCCCTGGGCAGCCTGTTCCAATGCCTAACAACCCTTTCAGTGAAGAAGTTCTTCCTAACATCCAACCTAAAATTCCCCTGGCTCAACTTAAGCCCATTCCCCCTCATCCTGTCACCAGGCACGTGGGAGAACAGACCAACCCCCACCTCGCTACAGCCTCCCTTGAGGTACCTATAAAGAGCGATAAGGTCGCCCCTGAGCCTTCTCTTCTCCAGGCTGAACAAGCCCAGCTCCCTCAGCCGCTCCTCGCAGGACTTGTTCTCCAGGCCCCTCACCAGCTTCGTTGCCCTTCTCTGGACCCGCTCAAGCACCTCGATGTCCTTCTTGTAGCGAGGGGCCCAAAACTGAACACAGTACTCGAGGTGCGGCCTCTCCAGAGCCGAGTACAGGGGGACGATCACCTCCCTAGCCCTGCTGGTCACACTGTTCCTGATACAAGCCAGGATGCCGTTGGCCTTCTTGGCCACCTGAGCACACTGCTGGCTCATATTCAGCTGACTATCCACCATCACTCCCAGGTCCTTCTCTGCCTGGCAGCTTTCCAACCACTCATCTCCCAGCCTGTAGCTCTGCTTGGGGTTATTGCGCCCCAGGTGCAGGACCCGGCACTTGGCCTTGTTGAACTTCATGCAGTTGACCTCAGCCCATCGGTGCAGCCTATCCAGATCCTCCTGCAGAGCTTTCCTACCCTCAAGCAGATCGACACACGCACCTAACTTGGTGTCATCTGCGAACTTACTGAGGGTGCACTCGATGCCCTCGTCCAGATCATCGATGAAGATATTAAAGAGGACCGGCTGCAGCACCGAGCCCTGGGGGATGCCACTAGTGACTGGCCTTCAACTGGACTTGGCTCCATTCACCACGACTCTTTGAGCCCGGCTATCCAGCCAGTTTCTAACCCAACGAAGCATGCGCCAGTCCAAGCCAAGAGCAGCCAGTTTCTTGAGGAGAATGCTGTGGGAGACGGTGTCAAAAGCCTTGCTGAAGTCAAGGTAGACCACATCCACAGCCTTTCCCTTGTCCACCCAGCGTGTCACTTTGTCATAGAAGGAGATCAGGTTCGTCAAGCAGGATCTGCCTTTCATAAACCCATGCTGACTGGGCCTGATCGCCTGCTTGCCCTGCAAGTGCTGCGTGATGACTCTCAGGAGGATCTGCTCCATGAGCTTCCCTGGCACTGAGGTCAAACTGACAGGCCTGTAGTTTCCCGGGTCAGTCCTCCGGCCCTTCTTGTAGATGGGCGTCACATTTGCTAGCCGCCAGTCAACTGGGACCTCCCCCGATAGCCAGGACTGCTGATAAATGATGGACAGTGGCTTGGCCAGCTTTAAAAAGAGAAAATAAAACCCCTACCATCTACCAACCAAAATATCTTTGTTCCTGACTGCTGCTCTTCTATAATGAAATAGCTGTTTATAAATGATATAAATTGCTTTTCAAATGATGTCCTGGAAGAGTCCAATGAACAATTGGCAGGCTTTTCCGATAGAGTCTAGAGAATCTGCTTGAACAGAGGTCACGATATACAGCTCAGACATGTAGCTGTAGTTCAGCAAACTAATTTTTCTTCATTGAATAACAATCGACCTGTTGGCCAGGAAGGAGTGTTGACTTTCATGAGTGGTGTATACATACTTCTACACACAGAGCCTGGCCTGAGAAGCTGTAGATGGCTAACTTGCCATTTAGAAAGATAAGCAGTCTGTTCAATTTAGTAGTATCTGGTAAAGAATAATAGTAATTTAATGTACTTAAGCCAAAGTAATTACCTTTCACTGTTTCCACAGTGTGAAATTGCAATCTACAATAATTTAGAAATATCAATTCTTTCAGACATCTGATGGTAGAAATGTTTCTTGAATACATTATACATACTGGAAGAAAGGGAAGTTTTTACATGCCTATGTTGAGTAATTTGACTTCCTTTTAAACATGGTATCTACAGTACTGTGTAGTTTGAGACTGTCTAGCAGCTGCAGAGAAGCTGCCACCGAAATTCCTGGTACATGCTCTTCAGGTGCCATCGGTTTTTGTCTGTGTTTTATGAATTTCCAATATGCAAAATATGCCTGTCCCCAGGATAGCTTTTTTCCTTTTATTTGAGTTTTCTCTTGTTTCTGTATCTTATTGAAAGAAATCAGTTTTGCATGGAGAACACCATTAATAATGAAATGCGGTCTGTGTGCTTTTTAAAAGTCTATTTCTTCCTTATAAATAAATGGTAATTTGTTTTAAAGCGTCATTGCACACAGTGTTCAGCTGGCTCTCATGCATTCGATTATTTTAAATAAATGTACCATAAATGGAACAAGTTCTTTCTAATTTGCAAATGATATGCAACATTTTTCAAAAAAAAAAAAAAAAAAGGAGAGAAAAAAGAAAAACTGTAAAATTTGTTCTTAACTACATCTCATTAATGTGAAGCTGTTCAATGACCTGTAAAGATTAAAGAATTAGTGAATTGGTAAAATTATCAGAATGAAAAATCTGTATAATTTTGATTTCAATTTAAAAATCTGCTAAACAGTCTAAGGGCTTTAGAAAAGTATATTACTTTTTAATATTGGTTCCACAAATGTCCTAGTATCAGTGTTACAAATGGACTGAAATAAAGGCAACAAATAGTATGTTTAAATGTATAGTGTTACAACATTCTGTTTAAGCTGTTTTTTTTTTTTCTTTTCATTAAAACAACTGAAGACATTTAATTAAGTGACCACTCTGCTAAGTGGAGCAAAAATTAATATACATAAATGAATTTATGTGTGGGCAATGATGCATAATTAAAAATATGCTTCAAATAAGGAGTTGAGGAGAAAGAAAACAGTTTAACAAGAATCTTCTTTAAGACTATTGCTGCCTAAATTTTTAAAGTCAGACGTGCATAGGATTTACTTATTGGCAGTGTTGGAACTAAAATTAATGACAAAGTTGTCTTTAAGATGCTGTGACTAGTATTTGGAGCAGTGATTGGTGCAAAGCAAATTTTGACCTGAGAAATCGTCTTATGTTCGTGTATGCTAACTATTGTGTGTTACTCAGCTTGTTGCAAATGCTACCTTTAGGCTTACCTATTCTTTGCCAGACTTTTCTGCAGAACTTGCTAAAGTTCTCCTTTATGGCAAGGTACGTCAAAACTGAAGTGCATGATAAAGATGTGTATGAAAACCATAACAAGATTTGGAATATAAACATAAGTTTAAAGAATATTCCCTTGGCACAAGGTGATTATATGGATCATGTTATCTTAATTGTAGGCTGGGATATCTTAATCTGTCTAGGATAGAATTCCACTTTTTATTGCTAAGTATTTAGAAGAAGCCAGCAAATAGGAGGAGTGAACTTCTTTTCTTGTGTGAAAAAAAGGAGTCCCTTGCTCTTTGGATCCTTGGATGTTTCATAGCATGTTGTTAGCATTTTGGGGGTGCAAGGTGTCTTTGTTTCTGTGATGCAGTCTTCATTAGATATGCCTCTAATGGCCATCGTTCCATTCCAAGACAGTTTCTCCATATTTTCCCTGTCACGTGAACAAATGTCAGATGAATGAATGTAATGCTTTTAAGCATTGCCAATCTCACACTCCTGCTAAGGAGTACCTAAAGTATATGGCAATGGGAAATTAGGCCTAATTAGTGGTTTTGATTTTGTTATACTGATCATTTCTGTTTCACGTCTGGTTTTGGTAACAAGAAAGAAGCAATATCAGTGGTAAAATTCCAAGTTCACAGAAGCTAATGGCAAAACTCCCCTGACCTTACTGGGAGCCAGCATATTTTCTTTCAGTCATGAAATCTCTAATACCTATATGAGTATTGCCTTAAAAACACTCCATGTTTTTTGCGGTACAGATATCTGACATTTCATTTGAACAGCTACTGCTGACTTCAGCCCTGTTATTATTCTTGCAGAGGAACAACATAGTAGGAAAACTGCAGCATCAGACTCACCCACCCACACACCTCTCATGTCCTGGTGATGCTGCATTGAGAGTGGCACAGAAAGCCTTCCCTGCATGGCAGCTCCCATTCTAAGAAGTCAGCAGCTGACGTTCTGGTGATGTTCAGGTTCAGCTCAACTCTCATCCCCACTGAAAAACAATATCAACTCCTTTATCCCCTGTGGTATTTTATTGGCACGTTTAGTTCAGTAATGAGAGGGCACTTTGGGGAGTACAAAAGCTAGAGTCCCTAAGGCCACATATAAAGAACAGTTCTTTACTGTTTTTTACAGCAACAGTTCTTTACTATTTTTTACTAATAAACACATGTAATAGTAACTGCCATTACTTAATTACTGCAAAGCAGTTTTAAACAACTGGCTTAACACTGTATTAACACGACATAAAAACAACCGCACCAGGAGTATCACTTGTCATTATTGGATATGGCCCTATTGAAGCCAATGGCATGAAATTAATAGGTGCGGGGTTGTGCCCCTTAGGCCCCTGTTGGTCTAGGAATTCATTGCCTCATGCTCAGGTTTTCCATTGCCTTACAGGTCCAGCAGTCTTATTTTCATGAGCTTTAACAAGTGTTTCTATTTCTAAATATGTGTGTGTAGGTTTCTTTCATGATACCATAAGAGAGTTTAAATTTTTTAACTAGCACGTTTGTCTAGTTCAGGCTCCAGTGAACCCTGGGAGTGGGTAGCTACAGAACAGCCTCTGCCTTCAACACAAAGCTGTTGCCAGAGGGTGGAGGAGATCTCATAGCTTGGGTTTTCAGGTATGTTTAAGCAGAGCCCTGTAACTCCTGAAAATGACCTTTTCTGTGCAGTTCTGTGTGCTTCCAGACAGTTTTAGTTCCTGTGTATCTGTGAGTTTTATTCAGTTGTTTTCTTCATCTACTAGCTCATTTTTGGGAGCACTCCATGCATTCCATGAACATCCTGTCTATTGAGGTACTTGGTTCTTGTGGGAGCAAGGGATACTGACTGAACAGCCCCCTTCCCATTCCATCAGTGGCAAATTTGTGTCCTTGGTGCTGTTAATCACAGTGAACTGGGGAGTTGACAAAGGAAAGAAAATACTTAGAAGGTAGATTATTCTTTTTCAATTGTAGATACTGCTTTCAACTTGCTCTTGGTTTGATCTTGGTTTGTTTGTTTGTTTTTTGTCCTGTAACATTTTGAGATTTCTTCTGCTTTCATTTTCTTTTAGAATATTTTAATACAATGCTTCATGAAAACCTTTCCTATTTACAGGCAAGGTTTGCAAACATCATGAAGGGCAGTGTACTACCTGAACTGGTAGTTTTGAAACATTGTTTTGATAGCAAAGGCAAGGAGGTACATGTGAGTTAAGTCAGTTCAAGGCACAAGGAGAAAAATGAAGTACCACAAGGATCAGCTTCAGCACTAATTTAATTCACTTGATATCATAATGATCAAGAAAAACATATGGCAGAAGGATTTAAGATGCTAAAGGTACAAGCAAAGGGTAGTCAAATTAAAGAAAGAGGGCATTATAATTAGGAATGATTTGAATAAATTAGCTGTATAAGTAGAAAGTCATTTATATTTCTGGATATTGAGCTGCAAAAAGCTAGAGACAAATAAAAGGAATGCAAGTTGCACCTTGTTTCTGGGCTTCTAAGATACTGTGAAAGACAAGTATTTAGGAACATGGTAAATATTTCCAGCAGGCTAATACTTAGAAATAGGAAAATTGTTCCCTAGTGCTGTTTGTTCTAATTTATTCAGAGATAAAATGGCCCCAACTCAGCTATAAGCATTTACTTTGCTTCTCATCTGTTCAGTAACAGCAGCTAGAACCTGCAGAGCACCATTTTTTCTGAAGCTTGAGCAAAAAGAGAGAGCACAAGGACCAAAAGAACTAAATAATTTGCTTTTGAACTTCTTTAGAATTTTAGAAAATCTTTTTTTTTTCTACCTCTAATATACTTAGAACAAAGATTCAAGCCTCCTGTCTGCCTTCTCTGTACATGCTTGCAAATTTTCTCATGCATACAGAAGGAAGGGAACAACTAAAGCCCCTGTGTGTGGTGTTTCTGTCTACCTAGTTTGGCCTTTCTCACATGGAATTTTGGACATGGTTATTTCTCAGGACTATCAACTTCTGAAATCCAACCAATGGACCTCTTTCTTCATGAGCAAGACTTCATTAGCACACAGTTTCATTTGAGTTCCTCTGATGGAGGTACATTTAGGGATCTGACTCTCTTCTAACATAACACTTTAGTCAACCTGAAAATGATTATCCAAGTAGTTCTTTGACAACAGCAGTCTGATCTTTTTGTGCCACATTATATTTTTATATATTTATATATATTTATATACACTGTACGTTACATATATATATTTATATTAATAATAATATAATAATATATTATATTATATATATATTTATATATATATTATATTACATCTTAAGGGAAAACTCTTCTGAAAATGTCTATATTGGTATTTAAAAGGCCAATTTTTTTTTTTTTTTTTTTTTTTTTTTTTTTTTTTTTTTTATCAGAATCACTTAGCTGGAGACTTGCCTTCTTTGAGGCTAAGGGCACTTTGCCTGGTTTCAGGGTTATCTACCAGCATCCAGTTCTTTTGGTTTGCCTTGCCAGTTGAACAGACGAGATCTGTGCAAACACTGGTCTGTTCTGGCTTTACTGTCCAAAAGGAGTTGAGCTTTACATTGTCCTTTTGGACTAGAGATTTTGTCTGCCCTTATTGTATGTAAAGTATTATAATGGACAAAAAAAAAAAAAAAAAAAAGACTAAGACTTTTTAATTTTTTTTTACAAAAGAAATTTTGTAATTTCTTGCAAGATCACCAGAATATTTTCTGGCCTGATGTCTGAACAAGGGAAAGAAAGCGAATTTCTATTTTCACAGAAAGGTCAACATTTCTCCCTCCTTACCTAATGTAACTCCACCTAAGCTGGCTTCTCAGACGAGGGTTGATGGATAGAGGTGAGCTTTTCATGTCATAAAGATTTGCCATTGCATTACTTCATTGAAAAGTTAGCAGCACGTCTCAGTAATGAAAATTTCAAAGGGAATGACAGTTCTATAAGCCAATTTATACTGAAATTTCGGTATGAATCTTCCATATCTGGCAAATAAAAGTTTTCTAAAATTTGAGAAATATTTGTTAATTTGAGATTTAGAAACTACTTTTGCTTGAATTTAGGGATGACTGCTGACATTTTCAATGCTTCCTTTTTATTTTTATTTTGGTTTTAATTTTTTTGTCTCTCCTTCCATCTCTTTGTGAATGTAACTACCCCCAAAGGAAAAAGAAATGTGTACAAGGAAAGAAATTAGCTGTTCAGTAGTAGTAATCCAAACAAAATGGGCATAGTATGCAAAGGTTGGATCTTTGCTCTCTCTCTTCTTCAAAGAGAGGAAGTTTCTCTTCCTGCTCGTCTTTCACTTGCATAAAAGACAAGGATGGTCACCTATTCCTAAAGTTAAAATTGTCTGTGCAATTCTACTGCAATTCAAAATTTTGCTATTTAGCCAATATAATCCCCAAATATACATAGTATCAACATACTAGGTGTGAGGGGAATTACTTATTTTTCTTCTGTACTAGAGTACAGAGAGATTGGTTTGGGGAATTTCAGCAAGGAAAAAACCTCACTTTTACATTTGATTCCACCCCCTGCTTTGCTTCAGCTCTATCTGTTGCTTCGACTGTGTCTGTTCCCCATGTAGCCACTTCCTTTGCAAGGGTGGAAATATGAGTGAGATCACAACCAATGCCAAACACAGATTTTTAATTTGCTAATATTTTCCTGCAACACCTCATCGTTTCTATTTCTTCATAACACCCCTACTGTGGGAAATAAGGTCACACAACACACTAGTACTTATTTCACAATGCCTCCTGATGAGGAACATTTTACTATTCTCACATCTCTACCCCTTTTTCTCCTCCTCTCCGTGCCCTCCTCCCTCCTACTCAGCCCCTGCTAATAGCTGGTCTAAATTTCCCAGATTAATCCAATGTGCAAGAAACCGCGATACAAACTCGAAAATTAAATATACACAAAAGCAGAGAGGCTACAGAATGGAAGATGTGCATCCTACTTGGTTTGCTCTGTGAGACAGACTTATAAACAGATACACAGCTTTGCCTATAGCCACTGTATTCCACAAACCCTTTGAAATATTTCAGTTTCATGTCTATGATAATTAAAGAGCAATGACCTTCTCATTAGCGCCAAGAGGGCTGATGATGATTGTTCCCCATTTTTCTTAATGGATGCAAGCTACACGCATGATCTTAGAATATCAAAGCAATTCTCCAAGATATTTATTAGAGTCAAAATTATGAAAACACATAGCAAACCTTTAGTTTGAATTACAAGTGTTAATATATGCAGAACCAAATGAATAGCTCATCTTTCTTCCTCTCTTGTATCTTAAATTTTTCATTACAAATTTCCAGGGCTTCAAAGTAGTATCTCACAGTCGGTCCCCTTTTTTCTCTCTTGCATGACAAAGAGCTGTCAAAAATTGTTCCTGTGTTTGTTAGTATTTTTCTCTTTTTTCTCTCATCTAAATGTCAAACAACTTAGCTTAAATAAAGCACAGCATTCTTCATCTGGTGCTTCTCAAAAGAAAAACAACACCACAGAAGGCGTCTAAAAAGGCCCTAATTAATGTTTCTCATTGATTTTGTTTTAGTGTGATGTATTTTATGAAAAAAATATGAATCCAGAAGGCACTCTCATTAAAATCATTAGTGGCTCAATGTTAGCTGAAAACAGCTCATTCTTTGGTGCACTGTAGTGCTTAAAAGCACGTTCACGCACACAGCTTCTTATTTAACATCACAAGCTGGTGTTGGATGAAAACTAGCATTAGTTTTGTCAGGTACTATTGAACTATGATGAGCACAATGTACAAAAGCTGTATCAGGGTGAATAATAAGAACACACTGTTGACGAAGCTTGCATATCTCTCTAGGCCCTCTTTCATTCTTAAAACCCTAAGAATGTAACTTTCTGTAATTGGTTTCTGTGTTATCCTTTTGAGAAACAGTAACAGCCAAAGGAAAAGGAAAGAAGAAGCTGGGGCCTATTAAAGCAGTAAGATTTAGGAACGTTCTAGTTTTTAGGCAAATTCCCGGAAGTTTATTGGCAAAATTTATGGGGACATGTTGCTATTGTAGACCAGTGCTCACAGTTCTGTTTTGGTGCAACCACACTAATTGTCCTATCTCCAGCAGTACTTTAGAGTTAGATCTAGAAGAAAAAAATATCTGTGTTTACCTTCTGCGGTCGGGGGGAGGGAATTGAAATTGATAAGAAGGCTTCTTTTTTATTTTTATTTTTATTTTTATTTTTTCCAAATCGTTAAAAAAAAAAAAAGTTACAGCCTCCCCACCCCACCTCACCCGCCCAATCTGATGCAATCATTGTTATTCATAATGGGCAAAGTGTTCTTTGGGTATGATGGGAACCATTTTCAAAGCAACTCTGCTTTGTACTGAAGTATGACTTTTGCAGACAGGATTATTTTCAGTATAGGAAAGGCTGGTTAATGATTTAAATCTGTGTTCAAGTAAAACTGACTGTCTTCATAAATCAGGTATTGTTTATCTGAGAACATCTGAATGAGTCAGACAAATTCTGTGAAGTTCCACAGAATAATGCAGTGGAAAAGGCTCAAAAGTGAGAACACTTGCTCTCACTCTGAGGGAAGTCATTAGAAATTGCTTTGGCGTTTTTCAGAAATAGGCTACACAGAGCTGCAATTAAGCAGAAACACATTTTAGCATCAAACATGTGCATCTTATTTTAAAAAATAATGAAACAATAAGTAATGTTATTTTTTCTACTGTCTCCTTTGGATTTTTATAAAAATCTTTATGAGCTGCAATAATACAGCTTGTAATAATATCTTTGCTTTATGGAACCGTATTGAAAAATAGTGAGGAGAAGTGTATAAGGGGAATAGAAATATCTGGATTAAACAGTATAGCTGTGTCAGCTATTTAAGCATTGTAACACATAGTAAATGACCGAATTTTCATAAATTTGTGCCTTGTCTTTTAATATGTCATTCATTATAAAACTTCACTGAAAACTGAATCGCTGATGGATGCGTACTAATATATGGTACACTCTGCCACAGAAGTCACATTTTTAGTAGAAGAGGTAACATTTATTCTGGTATGATCACCATTAATGGGGCTGTCAACAAAATTTTTGTAGGAAAATAATTACTCTGCAAGTAAGGCCATTTAGATCTAGATATGAGTAGTAAACCTGTATTAATTTAGGATTCAGACTATGTTAATGGTTTAATATTTTTTCTTTATAGAGAACACAATAGTGAGGTCATCTGTAATAAAGATGATAATATTGAACCTCAGTAGTTTTACTTGCTATGTCTATAGGACATTTATGTCTGAAATATGGTTGAGAGAGCCTTAAAACGTTGTTTTATGGCAACCTCTATGCAGTGCTATAAAACACTTTCTGTTAATGATAAATAAACTACAGAAGATCTATGTCTCAGTAAAGGGCTGTGTTCTTCCCCTTATGAGCAACCTGACTTTAGCAATGTTTAACTTATCAGGGTTACACGGGCTCCAGTTTAACCCTTTTGCAAGTGGACACAACTCTGCTAGTGTCAGTGGATATATACATTGACACACTGCTGCTGAATTCAGCCTAAGAAATACAGTACATGTAAAAGTACTGTGATCCTTTTACTCTTAAATGGACCACTGTCTCAGGAATTTCCTCATTAAAAATTATATAAAATTGTCCAGTATGTCTGCAAATAATTACTTCAGACACTTCTTACTAATGCTGTGTGAGGCTGTCATTGATATAGTACTGAGTTCCTTAGGAGATCATGAATAAGAAGCACAATCGGCTTTCATTCTTTGCTGAAATATTGATTGAATTTATTCCTGCTAATGAAGTTGTAGAATATAATAGACGTGGTACCATATTGAAAAAGATAAGAACAGATTTTGTGTTAAAGTGTCTGCGTATCACACTAATGTATGGGGGTTTCAGGCTGAGAGTAAGCTCAGAAATCTAGTTAGTCTGAAGTGAGCTTCATATCCTACTCTTGATCACACAAATGGGAAACTGAAGTAATTCCATTAAGTTCAGAATGAATTCAGGTCTTATGTAAATGAGATATTTTTCTAAGTTTACAAAGTCTTTTCTACTTTTTCAAAAAAAAAAAAAAGTTTTTTTCAGAACTTTTCTATTCTTTTCCCCCTGGAATATCTCATTTCCCTTATACTTTTCCTGAGTAGACTTTTCCTTGCCTAGACTGTAGAAAAACAAAATGCAAGCAGAAAATGCCTTGAGATCTCTCAGGTCTCAGCTGAAACTTGAACTGGGACATCAGGAGCCTCTCCTGTGTTGTCACATTTCTCCTTGCACATGTTCAGACTGACTTTCCCCTTGCCTGGACTCACTTTGCGGTGAAAGGGACACGGTGGTCTTCATGTCAGGGTACCACGGGGTGGCTGGTCCCCAGTTAACACATTTCTTTTAAGGATGTTTGGCAGTGAAGTCTATGTCCCTGCAATCTCTGTATCCATTCAGTGGAAGTGGTGAGCTTCCTGATATCTTCTTCAGGATGGGGAAATATTCTGTTGATCTTCAGGTTACAGTTTGGAGTCCTGCTCTTCTTTCCCTTCTTGACTGCTCTCAGCAATGTTACTGCTACTTACGTATTTTACAGCTGAGCCTGTGGTCAAGTCCTTGTGCACTTAGGCTATCTTCAAAGTAAAAACCCATCCTCCTTGCCTTTGAAAGTTGCAGTCTACAAATAACTAGGGGAACATAGGAAAAAAAAAAAAAAAAAAAAAAAAAAAAGAGAGAGAGAGAAAAGAGAGAGAGAAAAGGTGGTGGAGAATTGATAGAGATCACTAGCCCTTTTGTAAATATTGCTACGTTACAGCACTGCTACATTTTCCCTAGGATGTGAGGAAGTAGTCCTTTTACGACTATGACTAATATTTGCTACAGAAGTAGAATGCTGCTTGGTTGCACAAGCTGCTTCTTGCTATGGAAAAAGCTTCAGGGACATGGATTGTGACAGATAATTGTCTCAAATATTTTAGATGAGCCAAGAATTCATTGCCTCCAGGGAGGTGAAAAATTTTAACGTTAAGAGGCTCATGTGGGTGTAACCCAGTATATTTCTTTCCTTCTGCACGTATACCTGCATGTTATATGTGGTTACTGTCAAAAAGCTGCGTACTCTGACAGGAGCCAGAATATGTTTTTATCTCTTCCGACTTAAAGAGCTTTACTGTGATGTGCAATCATTAGCCATTCTTCAATAACTGATAGATAATGCTTTTGCAGCTGTAATATGCTACAGCTGCATGAGAAAGCTGACTGATGGATAGAGAGGAACCAGAATGATGAAGTTTGGCTCCAGATTTAAACTTAACCAGTGATCGGAGGTTGCTCGTGTGTGAGGTTTCTATGCAGGATTCCCTCTACTGATATTCTTAACTTCGGTTGTGTTAATGATGGTGAACTCCTTTTGACTGTATGAGGAAAATGTTTTGCTGTATAAAAAGCAGTTCCCGATGCAACCAGCCTGTAACTGAAACAGCTGGGTGACAATGGATAGATCTGAGATGGAAGGGAGCACACAGCCATAGAGCTGTTCCTGGGTTATCTCAAACTGTAATTAAATAAAAGATTTGCAAGATTAAGAAGCTGCTATGTGCTTAATAAGTGCTTTGAATTCCTCCTGAAATAGGTTTTACAGTTTAGTTATTAATTCTAAATGTTGTATTTTGTCAATATTCGGACAGTGGAAACAATTTATCATAAGCCATCTCCCTCAGATGATAACCTGCATTTGTCTGATTTATGTTTATGAGGAAGCGCTATCCATTTAAAAATATATCTCTTTGAAAACCAAGGGATTTTCTGCATTTTTCTAATGTTCCTCTTCCCTTTAATCACAGGAGTACAGCATTACAACATATTTATTTATTTGTTTATTTAGGTACTCCAAGGGTTCTCTCAAATTCACATTCTCCTCTCTTTTTCCATTGTATTTGCAACCTTGAAGATTGTGCAACTTTTTAGTATGTCTGTAAACAGTGAATAGTGTGTAAAGGGAATGTATTAAGCAACATACTTCAAAATCATGGTTTTAATTAGCTAGGGACAGGATTTAGCAAGTCACAGCTTTTATTTAAACAGTCTTGACATAGCTCAAGATGGCAACAACAAATTTAACACTTAAGGCCAAATTAACAAAAACAGATGTTTTCAGATTCTCTCTTTAGAGTGATACTCTTGCTTTAGATGATGCAGAGCAGGAAACTTTTGGAAATAATTGCTGGTAGCAACTTTAAAGATTTAGCTGAGTTATGTCCACAATATTCTATCCATGCAAATGCCCTGACTCATTTTATATATCAGTGTAAGAGACTTGACACATCAATGTTATTTGGTGTTCAAATCTTTTACTGCAGGCCTGATTTGCTTTTATGTAGAAGTTTATACTACCTTTAACAACTGCACTGTAATAGTCTTCTTTTGTGCTCTGTGAAAATATCTGAAATGTGAGCCTTTTTCCCTTTGCTTTTTTTTTTTTTTTTTTTTTTTTTTTAAGTTGTGGGCCAAGAAGCACATTTTTAGCAGCATGTGTAGCTGTATGAACACACAGCTCCCATTAATGCTTAATGGAGTTGCATATTCCACTTTGCCTCTCAAAGGGTTGACTAGTTGTGCCTAGCTGTTTAAAATAGAGCAAGAATGTTGGAAGCTGAAGACTAGAGCCAGAATTTCTGGTGCAGAGAAAAGCCAGAAGGTTGAAGTGGTTTTAAAATAGGCTTACATCTAGCATAACCTTGCAGACTTCTTTTTCTGTTCACATGGTAGTTTACTTGCATTTATTTGTAGTGCTGTTCAATGCTTAAATATATTGCTAGCTTGGATTACCCGCCCATAAAGAGATGTTCAGTGATGGGCTTTGCTCTTAAGTCTTTATCTTTGTTGTTATCTGGATCTTAACTATGATTTTACTTAAGCCCAGAAAAAGTGTGGGGAAAAAAAAAAAAAAAAAAAAAAAAAAAAGCTTTTAAATCTGTTGGTGGTTTCTGTGAGATGTTTAGATGTTTAAAGGGAAGTAACTATATGCTAACATAAGAATAACACCTTAATTGAGAACGCGTTACTGTCCAGAGCTGTCTTCTATATCCCAGACACTACTATTACTACCACCTTTAAAGCAGTGTATATTAAGTACCATTGTACTCCAAAATGACACTGTATACTCTTTGAAGAAAGAGGAAGAGACAGACTATCATAAACTGTTTCCATTAAATGAGCACTGGAAGTTAAATACTGGACGGAGAGTGGGTATGGAAGTATCCCAAAGGAAACAACAACAACAAAATGACCATGAGTTACCAGGAACTTAGTTTTGAAAGAATGTAATTCGAGTAACAAGTAACTGCATCATATGTTAGGATGCAGTTTACCGCAGATAGTAAAATTCCGGCAATTCTAGGAGGTCATGGTTGAGAAACCCCAACTCATGTAAGAAGGTCCTTTTGTGAATCCAGGAGCTTATCACCAAAATATCTGCAATCTATCAATTAGTGCCTGAAAAGCTTCTATTTTGGCTCATGAAAAAAATCCAGATGACTTTTTCTGTCTTTAGAATAGTCACAAATTGTCTGCAAGCAGGTTGGCACTGTTGCCCCACTCACCTTCAGCATCCCTTTGTAGGCAGGGCCAGTAAGTCTGTCTGGTTTTCCAAGGCTGTGACATAGGCAAAAAATAATAAAACAAGAGCTGTAGATATTTTCCTAGATAATTTAGAACTTCAATGGTCCATAAGGATCAATATTGGGGAAATGAGAGGCTCTTTTTAACAGTTGCTCTTGTCTGTGAGGTGATTTTTAAATTTGCATGACTGCTTTTTGTTAAGGTGATATGACAAGTTAAGGTACCTGTTAGCTGAGCAGTGCCCTTTTCACTCCTTAGAACTGAAAGAATTACAAAATACAGTTTTATACTTTGCATTCTCTGGCCTTAGTAACTGTGCTATATATGCGTGTATAAATGTGTACACATACATGCATGCACATATATGTGTAAAATCCCCTAAATACTATTCTTCCTTAAATCTCATTAGAAATTACTTTGAAAATGTGTCTGGATCTGTAGTTGGCTTTATTCGTGCTGAGAGGTATATTCCCGTCTCTGTGCAGATTCTTTTCTCTCCACCGCTCCTTCTTCTTTCACACCAAACCAAATATGTTGAAAAATGCAAATATCCAAAAGCAAAGAACCAATTTGCTGAAGGATCCAGCATGATCTGCAAAGACAAACAGAGGAATTTGTGGGGAATAATGTGCACCCGGGGAGACAGTGTCACTGAGTCTAGGGAGTGAAAAGGATGAGGAAGGAATGAACTATCAACTGGAGCCGATGGTTGCCTAAAAAAATGAATAAAATCAAAAACTCCCACATGAAAAATAGGAGGAAAAGATTCTCCTGTTGGCACTGTGGTGTTCTGTCAAGTGAAAAGTGAGTGAATTGCTTTGTCTTAGATTTTGGACCCAAACTAATGTTTACTCTGCAGCAATCCTGTTCGTCTTCTAAAAATAGTTCATTCCGATTACAAATATGCACATATTGCACCAGCCCTGAAGAACATACGCCTTCAAGATGCTGAAGAAATGATGAAGTGCCTATGTAATATGAATATATATATATATATTTCATAATTGGCTCTCTGCTAATGTTTTAACTAATGCTTGGTGAGGTTTTTGGGAGCTGACACATGGTTTCAATCTAATTTCTTCCTCCTTTTTGCCCATCTCCCACCTGTATAAGCCACTGTCAGCACTCATTTAGAGTCCTGCAGGAGGGAACTTGCTTATTTTGCCTTTCTTGTGATGTTTCTTCTTTTCCATTTACTGTTTGTTTTTGGAAATGTGTACTTTGTTTTCTGGTAGAATTTGGAGGTCTCAGGTCTCTTTGCTGTGCTGGTGTACCTACACGGAAACAAACAGCAGAAAACAAAACAAACAAACAAACAAACAAAACAACAACAACAACAAAACCAGCCTTTGCCTTGAAGATGAAGTGATTCAAGATGCATTTATCATGCACAGAACTGTTGTGTAAAACAGAGGAAGAGGTCTGACAGTTTTAGTTGCCTGTTGAAGACCAGGTATAAGCAATGACTTTTTTACTTTGCTATAGCTAAAGACCTATGCTGTTATTACGCATTTTAAGGATTGTGTAAGAGCTGATGCTGAAATACATTTCACCAGGACTATCTCAAGTTTGATGGGCTCTTTAGTGCATGTTAGGCTGTAGGTTTTTTGGCTTCTTGCAGTCTTCTCTCTTGAGGAAACTAAATGTAAAATAAATGTTTGAAATGTTCTAAATTGCCGTTTGGTTTTAGACTTTACTTGAGTTTTTCCCTTTTAATATGAAACATGTTTCTTCCTGTGTACACTTGCTGTGATTGTAATACACATAAAAACCATTGTATTACAAGCTGGGCTGAAGGTACTGCCAATGCAATGCTGATTAGTCTGAGAAACTCTGTAATGAAAGGCACTGAAATCAGTAGTCAGCTAAGGTCAGTAGCTCTGTTGTTGTAGTAGCTTTACCTATTTGTGCCACTTGCAACTACACTTTGGTGTAAAGGGAAGGTTCTGCTAAACAGGAAATGAATTCAGAGACAGTGGTTGTAAGGGACCTAACAGAGGACAACAAAGAAACACAAAGTGTAAAAGTAGCTATGAAGACTAGCTTGCAATAGATTATTAAATAAATAAATTTTATCCCTCTGCTGTATCAAATTGCTTTGTCCTTAGTGTAATAAGTGCAGTGAGGCTGCACTTTCTTCCATAGACCTTACATACTGTTGGGTTTTTCTTCATTACCCCCTGCCACTACACTCTTCTACAGAGAGCTGTTCAAGTCAGGTCAGGCACTTATTAGCCCTCATATTTGATTCTGAAATGCTTTTTTCTCTTCCCATGCTTATGCTGCATGTCACTGTGATCACAGCTGCCTTTTGTTATCACAGTTAACCTGCCCTCTGCTGAAAGGGAACTGAATTATAAGGGCTGTCTGTGCACAGCTACAAGACCCAACAGGTAAGGCAGATGTTTCTCAGGCTAATTTAAGCATCTTGTTGTGAAGGATTTGAATAATGATTCTGCACTGGCATTAGCTGTTGGATGGTGGCACTTTGCCGGCTTTGATTAATTAGTGAAGTCAGTTGTGAGGGAAAAGGGTAGATGGTGCTTCAGCTCTGGCTTTAAAATGTGAGTGTTGGCAAAACAGCAATATAAATGCGTATGTGCTGATTGATTTGCTTGATTCCTTTTAAAATCCAGCCCACACATTCCCAGCTGTTTTGAAGTTGTAATGTGAAAGTGACTCTCAGTGGTTCTGAAAGTTTCTCCCAAATTGTGACAAAGTCAGAAGCTGAGGCATTATTCTCTCCTTGGTGTTTCTTTCATGTCAGCAGTAACTATTTCAAAAAGTTAGCTGTGTTCTGCTTTTTATTTTTCATGATGAGCTCTGTCTGCATCTGACTGAGGCTAGCAAAACTTCTTGATACAACTGCCGTAACAAAAGAATGAAAAATCAGACAGACGATATTCTGTTACAATATGATCTCTCCTGTGATTATTCCCTGTACAATGGATTATTCTAAATGGATTATTCGTTGTATCAGGACTAAAGAATCATAATGGTTGATGATAAAATACAGGATATGTGGTGTCACACATGGGGCACTAGGGAAAAAGGTCTGAATCCACAATCTTATTTTAGCTCCAAAGTCCTCACTACTAATAAGCAGAAGTTAATTCTCTCAGAAATGTTGTGGACTGTGTGTGGTGAGACCAGCACATTATTTCCCATAAGCAGTGTAACACTACTCAATAACCTTTCACCACTGCTTCTCCCTGAATTTTACAAGGTTGTAACTCATTCGGGATTGGTTCTGAACCAGTTCTTGTACTGCAGAACAAAACCATGGCACAGGCAGGTATTTCACCTGAATCAGGAATGTAGGATTTGGTCCCTTAGAAATACTTGACCCTCCAGAAATGGAAAAAATGTAATAATTACCTTGAGGAAGCATTGGCTAGTACTACTGGAGAACTTCTTGGATGCATAAGCTGTTCCTCACTTTTATACTCTCTTGTAAAATATATATATACCTATAGTTACTATAAGAAAAATTGGGAAAACATCAAAACATAATTAGAATGGCAGGAGAGAGTTTATACACATTATTCACAAAAACAAAATAGATAAGTAGTTATTGATTAAAGGGATGCACGCTTAACAGCAATTTATAAATCCAGGACTCAAAATATAATGTTTGTTTTAATGCTTTTAATTATTTAACATGCAGTGACATTTCTGTTTTGCCAACAGCAGCACAATAGGTCCCTAATGAACTGCTGTGAGTTACTAATAATTAAACCATCAGGCAGAAGCAAGGGGTGCAGCTTGTTATTAGATTAGCATTCTCAAATAATCATTCTTTTGTTTTCGGAAAAAAACTCTTTCTGAGAGTCTTCTACTCTGCCCCGACCCAACTACATGCCAGCCATTTTGAAAGAGCTAAGTTTAGTCATGGCTGATGCTTGCAGAAGCTCCAACATACCTATAAAAAACCTGGACTTATTCATAGGACTATGATGAAAGGTCGGTATCTGTGCTTCAAACTCTAGTCCAAGCTAACACGTGAAAATCAATTGTTTGCAAAAAATGTTGGTGAATCTTTTTTCTTGCTCTAGTTAACTTTTATTTTGTGATCTGTGATCATTAAAACAAAACAACAACAAAAAAGACAAAAAAAAAAACACAAACAGGCTTGGAGTGCAATAAAAAGTTGGCTTACACAGTTTCTTGAAGGGCAGTGTCAGAAGGCTCTGGGTTGTTGAAGGATGCTCATCAGCAGGCAGCATATCATATTAGATTGTGTAAACAATGGGTTGGAGATAAATAAAAAACCTAGTCTGATACCTTCAAGTAAAATCTGGTTTGTTTGTTTTTTTCTAAAATAAATATTCTGTTCTACTTGCATGGTAGCTTCAAAAGGAAGTAGGAGAAATAAACAGGGTGTCGAAAGGGAAAACAAGAATAATATGAAAAGAGATTGAAAATACCAAGCCTTTTTATTTCAGTTGAGAAGGAATAAGAAGAAATATGATAAAGGGATCAAAAATAATGACTGGTGTAGAGAAGGTAGATCAGGGACTCTATTCATGCTTTCTCTTAACACTAAAACAAGAAATATATAACTGAATGAAAAGGAGCCAAACTCAAGACCGACAGAAATAACTACTTTCACTTGGTTCCCTGGCAGAATTGGTAAAAGGTGCCACTGAATTACAGAATTTAGCAAGTTTTGTGTTTTCTTTTGTTTAAAAAAGATCTCTTGATTTTGAGAAATATTTAAAACCTGCAGGTTATATCCCCTCCAAAAATTCTGTTTTCACTAGAAGTTCACCTAGCTATTGGAAAAAAACTTCCTTTTGAGTCATATACATCCATAACCAGGCTTCTCTGGAAGCATGTGGGTCTGGCCTGAGTCAGAGGCTAGTTGAGGGAGCAGGTGGGACACTGTACTTCTTGCATCTTTGGTACCTTTTTCCCCATTGTCCAAGTTGGAAAATTCAGATGAGCCTGAACTGAACAGACAGTTCTGTACTGCTCATGCAGAAAAGCTGTGATGTGGACGTGGCAGGTGAGGGTGGGTCTCTGAGAAATGGACCATCCTTGTCCTTGTTGGTAAGCAGAATTTGTGCTGGAGGGAGTTTAGCCTAAAAGCTGCGGCAATAAAGTTACCTACTATGTTTTGTAGATGGGCTCCTGTACTGCGAGAAGCTTTCATAGCTGAGCAGAATAAGGTCTCATTTGTATTTAAAATTAATTCAGTAACTGGTGTTGAGAAGCTAATGCAGCAGTAAAAATTGAGTCAAAGGGGAGCCTATATAGAGTTGTGAGGAGAAATCTTGCTTAAACTTGGATGAGGCCTTTTGGACCGTTTTTTTTTTGTTTTTTTTTTTTTTTTTTTTCACTGAATTTTGCCCTACTTGTAAGAAATTAATATTGTTTATTTGACTTTTTTTTTTTTTTTTTTTTGTCAAATGCCCACATAAATACTTATTTTACTTGTTAACCTTATCAAGATCATATTTTATACATGGATCTTTCTTTCATTTTTATTTATTTATTTTTATTTTTTTAAATGAGTGACAAGCACACTGACAGTGCACAAATAGCGCATTCTTGGGAGCATAAGTCCACCCCATATATATTAACATATTAATACATCTCACGCTTAGGTCAGTCAGTCTCTAACACCATACTGGTGCTAAATGTGCATGACTAAAGTAATCCTGGACTGGTTCTAAAAGTATTATTTTATACAGTTGTACACCTGACTGATGCTTCTCTTGTCCTTAGTCTTAAAGTAAATGCATATCTGATAGATTGCAGACCACAGACCTCCCGTGATTAGCACTCACTATAGCCTTGGGTCAGTATACTTGAGCGTACGCAACACTTAAGGGAAAAACAATCTTAAATGTCCCATTGATGGTTAAAAATCTGTAGTGGTTATTTCTAAAATAGGAATTCTTTTCTCCAGGTTGGTACCTTCATTTTAAGGGCTATTAGCTTACTATCAAACACAGAAGCTATCTCTGCCATATTCCCATAACCTATGCATTTTAATGTGCCTAGGTCATGATGTGAAATGTTTCACCACCTTGAGGCTCTTAGAAGTGTATATATTGACAATACTTCTTCTCTGGTGTTTGCCAGGACCCACTTCACATTTTGGAGAGACTTCTGGCAGCTGTGCCTCTGGTGTATAGTGGGCTGTTCAATTCATACATATTCCTTACATTTTTTTTGTTGTATTCCACGTGTACATGTAGGGAGATTTTCCTTTTCCCCAGCTGTATTATCTCACTTTCTCATGCTTTTTTCAGAGGGCTCTTATGTGACAGCCTGAGAAGAAACTTGGACCCTTTGATACCATCTTTCTACACAAAGATGCTTGCTATCTCTACAAGCCACCCAAATGGCTCTTGGTTCATATATAGAGAAAGATTTTAAGTGATATGTATTTTGAACTACCTATATTGTATTGATTTACTGTAAAACTTTACTCTTTATATAAGCTAGTAGGCTCATTTTCTCCTGAAGGCAGTATACATGGTGCAGGAAACAAGGTACTTCTTGTTCATGGAGAGTCTTGATAAGTATGCTTGTTTTCCCACCTCTATATCATAGACAGGCTACATGATTTCTCTTAGAACACTGGAACATTCTCATAGACATTGGAACAGGCTGCCCAGGGAAGTGGTGAAGTCACCATCCCTGGAAGTCTTTAAAAGACGTTTAGATGTAGAGCTTAGGGATATGGTTTAGTGAGGACTGTTAGCGTTAGGTCAGAGGTTGGACTCGATGATCTTGAGGTCTCTTCCAACCTAGAAATTCTGTGATTCTGTGATTTTCTTAGGTCTTCTTTTGATTGCCTGAGTATTTGCTTTAAGTGGCCTGAAGTAATTTGTAGGTTTTATGCTGCCCTGCTTTGCATCCAGTATTTATCTTAATACTAATAATACTTAGAAGCCTTAGCACCAGAGGTGCTATCCCAATGTTACTGTGCTTGCCCTGGCAAATGAACTGAGAAGCTGTCTGCACAAAAATCATGTTGCACAAAGACCACACTAGCATGAAAGACAAAGCGACCAAAGGCACCGTGTGCTATGTTTTGCACTATTAACATTGATACTATATTAGAAGAAACATGAGAATTGAACAGATTTTTGCAACATTAATAGACAATAACAATGCTGTTTTAAAATTTGCATTGCAAAAGGTTTTGAGAAGTGGTTACTAGGGGCTTAATTTTGATCCCAATAAAGCAGATGTTTCTGAATTGCAGTTTGCCCAGCGTAGGAGGTTAGGAAAGCCTGCTTAAAAAAAATTGTCTTTAAATTGTTCAAGTCATAGAGTAGCAGTTAAGCTGTCCTTGAGCAGCGGCCTTCACCAGATGTTTCACAGGAACTGACAGAGTTTTGCAATAGGGAGATTCAGGCTAAGCAATTTCCATTTTTCTGTCCGATTTTCCCAAGGAGTCATATTCCTTTCAGAAAGTCTGCTTTTACTCATGGATGTTTTGGATATCCCTGAGAGAAGTATTGGTAGCACCACTATTTCTGTGTTTATGTCAGCAGGCAGAATGAGAACCTGTGTGTCGTGGCCTCGCTACCGTCAACCTCACCACTGTACATGCAGAAGTGTAGTTGTACTGTATGAGAAATGCATTGTATGAAAAATACCTTTTTGTGGTTGGTCTTTGGCTTTGCCAAGAATGGGCAGAATGAGGGATATTGCTTCATATTTGTGCCAGACAAAAACATCAAGAGTATTTCCATGACTGCTACATGCATGAGACTTATGGCAGTTTCCTACCAGCACGTTGGGGATGGACAACTAAGAAAATTCCCAGATCTTATGCTTTATGAACTAACTTACTGAATTGTTGAGGAGGTACTTTTTTAATGTTTGTGTGACTCTTATTTCTCCCTAGTTGTATTTATACTTCTGAGAGTCTGAGGAATCAGAAGAAAAGCAGTGCAGGGAGAACTTCAACCCATTTTCAAAGATTCACAAAACTCAGTTATTATGTGGGTTATTCTAACTGAATAACAACACAGAATCTTTTGAAATTTGCTTATCTGTCAAGAATATGTTATTCCATTTAAACTATGAAAAGACGAAGTAGATTCCATAATTTAGTATTTTGGCTTCTGACAGCTCTTCTTTTTCTTCTACTCTACATTTTGGGCCTTTTCCACCCCCTTGATGCTCTCTTCTGATGACACTTACAGGTGGCAAAAGAAGTAATTTGTGTAGGGAGTTAGGAGAAGAGTTTCTTACAGTAATAACTTTGCAATTCCTTCATTTTTTTTATGTCACACAGATAATCTTTATCACTTCAGGAAACTAACCTGAATATTAGATATTGGGCCTCTTGGACATGAGCCCCTTCTGAATATGAATACAAACTGTAAAAAGTCATGTTGAATCTTTTTCTATGTGATGCATCAGAAGTTCAGAAAAAGTTCATTTTATTTTTACCTTCAAGAATTGTGATTAGCCAGAAACTATGCTTTCAGAACCTGCAAACAGTCCATTTATTTGCCAGCATCAGAATGAGACTCAGAGTTCCAGTGAAAACATCTTTTTGTCTGCTAATGTAATGGGTGCTTATTTTCTGCATCTTCATGTTACTTGGAAAAGCATCAGGGTTTCATTGTAAATCCATTATGTCTCCCATGGTCAGAAATTATAAATGACAACTAGTCCCAAGGTAAAGAAAAGAAAGTATTATTTTGTAGAGTAAAAAGGGGTTAAATCACTTTTTATCATGACTGTCCTCTTGGTTATGACATATTCAATGTATTATTTAGTTTAAGTGCATGATTAAGATAGAACTGGGGTACTTCTGGGGAGCATTTTCACAGACGTTATACTTACAGTACCTCATTCTGTGGTACAGAAGAAAGAAAAATGACATGTCCCTTTGTGAACCTATCCTTTTAAAATTAGGTTATAGATTATATAGTGGTGTGAGATCCTCTATGAATTTCTGGGTCAGAGGTACTTTGTTTTCTTTCTTTTATACAGCAAAACCCTTGTATCTTTATTAAAAATTTATTTGCTGTCAATAATTAAATGCTTATTATTTGATCTTTAATGGGGTCATGATTCCCATATTCCCATATTAATGAAATAATGCAAAAGTAAAAAATGCCTTTCAGTTGGAAAAATTACTTATTATTCTTTCTTTGTTCTGAGTAAAATAGTTTATCTTAAATTAAAAATTAAAAAATGAATATTCTTTAATCTTGGAATTAAATTAGTGCTAATTAGTTCTATTTTCTCTACAATATTCAAATGCTAAAGTCTTAGTCATTTCTTCAGAGTATTAATAGTGCCCTTTGGCTGTAATCAAGATTATCTTCAATTAAAAGCAATACAGTTAACTCAGTTACATTAACAGTTATTGTTCTCAAATCACAGGGTTAAGAATACAAATCCTGTGTGTTTTCAGCATGGCTACATTGCTAGGGTGTGTGGTGCACGGATGTGTTATTTACACATTGAATCTAAAATGCAGTAACTTACCATGTGCTTCACTGATGAAACCCATTCGTATGTAAAATAATTTGTTAAAGTGGTAACATACACAGAACTGAAAGATGGTGCATTAAGATAAAACATTTTTTGGATTTGGTCAGTGTTCGAGCAGTGTTCCCCCCTTCCCAGCATACCCTTCATTCTGCACCTTTTACTGCAAACTCTGTGAATTATGGGGCATTTTTGATGAGTGAATTCTGCTTGATATTCACAGCTGTTATTCTCCTTTGTGAAGAATTAAAGAGCACTTGCCAGTCTGCAATAATTCATCTTATTTTATTAATGCTTTTTTTTAGTTCAGAAAATTTGTTACATAGAGTAATAGAGGACTTCAGCTGAAAACAGAAATATTTCATTCAAATTTCTTAGTGTATCCAATATGAATAAATGTTAGTCCCATAGAAACAGAAGAAAAAGGTTTTCATGCATGTTCACAGAACAGCTCTTTATGGCTTCAAAAGCTAAGCACAGAGCTTGGGAAAATTCCTTTCACTTGGCTGTGTTTACAAACAAAAAGTATAAACATCGTAAGCAAACAGAACTGATGAGGGGAACCTTGTTTGCTTGTTAGCAGATTAGCACTCCAATAGCAAAACTAATGTGATTCTGTCTCAGTAAAAATTAATAACAGTTGGTGACTTAAAAAAAAAAAAAAAAAAAAAAAAAGCTTTAGAGTTGCAAAAATATTCTTATATTTCTACAAACACCTGTCAATATCACTTCTATAATGTATTCCTGCTAGAACAGAAAGAACTTCCAGTGGGCTCTAATACTTGATAGTTTCCATCAGTTTTGATGAAATTTTTATACATCAGAAGCTTTTCTAAATTATAATCTCTTTTTATTTTATATTTTTCTTATATTTAGATTTACCCATTACTTATCTGCAGACGGCAGTGGTGATTTATCTGTGTTGCCACCCTTCAGAAGCTAATGAGGTAAATCTCATATTTAACTGGACATATTTAAATCTCATATAACTGGACAGAGTCTGTTAGAAAAGAAACTGTATTCAAAATCTGTTAGCAAACTTAATTTTGATAGGTTTCTAAGATTCTAAAATCTTTTTTCTCAAAGCATAAATGCAACCAAAGGTTTTCTTTTAAATAATATTTCTATTCTCTCAAGCAAATACCCTTTTTGAGTCTCAGAATGCTGGCACAGCCATCTTAGTTTGACACTGAGGCAATAAAGCAAAAGGGTTGGACAAAAATATGAAACCATACCCTTCAGAAAGAGCATTGTGTCTGTACATGCAAAAATAATTGCTTTCTTGGAATGTGACAAAAGAAAATTGAATATAAAATATGGTGTTAACAGACAACAAATCTAATTTTTAGAGGTTTCTTTTTCTACCTCAGTCAAGAGGATTTCCTGAGGAATTGTGTATCTTTGGTACAATATGAGAAGACATAAATATCACATAGGTGATATTTAATAGAAAAAGGATGTATTAGGCTTGAAAGAATTTTACTTTTCTTTCCTTTACCAGGTATGCTCTTTAGTCCCAGGCATGCCCCTTGACAAAGCATACAAAACTTGATTCCACATTGTATCTATCTGTTCTAGGAAGTTATCTCTTTTCATAGCTTCATTGCTGCTAGAGGTCTCAGTTTACTGTTAAAGGTTACAGGAGCCTTATACATACTTGCATTTGATTTTTGGACTGGGCTGCCAGTCATCATTCATGTAATTGCAGTTTTATTACTGACTTTAACCCTTGAGTAGAAGTTAGTCCAGAATTTCAGAGTCTCATATTTTCTATCTGGATTTCACCTGTGGGTGATATGAAGTGTTTCCTAGCAGGAGAGTTCTACCTCCAGTTCTGTTGCTGGGTTTAGTCCCCCTGCAGAAAGTATTGGGAAGGATGTGTATGTAAATGAAGGCTGTAAGTAAGGACACATGCAGGCTTGCGGTGTGGAGTGCCTCTTTCAGTATTGTTTGTATTTCACTGTTAGATGGATATGCTGGGCTATATTCTGATCACAGTCGTAGAGAATTTGTCACAGTGCAACTAAAACTGGGATGTGTTTTGTTATGTATTTTGCTAATTACTCCAGGCTTATTCTTTTTTTTTCAGCAAGACCTATGTTTATACATGTTTATGTATGAAACTGTGAAGAACAGATATACAAAATACTTCAGGACTGCAGTGATCTGTCCTCAGGCACACCTGGTGTACAGGTGTACTCCCAGGCATCTCATTAAACCTCAGATAATTCACCTTTGCAATACATAAGTGGGAATACAGTGTCTCTTAGTTCACTCTCTTTTTACGTGTTAGCATATTGTGTAGAAGGAAGAAAAAGTTTATCATCTTTCTTCAATTAACAGTTGGTGAGGAAAAATGGCTTTTACTATTTCATTTGATTTCAATAGGCATTGGGTCTACCTGATAGAAAAACAAACAAACAAACAAACAAACAAACAAACAAAAAAACTATGATTTTGATTAGAATGAATGTTGATTGGAATGTTTGAAATCTGTTTTTTTGTTTGTTTGTTTGTTTGTTTGTTTGTTTTAAAAAAAAAAACATTTTCTTTTTAATAGCTCTCCATAAAACCAGCTGCTCAGATACACATTTTATTTCTGAGTACTTTATTTTCCAAATCTTTCCTTTATTTGCCAGAGGGAAGCACATTAATATGAACATAACTGTCAGCCTGAAATCTGTGACACTGGAAAAATATTCAGGCTGACTAGCTGATCTGAGTTGCTATAATAAAAAAAATATATATATTTTTAAAAAAGAATAGAAGAAAAGAAAAAGAAAAAAAGAGAGAGAGGGAGAAAGAGCAACACAACCAAATGAAGTCTTTTTTTCCCCAAACCACATTGTGGCAAGAATGAGGGAAAAAAATGGGAATTTTTATTTTTTTCTCACAAATCTACAAGTGCTGAAAATATAAAATTCAAAGTTCATTCTCTACACTGTAATGAAGAAAAGGATGAAAGAACTCCATCAACCCCAGAGCTCTACTTTCACTTATAGAGCTGTACATAAACTCTTCTGATGTTATTATATTATGAAATTCACAGTGAATTAAGGCAAAACCAACTCATCATTGATTTTTCACTCTAACTTGAAATCAGAAAAGAATTAGAAATATTTATATACATGTAGAGAAGGTCAGTCAGTTTGGTACCTCACTAAGAACCATCCTGAAAGCCTGGTCCTGTCACCAAGCATGGATTCTTTTGACTCTGCCCAGCCAATGAGGAGATTCACCTTGAAGTCAGGCTTTGGAAAAGGCAGCATAGAAATCTCAGTGCGATATTGTAGCATTTTCCATTTTTACTGTAAGTGAAGGATCTCACCTTAACAAGTAATATTTTTTGATGTTTCAGGGTGTAGTTTAAGAGAGAGTGAAACAATCATTTCCCAGGTAGAGTTAGTGATGTGCAAGAAATTGTCTCAAAAGGTTTCAGGAATTTGATTGACGAAATGAAACATGGTCCTGACATCAATTTACTGAGATTACTTTTTAATGAATAAGACTTTAAAAGCATATGCAAAATTAAGATCAGTCACCAAAAAATGCATCTGGATATTGCTGTTAAAGAATGATAATACATAATGTATTGGAAATTAACTTTTATAACCTACAGAAAATGATTCTTGTCGCTGGCTCTCCCAATTTGTGACAACTTTGGCAGTAGAAATATTAATTACAAGCAAAGGAAACCTGAATTATTATTTTTTTTCTTAATATCACCTGTGTGCCAGATAATGCCCTCTTAAAATATTAGTGTGCATGATTAGGGACTGCTTCTACAGTCAAATCCTGCTTATCTCCCACATGCAACTTCTCTCTGAAGTTGAAGAGTGTGTGTGTCTTTCGAATAAGGATTTGGCCCGAATTTTTCCCTGTGCTCTTTTTCATAATTTTCATGCTGGCATTGCAGTCTGTTTCCCTTCTTTAGAAAAACTGTATTCCTAGTGAAGACAATAAAAACGTTCACGGTATCTTTAATGACAAAGTGATAAAGTCCTTTGACAAAAATACATATAACATCATTAAGGATATATTAATTTATACTGTATTTACCTGATTTGAGTGTTTTGATCAAAGATGGTCCATTTTAAGAATTTGAGATTTAAGAAAAAAGCTGAAAGAATTGGATTAATTTCTCTTGGTGAAAAGAAGAGGAATCTTGATTGTGGCCTTTCCATGCCTAACTTAGGCCCATGCCATATGGGGAAAAATAAATATATAAATCTCACTGTGAAGCTAAGTAAACAGGTAAACACCACTCTCTCTAAAGGAAGGACTACAACTTTTTGGACATCAGTTTCCCAGCTTTTATGAAGACTTATCCCAGTCTTTTATGAAGACTTATACTTTAAAGAACTATCACAGAAAATATTTGACTTTTTGATACTTGATGACTGACTGTACTCAAGATGTTTCCTTCCTGCAGTATACATGGTTGCACTCTGGTAGATGTCTCAGTCTCATCTAACCGCCTTCAAGTTAATTGTATCTAAAAGGAAGAAATGCGGAAAATGCTTCAAGAGAGAAGGCATACTAGCTGCATATAGCTTAAATCTTGTTGATGGGTAGGAGTAATAGGTAGAGGTATGGTAGCTTCAAGGAAAAGCTGGGTTCTTGCAACCTGTTTTTCTCCACAATGAGAATGAAGTGAAGCTTTCCCTACCCAATTATTAGCTGAAAACTAGAGGCTTTTATTAGCCTAATCATCTTTCCACAAAGAAGGAATAGCAGAATGATGGAAATGTCCTCTGGACCAGATCTTATTCTTCTCCTCCACGGTATGCAAAAGGTTTGGTTCTAAACATACACTGTTTTTCCCCAGAGATCTGATAAGTATCACTTGAAATTTATCATAAGTTACTTTAATAGCATCTTTGATGCGACTAATGATGCTGTAAGAATAATTATATAATTTAATTGTGATTCTCTTTAGATTGTCTCCTTTTTGCAATAAGCTGAAGCATACCCACATGTAAAGAGATGCTGTGTGTAGCTTGATAAAAACAGTTTTACCTAAGCACATTTGAGAGCTCTGTATTTGCTGTAGCCAAGTTGAATAAAAGTGAAAAATCTATTTTTGTATGTAAAAGGAGAGAATATTTTCCAAAGGAAAATAAGGGAGGGGGTGGGTGAGTGAACTACCTTACCAAAGCTACTCATGCATTATTAATCTAATTTCCTATGAAGTTTGAACAAAAAGCATGTTGAGACATTACTCTCTGTTTCCGTGTTAGACTGTGCTCATAATGCTCTCTCCCATTTTATGTAACATATTCTTCAGCCTAAATAAGATATTCTTGAAGCCCCAGGATTTCCATGCCTTCAAAGTGCTCTGTTTCATTTCTAAATACTATAGATTTTGAAGCACAAGAAGCTTTAAGTTTGGTACTTCAAAGGCTGTTCACCTTTTTAGGCAACCCCTAAGTTGGCTTTAGTATTTGTTTATTACCTGCAATTCTTCACAAGAAGGACCAGCCTGTTTTACAATTAAAGGCTTTGAGCATAGTTACTGTAGCTACATAAAATATTTCTGCCTGTTACATGAGTTCTGTTTCTCTGTTAAGTGTGGAGTTTACCTTATACTTAGTATCTACATGAATCCTTTTCTAAACCTAATTATTACCGTAACTCAGTGTTCAACACTTCCATTCTCCTCACTAACCACAGGCAATAAGGAGACAGCTCCTGCAAGCTGTCCCAGGGCACTTTCTGAGAACAAGCTATAGTGCTGGAACTCAGGAGTCAAACATTGCAATACTTCCATTCCTGGATAATCAAGGCTCTTTCTGGTCTCAGTTTTTGATTTCAGGTATGACATATGCCTGGGCCTGTTTGGAAGCTTTTTTCAACTGTACATGAGCTTTAAGTTATGGCACCAACTAGCAGAACATACTTATAGACATGCTTAGGAGCAGCTTTAGTTCCCTTGTGTTCGATTTAGCCAAAAAAAAAAAAAAAAAAAAAAAAAAAAAGAAAAGAAAAGAAAAAGGTATGGGAAAGCCTTTTTCATATTAATTAAGAATTACTCTACATTACTCTAATTAGTATGACAGTATCCAATTCCTCTTTTTTCCTCTTTTTGGTAATTTTTCCTTTTTGTCATTGTTGAATTTGGTTTTCATTGCCTGTTCACAAGAAAGTTATCTGAAAGTTATACTGAAGTATGGTAAGATAACCATGCTTTCACTTTCTTTGCATAAGAAAATTACTGAACACAAAGCATACCAGATAAAATCCAGTTTTGGTATAGGTAACTTTTGAGAGTACTGTGTTCTTTTTTCTAATAGACTTACCTAAGTAATATATGTCTGATTTCTGACCTAAAATTAATTAAGCATCACTTCAAACACACCTCCTAAGAACCTGATTCTATATTGTCACAGTAGTTGTTTTATCATCTTTCTTTATACTATCTATAAGACAGAATACTATATTCTGTAATTTATATTTTATATTTATATTCTGTATTTTTTTTTATACTATACTATAAGACAGAAGTTAATTTTTGAAACTGTGTTGACTAGTGAGATGCGTGGGCTAAAATATGTGTAGCTAGAAATTTTGAAGATACTTCGTCTGTCTCTTTCATTTGGAAATGCTTTGAATTTTTGGGGCTTCCTCTCCAGTTAGATGTATGAAGACTATCACATGAGATAGGGAGGATATGAAAGCTGTTCTTCATGTTGAGTGAATAATCTTGAACTTCACTAGAGTTTAACCTCAACAAAGCTTGTGACAGATAAAGTAAAAATTCTCTATTTGCTATTGCAGGAGTAGTATTTTTGTGTCATAATTCATGTATATTTTGTGTTTATTGAATATGACCAAAACTATCTTCTCTTAAGTTAGTGAATTTATCTCCTATCATTTCTCTCAGATAGGACTCAGGGTTTCCAGGAAAATTCACTGTTAATGTTTTTATTGTTGTTTGAAATTATGATTCAAGTGCCATTAGCAGCAAAGTCTCAGTTTTGAGTAAACGACAGGTTTTAATAATATTTCAGGTTTGGTGCATGTGCCTAAGAAAACTACTCTTCTTCCCTCCCAGAAAAGCTAAGGAAGTGATTCAGCATTTCCAGATAGGAATATTTTGGCATGCTTTTTTTTTACTACAATAATTTTTATTTTTAAATATAGGAAACTGCAACGCAGTACTTTGATGGTTTTGATACAAGTACAAAATCCTTCATAAAATATTCAAAAAAAACCACAAACAAACAAACCACAAAACACAACTTATTTGTATGAATTATCCAATTTATTTTTTTATCTTGAGAAAACTAAGAAATTCATAAAACTTTTTCAGGAAAACATTCAAGAATTCTTCTTCACTCTGTGTTGTTTTTTGTTTGTTTGTTTGCTTTTAGTGGGATACTGACAACTTCTAACCACTGAGAATTAGTCTGATTCCTTGGATTTAATATTCTGTAGTCTGAGGATTATCCAGCTGTGAATGGGCCTGTTCATTCACAGTGTTCCTCTCTGCATGGAAGATGCAGATGATTTCCTATTACTTTCCCTCAGCTTTACAATTACATTGTACAGAAGCCATATAGGCAGCAAGTTTCAATATGTCCTTCATCTTTCTAAATATTTCTGGTTGTTCTGATATAGGTGATCCTCTACTCCTCAGGATGTTATTCTCTTGTGAGCACTACTTTCCCTTCATGATTCTCCTTGTGTTTAATACTTTGCTTTTTGCCAAAGCGTATGACTCTTGTCCTACTACTAGATTTTAATGTGTACCTTTGAATCTCAAAAATGTAATAGGTTTTTAGCACTAACAAATTAGTGATTACAATTCAAAACCCTTTTTTCTTTCTCATTTTCATATGATTTTCTGACATCAGTTTGTTCACTGGATTCATCAGTTTGTTCTTTACATAATTTTTAACTATGTAGCAAACAAGTCTAGCTTTAAACTTTATCTCATCTTCATTGCTAGGACTGGTATTCTCATATTTGTTTTTGTTTTTCCCCAACTAGTTTTACCAAGTGCATCTTTCTACAGAGCATTCCTCCTCATTTTCTTTGCTCTAACATGCAACAAAACTCAATCTTTCAACTTGGAATTCTTCCAGAAGTAGATGACACTGGTCTTCTGTATCATACGATTCTTGCTCACGTTATTGGTCATATTTCTCCTGTGAAGAGTCTTTTGATTAATTCTTCTCATTAGTCAACTTGGTAAACAAATTACTGCAGGAAGCTTAAAAGCTTGGGTTGAAAGCCAGAACAGAAGCAAAAGATATCTTGTTTGTAAGTCACTATTTTCCCTTGAAAATATCATCTCCTCTTCTATCAGGTTGTCATTTGAGGCTGCTAGAAGTTTTTATTACTCTGGGTTAATTGCCTCTGGCACAATAATCTCGGATTTCTCTTGAGAATCACTGATAACATACTCTTTCCTTCTGAAATAAAATTATTCTGCTTTCATGAGAGGTGTGACAACTTTTTAACATTTCTTTAAAAAATAACATCAATAACATCAGGACCATATTCCATATTCTGCCTTCTAATTCTGTTTTTTCACCTCTCCTTAGGGCATTGTTTTTCTGTTACTAGGTAAGTCTTCTCCAGTTTGACTTGCCAGTTGAAACTGTGCCATACATTAGTATTAGTCTGATAAATATAACTAGTGTGTACATGAACATTGCAGTGCAAAAACACACTGGACTTTTTTAATTCATCCATTTATACAGTTCAGATTTAGATTATCTTTCTGAATACTGGCATATTCAAGAATACCTTTTTCTTGTATGTCTGTCTTCTAGCATCTTTTTCATGACGGATTAATTCACTAAAATCCTCTAGGAAGTAGGGACTGTTGAAAATCCATTGTCATCTGTAAATGCTTGGAAATCTTTCCACATAGTTAATGTATTTCAGACAAATCATGGTAATATGACAGGTAAGAATAAAGTGATATAACAGCGTAACTATTTTTGTTTCTGGAAATACCTTTCCCAAGAGGAACACTCCAGAAAGTGACATTTTTGTCAGTTAGTGATTCTTGCATCAGCTGTGATGTAATCCTGGAACTTCAATTTCTGTGCTTGTCCATTGAGGGGAAGCGTGAGAACCCCGTGGTCTTGGGGCTGGCAGTAATCAGAGTGATAGTGGTAAGCGTGATTGACTGTGGCTTCTGGAAGAGCCCCATGTTCAAAATTCCAAATCATGGGGAGGGCAGAACAGAGTTGTCACTGAAGTTCTCACCACATTTGCAAATAGCAAACATGTTTCATATACATTTCAATGAATTGGGAATGGAAATATGTATTTTGTCTCTGAACAGAAGCTACTGAAGGTTTTCTGAAAAAATGTCTGTTTGGAAATTGACAAATTTAGGACATTTTGAATTTTTCTGAAGAGATTTTCAGATGTTGGGCAGATGTTATTGTTTGCTGACCTAGGACTTTGTAGAATGACATAAAATAATTTGATGTTCTAACAAAACATTGATTACACACACTAAATAGCCCTGGTAAAGTATTTCCCTCATGGCTTGCATTTCCAGGGTTATAGTTAAACGAGCACCCCATGTCATCAAACATACAGAAGGTGCCTTTGCCACTCTGAGGGGATGATCCCAGCATTTAAATAATGATTTACTGCTGCTTTTATTAGAACAATTATTGGTTATTTCAGACTTGAAATGGGCAGATTAAGCTCTGTGAACCTCACAGCTGAAACCTCACAACACTGGCAATTTTCAGTGATTAAAGTAATTTACTTTATCTATAAAATGTAAAGATATTTCATAATAGCCATACAGCAAGTACAGGGAGGTGTAGTTTTCCTGGAGATAATCAGACCTCTGGGGATAAAGGGTCCTGGCTGCACCTCATGCATTGCAAGACCCAGAGGGCTTTATTATCTGATGATTACCACACCCCTGTTTCCATGTCTTTTTGCTTAATTAATCACAGTAACATTATTGCCCAACTTCAGACAACAAAAATAATGAGAGATGCTTTAAAAGATTCAAAGACTAGAGGAAAAACAAGAGATCCCATAGGAAAGTACCCATAGTGAAACTGAGGTTTACAAATCACCGAGATCTATTAAAAATGATGCTTACATTTTGTAAAGTGCCCTCTTTAATATAAATATAATTATGTTTTAAATATTGTAAATGTGTATATACAATATAAAACATATACTTGTTTTGATCAGAGAAGATGAGGTTATATTTCTAGGACGAAAAACCTCTAAAATACAGTAGCCATACCATGGAATGGTTATATCCACTTGCTGTTTTATTTGGAAGCCTTGCCATATCCAAATGTCTTGTCACTTATTTAGTCCAAGGACAGTTCCATGCACATTCTGATTTCTTTTTTGTTTTTCTAAATCCCATCCACCAATCCAGTTTATGGGGACAAATCTAGAGTAAAGTCTTCAGGTGCTATATCTGAGAACGCAGTTCTTCAGAAATCTGCACAAACACATACAATTAAACTTCTCCTATATTCTAATCTCTGTTATTACTGTATCCTCTGCCACTCGACAGTTGGTCTTAACATACCTCAGTATATTTGCCTGTAAAATAGGTGCCTGATTTTTAGAAAGCTGCCTGAAACATAATTAGTTTTCATGTCGATACACTTCCTTATACTTAACAATGCTAACAGACCATGGATAGAAGTCTTTTATTGTAAATCCAGTCCTATCAGGAAAGCTATTGCCACAAGCTGCATATCATTCATCTCCTCCTGATTTCACTTTTAATGAACTCACTGCTTTTCGTAGAATTCATAAAATATTTGTAATATTTTGGGTGAAATGGGGCCAACCTTTCAAAAACCACAAGGTACTAATTTTGAAGTCATAAAAATGCAAGTCAAGGAGTCAAGGTTTTCCTGAGCTCTGAGATTTGTGGATTTTTTTTCTATTAGTCAAAATGTACCAGACCTGCACAGCCCAGCCATGATAACTGTATGCTTTCTGAACTGAAAGCTGATACAGGTGGAATATCCAAGCCTGTTTCAAAGCTTCAGTCCTCAATGTTGAGGCATAGGTAATCTAAACTGGAAGGTGAAATTAAATTTCAAATGGTTTTGTCACATTTTCTCTCAAACATAAGTATGTTCTGGTGCATATGTGTCAGTGGTCAACTCAGGGGGATGCCTTTGACTTTGAGTAGAGCATGTGTTTGCCTGCTTCATTTAGACAGGCAGCTAACTGTGTTCAACTAAGATTTAAATTTGAGGTAGTCAGGAGAAGGTGAGATTGTATCTGATAACCATTCTTACACACCACTAATTTTAAGTGGAGGCAGAGACTTCTGTTTTGTAATTTACCACAATGATATCAACTGCTTTCATCTTTCAGAGCTGCTACAGCTGACCTGTAATCCCATTTCTGGAAGAACACATACAAAGAGATTAGAAAATCTTTGTGTGTACAAAGCAATATCCCTTTCTTTAAAGCACACCTCTCACAGAGTGTACTTAAAACTACTGACAGAAGTGTTTGAATTGTACCCACTAATTTATCATCTTTAAAAGAAATAAAATCCATATTTTGTTAGGGCAGTTGTCAATAGTTGCACATACTGGGGCTAGGCTTCCTCTCTTTGCACATAGTCTCATAATTTAAAACTCTGTTTTTTGGTGTCAGGGATATAAACAATACAAGTGAATGATAAATAAAATAATAGGTATTTGTTACCCAATTCGAGTGGAGACAATCAGCTTTAGTCTACCCTGCTCATTATTTGATAAACAGGGAGGAGAATTTCCATCTACAGGAAAGATTTCAAGTTTTTCTTGGCTCTGAAACCTGGTCTATGACATGATAGCCCGGTAACATTTGTCCAGGATAATGTGTTTGTGACTCTCTTAGGTTCTTTAATTAGAAAAGCAAGTTTTTTTTAGTTATATTATCATGCTGGAGAGCAATGTAAAGCAGGTAAACCAAGATAAATACCTTTCCATGAAAAAGCATAGGTGGTCCATCAGATCCTCTAACATCTACTTACCCATAAACGTCTCAAAATAAGATTTTGATGGATACCTAGGATGAATGATCAATGAAAGAATGAACACCTGTTCAAACTAATAACATCTAAGCTTGAAGAAAAAAGGAAAAAAATAATCTAAATTGTGCATAAATAACATTCTCAAAAATTCCGGTGCATATAGTAGAGAATATGAAAAGGTTTGTAAGCTGCTCACAGTAGGCAACTAATAGATTTCAGTAAATAGAAATAGTTTGGTCTGTTGGAATACGACAAAAGAAACAACAAAAAAAGAAGGAAAAAAAAATCCTGGTATAAATCCTGTTCCCTTTCTGAAATTTTCAGTGCTAAGTTGTACTGAAGATAGTATCTGAAAAAGATCTGGGGTCTTAGGGGAGTACCTACAGTGTTTTCTGTTTTCAGACAGCAAAATTATTGATCTGGCACTGTCAGCCAATATAATGATCTGATACTGATCTAATGTATTTGAATAATTCCATATATATATATATTTCCTCTCGAGTGATTGTTGAGATGATGTTGAAAATACTAGCCATTTCTGAAACTCCATCCGTATGTTCTCAAATGCTGTCTTTCTTAGCTCCTAACTGCTGTATATAGCATACACACTGAAAACCACAGCTGAACAGCAATATGTCCCGCAGCTAAATGTCCCACAGTCTCTCCCAGTGCCTAGACATTGCTTTTGGAATTTATTCCTGAAAGGAAGATTCACCCTGACAGTGGCTACATGTGGAAGTAGATCCAGGTTGTTTTTGTGAACCTAGGTTTTGCAGCAAACAGAACGGTGGGCCAGAAGACAGGAATCTGATAGGCCACTGCGCTGCCTACCGACCTCTGTCTGTAATCCACAGTGTTGTGCCTTAGTCTGAGGGTAATAGACTGAATTAATGTAGGGGGCAGGACATGGGTTCAGAAGTAGAAAATCAGTAGAATTTGGGGGAACAACAGTAAGAAAATATTTTTTCCCCATAAATTTACAGATGTGGAGCCTTTGTGAATGAAACTCTTTTAGAAATAATGTTATCTGGATGTAAACTATACTTAGAACTCAAGAGCCCTTACCCCTCTTCACCACCTTTTTTCCCCCCCCCAAGTGTAACTGACATCTACATGGCCACTTTCAATTTGATAATTCAAAACCTAGTATCAGAAACAGAGATGGGAAATGTGTAGCAATTCCTACTATCACTGTTGCCACATCCTTTTACAAAAGAAAAGACAACCATGAAAGATATGCTAATGGTCCATAATTATACTTTTAGATGGTTACTTAAATACCTGTCTTTTTCACACTACAGGCACAAAGTTAGTGACTAGCGGGATATATATATACCTCAGATATGCTAATAAAAACAAATGTCTGTGGTTTCTGGCAAAATAAAAGCTCCAGTAGTTTGTTATGTGTACTATATACACCTCTTAGGCACTGTCACAGTGCCTACTGAGACAAGCTGGGATAAAGTTCCTACAGTATAAAGATTAAGGCTATTTTGTATTCTTTGATTTTTATTTTAATGCACCCTGCATTTAAGTTACTGTATTACTGATGTTAGCTGGTACATTAATAGATATGTCTCAGCTACTTATGCATATAATATGAAATCCAAGTAAAATACCAAACAGGCTGTGTAATTCTGTAACTCAGTATTATTTAGTATCTTTTCTATATTAGAATTTTCCACAGGAGTCAATAGGATTTGTGAAGTATTTAACTTAAGAACTGACTTTAAACATATCTTTACAGAATCTTCCTGATTAAAGGTGATGGTTGATGAGTGTCTAAAATTCTCTCTTCTTTTAATTTCAGATTTTACCACACAAATTCAAAGTGACTCGTGCCCTTTACACATACCTATTACTTTTAACAGCATTACTGGGAAAAAATCAACTCCATATATATTAATGCTGATAGAATCTGACCCTTTGTAAATGGGAAATGAATTTTCATAAAGATTCACAGACAGTGCAGATGTGAGGATTTCTGTCTTTTTACTAGCTGGTTTTGTTAAAATAGGAATGCCTAAAAGTGCTTAAGAAAACCCTCCCTCTGACTTCTGGCTATTCTCTAGCCAATCTGTAAAGTACTTGAGAAAAATAGTGGATTACTGAATTCAGGGTTGGAGAGTAAGTCTGAGCCTGCGCTCTTCTTGCACTCTCCAGGCACCTGAAAAGTTCAAGAGCTTTCAGTTTTGATCTAACTTGTAATTGACCTTCTAGTATAATCCAGCTTGCTGCTAGCACCACATTCCTATATATATTTTTTCTTTATATATATCCTTATTCTTCTGAAAGTACTTTATTACGTATTTTCTTCCTAATCAGAGACTCATTTAGCATATTTCATCTGTGTGTCTCAAATCTCCACCCTCCTCAAATTAATCACAGATCAGATTAATTGTACTTGGTAACCTGACACTCTTTATCTTAATTATCTTATAATTAAACTTGGTGATCTGAGAGAAGGTTTACCATCAGGTTTTAAACCTTTCATGTACAGTGCAGAATAATTCAGTCATCAAGGATATCGTTACACTTTTAAGCATTTTAATAATATTTTTCTCCATCTATTCAACTATTAGTTGAATATTATGTCCCTTACATCTGAGGCCTGATGACCTTGCAGAAGAAGTAAAATGGATGGGAGCAGGGGGAAGACTCTACTTTTCTACTGCCCCGATATATGGCTGAGTGATTCTACTATTGGAACATAAGTAATTAGCACTTTTTTGGCTCTATGCTGACTACTATTTACTTGAATTTTCATATACATATTTTTAATAATTAAAATAAGAGATCAATGTGTGCCAAATAATTATTAAGGACTGGTTAATTTGGAAGATTCCCCATCGTTGTGTTTTGAAGTGTTAGTGCTGTTTGGTAGTGAACTGAAGGGGGAGTCTGGCTTCTATTCTGATACATGTACGTTGCACAGAGTACCTTTCCTGTTCTCTGAAGGGACCTACACATTACTCTTTTTTTTTTTTTTTTTTTTCTCCCCCTCTTCTTCATTCATGTCGGAAAGCAATGAAAAAACTGACTAAAGAGAGTCAGTTTATGCTGTAGGAATCGCTTCTTCCTCTGGAGCTCAGAAGAGAGAAAGAGAGAGGTCACCCCACCAGCCAGGAGAGACTTTCTGCCCACCCACAACTTGTACTTCATTTTGTAAAGGAAAGGGAAGGGAAAGGATTTTCTAGAGGACAAATGTGTTTGGGTACTTCTGAGCAGAAAATTCAGCAAAAATCTTCTTCTTTATCTTCATTTAATTATTTGGAACTACTCATGTGAGATTAAGCTTTGTTAAAACCACAGAAAAAAAACCTGTGGTTCTTGCTCTGCTCTTTTGTTTTGGCTGTAGCCCACTATAGCAGCCTTTCTCGTATCACACAAGAATCAAGGAATACAGTTTCTTTAGCAAGAATAAAAGAGTTTTTGTGACAGACAGATGTGCTAGTTACTGTAGTGATGAAATCTGAGCATAAATCCTCAGAACCACAATGTAGGTATTTCCTCTCTGGCATGTCTGTTTTGGGGGATGCTAAAACTTCTCTAACTCTTGAGGTTTCTGAACAGATAGCTAGATCTGTAAAGGTGTTTTTGAGGTAAAGTTACAATACCCTTAGGCACGTCCTAAGTGCTAACAGCACTAAAAAAAAATAAAATAAAAAGGAATCCACAAAGCTCTGGATAGTCTAAAAGTGCGTTAGGGAAGGCAATTTGGCAGGTAAGGCATTCTTTGGTAAAAGCATAGAATGCTGAACTGCAATAGTTAGATAGGTCTCTGTGGGCCATCAGGAACACATAAAGACTGCCAACATCTCTTATAGATCTTTTCACAGATCCTATTACAATTCACAGTAAAGTGATCCTCTACCTGTCTTTCCTGAGGGGTCCAATTAAGGTAAGGATTTATTCAAGACACGTACTGACCTGGGGCTTGCACAGTGCAAATCTGAGAAGAACATGATGGTTCTTCCCTTTTGTCTCAAGAGCACTCCCCGTGCAAGAGTTTGCGCTTGCAGATAATCTAAAAAAGGATTTTCTAGTTGGATTTCTTCCACTCACTGCTTTATAACTTGTTATACTTCTCATAATTGTAGAGAGGAAAATTAACCTATTTCTTTTATCTCTCCATGGCCATCCAGACAATTCTCAAAATCTAAAAAGGTGTTTGAACCAGAATACTTTGTGTGTCAGATGAATATTCCAAACTCTGGTATATCAAGAAGATGTACCTTTTGTGTCTCCTAAGGATAGTTTATCCCATTTCCCCTTCTAGATGCTGATGAGCCCTCTTTTATGGTGTGGATTTCATTAGATGTTGAAGACCCTAAAACTAACTGTATTTAAGCTTGTATTTACCCTTAAGTAGCCTTATATATATGTATGTATATATGTGTGTATATATACATAAATTTCATATTTGCCTTAAATATGTCCTTTGGTTCTTATGCATTGCTTATTTATGATTGTTCCATAGTTTTCTTGTGGAACTATGGAGCTTTGTGGGGAATGACAGAGTTAATAAATAGTGAGAAATATGTGGAAACTGTAATCCCAACTGTAGATCCTCTATTTATGGATTTAAATAAGACTGTTTACTTTGCACTTCTGCCTAAATCAGATTCTTGCTATTGTTGTCTATAAATGTTCCACATCTCTTTCCAGTCATTTATAAGGAGACATGCATGTGTAAGGTGATATATGTGCGTTGGATTACTGCTAGATCATGCTTAATTGTAAATTGGATAATTGAAGTCCAGAAAGCCAACAGAATATCCCTGATAGAGCTACAGAAGCACAAGAATGATTTACTGTACACGGCCCCTCAGCTTTTAGGATACATAAAGTAGCAGTGCTGTGACTGTGTACCTAAGCACAGGTGGAGTTAGGTGTTCATATCAGAGCTGATAGCGCAATTTCCTGAGCTAAGCAAAAATAAGGTATAGAAGTCTGGCCATTCAATTGTGGGAGCACAGACCCAGAGTCTGTCCTCAATTAGCTATTTTCAAGACTTCAAAAGCATTAGGGACTATATATTACATAGGTGGATGCTTGATAGTAATGCAACACCATTTTATTTTATTAATAATTGAGTAGTAATGGATGAGTGAGTAACTTTATAGCATAAACATATACAGAGCATACCAGGAGAGATGGATAAACACAACAGAATTGTTGTGATAAAAGGAATTTATTTCTCTCAATGAATATTCAACTAAAATGTAGAGTTTGCAGTTTTGGTTTATTTCTGTTAGTTAAATGCAGATTTATTTAGCTCTTCTTGTAATGCTTTAGTATTCATATTCTTATTTTTACATTGCTAGATTTGAAGAATGAAGAGGGAACTTTGCAATTTGCAATTAATGACATTTGGTTTTATTAAAACTAAGTAGAAAGCCATATCAATAAAGAATATACATTCAGATTATGAAGAAAATCATTTGTCAAAATCGTTGCCCATAAGTAGGCTGTGCTTGGAGGTTTTATTGGCCATGTTATCTTGGTTGCTTAGGGAAAGACATATGATCTGCTCAAGGTAAATAGCTTGAAAGCATTTCCAACTGAAACTGAATCTGTTTATGTGTAGGTGTAGTTGGGGCCTGCCTTGGGCTTTCTGGGCTCGATGGAGAGCCTGAGGCACTGTCTTACATAGCACAGTGTTACTGAAACAACTTATTAGCTGCTACTGCAAGAACATTAGAGTAAACATATACTAGTGAGGTGACTGTAATAAGCTAGCTACCTGTGCTATGAATTTATTAAATACCAACTTGTTCAACTGGATTGAAAGACTTGAGCATTCTTATTCATTTTTTATTCCTGGAAATAAAAATTCAGGGAAAATAAGGAATTGCAGAATTTTGTAGAATCCATAAAGCTGATTAAACACCAAGTGAGTGATCATGGCAGAAGATGAGTATTGGAATGAACTTTATACATACACGTGGATGCCTATGAATCAAGGGAAACCTGTTCAGGCATGGAGGGATGTCATGCAGCTGCAGAGGTTGTCAGACATAAGCTTTCAGTGAATCCATTCTACACTGGAGTTTTAGGTCACAATAAACTTCCTTACTTTGCTCTGTAAATATGACTTGACACCACCATGATACTATGAATTGTTAATAAAAGTCCATGTCTGCTTCACCAGCAGGTGGTATACCAAAGAAAAATTACCATGAAATCCCTATTTTGGGTACATTTCCAGCTGTAATTCAGGCAAACAAATTAAAAAGACGTAGCTTCTTTCCTACAGCTGGTTTTATGTTTTAATAATACCACTGAATTAAAAAAAAAAAAAATCTTTCATAACCAAAGTTCATCTTTAAAGTTTATCCTCTTGCTAATACTTAAATGCACAGATATATATAAATCTTCAAAGCATATGGCAAAAAAAAAAAAAAAAAAAAAAAAAAAAGCCAACACACACACACAAAAAATATGCTCTCTGTATTCTGTGGCTATCAATATGTCAAGGCAATAACCTGAAAGAGCCTACAGAAAGTCTTTGTACCAATTACATTCTTCTTCAGTCTGATTTTTCTTCTTGTTTTGAATGATTAAATAATACTCACATACACTAAGTATCTACTCTGGCATGATAAGTGATATCAAAGAAAGACAAATCATAAGAATAGCTATAATAAATAAGAACAAATAAAGGGTTTTTTTTGAGCATTATAGAAGGATGACCCTCTTCACACAGATGTGTGGACTCATAAAAAAATTGGTGGGGATGTCAAGAGTATTCAATCAGCTAAGAGGCTCCTTGGAAGCCTATAAAGACTCATAGTGTAAACAGCAGTAAACACTGCTAATAGAATATGTGGATGGAAATGCAGAAAAGTCAAGAGTTTTACAAAAGAAAAACAATTTTAGATAGCCCCATAAAGGCTAGATGAAAAGGAAAAGACAATGGAAATAGGCGCAATGAAATGTTTGGATGCTCTATTCTGAATCTTACTTCATTCTTCAGGTCCCTTATAAAAGCTGTCTTCTATCATGATGTCAAAAATAACATTTAAAAATAATTAGATTATACAGTTGCTTGGACCAGTGCTTCTCTTATTCACTTATTTACTTCCTAGAATGCCATTCCTATACCTGTCTCTATTTTAAGCTCTCAGGGGAATCTTCCTCTCTGATGGCAGGAATGAACTATGTGCAGTAGGAATCCTTTTCTAAACTCATAATTTCTGAGCACTAACATTGACAAATCAGATGCTAATAGAGTATAAGGGCTTATTGGAAGTTATTAAAAAAATATATATTTTTTTCTGCAACAAGTTTTTGCAGCTGTAAGTTCTGTAATTTAAGAATTCAAACCAAGCTAAAATTCTATATGCTTGGTCTTATACATGGAAATATATTCCTGGAATTAAAGTTTACATAAACTATGCAAAACACTTCTCACATATTGTTACTTTTGAAGGTCTAACCTAAGGCTTCAAAGACGAGATTGATACTACAAAGGAAACTGATCTACATATGCAAGTCCTCAATTAAAGTACTTTTAAAGTACTCAATACTGAGTACTCAATAATGAGTACTATTAAAGTACTCAATGGCTCAAAAAAATGCATCCTTTTACTTACAGGTCTTTAAGTAGGTAAACTAAATGAATTGAAGAGTAACAGTTTCATCATAGTCCAAATAAGTTTTTAGGTATTAATTTTCTTATATTTAAATGAAATCTATTAAGAGACCTTTCAGATGCCTTTGAAGAGACCAAAACAATTAGTTTGTCAATATAAACAAGAAATAAATTAGCTCTGCAGCTAATTTACTGAAAGAGAGAGACTTATCTATTATTTCTTTTTAACAAACTTTGACCACACTCAGTCTGGAGAGCTCCATACAAAAGATATACAGGACTGGAAAGAAATAACTGATTAAATTTTAACCAGCTGCTGGGCAGATAGTTTGCCTGAGGCACTTTTGTCAGTTTCAAAGGGTCCTTTTATTAATTTTGCATTTTGTATTTTGTTAGTGGAAAGAGCTAACTCTGTTGGGACTGCCAAAAGCTATAGGCAGCGAATCTTACAGCAGCAAAGAGGAAGCTGTAGAGCATGCCAAGTAGATTTAGCACACTGAGCACTCTAAATTACATTTGTTTTATCAGTCCTAAAAATATATTAACTTCAGGTATAAGTTCTTTGAATAAAGCCTTAAAGCTAGTACACCCAGTTCCTTCTCTGTTTATATAAGGCTTTCACTTTGTCTATAAAAATAAACTGCTCTAGTCTTTGCCAAATATCTGCCCGTGTAATTTAAATCTTTTCTTCTTATGATTGTTGGCACATCCTTTGTTGGTCTCTGTTCTTACAAACATTGATCTTATTTTCTTACTGAAAAAAGTACTCAAGTATTATCTAGATCCTCCACGCTTTCCATTACGTTCGCATATGGCTTTTATAGTCAAAAATATTGATGTCTAAGTGGAACTGACATTTGAATAAAAATGCTCCTCTTTCATTTGAATGGCACCCAACATCCATATCAGCATGTGGAAAAATGCTGCATGTAGCATACTGCTCAGACAATTTGTGAGCAGAAGTTAGAACTCAGGGGTTAAATGGAAAACACAAACCTCTCTTGTGATGCTGGGAATTTCACAAGTTCCACTCATACAGCTTCAAACAGCATTAAACACAAAGGAAAAAAAGTATACCCTCAGGCTAGAATTTGCAGAAGACTTACCTGCAGTAGAATGGAGCTAAAATTAAACCCAAAGACAAAGAATTTGGCCTTACATGTAGAAAATTGAATGGCAAAGTGCATATTTTTAGAATGTGTATCCTACTCCTTTTTTTGTTTGTTTGTTTCATTGCGTTATTAAGATAGCTTTTTTTTTTTTTTTTTTTTTTTTTTTTCCCCAGCATTTTTTTTTTTTATCCTGAATCAATATAATGGAGTTACTACTGCATTATTTAATCTCTTCAACAACTACTCTGTGTGCAGTTCTGTGCTGGCTAACCTCATTGGTGTCATTTATACATAAAGGAAAATGTCCTTGCTGTCTCTAAGTTAACAGTAAACCTGATAATTGCAAAATTGACTTCATGTGAGAAAATTATTATATTGGTATTACATTGAGCTCAAAGTAATACCTATATATATATATATATATATAGTTCTATCTATGTCTTTTTTTCTTCTAATGTTTATTCAGCTTTTGTGTAGTATTGTAATAAAATTTTGTTTTATACTCTGGATTACCTCCTCGGTATATGTACTCGGTATATATAAGTGCAAAAAATAATACTAGTTATTACTAGGGATTACTAGGGATTTTTTAAGTTGTGCCAGTTCAGTCTGTAGTCAAATGAAATTCTATTCAGGAAAGTACCAAGTAAGAAAAAAAAAAAAAAAAAAAAGAGAGATTATATGCTTGGACAACAGAGACTGTCTACTTAACTCAACCACACTATGTGGAAACATTTAAATTAATTATCTCCCATGATTTAGTATGAAGGTCCTGCTATGGTTTGACAATAACATAAATAAACGCTTAGCTTCTGAGATACCGTAATTCTGTGAAGTTCTGGACTCATATTTTACGGAAGTGGGGGCAGATAACTGAGTGTTTATGTTGTGTACATAATATGGGTTGATGCCAGAGTCTGCAGTAGCTGGAACCATCAGAGTGAGCTTGGACTTTGGAGGGTATGCAGAGCACCCTGCTCCTCCTCCTCCATAGTAGCTTGCATCTCTGTTATTTAGATACAGCTGGCTCTCCTGTAAAATTAGGTGGCAGAGGGCTACTAGGTGAACAAACCTGCTCTGTAATCAGCATCATTTCTTTCTTTGCCATTGCCATAATTCAGTGTTGCAACAGAATTTTATCAATTATATAATCTGAAAACAGAAGTTGGTTCTTTGGTTCTTTCTTTCATAGCTGCATATTCTTTGTATTACTTACAACAATTGACAGTTGCTGATATGAAGAACTAATTCTGTAGTCCTGGTAGAGCATTGAGAGAGCCAAGTAATATAGTATGTTGGCTTTTGATTCAGGAGAGATTTGTATACTGTGCTTAACTTTAAATTTCAGCTAAGTAATGCATACTTCTTGTACGTTCAGTATCATAATTTCTGTCACAACCCAATGGACCCTTTCAGTACCAGTGAGGTTGCACCATTTAAAATCACGAGGGATCATTCCCGATTTGTAGCTGAGCAAGTAAGCCAGCAGAAGTCCATAGTGTGGCAATGTTGGAAAGGAAGTTGACTTTTCATATTTCCTGTCCTTCCTCTTCATGGACTGTAGAGAAGTAGTTGCTTGATATAAGCACAGAATTTGCCTTTTCAATAAGTGAAATGATTTATTTGTATGTTGATAATATCTTTGAGGGAAGCATTATATTTGGAGGAATGTTGACATTATGGCTGTAAATAGAGGTCTGCAGACTTTCAGTGATGTACTAGACTGTTTTCTCTCTATGCTATGTTCTTTACTAATGGATGTCAAATTAGGGTCAAAGTAATGTCGTTTCATCACAACTGGCCAGTTTCATAAACTCGGAGACAGTATTACTGAAAGTGATTAGTGAGTTTGAACCTCTCGTTTTCTACGTTCTTATCTTAATGTACATGAAGCTGATGTATGACATACACTGTGGCACCAACAGGACATATATTCAAACATTCTCATAAGACTAATGCTACGGGTTAACCATCCTTCCTACCTCTCTCTGAAAGTATCTGAAAGGATGCTGGACCTAATAGAAAACATTTTCCACTTGTATTTGCTTTGAACTGCCTGTATTATTTCCCATTGTCTATCATAGCTTTCACTGAATTTGACACTTATATGGAGAATCTAATACATATAAAAAAGTCCTTTGAAAACTCAAATGAATAGGAGGAAGGACAGCAGATTTTAAATATGAAGATAGAGATTAATATGAAACACTGTCCTTTGTGGGCCTTGTATTTCTTGCCTATGACACTCCTGTAAGTTTGCCCACCCTTCAAAGTACGAATAGTGTGTGGAGTTCAAGATTGCCTCATTTTGTTTTCATGGAATGATGAGATGCATTGTCTTACTGCTGTGAAGTCAGATCTTAGCATGATTCTTTCAATTTACTTCTATATTGGTTTATTAGTGAGGGTTTTTCCTCCTTTAAGTTTCCTTTCATGTGCAGTGACATGCAGGTACACAAGCATTCAAGACTCCTAACGTTTTGCTGTGATGTCCCATTTAAATTAGGTAAAATCACTCTAATGATTAGGGGAAGGGAACACAAAAGCAGCGTGAGCTTATCTGAAATGAATTCTTCAAGTTTCAGTGAATACCTCATGAAAAGTTGTTATTAGTGTTTTATCTGACTTTACATGCAGAATGACATGGTTCATTGATATTTTATCACAGAAGAAATGTATGCCTCCTATTGTGCTTCAAGAATAAGCAGGCAGTTGGTCATGCCTACTCTATTCACCCTGCTGTTGAATATGAACCATTCTGTGGTGTTCAAGATGCTTTCACTGCATCGATAAGATGCTGGAAAAAAAAAAAAAAAAAAAAAAAAAAAAAAAAAAAAAGTGGTTTTATATATCTATAGCCTTAGCTGACCTAAAGGGACACCAAAGTTTTAAGGTGAGACAAAAGCTAAGATCTAACTAAATTAGCATTGTTTCCCTCGGGGTGGCCAATATGGAGCATTATGCAACAACTGTACCCACGTGTACAGTTGTTATGATTACCTGTGGTATTCATAATTTCCTTCAGCAGAACACCGTGATCATTTCACCATGGTTTTTCAGTTGCTCCTGATAAAGGTCCTGACTACACTGCTTTGTGCCAAAGAGCCTCTTTGCTGTCACACAATAGGTACTAGGCATCTAAAAGACTGACAGAGTACAGCATGATTTTTTAGTGCTAAAGTTATACTCTGCACGATTTTGCAGGTTGTAATATCCATATATTTAATGCTGAGGATTTAATCTAAATAATGTGAAATTGAAAGCTTGGGGTTAAACTTTTAGAAAAGAAATAATTACCTTGCACACACACTAGTCAAATCACTCCCTCCCTAATCCTGAGTACTGGATTTACTTTGAACTAGGGATGGAGAACTCATTATAGGAAATTTCAAACCAGCTAGCAATTTGTGGGTTCGAAAGTATCTCTAAAGTAGCCTGATGAACCAGATCATCAGAAGATAAGAGGTATGTGAGAGACATTGATTTCTCTATGGTAGGCTGCAGAACATAAGGAATATTCACAGCTATCTGCCTTAGAAGGTAGAAAGGCCCAATCCGATAATTTTGATAAACATTCATGGGAAGATGGTAGCTGAACATCTTTTTGACCTCTACTTTTTAATCTCTATGCCAAAAAGTAAGTTTCAGGTGTACAGCTGTCAATTTAGTAGAAGGATTTTCTTTCATATAAGAGTAAAGTGACAGAAACTGTGGTTTAATTTCAGTGGCACGTAGCAAAGTATGATTACTATTTATAGGTATATTTTACTTCCTCTTCCCTCTTCTTTATGTGTAATGCAGGGTCAGGCCCTAGGTTTGATGTGAATGCTATAACTCACAGTACTGCTGATATTGAGTGTATATGGATAGCTTCTTATTTAAAGAAATGCATTTACATTTGCAATGAACAATATGAATTCCCTGACTAATATATTAACAAAGTACATAGAGTAAAAACTAAACTCACTAGTTCCATTCTGTATCTAGGCACAGGATGAGTTTTTTAGAACTCTCTCCCCTACATTTACAGTTAATTTACCTTTTCAATATTTATAGAATTTGTATTAATTTTGATAACTGGCATCTATAGCATGGCTTTCAGGCAATTGCTTCAAATTCAATTCTGCTTCAAAAAGTAATTACAATCACTCAGCCAAGTTCTACACTTGTTTATAGTCTGTCTAGGATTTAGGCATTAAATGGATCTTTTATATCTGTTGTGCAGGTATAACAGAAGTAAAGACTTGAGGTCTTTATAAGAAAAAGCCTAGTAACCACTTTTAATAAGTAGTTTTTTGTAAAATGGTTTGTTTTTCTTTGATACTGGTGGCCAACTAGAACTAATCAGTGTGAAATTTTACATATATTTAGTATTTAAAGCACTTAAATTTTCAGTGTAGATTGGGAACTTATTTCATATTCTATTTTTTAAAAGGGTGTTTAATAGTACCAGTTTGAAACTTTTCCCAGCTTAGACTTTCCTTTGGCAGCTCAGCTTTCTAGTGTTGGATGACATGGTCTCTCCACATCATCTCTTTGTGGGCTGAGCTGCTACTTACTGATGTGGTTTGCTTTTTTGGCTGGTATTAGCTTTGTTTTCTGTTATTTTTTGATAATTATCTCTTTCATTTGTTTGTTTGGTAAGTGAGGGGAAAAAAAATGTGGAGTGATCATAATAAAACTTTGGAAGTAAATGTTCAGAATACAAGCCTGAAGACTGTCTTTAAGCTCTGTGATAATTTTCTCGGTGTTTTTTGTTTGCTTGTTTTGCTTTGTTTTGCTTTGTTTCTACATAAGAAATGGTGTTAACAGGAAAATATTGGAAATTGTAACCATTTCTTAATTTGTAGATTGTAGTCACATTGTCTGATGATGCATTTTTATTTTTTCTCTATTTTTCCTTATAGGATATTAAGGATTTTTTTTTTTTTTTTTAATAAGAAAAACAAAACAAAACACAAATTTATAATAAAATCCAAGAGCAGATATTTCCCACAGCAGGCTTGTTGCCTAGTACAGTATTACACATTCTTAAAAAAAAATAAAAGATAAAAATTAAAAAATGTTGCCGGGTGCATTGTACCATTGAGAACAAGCAGTGGCACAGACAGAAAAATTGCGCAAAGAACTAAACTTTGGTGGCTGAACTGTTTGGTCTTATTTATTTATTTACAGAAAGAATTATTTTTAAAGCTCTCTCAAAAAAAAAAAAAAAAAGTTGAGAAGTATAAAATTCTTAGTTTGTGGTCTACATAACATCCTATTGTTGCCAAAAATTTGCCTGTCTGTAAGGAAATGGCCAGGATGCAATCAGTGTAGAGACTATGAAAGGTTAAAAAGGCAGTTTGAATCCGGATGAATGAAGTATATGAGTTGAAGAAATAATAGAAAAATACCAAAATCAGGAGAACAAAAAGCCCAAGGCTGCATGGAAAATAACCAAGATGTAAAAAGAAGTTGTCGTTGAGGTAAATGTGGTTCAGCAATGTTAGAGAAAGTTAAGCATATATCAATTAAAAAATTAACCTGACATCACACTTGGGCATTTGGGTCCCAGTCAGTATAGTATTAAAAATGATAGAATTTAGATAGTATTAGGTGAGGTGGTCCAATATGTATGGTTCTGAATATTATTATGACACAATATTATTAAAATTTGGAAAAGCATATTAATTCTGCTTTTTTGTTTTTTTAAAGTTCAGAAAGTAATAAATGGATTCAAATTGTTTTATGCACGCATTAATTGTAAGGATGGAATCATTATTGTTTAAAGTTGATTTGTGTGGGGAAAAGGTGAATTATGATTTATTGGTTTGTGTAAGGAGTCTGGGAAAGAATATCCTTGTCAAATTCATAGCTGATTGAAATGGAACATTAAGCAATAGCATAAATAAATCTGTTTTATGATCTAGTCTGAATATTTTTGCTACGGAGGTTCATTTGGACTATGTGTGCTAAGCACATCTGAACACAAAACCTTCTGTCTATGAATTCAGGTATGTAAGTTGTGTTTATGAAACAGCAGACCTAATCATAAGGTAATAATATTGCTGAAGGTAGTAGTATTGAACTTTAAGGTAGTGATTGCCCAAGATCTGGGGGGTTTATAGTTCATTCAGTATTTTTATAAATAATTTATCATAAAGAATGAAGCACTTTCAGCAATCCAATAGAAAGGGATACCGCAACTCTGCTCAGCATTCAGAAAACGGAAACTCTATGGGTGGGACAGGAAGCAAACAGACTTCAGATGCTACTCCACATCGAGGTATTTGTTATTTTTTTCTTCTGGCATTACTTGCCCAAAATGGGCCACAGTTCCAAAGTTTAGTAACACTGCTGTATGGTGTCAAGATGTAGGGTTCAAATCTTTGCAGTTAATTTGGTTTTGTGTAAGCATGTATAGCACAGAATATACAGCCTCCAAGTATATGCGCTGAATTTGAAAGCCTGACTGCTTTCATTATAGCTTCATTAAAGCCTATTTGCTGATTGCAATTCCTGCAAAAGGCTCAAAATCAATGTTGTTATGCATTTAAGATATACATTCTCCTATGCACTTGTCCTTCTATATATGAAGATTTCCATGTAAACAAAAATCAGAAATGTGTGAACATTTTAAAGTGTAATCTTGTTTTTTTATAAAAGTAATACAAAAGATAAAAATTAAAGAGTTGCAAAACTAAAAATCTTAGTTGACTAAATTTAGTTCAGGTTAATCTTATATTTTCTGCTCATTTAAGAAGCTTCATCTCAAACTGTCCATAATCCATTACTGATTGTGACCTTTCATCACTGAAACTGTCCTGTTTTGACATACTGATCTTCTGAAAATACAAATCTATTCTAGCTCTGCTTTATCTGTATTTTAGAGATTTAGAATAGATTTTTCATGTAACACTGTGCCTGGGACAAAATCTCATGTATGTTGGATGAAAATTGGAAGTGTGGAAAGTGGAAAATCTTTTGCAACGGAAGATGTCGCTGTGTGAGTTGCTTCTAGGGAGCCAGGTGTAGAAGTGGAAGAGGGGAAGATGGGGAAGGATGATATCTTCAGATAGTGCAGGAAAAGAGCATGGGAATAAGGAATGGTGACCAGAAATGAAGGAATAAATGAATATTTATTTATTTATTTATTTATTTTTCAAAATTAGCTATGAGTCAAGATGCTCTGTTCAAATAAGAATTGGTAACAACTCATTCTGGGGCTTGGGTAATTGTTGAAGTCTGACTTCTATGACTAAATTAGTCATAATAATTTTCTTTTTCTATGACTAAAATAGTGTTGTAAAGCCTAAACATTAAACAAAATGACCACTGGAAAAAAGGGAATGTAGGCAGATATCTAAAAGTAAAACAAGAACAACTCCAAAAGAAAAAAAAATCATGTTTCTTCACAAAATTGAGCAATTGGGGATTGAACAATTTGGGGATTGAAGTTACAGACTTTTTTTTTTTTTTTTTTTAATTTTATTTTCTATTCACAAAGAAATCCATCCATAATGAATAACACTGATTTAACAAAAGTTAATGAGCAGAGTGAATAAAACTTAGAGTTGTCTATTTTACATTACAAAACTTTATTTTTTTCTGGTTTGGAACAAAGCCAAATTAAACATTTAATATTTCAGAACTTTTCATTGTATGATGATATCATCTAGAAAAAAAGCTGCATTTTTTTTTCAAAATAATTTTTTCCCCTCTGTATTTTTTCAGTTGTGCCCAACTTTTATTATGCCTACCATATTTTATGGCATATAGCACGAATAAAAATATTAAATTAATTACTACATACATGTATATTTAGATTTCATTTAAGGACAGCTGTTTTTCATTTAATGGTATAGAAACATCTTGCTATTTAGATTCTTTTATCTTGTGTTGCATTAGAAAAGTTTGGCACTAATTAATATATATGGGTGCAAAGTTTTCAAGATAACTGAAAAAAGTTTTACATGATTGCATATGCTTAACTATTTCAGACTAAAACTTTCTAAACATTGAAAATGAAATTTTATTAAATATAAACTAATAAAATACGCTTCCCTTGGGAAAATCGCTAAAATGTATGGGAATGTAAGTACATGTCAACATCTGTAAGAATGTTATCAGGGTAAAAAGTTTTAGTTGGCATCAGTGGAATTTCCTGGCTGACATTTTCCACGCATAGTTAGGTCAGAAGTGACTTATATTTGGATGCTTATAGTATCAATGGATGTTCACTTTGGAATATTCTCTATGCAGAAAAATGTTTAAAATGTTCCCATAAACTAAGAAGCTAAGAAAAATGGTAGCTTACAGCTCAGTGGAAAAGCTATGGTTCTGGCACAGCCCTCAGTAAAATACCATTTTTACATTACTCACTGAAGTGCTTACTGCAGCTAAGTTCCAGTTTTAAAAGGTACCATCATTTCAACCTCTGTGTAGATAGCAAAAAGCTAATCACATCAGTTAAAAGTATTGCAGAATTAATATCTGGCTACACAAATCTTAAGTATCTTGACACCATAAGTTTAATGTTTTCCATAATCAATCCAGCAGCTTAGATTATCTTCCTTATGACTCCCACAAGGAAAAGAAAGCTGAAATACCTGTACCATAATATTTTTCATAACTGATTAATGTTTGCCTTGGGAATTACATGATGTTGAGTGTATTTATTTTTTGCTACTCCTAATGCTAGGTAGAACTTTCCATAAAAGATAAATGTACTTTTGGTCCCTTAAGCAATACAGAAGGAGTAACTAATATGTGTATGTTACAATAGTGTATAGTCATCCAGATGTATGCCATGTTTTCTGTTTTCCAAATGAGTTTTCAGAGTCAATTGAGTTAACAGGAGAGCTAATATTTCAAGAAGAGTTTAAACAAACTTGTTTGTTAATTTTTCCCTGGGGAGCTAAAGCGGGAAATAGGGAAATGGCTAATAAGAGCAACCTAGAGCTAGTGATACTGTGTTGATAGAAGGAACTGAATTAACTTAAATGTGTCACATTGATTTAAGATGTCTGTGATGTATTGTAAAATGTATTCTTACCCGGCATGTACCACTGGAAAATAAACCAGGCATTTAGTAGTATTACAATAATGTAGTATTGTAAGACTTTGGTAAAAACCTAGCCAAGTCAAGCTTATCTTTACTATCTTGTGTGTATTTGCTTTAAGATAAAAAGACTTGAAAACATAAAATAATTTGTAGGAAATAGATAAAGTACAAAAATAGACCTATAGAACCTGCAGCATTTTCCAATGATCCTTTGTGCACCTATTTCTGAATGGGGTCTGTCTTTGAAAAGAGGACCCAGGAGAGCACCTTTTCCCTGGTGGTTTTGTCCCCTCTGGAGAGAAAAGAACAAACACATGGGCAGGGAAAGATCCCCATCTGCTTTACTTCTTCCCTGAGAAGAAGTAAAGTATCCTATAGAGCTGCTTTGTACTGCATGTTGGATGCAGCCACCAAAAAACATACTCCATGTTGCTTCCAAACCCATGAATCAACCCTAATGTACTCTGGCAATGTGCCCAAGGGTGTCCAAAATATGTATGGTTGTTACTCAGCACAAGTAAGGTTAATGGGCTTAGGCTTGTGACAAAATGCAGCTAAAAAATGTGGAAAAAATATTCCATAGTGCTACTTTTCTTCCAGTTTAGTTTATTAAAGGGTTAACCTGATCTTCCACTTATTTGTAGATATTATTGTTGTCTATATGCATACTAACTGTATGAGTAAAATGTTACCAAACTGTGATGAAACCCCTTATTTCTGATGTATTTTGCATTACATTAAAAATAGGGAACGAAAGCTAAGTAGCTACGTTGACCTTCGCCTCTTTCTGTGCTTGACAATTTTTAAAACTTTGTTTTTAATAGCCATGCTGTCTGTGACTTATTTACTATTTTTGTAATAGTCCTTTGTAGTCCTTTGGCAATGAGGGCTGTGCTCATTTAGAGAAGCATACAGCAAATCTATATTAGTTGCTTGCCAGCTACTTTACTTTTGTAATCAAATCATTGGTGTTATTTACCTACTGGGGAGAAGAACTAGCCAGTAACCTATCTTGAGTTATCTGATGTGCCAGAATGAATACAGAAATTGTAGAAATGATGGCCAAACCTGTATGGAAGGGTCTACAGCAGACATGAGAATTGCAGCATCTATCTTTCAAAAGTAACATCAGGTACTGTTTATGCTAAGCAAGAAGGCAAGAGAGCTTAAGGGGGTCATTGTCAGGCACTCCAAAATACTGTGTGATTTGGGTGTCCTGCAAATGACATATATTTTTAGACAATAGCATCCAAGAGTCTACTACACTATTTCTTTCAGCCTCTTAGGAGAAAAGGCTGTAGAGCTAGTAGAGCCGTAGTAGTAGAGCTAACATGGGGAAACCTGCTGCCACAGTTGTACTGTCTGGCCTATGGTGATCAGCAGAGATAGAGTTTTAAATGCTGAATACTCCTTTCTTTAAAGTTGCAAATGGGTTAATTGGCTTATCTAGTCAAAAGGCTGTTGTTCCCCATTTGGTCATTGCCATATTTACATTTCTGCTCAAGAAATCTTTCAGATCAGACTGTTTATTTTAAATTCCATGACCATTCATAAATGTTACAATACTTATGTTTATTAAGGCATCAGAGAAAGCAAAGTAAGCATTGTTTCACTTAATGCAAGTGGAGAGTACCCAAGGGGAAAATTATTATGTTCTGTGGACACAGAAAGGTGAAGTCACATGTTTCAGCAAAGACAGAAAAGTCTGTAAGTCAAGACTGAGTATGATAGAAAAAGTGGTATTTTCATGAAACAGATATTTTAAATAAACTGTCATTTTTCCTCTTCTCTACTTTTGTTTTATATGTATTATTCCTTCGACATGCACTTTAAATTCTACTGAACATGGTACTTGCCTAATGCTGCCATCTGCCACAGGGCTAAAGATCCTTAAAATCAGATTATGTTTTATTGGTCTGAATATGGTATATCAGAAAAAAAGGATAGTGTATTTCTCAAGTCTTCTAAAAAGTGTATCTCTTCTCACTCCTCATTACTCCAGTGTCTCTTCTTCTTTAGCTTTTCTTGTGCTTACATCAACCCAAGAACCTCAAATATGGAAAGCAAACCAAACATGCCTTCCACCCTGGAATTAAGCATTATATTTGTCAAAAGCATTCTGCTGTGTTTTATCCTTTTTCCCAACTGTAATTTGATTTTACCCATTGAGACTGCAGGCATTTTGCACAGAGTCTCTTTGCTTCTCTCTGTTAGTAGCATTTAACATTTGGGATGACCATTTAGTCAGCTGTAGCCCTTAGGCACTGCCATAGTAAGTAAAATTAGAATAGGGAATAAATCTCTTCCCACTTAGTTTTTGTCACCAGTTTAGCTGGAGTAACATATTGCAATCGTTGTGCTGCTATTAATTCACTTGTACTTTTCTTTGTCTCATTGGAATTTTGGTGAAATTAACTGGAAAAAACACCAGAATCCTTCTTTTTGTCCATTATTTGGACCTGCTTGCATCTTGTCTGCTATTCTGAGTCTGCTGTAGACAGGACAGGAATTTTATTTTAATGGTGCATTTTATAGATTTTTTCAAGGTATTTGCTGGACATTGGAAAGTATCTTTTCCATATGAGCCTAATAATACACAAGTAGTCAAAATATGAAGTTCACTGATACTTGAATTTGTCTGATAATTTTAGTACTTCAGGGAATTTCTTAACAAAACTTTTGGAAGTAGGTTTGAAACAAATATTTTTCCTATTTTAATATACTCAAGGCCCTTAGGAAAAATTTACATCAGCCAATGGTATGAGCTTCTCTGTATAGCCTGTAAAAAAAAAGAAAGAAAAAAAAAAAAAAAAAAAAAAAAAAAGAACAACAAAAACCTATCCCTTGCAGGAGCTAGGCTCTTTTACATCTCACCACCTGGCTTACAAGGTTATATATCTTTCAGCTGAATCATTTATGACAAGAGATGCTGTTAAAGTTTCTTTGGCAGATTGTTTAGATGTAGTTGCCAATGAAAATACATTAATAAGTTAGCTATTGCAGCTGCGCTTTGATGTACCCAAGGCAGTTTATTTTTTACTATTATTCACAAAATTTGGCAATTCATATTGTTACTGCTGTTTGTGCTTTTGTGCTGGGCTCTTCAGGTTTGACTGACTCCTGAGTTAGCTTTAGTTTCCTTTTGTTTTAGGGACAGACTTTTGTTGAGCATGATGAGGTGCTGTTTATTATGTGATGCTAAGTGATGGGCTCATCAGATGTCAAGGTATGGCAGTGCAGGAGTCCCAGAGCGACAGCAGGACTTTGCAAGCTTGACTTACGCTACCCAGATATGGCTCTCCAAACAGACTTATGCCTTGGATTTTCTTCTGTAATTCTAACAGTTTGCATTTCTGTTTTGCCCAAATGAAGAAGGTGATAGTGCTTTATGTATGTGTGGTGAAGAGCAGGGGTTAAGAGTATCCATTATGTCATATTTTAGCGACAGTCAACATGATCTCTCTGCCAAAGTCAGTGTAATGTTTCTGATACATAATGAACTACTTTAGTTGAGTTATTGAAATGCCACTTACCTTTTGTTGTTGTTGTTGTTTGTTGCTGTTGTTTGTTTTTCTTTATTTGTGATTAAGTACTGCATTGAATGTCCTGCTATAGAATGTAGAGAAGCCATAAAGTGAAAAGTTGGCACTGCACTTCATCATTGCACTTCATGAATGTTTGAGAGAACTTTTGTGTTGTCTGTTGGAATGAATAATTATTGATCTGCATTGATCACCCATATCTGGTGACACATTTGAATAAACATAACAAAAGCAGAAAAATATGAGAAATATATGTCAGCTTTATTTATCTGCAGATGCAAAAACATTTCGGTGAAGCTTTTAAATACCTGCATTTAAAACTTCCCTGAGAAAGGATGTACTGCTTTTTCATAATCATTTGACTAGAAAAATGCAAGACACCCTTTACATAACAGTCTTGGAAAACTGTTTCTTGGTGTTTGTCATACTTCTGTCTAGCAGGGTTGTTTCCTACAAGGTGTATTGCTATACCCTGTCCCGTTTAATTCCTCCACCTTGATTTGTGCTGGAAAATATGTTACAGCACTGACTTACCTAGAATAGCAGGACAAAATGCAAACAGTGAGCTCTGCTAGCTCAATTTCTAGTACTTGGTATGGGATGATATTTTATGATCAACTGCTTCTTGCCCAGTGTAATCATTTTTTTACTATCCTTATTTTCCTATAACACTCCTTTCTCCTAGCTTCTCTGATGAATCTGCTTCTTGTCTCACTTGCTGAGACAAAAAAGAAATTGTGGAAGTAAAGAAAAAGAAAAGATTGCTAGAATCATACAACCATCATAGAAACAGAAGTGGCTTATTCATGTTTACAAGAACCTCCCCATACTTTAATGCTATAAGAGGTTAAATTTTAGGTCTCATAAATGCAAAAAAAAAAAAAAGCACAAATTGCAAAAAGTGTAAGTAGAAACACTGTAGAAGTTTATGATATAGGTAAAATGTCCTTCTAAAGACCCGATACTAGCTTTTTGAGTAATTCTGTTTCAGAAGGATGTAGTTTTTACTGCAAAAATCAGCCTTTCGTCTTAGATGTGTTTTACTTTCCTAGTTAGGCTAAAAGAAATGTTTATTATAAAATTCAAAGCCCTACAAATATTTAATTTTAATTATCTACTGAAAAAGCAGGTTAAGTGCAAGCAAATATTTGCAAAGATTCACAAGTCTCTCTGTTTCTGGTCCCATTTGTGATGAAGCAGTGCAACATTTACATCTTGTTATCAAATGAAATCACTGATGCAGTAAAATGCCTAACTGCAGAAGTTCAGGGGACAAGTCATGTCATACTGGTTAGACTCATGTCAGGTTGAAGTAAGGCACACTGTTTGACTCCTGGCAAACGGTACCAAGCTCTGGAGATCATTGCATGTTGCAGGGTACGGGATTTCACCTCCCCGGGAAGAGTCACTGCTAACAGTTACCATTTCCTCAAGTGCAGCATTCTTACAGTACCTATGAACAATTCTTCTTAGGATTTTACTAGTTAAAAGTTCCAGGAATACCTCTAATATTTCATAAAGCTGGTTTCAAAGGTTAGTAAATAAAACTGCAAAGTTTTCTTTATCAGGATGTGCTTTTTAGCTGATTTTTTTGTTTTGTTTTTCAATGTATTTTCTTTATGTTATGCTGAATGGTATCATTTTTCCTTTAAAGAATTCTGAGTACAATATTTGATAGTTTTATCATATTAAATTCAAGGAGAATACTAAAATAGGATAGGACAAAGCACAAATGTTCTCTTCTGCCTCAGAAATAAAAGTAATAAAGGTCTAAGGGCACTCTACTAATATTCTGATAACAAAGATTGAAGTCTTATTAATATTGGCTTCATCTGTGGTTATACAGCATTTGACACAATTATCTTGACAAATTACTATTAAATGGAACAGTGTTCTGTACAGATGTTTCTATGCCAGCCTGTCTATTAGCCTAGCTATTTATACATTCTGCTGTGCATCTTTGTGATGGATTTCAAAAGAGCTAAATTGAATATTTTTGTCTAACTACAGTAGGTTCTAGGAAATGTTATCCCATGGCTACTTGTCCTCAGTGTGTGACAGATGATACAAATCACCACAGTATGCCCTCCATTAGCTTGAAACATTTGCCCTGATGTCCTCCGGAAAGACTTGGTGCATCAGAAAATTAATGTGTAAAGATTGTACCTGTTGCAAAGTTTTTTTCTTCACTTAGAAGTCTTTATAGGTCAAAAGAAAATAGATTTAAATGCTCCCTACTCAACTATAGTACTTAAAGTACTACATAGTCAACCCCTGGTGGTTGCCTTTTACACCCTCCTGAGTGCCTTTCTTAAATTGATCTAATACTGACTGTCCTTGAAAATTTTTCACGTTATTGTAGTTGGGAGTAGCAGATTGCAATCATTGCTGGTATTTTGTGGTAAAACTACCTGCAAAAAATGTTCATAAAATAGTGTTTTTATAGGAAATATAATAAGGTTGAGCATGGTTTTCCGCCCAAGTTCACAAGGTATTATTGCTGAATGCAATTTTTTGATAAGACACATGAGAATAGGCAAATATCTAAAAATAAGTTCAAAGAAGTAAAGAATCAGAAGAAAGTATGAAATATTAATTGAGATTTTTGCACAAATGGAATGAAAAATAATCAGCTTAGAGCATCCCAAATAAATACTCAAAACTGTTTGCAAAGAGATAATTTGTCATAAAAAAAAATAGACAGATGATACTTTTTTTTTTTTTTTTTTTTTTTTTTCTAAGACACGGTGCACTAAATCATCTAATTACTTGAAGTAGCTGCAGCACAGCACATCTGAACATTATTTTCCTCCATCTTCTTTTTTCCAAAGGTATAAAATCTGCTTTATGTACTCACATATATATTCTGTTGTCTTGTTTATATGCTTCAAACAAAGATCATAGTTCCTTTGTGTTAGGTTTTATTCAGACATGAAATACAAATGTAGTGTCTCCAAAGACCCTGCAATTCTATTTCATAAGAAGAAGAGGAGTAAAATAAAATTTTGGAGATAAATAGATAATTTTTAGGAGTCATACTGGGGACTCTGGAAGAAATATAGGAACTGCAAAAAAGATAAACTAAAAGCAAACAGTAAGCCGTTAATCTCATATGCAAATACTTAAGATGATCATTTTAATAGAGAAGCCACCTAAAAAAAGACCTAGTTTGTTTCAGCATACTGTTACTCACCATCCAGTATATTAAATAGACTGAAAATTGCACTGTACATGTAAACAAACAAACAAAAAGCTGGCCCTAGAGTAGATGGGCCATTGTTGACTATCTTAAAGATGAATCTCAGGAAAAGAACAGAAGAGATTTGAAGAAACACTGTTCCAACTGAAGGAAAAAATAAATAAATTGCAGATTGGTTTTCAGGGTCCCAAGCTGAGATCTCCTGCTGCCAGAATTCATGTTTTCCACTTGTAAACTGACCAAATTTGGGCTGTAAGTGAATAAAAAACTCACATATAATCCCATGATTATATTTGAAAGAGAATAGCTTCACTTTAATGGGAATTAGCTGATGTAGCTGGGAGAAAACATCCTCATCAGTATTTCATATTTAAAACTTGGAGAGGGTACTCTGTCTCAAGGTAAGAGATAATGCTCTTTATTTTCTTATTCTGTTTTGTTGTTGTTTTGTTTTGTTTTGTGATATTCAGATTTTGATTAGCTTTGTATATGCTCATTTGTACATACATACATTTATGTCAAATTTCATCAGAAAAGCAGAGCAAGAACTCCATCTTAAGTTGGCTTTGTTAAGAAATAGAGTATTTAAGTTCTGAATCCTTAATTATCCTTAACCCTGTTTTCTTAGGCAGTACATATTTATGAATTGATGACAGTCAATTTGTCTCTCAACAAAGAGCCAAAACTCCTTTTCTTAGGACTGACGTCAAGAGAGAATGCAGGTCACTGTGTACAGTAAGTCCAGTGTGGACTTGGTCATTCATTCCTAACTGGTCCTCACTGCCTAAGGTCAGGTTCCCTGGCAGTGCAGGGTAGACTAAAAGATTATTTCCTTCCTTTCTTTATCAGCTTTTAAAACACTTCCATTAACAGACCACTTCAGACAAATTCCTCTAGCCTCAAATTAAAGTAACTCCTTGCCCAGATCCCAGATAGCCTTTACCAGTCTCATCGCAGAACTGTCATTCCTTATTGCTGCCATTTCTCCCTAGACAAAAAAGATGAAGCAAAATTAGTTCTTCCATACCCCTGTCACCCAACTCAGAGGAGAAATTGAGAAGAAAAACCCATTGGGGCAAAAGAGACTTTTTAAGCAGGGCCAAGAAGTATGTCGGCTGAAAAAGGATCTGGGAGTTTTTCCAGGTGCATATGCCTGTGTACAAGTGCAGTATGTTTGTTTAAAGCACAAAGATAATTTTTAACAGTCCTAAAAGAAAAAGTTATCCCATATAAAGGCAGTTGTCTATGCTAAACAGTAATATACTGCACAGCCATAATTTGGCTCTTCAGTACTGTATCAAAAAGTCTCCATAATTGCTACAATATGCACTTTGCACAATTTCAATGTGTTGCATTTTTGCCATTTATTCTTAAACTAATCCCCTTTAAATGTTCCCTTTCTGCTGATGTGAACTGAAGAATTCTTTAGTTAACACCATTAGCTTTTCATGGTATCTAAATCTCTTCTGCCATGAGCATCAATACTACACTGCTGCTGTCTCCAAGCAGTTCTGCATCAGTGCTTTTAGATGGAACATGACAGATACAGTAATGTTCCCCACGTAAATTGCTCTCTACATATAGGCAACAAGCAAAATAACATGGAACATTCATTGCCCTGTGACTGCAAAAATTACAACTGTATTCATTGTATGCTGGTTCAAATGCCCAAGCCAATCATAATATACAGCAGTCTTAGTGAATTTTAAAAGCCACGTTCTAAGTAACAATGCACTATCTTGTTCCCACGGGGTTCCTGGAAAAAGGACTGTGGTTAGAGACAAACTTCTTCCTTTTTTTTTTTTTTTTTCTTTTTTTTCTTTTTTTTCTTCTTTCCTAACAGCATGGAATCAAAAGCTATCTAAATAACTTTGGTTTACAAACTGTTCTACCCATTGCTCCATTGCTATAATGCACAATAAATATACTAACTTAACCATTCTTAATTTTATGCATATATCCAAATCTAGATAAACAAATGTAATTGAATGAAAAACATAAACTTATTGCAGACCAAATGTTACATTCTTTGTAGTGTTGTAGTTATTCACTCCAGCTTTCTGGTTTATAATTCCAGTTTAAACTGATAACGTTGTTACTCGCTATTTAAACTACATCCTTTCCTTGTTGAAATAAATAGTAATTTTGGTATATATGTCAATGACAATACAATTCTAACCTTCCCCCTCCCCTTATGTACACACTTTTTTTTGTTGTTTTGTTTTGTTTTTAATGATGCAAAGGTTTCCATTGTTTATACATAATTTCTAAGAAAATAATCAAACAATGAAAATCTGTAAGAATACCTTATTCTATAACAAGTTATGTGTTTTAAAGACATTGCTTCTCTTTTAAGGAAAGGGATGTTATATATCGTGCATCTAATGTATCATAATAAGTGGAATGTTCTTGGTGTGTTTGTGTGGTGTATAGCTTTACTTCCTTATACAGATGGTTTTTCGTTCCACATCAGTTTATCAGGAAAATGCAATTGAAGCTGCCGTTATGTTCAAGAAAATTAAGGCAGTTATGAAACACAGAACATATAATTAACGTTATTGAGCAGAACAGAGCATTTTATAAAAACTTACTGAAACTCAATTAATTTAAGAATACTTAGCATAATGTCTATAGTTTAAATTGCTGCCTAGTAATAATCAAGCAGTTAAATGATAAAGTTCTTAGACCTTCAATCTGCAAACAAGTTGTAAAAGGGAATCCTACTTCAGTTTTCAGGCAATTTGACAGTGTAACTTAGCAATATCCCTCTCTGAAGTGACATCCTTTCTCTTTATGAAACTATATTCTTATCAGATGAATTCATTATAGCCTATCCTATAGGTTCAGGTTCTTTTGAGAACATTGGATTGCCTGCCCCACAGCAACACAGGAATCAGTGCCTACTTCACTCCAGGATACTTATTTTTTATGTTCAGGGAAAGGTGGGATCTGAAAAGGAGGCAAAGAATGCTTATAAGTACATTTTTAAAAGTTTACATTAATGAAGGGCACATTCATAGCCCTGTCATTTACTGGTCCCTAAAATCACTTTTCCGATTTTCTTCCTCCCTATCTTCTTCAGATGACCACATATTGTGATTCTGTGATTCTGTATTGGTTCCTCATTCTCTTCCAAAAGTTTTCATATGATTCCACTACACTCTGTCAGTCTGCCTGCTACTCTCATTTTCATAAAACGTGCCAATTACTGAAGAACTGATTTCCCTTTTGCCTTTAGTCTATCTGATAGATTTCAGTCTGGTTTATCTCTCCATGCCACTACGTTGATCCAGACTGTCAATGTCCCTCCATATATCAGCATGTTACTGCCTTCACTGTCTTGATTGTCTCTTACTACTCAGCTCTGCCTTTCAGCTTTCATGAATTTCCCCTTTTTTCATTCCTGTGTTTTAACAACCCTACTAGCAGCTGCAGCTTCTGAAGGTGTTTATCATATTGGTAACCTTGAAATGTTTCCCTTCGTTTCTTGATTTAAGTTTCAGAATTAAGATCCTTTCTTTTTTGTTTCACTGAGTGACATTGTGATCCCACAATTTTGGCTGCCTCTGTAATGTGGAGAGTCCCTAAACATACGTCAGACATTTCTTCTGCTCAAATCTTCCAGAGCTAATCAGTTTGCAAGTATGTTCTTTGGGATATCTGCCTGCATTTCAGATGAGCACTCCAGAAATGACTGTCACAATTTAAATTGTTGCTACTGCTCTAATCCAGAAAAGGATAAAGATACTTTCAAGATTTCAGTGATGGGAGATAGCAACAGAGTTAGTCAGCCGTGTACTCAATTGGACTCAAATCATGTTGCAAGTTGCATCTCTGCAGTCAGGACAGATGAGTATAACATTTTTATCTTTGCCAATGGATTAGAGATCACTTTCTTCATACTGCCATAGAAAAAGAATGTTAAATATTTAGCCATTCCTTCATTCCTTGTACAGGTGGACCTTAAAAAAAAAAAGGGGGGGGCGGGGGGGGGGAGGTAGGAAGAATCTGGAGATCTGTCCTGGCTGTTGGCTGGAGTTACAGGGAGGATGTCACAGTGATCCACAGTGGAACTGAGGAGAGTTTTGATACTGTCAACCTGATGAAAGAAGAGGTAAACAGGAGAAGATATGGTGGTACTTATGGAAATCCAAGCTCACTTTTAAGGAGGGTAGGTCCCTCATTTTTGCCATGAGGGAAGCAGTGTGACAGAAATCAAAGGGTGACACAAGAGTTCCTGAAGTTGGCAGGGAATGACAGGATTTGTTGCAACTTCACCTGAGGCTTCATTTTTTAAATACAACTTCACTTGCAATCTAAATATGGCATAAACTTTGCTACCACACAGTAACTTTTAAAGCTCTTCTGCTCCTGTCAAAAGCATATTTACAGTTTATGTAATCACTGCATGTACATCATATGGCAAGTCAACTGGCTGTGTGTCAGGCACAAATAGAAAGTGGAAGATACCTGTGTAATGTGTATTATAAGATGCTGCCTCTCAGGAACTTTGGAGATGCATATACATGCTAAAATTGAAGGAAACAAAATCCTCTGTAGATCTCCTTCTGTTCCTTGGAGGTAAGCATAGCTACCAGGAAAGGAAGGGAAAGGAAGAGCCAAACCCCAGCTGTCTCTGGTGTCATCTAAGCTGTTTGTGCAAGTGCATTTCCTCTTTGATGTTCTTGGCAATGGCAACTAACCAGCTGGGATACGTGTCAGCTTTTTTTTTCTGGGGAATGGAAGGGAGGAGGGACATTCATACACATATACACTCTTGTCTCTGGTCTCTTTTGGGAAGCAGCAATTAACAGATGAGAGGTTTTTAGAAGTTTCTTCCTAAATTACATCTTATCTGGCTGGCTCCTTTTTAAACAGTAGAACAAACCTTAATGGGCTCATTTTCAGGCCAAAGGACTGAAGGCAATAATTTCACAAGGAAACAAATTAAATCATAATTCTGAACCTTTGGCCTAGGTCATGTAAGGCTAGTTTTAACCGTGGGTTAGCTTTAAACATGGTTCAGACAGCAAACACCAGGAAACCATAGGAACATAGTACCTACCACAGGTTTACCGTGGTTTTATTCAGCATCAGGATTTCTGGTTCTGTAGCAACTTTGTTATTGGTCACACAAATAACTTTACAGCTAGCACACCTGCTGTATTTACCCAAGAAGAAATTTTACCTGTGACAGCAGCACAAGTATGACTTTTGACTGAGGTAATGATATTGTTTTGTTTCCAAAACTATAAGGCTGTGACCCATTAAGACCTGGACACATCAGTGAGACTTCTGTCAATGTGCTGCTTTTCATGTCAGTCCTTTATAAGCACACAAGGTATATGGCTCCTTAATTCTGAGTACCTATCTTAGTAACATACATTTTATGACTTTATGCAGCTCTGAGAAATTCAGAATGGCAATAACTTTCCCAATGAACAGTTTTGTGCAAACTTTGTATCAAAATTTATCAGGGCCATACAGAAATGTTTGGTAGCAGTCACTTGACACATGTTCTATTTCCAAGAAATAAACATTACCAATTGAGTAAACAAAATGTTTTTCTTTCCTTTCATCTTTTGAATATAGAAATAGAAAATAAAATGTAGGACTGTGTGAAATAGATACTATAATCAATCTACTCGTATATCTCCTTTCCTTCTGTCATTGCTTAAACCCTAGTAAAGTCGTATCTTTGCATCTTATTCCTCCACTGCAGTATACCTTCTAATCTATCAAATTAATCAGGCATCCTAAAGTTTTTTTTGTCAATTTATCTATCATGTCAGACAAGAAGCATTGGACTAGCATACACCCATCACACAGTGCACTAAAAATCAATGGAAAGTAACCTTGTTTACCGTACCATTTTACACTGACTGTAGTTAACATACTGTCATTCAGTAAACAAAGTACTTTGTAATGTAGAATAGATTAATTTGCTATAAGGTATTTCAAAATAAGATGATATATTTCAACACTTTTCTTAGTGCCACCATTACAAGGATGAAGAGACTGTTTTTTGATAGATTGAGCAGCACAGAGCAAATCAGAAGTTACTTTTGGTGGTTGCTCTTTTAATGAGATGTATCACACAGCTTGGATAAATTATCTGCTATGTGGAACAACTTATCATGCCAGAATATACAGTATATTGTCATGGGTTTTTTCTTTTTTTCCTTTTTTTTTTTTTTTTCTTTACTTTTTGATTCTCTGGTATTCTGATGAATTATTTGCAGCATTTCCTTCTCGCTGCTGCTAGAATAATCAAGCTATGTTTCTTGAACATCAGTCTATCATTTTCATCGACTTCTTCTGTTGTCAAAGACAGGGAGGAAAAAAAAAAAAAAAAAAAAAAAACCACTGTAATTTCACAAGACAAGACATTCTTCTGTTTCCTTTGCTCCTTTGTTTCTTTGCTTCCTCTGCTTTCTTTGTTACAGCTTTTAACTTAGAGAAGACTTTTAAGTTTCTCCACTTCAGTGTAAGCTAATGAAGTCTCATTATTTATTTATTTTTTAAATGAACTGTAGTTTCACAATCATGGTCCTCTGAGTTTTAGATGCTATCTCGTCTGCAGCATCAATTGATCATCTTCAGGATTATATTTTTCTCTACATATAGAATATGCCTAAGATTTGTGTGTGTGTGTGTGTTTGTTGTTGTTGTGTTTTGTTTGTTTTGTTTTTACTTTTGGCAACCAGAAAGCAACTGTTCAATTTTCATGTTATCCTATTTAGCAGGATTTCAGGCATAATTACTTTGGAGAGTCCATGACCTATTTCAGCCTCAGTTTCCTAGTTTGACACAGTGGGAAAAATTGTTTATTTATAACCGTCCACATCTGAAAATTTTCATCTCTAATGGAACTATTAGGATTGTGATGCATATGCAAAATCTTTGCATTGCAAATGAATACTGTGGCAAATTATTGAGACCAGCCTATAGCAGGTTTTCTTACAACACAGTTATTTTATAAGCATTTTTACAGCGTGATCATTTTGGAGGAATTTCACTGATTTCAAATTACTGAAGTTCCCTGACTCACTGGAATTGTTTCTACATCTATCTGAAAAGACAAATGGATGTATTCCTTGGATAAGTTTAGCACGCAGGTCTGTGGAACATTTTTGAAGCTGAGATGCTTCCAGCCGACCCAATCCTTCTAAGAGCATCCAGAAGGAACTGAAGTCACCTCTATTCTTTGTGTGAGGTTTCTCAGGGTACAGGCTATGTTTGTGTGATTCTTTTGAATTTAGCACCAAATATTTCACTGAAATCTAATCATACATTTTACAAGTCTGTGGACATTATATTTTCCTGTCATTTTCTACTCTACACAATGAAATTTTTCTCTTCCTAAGAATTTCTATACTACTTTCTCATCTGACCACATTAAGATTTCACATTTTCATATCAGTGACTCTACCATTTTATTTTATTTTATTTTATTAATTTAATTTCATTTTTTTCTAGGTTCACTATCATAAATATTTAACTACGCTGATGTTTATTTTCAGGTAGATAATATTATAATTCATGCATATATCATCACCCTTGCTTATTCAGCAGTCAAGCTATCAACCTATTGTTGTTGAAAATATACAGACCTAAACACAACTGTGGCTCTGTGATAACAACTATTCTAATTTTTGAGAATATTTATCACTGTGCAAGTCAAATACATATTGCTTTCAGAGTCTTTCAGGCAATAAAGTCCAGTTTTATACCTTTTTGCAAAATTTAATCCCAAGTAACAGAACTTCTGAAGCAGGATGCAGCCAAAGAGGACACAACTGCTTCACCAAATGCCAAGCATCACAACACCCAGTCCTGCCCACAGAAGCGTGTCAGGTCAGTAGCATGGTAAAAATCCTATGCCATTGAGTCATCAACAGTGGAGTTTCCCAGATGACTTTTTGTAAGTGGAGGTATGGTATGTAAATTAAATGAAGCCATCACCGTTCAAATGATAGTCACGACTAAATCAATGTGGACTCAAATCACGAGGTTTCCTTTCTGCTACCTCCCACCCCAATGAATCAGTGTTTCCTATCATACACATTTATTTCTGGAAAAATTATGAATAAATCTGTGGGAGGGAAAGAGCAATTATATCTTTACCCCTCCTTTCTTCTTTGTAATATCCTCTTCAGAGCATGGCTTGTTATTCCCCTGTGCAATATGCTCAATGTGGCTCTTAAAACTCAAGGAAAAAGGTGTTTACATTGTTGGAATTCTTTGTATGATTTACTGTAGTCCTTTGTTATTCCTCCAGGCAATTTAAGAGTATATTTGCAACAACAGCTCCAACAACGCATACTGAATTTAGTATATTGTGTAAGGGTATTTCAAGAAAGCATATTCAGTTAGTGTTATGTACCACCTTATACAGTTTCAACTTTATACATGGATTTTTTTATTTTATATTTTTTTTTCTAGTGCAGGAAGGACTGCATCTTCAGCATAAAACATTTGCTTCTCAGGATGCCTTTTGGTTTTGCTCCATTCAAAAGGAATTCAGCACTCGTTTAACCTTACATCCAATACACAGGGGGAACTGTGGGTATGTTGAGCAACTGCATATTCTGCAATCATTGCATATTCTTCCTGACCTCTAAAAAGGTCCTGTAGGTTGGTTTGTCTATTTGATCATTATATTTTTAATGCTGATGTGATAATTTTGGTTTCAAATTGGTCCATTCTTGCTAAAAATCTCATGAATACAAACATAACTGCTTTTGTAGCCAGACTAAAACTCTTTCACTTTTGACCATAAGGCTCATCTCAAATGTGACTGTTTAGACATCCATTTTCTAAGCCACAATAAACGTAACAAACATAGAAATGCCCTTAGAAATACTTTATTATAAACAACTGCTTCTTATACTCTACATGCAACTTCTTCTGTAATTATTTTTTTCACTTTGTAAACTGCAGATTAAACTAAAAGCTATAAGAAGCTGTGGCAACCTTAATGAACAGAATATAACATGTAAGAAAGGCTCCGTGGTTAGAGTTTGTTCGGTACACTATCTTGATTTTGGCTTCAAGTATATTTTTGCAGAAAAGAAAGACAGGAAATATAGCATGACTGTGATGGACACTATTCTGACTATATGCTACATATTTTGATATTAAATTTCACAGTAAAGATACATGATTCTGATCCAAAATCATCTGAAGTGAACTTCCAATGATATCAATTTGTTTAGACCATAAATACTATTTATTGGTACAGCATAAATAATTGGCATGGCTTTGCTCTTTGTAAAAAGGAATAAAATTGTGGACAGAGAGATGTCTCATTGTATGATAGTGTGAAATTTACTAAATATTTTTTGAACTACCAGAGAAATAATAATCCTTCAAAAAGCTCAAATTTACAATGTAATCTGTAAGTATGCATTTAATGAGTGAATCACAAATCACACTTCATGATCTTTGAACCATGAGCGTGTTTTGGAGATAGAAGAAACAAAAAACCATAAATTTGAGCCAGCCAAAAATATTTTTATATGTGATTCAACATATATTCATAAGGCAGCTAGACTTAAAATACGTAGAATATAGTTTACAATTAAAAAGCAGAAAACCACTTTTAAGATATATTCAAAATGATAAAATAATTGTTAAATTATGCAAATTTTATGATAGACCAGAAAAACAAGTAGCTTTTTATTTAATTACCACCTTTTGCTGATTCAGGTATGTTAATCACAGGCAGTCCTAATAGTTCTATCAGAATTTACTAATGTAAAAGGAACTAAATAATTAAACGTCTAAATATTGATTTTAAATGTTCCAAGTAGTAATAAAGTTTTGCTTTCTACTTAGTATGAGTTAAACTCTGTATTGGATACTTTTGGGTTGCTTGAGCAAAAGGTTGCTGAGCAACCTTTTGGGTTGCTGCTTGAGACTGAGCAAAAATAGGATATAAAATGATGCTGGCAATTGTAAATGCATCCTCGTTGGCTTCATTCTTGAGAGATTCTCATTATTTCTGTTTCCCAATAACTGTTGTAGGATGCTGGACTATAATTTCCCAAAGTCTCTACATTTATATGATGGTTGTAATGTTTCGAAAAGGTTGGCACACATAGGCTGGTCTGTAAAGTGGTTGAAGAGTGGAAAAAGAAATTGATGTTTGTGTTTATAAAGCCCTCATCACTTGGATGTCTTGCTCTGGGAGGAGGGTGAGGACTACTGCTGTTATCCCAGCCTCGACAGTGAAAGGCCAGACACAAGATTTATCCTTCCATGACTGGGACTAGGGAAGCTCTGTTCCTTTCCAGCTTAGTTCTCTGAACAAAATCCTAACAAAATCCTACTTTTAACTCATGTTGTCAGTCAGTCTGGAAATTCATTTCATACAAAACCATTGGAAACAGTTATAGGGGAGTGCTGTTGTGAGCAAAAACTCTTAAACTCACCACTTTTCACAGCTTGTTTGACTTCATGTTTTGTCCAACACCTGCTTTCTGTTATCCTATCTCCAACTCAAGTACATGACTACTGCTGCTAATAATACTAGCACTTTCTTCCAAGTCAGCCAGTGTCCTTATCATTTTCAACTGCCATTACTTCTGTGTTAAAATCACTCACCTGCTATTCAAATAACACAGGATTTCCTCATGGTGCCATTTTTAGGAGTCAAGTTAGAGAAGATGTCCCATGTAACCTCTACAACCACTAAGAATAACTAAGTTTTCATATAATAATATGTAAGGGGTATTCCAATCTTACATTTTATTGATAACTGCATGCTAAAACACCCATATTAAAGGAGGTGTATTGTGCCATCATCTTGCATGCAGACATGCAGACACATGCAGCCCAATCTTACATGCCCACATTTCTACTACCATTGAACTGAATACAAAACTTTTTCCAAGCTTGGTGATTTTGTGTGAAGGTTATGAAGGCTTCATTTTTTTGTCTGCTTCACAGTGAGGAAGGAATCTAATTTTCTCCTTCCTTGAGGAATGAAGGATTATGAATCGTTGATCCAGGGATGTTCTAAACTCCATGTATAATTTACAACCTCATCAGAAAAAGAAGGAAATACGTTCAGTGCCACCTCGCTCATTAGCACTTAATGATCTGTGCCTTGATCATGACAAGAGAGGCCCCGATTCATGTCATAGACATTATGTGTCCATTATTGAGCAAAGTGCTGATGCATGCAATTAGCTAGTCAGGTAGGGCAATCCATAACTAAATGTGCATGTATGTGTGTCTGTGTATGTACAAATAAATTCCCTTTCATTTTTGGATATCCATCCTGAGATTTTTATTGAGTTGGTTGTTCAGGACTGGGGAACACCGCATGTGTCGAGGTCACAGAAGAGGCAGCTGTAGGTTGTAGGTCTTGGCAGATGCTGTGCAGAAACAGAACAGGAGCATGGCTTCAGCTTGAAACAGTTAAAACTGTGGTAAAGTTGAGCAGTACTAGGTAGGAACTGAAACATTTCTCACTTGAATCTGCACAACCCATAGATGAGGGCCAACTTTGCCATTCAGAGAATTATTTTATAGTTTTATCACAGTATGAATTAGACAAAATACAACTGATTGAAACAAGAGGAGAAACATTAACTGTCACCTTGATAGTAGAGGAGAAAGGGAGTCCAAAGACCCAACAAACATGAACTGTAAATTGGTGATACACATAATTTCAGTGGATGAGGGGTCACTTTCTCTTTACCCCTGAACTTCATACTGGGCCAGAATATTTCTTTATAATCAGAACCAACATCGACATTTAATATTTATTACATTAGTTTTCACGTGTCCAGAGGTTCAAGGTAGAGCTGTTATTAGATGAGTGTCGTTATTTTTGTTTTGTAAACAAACAGGTTATTACAGAGTTCTGTGTCTTCCAACTTCCACCACACAGTGTTCTTTTGTATGCCTCAAACAATGAGCTGCCAGCTCCATGGAAATCTCTTGCAACATTCAGTAGTCAAAATTGGTATAAAGTTCACAGGAAGTAGAAGAATGTATAATGCATTGAAACAATGTTTTAGACATTTATATTAGACTTCTAATGGAAAAATTAAAAAGTAATGCTGCTTTGCAGTTACTGCTCATCAACAGTATGTCTTTATTTCTGGCATATGAAGGGTAGTTTCCATAGCAGCAGCATCTGTAGCACTAAGCAACATGGAAAATGATTTTTTTTTCTCTGTTATTTTGCAGATTAGAAGGGTAAAATGTATGGAAATAGGGGAAAATAGATACTACAGAAATGTAATCTTCAAAACCTGATTTTCCTTTCTAGAAATCTGAAATTGTGATGGAATAAACAATTCTTGCACTTTATTCCTGCTTGTATAAGCAAGCAGGAATGTGTGGCTTAACAAATCTGTAAAGCAGGGTTTTGTTTGTTTGTTTGTTTGTTTTTATTTTTTTTTTTTTTAATTGGCAAATTGCAGAACTACCTCAGTCCACCTCCTCATATGGTAATATTTCTTTGCTGGTGATTCCTTCACTAGTGTCCAAAAGTGAGTAGTAATTATGGTCTGTATTGCACTGAGACTGTATATTTATTTCATTCATTTTTTGTACTAACAGCACTCAAAATATGCCAGAGATAAATACTGTATACAAGAAATGTGTGCTATTTACTCAAATCAATTATGATTTTTAGCTAAATTCTTAAAGGAGGGGAATACTTTGCTTTTGTCATGTGCACTTAAAAGTGCAACTATATATTCTAAAGAATAAATTTCAGAACAATACTTTCATCTCTTAGACACAGAAACATAATGGGAAATATCTTCAGGACAGAAACAAAGACTAAAAGGTATTGCAGAGAGTAGGTATTTCCTACTTTGTTGTATGAAAGCTTAAATCAGAATTAGAACAACAACAAAAAAATCTTGTTCTCAATGTTGCCTGTCTAATTTATCAAAATAACAATTGTTCTCAGTATGTAACAGTAAGACTTTAAATTATTATTTTGATATTAATGAGAGCTAAAAAGTCAGACAGTTGCATAAACCAGCTCTGAAATTTCCTTCCTGATGAAAGAACTTTATATAAACTTATATTAAAGTACAATACATACCTAATATATTTTAATGTATTTATATATTATTATTTAAAGTATGTATCTTAAGGAAAGCTTAATTGCAGAGACTTTTAAAATGAACTGAAGAGGAAGCTGTATAATATTGAGGATGGGTATGTTGGGAAAAGTTGGCAAGTCATTGGTGAACAATTCTTTTCAGAATAATTTTGACTTTCATGTTTGGGCCAAATGTATTATGCAGATGCTCCTCTGTGGTGGTTTTTATTTTAGTAGAAAAAAAAAAAAAAAAAAAAAGAAATTTACAAATGGTATTTTTACTGGGAGCTTTGTTCTTAACTCCTTTAAGCACTCTGAAATTTTCTTTAGTGACACTTCAAAAATATTTCGGTTTTCTATTTTGCAACCCTTCCTACTGACTTACGGTAAATATTTAAGCATCATGTCTATCTTGTAACAACCTTAACTGGCTACATTTTGATTTTAAGAAATAGCACACATCCTTCAGGGTTCATTTATAAAGAATAACTGTTAGATAAATCAAGAATAAATATTCTTTATTTGTTCCATGCAAAAGAAGTACTTTTCTTAAAACAGATTTTTACCTCTTTTTAATGGACACTGGGAATGGAAGAAGAAAATCTTGAGGAACTTCATAAAAAGGTGTATAGAGAATGAAAGAGTGTCTGTAAAGTTGATGTGCTCTGTAGGAGCCTGTTTAGACATGCCTGGTGCAGTGTTATCCCAGCAGATGTGCTCCGGTGTATGGGGTTCCAGGGTGCTAGTGGTTTGCTGCTTCTGTGTGTGAGCCTGGACTTAAGGACTTTTAGCAGTTTCTCCTTCTCTTTAAACTTGCATTGACACTTTACTCCCGTTCACAGCACTTTATTTTCTTGGAAATTCCTGAGAAGTTAGACAGATTTAAAGTAAGCAAAGCAAAACAAAACAAAATATGTACCATATTTTGATACATGGATACAAGCTGTTAGCTCTCAACTTTGCCTTTAAACTCAACAATTTTCTCTAGTCTTATGTCTTGTTTATCTGAGCAAGTAAGTTTGTTGGGTTGCTTTCTGTTTGTTGACTTTCTATTACTCTCTCTTTTCTACAAATATCTTATCATCCAAAAGAGAATAAAGTAATATTTTTATTTGTTAGTCTGAGTACATACTATAATTTATAACCAAACCCTGTGTAGCACAAAAAAAAAAAAAAGTATGCCTAAGTCTAATACGAAGCTTGACTGACTCTTCATTTGAATAGAAATATTCTTGGACATGTCAGTTGTAGCTAATAAAACTAAGCACTCAGTGCCTTGTGCAACAAACCTCAAAGCTATAGGAAACTTCTGCAGAGCTTGTTTGACACATGTTGGTATATATTCATGGATTCAAGTATTTGAGTCAACTAACAGGTTATGCTGTATGTATCTGAGGCAGAAGAGAAAAAGTTTTACATGTTTGACGGTGATTTAGACATTGCCCTTAAGTGTTTGGTAAATTTACCTTATTATTTCTTTTTGTTAGAACTCATGAAGGAAGAGGGAAGAATTACTTTTACAGCCACTTTAAAGACCATGGCTTGAATTGTAGATTATACTGAAAATGTTACTGTTAGAAGAGTTCTATTGTTACTTTCTTCTTTGCTTTCACTCCTTCTTTCCAAGCTCTCTTCATCTATGAATCTGATAACAGTACATCAAGACATAATTGCATTAATTTGCACAAGCTTACAGTACTTGCAGGTAACATTCCCAAATCACTAGAGATGGTTTACTAATGCAGAATCTCTATTATCACATGGCAACTTTAGATTATGACTATCATATTTTCCTTCATGCTTCATCATCCATCTACTTGCAAGAAGATGGAACCCTTAGAGCAGAAAGTGACAATATCTTACTGCATCAGTAACTTATCAATGCAAGAAAAGATGAAGGATAAAGTTTTAGGAATGGATGGTTGAGTCATTATTCCCTGGCCTTTTATGACATACTTAAGGTGACTCCTCAGTCTTGCTCTAACTTACATTTCTGGTTGATACCCATTGCTCCAGAAAGCATGTATGTCATTAAAAAAATAGTTTGATGATATTTTACTTTTCCTCCATTTTCTCCATTCCTTCATGGGTTTAGCATTAACCACATGCAGGACGGGAAAGAGCTTCTGACAAAGGCACCTATTTCAGATGAATGATTGTACTGCTTCAGATCAAACAAATCTATTAATTCTGATCTTGGTGGTCCCACAAGTAGAAGCTGCTTTAATAGCAGCAGGTAAGGACACAGCAAGTGCATGGTGATAACTCCCCACTTCTTCCCTCCCAGAGTTTGGCAGGCTGCAGTGGAGCTGGGTGTTATAACTGTACCTTTTTATTTAATACTCTTTAGTAAATGCTTAATTCATGAATTTGCCTAATAGCTTTCCAAAACCATTTATACTTTCCACTTCCACAATATCTTTTGGTGATGAGTTTCACGGTTTAATTATATGTTATAAAGAAAAAGTGCTAAGTTGTGTTTGTTTTAAATTTGCAGCTGAAAATTCCATGGAATACCTCTAACTCCTTACATTGAGCAGTAATTTCCAATTCCCTTCCACATATCATTCATACGTACATGTATCTCTATAATATCTCTTAGCTGTTTCTTTGTGAGCTAGTCCATTTAATTTCTTTTTAAATGGAAATAAATTGAGATCTCAGATCATCCTCTTATCCTCCTTACATCTTCTTTAGTTCTATTGTACCATTCTTGAGATGGAGGAACAGAATTGCATGAATGCCATGTTTTTCTTTAATAATATTAAGGTTTTAAAATATAAGGTTTTCTGTTCTAAGCTTTTAATACTTTTCAAATAATTCCTAGTGTTCTATTTGCCTTTTTAGGTGCTCCTGGGCAAAGCAGTCATTTTTACAGAAGTATCATTGTAGATGTGCAAAGACTTCAAGATGTCTTTCCTGATTGTTTATAGCTAAATTAGCAGCCATCACATGGGAAGCATAGTTAGGACTTTTATTTTTCCCTGTATAGATAACTTTGAACTTATCAAATTGAATTCTATCAAGCAGTTTATCATGTAGTCATTCCATATTTTGAGATATTATGCAACAATTTGTGATCACCTTTTTGTTTTCTTCTTTTTCTTTTGATCATACATTTTGAGTATTTTTTTTTTTTTTGCTATCAAAAAAATATCTAACTTCTCTGCTATTTTTACAAGTCTTTTAAGAACACATCAAGAAGCATGCATCACTGTAGGTTCCCACTGGTAACTCTTGTACATTATGAAAACTGACTATTGAGTTCTGTCTTTCACACTCATTGAAATATAGACATCGATGCCGCTTATTGATGCTTTCCTCCTTTGAAACTCTTTTAAGAAAGAGCCTCTGGTGAGAGACTTTGTCATAAGGTTGTTAGAAACTCAGGTATATACTATGTATCAACTGGATTGCTGCTATCAACATGCTCATTGACTCCTTCATTAAACTAATAGACTTGTGAGGCTTGACTTTGATTTACAAAAATGTCTTGACTGTTGCCCACTATATCTTATTTACTAACTTGCCTTTGTATTCTAGTCTCTATTGTATTTCCACCAACATGTCTGTTGTAGAAATCAGATTTACTGCTCTGTAGCTCCTTAGAATCTCCTGGAATTTTATGGAGAATTTGCTTCACATGTCATACCTTTGATTTCTTTTGTATTTAAGCTAATTTATGTCAACAACCAAAATATATCAAATATATCCAAAATACAGCAACCAAAATATATCAAATTCATACTTCTTTAGAACTCTTGGATGAGTTCTGTCTGTTTGTGGCAATGTGTTATTGTTCATTCCATGATTTTTTTTCCTATAACCTCTTCCACTGGTTTTACATTTTCAGAAAATAATCCTCTGATGTATTCCTCATAAAAAGGCTCTGGGGCAACCTCTCCAACTTTCTTTTGCATTTTTGTGCAGATAGTTACTTTAACTTTTCTGTTCTATCCTATCACTCCTTGACTGTTCTTATTACACTTCTCATGTATAAGTCTTACAGGATCTTAAATAATATTTTGTTTCAGATTAATTTTAAATAGTTTTAATAGAATTTAAAAATTCTTGTAGCTTATAGGCATTGCTTCATCTTTAACTCTGACCGTTTCAGGAATTTCAGTAGTCTTTTAAAATGCTTTGAGGAGTTTTCTTTTTTCTTTCTTTCTTTTTTTTTTTTTTTTTTTTTTTTTCTTTAAACCTCTACGATGCTTTTGCTTAAATAAAAAGTCTTCCTGACACCTTTAAAATTGTTGTCCTTTTCACTGCTCCTTTTAATGAATACATTTCCTTTTAACAAACTTCTTCATTTGTAGACAGCTTTTCCTTCTGAAACAATTAACTGCTGCAATAGGAATTTTGTTTCAATGTTTTGCAGTTATTTACAGCACAAATATTTTCCCTTTCATAGCAGTGCATAGGAGACCAAACTAATGCAGATTCTGTCTCACAATCATATATGAAAAATATTCATACTCATTCCATTGGGAATATGTCATGACTTCTGAAGTATCTACTAACTTCTGATTCTCCACCGTATTTCAAGGTCTTTATATCTATAAAAATGAATACATAACAGTAGCAATTTATTTGACAGTGTTAAGGCTCATTTTCCATACATAATATAATACAACTTAAAGTGGTAGGCAAATCAAAAAGAAAAGCTCTAAATTTATTAAAAGAAAAACTGTTTGAATATGACTGGAAACTTATTATATTAATTTTAAAAATCTTAAATGACTGGCACTATTTGGTTTAAATCTTGCACATAACCACTGTTTAATAGCAATATATACTGCTCATATATATTGTTGTCATCTATTTTGAGGAGAAAATATAAATATAACCATGTTCCATACTGTTGGAATGTCTGTTTTATGAAATTTTGGACTTAGCAGGAATATAATTAAAATATTATTTTGTTGGTTTTGGATAGAAAAGTATTTAATTTCTAATTCTTTTTCTACATAATTATATTTCTTTCTGAAGGGGAAAAAATGTACAGATCACATTGCTCTGTTTGTTTTTGGTATTTTGTTATGTAAACTTCCCCAAAAGTAATACTTTTTACTTGTGTATTTACTTACTCCATCTGAAGGTATAATGTACTGAATTCATTTTATCTTTAATTGTATTTATTCTATTTGACCTTTGCATTTCAGATAAAGGGGTAGTGCTAGTTTTATTATATATATATACATATATATACACATTTCTCTAATGATTTCAGGGTAGAAAAAAAAAAAACACAAACAACTGTCTAGGATGAAAAAAGAGCATAAATGTAGACAGCAGTATTAATGACAAATGTTTTGGAAGCCTCTTAAAATGTACCTGTAACATTTGCATGTTCTCTTTTTTTTGTTGTTTTTTTGTTTTCTTAAGGGAGTTTAGTACATTTAAAAATGTCAAAGAGACTTGTGAAGTCTCTTGAAGTTGTTTATACTTTGTCCTTTCTCCTGATCTAAATAAGAAGTAGTAGCTTTACCATATACATGTAGGTATATAACTTACTGAATGCACCCTTCCCATCTCCTCTCTTTTCCTGTCTTTGATGGATGTGAAAAAAATGGATGTTGGATAAGAGAAATTATGAATTTGTAAAAATATAAAGAAGGTTTATTGGATGGAGAAATGACTAATTAATTTATTAGTAAAAGAGAGTTGATGTGATCAGGAAAAAGAAATGAGTCATACGAACAGTAAGGGCAAGCATCTGAACAGTGGCCTAGTGTGCAGTGCTGAATAAGCATATGAGTATTTAACTAATCCTAGAGTTAGGCATAGTGTACAAATAACATGTAGTCCTCTGTGTGACTGCCACTCCTTAATTTTTGAGCTGACATTGATATGGACGTGCGTGTGGAAAATCTGTGTGCTCATGCATGGATTTGCAGTGAAGAAGGTGAAAAGGGTTGAAGGAAAGAGTTAGCAAAAGTTTGTTTCTGTCTCCCCATTCAAGAGTAGATACAGAAGTGCTAATGCAGTGTTTGCATCATTACATATACACATGCAGTGGCTGCTTATGTTCATGAAGAGATGGGCTAGAGTGGTTTTCTGAGCTGGTAAACTTTTTGACAATTCTGAAATGTTAACAGGCATTTTAAATTCTTAGTGCAAAATTAGAGGAGATTTAAGGGAAAACGCTATTTTACAGTATTTTGTATTACATTTTTATTTTTACCCCCCTTAATGCAACACTTCTTAATTTCCTTTTGTCATGCCGATTGTAATCTTTAACTGGTAACTAATTTGGTCATAAAACACTGACCCAGATTTTTCTGGGTAATTAACAAGTCGGTCAAATCAGCAGAAGCAGGTGTGGTGTATTTTCAGTGGAGAAAAGCAGTTAGCTGGTGTTTTAATTCTCATTTCCAGTAATGAACTATATAACATTCTGGCTGGCTAATGCAATTAGCATTGTCTGCTCCTCCCCTTACTACCTCACTTAAAAAAAAAAAAAAAAAGAAAGGAAACTCAGAACAGAAATTTAGAAAAGACCAAGAATTACTGACCCTTTTTGCACTCTTCTCCTACTCATGTTGTTAACCTCCTAGATTGAGCTTTTTGTAGAACAGTAATAAAAAATTTATCCAAATATGTATCATGTTACAAGCTGAGACAGAAAACAATGTTTCCATTCTTCAAGCAATTAATTATTGTGATTAATGAATTCCCCCTTCTCTAAGCACAATTCTGCCAGGCAGAGCCAGCCCATTGACATATTGTAGAATTATAATGCATATCTAATTAAAGGTGACCTGAAAAGGCAGGGTGTTTAGCCTTCCCTGTCAGGACCAAGAAACTGTTAATCAGAAAGTGCTTGCTTTCCACACCACCCCACCCCTCCCTTTTTTTATTTTTGTGCTAATTTCAAATCTTCTCCCTGCATCAGTGAGCAGATGAGATCTTCAGCCAGCTTTCATCTTTCAGAAAAATGAATAGTGCAGAAAGAACATTATCAAATGAGCTGTTGAAGAAGTCAGTGAATATGTCATTGAGTGTGACTGCTTCCAGAATGAATTTAGATTTATCTCTGTTATCTCCCCTCTCCCGACTCACTCTCCACACTCTGTTTGCACACAGTCCACATGTCAGCTGGGGTGGGTCATAATGAATCATGAGGGACAGTTACTTGTAGTATAGTGACAGGTCCAATTGTGATACAACTTGTTCTGGAATTAAGTTTGTTAACATTATAAATTGTCTCATTTGACCAGAGGTTTAAACACCTAGAAGATTTTATGCATGCAATTTCTTAAAGTATTTCATTTCCATTAGGCAGCTGCTGCTTTACAGTATTCCACAAATGAAATTGTTTCATCACATCAATAGCTGCACAAAACAACTGTGACAACAAGAAGACTGTTCTTGCCCCCATCTTGCAAACAACTATCATTCAAATCAATAAAATCTGGCAACCAGATAACACCAAGAGAAGATATTATTTAAATTCATTTTTTAAGCACATCTCCAAATGCTTACACTGATGCAAAATTCTAATTCAAACCAAGGAATTTTCATACTGTCCTGTTCAGTTTCTATGGAAATAATCCATTCAGTTAGCAGCATCTTAATTAGAAAACCAATAAATATTTTCATTTTTCTTTTCAAAGCAGGCAGTTTTACCGTATGTGATGTGAATTTGTTGTCGTAATGAAGACTTTTTTTTTGGCATATGATGGCAAACAGTGTGATTGAATTGCAATATTTTACCCACAGGGAGAAAAAGAAAGACTAATATTTTTCCTTTCTTTTCATATGTTGTCAGTATTACCATGTAACCGAATGTGATATCAAAAAACCTGCAAAGTCAGCACACCTTCTGAAACATTTGCTGTATGCTGCAAAGCCTTTGGGTATTTCAGTAGTTACCTATGAGTTCATACTTGTGATCATATTTGACTAGGCTAATCCTACGTAACAAATGTTTTCAGTTAAACAAAATCAGTAAGTAGAGTATCGCTGAAGTTTAACAGTATTTTACTGTTAATTTATTAAAATCAGTTGGTGCAACTGATTTATTTGTTTGTTTGTTTGTTTGTTTTTTAATCACAAGCCTCAGGAGTCAGGGAAATTTCTGAAAAGTTGTTTTCTTGGGCATTTTTCCATATGTCTGCTCTTTTAGAGGGATAGAATTATACTGTTAGGTGTGTATTTTTCCTCAGATATCTATGCACATACACACACATGTGCTATGTTCTTTTTTTTTTTTTTTCCTTTTTTTTTTTTTTTTGTTCATATTTACACAGAGTCCAGATGTCCCCTAGCAATCTGGAAAAAGCCTGACCAGTTGTGGTATCAAAACCCATCCTAAAGCCAGGACAGGTTTTGGTCCTAAAATCTGTTGCAATGGGAGAGCTACAGAGAAGCACAAGAGAAAATACTGTCAAATTGCTAATTATCAGTATGATGCATTTACAGTTTTTTTACAGCTTTATCCCAAATGATATCGCTGTACCTTTTTATTCAGGGCTGTAGTTAAAAAAATTATTTACAACCTCTTAACAAGGAAAACCTGAAGTGCTTGCTTAGGGAGTGGTATTTTGCAGTTGAGAAACTGAGGCCTGGGTCAACTAAGCAATTTTCTGAGAGGAAATCCATGTCAGAACTGAGAGTTGGAATTCTTCCACAACCTTGTCAATTGCTTTTACTAAAAAGGGATCCTTCCCTTATATCTGACCCTCCCCTAGACTGTGAATAACTTAGGAAAGTAACAAAATTTGTAAATTAAATAACCTGAACATTATTCATCACAGTATTCCCAGCCATTAGACACAAGCAACTGCCATTGCATATTCTTCTGAAGCATGTGTAGCTATATAAGAAATTCCTGATATAGGTGAATTTCAACATGGATTATCTTCAAGCATTAAAAATTCTAATTTTGGTTACTTTTAAACTCAGAAAAGCTGATTTCTAAGTTACATGAAACCCATAAAATGTATGTTTTCTTTGCACTTCAAAATGATCAGAACGTAGTTGGAACATGAAGTCCCCCAAAAGGAACAAGGTTTGTCATGTGGTCAAAAAAGATCACTTTCTTCTTTCTTTTCACTGGTCATTAAAGATCACTTATTTCATACCAGCACTTTGACTATACAGCACCAGACTATACATACCAGCACCAGATGATACATAGATGTGTGCATATCTACATACAGAGATATATATGTATACCCATCTGTTTTACTCTTAAACTTACCCCAGCACAATATTTCTATCTGATAAACAAGACCTATCCCCCATAATGCATTGCTTGCTTGATTTGATAGTGTTTTTTGCTTGCTCTTCATTTGTCTGAGCTAGGTTACTTTTACCATTTGCCTTGAGGCTTTGAGGATCTCTTATTTATTTCTGTCATTTAGTAATCTCCTCCCCCCCCCCCCCCCCCCCCCCCATTAATTGAAATTTGCTTATGGGGGGGATACATCTACTGAGGTGCTAGGCAATGTGTCTTCAGTCTTCACTGAGTTTTTGTGCAAGTAATGTTCCTATTAATTTCAGTGGAATTTTTGTTCGATTAAGGACTAAGGATTTCAGGATTCCATCCCCCCAGCCTCAGAAAACATCAAGTAAAATGTTTATTGCAATTATGCTAGAAATAAAGCCTGCAGTAATAAACTATCACAAGCACTGATAAATCATGGAACTACAGTAAAGCTTCTGAATAGATCAGGAGACACTTAAATAAGAATTGTTGTTTGTATGAGCCCTGGAATCATCAGTGGTATTTTTCTTTCGTCAGATAGTGCTGCAATTGATTGCTTTGATGGTTTTCTAGCTTTATGTTTAAACTGAGAAATTTTACACAAACAATTTTAGCTCAATTTCAGAGACACAGGACATGAAAATTGGCAATGAAAAATGGTAACATTTTTGTTTCTTGTAAAATATCTTACTTGCATAATTATTGATATTATACAAAATAGATGATACATTTCCAAAGTAAGTTATTCCCTTGTTAAAATGTAAAAAATCAATTTTTGTTTAATATTCCAGCATTTTATTGCAGAAAACAGTAACAAAAACTATTGTTAAATATCTGAAGAGATTTAAAATATTTGTCATTTTCCTTATTGTTTGATGGTGAAATAAGCGTCTTCAAAATACCGAACCAAAACAGAGGAAATGCTGAATTTTTACCCTGTGTTTTAAATACCTTTTGTGGGAAAATAAATATCAGGAAAATTTTGGTGTTACTATTCCAATATGTACACACTCCAGACAGAAAACATTTTATCTGAACTCTTAGCCCACATTAGTCCTGTACAGAAACTTGTTCCTGAAACGATGGACCTATTCAGGTCCATGGGTGGAACAGGAAGCTGTGTGACTTGGCTTGTGTAATGCTGATTGAATCTGGGCTGCAGTCTCATTTCTTACACATGTAATGTGTACTACTTTCATCTATCACCCGATACCTTTAATCAGCATGGAATTAATGCAATGAAGTACCTTAGGCAAAGACTAAGCCTTCCTTGTGTTTTAAGCTTATGAATCATCCATTTGAATACTGTGTGCTAGTTCATACTTTAGTTTGTATATAAGACAATAACTGATCATAGCTTGAAGTAGCATTCAGCTTCTGTAAGGGCTGCAGAATCGGGTCCTCTGATATTTACAGAAAAAAAAAAAAAAAAAAAGGAAAAAGAGGAGTGGGGTTTGATTTCAGTTATGTGCTTATAAATCGCAATAATTCTATTTAATTTAGAGAAGTCACTCCAGATTTACACCAGTGCTACTGCAAATCAAAATCTGGCCCATTGTCTTAGCAAAATACACCAAGTCAATATCAGTTCATTACAGAGAGGGAGAGAGAAAGGGAATGAGAGGGAAAACAAGGATTTCGTTAGCAATGCATTCTGTAGTATAAAAGATAAAAAGGAATATCCAATTAACACACCACTATAATTGCTTGCAGACATTCTTTTTTATTTAAAGATGAAATAGCTAAGAGTTCTCATCAAAACTAGGGTCACAGCCTACATATTAAATGAAAGAAATTGATTGGGCTTTATTACACCCTGACTACTGCAAATGTGCCTCAATCACTGATTGCTATAAATTTATTCTTATAAACTACTAATTGCCCAAGTCATAATGGTAACAATGGTATAATGAAATTATCTTGATCAAGCTGATGCACAAATTTTGCTTGACAACATGAGCAGTGTGAGAAAAAAGGAAAGAAGACATGCATACAAATACATAATGTTTCATTAAAATTAAAACCAATGTTAAAACAACTGTTCTCTGAAGTATACAAAGTTCTGTATTAGAAGGGCTTCCTTTAGAAAAATCATTTAAGAAGACAGGCATTTACATTTATAATAGAATGATCTTGCATTTTTTATTTGTCTTGAAAATTAATGACTTACTTAATCACATTTGATCAAAGGAGATAAGTTGATGTAGTCATGTGTTTCTGATTGCATTAAGCCTGATCCAGAGTGGCATGATGGATATTTAATAGTCTTGCTGTCCCTCTATATCTTGTCACCATTTCTTGATATGCATGGATACTGTAGAGCACACCACAGCACAAAGCTGTACTTTTAATAGAACAGAATAAGTTTAGGAAAAAAAAAAAAAAAAAAAAAAAAAAAGGAAATTGTAGCTTACATGGCGGAGCTTTTAGAAGTAGGTTATCCACTATCAAAATACTTTCCTAAAGACAAAACCTCATGTTCTACGTAGTTCAAATCATTTTCTCCTTTTAAAAACACATTCTGCTTTTTCTATACTGCCTGTATTAGAAGATATCCCTCTAATAGCTTTCAAGAACTAGGCAGAGAGAAACTATGTATAAGCAAAAACAGCTATCCAGAAACTGTAGGAAATTTCTAGAAGCTGGAATGCAGAGCATTGTGTAAAATGCCAAAAAGTGGTGCTATTTATACTGAGCTAATAGCTGTTTCTACAAGTGTCAGCTGAATCATTCAGAGGGAATGTTGATATGTATGAGAAATTATTATTTCTGAGTAGTTCAAATGTAGTCCCAACTGTTTCAGAATTAATTGCACTAAAAAATATTTAAATTCATGTCTAATTCTTTCTCAGTAGATGCAACGTTATGAAAGATTTTTTTTTTTTTTTTTTTTTTTTTTTTAATGGATGGGTCTCAAAAGCAGGGCTGCAAACTTTTATACAATGCTGTCATTTTTTCATTTGTAAAAAGAGGGGCTCCTAAACTTGGTATAGTTGACATAATCCTATGGGAACGTAAAAACCAGAGCTGAAGGGGTTTCCAGGGGTCACGGAGCTAAGTCTGCAATCCTAGCACAAGCTGGATGCAGTATTTGATAGGCTGCCTCGCACTGTAACTGTTGTGGTCTCTATTTTTGCCCTTATTGCCTAGAAACTTTTCACTAATGGCTAACCCAATGCCCTTTTGCTGCAGTTTATACCCAGTGACACATACTTCACCTAGAATGGCCATGGAAAAAGCGGTTTATTCCTTTGCTCTTTGCAATACTTTTTACACATGGGAAACGTGTGGCTCTGCATGACCTGTCCTTTGCACAGGTGCGTTGGGGCTCCTGCTTTGCAGGGTCCTACCCTACTCCTGAACCTAATAACTAAACAAGGAGAAGCTGGCCCTGGCTTAATTACGATTGGCAGAGCCCAGGTGCCATATTAATCCTCCTCAGCAGTGGTGTAATCCAGAGGTGATTGCAGAGAATCAGGATATCAGAATGAAGACTGACAGTAAAACCTGGCTGTGGTGGATGCTGTATCTGATTTTGTGTGCTGCTTTCCTCGGGATTATGTGCAGGGAGAGGGCCCCAGCACAGGCCGGCATGCTGCATGCACACAGCTAGCAATGCAGGAGCACGTTCCCTTCCAGCTTCTGTGTCTAAGGTCTGAAACCATGACAGCATTTTTTTTTTTTTAATACATATATGCAGGGGCAGCGTGTGAGAGTTCAGGACAGAAAATCTGCACCATCAGCCAGGAGCAAACGACCTGCTTACTGCAATGTGCGGCACCTGGCAGGGCAAGGGGTGACCCGGCCACAGCCACCTGGCCACACTAGCGAAAACTAGCGGCACCTGGGCCCCTCGGGACGGGAAAGGGAGGGCTGCGAGTCCTCCTAGCACCCCAGCGGCCCCGCAGGTAGCGGCTGGGGTCGGGGTGGGTTATAGTGCTCGGCTGCCCGTCGGCCAGCAGAGGGACAGCGCTCCCTCCCGATGCCGCTTCGCTTCTCCTGCTGATCCCGAGCTGGGCGCCGAGCAGGTAGGGGATAAGGCGTTAAACAAAGTTAGTGCCTGAGAGCGGGGGGAAAGGGTTGAAATTTAAGTCTTCCCTCCTCATCCTAGCTGAGGGTCGTCGACCTTTAAGTCAAGGTTTTCGAAGTACGTGATGAGTTTTCTTCACCTTAGCCGATTTTTAACATGTTAGTGGCTCTGTGGAAAGTTGTAACTCCTTGAACTAACCTGGAATTTATCAGATAATTAAAAATGGCTTTTGCATGGGAACGTCCAGCCTCTGAGCATTCCTTGAATAAAAGTACATGCGTCGTTTTGAACTGCTTGGTTGTCTCAATCTACCTCACATTAAGTGGATTTCCCCCAGAGCTTTCACTGGCAGACTTTACCTCTCCACTGGGATAGATGGATTTACTGGGTACCCTGAAGTGCTTGGGTTAAAAGCGGGTTTTGTAGGATTAACTTTGGGTGACTGGATTTTCTCCCTTGCAAATGGCTTTATTCTACAGGAGCAGAGTAATATTTTTGGGACACAACTACATAAAATGTACCAGTGCAATGAAAATTCTGTTAATTCTGTGGCACTAATTCTCTCACAACCAAGCATATGGTAGTAGCTCATAGGATCTCACTGAATCACATTCCTGTGTTTAGTGAAGTATTAGAACTGTCTTGTGGTGTTAATTCAGGTGTGGGTAGCTTGTGTTTTTGTTTGTTTGCTATTCTTAAGAAACTCAAATCCTCAAATTTAGCAGTGATTGACCTTTCTCAGCTGCCTCAGTGAAAGGCCAAGGGTTGTGGAACAAGGAAACTTAAGAAATGATATTTAGTGAAAGAGTTTAATTATCTATTATGTTAAATATTAATGAGACGTCCTGTACGTATAAGCTACTCCTGCCTCTAGGATACACATTCTATGGAAACATATGTATTTTAATGTTCACATTAGACCAGATTTTGTTTTCCATTATATCCATTCTGCAGTTGCATAAACAGTGGATACTAAGTATTATAAATGATGTGAATATTGATAGTTACTCTATGTTATTTGCTATCCTTCCTTTTATTATTATTCTAATTTTGATCCTTTTTTTTTTTTTTTTTTTTTTTTTTTGTAGAAAAAAATATATTTGCACAACTGGAAGCCTCACCCTTCTTTTCCTCTCCCTTCCACTGGCTTTTCTTTATTATTATGCAGCTAAATTTTGTTGCCTTTTTCGGGTTGCATAGTTCTGTTTCCAGCTAGCACTTAGAAAGGTATGTGTACCTGCAAGTGGTCACGTTTATAAATTCAGATTTTGATAGATCTCTATGAGAGAGATAGTGGCCTGTACAGAGCATAGGTGGCCTGAAAATTACAAATCTCAGAATCAATGTCAGAAGACAAGACATCGTATAATAACACTTGCATGGATGGTAGGGGTATTTCTGAAGTGTTAAAATCAGAATTTTAATCTGACACCTACTGAGAAGCCAAGAAAAATCCTTAATGTTATTAGTATGATCAGTGCATGATGCCTGGAATGCTATGCTGTGAAATGTTAGCAGTATTTCTGGAACATGTAGAACAGGAGTGCAAAAGCTGGATTTTCTAAATGGCCTGTTCATGTAACATTGTAACACTTGTTCTCTGTCTTACTCATCCATTCGTTTATCCATCCATCTCTCTATCTATCATGAATGACAATTCTAACTTACTTTAAACTCTCCAAAGGTATATTCTTAAATTTTAATGTTGGAAAAGCTTCGTGATGACTAGTACTTTGGCTTAATGTGGTATAGCTTCTGACAGCTGCCGCTGTAAGAAAAGCAAAGGATGACTGCATTACTGTCAGTTTCTGTCAGATTCTGGTTGCCAAACTCTTGCAGGGATGATGACAGTGAACCAAACAAGAGTGACAAAAGGAGTCAAAGCTGTGATTTTAAATAAGGAAGAGTGGACACATGCATTGCATTTTGTAGAACAGAATGAACACCGTGAACATGTGAACTTCTTTGTGCCATTGTCCTTGTTCCCAGTCTTTTAAGTCACTCCTCAGGACTTTTACCTATGCTTTGTGCTATTAAAAAGAAATAGAAATGTTGACAAGCACAGAGTGGTTCTTACTATAAACAGAAGAATAACTGTAACTGTGGAATGTACTAGAAAGAAAAGAATTATTTCTGAGGTTTGACCCCAAGAACACTGAAAACCTTCTGGATAGCAGCTTGTAGTTATATGGGTAATGAAAATGTGACCTAGCTTTCAAACCAAGTGAAAGTGAGGGATATATATGAAAGTAATAAACTATATCCTTATTAAACACCACTTAATGTTCTTCACATGAATTTCTGTATCTTCATTTATCCCAAGATTACTTTCTGGATGAGTTTCTGAACAACAGAAGCAGTATACTTCTGTGTGCTAGGTGCAAGTAGAACAATTGGGCCAGGTGGTATTTAAACATGGGATATTTATTGGTCTCATTCAATTTATTACAGTATTTCCAAACCATCCTACTCTAAGATATCAAAGTAGCAGAGCAAAGAAGCACAAGGAGTTAAACCATTTGTTTTATACATTTTCACTTTTGTATAATATACATGTATTAAGAGTAATAATAATGTGACGCTACCTCCTTTCACAACTAACTACAAATTCGTCTTTGTGCCAGTGATCCCCAAGATGAAGGGTAAATCTGAGGCTATGCCTGAATTTTGGCAACAGAAGTCCAAAGGATGCCATGCACGTATCTTGCATGATTGTATTTCCCAGCTTTCCCTAGTGTCCTCTACCCCCATCCTTTCCATCTGCTCATGATGCTAGAGCTGTGATGAATGGGCTGGCTGAGGGGCAGTGACATAGATATTTTGTTGACCTAGGGTTTAAAACAGTTTTTGCTGTACTTATTTGCTAGGTAAGATTTCTGCAGTCGTAGGTAAGCTTCTGCAATTGACAGAAATATGGCTAAACTACAAAAAAGCTCTGCACGTGGTGTTACTATTTTATGGATAGATAAGCTGGGAGGGAGTAAGTGGGGAATAAAATCGGTAGGTAAGCACTGAGACTGTATTATCCTCACTAAGATAACACTATTAATTCAGTACTCTATCAAATGCTATTGAGAGTTGGTACATATAGATTACTCTCTAAATTTATGAGAATGTTACCAGAGTAAATCTACTATGTGTTTTGCATTTTGTGTCATTGTTATTCAAAGCTAAGATTCACTGTTTTCCTCATATTCTCCACTATCATCAGCTGAAACGTGCTGAACAGTTGCAGGAGAGAATACTGTGACAGATTGCAAAATGACATTGTTTATGTTTCAAGTTCCATTAGGAACAAGTTGTTTTAAAAAATATATATATCAACTGTGGTATTTCAAATTCTGGGAAGTGTTTTGCAAAGGGTTTTGTACTGGGAGATAACAAAAGATTTGTTTAGTTCAAAACTAAGCAAAGTTAGTTCTTGAACTAGAGAACTTTTGTAATGTTTAAAGTGGAGCCTAGCTGAGCTGCAAGCTTGCTCAATCTTGATGATGTGTGTGTTCCTAGTTCTAGCACAACAAACAAATATCCTTAGAAAGAGGGCTTTACTGAGAACTGAGAACATATCTTGTTGCTTATTCCGGGAAAAACAAAATTCTATTGTTTTTCCTGGTATGTACTTTTTTGAGCGTTATAGTCTCAATGTTGTTTTGTATTCCTAGGAAGGACACATGTAGCTCTGGCTGAGTTCCATGGAAACACAGCCCATGGCAGGCTACACGTTGTTTGTGTGCATTTAAGACCAACTTTGGGTTATCGAAGCTCAAAAACTTAGAATCAGAGACAGACCTTGCATATGGAAGGATTATCCTTTTGCAGACTTCATTAACCATTATATCTGTACTTGGGCTTCTCTGCAGTGACAAAATCCTATGTGGGTTGAGTGGTTAGACTCGTTTATTTTACTCTCCTTTGATTGTTGTGGTCATAGAAGAGCTGGTCGGCAGAGCCTTCCTTTAATCTTGGCATCATGGAGTTTTTGTATGATTTCAGTGTCTTATGTGCATGTATGTTAGAGTTATGATGAAACATTGTGATTTGATTTTTCTCCTTCCTCAGACCCTTAAATGTACGGTATTATATTAGTGCAAAATATGCCATGGGTGAAATTTCAGTGAAATACACTCTCTCACTTTTAAATTTCTTCAAGTTTAACACAAATACTTATAGTCCTAAAACAAGAGCATGATCAAAGGTCACATAGTAATTAACTCTTGGACACAATTCATTGACATTAAAAGGGTATCCTTCAGTTGTTTTGTGATGCAGAACAGATGCTTCATTAATCAGAAACATATCAACCTGAGACTGAACACTAATAAAATCAAGTGCAATGACTCGACATTGCTGGGGACACAACTTAATACACATTTCTTCACACAATCTTCAGTGTAAGTATCCAGACTTTTTTCTTGAACATGAAGATTTTAGAAGACTTTTTTGCCTTTTTTAAATAACCCAAGACTCATGAGATGATTTTATGGAACCAAAACTACCTTCAAAACAGGGAAGAGTTACAAACAGCCACAGTGAGCTACATAAATTATATTATAGTGATTGTATTTTTTTTTTTCACTGTAGTGAAAATTTTCCATGTGTGAAAGCTCTTGAATCTTTTGTTCTATCTTTCTTTTTTAAATCTGTAAGGAAGGATGGAAAAATGAGACTGAGACAACTCTTTTTCCTAGTGGGGTAGAATTGGAAGAGCGGAACGCTTGAAGTCAACTCCTTAGTTGCCTTGCTAATAAGCCTGGGCTCTGAACAGACAGTTTAGAGTGTGGTGAATCTTTTATTTATTTATTTTCAATCTCACTTTATCTTTTAATTTCAACATTCATCACAGTTTTAAGGAAAAACAGTGGAGCTAGCAAGGGGAATAGTCTCTATGTATCTCTTATTAGAAAATTCTTAATACTGATCATTTTTCTCTTTGTATCAAACATGCTAATGTATCCAGACCTGAAGAACAAATGTTTTTTATTGTTGCTCTTAAACCACTTTGAAAGTAGTTTTCTCAGCTGCTGCACTAGTGTTAGGGGAGTCTGAACAAAGCCATAAGACTAGCTATCATAAATGGAAGTTGGCACAGAGCACTACAAATCACATCTTGTTGTTTTATGGATTGTTGGTTGCCACTTTGCCATTTCGATGTCTATCTTTGGAATATGTTACTATTCAAATGTGTCATCACAGCACAAACCATTTATGACCTTCCTTGATGTTACCATCTGACTAACTTGTGTTCCTTCACTGTACTCCGTATACTTTCAAAGAGCAGATTGTTATTGCTATCACTGTCATATTGTTTTCCATTTTGTTCAGTCTAGGACAGTGGCAGAAACAGACTAGGTATAATGTTTTGTAACTGGCTGAATGATTAAGATATCGTATAAAATAAATATTTAAGCTTTCCATCTGTTCCAACAATCTGTTTCTTTTGATATTTGTTATCTTAGTTTAAAAGATTTAAAACTCCAAAACATTGTCTGCAGCTTCTAGAAGCTTCTAAGGTTTACTTTCAAAAATATATTTTACCTAAAAGGAGATAAATTGCAAAGATAATGCCAATACTTCTTTCTCAAAACCTTCTTTGTAATGTACAGGCCACTTTACAAATGATAGTATAAGGTTGAAAGTACAATCAACCCAAACTTTAGGGTTTGGTTTTTGAAATTTTCTGTTCTAAACATCAAAAAACATGCTGCAGTTGTGTTGCCAACTGTGTTTCAAAACAACAACAAAAAGTCATGGTGGTAGGATTATTTTTAGTCATCAAAACCTATTTAGGACGGACCTGTCTGTCTGTCTTAATTACAATGATGCTGAGCTGAAAGCCCACTAGAGGCAGGGTAGAGAACTTGGTTTGCTGTATTGGGGAGTGTGAAGCTATGTGCTGTGGAAACTGACTTGAACTGAGGTAATTCCTTAAAATTAGGTGTCTTTCTAACTAAACTGGCTTTTGCCAGTTCAGGAAAGTGTGAGATTGCTCATAAAAGGGCTGGTGTAAGAAAATGTCATTTCAGGGATTGACAGGATGCTTACCTGAAAAAAGTCTTCTCACACTTAAAATTTCAGTTGTCTTGGAATATAGATAGTGGTCTTTGCTGTCTTCAGTTGTTATTTCTCTGCAGAACAGAATACTGTCTTTTATGGAAATAGAAGAGATTTTGCTCTGTTGTGGAAGTTGTTTGTTTTTTTTTTTGAAGTATTGGAGGAGATGTTTCTTGGGACTTGGTAACTACATTGTCCAAAAATCTCCTTATGTAATTTTTACATAATTTTTATGTGAGAAGATTTAAGACTTGTGGTTTCCTAATGAATGTTAAAGAGATCTCTGGTACTCTAGACTAAGTTACTGGAAGAACTGGACAGTATAGGTTTTAAGTGTTTTTGTAGGCACTTCATATAGAACCCACTACAAACGTGAGAAACAGAGCATGATAGAGGGTATAGCTCACCTGGAGTTTATATATATATATATATATATATATATATATGAAGGTGTATTAAAAGTAGATGACAGAAACATTAAGATTTTTATTTGTACCATACTGTGATAGGATAAATTTTAAAAGTTGGTGAGGTAGAAAGTATTAAAAGAGAAACAGAGCATTCTATAATTAAATGAAATGTAGGGGGAAAAATATTGCTTGGAATAGAAGGGTAAAAATGCAAGATTGTTGATTTTGTTGGTGTATGTTGCATATTGTAATGAGAAACAAAGCACTGATACCATGATTAATCATGATGATGTTCCTTTTTCACTGTCATGTCTAGTCTAGCAGCCTTGGTACCAGAATCTCTGGTTCCTAAATTGATAAATAAATTCAGTTAATCAGCACAAAGTTCTAGGATGGAACTGGGCTTATTTCTCTCAATTCTTAGAGAATCTTGGGTTCAAGTTCTGTATCTAGCACTTAAGGAAAGTCTGAACTCAGATCTTCTGCTCCCACCAGCTTTAAAGTTTGAGAAAACTGTTTCCAGCTCAACTGTCCAGGGGGAATCTCTGTTATGTCCTTTGTCTTAACCACTCCTTTGAGGAGAACTCCACAAGCAAGCAGTTTTACTCTTCATACTTTGTTTTATCCCTCCATCCTCTTAATCCCACTCTCAGCGCTAAACCTAGTCATCATGTGCTTCAATAGTTTTAACAGTCCATAAACTATAGACAATAAAATGCTTTGCACTTCTCCACCCATCCATTTGCCCCTTTGTGTCCTTTGCTGCGTTCATGTTCTGATCTTTCCTTCCTACTGCATAGACGACTGTGTCAGTGGTTTTTATTTCTGTTTTTCTGGCTTTGACTCTTCTGTGTGCAAATTTCACTAAACTAAACCTCTGTAGGGCTGACTCTGCATTCAGTGTCATTTGTCAATTTTCATTGATCACTCTCTGACCAGTAGTGTGAGGGGAGTCTTGCGGAGTCAGCAGCTAGCAACTGGCCTTTTCTAGGATTATACTGTAAGAACTTCCAAATTAAAAACAGAGCTTTCTGATTCCTCTGCAGTGGAACTTTCAAAGCAAATAAGTCTCTCAACCCTCTTGCTCCACTCAACTGTATTTTTTTTTTTTATTAATTCCTTCTAGTTCTCCATAAGATGACTGTCTTTTCAAAAATAAAATTTTCTTACGCATTTAAATAATTTTATTTTGTCCTATTTCTTTTTAGAGTTCTACATCCATGCAAATAAGACAAGAAAACCCCTCATATACTAGACTATGTCCCTACTCTACTTTTCATAGAGGGACACAATCTAAGGTGAAAGATCTATTTCAAGGACAGAAAGATACACAAAGCAAGAACACTATACACGTGCTGTGGTGGTTTTACCATGCAAGACAGCTAAACACCAGAACTGCTCTCTCACTCCCCCTCCTTAGATGAGGAGGGGAAGAAATAAAGAACAACTCACAGGTTGAGATAAGGATAATTTAATTAAAAGGAAATAATAGTTATTAAGGAAAGATTATTATTAACTAAACAACTTAATGAGGGGGGGGAAAAAAGGGAAAGGGGAAAAAGGGAAAAAATAAACAAAACAAATAAAGGCTATGTGGAAGTGAGAGGAAAGAAATTACTCTCTACTTCCCATAAATGAGCGATGCTTGACCATGTCCTTGAAACAGGGCCTCAACGCACATAGTCTCAGAGGAGGACCTATGCTTTCACAATGAGAGCCCACCCCTTCCACTCTTCTTCCTTTTCCCACCTTTTATTCCTGAGTGTGACATCATATGGTATAGAATATCCCTTTGGTTGGTTTAGGTCAGTTGCCCTGGTGATGTTTCTCTTCTCGTTTTTTTGCCTAGTCCCTAGGAGGGTTAGAGAGAGTCCTGATGCTGTGCCAGCACTACTCAGCAGCAGACACAGCACTGGTGTGATAATACTGCTGTTTTAGCTACAAGTGCAGAGCGCAGAACTGTATGGGCTGCTGCAGGGAAAGTTAACATCCCAGCCAGACCCAGTACATGTGCATGCTTGCATCATAAAGGCTTCTTTTACTTGCATCATCTCCATAATCCACATAGGAGAGTGTGACCTTGTTTTTAGCCAAGGCAGAACAGATGGTTAAGTTGGAGATTAATATCATTCACTGTCAAATATCTGATACAGGAAGTATTTTATTTCAACTGAAGAAAAATTTTTAGCATTTTGACTGCTGCAGAGTCTCATTAAACTGAATTTATTTTCTTTGAGCTTCAGATTTTTTTTTTTTTTTTTTTTGAAGCATAAAGTCTCTAAATAACCCTTCACTTAGTATGTTCATGGGAGCTTGGATGAACAGCTGTTTTCCTGCCTTTCTGCCCCTCTTTCTCTCCCCGTGTATATACTCCTGACTCTTGCCTCTTCGTCAGGAAGCAGGTATGCCAATTCTATGTGAAGCGTCATTATTTTGTCGCAGCTAGAGGAGATCAAGATTTGCACAGTGGGCAGTCACCTATCTGTATTCTATGTTGACAGTTCCCAAATACTGCTGCACTAACAATTCCACACGAAGCAAATGCAATTGTTTGGAGGCAAGACATAGACCCTCTGCATTCCCTTCTCCTTGTTGCTCTCTGTTGTCTTTTGCTGTTTAATACGACTTTACATAAAAGGACTTGTACATAAAAAGAGAGAGAGTTAAGATGTCAGATTGTGCAAGCATTATTTATATGTCTGATTTCATACAGTGTGGTGATTTATCTAAATTCAGTAGTGAAAATACTGTTATGTTTGCATTAAGTCCCCAAACATTTGTTTGGGGACATAAAGGCCTATGTTGTCTTTGGAGAGAATAACACAAAAAATAATCCCTAAGTGAACATTTAAATAATTCAAAATGTTATTGCCAAGAATGACAGGGGAATACATTTTTTGGATTTAACAGTTGTGAAGACCTGTGCTTGGCAGATGATCAAAATTCCTTATTGGTCTCTTTCTTCCTCTTCAAAGAGTACGCAGCTCTTTTGGAGGATCATCCTGGCAGAGTTTAATAACTAATTGATGCTTAGTTATCAGTCTCATGATCAATGAAAGTGGTGATGGTACTGTTATTTTGGAGGATGATTTACTGAAGGTATTCTTGTATTCTAGTAACAAATGAGAAAGGAATCTTATATGGTGCAAAATCTTACTAGATTGGTTGACTGCAGTTCATTTTCCTTAGTAAACTCTAAACTCCTTCCAAATGGAATTGTAGTTTGTAATAATAATAATAAAAAAAAAAAAAAAAAAAATCGAAAGAAAAATTCCTTTGGGCTTAAAGATAAACAACTTTTCACTCTGTAAAGTTGATCAGCAGTATTTGCAAACAAAAGGGACACAGGCACAGGGAAATGTTATTGCATTATTTTGTTTTTATACCATGGTTTTTAGCTATTGACTCTTTAGTGTGGTACTGGTAAGATATAAGTTTCATATTGGTTCTCTACTGTTGTCTTTACCTGAGCAGTAATATATGAGCATCTTCCAAAGTGTTTACATCTCTAGAAGTTTTAAATAGTATCTAATCTACTTTTTGAAGGATTGTACAGCCCCTTTCATTGTGCTTCTACACATCTCAAAACCAGAAGTGTAACAACAATAATAGCATGATTTCGCCCTTCCAAATTGCTAGGGAAACCACATTATTAATTTCCAAAAAATGTATTCCACTGTCATCCTTGCCAATTATATTTTAAATTATTTAAACATTTGCTTAGGGATTATTTTTTGTGTTATTCTCTCCAAAGACAACATGGGCCTTAAGTCTGCAAACATTTGTTCAAGGACTTAATGTTATAGTGATCTACCCCCAAGCTTGCACCCACCCTTCTAATAATGATTGGCAAAAGGTGCAAAGCTTGTAATGATATCTTGAGATACATGGGAGTGAAAGAAGACATGTAATGTGGTGGATGCACAAACATTGTAGTAGGACAGTAGTAAGAAATGGGTCACTGAGAATGAAGAGAATATAGAATTGCACCAGCATTGCTGTAGTTGTTGGAAAAAAGTGTTCACATCTTTTTCCATAATAAAAAGTAATATCTGCAAGAGATCTCAAAGGTCCTTTTCAACCCAAGATTCAAGTGCACAATTCACCATCGTCTCAATCAGATTTACTCTAGTGTAAAACTGGAAGATTGCAGTGATAGAACTGAAGTCTCCAAGCAGAGTGAGAGACTAGGAGAGATTATTATATCCTAGGCTAACTGTAAGGGAATTTGGTTTTGGCTAAGAGATTCATGTCAAACGTCACCGCTTTATAGGAAGGTGATAATAGCAGTCTGAAAAAGCTACAGAAGAAGGATCTCATACTGCCTGAAAAATGGTTTCAAACAGGCACGAAAAATCCCACAGAATCCTGTGGTTCATAAAGATGAATAACTGTCTAAATGCCTGAATTTTAGGATTTTTCACAGCTGCAAGCTGTTGCAAGCCTTTTGACAGTTTTGCTTGGCTTAATCCCATTAGAACAGAGCTAGGAATGCAGCAGTGATATAGACAGCAGATAGTACACAGGTCAGCTTTTTATTCTTATACAGGGAAATGGAAAGAGGAATTGTGATCAGGACACTGGTTCTCCTCTTATTCTTTTTGGCTAAGATGTATTCCTTAGCTCTCCAATTTCTAAATATTAATCACCTGTTGGTCATGATTAACACCTGTATAAGAGGCCTTATTTCTAAGCAATTTACAGTCCTATTCCATGTCCTGTCTCATATGGCTTAAAAATAAATAAAGCCTAAACAGGAATATTAAATGCACCAATTATTAGCTTTGATTACTAGAGAAACACGCGGTCTTGCAAGAACATGTAAAACCTCTTGATGCACAATATAATGTTTTGTGGCAGTTCAGATTTTAAGAGTTGTACTCTCAAGGCTAAATCTTTTCCTTGACTGGAGAAGGTTTTGAAAGAATCCTCTTTCATGACAGCAAAATAAATGTGTAATTCAAACAATTTAATTTAGGGCTCAGTATGTTCTTTTGGCTATTTTTGTTCTGTTTTTAATACTCTTTCTTGCTGCACATAAGGCATGCAGGATTGAGACGATTCATACATAAAATCTTCCCTTTCTCCCTCATGGGTATAGCACAGCTATGTTGCAGTGACAGAGACTATGATGTATGTGCTTGGGTAAACTGACTATCAGTGTTAGAAAAACAAATTTATACATCTAAGTATGGATTTTCTGTTGATTTCTTCATACAAAGTCAGGCAATACCTTCAAATATTTAAATAATCTGTTAATGTTGTGGAGAGTTAAGCAGAGTTTGAAATGCTGCTGATTTTACAAACTTAATAATAAAAATCTGCTGACACAAATGTATTAGAAAGAAACCTATATAAAGGAGCAGTTAACCCAGAACTATTGTGAGATATATTATATATTGTTTGACATACTTTCATATGAGCAAGCAGAAGTACCCCATCCTTTAGACTGTGGTAATGTGCCTTATTGTTAAATTCAATAGGAAAAGCTATTCATACTGTAGTATGATTGAAAAGAAAATTGAATCCTTTTGATGTTATAAATGTGTCTATTACTGCATGTGCACACAAATTTTCCATGGAAATTATGGTGAAAGTAGTGATTCTCCTAGAAAAATGCATTAGTGTTGACATGTTCAATTTTAGCCACATCAGAATATAAATACCCTTTAACCATGGTCAAATTGTTGGGAATGTGTATAGTGTATCTACATAAGTCAGTTGTCTATCTAAAAATACATATTCCTGTAGTCCAGTTATGTTCTCTGTTTCAGTGGAAAGGGAAATTAAAAACAGTGACTCACACATCACTATTTTCTAATATCCCATTTTAATATGTGAAGTGTATTTTCATATAACAGTTTGTGATTACTGTGGTTTTTCAAAACTAAAAATTACTTAAGATTTTGGTTATGAAGCAAATATGTGAGCAGTTGACTGTCCATTCATTTGCATGGCAATGGGTCCTGTGTATGTAGTGCTAAAATTACTTTTAATGGTGATAAAGTCTATGCTGCTTTGCACTGACAATTAAATAAGAGTGTATCCAATAGCTAAAGATGTCTGGTAGTAGCGCTTTCAAAATTTGCAGTTTGTCCAGCATCGTAACTAGGAAAGACAAATGTTTTTTTCTATTGAAGTCTGGTGTAGGCAGTCAGCTAAAATTGCCCACTGCTTTAAAGTGAATCACTGAGGCACTTTATGTATTAAGGTATGTTAAGGAATATAGCATAATGCAGTAAGAACTAACCCAACATAAGCAGATAAGAAAACATTATGTATGCTGCATCATAATTATATAAAAGCACCCATTCTTTTTTAGGAGGGAAAACTTTAATTCTTCAGCGCTCACTTGATTCATCTACAGCAGTAAAGTTTCCTGTTGTTTTTATCACAATGAAGAGAACACTTTTTTTTTTTTTTTTTTTTTTTTTTTTTCAGGCATACTGGACAGATTAAATTTGCAGAGTATTGTAACTTTGTAAAATGCTAGAAACCCAAAAGAGACTTTGAAGACCTTGCAGTTTGGTATTTATGCCAGATAGTTTTATGTCATCTGTGCGTTTAGCGTCTTGCCTAACATCAGTTCCCCATACCACTGCAATGCAACTTTTTTCTGCTGAATTAATGGAACTAGTGAGTGAAAAAGACTGCTTCCAAGTCTCTTCTTGTGTGCTTGCATTCACAAATATCTTCAATATTTTTAATTGAGAAGTATTTATTTTAAGGTGACTGAAATTTTATTTTTTTACCCCAGAAGCCTGAAATTGCAGAGTTCCTAATGTTTATAAATTTTAGGAATGAATGACCTAATATTTCAATCACATTAAAAAAAAAAAAAAAAAAAGTATGCTCAGCTTATGCAAAATCCTGCTAATTTAATTTTATCCTTTTGGACAGAATACTGGAAAAATAATACAAAATTTCAGTTGGTCTATTTTTTTCATTTATTATTATTTTGATATTTAAAATCCAATGAAAACAATGAAACAGAAATAGAGCGATAAAACCAAGTAAGGAATGGTGTAAGTGGTTAATTGGTAGCATTCCAATACTGGAAGCAGCTGTCTTTCATGGTAAATCTCTAAAATTCCTATTTATCAAAGAAGAGAGCAGCCATCAAATAGGAAATAAATATACTAATTAAGAGGGAAGTACTTGTGCAAGGAGTGTACAAAGAACAGAAAGGGTCAATTTATTTTACTGTAAACTGTGGATTCTTCTGACAGAATTCAAGCTGCCTTCAGTGGTTTAGATCCCTGTAAAACAAGGAACTCAGTCATTACACTATTTTTAACATAGTAACTTCTGAATTATGACTTCTGATTATGACTTCAGCAGTGATAATGTCTAAAACTCAGTTTATCACTTGAAACTTGGAGACATGCATGAGTATGTGAGGAAAAAGTAAATCTTGTTTTGCAGAGGTAACGTTTTACTGCATTTAAATGAATGAGTGTAATTGCAATTGCAAAAGAAGAAAGACAGTGAAAATTACATTATTATATTGATTAGCTCAATTATGTCATTTGTTCTAAATCACTAGGAAGCTGTAGCTAGCTGAGGGAGGAGAGGTGAAAATATTTTTTGTTGCTCTACCTTTTTATAAGAATTAGGAACAATAGGATATTCAACCATGTTTTAATGACTGGGAAGAAGGAGTTCTGTTGATGTCTAATAAATCATATTCCTAAACAGCTAGGAGTTTTTTCTTAACTTCTTTAAATGTAGCCCACGTTTCCTGGTGGTTTAGTTTCCATAACTCCCCCAAAATATCACTTGGCCTTAGTGTCAGGTGAGACCGTTATCGAGCATAGACAATGATACCCACAATGATTTTAGGAATGCAGATTTTTAAAGATCCTTCTTGTCTTCTTAATATTTTATTTGCAAGATAAGCCAAGATGTTTATATAAATAAATTATAAATTAGTGTTCAAATAAATTGCTGAATATTTTCAAAAGTAAGTTAGATAACAAAAATAAACCACAGGAAGTATCATAAGCAATGAATACTTACAAAGGCCTTGTGCAAAGAAAAACAGTGAACTTGTAACTCAAAATGAAAAACTCCGGTTTTATGTATGCATTCTGAAATGCTACCACATCTGTAGGAACAACCTATTGGGCATTTAAAAAAAAAAAAAATAATAATAATAATTAGAACTAGAACCTAAACTAAGATAGGCTATTTTAGAGCTAAAATTACTTTGTACCCGATTCCTCCTGATGTTCTAAGTTTGTTATGCTCTTGGTACAGTTGAAATATTCTGTGATCTTTTAGAAATGTTATCCCTGCAGTACAATGATAATTTCAAAATCCTCATTTATAGTCAGTTATTTAGCATAAAATACATGTACTGTATAATTTTTGCTGTAGTACTTGAACACATTTCATAAAAATTAAATGTATGAATCTGTCTTTTTAACACTGCCAGCATGAACAAATTATAAAGTTATGATTTGAGTGTAAAATATATTGATAAGTACTTAGCATTCTCACAGTTTAATAAGATTTTGGAAAAAATGTACTTTGCTTTGTTTTCATTAGCTTCTCCCTTTCTCTCTCTGCTTGTCAACTAAGTTAATGTCTCTTTTCTAAATTGTTCAGTATCCAAGTATGGGTGGATATATTTACACAGAGTGAATTACGGCTGGATGCGTTCCTATGTCAACATGTGCCACGTTGATTTCTTGTAAAGTAGATCATTATTCTGTGTGGCATAAATAGTATTACCAGACTGATATGATTAAAGCCAGTGAGTCATTAATTAGCATCTAATTAAGAGATGAGTAATGTACACCAGCTATTGTATTATGTTTTTCTTTAGAGAAAGTGATTCAGTTTTGCATGATACTGTGCAACAGTTACAACTTATTATGTAATATACAACATAAAAAGTGTGTGTGTCAGAGTATAATTTGTCAATTTTGCTGAAAAATGTGTTAGTTTTACAGAAATTAAATCCTAGGCTATTTGGTGAGTATACTTTGGTAAGGGATATTTTAAGGAGAAATTTCTTTGAACATATTCAAGGTAGTAATTTTGTCATTGTGTGAAGGTACTAACACGTGGGTAATTAATGTTAACATACATGGAACAGAAATACAGTCTTTTTGTAATCTAAGGTATTTGTAAAATAAATTCAAGGGGAGAAAGGAAATTGCGAGTAGAATGAGCCTGCTTGAGCCTAGGCAGTCTCCTTATTTGCCACTTCTCATTGTCAGTTGATTATCAACAAATCATAATAGGTCTCAAACAGTGCTGGCAGTTCAGAAGAATTTTGTGCAGATGAATAGCGAAGTATGGAGACAAGGATTTAAGAAAATCCATTAAGCGTGGGTGAAATATTTATACTAATATTTTGGATTGACAGGTTTGCTTGAACATAAATTACAGTTTTACTGAATCATGTGATACATACTCATAGTCTCTTAGTAATTTAATTTTATTCTACTGTTTAAAAATCCATTATTACTGTACTTTTAAGACTGCATAAACGAAACTGTGACCAGAATGTTATTCACATTGACAACTTCTTCTGACTTTAATATAATGCTTTAAATTGTTTTTGTCTTTCATGTTGGCAGCTTGTACTTGACATTTACATCAGAAAGTTGAGTGTGAAGTCTGAAGACTTTTTGCAAATACAGATTTCAGAAAAGTTCTAATAAATCATGATTTATACTGGTTTGTGCACTCTAATGATGATGCATCAGAAACAGTTTGGTGGGGGATGATTTCTCCCTTGCTCAAAGCAAGGTTTAATTCATAACAGTATCCAAGGTTTCAAAAAGGATGTCAGAATCTTGCCTACAGACTCCCAGGTGCGGTGAAGATGTAAAAACTGAACAACTAGACTTGTGTAAAGAATAGTAATACCCACAATTTAGCCTTAACCTATTTTAGTGGTCATCTTTGGATAACTTTGTCCAAAAAGTGTTCTTTGCAGTGTTTTTTCTGTCGTTCTCCCCTATATCTAGGTTTTCCCTGTCACATTATGAATGCCTTCTGAGGTTTCTATGAAGTCTCCAGTTGCTATCATTTAGGCTAGTGTATTTTTCATTTGGGATTCTCAGAGTGATTTCCTGGTATTGATTACTGAAGCTCATTAAGTCCCTGTTAGCTTATAATGTACTTATTCAAGTTATATTTTTACATGAATAATTTAAACCCAACTTACTAAGATGTTAATTTTAAGCTCAATACAATGCTAAGTCTCAGGTGTCTTTCTCCCCAGTTTTGAACCTTCTGATAAATATATAGTGTTTTGTTTTTTTTTTTTTTGTTTGTTTGTTTGTTTTCTCTATGTAGTGCATAGGAAAGAATCAGAGTAGGACTCAAAATTTCAAGTTTCATTAGTGTTGTGGAAGGAAAATACTAACAGCAAATGTGTTTTCTAGGTATCCTTTTCAGTTTTATTAGGCACCTCAGAGGACATTTGCTCTGTACTCTTCAGTCAGGCCTAGTTTTCTAGATCCCTCAGGCAAGAAGTGGGTGAGAGAAGCAGAGCCTAGTGTTCTCAAATCAGAGAGCGATGGTTTTTGAAACTTAGCCATTCCAGACTTGAGAGGGTTTTGTTCTGTGGTGGTTCCCCAACCCTGGTGAGCACTGAACTTAGGCAACTAGATTCTGCTCATCCTGCAGTTGGTGCTGTTTAAATCCATATTAGGGCTAGGAAAATGTGTAGTTGAACCTCTAACTAAACAATTTGGCTGGGTCCAAGGAAGTCATATTTTAACAGAGCTGCAGAAAGCATTGTTTTGGTTTCATGTCAAAACCAGCAAAATAGGTAAGTCATGTAGTGCAGACAAATGTTTCCTATCTCAAAATGATTTAAAAAAAAATATATAAAAATGGAAGTCATCCCTTTCCTGGAAAGTAATTTTAAAGAGTGTAAATCAGAGTCAAAATTGCCAGACTTGGTATCGATATGGTTTCACCACTTCTGTGGTGCAGTTCTTAGAAAGGATAGCTTTGCATGGACTGCCAAAATAAGCTTTAAAGTAGGTACCTGTCTACTTGATTTCTAACAACAAATTGAAAGTAGGGCATTAGAGATGGATGCTCTTGTGAAGGGTGTGGAAAGAACCATTTAACATGGATAAGTTTCTGTGGGCTAACGAACATTAGGCATTCTAAGTTAATGCCTACACATGTATTCTTGCCCACAGCACAATAGTTCTGTCTCTTCTATTGGAAGATTAGGTGGCTTGTATAATTTCACATTTATTGTGGAATGTGTAGGACAGAAAAATGATGGCTAAGGTACAGAGAAGAAGCTGTTAGCACTGTCTTGTTTGTAAACCAGAGATTGATCTCAGTCCTCATTTTATCTTTCTACAACGATCATACCCTTAATTAGCCTTAGTAATGGTACAAGAAATGACTAAGGGTAGCTGAGTAGAGATTGCTGTATACAAGTAACACCCAGGAAAGTTGATAAGTAAAATATCTAATAAACTTTTCACAGTTGTTGTTATAACTACAGTTTGAGTAACAAATGGTGAATAGCAACTACTTCTGCTATCATTTACCCTGGGGTAGGGCTAAGTCTGAAAGTCTGTAAAATAGGTTATACTTGTTCACAAGTCTGTGTAACTGATAAGAGACTTTAATTTTCTTACATTGCTTGTTGCTTACTGATGTATATTCCTCACACCCATAATATTTAGGGCCTAATTAATCTGCTAAGTGTCTTTTTACCCTAAGTTCAGGGAACAAATGATAATAAAGATGGTGGTAAATCATACTTTTATTCTAGGTGTTTCAAGACGCAAAGGAAAATCTGTGTAGGAAAATATCCGTAGTAGCCATGCAAATGTAGCTTTTCAGTTGAAATCAAGGTTGTGGACAGTCACCAACTCATAAGTAACCACACTGCCGTCTCAGAGCAAAGGCCTACCTGCCCTTCATGTCACTGAAGTTTTAAGTAGAAGGAGGTACAAATTACTTTGTTTCTCATCAGTCAGCAACCTGTTTATTACAGTAAATGAGTCATGGCCCTGTATTTCTACCATACTAGTTCAGAGGTCTACAGGTGTGATACCAACAATCAGAGATCTTATTATAGCCTGTAGGTGTAAAATTATTTCTTTCTTTGCATTCCTGCATAGATTTCATTTGCATTTTTTTCCAGTATGCTTTCACATCCATCATCAGAAGTTCTCAGTAGTGATTATCAGCTTTTGTTGTTGTATGTTGCTATTCTGCTATCTGGTAGAGTCTATTTTTAATATTGCTTCTGACTAATGCGTGTGCAGGCTTGTCTCAGCAGTTCAATCCTGAGTGTCAGGCATTCAATTAAACAGGGTATTTTATTTTATTCAAGAAGACTGCAGTGTGTCTAGCCCAGTAACTATTTGAGTGAGTAAGAAGGAAGGCAAATATTTCTCTTGAAAATGGCATAACATCTGCAGCCAAATGTGAAAAGATCACAGGATTAGCTTTTCTTTAACACTATTATTTCCTTTCAATAGAGTGTAAAAGTTTGAGGGATGGAGTTTAATTCTGTGTGTTATTGCAATAAGATTACTTTTGCATACGTGACATAGCAGCAGTAAATTTGTACGTCAGTTTTGGTTAATACCACTTGGGTGTATGTGTTATTGTTTTATGGTTTTGGTGAGTTCTTGCACAAGATCATCTTAAGGTATGCATTTGTAGGTATACTGATCTATGTGTAGTATTTTTCAAGTTTGAAATTTCAACATTTTCAACAGCTTTTTTTAATACATTTGAAGTTCTTGACTTGGACATTGAAATTTGAATGCAAAAAGATTATTCAGATGTGATTTAAAAACAATTTAAAATTCCATACTTCACTCTACAAGTATGGTACTGATGAAATAACTTCATATGAGTAGTTTTTACTTAAGATGTACATTTTTCTGAAGCACACTGTAACTTAGTAGATGGTGACCTGATTTTGAAAACAACTTTACATATTTAAGATCATAGCTGTGTTGTCTTTTTAATTGCACCTTAAGTATGTTTCTGAAGTTTGTCGTCAGCATTGCATTCATCATCTTGCCAGTATTACGTGACCATTGAAGTAAGAGTGAATGGAGATGTTTTAAATAGCTTAAATAAGTTTTTCCAATTTGAATCGCGTTGGCTGAAACTGGTTACTAAGTGTTCCCAGGAGTAAGCTACTGTTAGAGCAGAGAGGACAGAGCTTGTATGAGCATTTAAATTGATGACAACTTAAGCTTGTACCCCAGCTATAAGGGGAGAGTTGCCTGTGTCCATTACATAAAATGCCTTTGATTTGCTACAGGTCTACCTTTTTTTTTTTTTTTTTTTTGCTAAAAATGATAGACCTAAATCCTGTTTTCAATAGTGGCTCTACAAATAATCACACAAAAAGTAGTCTTGGTACAAGAGTCACTCATCCAATTGGCATAAAATCTATATAGTTATATATACTCCTATGTGAACTTTGAATGTAAAATAACAAATGGTCTAAGTGATAGTGTTCTAACCACCTAAAACTATTAGTTGTACTGTCAGCTGTTACTATACATTTAGATAATGTACAGAGTGCTAAGTATACCTGCAATCAAAGCCTGCATTACAGTTACTTGCTGTTCAGTAGCAGTAATCATCAACGTTTGCCACTGGAATATATTTGCAGATCAAACGTCAGGAAACCAATGATGTGAAGTTCATAGGTGCAAAAATTTAAACAGAACAAGACAAGCTTCATACTTGCATACAGGACTAGTCAGCTGAACAATTTAATATTATCTACCTAAAGTGGAATTGGCATGTGAGTGTAATTTTGTTACACAAAATTACCTCCAACCTGCTTACCTCCAACTTTCAAAGATGCTTACAGATCTAGTTTTACTCAATTTCTATAAGCCATCTCTTGTTCTTACTTCTCAAGCTGATAAACTCTTACTTCTCAAGATGTACTATATTTTTCAATCTTAATAAAAAAAAAAAAAGTCAAAAGGAATGACTTTTTCCTCAACAACAGTCTGCCTTTTCTTTTTCAAAGATAATGCATTGTCAAGAGCTGAACTAGCTCCTGCTGGTGTATTAATTAATACCACCACCTGGATCTATCAACAGCAAGACAGGCAGATTCACACTAGGGGATAAAAAAACAATCTGCACCTTGTCAGCCCTGCCACACTAGGAGTAGTCACAGGTCTGCAGCCCCTGGTAATTACTCACCCGGGTCTTCACACTGCCTGCATTTCCATTTTGATTGTTGACATTGCACAGTACTGCCTCATCTGCCTAAAAAGGTGGGAAAAAAGTGAACAAAGTATGTCAGGCCTGGTAATTACACCACTGTCACCTTTCACTCTTCTAGCTATTGGACTCCATCAGCAAAATGATAGTTGTCAGTCTCCTGTTAACTGTTTCATTAAAAGGGAATGATTATGTTAAGTTGAGTGAATGAGTTGACACTAAGAATCAACACCGTCTGAGCAGCTGTGAAAACATTTAGAATGGATTTATGTACCAAAACCCTAAGTGGAATGAGAAGGAAAAACTACAGGTTGTACAAATTAATAATAAAAAATCTTAATTCAAATTAATCGTGTGTGAGTGGGTGGAAGAATGGGCTCAAATTCCTGAGAAGAAAATAAACCTGCATTTTTTTAGGGTCTGCATATATTTAGCAGACTGTAGCTATGAAGTCATGAATTAAACTCCACTGAGAGGATTTTTTTTTTTTTTTTTTTTTTTTTTTGCCAGCAGATTTACATTCCCAATATATTCCACCCTTTTAAAGCATTTGTGGTTTTCATCTGTTGGTACCAAACAGTCCATTTGTTTCCAGACAGGAGAAAGAAATGTCAGTGTTTTCTGCAGGAAACAGAGACTAGACTAAGAATACGTCACCAATTCTGACTCAAGTTTAAGGACTGGCGATGCAATTCAGTGCATGCTTCTATTGTAGGTTCCACAAGATCTGTCTGCAACGTTCATTAAAACTTGCTGGTTGGATTTCTTAACATAGGAAGTATATCAAAGTTGACTTACAGTACAGTTAACAAGCTGAGCTGGGTGAATGTGCCAGTGAAATGATTAAAGAAGTTCAGACATGATTTTTTTTTTTTTTTTTTTGAGAATTCTATTCAAATTGTACAGAAAGCACCTGTTAACAATGTTGATATGTTGTGAGAAGGCTATGGAGAGAAAGATATTTAAGAGGATCTTGTTTCAAGCATTTGAACATCTTCATCACTTGTGGGTTGTTAGGAGGTGACAGGGAAGCAGGTCTTAGAGTCAAAAATCCAGCATAAGACCATTAAAACTTGGTGTTGTTTTCTGTTTCCTAACAGAATGACTTGTCAGCTGAAGAGCAGCTATCTATAGTTTAGATAAATGTGGAAAATGCAACCTTATGCATCATTAAAGGAATGATGGATAGATGCTACTTAATGGAAAGTTTAGTGCTTATGTCTCAAACTGAGTACTTGCTGTAACAAGATGAAAATAATTTTTATTTCAGAGTCACCTTTAAGTCCAAGGGATTTCCTACACATAACAGTAATCAATAGGGCTTGTCTAGCACAGAATCATAGAATCATCTAGGTTGGAAGAGACCTCTAAGATCACCTAGTCCAACCTCTGATCTAACACTAAGCAGTCCTCCACTAAACCATATCCCTAAGGTCTACATCTAAACGTCTTTTAAAGACCTCCAGGGATGGTGACTCAACCACTTCCCTGGGCAGCCTGTTCCAATGTCTAACAACCCTTTTGGTAAAGAAGTTCTCCCTAATAGCCAACCTAAACCTCTCCTGGCACCACTTTAGCCCATTCCCCCTCATCCTGTTGCCAGGCATGTGGGAGAATAGACCAACCCCCACCTCGCTACAGCCTCCTTTATTGTACCTGTAGAGAGCGATAAGGTCACTTCGGAGTCCTCTTTTCTCCAGGCTGAACAAGCCCAGCTCCCTCAGCTGCTCTTCATAGGACTTGTTCTCCAGACCCCTCACCAGCTTTGTTGCCCTTCTCTGGACTCGCTCAAGTACCTCCATATCCTTCTTGTAGTGAGGACGTGAAAAACTGAACTGAGCACAGTACTTGAGGTGTGGCCTCACCAGAGCCGAGTACATGGGGACAATCACCTCCCTAGTCCTGCTGGCCACATGGTTTCTTATGCAAGCCAGGATGCTGTTGGCCTTCTTGGCCACCTGAGCACACTGTTGGCTTATACTCAGCTGACTATCAACCAATACTCCCAAGTCGTTCTCTGCCAGGCAGCTTTCTAACCACTCATCTCCCAGCCCGTAGTGCTGCTTGGGGTTGTTGTGCCCCAGGTGCAGTACCCGGCACTTGGCCTTGTTGAACTTCATACAGTTAGTCTCAGCCTATCCAGATCCTCCTGTGGAGCCTTCCTACCCTTGAGCAGATTGATGAGCGATTCATGCACCTAACTTGGCATCATCTGCAAATTCATTATTCATTACTTTTTGTCAAAGAGAAGGTAATGTATGCAGTTGTTTATGATCACTTTGTAGAAGCAAGAAAGCCCTTTTATCCTCTAAAGAAGAAATCCCTAACCACCAACAACAAGATAGAGTTCCAGACAATTTAAATCCTGGTAATGTCCATTTATCATATGCAGCTCTATATTAATGTTCTGAAGCATGGATTATTATTTTTTTTAAAACAAAAATCACCCCTTTAGATAGTCAAAATTGCAAATTTGTTGAGGAAGAACACTTTTAAAGGGTCAAAGAGAATGCACTGATAAGCTCTTATTGTCAAAAAATTCTACAAAGGATATCTCCTAGGTGCTCTAGTCCAAGACAAAAGCTTTAAAAAAAAAATAAAAATGTCAAGGAAAAGACCAGCCTTTCAAACAAAGTTGGATTTGCAGTCAAATACAATCATTAAATCCATGGAGAGACCTCAAATGGTCATACTGGGATATGCCACTGAGTAGGGCATACACTAATGCACGGTACTTGGCTTTCCATTTGTTTATGTTGAAATTTGTTTGAACTATGTGACTGACAGATTTGGTCCTCATTGGAGAAACATCTCTGTCTCTGTCTGCTTTGAAAATCACCAATAAAGGGTTTCACACTGCAGCTCCCTTGTATTGTGAGGCAGCTGTTGAGAGAGCTGTCTAGGTGAAAAGGGTTTAACTTCGTAAGTTTATTTTAATTTGGTCATTTTTGTGACCTTCAATGTCTTCTGCCAACTCAAAGTCAGGACATCTAGCAAATATCAACATACAGAGTGAAAGATTGAAGAGGGTGTTGAATGTGTAGTTCTTCAGACTGTTTTAGGAGTGGAATATTTATGTAGAGTTGGAAATGAGGAACATGTTTCTTATACTACACTTCTCAGGCTGCTTTGGTGCTCGGGAGGGTTGGGTTGGCTTGTGTTGCTTTTAGGGACCTCAAATCTTATGCCTCAAAATACTGTGTGTTATCGAATTTTAATCCGTTGTTAATGAGGAGGATGATTACCAAACCAAGAAATTGATAGGTGTGCTATTGGTTTATTGAAGTATGCCCTTCTTGTACCTGGTGCCAGAATAATCAGCTGTGTATTGACTTATATAGCACCAAATGAGGGAATCAGGAAAACCGCCATAAATAAGTTAACCATTTAAATGACTTTGGATTTTTATCGTGTTTTGAAATGCGTAAAGGTTAATGAGTGTTGTTTTTTGGTTGTGTTTTTTTTTTTTTTTTTTTTTTTTTTTATTTCTCTGCTCTCTTCTTTAAGGTAATTGTTACATCAGGTCACAAACCCCTTAAGTAGGAGTTGTATAATAGTAACAGAAAAATTCCTTAGTTTGAACTGAGTCTCTAGTTCTGACTCAGCCTAGTGTTGAAGCTGTTTTGTTTTTTTTAAGTGAATTTTTGTTATATCAATATACTCAGGAAAAAAAGAAGGAAAATGTCCCTTTGATCAAATTTAATTTGTTATGAACCATTAACAAGTCCATGAATAGATGTATCCTAGTGATCTTGTACTCTGATTATTCTTACCTCCCATCAGAGTTTCTGGGAGTTCAGAAATTCAGAAGTGAAACACTGTCCATAACCATTCAAAAACTGATGAACATTCAAAGGAAAAGAGTTTACTACACAGAACTACCATGATGCTATCTTTATGGAGTGAGATAATTTGCATTAGAAATGTAGAATTGTTGGTACAAGCTATTCTCTTGGAATATTGCTTTGAGTTATAAACCTACTTTTTTGTCTTTAGTATTTGTCACAATAAAACTTTGATCGAATTTCTCTTGCATTTTTTCCCTGGTGTCTTTACTTGTAATCTATTATTAAAATGCTTATTTGAATTGTAGAGTAAAGACAAACTGTTTTCCTATATTTAAAGTTTCTCAATGTGCAGGCAGGTACCTATGCAGTATACTACCTCACTGAGTAAAATACACCTAGGAACATAGTGATACAGAAAGAAGTCTTGGGAGTTGTTTGTTGATTAATGCATTCTTCCAATATAGTTTTTTCATGAAAACAAATTTAATTTTTAAAAGTGTTCCAAATCTTAAACTTTAGCTCTGCTGATTCCATTAGTACCTTATCTTCTGGAGTTCTTCCTCAAAATGTTGTTTTTCTGCCAGTAGACAAGCAGCCCACAAGTGAAAGTCCAATACATTATATTATAAATCAAACACAAATTAACGTATGCTGACTCCTAGACTGAACATTCTCAAATTACACACATTTTCTTCCTTAGCTATTTTAGACTATGTATGTTCCCACTTGTACACTACAAAACCAAACATAAAACATTTAAAACTGTTAGAAGTGTTTTTTAAGTGGATGTACTGTTTCATACTCCTCTGATACAAACAACATGAGAAACATACACATTGTGTATGAAAAGGACCAAATTCTGGTTTTAATAGGTAATTAATATGAGAATTCTGATGCATTTTTTCTATCTCTCAATGACACATTTTTCTCATAGACATCAGAAAAAAATATTCAGGGCTTTTTTTTTTTTTTTTTTTTTTTTTTTTTTTCTCCTTTTTTCCTGTTTGCTTTGTGTGTTATTTTTTGAAGGTAATGGGTACTGTGTGAGAAGATTATACAGATTAGTATTTAAATGAGCTATCCAGAAGGAAGAGCCTAAAACTATGTTTCTTCTGCTAAAAGTATTATTCAGGCTCCAGTGCTTTCCAGAGAGTTACATTAGATTAAAAAGTCTATGAAAAGGTGTGGTTTCAGAATTATTTCTGAATATTTTATTTTTCAGAGAGAAAGTCACAACATTCTTAAATGAATATCAATTCTAGATACAGCACACGCCCCTCTTCTTACCACCCCCTTTTTCCCCGGGGTACAGAGAAAATCCTTCCTGATACTCTAGAGCCTTTACTAAAAAACAGTAAGATGAAATATGACTTCTAACCTAAAAGACCTTATTTTAAATTATGGGGGAATGGAAATAGACATATAAAACAAGCTTCCACAAGAAGTTGTCATAATGTAGTTCTGGTAGATTAAATTATGTCTTCAGCTCAAATTTCATAGGATCTGAGGGAGTGAATCTCTGGCTCAAAATCTTAAAATTCTGGACCCTGTTTTGCATCCTCCTGGCATGGTACTGCTACAGAATTAGTCCAGTTCCATGGACATTTTAATCATGGAGAAACTAGTATGCTTTGGGGTTAAGTCTTTAGATTTAAAACTGAAAAGAGAGATTTTTCTTACCAGCATTATACTGTAACTGGATCCTGCTGAACTGAATCAATAAATCCATATATGTTTCAGTTTCTTTCATAGCATGGAGAATTAGAACACTTGCATCTTGATCTAGCATAGCTTTTGGAGTGGCAAAATATGAGTGATGGACATGGAACAGGACCAAGAACTAAAACAGGGAGAAAAAGTGTCTGTTTTTTTTTTTTTTTTTTTAATCTTGCATGAAATCTAAAGATGCTTCAGATTCATTCTTTTCACTTTGATGTTTACCTTTTTATTGGTTTAAGTGACAGGAGTCACTTGGCAGGGGTCTGGAACAGATGGCCTCCAGAGGTTCCTTCCAACCTTAGCAATTCTGTGGGTCTGTGAGTGAGAGCAAAAACTAATTTTCTGCTTTTTGAATAAAAGGTATATAATGAAGTGTTGTGAGATTAAATGCATTGCTAACCAGGGAGAAGTTGAGAAACTTATCTTGATGGTATCTCTGCAAATACACAAACTTTACTACAGTGTGCTTTTAAAAGCAATGATATTGTGTGTCTTTGCTTGACTGGTTTAGAAGATCTTAGAAGATAATTTTAGAGTTTTAAGATATGCCACGTAGAGTATTTTGGCCTTTCCCCTCATGTATCTAGTCAAATACCTCTTAACATCAGCCATGTGTAAAACTACATATCATAATTCCTTAGATTATAAAACCTGGAAGATGATACCTGTCTGGCACCATGTATCTAGCATCTGATTATTGAATATGCTACTGGCCTAACAGTGTTTTGTGAGTATGGATTTATTCATTTTGAGCAGGCAAAATCATTACACTAATAACATGACAGTTTGGGATTTGTATTCTTTCAGCATCTATAATTAAAATAACGTGCTTTTTCTTAAATTGTCAAATGTATGAATTTTATATGGCCTTTCATATACTTAAATGTTTCCAACTCTGGAATCTGCTAGTGAAGAAGCAAGAACATTAACTGACCATGACTAGATAGCAAGGTGCTGACAAACTATAAAGTATATAATTTGGCATATTTTTTGTCACCGATATGACCTATTTTATTACCATTGTATGGAAATCAGCCACACAAATGAACTGCACATCAATATGGAAGATTGCTGTCTGTTTTTAGAGATCCTAATTTTTAAGCATGTCTGTCACACAGACTTTATGCAACATGCATGTATGTGGATTTCTACACAGTGAAGATATATATATTTCTTTGAACAATATTAGTATCCACATCTTTCCAATTCCCAGTTGTTTTCTTCTTGCTTGAGGGCTTCAGTCCAGCCATGTAAAGTCCATTTATGTACTGTATGCTAAAAAAGAGGCTCCCATGTGTGACCAGAACTCCTTTCATCATCATGCCTGTGAAGGATTGAAAGTGAAGTGAGTAATTTCTTTATATTGTCACAATCCTATTGATTTAAAAAAAAAAATAAACAAAGCAAACCAAAATAAAATTAAGAAGGAAAAAAACAACTGATGTTTTATGATAACATTGCTGTTTCACTTTTAATAGCAGGGATTTCCATGACCTGTTTCGCTCCATTTAAAAACAAAACAAAAAAACCTTCCAATACAAATCAAAAAAGTCAGGACAATTGAACGAGTGTACTGAAACTGTCTTAGGAAATGCAGTTTCTTTGCTACACACTACAGATGTGTATTTTGTTTTTATTCCCCTCCAGACTTTTTAAAATCACATTGTTATCTTAGTCTTTGAAATGTAAAAATGCTGGGACATCAAAGAAATATTGTGATGGTCAAAGAAATTTAGAAGGAGACTGTATATAATGAATACTTAACACTGGAGGTTTACTACATGTTTTGTGAAGATATCCATTGTAGCAACTCAGAGCTGGAAAATGAGGCATGAAATTGTTTGTAGAAGGTTCAGTAATTTGAATGTTAAGCATTTGTATATTCGTTGCAAAGCTAAGCTTGAAGTTTTAGTCATAGCATGGGTATTTGTTCTGTAGCTTGTTTAACAAAAACCAGATAAAACCTTACAGCAGCTGAGGAAAAACGTTCTGAGAAATACAAGAATATAAAGACCAACTCTTGAAGATAGATGAGGATAGCCTATTTGACTTAAGTGGTGTTTTACTGTAGCCGAGGATCTGAGAAGCACAGCAAATTAACCTTCTCAAATCAACCTAACACAAGTCCACCACTAACCCATGCCCCTAAGTGCCACTTCCACACATCTCTTAAATACCTCCAGGGGTAGCAAATCCACCCCTTCCCTGCACAACCTGTTCCACTGCCTAACCACCCTTTCTTTGAAGAAATTCTTCTTGATACCCAGTCAACACCTGTGCTGGCACAACTGGAGGCCAATTTTTGCTGTTCTATCATTTCTCACCTGAGAAAAGAGACCAGTACCCATCTTGCTGCAACGTCCTTTCAGGTAGTTGTAGAGAGACAGGAGTCCCCCTGCAGCATCCTTTTTTTTCTGGGCTAAACAACCCCACTTCCTACAGCTGCTCCTCATGTGTTTTGTTTTCTAGTCAATTCATCAGCTTTGTTGCTCTTCTTCAAATGTATTCCAGCAACTTAAGTACTGTGAGAATAAAGAACATTGCCCTTTAGGAAAGTTGTGCTTGCAGAAGTCTGGATTTTCTCTTTCAATTCTGTTGACTTCAGTCAGGATTGCATCTTTAGTACAAAATTTCCTCAAAGTTGGTAGATGCATCATGTGATGAGTGGTAACGTTCTCCTATGACAGAGAATGCCACATGACCTGCCACATGACAAGACAAGTGTTTGTTGCTTTTTTTTTTTTTCTTAAGCTGCCAGGGTATTGCCAAAACTTTGATTTGTGCACATTACAGAACTAGTGAACATGATGATTAGTCATGCCTGTACCGTGGGAGTATTCACAACTAGGCTGACTAACTTCTGAGGACTCACTCTGGTATGTTGGATTTTGCTCTACTATTAGTGTCACTAAATTCATACAAAACAGGGAGTGGGTACATCATTGTGAAAATGGAAAAATGAAGTGGATGGTAAAGTTCCAGTAACTTGAACTGTCAGGCTTATTTGGATGTGGAATCCATGAATTATGTTCCAGCACAGCTGTGCTTTTTTTTTTTTTTTAATTGTTCATGTAGATGTTCTCTGTCATTTTCCATTTCCCTCAGAAAATAACTGAGACTCATGAACCCTTGATAAATTAATTTGATTTTTTTTGGTCTTTGAATTTTAAATTGTGTTAAAACTATGTTCTGTACAGTATCTGAGCAGCTATTTGAATCTAAATATTATATTTAAAAACAGTAAGCTGCAAGACATTCAATAAGCTTTATTCTTTTCTCACTGGCATGTTAACATCCCAAACCTGTATGGATATTGTTCTAGAGATTTATATTTTTTGAAGGTTGTTAAATTACCTTATGTTATTCGTTGATTTGACTTACTCTTTATTCATCCAAATATGCGTTTGCTTAGGTGGACAATGCTGTTATATTGTTTTGTCTTTTACAGAGGCAATTACTACTGTGTTACATCTCATCCAGTCACAGACATCTATCTACAAAGACTCCTATTATTGCAGACTGCTGTTTAGAATTCTTTTTGACTAGTTATTGTCTTGCACGATTTTTCTTTTTCTTTTCCTGACATTTTTCAATGATTTTTGACATCTGAGAAAAATATACATTCAGATGATTAGAATGTTGCTGCCTGGTCTCTGCTCTAGTCAACCACAAGACAGCTAAAAAAAGCATTAGAGAGAGAGGAAATTAAAAGGCAGTGATACATGATCTATTTTCTGTGCTGTTTATTGAAAGATTGGGGGGATGTTATCCAGAAAATGCTTTTTTTAATTTTTTTTTTTTTTGGTTGGGTGTTGTTTTTTTGTTGTTGTTGCATTGTTGTTGTTTGTTTGTTTTTTGTTTTTGATCAAGGTATTCATGCCCATGTATTTGAATCTCTGCAAAACTTAACACTGACTACTCTTCACGTGTCAGATAAGGTCAATTTGGGCAATTTACCTCTGTGTTTTAGTTTTTACGCTTGCCAGCATCAGTAGAGACATTATGTAATTTTGTACAATGCTGAAAAATTGTCAGAATTTTTCCAGAAGGGATATCTTCTCCTTTTCCTAAGTGGAAAGAATGAATGCTAAGAGTTACTATAGATATGCAAAGTTATCACAGGTAGCTCTGAAGAGGACCATAAAAAATTATTTTCTGTTTGGTCTTTTGTTGGGGATTCTGTTAATCACAAGGTCCTGATGCATCCAAACCCATTTTTTTTTCCTTGTAATTCTGTTGTACAAACACCAGACCACCATAATACATTGTAACAGGCAATCTGTTTGTCTGTTTGTAGGGCAAATGTCAAATATTTAAAGCGTTTTTCTCCTTTTTTTTAAAAAAAAAAAAAAAAAAAAAAAAAAACTTTAAAAAAAAGTACTTTAAAAAAAAAAAAAAAGAGAGAGAAAAAAAGATTAGAAAGATACATTAGCAATTGGTCCAGAAATAGGGTGGAAAAAATCCTATACTGTTTTTCTCTTACTCTTCTGCCTGCTTGCATACTTGTCCTTTCTACTTTGTGTTGCTGTTTGACTTGACTTATTTTCTGTGTACTTTTGCAAGTGCTGAATTTAAAGCTGTTCACTCTTAAAATACCTTTTACAAATTAGCACTTTTTGTTCACTTAGTGATAGGTTTGTAAGGAAAACCAGCTTAACCAATAAGTCTGAAGTTGGTAGAAATCAGCAAAACTAGAACACTTTGCACATAGAGAATCTCTATCTCCAAGATATTTTTAAAGAGTCCCTATATTCCTAATTTGGAGATTCAGATAAAGATAATGAAGATGTCATTTCTGAAACAGAATACGATATGCAGCACATCTCATTCCTAGCCTACATCTTCTTTCTAAATATTTATACATATATTGAGCTTAATTATCTTTCCTATTGTTTTAATTAATGTAGATAAAATAGTTTTTCTCCATCTAAGTTTTCAGTAGTTGCTCCCACAAAGAGAAACATAGCTGCTATGTGCATGGAACTGCTCAGTATATCCTAGCTCACCTTGTCAGGACAAGTGCAGGGAACAAGCTGAGAATCATGACAAGGTTTATCCACAGTTCTTTGCTTTCCAGAAATCTCCAATCCCTCTGCAGACCATTACAAACTACCAAACTTAAGAGCAGCCCTCAATGGCTTTATCTTTCATGGCATGTAGTGGTGCTGTTTATGAAAGATCAGGAAATCTCATGATGCTGTTTTCTCCTTTGCTGTGCAGTTTCCAACTATTACTGTTACTTTTATATGAAAAATCTGAAGAGGGCAGAACATCCTTTCTCAATTTACTCCCTCATTTATGCCAAGACATCTTAAGCCAGAGTTGTTCTGTGGTATCGTAGCTGAGGAAAAAAAGTTTGAGAATATTGAGAAAGCTGTGAATTTACAACACGTTTAGTCACCGTATTTTCATGAAGCTGTGATTCAAAATAAAATGTCAGCGGAGCCAGGACTTTGATTCCAGGTGGATTGAAGAATTCTGATCAATTCGGATGGACAGGAATAATCAGTATATCAAAAGAAATATGTGATGTCAGACATGTTTAGATGTGTTTTGATTCAGAATAGTATTTTCAAGGGAAGACTCCCAGTACAGGCAGAGTTTATGTACAGTGACAACAGATTATTTTGCACATTTAGTCTTTTGTTGAAAATGCATGTATTTTCAACAAAAAGGAAAATGGAATTTCTGCCGCTGTATATTAATTACTTCAGATGCACTCCTCATATATACTTTATCTGCCTGAACTAGAAGAAGAGATCTAACATGTCATTGTTCAAGTTGTAATTCGGATACCAGCTTTATATGAAGTTTAATAACTTTAAGAATGAGCTATAAAATAAGTGTATTGGTGTATACCTATAATTCTACATTATCATCCCTCTGTAGACACGTTTCCCAAGACATTAAGTACATACTTTAAAAACTTAGGAATAATTTTGGTCTTTGGTACAGTACTTGAGAGGGTAGTTAAAGAAAACCCATTACTCCTTCCTCTCTCAGGAAAGATGAAGAGTGGTGGGACATTAGCTCCTATTGCCCAATTATACTTTGTCCTGGAGGGGTGGTTGAAGAACTTCCATTCTTCAGTCTTCTGTATCATATATTGCATGCTGACTTTCTTCATTCACTGAGAAGGTGGTGTTTTATGCAGGATGAGAGAACTGGGAAGGTGACATCCAATTGGTTTCTCTCATTTACAAGTACATCCACATATTATGATGTTAGTTAATTTTATCATGTTTCATTCATTTCAGCATATAAAATTTGTGCAATTCAGTGGCCATGTTACAAAAATGTAATTACTTTTTTAATTCCACGAAGCAGCATACCTTGGACATATTTGGCTTTTGAGGATGCGTAATATTTTAGGTCATTTGATGAAAGATGCTACCAGTTTCAGAAGCTGCAGAGTTTGAAGATAGAATGAACGTACTCTGTACAATCAATCAAAAAATGTAAATTTGTTCTACTTTGTTTTCACTGATATAACTCTGTAATAATACATTACATCCTATCATTTTCAATTCTTTACAATGCAGCAATTTAAATCTGTTGTAACAAAACTTGTGGAAGGATTACGCCTCCTAATTTGCTCTCCCTTTTTATTCACTATGCACTGATAGGAGTTCTTATGCAAGATATTTAATACTGGGGAGTCTCATCCAATCTATTAACTCCTGTCCAATGATTTTTACATCAATTAAAAAATATTATTTTATGTAGATTTGACCCAATCATCAAATGTGGCTGTATTTTCTATTTTGATAGATAAGTAATGGTATAAGCTCTTTAAGAGATGTCCCATTTACTTTTAGATTTTATATTAAAAACATTTAAACTTTTTTAACCATTACATCAGTTTTCAAAGTTCATCTTTTGATTTCTTAAGGAGAAACATCTTTAAGTCTCATTGCATTCTTGAAATGTGAATATTGTAATCATAAATCACCAAAGTAATATTGATTGAGATTTTTTTGATATTCTAAAACAACTCTAAAAGGTTGTAGATTAAATCAGTTGTGCTTCTGCTCTGCGCTGAGCTATACATAATTCCAGCTGTTATATAGAAATAGAGAATAGAGAAATAGCGAACAAATAATCTTAGTGATCACACTGTAGGTATGTGCTTTTTAAGTGTGTGTTTTTGTGTGTGTGTGTGCTACTCAAGGCAATTATTGTTCTATAATTAGAAATCAGTCATATTTCATATTTTACATACAATGATTCATTAGGCCCTACTGGATAGATAACTAATATCAATAATTTCTCAATGGTTTCTGGATACTTTCCATCTGTATTTTAAGTGAGCTTTTGTTGTTCCTGTTAACAACAACAAAAACCTCAGCTGGATTCTGAGCTACTTAGTAACAATTGCCCAATTTTCATCCTCACATCCTTTCATTTCAAAATTGCTTGTGCAGGTGGTGGCTATACAGCTCTCCTCCCTTTACACTACCATAATGTGTGTGATCATTATCTATCTGGTTTTAGACCAGGCTACTTCTCAGGAATTGCACTAGCAGAAGTCTTTTAATGATCAATTCCTTGCTGATCACAGCTAGCATCCTACACAAGCGTTCTCAGTGCTTGTTGTGGTAGGTCTGATTGACCCTTTGACGTAGTTGAACAGTCTATTCTCTGCAGTTTTTTTGGCATCAGTGTTAAAATACTTCATTTAGTTAAGTCTGAAACAAGTGGGTGTGCAAATGAAATTGTAGGAATTTGTTTACAAATTTGAAAAGCTATTTTTCCACAATAGGTCTGTGTTCTGAGTCTTCTTTCTACTAATGTCTCTGTTCTTTCTCTTCTAGTGTTTTTCATTTGTATGTCAAAAAGCTCTCACATTCCAAAATACTATTTTTTTTTTCCATGACCTTCAGGAAAATAACAGGACACGAGGAATGCTTCCAGTTAGGAAATTGTTCTGCTTTCAAGATAAATGAGTGAAATTACATCTGTATCCTCTATTAATATTTTGATGTGTACATTTAATAAGTCATTACTTCTATTGCCAAAGAAATACAAAACCCCCATTTTTTTTCTAGCTATGCACTCCAATCCTGACTCAGAACAAGCTTAATCAGCGTGGTGATTTCTGTTCCTGCAGTATTCTTTCTCATGAACGTGCAACATGATTGGCATCTTTAGGATATAAACACAGTACTGTTTCCAGGAGTCGGAAACCACATACTTTACAGTGTATAGCATTTTTTTAGATGGCTAGACACAAAGTTCCAAGGCAAAGCTATACAACTTTTCAAACTAATTCCTTATCTGAGTCCCTCTTCATAGATGCTTATTCACAGGAATACCTTGCTTGTTCTCATGCACTTTTGCATGAAGACAAGATTGTTCATATAATGTTGCTTGCTTGCATCACATTTGAGAATTCATCTTCATTTGTTTTAAATGCTTTTGATAACAAATGGTGATTGCAAGTGTGATGTGACCTGTCTTTCCTGTAATGTCTCTAGGAGGAAGTAATCAAACAAGGTATGCAAAGAGACACAGCTTGGTTGTCAGCCATCTGTTTAAGAATAGGCCTTGTCCTTACAAAGTGCTTAGAAGTTTTCAAATGGATAATATCAGAAAATCATTCTTCTCAGCAGTTCAGGTATATTCCCTCCAGTAGAGGGCATTAATACCTGAGCATACAAGTCTAAATTCTCTGGGAATAGTATTACTAACAAGAGATAAAGGATGAACATGGCATCATGTCTTTTGTTTTTTCAGGGTGGGAGAAAAAATTATTTTTTTATATTCATAACTATGCTTTCAGCTGCATCTTATATCTCCGAAGGAACTGAAGAAACTATTACTTTTTCAGCTACCCACATTCAAAATGTGGAAAGCAATTTACAGCAAACACCAATAGTAAGAAAAGAGAACATTTTGAGGACAGCTGAAATTCATATGCTAGGAATATGGGAGAAAACCAGTGCTTGGTCACTGGTTGAGCTCAGTGAAAATGTGACCTATGAAGAAACCTGTAAGGAAGATAGAGTGGACAACTGTAGAAATGGTAACTGACTGTAGGATCGTTAAAGTAAAAGTGGTTCTTTAAAACAACCTATCTTACTTAGAATCAGAAAAGTGTCATTAAGCATTATGGGATCTGAGCACAATGATGCATACTCTTAACAAAAACAAAAAAGCTTATCATTAGGAAATGGCTAGCTGACAACCTAGGGTGACAGACCTGAACAGTGACGGGACTGGAATCCTAGGCCTTGGTCTCATGCTCTGGTAGTAACTGGTCTGGCTTCTTCCTAGCATATACTCTTCAAACAGTTTAGTCCTGTTTGCAGAGCTTTTTCCAAAAAGCTGTGGTGATACTCAGTGGGAAGAAATAACTTGGTACAACAGTTATTTTGGGGAAATGCTCACAGTGCTAGATGATGCTGATTCAGTGCCTTACAGTCAAACAGTCACAGTCTCTTCTTTCAGGGAGCAGGGAAAGGAAAAGATCAATGAGGATAATACTAGTGATCAAATACTTTTTTTTTTTTTTTTTTTTTTTGATGTCTAGGAGAGATCTGGGGATATTTTCCTGTAGGAATGTGTTTAGTTTTATAGCCTTGTTTACTTATGCAAGTAAGTGACTGTATGATCTAGCAACCTGAGTTGAATAGCCAGTCCTTTTGGTCTTTCACAGGCTATGAATACAGTAAGAGCACTCAACCCTTCTGAAGATATGCAAATGCAGGCATTTAAAAGATTTACATTCATCTTTCACAGGCCTCAGAAATATAAATATGAAATATCCAGAACCTTGTCACTTCAGTAATAATTAAGCTGATGGCCTATTATGTTCGATTGCAAATCAATATAGTATCTTTTGGTGCCACTTGAGTTCTTGAGGGTTGGCTTGGGGCCAGCACTAGTTATACAATTGAAGAGCTGCAGCTGCATCTAAAACTTCTCTGCCATTTCCATTCAGAAAGAATAGACTGGTAACAATGGTGGCCAGCCTCTTCATAGTAATTGTGTGCAAGTACACATTTTGAAATAGTGTTTTTGTTCAGCAGGTGCTGTTATTTTAGTTTAATTTGAATTTTGAAATATGGAGGAGAGAAGGGGCCTAATCTTAACAGCATCTAACCTACAGCTGTTCAGAACAGGACAGCAAACAGCATATGTTGCTTAGATGAAAATCATAATTGCTTATTCTTCCTGGCATATTAGCAGACCAGTGCTGAGCCTCTGAAATTATCTAGCATTTTCAGGCTTTTACTTTTCAAAGTGATCTACAATACCCTGGAAGAACAATTCTAGAACATCTGACTATAAGTTTTCCCACAAGCAGCTATGTGGTTTTACATCAGAAAGCACAGAATGATTAGATAGTTCACCAAGGCAGTGTCAGAAGTACTGACCTCTGGGAACATCATTACTGAATGGCAAAGTCTGTTAGCTCAGTCCACTCCAAAAACTGATGAAACAGCTTGTGTAATGATGATTTATTTTTTCATTTGCCTCTTCTCCTTTAAATGGAAAGAAAGTCCATTGGGGTTTGAGGAGGACAGAAGGGTCACAAACTTTTGGAGCATATTACTCGACACCCGGCCTGATGGCCGCAGACGGGTCCCTATCTTTTAGGGGAAAACGGATCCTGGGCCAGGAGTTGGCAGGGCTCATTGAGAGGGCTTTAAACTAGGTATGAAGGGGGATGGGGCTGAAGCAAGGATTGTTGGAGCTGTGCCAGGGGGAACAATAGCAAGGCCAGGGGATGAGACAATGGCCCAGCTGAAGTGCATCTACACTAATGCATGCAGCAGGGGTAACAAACAGGAGGAGCTGGAAGCCATCGTGCAGCAGGCAGGCTGTGACTTAGTTGCCATCACGGAGATGTGGTGGGACCACTCTCATGACTGGAGTGCTGCAATGCCTGGCTATAAGCTCTTCAGAAGGGACAGGCAGCACAGAAGCGGTGGTGGTGTGGCTCTCTATATTAGAGAGTCTTTCGATGTTGTAGAACTCGAGGCTGGGAATGACAAGGTCACTCGACCCCTTTGGGTTAGGATCGGCGGGGCCAACAAGGCTAGCGTCCTGGTCGGGGTCTGCTATAGACCGCTGAACCAGGATGAGGAGACGGATGAGGAGTTCTACAGGCAGCTGACAGAAGTTGCGAAATCTTCAGCGCTTGTTCTCGTGGGGGACTTCAAATTCCCTGACATATCCTGGAAGCACAACACAGCCCAGAGAAAGTTGTCTAGGAGGTTTCTGGAGAGTGTGGAAGATAGCTTCCTGACGCAGCTGGTTAGTGAGCCTACTAGGGGTGGTGCCCCGCTAGACCTTCTCTTCACAAACAGAGAAGGACTGGTGGAGGATGTGATTGTCGGGAGCTGTCTTGGGCAGAGTGACCACGAAATGGTGGAGTTCTCTATTCTTGGCAAGGCCAGGAAGGGAACCAGTAAAACTGCTGTATTGGACTTCCGGAGGGCTGACTTTGAGCTGTTCAGGACACTAGTTGGTAGAGTCCCTTTGGAGGCAGTTCTGAAGGGCAGAGGAGTCCAGGAAGGCTGGGCGCTCTTCAAGAAGGAAATCTTAATAGCGCAGGAATGGTCTGTCCCCATGTGCCCAAAGACGAGCTGGCGGGGAAGAAGACCAGCCTGGCTGAACAGAGAATTGTGGCTTGAGCTTAGGAGAAAAAAGAGGGTTTATAATCTTTGGAAAAGTGGGCAGGCCACTAGGGAGGACTATAAGGATGTAGCTAGGCTGTGCAGGGACAAAATTCCAAAAGGCCAAAGCTCATCTGGAGCTCAGTCTGGCTACTGCCATTAAAGGTAACAAAAAATGTTTTTATAAATACATCAAAACAAAAAGGAGGACTAAGGAGAATCTCCACCCTTTACTGGATGCGGGGGGAAACTTATTTACAAGAGATGAGGAAAAGGCGGAGGTGCTTAATGCCTTCTTCACCTCAGTCTTTAGCGGCAATACAGGTTGTTCTCTGGATACTCAGTACCCTGAGCTGGTGGAAAGGGATGGGGAGCAGGATGTGGCCCTCACCATCCACGAAGAAATGGTTGGTGACCTGGTACGGCACTTGGATGTGCACAAGTTGATGGGGCCGGATGGGATCCACCCAAGGGTACTAAGAGCACTGGCAGAGGAGCTGGCCAAGCCGCTTACCATCATTTATCAACAGTCCTGGCTATCGGGGGAGTTCCCAGTTGACTGGTGGCTAGCAAATGTGATGCCCATCTACAAGAAGGGCCGGAGGACTGACCCAGGAAACTACAGGCCTGTCAGTTTGACCTCAGTGCCAGGGAAGCTTATGGAGCAGATCCTCTTGAGAGTCATCATGTAGCACTTGCAGGGCAAGCAGGCGATCAGGCCCAGTCAGCATGGGTTTATGAAAGGCAGATCCTGCTTGACGAACCTGATCTCCTTCTATGACAAAGTGACGCGCTGGGTGGATGAGGGAAAGGCTATGGATGTCATCTACCTTGACTTCAGCAAGGCTTTTGATGCCGTCTCCCACAGCATTCTCCTCAAGAACAACCTCTCCTGGTTGCTTTTGACTTGGACTGGCGCACGCTTCGTTGGGTTAGAAACTGGCTGGATAGCCGGGCTCAAAGAGTCGTGGTAAATGGAGTCAAGTCCAGTTGGAGGCCAGTCACTAGTGGCGTTCCCCAGGGCTCAGTGCTGGGGCCGGTCCTCTTTAATATCTTCATCGATGATCTGGATGAGGGCATTGAGTGCACCCTCAGAAAGTTTGCAGATGACACCAAGTTAGGTGCGTGTGTCGATCTGCTTGAGGGTAGGAAGGCTCTGCAGGAGGATCTGGATAGGCTGCACCGATGGGCTGAGGTCAACTGCATGAAGTTCAACAAGGCCAAGTGCCGGGTCCTCCACCTGGGGCGCAATAACCCCAAGCAGAGCTACAGGCTGGGAGATGAGTGGTTGGAGAGCTGCCAGGCAGAGAAGGACCTGGGAGTGATGGTTGATAGTCGGCTGAATATGAGCCAGCAGTGTGCTCAGGTGGCCAAGAAGGCCAACAGCATCCTGGCTTGCATAAGAAACAGTGTGACCAGCAGGGCTAGGGAGGTGATCGTCCCCCTGTACTCGGCTCTGGTGAGGCCGCACCTCGAGTACTGTGTTCAGTTTTGGGCCCCTTGCTACAAGAAGGACATCGAGGTGCTTGAGCAGGTCCAGAGAAGGGCGACGAAGCTGGTGAGGGGTCTGGAGAACAAGTCCTACAAGGAGCAGCTGAGGGAGCTGGGCTTGTTCAGCCTGGAGAAAAGAGGACTCCGAAGTGACCTTATCGCTCTCTACAGGTACCTCAAAGGAGGCTGTAGTGAGGTGGGGGTTGGTCTGTTCTCCCACGTGCCTGGTAACAGGACGAGGGGGAATGGGCTTAAGTTGAGCCAGGGGAGTTTTAGGTTGGATGTTAGGAAGAACTTCTTTACTGAAAGGGTTGTTAGGCATTGGAACAGGCTGCCCAGGGAAGTGGTGGAGTCACCATCCCTGGAAGTCTTTAAAAGACATTTAGATGTAGAGCTTAGGGATATGGTTTAGTGGGGACTGTTAGCGTTAGGTCAGAAGTTGTACTCAATGATCTTGAGGTCTCTTCCAACCTAGAAATTCTGTGATTCTGTGATTCATATCAAATTTACTGGTTTTTTTTTTTTTTTTTTTGTACAATTTTCTTTTTTTCTATGACTTGGTTGGTTAAAATCTGAGTTAAACAATTTGTATTTCTTGGAAAAAAAAATCTCTGTAAATGTTAGAACACAAGATGTACTAGAAAAGGCAAAAATATAAAGACATAGGAGGTGGGATTAGAGGCAGGGTTAACATTTAGCGTCTGATTATCATAAGTCAGTCCCCAAAATCTGGCTAAAAACATAATTAAAAAGGTGCTGACAGTGACTTACCCTGAAAAGTCATAGATGTGAATTTTAAACTTTCTCAGTCATTTGACAGAACTTGTGTGGTCTACATTAAGGTATGATGCTCTTTGCTTGATCAGGTCTTATGTGAGAATTTCAGGCGATATACATTTGAAATTAGAACACTTATTTAGATGTCTTAAACCTGATCCTTTTCCATATATGTGCCTGTTTATGCTCGAGTCTTCTTAGTAGTCAGTACAGAATTAATACTACTTAACTTCAGTAATGCAATGTTTTGGCTCAAGCAAATTCATTAAAAAGCCTCAATAACCATTCCATGTATATAGTAACATTTATTAATTTTTGCTTTTGGATTTATAAAACAATGATTTTTTTCACAACTAATATTCTGTCAGAGTCAACAAATCATTTCTAGATGTAATTTCATTTAGACCAAGATCCTGAGGAGGGGAGAGACATACACACATACTACTGTGCTGCTAGTAAGCCCCATTGAAGGTACTGATTTTTGAACTAACCTTGGAGGGAAACAAGAAATAATGCACCTGCAATTCAAAATGCAAATAAAACCAAAGAATAAGGTTTATTCATGAAATGTTTCCCTGGAAAGCCAGAGATTTATTTGTTGATAATATTAAAGGGGGGAGGGGAAAAAAAAAAAAAAAAAAAAGTATGGTACACATGAAATGCACTGTCTGGTTTTGACAAAATAACTTCTTTTCAAAATGAGGAGCTTTTTTCTTAGCACTTTCCAAAGGAAGATAGAAAGTGAAAAATAGTGAATTATGCACAGGATAATTTTTTGCAAGCAGCTTCTGGGAAGGCTGACTAGGTGAGGTGCTCTGTTAGGTTTGCTACTCATGAATAAACAAGTTGAGATATAGTCAGTGGCAGTCTGCTGCAGTAGCCAGGAAATGGTGGAATGTAAGACCCTGAGGGAAGTGATGAAGGTACTTAGCAGAATAAGCCCTGTGTTTTACCAGTGCTTCACCTTTTTTGAGGTACTGAAATGTGAGGTCCCAGGCAAGGCTGTTCTTCAGGGCAGAGAATTTCAATGATTGTCAGGAGTAACCACCTCAAAGCATGTTAATGGCCTATTCCTGTGGACAGGAAAATCAGCAGGTGTGGCAGAAAGCCATCTTAATTGAACAGTCAACTCCTGATCAGGCTGAAATTTAAAAAGGAAGCGTATGAGAGGTGGAAGCAGAGAGAGAGATGGTGAAAGAGAAACCTGCCTGCAGACTTGGGAATGTAATTATGAAAGCCAAGACTTAGACTTATTTTCAAAAACAGGCAAGAAAAAAGATTTGAGAAACAAGAGGCTGGTTAAACTGGAAAATAAAACCAAAAGTATTTATGGAAGCTAAGCACAAGGAAGACAAGAAGGTGTTTGGTAACAGTCTGTAGACTTACCAGGGGGTAAGTCATTTCTGACCAACCTTGCTGCCTTCTCTGAGATGATGATTAAATCTGCAGAAAATCAGAAGAGCACTGTGCATCACTTACTATGGTATCAAAGTTTTTGACCTGTTTTTGTGCAGTATCCTTATAGCCATATTTGAGAGACATGAACTGCTGTGGATTGGCAGGGTAAAATGTTAGTGGGCAGCAGTTCAGTTTTAATTGGTGCTGGTTCTGAGTGGCTTTCATCTGGGCTGATAATGGGGCATGATACTTTTTAGTAACCTCATCAGTGACCTGCACAGCCAGCTGGAATGTATTCTTGTCAAGTTCATGGCTGACCTGAAATTAAAGGGAGTGATTGCTATGATGAAGGTAAATGCTGCCATTTAGAGGAACCTTACTAGGCTGGAGAAAGGGGCTGACAAAAGCCTTACTGAAATTTGCAAAAGGCAAATGGAAGTCTTCTATCTAGGGCAGAACAACCCCACACCAGTAAAGCCCATGAGCCTTTGAAGTTAGCTCTGCTTGCAGATGACCTCCAGCGATCCCTTTCAGCCTTATTTTTCCTATTATGTAGGCAATGTGGAAATTCATAGGTCATTAAAAATTGTTATCTTGATTCTTCAACTTGGATATCAAAGGAGGTATTCTGGCCTTCAACTTCATACGTCAAGCTGTTGTGATCTAGAACGTTTTGTAGTAATCTTTCTAAGGATGTTGGTCTACTGTATATTTAATGAGGGGGCAGAAGCTTTATCCCTTCATCTCCAAAGTGACATATCATTGTGGTTGCATTGTGTCAGTCAGCCCCATACACAATGTAGGAAAAGCTGGAACTAGTTGAATTGTTCTTAACATTTAAAAACAATAATGGTGTCCAGAAGTGTTAGATGTTTCTTGTTTGCTTGTTGCTTTTAATGGAATTAACCTTACCATACCCTATATAATTCCAACAGGTACTTCAAAACTGCAGTGATAATCAAAGGAAAATTTGTGTATCTGTGTTTCTCTTACTATTTTACTTTCTTGGTCAAAGAATATCTTTCTGTATTGTTTGGTACTTCTGACTGTTCAAAAGTCTGTCTAACACTTTGTTATGGGACAATGTTTTGGGAGCTTAAAATTTTGAAAAGTTTTGATTTGCCTCTTCATTTGCAGTTCAGCATATTGGTTGCCTGCATCAGGTTGAATATGTTTTGATAGTATCAGCTGAAAGAGTTTAACTCTGTTCAAGAAAAAGACAATTTTAAAAAGGGAAAAAAAAAGTTTAAATAGCATTAAAAATTTCTATTGGTCTTTTCTATTAATCAACATATTTTAGTACTGTACAGTTCTATCTTTGAGTGGTTTACTTTTTAACTGTAGTAGTGTCTGAATCTAGTTTTTCCTCTGTATATTGAGGAACTGAAGGTAAAGGGAGTTAATCATCATCAATGCTACATGTTGCAGTGTACAAATATTAGAGCATTAACATAAGAGGCAGACCTGGAAATTCAAAATAAGGTCACAATCTTGACAATCTTCCAATTGTGTATTTGCATAAATTTTACTGTTCTGAAACCACTTAGAATGTGCATTGGATGCGATTGAATTGAGCAACAGTAATAAGCAACACTGCTTTGTAATTGCTCTTTCAGTAACAGTTATGTCTTACAGAAAAGAAGGGAATTAAAAATAACTAAATAATATATTAATCCTTGAATTATCTTGCAGAATGAAACACGGAGCTTTTTAAAAGGAATCTGTTTCATTCTGAGTAGGGTATGGAATGTAAAGTGAGACATGAAAAAAAAGAATAAGTAAGGAGCTTAAATGCAGAAACTAGATACATAGATAAAACTAACTGGAAGTTCATACAGTGGGCCTCGACTTGTATTTGCTCTTCTTGAGTGGGGTTAGTAAAGTATTTTGCATTGCTCAAATGTATTTTGGCAGGTAGACAGCAGAGCTGACTGTCTGAAGCCAGTATGTTATGAAGGCTTACATGGACTGCAGCTAGCTACTTCAGAATGAGCACAGAAGGAGCCTTCTTTGTGAAAAAAGGTGTTTGAGGTCTCTAGTTTGTCTATGGGATGCCCAATGAACAGTAGTAGGTGCTTCTGTAGGTTCCTGTAGTCAGAGGTTGGAGAGGGTTAGGTTTTTTGTTTTTGTTTCCCGCTCCTCTCAGTCTGAATAATAATAAAAACTGAACCACAAAATCTTCATCACGTTGTCCAGAGTAACATGTACAAAGAAGAAATATTATAATTACTTTGATATTCCCTATTCAATCCTTGGATGTTCTTGTAATTCATTAGAACTGTCCAGACAATGTAGTAGTATAGTTCCAATTTTTGCTATTTCATGATGTGAGCCTGGATCTTATGATCTCATTACACTTCCCTCTCCACTGCTGTTAAGGATTGCACTGAAAAAGTTTCCCAGTGTTTCCACATTTAATATTTCCAAGCCTTTTTCCATTAGAGAAATCACCACAAGGTGTGTTGGGTAAATATCCTTTGATGGCAATTACAGTCCTTCAAAGAATAGATCTATACTGTGGAGAACAGAAGATATTTTGAAAGAAAGTTAGACCATGCATCAACTTTAAAAATAATTTCATCATTCATTCTAGGATAACAAAACAAATGAGTTATGTATTATTTCAGCCAGCAAGTTAGAAATAGGAGACTGTAGATAGCCAACAGACAATCATCAATGAGATTGCTTGTTGATGACAGTATTTTTGGTAGAAACTGTATCAGCCAATATTTTACAGAATTCTTTTTCATACTAAAAGCTATTCTACTACTCTGTTCCTTCCTCTTTTTCCATTTTGCTATCAGGTCTCCAGCTGGCCTGGGAGGCTTATCACCTCTATCTGGTTATTAACAGTCCATTTGCTTAAGTACCTATCATAATTGCTTTCTGTAGTTCCTCTGAGAGACACTTCATTTAAAGAACTCTAGGAAAAGTTCTGGTCTGACTGATGACCACGCAGTCACATATCTGCCACCTGTTAGCATCTCTTAAGCCAAAATAAGTTTGTGGGGAGAGATCCTGTGCTGTTCTATGTGTTAAAGGTTTTGTTTCCCAGCTTTCTCTTCACATTCACTAGTCCCCTTTCAAACTGCCTTCTTTGCAGCTTTAGCTCTTTACTGAGTATCAGAACTGTTTTCCAGTACAAGCTGCTGTTCTAAGCTTTGTAGGTAAGGTACTGTGCAACACATACAAATTGGAGGGATTGCATGAACTGAATTTACAAGAATTTGGATCAGAACAGACAAAAGAATACAGTGAGTAAAGGTCCACAGTGCCTCCTGAGGCATCTTGAGGACAAAAGATCACAAAATAGCTGTGGTGTGTAACACAAATATGAAGAATGATGTAAGATGTTCTGATTGTTCTTGAGGTATTTTTACTAGCTTGTAGAAGCTGTATTCCTTTGCAGGAAACTCAAGCATCCGGCTTTGCCTTGGCATGGTCATAGATTCATTAAGGTTGGAACAGACCTCCAAGATCATCTGGTCCAACCATCACTGTACTACTCACCCACTAAACCATGTCCTTAAGCAGCACATCCAACCTTTCCTTGAACACCCCCTGGGATGGCGACTCTACCCCATCTCTGGGCAACCCGTTCCAATGCCTGCCTACTCTTTCTGAGAAGAAATGTCTCCTCATTTCCAACCTAAACCTCCTCTGACACAACTTGAGGCCATTTCCTATAGTCATATCACTAGTTATCTGATAGAAGAGGTTGACCCCCACCTCCCCACACCTTCCTTTCGGGAAGTTATAGAGAGCAATAACATCTCCCCTGAGCCTCCTTTTCTCCAGACTAAACATCACCAGTTCCTTCAGCCACTCCTCATAGGACTTGTATTCCAGGCCCTTCACCAGCTTTGTAGCCCTTCTCTGGACATGCTTCAGAACATGCCTTTCTTATGGTGAGGAGCCCCAAACTGAACACTATACTCCATTTTCAGCCTCACTTCACCAGAGCAGAGTACAGGGGGACAATCACTTCCATGGTGGCTACACTATTCCTCATTCAAGCCAGGATGCCGTTGGGCTTCTTGTCCACCTAGGTATGCTGACAGCTCACGTTCAGGCAAGCGTCAACCAACACCCCAGATCCTTTTCCTCTGCACAGCTTTCCAGCCACTCTGTCCCAAGCCTGTAGCGTATCTCTCACAAGTCTCTTCTTGGGTGCGCGTAATACTAAGCCCATCAAAGTCAATAGAAAGAGTCAGTGTACTTGGGTACAAATACTTTATTTCGGACTTTCTTTCCTTTTTTATTTCTTTTTTTTTCTGTGTTCCTAAGAACAAAACACAACTTCTGTATTATGTCAGGATTAATAGATTCACTCTAAGAATTCTGAATGCAATTCAACTGATGTTTTCTATAGGAAAGCAGACGTTTATCCACCAGATGTGACTATAATGACTGTAGCTATTTAAAAAGAAAAAAAAAGCTCACACTCATTATGCTCAGGTTAGCTGATATGTAACATTGCAAACATTCTTGTTCAGTCATTCTAATGCACCACAATGTAAGCACAATAGACTTCTGTCTTGTGGCCAGCAAAGCTATGCCTCCTTATCTGTATTGTAAATGTTTCAGTCAAATTAGTGCATTGAAAACAAGTTTTGGAACCACAGATAAGGCAATAATACGCATCAGAGTTGACAAGTGCCATAAAAATGGCATTTGCTGGGCCATTATATAATTTGTACCTATTTTGTAAGTTTTTTCTTGATAGTTCCAGAAATAGGAGCTTACACTGAAGACTGACAGAAGTTGAACTGGAGAGGTGTGAACAACATTACTATGGAAACACTAAATGTTGTGTATGTGAAGAGGCAGGTGAGACCCTTGTGGATCATCAAAAGCCAACCTGGCTATTATAATGAATGGTAATTGGTTAAATTATTAACCATTCTATTGCTTATCCCACAGTAACTAAATGGCCTTGCAGTTACTATATTATTACTGAATGACTGATGGTCTGTTTTCTTCTTCGTAACTTTGTAGAGTCTAATTTGTCATGATAACAAAAAGAGTCTAAAGCTTTCTTACCAATCACAAGTCCTGTAAGGTGCTGAATGCCTTTGATTCATTGATAAATAATGAAGTTGGCACACTGAGTTTCTTTAGGGATTGGTCACCAGTGTTGCAAGGTATTCATGTGGCAGCAGGAAACTGGTTAAGGTACTAACCTGAGATTTAAGGTCTATTTATGCTGTTTGTTAAACCCAACAGAGCTTGGGTTTGTGCTCTATAACTTGTCATGTATTCATATTAATAAAGCTCTGATTGTAGCTTTTACCTGCATAAGCCCCAGGGTGAGTGGTAACTTTGTCCACTTCATTCAGCTCAGTTCTACTCTTTGAACAGCTGCTGAGCTGCAGCCAAGAGTCACGTCTGAGAGATGTTCTTAATTGCTTCTGAGCCATTAGGTGCCACTTCTCCACTGAAATCAAAGCCAAATGCACATATCTCCTTTTCTTCATTTCTGAAGTGGCAAATTCACATCACATCTGGGAAAGGGATGCTGTTAGCTATTGCCTCCCATAGGCATAAGGGAGGAATGCAGTCCTGTGGTTTTGCTTAGTTTTGGCTATGAAGTTGCAGCTAACAGCTATGACTTCCCCTTTGAGACCAGAGCTATAGATTACCTCTTCCCTTCCATTATAGTGAAGTAAACTGCAGTATGAGCTGAGAAATATTTTCTTAACTCTCAATGTTATCAGAATTTGATTCCCAGTTATGGGAAAAAAAAAAAAAAAAAAAAAAAAAAAAAAAAGAGAGAGAGAGAACTTTGCACTCTTAACTCCAAGTTCCCTTGTTAGTTCCTGCCTTGTTCAAACTACAGATGGTGAAGTCTGACTTTGAACGCAACAGGACAATAGATTTGTTAGGTTACGTCTTCTGGATCAAACTAGATTTGATCTCTATTATAAACACAGACTTAAGAAATATGGATCCACTCTCAGGTTTGGCTACTAACTTAACAGATGCATTTGAATAAGCCTCTTTCTGTTTCCATTCTCTATCTGTTAATCTTACATGTATTGCTTTCTTTTGTCACCCTTTGTCTAGCTAGTCTGTTTAAAATTAGTGATGTGAGTGGGAGGGTTGTGGGTTCTTGTCTATTTCTGAAAGGTTTGGTCACTAGACTGTCTATTTGGGTCCCCTGGGTAGTATCATAATACGTTGAATTTTGGTACGGAGCATACAGTTCATTCTGCTAGTCTGTTTTATACTGTATTTAATCCTCTTTATGCTTAGCTATAGTAACTACACACTGGGAGGGTGTTGGACACAGTTATGTAATACAAGAACTGAGTCAGATATGCCAATTCACTGAAACAGCTTTAGAACTACTTATAAAAAGAGATTATGAGTTTTCTTTTGGGTAGATTCATATCCTTCTTTTCAAAAGGACTTAAAAATTCCAGGCTATCTAATCAAATGTAGTGTCAGGCATATTTGAAGCAAGCTGATAACAAAGCAAAACAGTCTATCTTCATGAGAAATGGTCAGGGTAAACATGCCCTTAAAATAGAAGTCAGTGTTCCACTTTCTAGTGGAACCACTGATCTTTTAGGACTTACCATCTCCTGATCATTGCCCTCTCTCATGCCTTCATGGTTGAAGGTGGGGTTTGGGGATTTGTATTTTAGAAGATCTGGCAGGTTACAGTGGTAGTTATAGGAGGGGTTTTGAACCTCTCATAAAGAATAGAGATGTGCCTAGTAATTATTTAAGGACTGAAACTGGCAGTAAGGACTCAGGTTAAGAAAGCTTGGGGCTACAGAACATGGACTTATTATTCAGCAGTGTCTCAGTATGACTGTGTATAGATAGCAAGATTCAAATAACTTATTTTAACATTTTTTTGCAACCTTCATTGCTATTTTTTGCAGATGCTTAGGCTGAGTTTTGAGAATGGAACTTACGTTTGTTAGTGAAAGAACAACAGAGATGAGTTACTGCAGTAATTTGAAGAGTTCTATTAAATAAACTGATGTCTCGATGTTAGATATGCATATCTGAAACATAATTGCAGTGCAGTGATTTCTTTCATTCCCATTAGGAAGGTAGTAGAGAGGATTAAAGTTAGGGAGGGTTAAGGGCACTAGGGTATACATTTCAATTTTTGAAGGCAAACTAAACAAGCTTCATCAACAGATACAACTTTTCACTTAATTTTTCAAAAGCCAAGCATGAAGTTTTTTATTTTTTATTTTTAGTTTAGTTTAGTTAAATAGTTAGAGCTCAGCAAGACCGCAGCCTCTGTGCATGTACTGTTGACAACTTCAGCAGCATCCAGAGTCATAAAGTGTGAGTGGTTATCAATGGATATGAAAATCCATTCATTAAGTTGCAGACATTATGCAGTTCAAAACCATTAGGGAAGGATAGGGTTAGGGATAGAGGCTGTAATGCCAAAATAGTTCTTGTAGTTGGAAGTTCTGATCAAGAAAACTGTGAGTAGTTGTCCATAGAAGTGAATGTCTTGTTCATTTTGGGGCTGTGGTGTACATAAACTCTTAACTTTAGCCTTAGTCTGCAATATAAGCAAGTTTAGGGTTACAAAGTACAGCTCATGGCTGATTTCAGTCAAATGCACTCACACAAGCTCAGGGTGGCTAGCTGTTGTTCTGTGTTCTAGAAAACTGAGTGTTTTCCAGTTGGACCTGTAGTTGAATTTTAGAAGACCCTGTATTACTTCTGTTTATTCTTTATGTATCCTCTGGTGTCTATTTTGTATTTAACTATCTCTTAGATGTCATAATCTTTCTCATTTTTTTGTTGGCTAGGGTTTTAGAGAGAAAGCATTGTTTCTTCATTAGAAAAATATTTCCATTTTTCCCTAGCCCAGTATTTATAGACTTAAATATTTCATTTTTAATTTTGGGGAGCATTTGGTTGGACAGGCTGAAGCACTGACATGAGATGTGTGTGATGCTGTGGTGCATATCCCTCTTCCAGCCAGAGTTTAACTTTGCAACTCCCACGTGAGTGTCCTAGGTATCTGCTTATAAAGGAGGAATATGTTCTGTTTCCATGAAATAATTAAATATTCACTGGACTGAAAAGGTAAACAAGAAGGAACTTTATGACCCAGTGGGTGGGATATTAGTGTGTAGACAGGTGAGTGAATCTCTAGCTGCTGCTTTGGTGAGTATTTAATATAAAATACTTGGATATTTTGGAGAGCAGAAAATGTTGCTTCTGCCTCTACAATATTACTGTCCTAACCGGTGTACTATGGAGTGTTCTTTCTTTCACCTATTATTATTGAAAACTGGAAATCAGAAATTATCAGAAATTTAAGTATCATGTAAACTGTACCTTCATAGTCTGAGCAGTCTGCAGTGACTTGTAATATGAAGCTACATTCTCTGAGATAGGAATGTAATCGACTTAGAAACCCTATGTTTCCTATGTTCTGAGGAAGTATTCACCACACTGCTTTGTTCAGGTACAAACAGTTAATACTCTACGTATACTTTACAAAACCACAGACAGTCTCTGAGAATGCCAACATAATAAAGCCCACAAACCAAGTAGCTAGATGAATATCCACTTGGTGAATTCTTACAAGACCTAGACGTTACAGCCACAGTGTAGGCAGAATAAATATGCTCAGTAACAGGCCTTATTTAGAGCCGCAATGGTGGCATTATAGGGACTTTTGACCCTGCAGGCACTTGGCAACAGTTGACAGGAACTAAATGGTCTAGGATTTAGGCACCGGGGTGTCAACTTGATAGCCAAATCTGGTTTTGGATCTAACTTTTTTCTTTTTTAATATTTATGCACTCTAGATCTAGTTCTGAGTTAGCCTGATGAATTTAGATGACTTGTTAATCTGTCTTGAAAATGGTTTGGACTTTTTCTTAAAAAAAAATAAAAATAAAAAACAAAAAAGCTAAAACCACGAAGGATAAAAGAAGATAAGAAGCAAGAACTGAAATTTAGCCTGAATTTAACTGAAAAATTGTCATCAAGTTGTGTTTTGTCATGGTAGGCATTTTTTAAAGAGCAAATGTAAATAGATGTAATTAACTAATTGTTATACGTTTCTGTTAAACCTGTTTCAGACTTGCCTCAAAGGTACCTGACAAAAACTGTTATAACAAAACCAGGAAATTAGAGACAACTGACGTGTTTAGGGGATGCCAGTGAAGAACCTGATTTTAAAGGTTTAAATTATTGAAATTGTGATTACGTGTTGAAAAAATGAGCCAAATCCACTGTGCACCAACTGCACTCTTCTTACAACTCCTTGGATTAACTCCACTGAAAGAGTGGAAATAGAAAGGAGTTAGTATCCTGTTTCTACTCTCAAAGAAAAATTTGGAAAACAGTAAAATGCTAATTCAAAGGAGGCAGAAATATTTTGGAGATTTCTATGGGAATGAGAAAACAAATGCATAACTATATTAAGCAAATACTTATTTTAAAAAGTTCTAATATTCTTCCTTCATAGAAGGATATATTTACACAGGCTCAAGCTCACTAGAGATCTTAAGAGCATCCAACAGTGTTTTCAAGTCTGTTAATCAACAAAGCCGCACAACTTCAATACACAGCTGTAAGCTAATAACATAGATTTAAAATGCAAACAGGTTAAAAAAGGCACAGCAAGAAGACACACCAAATCCATGCTCTTCATCTGTCCCTCAGTTTCTGGATGTTTGATGTATTGAATAAGAAATATGTTTTCTACTCCCCATACTGATTACATGCAGATGTAATAAAGACATTTCTAGTGCTTCAGGCACATCTGTCATGATATCATTTGATATGCTATCAATGGAAGAAGAAAGTATCAAATGACTGAAGTACTTATGCTTCAATATTACAGGACAGAATATATATGCTCATGATGGGGCACAGTTTCAGGGAGTAAAGAAGCATCTGAATTAAATTCTTGATGTAGAAATGTTTTGAAGAGAGTGTGTTCTGAAACTGAAAAAGCATCTGCTGACCTATCTGAAGTCAGAGACTGCAATATGGCCTCTATTAGTAAACATAAGAGGTTATCATGTAGTTAAATGCTATAATAATAGATTAAAATATGTATAATAGAATCTTCTTGTCTTCAACATAAAAATACAGTGCTAATGATTAAATGATGCTGGAGTTTAGTATTAACAAAAATGTTTTATATAATAATACAAATCAAGATTTCTCAAGCAATTTAAAATATTTTAAATATATTTATTATTAACTATCGCTATTCTTATATTTTGTGAATTGCTTCAAAGGTAATCCTGAAAAGTTAATGCTTTTCACCTTCAGAAGTTCAAAATACATTCCCCTCTAAGGGTTTGTCAGTCTAAGAAATAAGTAATTAGGTGTATTATATTTTATAATTTTCAGGCAAAACCTCCAATGAAACTGTTTTTTAATTAGAGTTTGGGGGCTGGGTAGTTTTTTGTTTGGTTTTGTTACTTTTTTTTGTGTGTGTGAAAATATTTGTGGTAGGGAGATGGGGAAGGTCTTGTTCACAGGTTTGTACTTTTTTTTTTTTTTTTTTTTTTTTACTGTGTCTCAGTATTGTTCACTGTGGATGGTGAAAATCAAAAGATCTGATTTTCCAGCACAGTTCAGTTGATGTTTCCTTTCCATGCTCTAGACTTCCAGAATGTTAAGAGTATTGATTAAAAATCTGTTTTTTTTTTTGTTTGTTTGTTTGTTTGTTTGTTTTTTTCTTTTTTTTTTTTTTTTGGTAGGTTTCCCATACCTTGAAAAGAAAAGCTCTCAAATGATCTGGAGACTGCAACAATGTGCTGTTTGCTCATTTTAGAGTAATTGGACATATTTTGTGCAGAGGGGGTGGGACATAAAACTTACAGGAAGTTTTTGTTACTATTTTTTCAATATTATGTTCTATAAATGCATGTGTGCGTGTATATATATATATACACGTATATACATATATATATATATACACACACACACACACATATATGTAATGTGAAATACTCTCAGGGCTTCCTTTTTTTCTTAGGCATTTGCTATGCCTAAAAGGGAAAGGTTTCTTGGTCTTCTGAGGAAATGACAACAATAATCAAAAATATGCCTGTAACTTTCAACCATTATCTAAGAAATCCCATAAAGCATTATGTTCATGGCTGTCTAATCATTCTTCTGTCTCCAAGAGCAGACAACAGTAGAATCATACAAAAAAAGGGATCAGTGATCGAGGAACACCCTGAGCCAGAAGTACTGCCTGACCTACTAATACTCCATGAACTTATTAAATCCATTTTTGAATGTTTTCTCTTTTGACCTCTACAACCTCAGATGGCAATGAGTTTCACAGTATGATTATATACTGCATGGAAAAGTGTTCTGACTTAATTTAAATCTGCTATCCCCATTATTTCCTGGGGGTGTTCCTTCAATCCCGTATTTTATAAAATAGAAAATATTTTTTTCCTCCTCGTGCTCCACATAATTCTTTTTTCTATAGACCTCTATCATCAGCTATCTCTTTTTCCAAACTAACAAATCCTGCATATACTGTCCTGGTATGGAAACTTTTAATTTTTCTTGTTGACAACCTGTGATGTAAATATTTGTGTAAACTAAAGATACAAAATAGTAGGCAACAGGTGAAAGCAAAAATTGTCTGGAATTCTGCACCACAAGTGGACTGGGTTATGTTGCTAGTGCAGTGAAATTATTTTTCTGGTTAAAATAATGACATGTTTCAGTGGGGCCAGTTCTCACTCTGGAAGTATATAAAACATTTCAGTTTTCATCTTTGCAAATTAGTTAGGTAAAACTTGGGGGATATTTAAATTGCTGATGTGCTACTGCAGCTTTCTTGTCGTCACTCATTTTTGTTTTATCTCATAGTTTGTACTGTAGATATGTGTTTGAATTAGATGATGCAACCTAAGCAAGAGCCACCAAAGAAGCACAAATGGAATTATCTGTTCGGTTTTATTGTGAGAGGCGGAATGTTTTCTTCAGAACCTAACCTAAAGCCTGAAGGTTTTTTTGTTTGTTTGTTTTTAATATATTCAAATAAATTATAAGTTTATTACTACAGTCTTACGTTCTCAAGAAGGAAAGGAAAAGATTCGCCTCTGCACAAACTCCCCCTCCCCTTGTATGTTTATCAGTGCACCCATCTGGGTTGCTTTCCCGACTGTTAAATATGTAACTTTATTTATGGATTTAAGTCACCACCACAATGCTCTTCAGCTGCTTGTAAAGTCTGAGGGCTGAATGAATACCAAAACTGATATATCTCATGTTGATAAGTTCTGCACCTAGTGTTTTAATTCAAGATCACTCAAAATTTAATCATTCAACTGTCAGCACACAGGTCATGAAGTAAAGTAGTAAAGACAGGTCAGATGTGTGAGCTGTATTGCTTCAGGTACAAACTTTCTCTTCTTTTTGGTCAATGTAGCTGAATAGCCAGGAATGGAAGCAATTTTCAAGGTGAGCCATGAATGCATGGAGCTCACATTAGGACTTAGTTATTGAGTAGGTTTTTTGATGGTGTTTCTTTTATTTCTGTCTTGTTTGACACAATGAAATGTGATATAAAGAGAAAACAAAGGCTTGAAAAAAACTTGTAACAACAGGGTAATAGTTATATCACTAGTGATCCTGGTACTGCTTACGGGGTAAGGAAGAAGACCTGCTGTATTAATAAAATCTAGTTTAAAATATTTAATACTATTATTTTCCAAAATTATATTTTTGTTGAAATCAGTGTTGTCCAGAAATGTCTGTTTTCCCAGTATTTGTAGTATGGTAAATAAAAAATAACATGCTTATGAAAAAAAAATATATTTTTTGTCTTAGTGTTTTTGATAATGATAGTGCAGCAATAACTTTTATTCTGAGGAAAATGCATCTTTTTGATTTTACACTTTGAATTTCCTCTCAATGTGCCTATCTTTTAAAATACGTATCTTTTAACATTATATTATTATACCATTACCATTCTAATTATTTAATAAACGAACTATAGTTGCAACTGGAGTGGTAAAATTGTCACATGGGTAAGGTGCCTTGCTGAGTTCATAAAGAATGGATGTTAAGAGACACGCAAATTTTCCAGAAAGACAGGTGTATCTCTTTAAAGTATGTTTACTTCTTCTTGGTATAAAATTGTACATGATTTTGAATTCTGTTCAAAGATTGAGAACCATGGCTTTTATCAGAAGGATTACAAGTATTCCTTATGTTCTAATGTGGCTACGTATTTCTGGAATGCTATGTTTAGCTCACTACAAAACCCAATGATAACATAGGTAAAAACTGCATGAAATCAAAATGTGATCCATTTTGAAGAAGTTGGTAAAATGTTGGTAATTTGCATGGTGAGATGAGCATACGTTTTAAAGAAAGACGAATTGTGTCTGACAGAATTTAGTGGTGGTAGCACTGCAAAGATTGCTCAGCTTGAGTAATCATTTCAGACTTTCTTCAAGGTTGGTTCTAAAGCTCATTAATTTTTTTTCATTGTTCCCAAGGAGTTTTGGATCAAGCTCTTATTGAAAAGTGGCTGAAAACAAGAGTTCTGGGATAGCAGAGAACTTCAGCAGAGCTTTGGAATCAAACAGGCAAAAAATCAACTCAGTTGTCTTTTCCGGATCCTGAATTTTGAAAAGGTAAGAGAAAATGACTGTGGCTCAGCCTAATATAGAAAGTGGTTAAGGCAGTTAGAGAAATGTGGATTATTACTGCTACCAGTGGACTGTTCTCTTGTTCTTTCAATTTCACTCCAAGAACTAAATGGATCATTCAAAATCTGGCTAGCTACCAAGGACACAATCAAACATCTGTGCGCCAGATGCATAGAGCATTATGTCCAGCTGTGTTACTGCAGCTACATCTGCAGAACACTGCATATGTCAATTGCTCTGGCCAGCAGGCTTTGGGAATACTATCTACAGGAATTAAAGCTTGCAGCACAAGTAAGACAAGAGGGTGTTTTACTTTAAGTTTTTAATGCCTTTTTCTCTCTCTCTACATTTCTTCACCGATTTGCTTGCAAGTTTGAATTAATGGAAAGAAACAGTATATGATTTTTGCCAGTTGAGACCTCGCTTCAAGGTTTTGCAGGTTTTGCAAATAAATAAATGAATTCATCACACCCTCTATTTCAAAGTTGTGCTATTATCTTAGAAAATAGTATGATGGAAGTATTGAGGAAAGTATTCTTTTCTTCCTTTGGAACTAGTGGAAACCGGTATGTTAGCTGAAGAACTCTGAGAGGGCATTTATTCCAGAGGTCACTAAAGCAAACTTAAAGGAGAACTTGAGAATTTATTTGATTTCTTGAAGCAATGAGTATTTATCGGTGGGGTATGCTATAGACTTCTTCACCAAATATTCAGAAGCATATTCAGACTGCCTTCCTACTTAAAGTAAAAATGCTGTTTCATTTATTACATATTTCCCTCATTTTCTTTTATATTCTCCTGAGGAATCTGTTGTAATTGCCATAAAACAGTGGGCGGTAAATACATACATACATACATACATACATATATAATGTAGATCTTCTATTTCCCCTTCCTATCAGTATAACTGTACCTTGATAAGGAGAACAATGGCAAGTTAACAAAATTAAATAACATTTTCTGTTCAAAAAGGAGATAGATTAATAACAGTGGCTACTCTTTTGAGCTGGCAATATTCCTAGCAGTTTTTAGGAAGGTCTTTTTCAATTATATTTATAATTCTTAGAAAAAAATTGAAGTGCTAATTTCACACTACTGAATACATAAAACCGCTTTTTCCTACTGGTAAGCTTGCATGTCCAAACTTAGTTGGTATATTTTTAATGTAAAATGTCTCTTGTATTTCTAAGTGTAGAGCTACTACTGGAGCAGTTCTCAATTCAGATTTTTTTGTTTACAAGGAGAAAAACAACAGTACTTTAACATTAAGAAATTATTGATCTGCCTTTTCAATTTTAAGTTGCTGAATCATTGTATTACAGAAGTTCTTTATCTTCAATAAATACTTGTGTTCAACACACTGGGTTCAAACTTGAGGCTGTGTTGAACACAATAATGCATTTTCAGAATTTGGCCACATGCAAATATGTTGCAAATTTAAAACAATTATTATTTGTAGATCATTTTATACAGAGAAAATGCATTGAAACAGGTTTAATCAAAACCTTCTAAAGTAATGACACAATGTTATGAAAAAAGCACAGAGATTTGTAAAGAAAAATTAACATAAAATCAAGATGTTTCACTTGTCTACTGGTACCAAACCATTTGTACAGCTGCAAATACTAATTGCTGATTACATCTTACATAAAATCCCCTTAAGCTTTAATTTAGTACTTTTGCTGTTTATTCTTTTAACCATCTTCCTCTCTGTGTTTTCCACTCTTCCAGTAGTAATTTTAGTAGGATTTGACACATCTTGCCCTGCATATTTGCCTTTTCTGACACTGTCAAGAACAGAAGAGCCTCATGGTAGCAGGAGACATAAACAAGATAAAACTCATTTATTTTTTTTGACTCAAATCATAGGCAATGTTATCTAGGCTCTGAACCTAGTTTGTTTCCAGATAATAATGGGAAACAAGATGAAACATTTTTGTTTCTATTCCAGACCTATTAGTAGCAGATATTTCTCATTAGAAGAAATGTTTTCAAGCCTGGTGGTTTATTTGATGTTTTTGTTTGTTTGGTTTGTTTTCCCTCTCTAACTTAATGGACATTTTCTTTCCTAAAATGAATGTCCCACTCTTCTAGTTAGTTGCAGCTTTTGTGATGCTCTGTATATTAAGCTTTCTGGAACTAGAATATAGGATACAAACTGTGGCTCACATGGGTTTGCTGATGAGGTTAAAATTCCTTATACTTTAATAATATGGTAGAATCAACACCATTAATCTGATCTATAATAAACATAAATAGTAGTTTGATTATTCTTGGTTAAATCGTATAAACTTGTTAAGCTTAGGGAGAAGAGAAGCTGATAGTGTTAGTCATAGTATTATCACATTTTTATTTTTTACAGTAGTAAAAAATTAATTTTTGTATTTTACTTTTAAATGATACTCAAAAAATTCTCAGCTGAATAAAACCTACTCCATGTCATATGCAAAACACATCTGAAATAAAATTACTCCAGTAAAACTGTGGGAGAACGGAATTTTGTTCCAGGATCAATGTTTTCACTAAGGTTCCAAGCTACCTGTACACTTCGAGAATATTTCTGAATTGCTTTAAAGTTTTATCTCTGTATTTTTGAAGTAACCATATTAGTCACACTTGCCTTTTGTTTAGAGTGTTTTGTCTCCTCCCTTCATTGCCTTTTGAGTTGCTCTGCAAAGGAAAGAGTGGAACTGTGTGAAAATTTTCCTTTATTGTTGATGGATGTTTGTCTTTTGATATGATAGATGTCAAGGACCTGTTCACTTCTGAGTTGAAATGCAAAACATATTTGTAAAACTCTGTTATTAATGTTCAGCACTGTTAGATATGCAAGAGTGCTCAAGAGTTACTATTGAAATAATAGATGGACAGATTAGGATAAGCAGAGGAAATGAGGAAGAGAGAGAACGTTACAAAAAAAATATTACAAATTCTTGATGTTCTGAAAATAAAAATAGTATCTTTCAAAAAATGTTTTAAAACACCTGGAAAGAACAGGGAAGGAAAAAAATACTTCTAACAGCTGTAGTGAATATTCAAGATAGGAGCCTAAACAATGCTAGGTACAGCTGGAAGAGAGATGGTAAGACAAAATAGTATAAAAAGCTCCTACCATGGATTGTAAAGTTGACAAAAGAAAGCCTGAAACAGTTAACTGATCAGAAGAGGTTGTAATTACAGTATTATTGTTCTCTATTTTATATTAAGAACTATTCTCAGTGCTTTGAAAAAAAAAAAAAAAAAAATCTTGCTTATTCAGAACTTTAGCAGATCTAATATTTGTGTGATAGTATATAACAGATGTTAGATTTTTTTTCTGTGTGACTCCATAATTGTGATCACAAATAAAAAGTATCTTGGAAGCAAAACTGAACTTCTATAAATAATTTTAATTAATTTGTGTTAAAATAGTCAGGAGTAATAAATCTTAGCCTGTGATTTGCTTTGCTAGTACAGCCTTGCCTGGAATTTCAGGTTGGTAATTTTTATTACTATCATAATCTCATAAAATCAGTTACACAGAAACATAAATAGGTAGAGGTGTCTTCAAATATCCTTGTTTTTATCACTTTGTGCTGTAGAAGTGTAGGCTTTTATTCCCAACCTTTTGAAACCTAGGAGTGATCTACTACTTAGAACAAGTACTTTAGAGCTGCTAAAAGTCTTTGATACATGAGGTGCTAACCAGTTTCCTACAAGAAATTGTTATGAGCTCGACTAACCTTACAGAATAATCATGAACAGTCTTCAGACTATTTTCTTGCATGTTTATGCAGCAGCTTTGTCAGGCCACTTACAACAGCTGTAGCTGACTTGTTTCCCTCTTTACCTATTTTCCTTTTGGAACACAAATGTTGCCTACTTCTCAACTACCAAGGTTTAGTCTTTCCTTGAAGGATTCTGAAACAATTATTTTTCTCAGGTCAATGACATCTCAGAACCCTATAAATGGCCATAGTGGTAAAACTTTCTAACCCAAATTACTTGTAGATGGAATATAAATCTTTTTCAGAATTTTATAACAGTTTGAAATTATCCATTGCATGGATACTGCCATTTGCATAGTGAAGTCCAGGTCACACTTCCCTCGTAGACAGATAGAAATAAGGAATGGCAAAGAATCGTGCTTGGAATATTTCCACTAAGGTGGAAATATTTCCACTAACAGCTTTTTTGTGAACTTACATGATAAGGAATTTTCCACAGAAGAATTTTACTTATTCATTTCTTATAAATAGTAGTCAGTTGTTGTTTAGGAAGTGAGCTTATCTTGTGGTACTGTAAATTCTCTATTTTCTGTATCCATGAATATTCTGTGCCGTGTTTTCATAACCATATTGTGAGGTGATTCTTGTCATTCCTTTCACATCATTTTCAGTCTTTCAGTTCACATAGAAAATGTATATCTCTAAAGAAGGAGTCATTACTCTGAGATACAACATGGTGATTATTTAAATTATTATTATATTTTCCACAGCTAGGAAGTTTCTGGATCATCTGGGTTCAAAACTTTGTAATGACTCCATGCTTTTTTCATACCGCTACACCATTGTCATTTATGTATTATTTCCTCTGAGATAGAATTCTTGCTGAGGGTTGAATTTGAAACCAAAGATCATAGACACCCTCTAGTCCTTGCATTTTCTTAAGGACTTTTATGACCATATCTCATACTTCCCTTTTCTCTTTACTGTGAGGCTAAGTTTTATGAGATTTTTATCTCATAAAGTAAGTTTCATGTAAATGAGGACAGAATTATCTGTAGATGTTGAATAGTCAACACCTGAAATAAAATCCTGAATTCTAAGTAAAAATACTACAATGATATTTTTCTTCTTTTAAAATTTCCAGCTGTAGAGCTGTTAGTCTGGTCACCAAGCCATGAATAATGCTTCCATCTTTTTTTTTTTTCTTTTTTTTTTTTTTTTCTACTTGTATCTTGTTCGTAGCATCAGGAAAATTTTATTTCCTTCCTCCCCTATTCTTAAAATGTGAGCCCTGAAGACATTAAATAGTATTGTGTTACATGCCAGTTATTTGCCAGTGTCAAAGGATAGTGTAAGCAACACATAGTGCAATTACTATAATCATCATTCATCTACAGGACACACAACTGAATGTAGTGGGATTATGCAAATGTTTCAAGCTAGGGCTGTTCTTTCTGGCCTGTTTATAAAAGTAGTCATTCTGCCACAGATTCCTAATAGGGTTTCGTTTTTATACTAAGCAACTTGCTTTTGTAGCACTCCATATAGTGTTTTATATAATAACTGTTAGACTTCACTTACCAGAAGTTCTTTGCATCTAATACATTAGTGTCATCCTGCTGTAAGAATGGGAGTTCTATTTTTAAATTGTGGTACATGTTCCTCCTTGTCTTTGCTTCTTTTATTTTTTGTTATGCCACAGCACTGATATCTGCTCTGATTAACATCATGCCCTTGTAATTCAACATTCTCACTGTATGGATGACATTTTCCTTTAACACATTTCATAGAAGGGCAAGTTCTACTTTGTAGAGAGCATCACTTATTCAGAACTGGAAAAATTAATTTATTTGGTCAAGGGTTCCTAGGTCTTAAGTCAAGGGTAGATTTTTTTTTTAGCATCTGAAAAATGAAAACCCTTTTTGTTAAAAAGATTTCAGATCACGTGTTATTGTTATGCTTTGTTTTGTTTATGTATTTAGTTTTATTCTGTTTTTTCTTTAAAAATTACCAGTGAGGGTAAATAAAATGGTAAGTATCATAGGAATAAAGATTAAAGTCGATATGTTGTGTCATCTTTAAGCAGTTGCAAATTGTTACCTTGAAGCTTAGCAGAGCCTAAATGTCATTGCTCTCTAATGAAAGCTCTCTAGACACTGAACTGTGTTGATTGTTTCAGTGCAGTTCTTGACAGATTTAAAAAGAGAAAGCTACAATGACAGACAGACTGAAGCCATGGTACAATTATTTACCTTCAGCAGTGCTTCCTTCTTCTCAATTACTGCAGTAGCTTGTTTTTCATTCCCTTTCTAATCTAGATGAATTCCTGAACCACATCAGAGTAGTCCACAGAAAGCTTTACCACCACAACTCAGAAGTGGAACAGTTGTATAACAACTGTTGTGCATAGGTGCCATTTCAGTTGGTTTTGTGGCCATCAGCTTTGCATTGGGAAACCATGTCATCAGACTACTGGTGAACAATGCAGTACCATTGCAACTAGCAATCTAGAGGAATTGTACCCTGAGAAAATTCCAACTTTTTTTTTTTTTTTTTTTTTTTTTTTTTTAGCTGTATGTTTGAATAAAAATAGAGAAAACATGCTTCTTTCAGTATTACAAATTATTTTGGTACTATATCAAAACAACACTAACATCCAGTTTTATTTCTATTGGACCTATAACTCAGTGTAAAAAATGAATAACCTATTTCTGTTACTAGATCCACTTCTGTGAATCACTTTTTCTGAATATTCAGTCTGTAAATCTTGCCTTAATGTGAGTATTTGAGGAAGAGATCACAAGTTCCTAAGACTTTTGTGTAAATGAAAATTTGCCATCCTGACAATTGTATGAAACATTTAGCAAAACAATAATCAAGCCAAAATATTTTTTATGCAAAACATTTTATTGTTCTCTTTGAAAGATCTGGGTCTGTTGTAGTATTTGAAAAACATGGTCTTTGGTTTTAAACTACTTTTAAGACTTCAGAATTATTATTTTGTTTCAGATTCAAAGTATTTTGAAGTTGAACAAAATATTTATTACGGACTAAAATGCAGTCATCTTCAACTTTCATTAACATGGATTTCTAACACTGCTTTGAAATTGAACTGTTTTTTGTTTTTTTTTTTTTTCCTTCTCCAGAATAAGTAATGCATATGAATTTCAGTTATTGGCTGGGCTATAAACATCAAGACCTGTTTTGATGATTAAACTTCAGTTTTCTACCTCATTAGAATCTAGTCAGCTAGGAATAATATTTCTGATTTTTCTATGGATTGCAAGTCCATAGCCTTACACAGGCTTAGGAAAAAAAATAAAATAAATGCCCATGAAGTATTTTCAGTTGCTGTCCAGGTTTTTTCAGTAGCTACTATTCAGGTTGTTGTAAATCCAAGGTATGAATTAGAATTTTGGCACAGCTCTCAACATAGTTTCTGATGCACCATAGCAAGGATTAGGTCTTCTAGGCGGGTGCTACTACATGCTGATCACTTTTCCCAAAAGAATTCTCAGGAACAATTTGTTTTTCTACCTGACCCAGACTGTCCAGTGAACGAGTTATGTCTCCTAACACTTTCTCAAATGTCAGATGATGTTTCACATTTCTAAGAACATAGTGCTTCACACCATGGGGCTGCAGAAAGTGTAACTGTATCCTACTCAGACACAGTTGCCTGCCACAGCTGTTCTAAGTTTTCTAAATGAAGTCCTTTTTACCCACCATTCTGGATCTTTTTTTTTTTTTTTTTTTTTTTGCCTTCCTTTACAAAAGTAGACATGCAATTAGTTATTACTAAAATTTCAGCAAAATTGGTAAATCTGCTGTTACAAAATGTTGTTGATCTTGTAACATATTTTAATCACAAGAACTATTCATCAGTGGTGTATAGTTTTTTTGTCTCAACTTCTTGTGTAGCTGGTATTTTTTATTTGTTTGTTCTTCTTCTCACTTGCTCTTCTCTGAGTACTCTTTTGTTTTCATTATGCTAAGGACTGGTCTTTAAGGATTCTTAATGTTGCATGATTATTTGCGGCTTGGCTTTCTCTTCTTAGGCTTGCGTTCCATTCAAGCCACTGGCAGCTAACTTCTCTCCAGGTTTTTGCGTACTGCTGGAAGGCAGAAAAACCAGTTTTATCCAGACAGCACTGTGAAGATGAGTTGCGTGAGGTTACTTACCCAATCTGCTTAGAAAAAAAAGTAAATAATAATAATAATTTACCTTTCTTCTAAACATATATTGTCTATTAAAGGCATTTATAAGACTTGAAAATACTACACCATTTCAGAGAATAGTTTGTGTTATGAAAAAAACAGTAGGTCTATTTGAAAAACATCAGTTTTGAATATTTTATTATTTTAAATTACATACTTTAAATGGATGAAGTGACATATCTTACTGGAAATCCAAATAAGCAAGTTGTCTTATATTGGTTCTAAATATTCATTTAGGAAAGTAGAAGTGTTTTCTATTGATAGTCTTCATGTGTGTTGTTTTTTTTATTATTTTTTTTATTCTTATTTTTCTGCTTCTCACTAAATATCATTAAGCTGCTAGTAGCTGCAAATCTTGTATGCAAGAATACAAGATAACTGCTTTTCCCCATCAGTGAAGGCATGTTTGCATTTTTGTTTAATAACAACTTTGATCCTTCTACTGTTGGCAATGGTCATTGAGAAATCCTGACATAAAGAAGGTATCTGCAAGATAAAGTTCTACAAGGGATGATTAGCAGCACTTAAGTTTTCTTTCTGTTGAAAGGAAGAATCCCTGATTGAACAGTGCATTGAATGATATGACAAGCAAGTACTTGATCCCTGTCCAGCTGGAAAGGAATTGTATTCATCAGCAGCTTTTTAGCTAAGGATGTCTTTATATTTTCACTCTTTGTTTGAGTCTCTCCAGATCCTCCCTGTACTTCATGTCAGCACTATATAGTAGGTATGCCAAGTGGTTTTGAAATTTAAATTACAGTCTCTTTTTCAGATGTTATTGGAAAGAACGTGTAATTTATAACCACGTGTTAGGAGTACAGGATGTTCATGGTTCACTGCCAATTCTTCTTTTGTAAAGTTAATAAAACTTTCATAAAACACTTATACACTTGTATATTTCATGGTAAAGATTTTTTTTTAATCTCATAGGCTAATGTAAAGATTTATTAAAAACATTTTTTTGTTAAGAGGAGTGTCAATAGTTTGCAGCTGAGTGTAATTTTGAATTCCCAGTAGATGACAGTCTGACTGAAAATGACACTAACAGCTTTGTTGATTTAGCACTAAAAATAAAGGATTCTTTCAAATGATATAAAGCTCTAATACCCTGAGTGTGCTGAAATACACTTGAGACCCTTAAGTAGAGTTGCAGTGAAATGTTCGCCAGCACTACGGATTCCGGTGAACAAGCATTAGCAAGCTTGCTGGCACTGACCCATTGGGCTCCCACCTAAAAATGAGTATGAAGGATTGAAATACCACACTAACAAGAGAATCTGATATGTCTAAATATGGGAACCATCAGACAGACCTTTGGATAATGTCATGGAATAGGCTTCAGTAAGACTTGTAGTAAGACCTTGTGACATCATTTTTAATGTTTTTTGTTCTTTTTTTTTTTTTCCTCAAAAAATGAGTACTTTAAATATTTTATTCAGTAGCAACCCAAAACTACTACCATCTGAGAGCTATGAAGAGGTATGTGAAAGGAGTTGATGGTTTTATGCCAGCTCCTGCAGGATGGTTGTTCACTCTCTTTTTGTGATGTGATAATTGATAGCTTTGCCGGCGATCTTGGCAAAGAAGCTGAGGATTAAATAGCCCAAGAGATGGAACTTTCCTAGTCTCCTAAGTGAGAAACAGACATGTTGGCCAAGCAGTGTGGAAGTCTGAAATGTTTCTGCTGTACTATGCCGTACTATAGATAAATACTGTAAGACATTTTCGTCCATTTTTGAAATGTCTTTATTCAAACTAAGAGTCCATAGAGCTACATGTATGTACTGTGGATCTTTGTCCATCTTTAACCTATTTTTAACTTGTTTTCTGGTATAAGCCACGTAGCTCAGTGATATCAATATTTTCCACAGTATTCCACCTACCCTAAATACCTACGTCAGTGTAAAGGAGGTACAAAACTCTATGCACAAAATAAATGATAATAAAATGAGAACGGGAGTCTGTTCTAGACATATCAGAGTTGGTAACAAGTGGGGGCACCGATGAATTTGTTGCTTAAAGGATCCAGTTACTTTACGCTCCCTATCTTCATGGGAAATAGAAGACAATAACTCTCTTAATCTGATAGCTGCTACCTAAAGTAAATAAATAAAAATCATTATTTACTCTAAGCCTGCCAACATTTGATATGTCATCCATATGTTGTGACTACTGTAGTACAATTTTGCTGTCTTTAGTGTTGTTTTTTTAAAATGATTTCTTCCTGATCCACAAGTGGCTAATGTGGAGAACAGAAAGGCGACTTCATGTAACCTTTGCAAGATATAAATATCTGGAAATAGTAATAAAAATAATAATACCTATAAATGGTAATTGGAGCTGTGAAAACAGTACCACTGAATACAGGAGGAAGCGGAGATTTAGGAAAAAAACTAAGAATTAGTTGTATTTTTCCATTTTATCTTGCATATGTGATAAAAATAAAATAGGAATGTAGATCCTTAGAGAATCAATTAGTGTGCATAGAAATAAGGAGGTAATTATATAGAGGGAGTTAAAGACAAAATGGTTGAAAAATGAATGTTTATAAAGCAACCTTGAGTGGCTGCTGATTCTTGACCTAGATCACTTAATGGTCGCAGATTTAAGTAAAACCAGGTTTTTAAGCCATGTTAATCATGTTTTTATATCGTGGAGCAGCTTCTGAATTAAGAAGAGCTTCTGGATCATTAATATATTTCTCAGACTGACCTCCCCACACAATGTGTGGCATGTGTATACACATACCTACCACACCGTAAGCTGTTTTATAAATTGGCCAAGTGGTTGTTCTTTTCCTTCTGCAAGCATGGCTTTCCAAACTCACAAAAAAAAAAAAAAAAAAAAAAAAAAAGAGAGAGAGAGATGATTACAGATGATTACATCATAGAATCAGAACAGTTTGGAATGGGAGGGACCTTAGGGCCCATCTGTGTCCATATTTTCTTAAACCATCTCTAAATTTCTAATAGGCTAAGTGTGTCTGGGATAACATCTGAATTTCTGAAGCAATCCCATCAGATTTTCAGAAAGACTTTTTGCTAGATCAATCTGCTACAATAGAGCATCTTGTGAATAATAAACTACTATAGCTGATATGTCATGACTGCATTGTTAAAAGAGGAGTGGGCCATATAGTGACAAAGAAGGGCCATGCAGTAGAATTTTCCCTTTGTGATATGAACAGAAGAGTTGCCCATGCACACTGGTAAACTTTAATTGGTGCAAAAGGGTGCTGCTTTCTGAACTGGTGGTTTCACTGTGTGTGAAGGGCCAAGTAAGCCAAGTGCTACCCTCTTTTGATCTTACATGTAGACTCCTGACTTCTGTATCCCACTGTATTTCTCTTGATTGCTGGAGCCCTTTGGAAAGAGGTCTGCCATTGACTGAGTGTTGATGCTTCTCTCCCATAACAACATCTTTTGCAACTGCACCTCATAATGAGCCTTGGAGAAGGCTGCCCAGCTGATATCTTTTCTTTGGGTAAATACTAGATCATTGCTACCAAAACCAATAGGACTATAAAAACTAAAGGATAAAGAAAACATATTAGGCATAATGCCTTTCAGTGATGTAGTTACTTGTGCTAGTACAGACTTAGTTAAATGTTCGGTGAAAATATCTTAAGGTGGTTTGAATTTTTATTTTGTTATAAAATATATGTTAGAAGATTAAAGCATGTACAGAACATTCCTCCCTCTCATTCATGTCAAAATGAAATTGATAATTGCCAGTTTTTAACCAGCTCAAAAGATGCTTTCACAGCCTTCCCTTTGCAGGAGATTACTTATTGTTGCCTTTGAAGTTGACATTATTTAATAGAGATCTTTTTTTCCTTATGAATTGTTTCAACTTGCTCATGCTGTCTTCAATTTAATGAAGCTTTTGAGAAGGAAACTGTAAACAAATGAGATAGGATGGTTTAGGAAGAATGTGAATTGTATTCTTTAGCAAGAATTGTTTATGATGATGGTTTCATAATATGTAAAACATATGGACCACCAGAAATCCAAATGTCAGAGCTTAGGTCTTTGATTTATTATTTTATGTCGTTTGCATTTTATTCACGTTTCTAACTCCCCTCCCCCTCTTTTTCTTTAATATTTTGCTATTTGTAGCAATAGTATGGTTATGAACAAGATAGGTAAGTGTTACAGGACTATGCTAGTCATTGAAAAACATAAGAAATGCTGAAAGCAAGCTACCAACAGTCATGATCTTATAGCTCAATAAGGATGTTGGTGTTACTATTGAAAAGGACCTTAAAACCTATGCAGCTTTTCTTGTGATCTCTTTTAAAAATGTGTTAGCAGGTACATCCACGATAGTTTTCCTGATTCTTACTTTAAATCTGAGTCAGTTTACAGTGACTATTTATACTTGCATAATATCTGTCAAAGCTGTTTGTGTTCTAAGAGTCATTCAGAACCACCTCTCTTTATTGAAAAATGACCAGAACCAAATCAGTTTTCCATATTCTGGCTTACTAACTGAGACAGTAAATCCATGGTTTTCTGCAGCTTAATTATGAGTGCATAAGTCTGTAAAAGTAAACACAGACTGCAGAACTATAAAACAACCACTTACAACCATCTTCATTTAACATTCATATTTTGCATGCCAAGTACAACAAAACAGTACAGAATTAGTGAAAACTATCACCATGTCACTTAATTTATTTTATGACATGGTTACCCATCTAGTTGATCAAGGGAAGCCAGTAGATTTGTTTTACTTATTTATTTTAGCAAATCTTTCAATATTGTCTCTCATAGTATCCTTCTGAACAAAATGTCCAATATACAGCTAGATGGGTACATAATATGATTGGTGAACAAATGGCTGCTAGGTTGGTCTCAAAAGGTTGTGGTAAATGAGGTTGCATCAGGCTGGTGGCCAGTCAGTCATGAGTGGGGTTTCTCCAGGACTCAATTTTAGGGCCTGTGCTCTTCAATGCTTTTATAAATGATCTGGTCGAACACACGCTAAGTTTGTAGATGATACCAAATTAGGAGCAACTGTTGAATACCTTGGTGTACAGAGACCTTGCAGAGAGATCTTGACAAGTTAGAGGTCTGGGCAATCACCAACCATATGAAATTTAGTAAGAGCAAGTGCTGCATTCTTTACCTGAGCCAGGAATACCTTGGGTAGACATACAAATGGGAGAGCCAGAGGCTGGAGAATAGCCCTGTGGAAAGGGATCTGGTAGATGGCAAGTTGAATATGAGCCAGCAGCATGCCCTGGCAGCCATGAGGGCCAGCTGTACCCTGGGGTGCACCAGGCACAGCACTGCTAGCTGGTCCAGGGAAGGGATTGTTGGGCTCCGCTCTGTGCTGTTGAGGCCTCACCTCAAGGGTTGTGTGCAGTTGGGTGCCACAACATAAGAAGGACATAAAACTATTAGAGAGTTTCCAAAGGAGGGCTGCAAAGATGGTGAAGGGTCTAGAGTGGAAGACACACAAGAGGCAGCTGAGGTCATTCAGATTATTCAGCCCAGAGCAGAGCAGGCCAAGGGGAGGCCTCATGGTGGCCTGCAGCTCCCTCACAAGGAGCGGAGGGGTAGGCGCTGAGCTCTGCTCTCTGGGGACAGCATCAGGACCCAAGGGAATGGCATGGAGCTGGGACACGAGAAGGTCAGGCTGAACGTTAGGAGAAGGTTCTTCACTGAGAGGGTGGTCAGGCACTGGGACAAGCTCCCCGAGGAAGTGGTCACGGCACTGAGCCTTCAAGAGCTCAGAAGCATTTGGATGATGCTCCCAGAAATATGGTTTGATTATTGGATGCTCTTGTGTGGGTTCAGGAGTGAGAGTTGATGATCCTTGTGGGTGCCTTTCAACTTCTGTGATTATGGCATATGAAGCTTATTTTAATAATGCCAACAGATACCAGTGGGTAGGATTTAAAAGAATGAATTTACATCACATCCCTTTGCCTTTGAGAGTGTGATTTGTCTCAAGTTTACCTTGGAAAACAAAAATGTGTTGCTTGGTTTGTTCTATGTCTGTAGACATTCTGCTAATTAGCCACACAAATTCAGATCAGGTATTGACTAACATGAATTAATTTGTTGCCCAATAAAAGAGAACCACTAGCGTGGAATTGTCATCAGGGAAAACAGAAAAAGAAAGAAGTTGAGAAATCTTTGATCCTGTTTTCAGTCAACCTCTCCTGTATGAATGAATGGGAGATCAAACATGAAAAGATGTGTGCTATACTGCATTATAGGAATCCAATACTCTAAGAATCATGTGCAAGTGAAAACAGGAAATCTGCCAAGAAGGTAATAATTAGGTAGAAATTATAATTGAGAAATGCAAAAATGTGGCTTGCATATTTTCCTGGACTGCTGGACTTAGCTGAAGACTGTATTGAGCTATTGTCAGTCACAGTTCCATCTGTGTATCGTATTAGATTTTTGAGATATGTTACCCAAGTAGAACATTGCTAATACTGCATAATATGATATTTCTTCCTGTGTGTGTGTTCATGAAATCTGCAATTTCCTGACTATTTCATAACTATTGTCATTATTCATCTCTTTAGAGTTGTGCTTTGACTTTTGACTATGAAATGATTCCTTCTGAGGAGATTTCTGTAAACAAATCAGTTACAATGGGTCTTAAGGTTTTCCTGTGTTCTTTTTCAGCACAATTACTTATTGTTTATTTTTAATCCTTTTGCTGGAAAATGAAGTTTTGGTGAGTTAAGATACTTATATGCATTTTCATATGAAATATGAATATACTTATATTGCATTTTCACTAAGGTGGTCTTTATGCACTGTATTCTCCTGTAGCTTTGTAGGTTACAGTCAGATTGGTTTTCTTTAGTAGCTGAAATAATTCATACCTGTGAATATAGTTAGACCACGGACAAGAAGGTTTTCATTCCCATGTAAAGCTAGGCTGGTAAAAGCATTTGTACATATGTACAGGAGAAGTATGTCTGTATGTGGAGGAAGAAGGGTTTGCACCATGTTATTGCATCAGAATCACTAGGCAATACACATTTTGTGTGTAGAGGAAGCCTGAGGCAAACAGGTTCAATGCCCACTGTGTCTCAAAGTGGGTAGCTGATAAATGGAGTAACAACTGAAATCAGTAGAAAGAAGTTTCAGCTAAAATGTTGGAGTGGATTAAACCATAATGTTTTTTGTTGTTGTTTTTGTGCATGTGTGCTTTTATAATCCTATGTTGTTGAGGCTGTGGAGGCTTTGTTGTTTTGAATGTGACAGCTAACAAATGAGTCATGATTTTGCTTCTCAACACTGTTACCTTGCTCACAGAACTCTTAGTAAGGTCCTTCTGGTGCTTTGGAATGACACCTGTGACCTGCAGCTTTCCACAGTCTCCTGTGTGTACTTGTATGTTGTCTGTGTTCAAATATGTTTAATTGCCTGCTGAGTTGGGGGAAGCAATTTTAATGAAAAGATTCGAAGGCTAAAAATGAGTTTCAGGTAACATCCACCTAAGTACTGCTTCTCCTCCTCCTCCTGCTCTCTGCTACATCCTGCTCCTTCAAAAAATTGCATTTTTTCTAAAAACTTTCCACACCTTTGTGAGAAATTTAAATAATGAAGCATCTGGATGTGAACTGTTTAAGGATCTAGTCAACTTCCTTTTGCCATGTCTAATCCTTCATCATTGTCACTCCACCCTACTTATACTACTCATCCAGTCTTAATTTGGTTCCTTTCATTTGTTCTGTAATGGAAATATTCTGGATTCTCCCTGTTACTGTATGTACCATGCATTAAAAGTGTGTTGAGGGGCTTTAAGAGAAATATTTTCCTATGCATTTGAAGTTACAAGTTTTTGAGAGCTTAATTTTTTTTTCCCATAATGTGCTGTGTTTTTGGTACGAAGGATATTGTTATGTTTACGACTGGAATGCCTAGTCTTTCTGACATTGTGAAATGTGTTGATAAGTTGCTACAGGAGTTTTCTTATGGCAGCAAAATTATTTTCAACTAAAGTTTCCTTTTTCCTTTCTCCTGGTATCTTTTTTTTTTTTTTTTTTTTTTTTTTTGTTCTTTTAGACTCTTGGTCTTCAAATTATTTTTCCAGTATTGTCTCTCTAATGTCTGTTCTCCTGCTGTGATAGTTAGCTCCATTCTCTCTGCCTTAGCCCACTAGGCTGCAGCACAGCCTAGATCAGTGTTAGGTCAGTTAATAACTGTGAGCATTCTTGCACACTCCAGAAAACAGACCTGTGCAAGCGACTCTGGCTGATTGTGGGGTAACCAGGGAATGGAAAGCTAGTTTCAGCAGTAACTATGGAGTAGATTTAGTTCTTGTGCAATAGTCTAAGTGATGTCAATTCATAAAAACCTGCTGCACCAGTGCTGGGAAATCTACTTATGCTGTATTTGAAGTGTCTAATGTGCTAGTAGGAAAATAGCAATTGTAGAAGGCCCAGCTGTCTGTCAAGAAATATAAAGCAGGCCGTTACATGTTCAGCTCCCATTCCTACAGCCTGTGCTGACTAAAATCTGATCTCCACTGCACTGAGCCATCATATTAGACCATCATATGTCGTATTCTACTAACATGAATGCAAAATATTTCTCATTCCAAACAACGATAGCAGCATTTTCTATATATTTTATAATGGTTCAAACTGATAGAATCAGTTTAGAATACGAACCATCCATTCAACAACTCAGCTGCAACTGAATATAGATATCCTTTCATAGTAGTCAGGCACTCACAATGTGCTGCTCTATTATGTGAGTTAGTCTAAGCCTTTTAGTGCTCTTCTGTGACTGTGCTTTGGTATGTATCAGTATGAATATATTGGCACGTGAAAATCTCATTGTGGCTTTAAATGCTATAAAGTTGGTTTCTTAAGCACCAATGACCAAAGAGAGAAGTAATTATATGTGGCTTGAACTTAGTTCTATTCAGAAATAAACATTATAATTAGGATATAATTATGGCTATGAAATAATTTGATATAAAGGAGATAAAAATGCAGATTTTTGGATAACTGTCACTGCATTAAAAATCTTGTTTACCTGTTGTTTTGTTCAGCTTTTTAAAATAGCTCTTTCTGTTTATGACTTCTGATAGGAACAATTAAGTGGTACAGAGCTATACTTCTGTATGTTTTACAGCTTGTTAATAACGTGCTAAAGTTTCAGTGACAGATCTGTATTCTGCCCTTGTTGCCATAGTGTGGGGGCTCCACGGTCTGAATCAGTCTCCTATACCATCAGAAACCACTGGAGAAAGGCTTTACTCTACCAACACAGATTTGACATTAATATCAGAGAAATACATATATGCTGTTTTCTGGAGCTGGTACAAGGAAATGTCAATTACACCTTTCTGTGAAACGAGGCCTTTTGAGCTGCTGGGAGGAAAGATTTCCAGAACTGAATAGCTGATGTTTCTGTAATTGGCACTTGGTTGAGAGCAGCATAGGCAAAAGCCCCTTGTCAGACAATACCCAACTTTCTGAGTTGTACGTGCATCTGGAAACTCCTGAGGTGAAAGGACTGGTCAGTCTAACACCTCTACTGAAGATATTTATGCGCCTCACTGTTAACTGATTTCAGTTTCTTTGACAGTCATAACTTTTGTGTTGCTGCAGTCTCCTAACTATGTAAGAGTCTACATTTGTCCTTTGGGGGACACACCAGTAAGAAAATTCTTTCAGGACTGAACTTGGTGTGCATCTTGTGCTGTCAAGCTAGTTTCAGAAAATGGGAACTAAGGAGTGGATATGAAGATATACTTATCAGCTATCTCTTACCCCCAAACCATGTTGTAGATGTTGAAGCCTAAATTCACTACAGTTATTCAGGCAATTGTGGTATGAAATTCTTCAGCTACTTACTGGTTCAAAACAATGGGTATAAAGAAGAGGTCAGTGGCCTTAAAATTAAAATGGTGTGCTATGTATAATTCAGTGCCTCTGTATTTTATTTCAGCTAAATGAAATTGAATGAGACAGTTAATACTGGTGTAAGACAGTATTGGAAAATTTATACAAAATGGTGCATGGCTTTCAGGGAAATTTCAGTTGTGACAAATATGCTGGGAAATCAGGATGACTGACTGGTTCAGAAAACCAGTCAAGGTTTAGTACTGGCCAAGCCTTTACATGGTTTACAGCTTGTTAATAATTTCAAGTTACAGAGAGTGCTTGGAATCCCCAGCCAAACAGTAGAAAACCAAGAACATTAAGAATGGTAAGAATGGAGCTCCTAGCCCTTTGTTCTAGCCATTATGTGTCACTTTCACATGGTTATGGACACCTTGGCTTTGCCAGGTTGGAACCTATTTCAGCATATCTAGCTGTTGCTCTTAAGCTCCCCTGGACTGTGAAAATTCCATTTCCACAAAGTAAATGAACATATTCACCTGCAAAATATTTTCCCTAGTGGATAAAATCTTGTTAGCTTTCATACAGTGGATTATTTCAGCTCCTTTTATGTACTTGGGGTGTGTGGGGGAGTCCAACTTTTACGAACACGATTTTGTCTGCAAAAGTTTTTTTTCTCCACAGTGCTACTTTTTTTTTTTTTTTTTTTAGTATGCATGCCAGGATTTATGACTGAATAAACCAAATATAGAACAGACCACTTACATAATATTTAACATATGTTATAATGTCAGATGTGAGTTAATTTTAGAAAGAGTAATGGAGAGAACCAGACAAAATGGATCATCGCTCAGCCCTGAATGTGATTAAGCAAAGAGGAAGGATTCTCTCCCACCCCACCCATGTATTCGGCATAAATTTCCTGCAAGTCCTATAGCAGAGGAATATAAAACTCTTCCAAGTGAATATAGACAGATGTTGGGTGGTCCTATTTTGCACATGATTACTCAGTGCTCTCATATAGGAACACTGGTTCTCATCCAAGTAAAAAAAAAAAAAAAAAAACTGAAAAATAAATTCTTCATCGCATTGTCCAAGGTAAAGGTAATGTATTCTGTTAAGGAATAAAATTCAGCTAAAACATGCCACAGCTGTTAATGAAACATTAAAAATAAGATTAAAACCCATTTGTTGCAGAATTCTGAAATAGTATTAATAAGCGTTGTACTGCAGACTATTAAGACTCTTATTTTGTATGCACAATGTGTGTTACAGTGATGTCTTTAAATACTATTCACATAGAAGAAAATTTGTTGGAAAATGTATTAAATTCATGTTTGAAAAGAAGTAAGTAAGAGCCAGACTCTGATCAATCCACATCCTAGATACCCAAGTAGTAACTGATGTATGTAGTCTTATATTAATAGATGCTCAACACTGTGCATAATGTGTATTATACTCTGGGCGTAAAATACCAAAGTCCAATGTCTGGCAGTTGTCTCATAATTCACACTGAATCTGAAACACACTATCCTGTGCAAAATGGTGAGATAATGAGAACGTTTTACAAAGCCATGTTGATTGTTTTCTTTTGTTTTGCAAACCATGGACTGGTTACATTCAGGAGTATCTGATATACTTTCTCTGACCAAACTGTGAGTGAAGTGAAGAATATTATGGTGGTGATCCTTTTAGACCCTGTGTAATTTTATATGGCACAGGATCATCTCTTCTGGGTTTTGATATCTGTTTAAAGAAATAAACATACAAGTCCCTTTTATATAGGATATATAGTTGTGAGACACCTAAAGTGTATTTTTTGTGTGTGTGTATGGGGGGGGGGGGGGGGGGGAGGGAAGTAGAAAGTCCAGGAAACCTGTCTTAATTTTGTCTCATTCTTTGTTACCGTTTTACTGGTTGTTTCATATTGCTCCTTCTCCTTAAGTTATTTTATTTCTTTTTTTTTTTTTTACATTTATTACTTCTTCCCTTTAAAATATTTGTAGACCTGTAATTTTTCATAGCTGTTTTTTGTTTGCTAGTTGTTGTTTTTTTGGTTAAGCCAAATCATCTTAGGTTCAGCTAATCTAAGTTTGAGTTCAATGAGACAGTTAGTACAGGAAGATCTTGGGAGATTTAGTTATAGAATCAATAAGTAATAACTCCTGAAGTTTTTGAGAAGTCTTTAGTTTCTGGGTTCTGTAGAAGGCAATAGTTAAGATACAACAGTAATAGAAATTTTTTGAAGCACTTCAAATGTTTAAATATGCTTCAGGTAATTACCAGTGCTCTTGTTTAACTTGCTTAGATTTTTGTTTGATTGTTATCTGTTGACTTGGTGACAAAATTTCAAGAGCGATGAACGTATTTTAGAGCAATATAGAAATTCATAAATTGTTTTTGAACTTTAGTTTTCTTTAAAAAATAAAACAAAATATTGAAATAACTTTGAGAACTCACTTGTGAGGGGTGAAGAGATCATTCCTTTCGGTATTTTGACAGCTGAAAATTAGCAGGCATTCTGGACTGTCTATAGATAGATCAGATACTGTATTTTGAAATGTAGAATTTCAAACACCTCCTCCTCCACTAATGCTTTACTGAAAGCACTATATAAGATGAATTTGTAATGCAATATTCCTCAAGAAAAGTATGTGTACAGTTCAAAACGTCACAAGTTGTTCTATGTTCTCACATTTCTTAAACATAGTAAGAAATTAAGCTACCACTTTTGTAAAGCTATATCAATTACATTTGGTAACAGGATGTCAAATGTCCATCCTAAGGGCAGGTTTCACAGATGTCAGAGCCAGTGTTACTAACTGTAGGAAGACTTTTTCAGTCACAGTGGTGCTGGGTTCTGTGGATGCTGAACTTATAGAATATTTGTGGCCAGCACTTGCCGTGGCCTAACTCTGTGGTGGGCTGAGTCCTACATAATGGCTAGGAGTCCTGATGGAAATACTGGCTTGTTGTAGCATAGTTTGTTTTGGTTAAATGAGGTTGAAGACTACAAGCCTAATTTTAGGTTAAATCAATGGAAAAATTACATGTCACAAACCAAAAAGAGCAGTTTAATTTGACCTTTCCTAATGAAAGATAGGGCAGTGAGAGAAGTACATGGGAGTATTTATTAACTAGAACACATGATTAGAAGCAATTTTTTTTTTTTTGGTCTGATTCCACAGAGCAAAAAATACAAACCTACGCCTGTTTTTAGGATATACTAAGGCTAGAAGGCCATCTGGGTACAGATCTGTGGATGTTGATAGTGTTGCATCCCAGATTCTAATTTGTCAGGCAAATAATTTCATTTAATTAATGAACTTGTTATATTCAGGATCTCTTACTTTTGATGCATTGTTGCTAATGAATAAAAGTGACAAAAAGAAAAAAAGCATCTTGCTTTTCTTTTGTAGTCACAGTATCTGGAAAACAACACAACTGTGATTAGTAGCATATATAGCTAAACAGGTAAGCAAAAGAAAATTCAACTTTTTTTTTTTTTAATAAATAACAGGTAAAAATTTTCCCTTTTATTTTGCTGCTCAGATATGTATTAATTCATTCATTAGTCTAACAACCTGCTTGATAGTTTTTTTTAGCAGTGATTTTGTAGGTCAGAAAGTGAGCTCAAGTCTTGAGAAGAGTCAACAAAAGCTCTGCTAAATGCCTCATTCTCTTACCCAGTATTTAATTGTAGTTGACCCACTACAGATCAAGCTCTGAGTGTAGAGACTGCTCTTACTTAATCATATTACAGTTCTGATTGCTTCACGATATTAAAGGGAAAATAATCAAAGCCTTACTTTTATCAATGAATCTGAATACAACAAGATTTGAAAATTAATTAGGCAGAGAGTCCTTTGCAGATAATCACTACAATGTTGAGGTAAGGTTTGAAGGCAAAACTCTACTTTTATTTTGAATTATGGAAAGGGTTTAAAAGTCTGAACATAGAGCTTCATGACTGGCTGTCAATGATGTCATAGCCATGTCAATAATGCCCTTTAAGTGCAGGAGTCTGACTCTCTCTTCATCTTTTTTGATTTGTAAGTTCCATTTCATAATAGCAAAGAGACACTTAAAGGAATGTCTTGGGTTTCTTGCCTTATAACACCACCCAAGGCATATAATAATCTTCTGAAAATGCACTTCAAAAAAAGCAATCTGTCATGTCTTATTGCTTAAATATAGGCCAGAAAAATCTGCCTTACTGGACAGGATGATATAAGTGCTACACTGGAATGGACTCTGAGGGTGGGGAAAAGTCTAACTACATCCTCAACTTCCATAGCAGCAGAATCCAGAATTGCTCCATTTAGAGTTCAATAATATGGATGCAGGGTAAGAATGCTCTCTCTTCACTAATGTTCAAATCACACAATCAACATTAACCTTGGGACAGGCCAGTAGAGCAGCAAAGCACATGCTTCAATAAAGCATGTTTAGGGCAGACTGCTGCAACGTCCATTATTTAAGTGTATTCTTTGGAGTGTCTTGGACACCTTGTTTTCATTTTGGAAAAAAAATGCATTAGATCAAGGTGTGTAATGTAGTTTCCTAGGAGAACTTTGTGTTCTTAACAGAATAGTACCTATGTTTCAAAGATGAATATCCAAGGGATGTGTCATCTTTGGTGATGGGGGGAGTGGTGGAGGCAGCAAGGATTTCAAGATGAGAGTACATTCAGACAAAGGAACTGAGTAGAGGAGTAGTGCTCTGCTTATATTAGCTTGTTGCCTCCATTTTATCCTTACCTTTGAAAGAACACTGTTTGGAGTCTGTGGCAAAAGATAGGGCTGACCATTATAAGCAGACTTGCTGTTGAAGGCTCTGGATCAGGCTCTTAGGTCAGGGAATATGTTCCGATGGAAATGTTTGTATTTGATGGCTGGGGCTGCAGAGAACTTGTATTTGGAACATATTCTAGCAAGTATCATAGGAGAAAATAGTTTGGGAGGCCAAATTTACCTGTAGTGAAATATTGTCAAGAAACCTCTCCTTTTCTCCAGCCCTCACCTTGTTAATTTGATGGTTATGATTTCAGTTGATTGATTTTTTAAAACACAGCTTTTAAGTAACTAGTTAAATAACTATGGGAGAACTGGAAAGTCTTTTATTTTCTTCTAGGAGTCTCTATTACTTATTTCATGCTAAACTGGTGACATTCCAATGTTTTTTTGATAAGCATGTTAGCCAAGACCAAAGACCATGGGAACAAAAAGGAAATGGCATTGTGGATTATGCAAGTAAGCATTTTTGTTTTAATTTCTGCGCAAGATGAGTGGTATTGCAAGATGATACAGACCAGAACTCATTGTTAATGCATTTTTGCTACGAAGTTCTCAGAAGACAAGGGGTTTCTGGAAACTAAGCTTTCAGACAAGGTCAAGGGTAACAAAATGTTTCTGGACACTATTCTTCAGCAGTCTAGTCTGTATTTTTCTCATAGACTGGCTGGAAGAAAAAATAGTTTCATTATCTTAGTTGAAATTTACTGCAGCATGAAAAGTATACTGTCAACTTCATTAAAAGAACTAGCAGGTACTCTCTCTTTGCCCTTTAGACTGTGTGCCTTGTTTTGCCAATTTATGATAATTTTTCTACTTAGGAAAAGTAGATTCTCTCATTTCTCTCTGTAGGCTTTACCAAAAGGTGATAAATGGAGGGCACACTTGTACCATGCTATACAGAGAATATCTAGTGAAACCAAACAGATGTCAAACACACAAAGTAAATAAAATACACAGGCTGTGTTTTCCTCACTAAAACCTTTGTATTTACAGAAATACATTTTAGGACAAGAGATAAAACAATCTAAGCTTCTGTGTGCTAACTGTTCTAAATTTATCATATTCCTTTAATTAAAGCATTTATGAGCTAGGTCACTTATGTCAAAACATCTTTCTTTGTCTTTTTGCTAGAAAGAATCTTTTGAAAGATAGGAGAGCCCAAGACAAGTGAAAGCTCTTAAGACTAACATTCATATTTAACAAATAGATCTTTTTACATATGCAATAAATCACCCGGCTTATATCATGTTATCTTCTGTAAATGTTCCTACGAAGTAAACTTTTTCTTTTTTCTTCTTTAATATGACTGCCTTCAACTGCATCCTATAAGTCCTACTCACTGTTCCATTATCAGACAGCTTATTTTTTCCATTTAAAGACAGAACTAATCTGCCTCTTAGATATGAAGAAGCATGTCTACAATAAAGGTAGTGTTCAATTTCTGATTGTAGAACAATTGGTTTGTAGTAAAAAAAAAACTTAGAAGATTCACTATTACAAATTATAATTTAAAATGGATACTTTGTTCTGTCTTTTAGACCTTTTTGTTTTGTTCTCAGTAAGTGGATGTTGTGGTCAGTTCAAGATTTCCTCTTCAAGTAGAATTTGTGTACAGCTTAAATAAGAAAACAAAAACAACCCCTCCCTCTGAAACATATAATAGTTGCCTATCTTTGTTCTTAGGCGTTTTTTTTCCAGTGTGTGCCAATAAGTAGTGTTCTCCTGACAGATAGTTCTGTGTATAATTATCCTTCTTTGAAGTTGCTGCCAGTTACTTTTAATTAAAAGAAAACTTTCTGTAGTAACGACGCTCTCTTGCAAAATGACTTCCTTTTTTTTTTTCTCCAAGTAAAACTGCAGCCAGTATACACAGTATAGGTGATTCCTGACAGTTCCATAATATTTATTCCACTTGTTATTGACTGTCTAAGAAGAAGAAAAAAAAATGCATCCTTAAGTTAAACTCATTTGAACCTTTAGCTGCAAATATACATGGATCATTTTTGTGTGATTCTTCCACACAGAAACTGTAGAGAAAACTTAATATGTACTTCTGTGGCTATAACCCCATGACCATTTCCTGTAATGCCTTCACTGCAGCGTGCACCAAGAATATGGCTGAAGGCAGCCACAGCTAAGTTTATACCTGCTGTGTCCAGATAGGTTGGTATAAATTTTCCTAGCTTCAGAACATGGAATTTGGCTCTAAGCTGTCTGCGTCTAGGCTCATACAAAACCCAAAGGTGGGTTGCAACTGTCTTCTCAAAAGGGCCTCAACAGATCTCTATTGATCTTTTAACACAGCAGTTTCCCAAGTCCACCACAAAAGTCTTCATGAAAGATGTGTAACTGGTTTATTATTATTATTATTTCATATCTCTAATTTGAGAATTCATTGCATGTTATAACAATATTCAAAAAGCATGACACTTTCAGTTTTTCAGGCCAGAATACACCTTTTTATATGGCACCCTTTTGAGACAACCTCACTAAATAAAAAACTGCAGATATTTTTATGTATCCATTATGGTTCAGATTATTATCATAGTAATTTGTACAGCTGTATCTGGCTGAGACACTGTTCCTAGGTATGACTGCTGTCTACTCATGAGCTTGTTAAAATGTGTCAACAAAGATGTTTCAGTAAAAGATGAACCATATGGCAGAATATAAGCTGAAAGGAAAAATACAGAATCAATGAAATCTCTGATCACCCAGTCTCTTGTCCTCTCTTCCCTTATTCCAATGTCTTGTCACTTCTTCACTCATCCTCACCTTCTGCTGTAAGTTCAAATGGGCATGTTCAGTTTCAAAACTTAGGTGTTAGAGGTTGTTCCTCACAAAAAGAGCTTTCTGTGTGGAAAAAACAGCTTCCTCAAGGGCTGATCCAAGGGCCAGTGCTTGGAATAAGTAAGATGGTGCCTATTGTGTTTGACTGCTCAGTAGTGCTGGTTGAATCTCTGCCTCCTCCAGTCTCTAGTGGACAGCTAAGAAAATTACTTTTGTCCTTCATGCTGTTCCTCATCTCATACCATCCTTTTTTGCCTTCTTCCATCATGTAGTCCTTGTGTTGGCTGTGAACTGTGAGTTTAAGTGAGGGAAGTAGGGGAAGATAGATGGTCGAGCATTATTTTTCCAGACTCTGATTCACTCACAGCACAGCTCCACGAATTCTCAACACAGTGAGGCTAGTGGCAAACTTTGTAAAGAGTCAGAGGAAGAGTCCAGAGGCTTTAAACCAGCATTGCTGCTGAACTCCCTGTGTCATCAAACCATGACATAAAAGTTAATATGCATTTCAGAGGGAAAGCTACACTATTGTTAACATCTCCATAGATTTAACGTTATGTGGATCCTTCCTCTGCTGAAACACTTACGAACTTCAATTTTGAATATTTTATATACATATGTCTTTTCTTCACAAGGACAGCAGCTCCTTAGGATACCAGCCATCATTTTTGCTCAAGAAACCTACTCAAATATGAAACTCACTCATTCAGAAACGGTATGTTTATGGGCACTGTCTCAACCAATTTCCCATTCTAAAAAAATCAGGAAGTCATGCAGTATAAGCCATATGAATTTTGGTTAGCAGGAATACACCCCTAAGTTTTCTTCTTTTAAACCTCAGAGAGAAGGCCTAGGATGTGGGGGGAGACATTTACATATAATTATGAACATTTTTGTTTTCAATTGCTGCTGAAAAGGATTCAAAAGGCAAGAAATTATATCTGACCAGATGATGAAAATCTATTTTTATCGCAACATCTGAACTTTCAGAATTTATCTTCTTTGCTGGAATGAAAACAAATCTCTTGAATGTTCTTTTTGCACAAATGGAATTGAGTAAAGTAGAAAGGTTTTTTAGTGGACTGGGATATCTGACCCGTTTCTCACTTGTTGTCACATAAAACTTTCTTGTTAAACCAAATGCATGTCTGCAGTCTAGCTTTGATAAAACAGCCTTTTCAAAATCTGTTTCTCAGAAATTGAAAATATTTTGACTACTTTAAATAATAAGACACAATGAAATACCCATGAGTAATTCTTATGGTTCAGGCTGTAATGTAGTTTTTACTGCAGCTAAATTGCAAATAGTTTTGGTTTTGTTCCCACAACAATTTTCACATCACATCCTAGTTGAAGGATGTCATGTGTACAGTACATATACATAGTAATAATATGCACAGATTCAACATGATATGTATTTGATTCTAGGACCTAATCTGGACCAAAACATCTGCAATAGCATCATTATTGCTATTTCTAGTTTTTATATCTTTGTCTTGTGTTTATTCCAAGCAGATAACTACAGACTGAGGGATTCCCCGGATTAGCTTTTTTTTTTTTTTTTTTTAATGTGGATGAGATTGCTAGTCATAAAATGAGGAACTGCTAGTCATTAAATGAGGAATTTAGTCTCATAAATGAGATTAAATTGTTCCATGACAATTTACTGTTTTTAGCACAATGGACGATTTTCTTCTGCAGCATTCAACGTATTAATGCAGGTAGGTCTGCACAAGCAGCCATGAATCAAGGGAACCATAGTCAAAGTGCAAGGTATCTGTCTCAAAGTAAAAGTCTCTAAATATTTGTATCTGACTAATGTCTTTGGCTACTTGATGAATGTTAAAGGTGCGTGTTTTTCATGCAAGGTTTTTTCAGAGCTTTCTGAAAAAAAAGTTTCTTTAAATCCTTTTATGCTGAAGAAAGCTGGTCGGTTTTACAAAGACTAGGTAATGATATATACATTACTTCAGCTATATGTACACGTAACATGGTTTTACTAGATTTTGAGTAGAGACAGCACAAAGTACATGTTCAAAAATGGCAAAGTGGAGATGATCTGCTCTGAAACAGTCCTATCTCTTGATATTAATATTGGTCTTTTAATATGAGAGATTATTTTAAAGATGCTGACTAACTTGTGGGAACATGAGACACTGTTGGCATTTCATTGTTAAGGAGTGCTGTTAGGCCCAACATTTTGGGCTTAATTTCAAGACATAGATATGCCGTGTTTTCCTCGATTTTTCTTTTTGGAAAGTAAAATCATTAGCCTGGTAAAATGTACACACTTTTACAGGAATACTTGTGCTGTCTATTTCTATTAAAAAAAAAAAAAGAAAAAAGCAAGTCCACTCTTGAGGTGACTATTTGGAGACTGTGTGGAGTATCTAGCCCACAGAAGCTGCCTTTGTTACACTGCCTAGCTGGAAGATGTCATGCAACTTTAAAAATTAATTTCCTTTCAGTTAGCAGCTGATTACATTTGAGGAGCTAAAATGTTGTTTTCCCTGTGCGGATTATGAGTGAACACATTCAATCAGATGTTAAATCTTACTAAGCTCGGAAACAATAGGTATAGTGATTAAAGTTTGGACAATTTGGTCACTACAAAGGAATCTTCCTTATCATCAGAAAGTAAGAAACTTGAATAGCTTGGTGTAGCCACTGGATTTGCCCAGACTAGACAGACAATGCAGGTAAATAACATCACCGGACAGTGGTCACTTTCCTGAAAAGAAATATCAAAGTTTGACATGATGCTAATAGAGGTACTTGGCCATTCATGCACTTCAAAATAACTTTTGATAAGAGATCATTTTAGTCTCCTTTTTATCAGGAGCACTCATACCATCTGTAAATATGAATGTGTTCATGCATCTATTTAATGTTGTCCAAATGCTGAAATGGAAATCTGATATTTAGAGGATTTCAGTTTGTGTCTGAAAGGGTTTTGCCCTGGTTGTCTTGCGTTGAAATTAACACGTGGTGAGAGTTCCTTCTGCATCCTGAGAACACCTCAGCAACATTATATAAAGAAATAAGTTCTGTTGTGAGTGGATCAGTATTATCAGCTAATTAAACCTTTTTCTGTCTTGATGAGGCCTTCCTTGTAGTTTAGGCACAGGCACAGGGTTGAAGAAATTTGGCTTTGAATTTCCGGTTTCACAGCATGTTGCTGCTAGGTGATGGTCCTTTCTTTATGCTTTTGGCTTTCTAGATTGCAAGGGCATTGAAACTTAATTTCACTGACTAATGCCATGGGGAAGTCTGGGTCGGGGCCCATAGACTGCAAAAACAGAAATACCAAGAAAGTAAGAATAATGCAATATTTTTGTCCCTTTGTCCCTCAGAGAGATGAAAGGCAGGCCAGTTGTATTTTTAGATGGAGAAAGAACTGGTTGCTCGTAAGTGTCCTGGGACTATGATGTTGCTATGGTTATTTTTTTTATTCATTTCTTAGATTTGAAATGACCTAGTTTTCCAATTAATAAGCCAAGTATGAGAGATGGAATAGAGACAATTTCACAGTTCAAGTCCTCTTGAGTCGCAGTTTGTCATATAGTAAAAGTAAAGGGTTATATATTGGTTTTACTTTGTGAAATGTGTGGTGGAAAACACAGTGTCACAGTGAACAATTCATCACAGGGAGGTGAGCAATATGACATCATCTCCACACTTTTCTACCCTATGAAAACTGTCTGTGCAGTACTGTTATCACCAGTGTATTGCTGGAGCAGTGTGATGGTTATGACTAGAAGACAACTGCTGTATTTATCTGCATTTGTATTTAGCTGCTGTATTTGTCCCTCCTTTTTATCATCCAGTAAAATATCCAATGAGCTTGTCCTACAGTTTCCTATGCATTTTCTCTTCCACTTGGTAAAAAAAAAAAAAAAAAAAAAAAAAAAAAGCATTGAAGGCACCATACTTTGTAGAGTAGCTGTCCTCCAGTTAAAGCTGTCCTGTTAAAGACATCGTTTTGGAGGAAAAAATGAGCAGCTGTTAAGGAAAAGCAGTTCACCATCTTGGTTCAGATTGTTAGATTGAATTTCATCTCTTTTGTCTATCCACTGAAGTCCCAGTGTTTTTTGCCTAGATTTAAATCCCAGTATTCTAATGATGATGGTTGTTCAGCAAAACAGTTAACCAAAGGAGCTAGTAAACCCACTCCTTTGGATTTTTAAATGATTTATTTTAATTCCACTTTGCAGAAAATTCTACTCTTCATTTATAAAGATGTCAGATGAAACTGCCAATGTGATCCTTTTTGGCTTTGGAGTCTAGAAGATGCATGGTACTGACTGGAATTTATTGAAAGTGATTCGTGGTGCAGGTTTTTCTCCTGGTATAAAACATGGTAGCAGCTCTGACTTGACTGGGATGTTGCCACTTCAGTAAACATCCTCTGTGCTCATCTTATGATAAGCTAAGTGGATAGTATCACTTGGGGGGAGGGAGGGGGGGGGGGGGAAGGCAAAATAATATTTCAGACAGCCAGGAAAAGCATTGTATAAAATTGCATTTGTCCTGGGCCAGCAAAATGGCTGTTTATTTTCATAAAAGATTTAAGTTCAGACCTTAGTATGTTTTCATTTACTATAGTGCTTACACAGGATCTCAGTCTTATCAACATACATGCTTAGAGTTTAACTATACTGATTAGGATCGACTGAAAGCATGCATATGCTTAATAATCTGTGACCTAAGATTTTCTATGAGATTTTTTGTACAAGCTTTGTTTCTAAGTTTAAAATCCAAAGCTCTGGTTTTGAGGGTTTTTAAGTGAAAGTTCAGAATTAGTCAGTTCCTCATCTGCTGCTGTGTTTCCAAGAACTCAGGCTTGGAACGAATCCCATAAAAAGGTCATTTACTGTTGGCATATTTCATAGAAATTATAGATGAAAAGTATCTGCTTGGTCATCAAGTCCATGCTTCTAATACTACTTTTGCTCTTGTTTTGTTTACAAATTCTTTCTCATAGGCTGCGAGTTAAATAATGTGTACTTTCTTTTTTTTTTTTTTTTTTTTTTTTTTTAATAAGAGCAGCCTAACACATCTAATTTCTGCAATTTCTACCTATGGTTTTCCTCTTAAAGGTAATTTGTTTCCTTTCAAGTAATTACAAATAGTACATTTCCAGTCACATTATGCCAATGTCAAGACTGATAACTAACTAGTTTGATTCCACTCTTATCAACATTTTATGAAAATTAGAAGTGAAAACATCACACTGGGACCTTTAGAGTTGCTTTAAGTTGTTTTGAATAAATAACTGAGTCTCTTATAGCTCTAATGATTAGAACAGCTAAAAAGATTCCGCTACAACATAAAATGCATCTCTTTTTATGCTTTCTAAGAACCACAGAAACCTGTTTATTTCACTTATACTGCATAGTAGCATTCTTGGAGGTGGAAGTGAATACTGGTTTAGATTCTTGCATTCCATAAGCTATACTGCGTTAGAATACCCTTTCTTTAATTAGTATTTGAGATAAATCCTATTTAGGGAGAAACATTTCAGTTTGATTTGGTGAATATCCATTCACAGTTATCATTTAGGAGAATCTTTTTTACTGTCTTTTATTCTATACAAACTGGATGTTTAGTGATAAAATCTGTTTAAGAAATTGGAGATCTGTGGTATCTCCTCATAAGCAACAGTGTTGCTGATCAAAAGCAATTTCTAAATTCATGGATGAAGCTACTAACATTTCAAAAACAAATTAATGTCTTTTAAATGGCTTGAGAGAAGGAGAAAGTGGAGGAGCCAATGGTAAAATTCTTAAATATGGTTTTGAAAAAATAATAAGTACTTGTATTTTTCACTTGGATTAGTCATAATTGGGTTTTCTATAGCATCTCTCTTCTACGGATTGAAGAGCACATTCTAAATGACAGTTTTAAATATCTGTCCCAGAGTATTCATCTGCACTTTTTTTCCAGACATTAGACCAATAAATTCGCAAAGGAAGCCTAAAATACAATAGCAGTTCTGTAATTTCCTAAGAACCAATACAATTTCCCATTCTAACTATAATGCTTTATTCTACACATCTCTTCTAAGGTTATCTCAAAGTACTTTCTAATTTCTAAAGAAATATGTGCAAATGCCATTTTTAGCAAGACTAGGTTTTTCTTTTCCTTGCACAGTAAAACTAGAAATCTAGAACACTTATCACAAGCTCTTCTGTTCTTATAACAACTTCAGTTGGCCTCAGACAAATTATCCAATAATTCAGGATAACTGACTGTTTAACAATAAAACATAAAATGTTCACTTCTCAGCTTTGCACATGAAAACAATGCAAGGCTTCCCTCCAGTATCGTACCTTTGCTCAGAGAGTCACTAAGTTTTTATATTTCTGTGCTATTTTTGTGTATATGTACACAAATAGGGCATTTGAATGATAACAAACATAGAGTGAAAATAATTAAAATTAACAGATGAAGACAGAGACTGAGAGAGATGAACAAATATAGTGTCTTTGTTAATAAATCACCACCTAAAATGATTAAACAAGAAAATACAGTATATACCTATTTTCCAGTTCTCTGATAAGCAATATGGTGGGAATAATTCTTTGGCTCTCAAGTTACATTCCATGTTAGTGGGTTAGTAATGGGTCACACATGACTGATTTAACAGAATAAAGGCTAAGATTAGATTACTCTTCTTAATAAAGTGAGCATACTTTAGATGAGACTGTTTTGTCTATTAATCAAAATTATGCATGTGGTGCCAGGCATCCTCCTCTTTTAAATGTACCTCATTGAAAATACAGGGAGTTAAACAATCTGACCATGTGGAAGTATATTGTAGCTTCTGTGTTTTTATATATATCATGAGAAAAACAACAATGTGGTATATAAGGCTGGCTTCTAGATACCAGTTTCAAATATTAAACTAGTGCCTATAGTATTTTCTTCATATATAAACAGAATACAGAGTATTTATATGTAAATAGTCAGCAGAAAGGAGAAAAAATTGTTACCAACTATAACAGATAAGGCTTTGAGGTTGAAACAGAACTGGAATTCAGAAGATCTAACTTCTGATTTTTTTTTTTTTTCTTTAATTGAGCCAAATTACTTCAGGCTAGCTGCTAGTTATAACAACAGGATACTCAAGCGGTTGCCAATTGCATTCCTTTATCTGTACAAAGGATTAACAATTCCTTAGGACCTAATGGCTATGAGAATGTGTGAATTTTGAGGTTCTCAGATGCCTGGCAAAGCAACAATACTGGAAAGGATAAAATATGAAAATGAGAATGGCAGATTCTCTGTGAGGCAATGTATGTATTATCCTTTGATCACCCGTGAAATGCACTCATTTTGCCACTTAGCATCCAATTCATGTTTGCAACTGTGAATCACAGAATGGCTTAGGTTGAAAGGGACCTCTGGAGGTTTTATGGTCCAACACCTCTGTTCAAGTATGATCATCTAGAACAGAAAGGACCATGTCCAGACAGCTTTTTAATATCTCCAAGGACAGTGACTCCTCAGCTTCTCCAGGAAACTTGTGCCAGAGCAAGGCTATTTCCAGTGGTGCACAGTAATACAAGAGGTAATAGGCACAAATTGAAACACGGGAGAGTCCATCTGAATATCAAGAAGCACTTTTTAACTGTGAGGGTGACTGAGTCCTGGAAGCTGTCTGATTTTTAAAAAGCCTCAGTCAGTTAGGCAAGGCGGTTGGGTTCAAAATATGGCATCAGAGCAGGTAACACCTGAGAGGGTAAATGTGAGGAGAAGACCCAACAACATCTGGAATTAGTCTGGAAGGAGGAAAGTTGACAACAACCTTCAAAATAGGTTAGAACAATCAAGGAAAGAATGATGACCTGCTCTGTATGACATATTGCTGGGTAATGTTGCCAGATGAGTTAATAATGCCACGGCCTGATTAAACCACATCCTTTGCATCGTGCCTTCCTGCACAGTCAAGCTGTGTTCTTTCTGGCTTGTATGGTATCATCAATAATACAGATTCAACAACTACATCATCTGTTGGTGGTGCATGAGTTAAAATAGAATACAGCTCACTTCCTTTTTGCTGTATTTGGTTGCGCAGAGCTAACAGGAGTAAAAAATGGTGACAATTTATTTTTATCACTTAAGTGAGTACATTTGGACTGACTACATATGGAGAACAGATCTACCGAATAAGACTTTTGCCTAGTAACTTCTTCTGACTGTGCCACATTTAATAATTGTGGATGAAATGCTGGCTTTACATTTGAAAAAATGTTGACAAAGTATCTTTCACAAATAGGAACATGCTCGCATAATTCTAAACATATGCTACACTCCTTTCCCACATCTACATCTGTTTCTTTAATTGATAATGTATTTTAATTATTTTAACTTATAAATACACACTAGGGCTGATAAACACGTTTTCTCTCAGATGTTTCTGGAAATCAAACTGTTTTCATGGTTACTTTTTTATTAAAATATTTGTTTCCTATGGATAAAAAGAAAACAACCAAACTAAAAACAAACAAACAAAAACTCCAAAACTTTATAATGGATTTATTTCTATTAAATTTTGCTGTGTAAAACTATGCCAAGGTACAAAGTGTTCAAATATAAATAGTGAGATGATCTCCAGCATAAAAAAGGAAGACCATAATACATAGGAGAGTGTGCTACTGTGCAGTACATTCATTTTTGTTCAGAAGCAAAGAAATGATGCTATTATATATATATATATATATATATGATGTTATTATATATATATATAATTAGCTACAAGTTAATTCTGGTGAATTGCTGAAGCAACACAGCAGCAATGACACATGCTGTAGAGTTCTAGCACTTATCTCAAGACATAACTGAAACAATCTAGAATTAGAAAAAGCAATCACTGAACATACTAAATTAGCCCCTGCCACTACTGACAGGTGAATGTCTATATCTGAAGATCTCTATTTCACAAGGTTATGTCTTCGCATAGTACCAAGTCCTCTTCCTTTCTCAATTAAATTCATGGTAGATTGATAAGGGCTTAGTTTTTCAAAGAGAGGGAAAGGATTAGCAATTATGCCAAATATGGGTAAGAATTGCAAGTGATGTCCCACCCAGTCTGGCACTGATATTCCTAAAGGTTTTCTTCAGCGATGGCCTTATCAGTCAACTCTTTGCTTTTATTTACTTTAGCAGTTTCTTCAAAAATTCATTCCAACATCTGACTAAATTCAAGAGAAAAGTAAATGTATCTGCTCAATCTCATTAGTTAACAGAGACATACAATGATTTGATATCAGTTTATGTCAGACTATTCTATAATTAAGCACAGACCATCATCAATTTTCTGTAAGAGTGACCTGGAAGGTTGAAATGTTTTTCTGTTTAATGAAATACAATTGAATTAGGATGAAGATTTTGGGCCAAATGTTTTGATGGTGTCTTGAGTCATAGCTCCACCAGAATCAGTGGAGTCTCACAGCAGCAGCAAATTTACCATTTTATGCAGATGCCTTCCATATTTTAATTACAAAAGCTGCTACTTCCTTATACTCAATTATTGTTTACATCTCAGTAGTGAAAGCCCTGACTTTTTAAAAATTAATTTAATGACTAAATGGTGTTGGCATCTAAAGGAAATAAAATACCCTGACTTTGACCAAAGTCACAAATATGTCTTGAGAACAGCCAGACAGCCTGTATTCCCACACTGAGTGAGAAAGGCTGGCATATCATAATTGAAACGCATGGCTAAAGAAACAATTAATGCTATAAATTAAAACTCATGGTTTAAAAATGACTAATGTAATAAATTACAACAATTGAATGTAAACATGGAGTGTCAAATAAATTGTATTTTTTTAGGCCCCAAGTCAGTAAAATAGTTACTAACAGGCTTACAGACAATTTCAGTTCTCTTGAGATTTGTAGACTTCATCTTTGCCCAGAGAAGCTGTGGATGCCCCATCCCTGGAGGTCTTCGAGGCCAGGTTGGACAAGGCCCTGAGCAACCTGATCTAGTGGGTGGTATCCCCATCCATGGCAGGGGGGTTAGAATCTTTAAGGTCTCTTCTAAACCAAGTTGTTCTATTAGTCTATGATGTATGATCTTTGCTGAGAATAGGTGACTTACAATCAATCATTCTTTCAGTGAATTGATCAGAGCTTGCTCTTTCTTTTTAAAGCGAATCCAGTGATGCTGATGTCCTCCTTTTCACGTTCATGATTAATGTTTAGAATACTTAGAGAATCATAGAATGGCTTGGGTTGAAAGGCCTCCAACCTGGCCTTGAACATTTCCAGGGATGGGGTATCCAGAGCTTCTCTGGGAAACCTGTTCCAGGGCCTCACCACACACACAGTAAAAAATTTCTTCCTTATATCTAATATAAATCTTTTGTTTTGTTTTGTTTTGTTTTTTAGTTTAAAGCTATTATTCCTGGTCTTATCACTGCACTCCCCAACAAAGTTTCCCCAGCTTTCCTGTAGGCCCCCTTTATGTACTGGTTGTTATAAGGTCTCCCTGCAGCCTTCTCTTCTCCAGGCTGAATAATTCTATGATTCTATGTTATTATGAATGTCAAATCATTTCTCTTCACATTTTTGACCTTTATCCAACATATATCTTGAGTTTGTTCATTTACATACAAATACTTTTATACATGAAGTTCTGTGCCTATTCTTTTCTACGCGTCTTTTTTATTATTCTGTAGATTTTAGTAAGGGAAATGGAACTGACCATATGAAACTAAAGATGTTGTCTGCTACTAGGGAGCATAAGTAGCTGCAGATAAAAAGGTTATGGCAGCTTGTTTCCTCCTCCTCTTTAATTACGAGACCATTGTGGTTTCTGCTTGGTGTGTCTTTGCCTAGCCTGCAAAGTCACATTCAAAGAAGGGAGCGTTAGAAACACACTTTCACCCTGGTTACCTGGTGCAGGTGAGAACTGGCAGCAGCCTTACTTTCTGGAAAAATTGCTTACATTTGCATGTGAAATTCTTGGAATGCTCTTCTAGTAAGCCCACTGGCATTTCCCCTTTGAGCAGGAATTATTTTGGTTTCTTAAGATTTTTTATCCATTATACCTGAATTCTGCATAGAAATAAGACTCCATGATACATAAACTAGACCGCTCAAGGTAGGGAAGAATGTCACAGCTTTATTGCTTTTTGTCCTAAATGCTTCTTTTGTGCTTCTGCCTCAATGACACAAACAGGTTATTGCAAGAGAAACAGGAGCAGAAAGCAGCAAACAAAATGCTGTTCCCAACACCCCTAACTCTTTAGCAAGCACTATTCTGGATATTCTTCATGGAAATGCTAAGCACCTAAACCATGGCTACTTTAAATATTGAACTCTGAATAAATTAGGTTTAATCACTCTTGGCTGTAAGCATAGTCAGAGAAGAGAAATAGGTACTTCCAGACTTTGACCTGCAGGGTCCTGAACATAACTTTTTTTTTTTTTTTTTTTGGTCAAGAGTCACAGGTTAAGCAGCTTCCATGGATAACAACATATTCCGTTTCTCTTTCTTTTGTACCAGGACAACTGTGATGCTATACTGTGAACCCAGATGTAGACTAAAAGTAATTATTTTCATCATTAAAATATACAATGTATTTCCACTGAAAGACATACAAAGCCAGAGAGCAACAAGCCAGACAAAAAAAAAAAGTCACAATTTCATATTTTGGATCAGTGTATACTGAATGAACTACTTTTTTAAAAAAATACTTCAAGTTCTGTATCTCAAAAAATATTTTGCTACTACTGAGAAACCAGTAGCGAGTCTTTAACATAAAAATATAATGGGGTCTATATTTTGGTTTGTAAGGAGAGATGTGTTTTACTGTTGTTGCTAGATTTTCTGTGGTCTTCTGCACTGTACTGCTTGATGATTTCATATATATTCATGACTTTTTACATTGTCAAAATGGATGTTATCCTACTCCTGTTCAAATAGATCAAGTGTATGGCGTATGTATGTGTATAAAAATATTTATTGATGCAAGATGAAGCCTAATTGTCCTCTGACACAGTGCATTGCTGTTTATATTTTGTGTGTAAGAAGCAGCAAGAAGACATTAAATGATTAAAAGTTTCATCTAGTATTATATCTATAAACATGTTGCTGAGGGTCAGAACTGAACTATCCTTTGCCTCAGGCCAGTATGTTATCTTTGCTTTCAAATTAAAGTTCTCGATTGAACCTAATATAGAATTTCCTCTATAATAGCTCAAATATCTGTGAATTTCTATGAGCTTGGTGACTTTAAGTTTCACCGTTTGTGTCCAATAGGATGACAACATTAGTTTTCGTTTATTTTCTCACATGTTCACGGAATGGTTGAGGTTGGAAGGAACCTTTGGAAGTCATTTGGTTCAGCTCTTCTGCTCAAGCAGGGACACCTACAGCCAGTTTCCCAGGACCACATCCAGGTGGCTTTTGAGTATCTCCAAGGATGGAGACTCTACAACCCCTCTGGGCAACCTGTGCCAACGCTTGGGCACTCTCACAACAGAAAATTGTATCCTTATGTACAAATGGACCCTCCTATGTTTCAGCTTGCACCTATAGACTCTTGTCCTGTTAATGGGCACCACTGAAAAGAGCCTATCCTCTCTGCACCTTCCCTTCAGGATTTTATGTGCATTGTTAAGATTCTCCCCTGAGCCTTCTCTTCTCCAGTGTACACAGTCCCAGATTTCTCAGCTTCTCATCATGTGAGAGATGTTCCAGCCCCTTAATAATCTCTGTTGGCCCTTTGTTGGACTTTCTCCAGTACACCCATGTTTCTGTTGTACTGAAAAGCCCAGAACTGGACACATTAATCCAGGTGTTACCTTGCCAGTGCTGAATAGAGGGGAAGAATCACCTCCCTCAACCTGCTAGCAATACTCCTTATAATGCACCCTAGGATACCATTAGTATTCTTTGCTTCAAGGACACATTTCTAGCCTGTGTTCAGCTTGTTGCCCACCATGATTCCCAGATCCTTTCTGCAGAGCTGCTTTTTAGCTGCATGACAGCCAGTGTACACTGGTGCCTGTAGTTGCTCCTCCACAGGTTGCATTTGCCCTAGCTTAGCTCTGTGAGGTTCCTGTCAACCCACTTCTCCAGCCTGTCAAGGTCCCTCAGGATGGCAGCACAACCATCTGGTGTATTAACAACTCCTCCTGTTTTTGTCTCATCAGCAAACTTGCTGAGGGTGTGCTGAGCCCTGTCATCCCAATCATTAATGAAGATGTTGCATAGGATTGGACTTGGTGTTGACCCTATGGCACACTACTGGTCATTGGTTCCCAACTAAACTTGTGCCACTGATTACCACCATCTGGGCATGGCAATTCAGCTAGTTTTCAGCTTATGTCACTGTCTACTTATCCAGCCCATGTTTCAGCAACTTTCCTCTGTATTATGGGATACTGTCCCCTCATCTAGCAGGCCAGTCTTTTTGTCATAGACAGCTATCAAGCTGGTCATGCATGAATCTATGCTGAAGATTTTCTTGTCCTCGTGCCCAGCTTTCCAGGATTATCTGCTCCATAACCTTGACAGGGATCAAGGTGAGTCTTGCTGGACTGTAGTTCCCTCGGTCCTTCTTGCTCTTCTTGCAGATGGGAATGACACTTGCTTTCCTTCAGTCTTTGGGGTTTTCCTCCAGTCCTTGTAGTGTCTGGTCACAAAAACATGACCAACATATAATATCCAAAAGTACTGAATGGGTGTTGAGATTGTGTCACAAAATGACAAAAGTCGTGCCCAGTTAAGTGGAACATGTACCATGCTGGCCAGTACAACAGTACAGTAAATGAGGCATTTTAAGAAAGCAAGTGTAGTGCATTAATTTTTCTTCTTCAGTATTGCTGACTTACTGTCTAGACTCTAATGAAATCTTAGATTTGCTATAGAACTGTCCCTTCTGGAGCTAGCCCAGTCCTTGGGTAAAACTAGATACCCTGGGGACCTATTAGTGTGGTCATGCTGTTTCTTTAAGTAGCAGTCAGCTTACAGTACAGTCCTGAAAAAGTCCATGAAATCCAATTGCATTACGACTTTGCATTGTTAGGCTACACACAATTCGTCAGAGTATACTACTCATGGATCTGACCACAGGGAAAGTTTAGGGAAAACTTAATGTTGAGTTTATGGAAAATATATTGCCCTGTAAATTAGCACAAACAGTGGAACAGTAAACAGGTTTGAGTTAAAATCTAACTTCTCTACACTTTCAAAATTCCAATTTCTTGTTTTATCTTTCCAGTGCAGTTTTAATTTCTAGGCTTCACATTTATGCCAAACTCTCATTAAAATAACAGGAAAACAATTTTAGAAAGAATTTTATAATTATTATTTTTTTAATATTTGTTGTCTCTAAATGTATGTGATTTTTTTTCCCTGTTGTATTCTCAAAATATCAAGAGGGAGCATTAGTTAAAACTAAATTAGTAACCACAAAAACAGCTCATTCCTAACTGCACAATCATGTGTAATCTTTTTGGATTGAGTACACACAAAAAATTAAGCATAAGCGTGTTCAATATCCAAAAGAGATGACGATAATCCAAAAAGACATAATTTACATCATTGTTACTATGAAAGTGTCTCTGTGAATAAGTGTATGACAACACCAAAAGAATGTGCTAAAAAAAGTCAGAATTTTCTTTATTGTTTGACCTATTCAAAAGTTTTATACTCACTTAATTTACTTAACTAATTTTACTGATGATTTTTGTTATTTTCTCATTGTGATGCAAAACAAATTCTGAAAAATAATACAGTATAATGAATTTTGGGTTTAGGTAAAAAGCCCATCCTGTTAGAAAAACAATATTTTATTACAAATCCAGGTAACTACATTGTAGGAAAGAGAAATTTTCTCAAGTATGCTGTTAAAATATTACTGGTAATACACATGATTATTTTACTAGTTTATTTAGTCATATTATTGTTATGAGAAAGAAAAAAAAAAAGCATAAACTTTGAATGCTAATAGGTGGCAGATAATTTAGTATATGTTCGGCTGAAATTGAAGTCCCAAACTCTTCAGTTAACAAAGTGACTTGAGACAGAACACTAATAAGGTGGCTGTGCCACCTAATATGCTGTGCTTCTGCAGATAGGCTATTTAGACTTGGAAAACTGGGGGCTTAGGGTTGTGGAATGAAGGTCTGGTGTCATTAGAGAAAGAATCCTGAAAGGGAAAAGTGGTCTGGAAAAAAAAAAGGTGAAGATGTCAGCCAGAAGAAAGATGCAAAGTGTGGGAAGACCCTGGTGATCAGAGAGATGGGGCGTGTCTAGGGATCCAGGCCACTAACACCTACCCTTGGTAATTCTGTGGCTGCACAGTACAAACAAGCATCACTTTCTGCCCAGTTTTCCTGGACAAGCAGGGCTCTCTCAGCTGGGAGGAGAAATTGAGAACTAGTAAACATAAGGTTGGGACAGTAAGCAAGTGAGCATGTGCATGTCAAATAATTAAGCAGTGTAAAATCTCTCATCTTGCTGGTTCTTAAGTGAACCCTTGTACCCAGATCCCCTGGAGGCTGTCGTTTAGTTTGTCTCACCTGTGATGATTTTCTTTTCTGCTTTTGACTTCCTAGCCATGCGATGGTATTAAGTATCACTAAAATGCCTATAAAAGCAGACTTTAAACACCAGTTAATCTGATCAGTGTCAGAAAAAAAAAAAAAAAAAAAGAAAGAAAATTGAAAATATAATTTTTACAAAATTTTGGAAGATTACTTTTACAAGGGTAATAATACTTTGACCAGAATTTATCTGAACAGTCTCTGCAGAAAATAATTCCTTCTCTGTGTTAACACTCAGTGAACCTTGTATTCACTTAATGTGAGCACAATGGGATCAGCTGTCTTGTCAAGTTAATCTATAACATTAATGCAGTGTCTTATCCCTCTTTCTCAGGCTTCATGCACATAAAACTTTAATATATAGTTTTCAGCAGAATGTTCTTGTGTCCATCCATTACAGATGCATGGTTTTATCCCTGGACCGGTAAACAGCCTCTATACCTTGCTGTTACTATGTGTGGTTGATTCCTAAATCTTTTATAAAAGAGCCTGTAAATTAAAGAACCTGTAAATTAAAATTGGGGCCAGTCCTCTTTAATATCTTTACTGATGATTTGGATGAGGGGATCAAGTACACCCTCAGTAAGTTTGCAGATGACACCAAGTTAGGTGCGTTGATGATCTGCTCGAGGGTAGGAAGGCTCTGCAGGAGGATTTGGATAGGCTGCACCGATGGGCTGAGGCCAACTGTATGAAGTTCAACAAGGCCAAGTGCCGGGTCCTGCACCTGTGGCAAAACAACCCCAAGCAGAGCTACAGGCTGGGAGATGAGTGGTTGGAAAGCTGCCTGGCAGAGAAGGACCTGGGAGTATTGGTTGTACCTGGAGTATTGGTTGTACTTGGCTCTGGTGAGGCTCACCTTGTGTACTGTGTTCAGTTTTGGGCCCCTTGCTACAAGAAGGGCATCGAGGTGCTCAAGAGATGCCAGAGAAGGGCAATGAAGCTGGTGAGGGGCCTGGAGAACAAGTCCTACGAGGAGCGGCTGAGGGAGCTGGGATTGTTCAGCCTGGAGAAGAGGAGGCTCAGGGGCGACCTTATCGCTCTCTACAGGTACGATAAAGGAGGCTGTAGCGAGGTGGGGGTTGGTCTGTTCTCCCTTGTGCCTGGAAACAGGATGAGGGAGAATGGGCTGAAGTTGCGCCAGGGGAGGTTTAGGTTGGATATTAGGGAAAACCTCTTTACTGAGAGGGTTATGAGGCATTGGAATGGGCTGCCCAGGGAAGTGGTTGAGTCACCATCCCTGGAAGTCTTTAAAAGACATTTAGATGTAGTGCTTAGTGATATGGTTTAGCGGAGGACTGGTTAGTGTTAGGTCAGAGGTTGGACTAGGAGATCTTAGAGGTCTCTTCCAACCTAAACGATTCTGTGATTAAAACGTCTTCTGTATGTATGCTGACAATCAGTGTCTGGAATGCGCTTCAGTGCATGTTACTACTTATGAAGTATTTCTGGTTGGTTCTTATGCCAGTTTGATAGAAAATAAAATCTTTTTTGGAAAATCTGAGGTTTGCCTTACAAGAGATGGCTGTGGTAATATCTGGCGTTAAAAATGCATAGTTAAATTGTTTGGGGCTTGAGCTGGAGTGTTTTACAGTTCTTTTGCAGCCCTTCTGTAGAGGGCTTGAGTTTTGTCTTTAATCAACAGCTGGCTGTTAGGGCTGCCACTGATTCCTGACTGGTAATTACCCCTGAACACCATACTGCCAGCTGGCTTCTCAGTCTCTCCTGATATGCATGCTAGAAGGTTGAAAGTGGCAAGAAATCCTTTACAAAGGTACCAAGAGATTTGTACAAATCAATCCAAACTCTGAAAGCACTAGGCCTGTTCTCCCTCCACTCCCCCCATTCGTTTTCCCTTCAAGTTGTTCTCTGCATTTCAGGTTTTAATTAGGACTAACAGTATGAAAACAAGCAAGTTTGCTTGAACCTGCCTCCAGAAGAAGATCCACTGGCAAACTGAACATGTAACGTCCTTGCTGATGAGGCCCATGCTTTTCTAGTAGATTCTCTGATAATGTGTTTTAGTAGAAACTGTGTAAGGTTTCTGAAGTAATGCATTTACTTCAGTAAGTTGCAACCATACATGTACTTCATCAGTGTTATAGATTTTAGTTGTCAGGAAACGTTTACTTCATTGTCAACTCAGTCTACTGTAGTTTTGAATTTTGAACTGCATAGCACTGCCAGCCACCAACCATACATTTATATTCCAGGATGAATGATGATTGCAAGCTGTGAGTTAGTTTCAGTTCTCTAGCCCTTTCATCTGAGAAAAGCAACTTTTTAAAAACATGCCATGTCCCTCAGGTATGTGTTTTAGTAAACAAATATTCAAAGAGAAAGCAAGAACAACTACAGTTTTCATTGTTGTTATTATTCATTCTGCAGACAGCTCCTTTTAGAGCTGGCCACAATAAATAGCTAAACCTAGTTTTATCCTTTAGCTGGGGGAAATAGTCTCACATCTGTTAAAAGATTATCACCTGATTAGAACAACTGAGATCAGAAACACTTTACTTCAAGCTCAGGTCTCAGCAAAGCACGCTCTCTGGTCCGCTGCCACAGTACAAGCAGACAGGATGCTCACATCTGAAGGGCAGGTATATTTTGAATAGCTACACTAAGTATGTGGTGAACAGGTGACTGGAACTGTGGATTGTAGGGCAAAGAGCAAACATGGGAGTGCTTTAAAGATGAGCTTCTGTGCATATTTGTGTTCTGTTCATTGGAGAATGAAAAGTAGATCCAAGAGTTTTTAGAAGTTTTCTGATTTTCCTGAACTAAACTATATGCTTATGCCTTTTTAATGGCTCAGATCTTTTATTTTTTCATGTTATCATGAAATGCATCTTTCAGTATTGCTATAGTCAATACTTTAATCTAATAACCACAAGAGCTTTACAAGGAAAAAACAAAAACAACAACAACAAACAAACAAAAAAAACCACACTATATTATTAACATAGACTGTTGAGAAAAATCCTTTTTAAAATTATCAGATTTCCATTGAGAAAAATCCTTTTTAAGATGAGCAGATTTTCGGTATGTAATATTAAGTATTTTTTTTTTGATAATTACATTAATTCTAAAAAGATAATCAGATCAAATCCATAACAGTGTGGCAGAGACTAAGATGTTTTGGGTTTTTGTGGTTTGCTTTGTTATTTATTTATTTATTTATTTAGCATTTAGTGGCCCTTGCTTACCTGTTATGCTCACATTAATTGCCCTTTTCTAATCTTGTCTCCACTCCGTACCTGAAATTCAACTACACAGATGCTAAACTGAGTCTTTATGTGTACAAACAATTTATATGTAACAGTCTTCACTGATTTAAACCAATGATGGGTATTATTTTCCTATAAGGTTATGACATGGAAAGCTTTCTTCTCTAATTGAAGAAGAAAATTAATATGCAGCAGAAACAAGGGTTATGCTATTTAGTTCCTGAGAAATTTTTCTCTATATCTTAGAAAAATGTCTAGGCTGTAACTGAATTTTGTTAATTCTTGCCCTTGACTCAGAATCATCCTTGAAATTTTCCCTATGTTTGTTGCTTAGAAGCTTACCTCAGTTTAAAACAAGAGGTTCTATTTCAGTTCAGGAACCTGACTGCATGTCTTCATAGGTATTTAGGTCTTAAGCTGTTTTGGTATCTCTTTTCCAATTAAATTGGTAGAAGATATCATCTTAAATTATTTTGTGGTTCTCAATCTAAACCTTAGTTTAGCAGCAATTGAATAATCCTTGTTAGGTTGCAGTCAGTAGTGGAGGACAAATTCTGGCAATGCCGTTATTGCAGGCTGATGATATGTCTGGCTGAATTACATGTCTGGAATTTTGTATGAATTTGCTCAATTTTAGTCATGAGGAAGATGTAAATTTTTAAGATGAGTCCTCATAAATGGATGACAGTAACTTCAGACTAGAGAGAAAAAAAAAAAATAACTCATGCACAGGTCAGCCTAGGATTATGCACAAAGTTTGAAGTGGAGGAAAGGAAAGGAACAGGGCATTGCAAGTAGCACAATTCATGAAGCAGAATGTTATTTATAGGGAGTTAGCTCCTGAGAAAAATGCAGTAAGTTATGATATGGCCTGGTCATGAGGAGTGCAAAGTTCTATGTTCACTTTGCACTTTCAGAAATCAATTTCTGACTGGTAATTTCAGTCACTCTATTATTAAGCCTCTGGTGGGGTGTTCAAAGAAGAAAGAGGCAACCCTGAAATGTGATCCCCAGTTACCAAAATGGCTGCATGAGCCTGTGCAAACTTCAAAAATTCAGAAGGAAATTACTGCAGCCATCAGAATGCTTGAGTATATATGTAGTGACAAGAGCCATGCTAAAGCCAATTTAAAATCAGTTAAATGCAAAAAAAAAAAAAAAAAAAAAAAAAAAAAAAAAAAGGTGGTAATAAGTCTTTTTTTGTTTCCTACCATTGCATTTCATACTCAAGCATATGTCACCTACAGAAGCATGGGTGCATGCTTTTAAAATAGCATTTGTCTTGTTAAACAATGTGAAAAATGCATTGTTTGTTTAAATAAGGTGCTACAGTTAACCTTGCCATAGAGAAGAAAAACAAAAAACAGAATGACTTTGAAGATGAGAGATGAATGAACTAAGATATCTGAAGTTACAAACTAGGATCAACAGAGCATTTTGCATGAAAAGCAATACTTCAGAAATAGGAATTCAACTATAATTTTTTGGTAAAAGTGTAACTGTTCTGTTGCTTTACTATTTAAAAGAAAACTAATGACAACAGAAAAAAAAAAAAAAAAAAAAAAAGCACAACCCAACCCAACAACCCAGAGTGTTTTGATAAGCTCTCGTTTGTCTTTCTTGCAGCTTTGCAGGAACTGAGAAGAACTTAATCCCAAAATGTTTGCCAAACAATTTCACCTGATCTCAGCTTCTCAGTTGCTCATCAGATGAGACGTAAGATGTATTTCCCTCTTGTAGTGCAGGAGGCAGCTTTCTGTATGTGTCTCACATAGAGAAGTCCGGGAGACAAGCCTATTGTCTGTTCTCCCATTCCTAGGTATTCCATTTTATAGGATCAACTGGAATAGCAGCTACTGTTCTGTTAATTGAAATGTAGACACCAAAATAATAGTATACCCTGGTAACGTGCAGTAGCAGATTCCTTCCCAGAGCTGTAAGGTTGTATACAAAATTAAGTCCTCAAAATGATATGGTAGGTAAATTCAGTTTGATTGCCAAAGCCTTTGGAAGCAAGGATCCAAGAGTAAATGTAATGAAACTCATTGTTATTTGGTTACTAGAGGTGACACTGTAGCTTCTATTAGCTTGTTTCATAAAATATTTTGTTTTGCTGCCTATGTGCTTGGATCTTTAACTTAGTTAACATCTCCTGTGAGTATAATCCACAAACATTCGAGACTGCACTGCATTGATAAGGATATTTTGCATGGAATATGATTTAATATGGTCGTATATATATGCTTTGAGTTCTTTATCATGCTGTTTATATCTATTAAGTGAATTGACATTTTTTTAAGTCAGTTTATGAAAATACTGTGTTTGAACATCTGTCAAGGGATGAAGATTAGCTGAATAGACATAGGATGCCAGCACGTTATATTTCATGTTATCCTGTATAGTGTAATTATCTTGATCCTCAAACAACTCTGCTAAACTTATGCAGACTTGTTGTTACTGTAAATTCAAAATTTATTTCATTTGAATCTAAATTAAACTGGTATGTAATAAGGCTTTCTTCCCTCTAAGTCTTCTCTCTTTTTTTTTTTTTTTTTTTTTTTAACTTTTATAGATGATTATAAAGCAGTAAAACACACATTCAGATTTTATTTAAAAGACAAACTTGTTCAAATTCATTCAGCTTTGAGAGAGTATAGTAATTTTTTTCTGAGATGAAATTTGTTTGAAGAAATGGATAAACTAAGTAGCCAAACTTGGCAGAAATGTATGCCACAGACAGTAGATATTCATTGAAATGAGAAATACATCTGAATCTTATTGGCTGGTTTAAGAGCGACTGAACAATCATGGTACCAGGGAAAAATCAAAAAGAAAGGGATAGAATCCTTGATCCACACTTGTAAAGGTGTTCTGTGAGTTTCCCTAGGTCTTTGCAACCACTGATTGACCATTGAGGATGATTAAAATGTTTGGCTTAGTCAATGGCAACAACCTGCACAAGAACAATTAGTCATCATATTTTACTTTTACTGATAGTGAGCAGACAAAAAAGCTGCTGTGATCTTCAGAAAGGTGTAATTCACAAAGGTGTACCTTTGGAGTAGTTCCATTCCAGCTGCAAGGATAAGAATTCTTCAGTAATTGCGCTCCACCACAGAAACAGTCCTCATCCCAAGCTGCTTTGCTTTATTTTAGGAGTTATTTTGTTACCACAACACTGTATAAAACAATCAAAGAGATGGAGTGAAAAGGTTGTTAGGAGACTGGGACCAGGCCAAAGTCTCCAGGGCAGGCCAAGTCTTAGCATCTGGACTGGGGCTCGTGTCTGGTGGAAGACAGAAGAAGAAAGAAAGAAAAAGGAGGGAGATTGTCTTGAGGTCTGGCCATTCTAGTCATATTTCACAAAAAGGACAATAGAATAGCAAGCAACCCCAAGAATGTTTATATGGAATGTATAACCCTTTACCATTGATATTAATCAGAAAGAGAAGGGAACCCATCATTCTTCCTGATGGCAAATTTGTGAATCTGAGTATGTAAATCATGTATTTGTGTGAATTTGGACTCAGTATTGCTCATTATATGCTTTACATGAAGTGTTGTGAAAAATATGATAAATTAATAATACAAAAGCAAGACTATTTTGATGCCCCCAGTAACAAAAAATAATCCAGCTTTATGCAAGGTCATTACCTTACAATTAGGTAAAAATTACAATTTTCTGATGTGTTGAGCACAAAGATGTATACTGTTACCACATGCATTCAGCAGACCTACTGCTTTGTGCAAAGTCCAGTGGGAAAGCTAAGGCACAGGGGTTAATGTTGACATAAAGGCCAAATCCTGATTTCTTTGATGTTAAGAGGAAAGTTTTCATTGAGCCCAATGGGACTAAGCTTTAGTGTACATGTTCTTGTTTCTTTCAAGTTACTGTAGTCTTAACATTACTCACTCAAATCTATTAAATAGTCTTTACTAGTACTGCTTTGTTGAATAGAAGAAACATTTATGTTCAAACCCTCTTTACTCAAAAGTGTGTACCTGCCACATACTCAGAATTCTGATAGTTAAAACTGTAGTCTCATGCATGATACCATGCAAATAATTCCTTTTTCTTGTGCCCAACCAAAAATCTCAATCTGAGAGGAAATTGCAACTGGAATTTATAGATAATGATTTTTAAATCTTTAATATAATAAATGTTTTTATTATTCTTAACCTGTAGGAGTCTGTAGCCATAGCAAGCATAAAATCACGAACATTAAAAAAGGGTATTTGTAACGTATCCTTTCCATCCCTTCAAGTATCGTTTAAAGACCTAGTTGTTTATGTAAGCAAGCAAATAGTTTATCTTCCACATTTAAGGATTTAAAAAAAAATAATAATTGTAGTCAGAGGCTATGGTCTACAGCAATTTCTTACCTGAGATACTGGTGATGTAGTTATCAGTCATTAAACACAAGAAGCAGCTTTAATGTAGGTACTCTTCATGTGATTGACAATCACTATACTCTGTTATGAGCAATAAGACATATCATTTTCTTAAACATGCAAGATAAAATCTCCTTTAAAATTTCTATGCTGGAGAAGCAGTTAAAAACAAAGCCATTTACAAAAAGTCAAAATGGCTATGTTATGTCCTTCTGTCTGACAGAATACACCTCCTACAGAAAAGTACTGACTTGGAAATGAAATAATTTGTCATGTTTTTGAAGAGTAAGAAAATATTGGACATAATATAGATTGTAGATTTGAAGCCTAGGGATACCCATTTTGCCACAAAATTTAAATTTTCATTTAAAATCATTTCCCTCCCCCCAAAAAAAATTATAAGAGAAATAAGCTTTCCTTATTACAATAGACAGATATGCTAATTGCACTGATACAGTTCGGAAAGCAAAAAGTTGGAACACTGACAACCTAAAAATGCATTTAAAATTGCTGTCTGTTTAACTCAGCAAATTTGGTTTTAGTTTCTTGGAGTACATAAAATAAACCTAAAATTACATGTATGTGGGGCCAAAGTAACCTCTGCTGTTTGACATTAAGTCCTAGAAAGTAATTCAGCTGCCGAAAAGACATGGCTGAGCAGCTGTACTGCTCTCTCTCAGCTGGGGTAGTTTCACATTTGCAATTACATTTTAGAGATCAAATGCATTAAATTCTAAAGAAGCACAGAAAGGGTGACTACTTCAAAGGATTTTTAAATTGAAAAATAAACATAAAACAAAACCCAATAATTTATACAAATGTTTTAGAACCAGTACAACTAATTATGTATGGAAAAAAGTGCCACCTGTTCAGAGCAAAAAATTAGCTTTTACATTTAAGCTAACACTGCTTAACCATTCGTTATTCTTACCATTCTACTCCATTCAGGTCTAAAAAAGTCCATAATGCATATATATGGCTGCATATATCTGCATAGATTATACACTAAGCATTTTGGTTTATATTTACAATTCAACTTCAGTTTCTCAAAAGTAGGTCTATTTGCATTGCTCCTAATTCTGCAGTAGGTGGCAGTGGGTAGTGAAGAATATACAAGAATATACAGTTTTGATGCCTTCATTTTTTTAAGGGAAGCTTAAAAAATGGCCAAGTATTTGCTACTTTTGAGTTATGCATATATCAAACAGAAAGGAACTGTCAAATAGAATTTCTAAATTGTCATGCTTAAGCAGAAGCTTTTGCAAAGTGCTATGAAAATAAATTAAACTGATAATCAAGTCAAATGAAGATACAAGTGCAGCATACATTTCTGTAACTAAGTATGATGGGGAGTCCACAAAAGAAAACTAAATTGAAAGCTTAAACTGAGGAGAAGTTTTGGTTCTGCAATGTGTCTTTAAGAGAATATACTGAACGCAGTTTACAAACAAAAGAAGAAAACAGACGTTTCAGTTTTACTCCTATCTCTTTGTAAATTGTTTGTATTAATTTTCAATGTTGAGTTGGCTTTTGAAATAGTTCTGTCATTGATGAAATGGAAAACAGGGGGATGAGAGAGGGTTTAAGCACCATGATGGCAGTGCAGAATTTCAGTAGGTTGATTGTGGGAGGATAAATAGGAAAGAATACAGCAGAGCTCTGATTTTGCATTCCTTGCACACCTAAAACATAGGAGCTTGAGTGTACAGAGAATATGAAGTTGGATGAAAAAAAAAAAAAAAAAAAAAAAAAACACAAATCTGTCAAAGATTTTTGACACTCTAAGCCTAGTTTCTTATTGATTCTTGTTTCTTGCTTATCTGAAAACCTGGGTTGGTTGATTTCTATCGGAAGTGCTCAATCAGCACTCACAATAATTCACAAAATTTCACCAACCCATGCCAGTGTTTTTTGAGCTCCACTTGCAAAGACTGAGACTCTTAGAAGTGCCAGGCATCCATAAGTTCACAGCTCAAATACCTTGAGTTCACCAGTAGTTAGAAGAAGCTCTTGTTTTGTTTTGTTTCCTGTTTTAATCTCCAGCATTTCTAAGTGTGGAGCTGGAAGCTAACGAATGCACAGTGTTTTAAAAAAACCTGGTCATACATACTGCTGGAATTGGACTTTGGAACTAACCAAAGTAAAACTCTAATTGAAACTGTACAGCATTTTTTTTAGTTTGATTATGTGACAAAACTCTCTCCAAAGAATTCGTACAGTTAAGTAGTAAGAAAACATTAAACTAAATAAAATAGTTGTGCTATTGATGTTAATTCTCTAATCGTACCTTTATGATTAGCCAGTGATTAATAGATCTTATCTGTTGTGTGAATGAATAGTTTGTGTTAGAAATAGATATCAGCAAATCAGCAGGAACAGGCAAAATGCTGACTCATTTAAAGTCAGCTGGAGTTTTGCCATTGACTCAGTAGTAATGAGATTATTGTAATCTCCTAATGGTAGTTATTCATTAGCTAGCTATCTGTACAATTAAAAATAGGAGGAATATTTTGATAAAACCAATAATAATGAGTTGTTTAGAATGTTTATTTATTTATTTTTAATGTGGAAAATATGCCAGTAATTGAGAAATAAAGGTCAACTCCTGCAAGCAATAGGTATCTTTTATTTTGTATTCTGGTACAGGAAAGACTCCAAAGTTAGACCCCCAAAGTAACAGTACTTTCATTAAAAAATACCCCCATTTTTCGTTTAAGCTAAAAGGAAATAATTGACAGTATTAAACTGTGGTGTATTACTTTCTTGGTTTACTTTTGCATTAATCTAGTTCTATGCTGATAAAATGAATGCTCTCAATGAAATTGTACTAACATAAGGTTGAAATCATGCATTATCTGTATGTGTGCATGTGCATGTCCTATTCCTTGATACCCTTGTACATTAAGATGCAACAAACACTGCATTGGCCTCTTGCAAACTGAATAGTAAACATTTCTGTGATAAATCTACACTCATGCTGAACAATAGTTCCCAAGACATGTCAAAGTTCTCTGTAAAAAGTATCCAGATTTTCCATTTTCTCTGTTGTTATTTATGGCTTTTCTTATACTTTTAAAAACATTGAATTCTTGTTGTCTGATTGAACTTCTTTATTGTTTGTTTGTTTGCTATAAGTAAAAGGTCACCTATCAGTGATGCATATTTAGTTTCTATTCATATGATTTACCATCAAAGTTTCTGCATTACAAATCCTTAAATGACTGCTCTTGCTGTGAGCAATTTTAGCAATTTTTAAAATCTGGAAGTTACTATTTTTAAGCATCCAAGAGTTCCTCATTTTTTCATAGAAAATGTCGCACATGTCTCCAAATTATTATGTTTCTTAGGGGGGGGGAATAAAAATCATTGTACAGCATTCAGTGATAGCTACAAATTTTGTCATTCAGAAGTAGCTCTTAACTTTAAAATAAACGTTAACTGAACCATTTCTCCCTATGTGTTAAGCATTGTGGTTTTTTTTTTGTTTTGTTTCTTTGCTGTTGCTTTTTTCACAGATTGATCACTGTGTAAAATTTCCAAAAAATCACTGTTCAAAAAAATCCACTCTTTCCGAGGTGATTAGGAAGAGTTTGTAAAATACTGTAGTGATGAATTGGGCTGCAAGTCAAAGAATTGAGTATAATATTGAGATATGTAAAAATACAAGTAATGGAGAAGACAAAAGTTGATGCTCTTTAACACAGTGTAGTTTAGTTCTTTCAAGGAAAAATAAATCATAATTGATTATATATGTTTTTAATAATTAATGTAAATAAATTATACTATGAAAAGTAACTTTGGTTCTATTGCTAACCCACGACCATCTTTCTGCTTGTACAGATGATTGCAGATAAAAGCTCTTCAAGACACATGAATTGTGCTTGCAGTGTCTATGAACATCAGCAGAACATCTGTTCCAGACTCGAATTGATGGCAAGGTAAACTTAATTTGCGCACACACTAAAAAGCAGAAAGAGTTAAAGCCTGAGAATATCCCAGAAATGGTAAGGGAGTGCCTAAAAATTATGAATTGGTCTCATGCAAGTCACAAATGTTTTGCACCTTTTATGCTTTGAAACTCTTCTGCTCTGACGCTTAGAAATCTCGGTGGAATTTTCAGTACCCAAATCTCTTTCTCAGTGCCTCTCTGCTGTGCTTTCTTGGTCTGCCAGAGATAAGACACCATGTGTCAGGTTCCCCAGTGAGATAAAATGCAACCAGAGCCAAATTTGGCCTAATCTCTGTCTCCATGAAATGGTCATTACTGTGTCTTACAGTAGTGAAATATATGAGTAGCCATCACCAGTTTAGCAGATCCTGAATGATAGTTATCCAGATTGACAGCATGGTATTGACAGAGATGTGCTCTGACTGAATTCTTTTTCAAGGACACAGAAATATGCAGATGAAAACATCTAGGAAAATTAATAATGATGAGAAAAGCTTCCTTTTTGCAAACCCACAATAAGCTCAGAGCTGGGAATGATGAATGATACAGAAAATGTGAGTAGGAGGTGGCATGTTCTTGTACAGAAAGTTCTCCAGCATACTTCCCCACCTCCCTACGCAATCTCAGTTTTTAAATGTGTATGAGAATACATGGCTACTTGTCTGGTAGTGGAAAGACAGCTGTGGCTCAATATTAGCGCCATTTTTCCTTTTCTCCTAAAAGTTCACAAAGGATAAAATTGGAATGTAATCTTTTTTTTTTTTTTTTTTTTTTTAATGAGCCCAACTATCATGAAGATGGAATTAATGAGAACTCATTGTTTTGACTTAATGTGAACAGTTGCATAAGTTTGTGAACACTTAACAGAGGTATAAGGATGCTGTTCCCTCTGAAAAGCACAGAAAAAAAATACAAAGCTTGGGGAAAAATACTGTTAAGACAAGAGATGAGGTTGACTTAATGCAATTATTTTCTCTATACATTATTTTAGATTTGCATACTTATGTCCTACTGCTACCCTCCCTGCATCTAAAATATTTGGAGAATTATTTTAAAAAATAATTTTCCTGAAAATCAAAACTATCCTATTCAAATCAAAACTATTGCCTTCGTAGCTACAATCATGGCACTGGCTTGTTCATTCCTAACACTAATGTGGCTAATGAGTAATTGTTGCTCATCTCCTTGCTTTCCATTTGTAATTTTCCCTCACCCCAGTCCTAGTATGCGTGTTTGATGTTTAAATGTGTTTAAAAAAAACAAAACAAAACAAAAAAAAAACAAACGTAATGTTCAAAGGAGAGAGATTGATCAAAAACACACTGTTATATATATAAAACAGACAACAGGATGGAAACAGTGTTAACATACATTATGAAAATTCATTTCTGATCAGTGAAAATTTTTCATTTCTTTATAAAATCAAAGACCTGCATGGCATTTTCAAGGTCTTGTGATGTTTGTAAACTGCTCTGAAGTGAAGTGAAGTCTCACTTTAGTGTAAGGTGTTTAGTCCAATACTTAAACCACCTAGGAAACAAGCTGCCCAGTTCAGTGCAGTGAAGAACAGATTGAATAGCCTAATAAAATAATAAAGATTTAGGTACAGTTCTGAGGCTCACTTTGTCTCGCTGTGTTATTGGTTTGAAACAAAGCTGTACATTGATTTCTTAGTAGCATGACAGGGATCTACAGCTTATTCTTTTTTCCTTTTTTTTTTTCATAGCTTCCAGTTTTCTTCCTGTATGATTTTATGAAGGGTTATATATCAGCCAATTCTAACCTCTTAACTTGCTTTTAATAGCTGCCAAAGGTAGCATGTCTCTTCCACTACTTGTCACTTCTTGTTGCCACTTACTTTCCCTGCCAGTTTCAAGCTCACATGATGGTAAAGAGGGGACTTTTCTGAAGTTGCTCGTTATTACATTTCTTTTTTCCTAAGTTTATCACTCATTGCTTTTTAAGCAGTTTTGCCTTAGAACAGAGCTATTTTTAATTGTTGAAAAAATATTCACTCAGTAAACACTTTGACCAGGAATCCATAAACCATTTTGGTTCTGTATTCTAATTCAGGAGATGATCTGTCAGAATAAATTGAGAATGCCGTAATGTAATCAAGTCCAGTTCATTAGGCAAACATTTAAATTATTAATTTAAATACTGGGTAGTTCAACAGCATTTATGACAGTAACAAATACCAATGTATTTTAATTTTTAAATTCCTCCTATGTTCAGAAGTGGATCTGCCGCTATAGCTACTGCTTCCAGACATAACTGGTTTTCACCTTGCTCATGTTTTATCTTTATGGAGTCTGTAAAGTATTCTGATCAAAAAAAATTCCCCGTCCCCCCCCCCTTCTTTTCTTTTTTTAATTGTGGCTTTTTAAGCACAGAACACTTCAAATTAATTAAGTATAAAGTGTCATTTTCATTCTTGTAAATCTTTTTTGGATTAAGTAGAGTTGAATCAGGAAGTTTAGTTTCACACCATTTCATCACATTACAGAACATTGTAAATTAATGTACAATTATTTAGCATAAATCTAGTGCTTTAGTATTTTAGCCATTCCCACTGTTTTAACGTTGAGAGAAACTCTTCATAAAATGAACTAATTCTGCTCCCCCTTTCAATTGCCTTATACCACTGTAATCTAGGACATAAGGATTCCCTGAAAATGAAATAAATAAGAAGGGGATAAAAGATGAGGACAGTTGGCTAAGGTGTCAGGAAAAGCACAAAGTGAATAAGAATGGCTTTGGGTTGAGGAAATAGCATGTCTTGGAAAAGCTGTACTCATTGAACCCATTTCACTAGTTATAAATGCACTGGCTAGTGTCTTTCAGCTGAAACACAGCCATCTAGTTGCAGGAAGTCACAAAAAGCTTCAAACATGTAAGGGGGAGCTGTGAACAATGGTTCTACCTCTATGATTGGGGCCTAAAATCTTCTTGCCAGTGGCTCCTTATGGAAAATGCTGGTGTAAATTAAGCATGGTAAAAATGTCAGACCAGATGAGTTCTTCTCATTTTGATCATGTGCAACTCGTGAAGCATACATCCAATTACTCAAATATTCACGTAATGACTTGGAAAATAGCCAAACAATTTCAGCTGTTTTCTTCTTGTGTCTGAACCTAACTGTTTGGACTTCCTACAGTGACCATGATATTGCGCATATGTCACCTTGATTTTCCAAAGGTAGAAAACCAATGGCAGTCCTGTCAAAATACTTCTGAATTCTGTTGATGCACCTCTGTTCGAGGCACCCTGAATTTACTTGAAAGACAGTCCTTAGGTTAATGATAGGGTTAATGATATTTCATTAGTGAAATCCACGCGTCATTTGTAACTGTAGGGCCAAAAGGTTCCAAAATACAGAAGTTGAACTTTCAGGTGTGGTTCAACCCTACTCTTTCTCTCCCTTTTCTATAAAGATATGTTGACATTTTACATTGCAATAGTATACATTAGTGCCCCACAGTTGGCATCAAATGACTGAGTGTTATATCAGACACAATTTAGGTTCAGTAGCATAGAGCTCTGCATATTTTTATCCTTATATGGCCAGAGATGTTGCAACTAAATGTGTCAAGTAAATATTACCTAAGATGTGGTTGTTTCTAATTCCTGCTCTCTGAGTTGCCCACCTTGGCAACTTTAGCAACATCCCTTTGCACACTGGGTTTGCATGCAATCCAAGCAATCACAGTGCTGCCTTAAACATATTTGTCTGTGTGGAAGTGAAAGTAGATTCTGCCAGGCTTCTGCCTCTGAAAACACACATACAAAAAGTAAGGGAGTGACTAGTGTCTTTGCCCTGTATTCCAGGGGCATAGCATCTTCACATAAAACAAATGGAAGCTGAGAGGCTTGCCGGTGTAATTTCTGGAGTATGCTTGTTGATGGTCCTAGAGGACCAGCTGTAAAGCTATAGTTTTGCCATATGTCACCTTTGCTGCAGGAATTTTAATGCACAGTTTGTTTGTTATTCAGCATTTTTGATTGCAAGAGCTTAATTTTGCTTTCAGTAATATTTCTTTACAAATTTCACTTAGCTTTGAAATATGTTTGCATTGTATGTCCAGTCTAGTCTTCAATTTACTAAATTGAAATGCTCTTAAGGTTTTCTCCATCTGTTTTTTATTTTTTTTCAATGATTATAGCATTGCCATGTATGGCACAGAGTATTGTTAGAATCATTAATTATTCAGTGTGGTTTGCTTTTTTTTTTCTCAGTGTTCAAGTTGACTTGAACATTAAAAATATTTGTTTAGTAATGAGTAAGTCTTTGCAGCCTTTTCTGTTTTTTAAGTTGTAGCTTGCATAGGTTACCTTTATAGAAATATTTTGTTACAAGAGCCATCTAAAGCAGGGCATTTTCTGTCATTATTTTCTGTGTTGCTGGAAGGAAAATGACTGTCTGAAAAGAGTAAGCTTTACTTAATACACATTATGCACAGAATTAACAAAAAGAACATTCAAGCCTAATGTTGCGTTTTGAGCTGGGGAGGGATCATTGAGCAATACTCAGATGCAAGAGATGGATTTAAAAAATCCTTCTAAACAGAAAGTTTAGTTGCTGCATCAGAGAAGGCACAGAAACTGACTTTGGTTTAACAGATAGAGCAGAAAATATAGGAAGAAGACACACAAATGTGTGGGCAGTATCTTTAGAAAAATGAAATGATCTGCGCAGAAGTAGTTTGCACCAGCTCAGCATACAGCTGACATATAGGCACACCAGGTCCCGCGCTTCTAGTGTGAGACTCACTCACTTGTCCTCTGGCTTGCACTCTTTCTCTTGGCACCAATCTCATGTACACTGCCTGAAAAACTTGGTGATTTCTGTGTGTCTGCAGAATCCATTTGTCAGTGCCAGTTACGAGCATGTTACATGTAACATCCAGCAAGACATGGGTATCAGTGCTCTGCTGCTGTGGGGGATGTTTCTCCTAGGAAGATATACACAGAACAAAGCCTGGCAAGAAAGTTTGTTCCTCAGTAGCCTTACACCCTATGTCCTCTCCTCTCACTTGATCTAATTCATGTGTACACACACAAGTGTGCATACACATACACACAAGCACCCTTGGCTGTGTTGCTTAACGCATGTACATGCACACCTATTATGTGACCCACCAAACAGGCTATTTTTGCTCACATGTCCTAGCATGTACAGTTCTGTGCCAGTACTTTTAACATTTGAGAAGCTTGGCTATGGGGAAATATATACATATGCAATAGTGTGTGACTTGTGATTGTTATGAGTCACTCTGAGATTCAAAGACAAATGAATCATTTCATTCTCAGTTTGAAGTTACTTACAAACACAAAACACATATATGGAATTGAGTGGGGATTTTATAATGTTTTTCAATTAACAGATTTAGATGATTCTGTTATTGGAAATGGAGTGTAAAAGTACTGCAGAAGCCTTCTTACACTATGCGTTTTTATTCAGCCTTATATTACTGGTATAATAATGTCATGCTTTATATGCATGCTTAATACTTTTTACACCTAGATAAGGCTTCTGCCAAAGAAATATAAACAATTTATACGTAAAAGCACTGGTGCATCTGAACTGGGACTAAACTTTATCAAAGTGATACTGAGCATGGATTTTTATTTAGAGGGAACAAGCTTGTCCAGCTCAGTTAGCTAAAGTTTCTGAACATCCGTCAGTAAAACAGGCTGTAACAGCTGGGGAACATTCAGGACAGCATTTGAAGATTGCAGTGGCAACTGCTGAGTACCTTTCAGAATTGAACTATCCTTATGGATATGTGAAAATATACATTTTGAAATATGTTCATTAATTTTGCCCAAGCTTCCAATTGTGACATTCTGACAAAGTCTTCAGTATTTTTTAAATTTGATTGAGCTTAGTAGCCACATAAAGTTTTCAGTACTCCTGTACCAGCTTGAAACATGGGAAACAAATTTTCTTTTATCACCCTTTGCTCTGTAGGGTAAGAGCAGTCCACGGGAATCATAGCTACATCTGAATCATTTTCATTCTCCTTCGTCTTTCTTGAAATTTTAGCATATAATGCAGAGAAAGCAACAGAAACTTTATTTCGTATCTTTCCCCCATTAAATCTATCTCCTATTCCCTTTCAACAATGGTGCCATTTGACTTCCTGATGTAATATTAAGGCTTCCCTTCAAAAATGGTGTCAAGGAAAGTGGAAACACAAGACAAAGTTAAAGAGGTGTTAGCATCTTCCACTGGACATTTTGTTCCTCTAAACAAAAAGAACACATTTGACTCCATAACTCATTGACTGTTAAATCTCATTGACACTAAACAGCAAATAGTTTAAGGCATTGTGGACAACCCACAGTTCAGAAGTTATTCCTGTGTTTAGGGTGTGTGTGTACACCTCTATACCTGAGTGGAAGAGCCACACAAAAAATATGAAAAAACAAGCTTATGAGAAGAAACACCGTTTGTATTTTTTTTCCTACCTATTTTAAACAATTTGTTGGGGAAGATTTCCCAAAACAACCAAAAGAAGTAAAGAGCATTAATTGTATGAGGATTTTGGTATTCAAAAGTTCCATTGCTGTTTGAAAAATCTAGCATTTATTAATGTTTTTAGTTCAAATTTTTAAAGATAAAAATAAGTTTGTTGTGTTGTTGTTCTCGTATTAATACAGTTCCAGTAGATATTTTGACAGTTACAGGACTTAGGATTTTAATGGTGAGATACAACTATCTGAATATTCCAGTCTAAATGTACACTTCCCTTGCAGAATGGCCAGACATCATGACAGGAGAAGCTCATTATCAGAGTCACTTTATCTCAGAGCATCCCTCATATATAGCCCTCATAAGAACTGTATAAACAAGTTGTTGTTACGTATTAATAGGGAGGTTCGTAGATGAGAAAATGTAGGCATAGGGGGTTAAATTGCCTTGCCATGTTTACACAGCAAGTCAGTGTCAGTCTCAGGAACAGAACTGACATCATTGGTCTTAAACACATTGCCTACTACTGTTTTTGTAAGAAAGGCCAGTGTTTCTTAGAGGACTACTGTGCATGTTATTACTGCTTTATATCACTTCAGTTCTAAGTGTGACCAATGTATTGAATAATGAAATAAATTAGGGCCTGTAAAGGATGACTGAACCACAAAATATCCCCTGGGGTGAACTTATGTTTAATAGGGGGTCTTTTCTCAAAAAAAAAAAAAAAAAAAAAAAAAAAGCAAAAAAAACACAAACAAAACAAAACAAACAAAAAAAAAAAAAAACAGAAAAAAAGAAAAGAAAAGGCCCCCTTTCCACCTTTTTATTTTTATTTTTTAAAATAATTTTCTGCAAAAGAGCCAAGATCATCTTTTTTTTTTTTTTTTTTTTGCTTTTCCTTTACCAGTATTTTTCTTGTGTGGTTGACAAGCCCTCAGTTTTGCTCAGGGGAAAAGCCTCATGCTGAGAAGTAAGGGATCCCAGTTGTACACTTAATCAAAGTGGCATGCTCCACACTTTGTTTCTGAGTAATTTCCGTAGCTAACTCATGTGATCTGTATGTTTCGCTTGCATGAATCAAGTCCAAAGTTTGAAACTGACTCAGTTGTTTCTCATGCTGACAGGCAAAGGAAAAGGTTTTGGGGGGAGGCAGGGGGATGGGGTTCAACTCAATTCAGGCTGCTGAAAGGAAATGAAAAGGATGATTTGAAAACCACGACTAAGATCAAAGATTAGAGATACTGAACAATAACTGTCCACAGTAAATTGTTGATTGGGGCATCTGTATTAAGTGATGTTTATAGTCTCTACATGTAGGATGATGGAAAACACAGATTATGGCAGTGAAAGTAGAACAATGGAGTCTGATTCTTTGTTTCCACTTTTCAAAGGCTCTTTCCCCTTTCTTCCTCTTTTTTTTTCTTTTTTTTTTTCTTTTTTTTTTTTTTTTTTTTTTTGATAAGGCCCAGGAAATTGTTAGCGACATGCTGGTGGGAACCTATGGAAAAGAATACACACTGTATCAATGGTGTGGTTCTTATCCCAAGAGCTGTGTTGGTGGGTGTGGGAATAACGTGCTTTCAATGTGAGCTGTTGCAATGAGATAGCATTGAGAAACCGGGGAAGAGAACAGCACAGATTTAGTCTAGGGAACTAAGGGCTTTATCCAGCAGTAATGTGTGTAAGGACAGACAATGTAGCACTATATTTGGTTTAACGACAAAGAACAGTAAAAGGATTTGATAGTAAGGGATTGGCAGAAAAGATGAATGCATCTGCACAGTGCAATAAACATTTTTTAAAAGGTATTTAAGTGATATACTCATGACTTAAAAAGACAGTATTTAAAGTTACATATAATAGACACGATTATTTCAGAGTAGGGTCATTTAACAGTGAAGGCTTTAAAGTAAAGGACTCATGAGGCAGCTAGTGCTTTGTTGCAATATGGGAATAAGATGCAAGCACAGACACATGTGGAAAAGCAGGACTGATAGATCTTTTTACAAAGGTTAGCTTTCTTTACTGCACTTTGATTTCTGGATACATTTATGGCCAACATCACTGGGAAATCATGCCCAAAATATTCGTCTCTGTCTCCCATTCAATATATGTCTATTTTATTTTTATATTTGAATGGAAACAAGTTTGGCTGCAACTTCAGCAAGATACTACATGCTCATTGGTGCTACTTGGGCTTAACATAAGCAAATAGTTATTTGTGAAGCCAATATGTTAACGGAGTAAACATTGCTATAGAGGATGCATACTGGATGTCCTTCAAAAGGAAATGGCATTTCTCTTGTCTGCATGGCAGTCATGACCAATAAAAGTTAAAATAAGCTTTGTAAATTCTTGATATGTCACTACTGACATATTTGGCCAAAAGTGTGAGTGGTCAAATGATCCTGTGTATCACTGGCTGTTCTGCTGCAGTAAAGATTACAGGATAGGAAAAGTAGTGTGGATTTGTCTTTTCCTTTATGTCTGAAGACATGTCCTCTTTTCTAGCACAAGAAAATATTGTTCTGGTTAAACAGGTAAAAATTATTAGGAATGTGGGCAGCTTTTCCCATTTTGATATTTGATAGACACAGGGGGAGAAACTCCAAGGATCAGAGCAAAGGCATCTCTTAACTAAAAAAAAAAAGATCATACAAATGGGTGTTTAGGTTAAAAGTACATAGATCTTGGTGGCATGGTTGGTGGAAATTTCTACTGAACTGAAAAAAAATATGTAGCTAACCTTCTCTGCTGTGTGTGGACCTCTCTAAACTTAAAGTCCCAAATTCTGTTTTATGGTTTTGTGACCTGCATGACTTCCATTAGGGAGTAAGCAGAAGCATCTAAATCCATTGAAATACTTTTAAATGGAAAGATGCCCTCAGGAATCCCTCCTGTTGTGTAAGAAAGTACAATTATGTGGTTAACATTTTGAAAAGTAAGTGAATGGCTGCCACTCTCTATACTTTAGATTAATATTGTATAAAATGCTAGCTGCATTGTCAATCACTAGAACAGTGCATTTTTCACTTTTGATGTTGCAGAATAATACGGCATCTTTCTTACCCCTAAAATAGCCTACAGAGGTCTTCAGACAGCCTGCTAGATACTTCAATATTATATCACTTGCCAGGTAAAATTACTAAAAACAAAAAAGAGAAAATTTCTGTATGTCTATTCCAAGTATAAAAAAAATAAAATAAAAAAATCAGAACATTAAAAAAGGCAAATGAATCTAATAAAACTGTTTTTGCGTACATATGCACAGCAAAAGTGAAATGAGAAAATTAAGTTTTTAATATTTGTGCATGCATTTTTAAGATGCATCTTATTGAAGTATTCTGTTAACTCACAGTGAATAGACAGACTACATGATGTACATCTATAATCCATAGTTTCTTGTTGGACATTGACTGCATGTCTGCAGGCAGCAGAAAGGCTAAATAAAATTAATGAGGGAAAATGTTTTTTTTGGATTGGGGTGAGTAGAGATTTCTTGGCAATACATTTTCATTTATTTCACTGTAATATATTTTTTTAACTGCATACACTTCAAAGATAATGCAAAATTGGAATTACGAATATTGCTGCTTTGTAGTGAACATATTGCAAGATTCTTAAATAATTAAATTATGTGAGTTCTTAAAATGGAGTGTAATTAGTCATTAATGAGCAAAATCTATTGCTGAGCAGAGTTGATATACTCCATGCAGGCTATCCTTAAGTTTTACAGGATTTGTTTTAATTCTAAAGGTGCATATATGTTAAAAATCCACTATTATCTTGTACAATAGTCACTAAATTATCCAGTAAGTTACATAATGTATTTAAGCATTTAATTTTAGTATGATAAATTATAGATTTGTCAATGACTCAGTTTTCTGCTTCTATTTAATGAGAAACTTGGTTTAAAGAAAGGTTTGATACTAACAAGAATTAATAAGTTTTAAAATGATAGGCCAGGCATACAAAGATGGCAGTTTTTCATTCATAAACACACAGTTTAAATTCACAGTACACAAGATGTACATGAAAGGCATTGTCATATAATGGACACTGAATATACAAACACGTTATACTGCATCTTTTTCTTAGTGGGATAATTCAGAGGTGTTAGTATTAGCAACTAAAAGCTTACCTTTTAAAGTATATAAGCATAAAAGATAAGGAATTAATGGAATGTGATGTACTGGTAGGAGCTCCAGGCAGGTGCACACGAAAAGATACTGGGAAGAAACTTATATTTCTGAAGTGGGTTAAATTACCTAATACTGAACTAATCAGATGTCTTGTTTAAATCAATGAACAACATCCATCTTTAAGAAACCTTTGGGGTTATGTACATTTCAAGATGAAGCCAAACAATAATGGAAGGGTCTTTGGATTTTTTGTTTAAAACAATTATTAATAAGCAGTAGCAAAATGGCAATGGATTCTTAGACTGTTTCATTAGGAAAACATGTTTTCCTCATGTTGGCACTTCAGTGGAAATACAGTTAATATTGGTTATGTAAATGCCATCTGTTTAAAACTGTGGTTAACATGAATAAATTGTAGTAGTTTGCTCCACAAGTTGGTCATTAAAGGCTCTATGATGAGTGCTCTCTTCAGTGATCTAATTAAGGATATTCCAAAGATATAGAGCTTTTTAGACTGGTGTCCTATGTTTTACTGCTTTTTACCTCATTTTCTTTCTTGTCGGTGTGTCAAATTGTCTGCTGAATCTTTGTTTTACTCAGGTAGGCAAGCTGGTTACAGAAGTGAAATGCTCATCTTCAGACTGTGTTATTTAATCTGTGCAAGAACTTCCTGACCCTTTAGTGATACACCATATGTACTACAAACGTACAAAGGCTTCACAATCAGATGACTTTGATGTAAACATATGCTCTCCATATAATATCTTTGGTCATGACTAAATCTCAGTGATCATAGAATCATGGAATGATTTGAGTTGGAAGAGACCTTAAAGATCATCTAATTCCAACCCCTTGCCACATACAGGGACACCTCTCACTAGATCAGGTTGTTCAAAGCCCCATCCAGCCTGGCCTTGAACACCTCCAGGAATGGGGCGTCCAGAGCTTCTCTGGGCAACCTGTTCCACAGCCTCACCACCCTCATAGTGAAGAATTTCTTTAAAGAATTCTTAAAGAATGTCTGATATAAATCTACCTTTTTTAGTTTAAAACAATTACCCTTTGTGCTGTTACTACACTCCCTGATAAAGAGTCCCTCCTCATCTTTCCTGTAGGGCCCCTTAAAGTACTGGACAGCTGTTATAAGATTTCCCAGAGCTTTCTCTTCTCTGAACAACCCCACCTCTCTCAGCCTTCCTTCACTAGGAAGCTGCTATAGCCCACTGGTTATCATCAGAGCCCTCCTCTGGACTCACTCCAATGTGTCCATGTCTTTCTTATGGCTGGGTACCCCAGAACTGAACACAGTATTCCATATGGTTTCTCACAAGAGCAGAGTAGAGGAGGAGAATCACCTCCTTCGACCTGCTGTACATACTTCTTTTGATGCAGCCCAAGATATTCTTGGCTTTCTGGGCTTCAAACGCATATTGTTGGCTCATATTCAGTTTTTCATCCATCAACAATTTCCAAATTAAGTTTTAGGCAAGCCAGTAAAGACGTGATTTGATATCTACAAATTTTATACAGAATTATATGACTGGTTCAGGGAAGTTCAATAATTTTCCAAGTTCAGGGAAATTCAATAAATAGGAGATAATGAAATGAAAAGTTAAACATACAGTTTCGTGGAAGGATAATTGTTTCAATTAATTAATAGTTCACTTCTAAAGAGAGAGTCTCAGGATGCTAAGATAGTTTGGGTTCTATCTTTCAGTAAGATTTTTCAAATTATTAATAAGCACATAGATGATGTGTGATAGTCAAAGTGAGTTCTTATTTGTGAGTACATCATAGTCCTCAGTGTGTATTGTGCTTCCCAAGTTTCATAAGGTCCATAATCTTCTAAATGCAGGAACATTCCTGCTGAAGAGGGCATAATACAATCGCCTCGTACTAGGAGACCACTGGTATTTAATTAGGATGTGTTGGCAGGTCTATCCTTGCTCTAAGATGTTGGGATTTAATGTGAGGGATGAAAGTATGTGGTGGCTGTGTATTTGCTGAATAAACTTCTTGTATATTCGGTGGAGATAAAACTGCTGTGCTGATAGTTTTGCTTGTATTCTATTGTTGCTTCAAATATTGTCAAACTCACACAGAATAAGAAATGTAACTATTTTCAATATTTTGTTATTAATAATTATTGTTAATTAATCAATTAACAGAATTAAGGCTTTTCCAGAGGTCCCTATGAAAGATGCTATAAAAGTGCAAAGTATGTCATTCAAGTATACATTAATGTTTGTATCTAAATAGTACCTAGATTGTATCTAAAGCAAAAAACTTCAAACTCTTCAAAAGTGGTAGATTAGCTGTTTTCTTGGCAGTGTTTGCAAAACACACACTGTAAAATGACTTGTTTTAAAATTTATGTTAAACTGGTAGCAAAAATACATATGGTTACTTTCACTGCTGAAGATGTGCTGCTGTGTGTTGATCATCCTTTAGTGCATTTTGAATGATAGTTAGTCTGTGGGGACCAGTGAAGACCTCCAATTAATTATTACTGGAGAACATGAAATCATAAACAAAATTCCTTGTAATAAATTTTTAAAATGAGATTGCATGTTTTATTTACGGTACTGGTCCATTTTGGGGCTTTAAATCTATGAACAAAAACAAACATGCTTTTTATCAAACTGAAATAAAAAATATCAATAGTATTTCTTTCTTATCAAAGTAGGACACAATATATGAACTGGACTTCTAAATAACTGCGGGGAAAAAAGCAAGGGAAGAGGAAGTAATTGACTTTTCTCTAATTCATAGAAAGTGATTGAGAATATATATAAACAATACAGAAAACAGTAAATGCTTCCAAGCATGGAGATGATTATTAGTCATTAAGGTAGCTGATAAAATGGAATAACTTTATAGGAAGCGTTTAATAAAAGCAGAGCTATTAACTAAGAACTATAATAATTATCACATATATCACAGCAGAATTTTTGTTTGTTTGTTTGTTTTGTTTGTTTGTTGTTGTTTTTTTTTTTTTGTGACAGAATCAGCAATGCTGAGGATATGCAGTAATGTCAGATAAGTTTGGAACCAAAATCCTGTTACATGTATACAGCTAAAGATGCTTCTTGTCCCATAGGGATCATAGAAGGAATTTCCTTCTTTAGAAAATTATTTGGGTTCTTTTCACAATGTCATCAATTTTTGTTCTAGACAGACAGACAGCTATGTACATGACTGTGATAGGGCTAAAAGGGTTTATTAATGTAAACTCCTCTTGCTGAACAATCTACTCATCTCATACTGCAACAGTGTTTCAATCAAATCTAGAAATCGAAGTATAAAAAAAAAATTCCAAAGGTTTGCTAAGTAGGTTTTGCCATTCTTGGGGGATAAAAAATATTTTGTTATGAACTTTCTACTTTTTTCTTGTTTGTTTTTGTATGTTTGTTTGTTTTGCAATACATATCATCTCTTTCCTTTCCCTTTCCACTATTTAGAAACTATTCTCACATTTCTTGTGTTCTGTTTGTTATCATCTAAGGACCACTATTCTCTTCTCTAAGAGATCTTCTCTAAGATCTCTAAGAAGAGTTTGCCTTTGCTCAGGCAAACTCTGATGGACATATCTGAGTTTTTAAGAAGTAGTTTAGATCAGGCTGGGGGAGTTGTGCTTAATATTAACTTTTGAGGAGATGGGTACACAGCATGTGCAAGGCACCCCAGCATCAGTGGTAGCCATGAAATGGACTGGCCACCCCACTAGTCTCTCAGACCTTTTCAATGTCACAGTATGGTGGACAGCTGAAATCATTATTTTTGGTTATAATTCTCATGGAGACAAATGCCTATTCTTCACACTCTTATTAAACCCATTGTTACCTAAGTATGTTCTGTCTGCCTCACCCTCCTACCCCCAAAATTCCATTTGACACTACCCCTCTACAGTTGGGTAAGTAACCAGTGACAGTGAAGATGCAATTAAGTACAAAATTCACGAGTTTTGAAAAATGTCAGTGTAAGAAATCCACTTTGTCTTTATAGCTTAAGTTTCTGATATGTTTCCAAAATTTAGTTTCAAAATGTTTAATACTAAAAAACTATTTTAAAACTATTTTAAAAGGAGTGTTTTCAGTTATTTCTTTGGATGATGGAAGAAAGATTAAAAGAATATTCCATTATGGTAAACACTTGTTTTATAAAACTAAACAAATAATATTCCTGGAGCACTTAACCATCAGTATTTGAAGGGCTGGGCAGTATCTGAAAGACTATAAATAAATAAATAAATAAATAAATAAAATAAGTGTATTTTTCCTGATCTGCTCAGGGATCAAAAGAACAGATACTGTCTACACATATGTAAGGGTGGAGAAGCATTCTCCATACTGCCTCAGTTATCTGTTTATTCCTATGCTCATGTTTTATGTTAAACCTTCCTGTACTTGACCCTCTGTCATGCTTAGGAAAGAAAGAAAAATGAAGTAGGTATATTATGCTGCTATTGTGAAAGTTTTCTTATTAATCAGACCTAAAGAATATAATTTTAAAGTGTGTGAGAGGGAATACTAAGTCTGTTTTTTAGTTTGTCTTAAGCAGTATTGAGTTCTGTTGCCCATGACGTAATCATGGCTCTGACTTTTCACAAAAATTATGCAAGTGTTAAATATTATGAATAGGAATTTACTGGCAACCAAAATTGTCTAAGTGCCTGTTAATCTGATACATAGGTCATACATCTGAATACTAAATGACAAACCCTGTGTCACTAAACTTTGGAGGTATCTTTTATTGCATTGCAATATCATGTAGTTATAAACTACTGAAATTAGGCGAGGAATAACCATAGCAATATAATCCCCTTCCCATAAATGTCTGGGATTTGGTTTTGGGATAACCTGACATACCACAGTAAACTACAAACCACTTTTTCTCTAGAAGATAAAAATGTCTTTGAGGGTTATGTGAGGACTGATTGACTGGGCTCAGGAGGCCAACACTGATACTGTTCTTTTTTCTCTGGATGGAAAAAATAAAATCTGTATGTGGGTTCTTGCCATCACCATTTGTTTTGTCCTCACATTTTTTCAGATATGTGGCATACATGGTCTAACCGAGGTCGGTATGAGGCCCTGGTTACTGCTAAGAGGAATTTCAATATAATTCCCAACACAGCCTGGGAGAAACTTCAAGAGAAACAATTTTATTTAAACAAGTGTTTCAGAAGATTAAGAACACTTCCTGAATGGGCTAGGGCAGACAAGTGATAGGAGATCTCTAATAGAAGAGATTTGTCTCCTTTAATCTCTGTTTGAAGGCATTTCACAAGAGGAAGAGATAGAGAGAAAATGAATGCTGATGTTAAGTGCAAATCACACGTGATATTTGTTCTGTAAAATCAGTGAGAATTTGTTAGTTTTTTCTTGCGGAGGTAGAGTTAGTGGCCACAGTCCAACTGACTTCAAAAGAGCAGTCTCATATCCTGAAATAGTAGGTGACCTAAGTATGCCACTCATACATCTCATGCTCAGTAAAATGATTGAATACACAATGAATGACCAATATTGGAAACAATTTCCAATTGAGAGATTAAGCAAGCCATAAGTAACTGCCATATTTCCTACAAAAGTTCCTGTCAAAAGCATCCTGATTTTTGACTATTCTGAGCTTCCATGTATCTTTCTCCTTTTCTATGTAAAAGAAAAAAAAAAAAATATTTGAAACCTCTTTTATTTACGTTATTCTTCTTGTACTAGACAGAGTACTGACAGTAAACAGTTTCACTGTTCTATGTGTATTTCTGATAGAATCTAAGCTTCTACTTATTTTCTTCCATTTGCAACTTGAGACAGCTGTGTGCCACTATACTACACAAGTCTGTGAAAGCTTTATAATGAAGGACCAAGAAGCTTAAGGCATCTGTGAAACACTAGTCTTAAAGTTATCCTGTTACTGTCTACATCCAAAGTCTGAGTTTCCATATTTCATTGATTTTGATTGTCAAGAAATTGTTCTAGTCATTCAAGTCATTATTTGAAGAGAATTTTAAGCCAGCATTACTGGCACTGCTGTCAACAGAAGTGTTATTAAATGTCCATTGATACCATCCTCATATTAACCTCTTTATGCTAGCGTTTCCTTTTTCTGTGACTCTAGGATGAGCCACATGATGGAAACAATTTAAAATTACCTTCATTTTTTTTCTTGGCTGAATGATTTTTCAACCTGAAACAGGCTTGTTCAGGCACACGGAGAGTGTGAAACAAGGCAGGGAGAAGCCACATGCTGTGGAGGAGTGGAGCCATTATAAATTTTTGTAATGTTGATGGAGTACAGTCTCAATTTATGAAACTGATTTTCAAAGGACAGTTTAATATTGTTTAAGTACTGAACCCCAACTCCAGGCTGAAGTATTTACTCAGCTGTTCTACAGTCACTTCATTATGCTTCTCCTCTGTTACCAGTATCACAGTTGTGACTAGAGAAGGGAAGAATTCATTCATATTCTATATATGTTTTTATCCACGGGTTCACATGTGCATGCCAAAGCATGTTCCATCTTTATATTTTTAATTTCTTCACATACTTCTCAGTTATTTGTATCCTTCATATGCTGAGAACTCAAGACAGGTGTTTTGTCCTTTTCTTGTGGCTCATGTTTGCAATACTGTCTTTCTCTCTTTTGACTTTTAAGTCCACCCTCCCATTGCCCACCCCCCGTTTTTTGTTGTTATTGTTTGTTTTTTGTTTTGTTTTGGTTTGTTTTTTTAATAATTCCAAGTAATTACAGTGTAATTCCACGTTTACTGATGCTGAAATAAAAACCTTTCCAAGTGAGATCATTGCATTAACCCCAATGTGAATATAGTATTTATAAAAAAAAAAAAAAAAAAAAAAAAAAAAAAAAGACATACAATTGTTCCTTTTAAAGATAACTTATTCCAAAGTTATTTGCTTTCATTCTATGGCAGAAACTCCAACACTTTCAGCAGTACTTCTGTTTATTCAAAAACTGCTCAATTATCTAGCCATATAATGAAACAATGTTGGCATGGTATAGGAGCCCAGCAGGATGTTAGGTAGAGGCAGTCTTTCAGACTCTTGTAAAGATGAGGGCCAGAAAACAGAATTGAAAAAGCACCTTGTTCTACATTTAACAAGATTTCAATTACAACACCACTTCTTTCAGCATGGTCTATTTTCAGTCCTATCACAAATACTGAATCACAGAATCACAGAATTTCTAGGTTGGAAGAGACCTCAAGATCATCGAGTCCAACCTCTGACCTAACACTAGCAGTCCCCACTAAACCATACCCCTAAGCTCTACATCTAAACGTCTCTTAAAGACTTCCAGGGATGGTGACTCCACCACTTCCCTGGGCAGCCTGTTCCAACGCCTAACAACCCTTTCGGTAAAGAAGTTCTTCCTAACATCCAACCTAAAACTCCCCTGGCGCAACTTAAGCCCATTCCCCCTCGTCCTGTCCCCAGGCATGTGGGAGAATAGACCAACCCCCACCTCGCTACAGCCTCCTTTAAGGTATCTGTAAAGAGCAATAAGGTCACCCCTGAGCCTCCTTTTCTCCAGGATGAAAAAGCCCAGCTCCCTCAGCCGCTCCTCGTAGGACTTGTTCTCCAGGCCCCTCACCAGCTTCGTCGCCCTTCTCTGGACCCGCTCAAGCATCTCGATGTCCTGCTTGTAGCAAGGGGCCCAAAACTGAACACAGTACTCGAGGCGCGGCCTCACCAGAGCCGAGTACAGGGGGACGATCACCTCCCTAGCCCTGCTGGTCACACTGTTTCTTATGCAAGCCAGGATGCTGTTGGCCTTCTTGGCCACCTGAGCACACTGCTGGCTCATATTCAGCCGGCTATCAACCATCACTCCCAGGTCCTTCTCTGCCTGGCAGCTCTTCAACCATTCCTCTCCCAGCCTGTAGCTCTGCTTGGGGTTATTGCGCCCCAGGTGGAGGACCCGGCACTTGGCCTTGTTGAACTTCATGCAGTTGACCTCAGCCCATCAGTGCAGCCTATCCAGATCCTCCTGCAGAGCCTTCCTACCCTCAAGCAGATCGACACACGCACCTAACTTGGTGCCATCTGCAAACTTACTGAGGGTGCACTCAATGCCCTTGTCCATATCATCGATGAAGATATTAAAGAGGACCGGCCCCAGCACTGAGCCCTGGGGAACGTCACTAGTGACTGGCCTCCAACTGGACTTGACTCCATTCACCACGACTCTTTGGGCCCGGCTATCCAGCCAGTTTCTAACCCAACGAAGCGTGCGCCAGTCCAAGCCAAGAGCAGCCAGTTTCTTGAGGAGAATGCTGTGGGAGACGGCGTCAAAAGCCTTTCTGAAGTCAAGGTAGACCACATCCACAGCCTTTCCCTCGTCCACCCAGCGCGTCACTTTGTCATAGAAGGAGATCAGGTTCGTCAAGCAGGATCTGCCTTTCATAAACCCATGCTGACTGGGCCTGATCGCCTGCTTGCCCTGCAAGTGCTGCGTGATGACTCTCAAGAGGATCTGCTCCATGAGCTTTCCTGGTACTGAGGTCAAACTGACAGGCCTGTTTCAAATTTTGTTTCAAATTTTGATGCTGACCATAATGTTCAGTTAGGTAAATTAGTATTTGACTTCCATAATTTTTTTACAGCTGAATTTTCAGTCAACAAATCTGTGACTGCTTGTCCTGGTTTCAGTTAGAACAGAGTTAATTTTCTTCCTAGTAGCTGGTAGAATGCTATGTTTTGGCTTAGGATGAGAAGAGTGCTGATAACACCCCGATGTTTTCATTGTTGCAGAGCAGTGCTTATACTAAGCCAAGGACATCTCAGCTTCTTGCTCTGTCCTGCCAACGGGCAGGCTGGGGGTGCAGTAAGAGCTGGGAGGGGACAGACCCAGGACAGGTGACCCAAACTAGCCAAAGGGGTATTCCGTACCATCTGACGTCATGCTAAACAATATATAGGGGTGGCTAGCCGGGGGGAGGGGGCCGGACTGCTCGGGGTTAGGCTGGACATTGGTCAGCAGGTGGTGAGCAATTGCATTGTGCATCATTTGTTTGTACATATTATTATTAGTAGTACTATTATCATCATTGTATTATTATTATTATTGTTGTTGTTGTTGTTGTCGTCGTTGTTGTTATTATTGTTTTCCTGTCTTATTAAACTGTCTTTATCTCGACGGATGGGCTTCACTTTCCATTTCTCTCCCCCGTCCCAGAGAGGGAGGGGGGAGGGTGAGCGAACGGCTGCGTGGTGTTTAGCTGCCGGCCGGGTCAAACCACGACACTGTCATTTCATACCTTTCCTAATATTTCAGCCAGAGGCTTAAGTCTGGAACTGCAAGAACAAGGGCAATCATTCCTACTGTCATTTCCTAAAGTACACTGTATGCTACTGTGGAAAATCTCAGGTACCAAACTAACTGTATCTTGCCCAGTGGCTGAGTAGAAGCAATTGCAAGGAGGTTGGTCAACCATGTGTCGTGTAGAGATCCTATTATATCCAGAGAATCTTTATAAATTGCATTAAGTACAAGGACAAATGCATTCAAACTTAGCTCAATTGGGATTCCCCAAAATACGTAATCCTTATTCTTAATGACATCTCACCATATTACATGTTGTTTTCATTTAAAAGTCATTGGATACACAGTATTTATGCAGTTTTTGTTTATACTTTCTCAATACTGAATGAGCTCATGAGGGAAAAGAGAGGTTTGACATTGGTCTGATTTCATCCCAATGCCAACTTTCTCTTTTGTAGTTATCCCCAGCTCTGAAACAGAAAAATCTTCCTTCCTCTCTGATCAAAGATTTCAGGCTTTGTGAAAATATTTGTTTATTCCTTCCTATACAAATCCCTGCTTGGTTCAGTCACCAGCCAAAAAGCTACTCTTGATGTTTGTTCTGCATAGGATCTACTTACTCTGCACAGAAGCTGTCTGAACAGTTGTTTGATACGAATTGCCAGATCACCTAATAAAACCACCTGGTAGCTGGAAATCAGGGGAAGTCCTATATAACACTGCATCAGAACAGACTTAGTAGATCTTATAAAAGTGTTTATATAAGTGTTTATCTTCTGTACATAGATAAATGGGATAATACCTAAGGGTCTGGTCACAGAGACTTACTGGCTTCTTTCACCGTGTGTAGATTTTGCCAAATATTCTTAATTTCTTAATTCTTATAGATTCCAAACTTCTCATACACTGTTAATCTGTCTCCAAACACCTTAAGTGAAGCAGTGCAGCTCTTCCATTTTGCACTCGCAGAGGATCTGACTCAAAATTTTCACTAGATTCATTGAAACATGAATTTGAAGAGCTATGTGAGAGCACAAGTACTGACTCCGGGATGAATAGAACATGGGGAAGAGTTTGTTTGTTGTTGTTGGTTTTATTTTTCCCCATTCCTAAGTTATCAATTATGTAGTAAGCAAGAGAAAAAAAAATCAAAAAATTATGTTTAGCCCTCCTGTTTTTTATAATATTTAGGTTTGAATGGGAAATTTGCACTTGATTTTATTCCACAGCAACATTGTAAAAGGCAGAGCTTCTGCATGCTTTGGGTTTTTGGCTGAAAGCTTTGGGTTAAATCCCTGTTTGAGCATACATCTAAACAGGGTGTCTGTGCTTATATTGCATTATTTAATCTTAATCTTCCTGGTAACCAATAATATATGATATCAGCTGATTATTGTGTACATTGGGGTCTGGTCTCATCAGCATCACACTAATGCTTTCAGAAAACCTTGAGATTCATTATGAAACTTGCAAGATAGGATGTACTGTTTATTGCTCTTAAATTATACCTGCACTATTACGTAATTCTTAGAATGTACCAGGTGAAGTATTTTGAATGTCTGTGATATGACAGAAACTGAAGCTCATTGGCTTACAAAGGACACATTTCAGTTGTTGATCGTGATACCTATTAGATACAAAAATCTTTTTTTCTATTTCTTTTTCCACTTATTCTAAAACGTGAGTGTTCTTTTAGCATTTAAAGGTGCGTTGATCACCTCCAGAGTGTTTAATTTCTTCTTGCATGTCCAGCAGTAATGTCTTCTTAACTTTCCAAAAAATACCTTTACCATTGTTATAAATACATATCTAAATTCCATTGAATTAAATGAGTTGGTAGAGAAGTGAAGGTTGTTACCCTTATTCTATAGCATTAGCTTCCTACTAGAAAGGAAAATCTGTCTAGTAAAATGTATCCTCTTTTTCTGTATGGAGCATCATTTACTGTAATGGAAAGAAGATTTAAAGTACTTCTATTTAGGATACAGTTCCGTCTCCTGTTGTGAAGTTTGATTCTCAGTTCTGCTGGGTTTGGTTCTCCTCAGCCTCTCAAAAGATGAGTAACAAGCTTTAAATTTGATCTGTAAACATTTAAGTTAATGGAGGAAACATCTCTTAAGTTTTGAAGCAAGTAATAAGGATTAATATGAGATGTGAAAAAGATAAACCATCCAACTACAGTAAAACCTTGTAGTTGAAAAAAAATGTAGGTGATATGTGATTTACTAGATTCAGGTAGCTAATACCTGGTTCTCCAAACCAAAATATTTTTAACCCAGTATTCACATAAAATATAAATATTAATAGAAAAGTACTTTATAATATAGTTAGAAGCAGGATGTCATACTGCTGTATATTTTGTATTTTGCAGTATGTTTTGTATGGGTTTTGCTGTTGTTTTATTATAATGTTGCCTTTTACTATGCAAAACCAACAAAATATGGAAAGCAATAGGGCACAGCCTTTACAGTTCTCTAATCAAGGACAAAAATAGAGCACCACATCTAAAATGGAAGATTATTACTCAAACTGAGCTCTAAACCATTTGTCTTTGGTCAGAAAAAAAATGTAGCTGCTCTGCACTCCTGACTTTTTGACAGTAGTTTGCTGTGCAAATTGTTTATTCATGGACAATATTTATGCAGGGGATAGACACAGAATAGAGGCTGAACAGAAACTGAGATGGAAGAAGGGTAAAGCACATTCTCTTCCTGAGGTATTTGCCAAGTAAGAAAAATTTAGATTTATTTCATCCTTTAAATCGTTCTGCAGCTCTCTTTTCCCACCTTCCCCTCTAGTCTTTTTCAGAAGCATGCAAATGCTACATACCATATCGGGTATTATTAGCAAGGGTCTTCATCCTTCTTTAACTAGGTATGGCTAACCCTAATGCTACCAGCCTAAGCCTTGGACAAGATCCTAGAAGATAATATTCTATTTTCTTTAAAACAAAATAATTTTTATTCTAGCTTGTTAAGCTCCACCCATAAACTTGTGTGTGTATGCAGTCTTCAAACAAACATCACAATGAGCTCTTTATTTCTGAGCCCTGTAGAAGTCTCAATAGGATACACACGAATTTGCCTTTAATTAGAGCTTCTAATTGAGATTACAGAAGGGGATGCATCTACCTTAAAGCATAACAGAAAATTAACTGTTTGTTTAACTGCCATATGTCTCAGCAACAGTCTCATTTTTATGTTGGAAGACCAGATAAAGGGTCAGGATGCATCACTAGGAGAAGAAAGGAACTCCAACATTACTCTCAGACAGAGTCAACCTTAAACAAACGTTTTCTTTATTACTTTTTTTGAGGGTTTAAGTCGAAGCTGTAACTTTTGGGAAGTAGCAAGAGTACAGATTACTACATATTAAATACAAAGTTCCAAATTGCCTGCTTGCATTTTTAATAGTAACTCTTTTGAAGTTATGTGCTAGCAATGATCATACTAAAATGTGTATTTAAGTCAAATAATCTAGTACAGATTTAAAAATCAAATAGGCCTTTCTCACACAGTAATTTAAAATTAAATGCAGTTATTAAATAATGAGAGAGGTCTTAACACCTACAAGAAAGATGCTTTGTCTCTTGTTTACATCTGTTCTTTATGAGTCCAATTCAAATATTACTGATTTATTTTAATTTTTTTTTTTTTAGCTTTCTCATACTCTTTACTATGCTCCACTGCTCAGGTTGCAAAAAACTAAGGTTTATTTCTTTGAATGCTTTTTCTTTTAAACCTATCCAAATTTGATCATCCTCTTTTTAGTAAAAGCTGCTTCTGGCTATCTCTAAAGTACATGACTGAGTTAGGTTATCCTGGCGTACAACTTCTGTCATGTTGAAAAAGTAATCAAAAGCTGAAAATACTTTTTTCTTAGGTTTTAAAACAAAATTTAAAAAATGCATATGATAAAATCATAATCAAATGAAATAGCTATGGATGTTTTAAAGCAAAATGAGCTTAATACTCAAATTTTATATTATTTTGACAGTCTAAAGAAACCTCTATGTGGGCATCAGTTATATTTGCACCCACTTTCATTTGCGCCCTGGCCATAGTTTTAATGTTAAAACAGTATTTCAAGGTCTTTCTTCTACCTGCCTGGTAGGCCTTCAGTTCATTTTCCTCTCACTGTTTGATGTCATTTGGCAGGGAACATAGGGAAATACTCCTGTGTTTGTGTAATTAAGTAAATCATGCACATATTCAGTACTTCTTTTCTGATAGCCATATTAACATGGGAAAAACTGGAAGTACATTATGCTGCATAAAACATCTGAATTTTGATGTTATCAAACTTCTTTCACGTTGTAAAACCCAGAGAAATTCCATTGCCTAAAAATAAGGTTATGTCTATCATGAGCATTAGCAAATTAACTGACTTTTCTTGTTGTAAATTGACTTTTATTTATGCACCACAGTTCAATTTTCAGTGCAAGCTTCCAGGTTTTATACCTGTAATCCTATCTTATTTTTCCTGGCAATTTATTAGTAGTGTGAAATTGTGGACACGATTCTCTGTAGGTGAAAAATTATACCTACTAAAGAGTAGGTTTGAGAAGCAAGCTGCTATATGCATTGATTACCATAGAGCACAATGTGGTATAATAGGTAAGAAAGAACCATGGTTATAAAGATCAAGTCTATTGTAGGTACAAAAGCCTATTTTATGTACATTAAAGAGCCTTGATTATTTAAAGGCATTTACACTGTTGGTTATTTTACACAGGTTATTTACACTGTTGATTAAATTGCTTGCAAAGCAGTCAGATTTCCATACACAAGTAGTCTAACAGAAATATTATGCAGCCAGCAATTTGCCAGTTGTCTGTTGACAAAGACAGAGAGTAAGCCACTTACTACTGTTTTTATACAATGAATCATTTTCGTAAAAATGGAGCAGTCTAATGAAAATTCAAATGTATTGCTTTTCCCAATTCAACCAGAAAACTAAGCACTTCTTATACTCTGGAAATAAGCCTCATTTGCCACAGTGTATCAACTAACAAGCAATTTCAGTTCCACATGCAGATTTTAAATAAAATTCTCCAAATTTAAACAGGTAGTTTCATGTTGCTTCAATAAACAGATACTTTCAAAATATTTAGACATCTGTGTATAATACTTTTTAAACTGTTTGTTCTAAAATGTAAATAGGTATCTCAGTGTTTGAGTTATCTTCCTCATTTAAGGGGAAAACACAAAAAATAATTGGAACTAGAGTCAGAAACAATGCTTACACAGCATGTTAGCATATTTTGTTATACTTTAATTATACAATTTTTATATTACTTACCCTCTGTAGCTCTGCAATACTCTTGATTTTCTTAATCCAGATCAAAACCGAGTATTTGATATGAAAATATGAGTAAAATCACAAACTGATGGAGTACAGGGGAAATGTGGGTAGACTGGCTCTACGAGAGAAGTGAAATCCCTGGCAAAGATGACATTGCTAATCACCTTGCTTAGGGTTTCATCAGGTGTCCTGTGCTTAGCTAACATAATCCAGAGCAGTGGCATTGTAGAGGAAGGTGTCTCAGGACGAGACTGAGGAGAAAGGTGCTAGAGCACTAGGGGAAACTAGCTAGAGCCAGTTTTCCCATTTACAGCACTCTAGATATTGGTGCTTTGTTGCCACTATTGCCTCCATAAATGTATGGGATCTTTTGAACGTCTGGTATGTGCAGTTACAGAAGTCTTAGGGATGGCTGTCTTCCCTACTCACCAGTGTTACTACACCATGCCATGTCCACCTGTCTGTGTGGTGCATGTCTGGTTTATTGCAGGAAGTGCACACATCTGCTCTATGGCATATGCAGTTATCTGTTTTCTAATACCTCATTTATACATTTATTTACACCAAAATTTATGTATACCTAAATTACATTTATACCTGAAATGATATTCTGTTTTTCATATTGCATATTTAGCATGCAGTCCAGCTGTTTGTGAAGTTAATGGAAGCTGGATCGGATCCTGATCAAAAATTTTTCATGCACCAATTGGCAAAAATATTAATGATGTCAAGTTTCAACCATACTTACATATTATTGAATAGGAAAGATTTATGGTATATTAAGAAAACAAATTTAGAAAGGAGTAGAAACCACATGCTTAATTTTTCTCCTTCAAAAAGAAAAAAAATCTATCTGAAAAAAATTGTGTGCTCAAATTACTATTTTTAAAATTGTCTCTTTCCCAATGTATTTTGTGTATTTTATATACCTTGTGAGAAATCATTTTGTCTCAGATTCACAAGATCTCTCACATAGCATGAGAACACAAAGACTTTGAAAAGTGGTAGTAAGATATGGGAAACGTGATTGTGAGCCCACAGAAAATTGGCACAAGCTTTGAGACACAGATATATATTATATATATATTATATACTTTAAACTTCTGTTGAATCAGTAATGGGAGTTGACTGGACTACCATTTGACTGTGCTTTTTTAATTCTTATTAAAATATATATATATATATATCCCTCATATATATATATATCCCTCCAGCAGTTCATTTTAAATATATGGAGTTTGTTTCATCACTTTCACAACGCTACTAAAGTCTTTGGCAAAACTTGCACTGAAATAAAGAGAGCTGTATTTTCAGCCAATATCAGAAATACTCTGCGTTTGTCCTCAGAAAGATTAGCTGACGGGTAAAATATTTTTGATTTTAAGATCAAAACATATTTTGTAAGAAACAGAAGACAAGACTGTCTACAGTCAAGGCTCAGAAAACCATAGGCCTCCACAAAATGATGGAGAATGAAACACACTTGTTAGGCAATGAAATATCATTTAAACATAGCTTGTAAACAGTTGCATTCCTCACATTACATGATTCTATCACAAAACTACAGATACATTATCACAGATAATCGGTAATTAAAAATGATAATTGAGACAATTTTCTGGTAACTGTGAAAAAACAAACAAACAAACAAAACCACATTATGATCTGTGTGCCTTACAGCAAGAAATATAGAAGAATATTTGCTGGATCTGCAGACAGGAAATGATCTTGGGCATAGTTGACAGGAGACTGTGGCCATGCACTCAGCTTGACTTTTGGTTGTTCAGAGATCAAGGAAGTTGTGTATTCATGACTTATTATTGGGATTCTTCAGATCCTGCCCCCTGAAAGACCGCATGGTTCTTTGACCATACATTTCAGGGATACCTTTCTGTCTTTGTGCATAATAGGTGGTATATGTAGTTGAAATATTTTAACTACTTTGGCAGAAGTTTTAGTTGGTTAAAATCTGCCTCAGACTGATCTATTTTTCATTGTTTAAATTATTGCCAACAAATACCTAGGAAAGCATATTTTTCAGGGCTAAATTTTCTTACAGCTATTTCCATGTGATTAAGGTTGCTGTGCTTTAAATCTGGACTGCTGAATTGACAGTTGTTTTGGTAAATGTCTTTTGCCCTCTACATAGAACTTGTGCCAAATACATTAGATTTTAAGACTTCATATGCATCCAGCAGCGAGTTGACCGAGTCTCACAATTGGTTTGAACATGCTTCAGGACAGTAGTGCAGCACCTAAAGAGGACTTTCTTTGCTCTAGCATGCCAGAGTGGCAGTCACAGAAATGAGTAGAAAAGGGGTGGCCTCTTGTGTGCTCTCAGGTGTTTTCTGACATCAAAGCAGCCAGGAAAAGTAAAAGGAAGAAGAATGCCTGAATCCAATAGAAAGGGATAAGTAGTACAACTAAACTAGTATATTACAAAGTACCTCAGACAGCTGAGGATTGCACAGACGACCTTATTTCTAGTATCTCCTAGCTTTTGATGCTTGCTTTTGCAATCCTTTAATGATCTTTGTGAAGTAATGTAAAACTGTCCTTGGTAAGGATAAGCTTTCTCATGTGTGCCTGTGTCCAGTGGCCTAACTGGTTTATTGTCTTCCTTCTGATTTTTTTTTTTTTTTTCATAATTAAAACGATCCAAAGTGTATTTGCAAAGATGAGAGGAATTCACTTCTTTTAGTTACAATTCTATTAGCAACACTGAAGCTGGTTTACTCTGTACTGTTTTGTGTATGTGTGCATGTGTAGCCCTATTTCAGGTTACAGTTTGTTTTATTGACTTAAAGTCCTAGAGGGCTTTTTCCCTCAACACAGTGTGTGTGTGTCTTTCAGTTAACTTAACCTGAGCTACTAGCAATAATTATAGAATATCACATTTTTATTTTTTATTTATTTTTTTTTTAAAGTAGCTTGCGTCAGGTCAGTTTGTGGTTATTTGTGCACAAAAATTAGTAGGGTGAGAGGTCGAGAATTTCCAGCTCACTCATGCAATATATATGATCTTACAAACATCTGTAAATATGGTGTTCCTTAATTGCACAAAAATACTAATATTAAACTATCTTTTAAAAGAATCAAGAAATAGGCATTATATCTGTATCCTTGAGACTGCAAATCTACATGATACTGGCTTTCATATGCAAGCCACTGTAAGAGGTGTCTGCCTGGATCCACAGCCAGTACAGCTTGCAGCCTTCCCAGTGGGCTGGTACAACTGTTTGCAGGACAGTGTCACAAACATGAACCACTAAAATACTCTAGGCTAAAATTAAATTATCTGTCAGGTTTATTTTTAATCTAGGTCACATCTGAGATGGATTCATCAATCTATCTATAAGAGAATTGAATATTTATATGAGAAAGTATGTATGCATTTCTAATACATGTTTTGTAAAATATTTTGTAATATATGTTTATACTTATATGAAACATTTTATGTTAGAAAGTGACTATCAACTTCCACAAAAATACTGAGAATGGCAAAGCCCATCTAAGTATCTCTGGCAAGTCTGGAGGGCTTAGAAGATTTCTCTTGTATGTCTAATACAAAAATTGCTCTCAAAATTTCTAAATTTTCTAAAAAACATTCATGTTTTTCAAGCAAATACTTTTTAGTCATTCTTAACATATCATTTGGCTAGTAGAAGTCCTCTGTGGATCATCATTAAAATTAATTATTTTATAAAACCCCAAGACTAATGTAAATCATCTGCTAGAAAAAAAATGGCTTTTTTGTTAACCATTTGGGTTTGGAACAGCAAAGAAACACCTATCCAAATAGTGTAGTTTTCCATATAACTGTTGCTTACTTGCTTTAGTACTATGGCAGCAACATTTCAATAGAGTCTATAGAAAAAAAAAAAAAAAAAAAAAAAAAAAAAAAAAAAACTTATTTTTACCTGCTTAAGAAATACTTAATTTACTTTTTAATGAAGTTTATTACTTAAGATTTTTTATGATACGTACAATATTGCTGGGAGCTGGAAAATGACCCCACTTTGCCTTTTCTTTCTTCACATATTGGCTTTTATCATGTCAGTTTTACTCAAATGACACTGAAATATGGAGATTTTTCCAATCTTTATTTGTAATTTAATTTTATTTTTATTTTATCCAGAAGGAGCTTATCAGTTGCAAGGCCTAAATTGTGAATATGAGCTTTGATGTTAACAGCCCCAGTGCCTTTCTTTTTTTATTTGGGGCACTAAGTTCAATTACATATTCAAAGTATCTGTTCGGTGCGCTTTCAGTAGATTTTTTCAATAATTAAAACAACTGAGTTTTTTTAAGTACTTTTTCCTCAGTATTTCAATCTTAGTAGAGATGTAATTCAGACCAAATGCTGCTCTTTCCATGAATTTCAGTGATTTCAAATTTCTCTGCTGGTGTTCAAAGGCCAGTGTACAGTGTTTCAAAAGTAGTGTTTTAAGAGTTTGCCTGAAGTCATGTCAGCAAAAAGGATATTTATTGCATTTTGTTTTGAGATGTACAAAATTATGCACTGATAAAGAACAGCAATTTAGAAATTATTCCTCTCTGACAGATACATTAATTTCACCATGACTTTACTGACCAGTATAATGAGAAGCAAACTATAAGAATTTCAGTATTTCAAAGCTGTTTTGATTGCTTTATATTATAAACAATTGCTTCATATGGTTTAAGAGATTAAAAAGAAAAAAAATAAAAAAGAAGAAAAGAAAGGAAAGAAAAAAAATTAACTGAATTTCCACATTTAAATCCAGATTTTAAAACTACATTTGGCCACTAAACCTTTTAACAGAATTTTTGTGAGCCATTCACTTAACATAATAAGATAGCTAAACTTAAAAAAGAAATTTCAAAGCAGATGGAAGAGCTGTGTGAGTGCAGATATGCTGTTTCCACTTCAAGCTCTTCAAGCAAACTCGAAGCCTAGTCAGTTTGCCTCCAAAGTCCCCAGTTGGGAAAATAAGATCTTGAAAATATTATGTCTCCTGGTGTTATAACCAGATCCTTTTTAACTTAGAAAAGATTAAGATTGTCGAGATTCATTTAAATCCTTAAGGAAGATAAAATGGGAAAAAGGAAGAGAGAGAGAGAGAGAGAGAGAAAGAAAGAGAAAGGAAGAGAAAGGAAAGAAAAGAAAGAGAAAGGAAGGAAGGAAGGAAGGAAGGAAGGAAGGAAGGAAGGAAATGGTACTCCCACTTAAGGGTAGTGGTGCTGGTAGAATAGTCAACAGAGTCTGAAATAAAGGAATTTCTAAAATTATTGTTGCTGTTGTTTCTGGCAATGGGCTTGACCTTCATTTGCTCATCTTTTACCATGCCAGATCCTTACAAATCTTTTCCAACCTTTACTGCTACTTCTAGACTTTTGAAAATCACCGTGTTTCTGGCTTTTGTGTTTTATAAACCTGTCCAAACAAATATAATTTTAAAATGTGTTTGATTTTTACATGTAACAGCCTGAGAATCAAACAACCACACTTCCATTAAATAGTACAATGTTCAATAAATCGTACTTTGGCAGTCAGTATAAATATTATACTGCTGACAGGGTAAAAGAATTTGGCCATAAATGAATGGGGTTAGAATATGGAGAGAGGCTGAAAGATGCACAAGTTCAGACTGTACTGAGAAAAATTAGAGATGAGTCAGAAATGGAACATTCCACCAAAACCCACTAGTCCCAGTTTCAATGAGTCAGTCAAAACGAGTACCTGAGCATGAATTCCATGTTTGATTTTGGCTTGCCAAAAAAAAATAAAAAAAGAAATCCTACCAATGAGGTTTCACAAAGCCAAAACCCTAAATTCCTCAACGTACTTTCTACAAAAAAAAGGTATAATGTGGAAATTACTGTTATGTCTAGCTTAAGCAGGTGAATATACAGTAGTAATTTGTAAGGAAGGAAGCTAGGCATGCAACAAAGAAGTGAAAGTATTTTAAAGAGATGTGATAACACATTCAGCAGCTTAATTGAAAAGCAATGTTTTTGTTTTTGTTTTCCCACTGCAGAACAAGGGCTTTTCAGCTAAATTAATCTTACTACTTTTCCCATGATGTTTTTATCAGTGCTCTCCTTGCTTGTTGCGAGTTCTACAGAAATTTCTTCTCAACTTGAGCCAGTGGTTCTGTATTTTCAGAGAGTATAGGGGGTTAAAATTGTCTTTCTCCACATCTTGGCAGGAGACTACAAAGAAAGTGCTGTTTGGCTGACATCCCAAGGATGTGCAGTGGCATCAACAGAGAAGGATGCAATGGCAACAGCTTTTAGGACATCAAAAGTGTCAGCATCAGAAACAGCAGCAGCATGAGCAGACTGTGCTGATGGTGCTTCTTTCTTTCTCTGCCATGAAAAAAAAGTTACTTTCTCTGGCTGCTTGAAGCTCCTCAGGGCCATTTCTACATACAGCAGTTGCCATTAGAAAGTTGACATGTGCCAACAGTTATCACAAAGTGGAATCCAAGTTACCACAGTTATTTCTGGTTCTAAGTTTCAGGAAAGAGTTGCCCAGTATTGACAGAGATTGGAAAACATCTTTCCATGAGGACCAACAAGGTGGGGTCCTCAGACATCCTGGATCAAAGCAGCAGCAGGGACTTGAGCAGAATTGTTATTAGTTAATGCTAGCTGGAGATCTGACCTCATGCTGTATGAGGTCATACACTACTCTAACACTCTTCAAAAACACAACCTAGGTTCTCTTCCATCCACAATTAGATAAAAGTTTGGTAACAGCTAGAGTTACACCTAGCTCTCTGCCTTAATATAAGAGCTGTGAACGACAAAATTGAAAGGGCATGTAGTTGGCTACTGCCTTTCTAGGATGAATGAGCTAAATTAGACAGGGAACATCCTCTTCCTGTGAAGCTGTAGTAGAAAAGTAATAACTGATTTGGTTGTTATTTTGCTTGGAAAGAAATCCCAAAAATCTTAGGGGAGGATGGTCATAATAATAATAATAATAATAATAATAAATTATTTACTGAACATTACCCAGGTCTGGCTGGATAGTTTTGAGAAAATTGTCTTTGATGAATGTTTTTGAAAAAAAAAAATATATATATATATATATATTTTTTACTTAAGACTATTCTTTTGGTACATAAAACCTAGTTTAATTAAATATTTTTCATGAGTTCTGTTATAAACCTTTATGACTACCCTTAACCTACAGGTTGCTTAAATAATACAGGGATAATACTCCAAGATACTGCAGTTCAGCTAGGTATCTTGTAGTAGGCTGCATACTTTGAGTTTATAGTAAAGAAAAAACAGGTAATATGCTTTAGTTTAAATTTTCTTGATGAGGGTCATGAAAGTTTATTGCTCTTAGTTAATGCATGGTAACTCAGCAAGGGAAAAACAAACAAACAATCAAAACTCATCTGATTCCCATGTGTTTTTACATGTAAGTGCTACCACCAGCTTTTGTGATTAGACTTTATTCTCCTCAGTGATCTGAAGTTCTGAAAACTCTTCATATATATGTAGGTAGTTTTGTTGTGCAATAAACTATATGTGTCGATAGCTTGCCCTTAATTGAGTCAGTAGAAATTAAATAAGAAAACACAGCACTGCAAAGATTGCAAAGTAGCATTTTGGAAATAGGAAGATTGGTGGCACTATTATTATAGTATTGGTGTTATGGCACTATTCCATTATGGCACTATTCAGGTAAGAAATTCCTTAGGGAGAAAGACTTTTTTTCCATGACTACACAGATACTATTTCTACCAAACCCATGTGTCCAAGATTTTTGTCACAGGTGTAAGGTGAAGTAATAAAACACCTAAAATCAGCACCCTGGTGGGTGACAGACCTGCCTGTTACAAAGTGGTTCTTGCAATAACCTGAAGTTTTAAAATTAGCAGGCTAATGTGAAACCCTCAAATATCACCAAAGTCAAAATATTTTAATAATTCCTCTAAATGTCATTGGAATCATACACTCTGTATGGTTAACAAGAATTATTCTGACACCATGAATATTTTTGTTAAAAATATATCTGTATTATTTATAAAACCTTTCAGTGTGTATTAATTTTGGGTCAGAACTGATAGCTGTAGAAGCAAATGTAGAATCAGGGAGCATGCTGAGTGTAGCAAATACGTGTTGGCAATATTTGTGTCAAATTCATATTATTGGTGTCTTGGTGTTTTTTTTGGGTCCTCCTCATATACACATACACACTGGAAGGTCAAGTATTATCTACATAAGATATGATCTCAGCCTACCGGTGAGCACGGCCAATACCAATTCTTTTTTTTTTTTCATCCCAGCCTTTCTCCCTCCAGCTAGACAGAGAGATGCAGAGAAATCCCTGTTTTCCCCTATAGTCAAAATATTAGTAGGCCTTTTTTTTTTTTTTTTTTTTTTTTTGATTTATCACATGCCTGTTACATTAACATAGCACCAAGTAGGCAACAAGTAAGTCCTTTACTTGGACTGGCGGGCTCCCATTTTAAGCCACTTTGAAAAATTAAGCATTTCTAAATCTTTCTGCAGAGGCTAGCTACATGGTATCATTATGAGAATAATAAATGTTTTTATATAATTCAGTGCCTATCCAATCTCACTTATTAGTAACACAGAAAAGAGAAAGAAGATATAATAAGCCTCAAGCTTATGTTCAAGACTGTCCCCAAAGAAATTCTTTACATATTTAAAAGTAAATGCAAGAATAATAGGTGAATACAGCAAAAATGTAGCATAGCAGCACATCTCACAAACCTTGCTCTTTATTAAAGTTCAGCACAGGTTAAATGCAAGCAGTTCCCTTGCCCTCACCTAGGTAAAGATGAAAACCTTTCATGATGGGAGGGTGGGAAGGGGGCTGTGCAGTCAGCACACAACAACAGCAGGAACAACAACATAAGAAAGATCTCATTCATAAGCAGTATGGGTTGGAGAGCATAAGACGTTAAGGTTTGATGGATCTTGGTTCAGAAATCAAGAGAAAGCTCTAACCAGGTCCAGACATATGGTAATATGGACTCTTTCTGGAATTGCAGTAAGTTGTTGCAGTAACTTGAAATCATTCATTGCTTAGGCAAGTACAGATTTATCTTGACATTCTGTATATCATTTCAGTATCTAACTTCATTTTTTCCTGTTATTTCACAAAAATAGTGTACATGCAGCCTTCCTTAAGAAAAAAAAATAATAATGTAAGGGAATCCTGCCTGGCTGACCTTTTTCTTACCTGCTCTAAAGATACAAGAATTTGACGCAAATATCACATTTGCACTAACTAAATCAACACTAAATGCTCTGTGAAGTGGATTGAATATGTTTTTGTAGCTGAATACAGCTTTCTTTGAGTTTCTTTTTGGGGCACTTTGCCTTTGGCTAGACTCAGTACAAGTCTTGATGTTTTCCAGGCTATTTTGTGATTCTGACGTTCCTTCTGAAGACAGTGTCTAGTCTGTCCACTTCTAAGCAAACAGAAAATTAAGGAGAAAAAAAAAAAAAAAAAAAGCACCACAGTACATTAAAACCATTAATTTAGTCCACCTAAATTTACACTTATTTGGCAGCTGCAACAACCTTTTTTTGTGATGTTTGTAATATGAATGTAAGATTAACAAGATAACTATTTCATGTCCTCAAAATCTGTAACTGACCTTATACAAAACTCCCTAAGGCCTGGAAATCAACCTTAGAGAGAGTGGTACTTTGTAATTACATATTTCACTACATTACACTGGTGCCTCGGAAGAGGTATTGAGGACATAGTTGGAGTAACATAGGAATGTACCTGTTGAACAGCTGGTAGCGTAATTCATCAGAGTAGTGGTGAACCCCAACTAGTGAAAGACAACCTTCAGTTGTTATTTTTACAGGCCAGAAGTACCTCACAAAAAGGAAGAGGGAAACTTTGTTTATGTATTCATGTACAGCTAAACCTACTCTGTATTTCCAAACAGTGCAAAGAGCTTTGCAAATATCTGTATATAAAGGTTTCTGGCTTCCTTAAAACTGAAGTCAGTGCTTTAGCTCAGTCCTTTAAGCTAGAATCCTGGCATTTTACATAACACAATATAGACATAAAATAAAGCCACTACTCATATCCAGGGTAGCAGGTCTCCTGACTGTCATTAGTTCATGAGCTAATCATACCTGGGAGTCAATCTGTAGATCAGCTGCCCTGTCAAATTCTATTAATGCTGACCAGATCTTTAAATAACCAAAATGATGCATGTCAATTGTAAAGGCTAGCCAGCAGGTAGCTGGATCACAGCCACAGAACCTTCATGTGGGAGGGCAATTCCAACAAGTTTCTTTTTTTACAGAAGAGATAAAACTGCACAGGTATAGAAAGTGAAGTGAAGGCTGCAGCAGCCTTTCCCTTACAAGCAATGTAATGCCAATAGTTTACCAATAATCCCACTCACAGCCAACACTGCTTTTGAGTTACAATGCTTAAAAATCCTCTGCTTGCCCAGAATAGCAGAGGCAGGAGGACTGAAATGTTTGCAAATAGTAGTATTAGCTGTTAGCATTCACAGAATTATTATTTTCCCCTTCCAACAAATTAGAGAACATTGTGCTGTGGGAAATCTGTTTTGCCCAAGGACGATATTGTGGTATTTCTGTACTCGTTGTGTAAGAGTGATTTAATTACAGTGATGTGCACTCACAGTCTTTTGGACAATCTATAGAGCACTAAAATGATACATCTTACTTGGAAGCTTAAAAGCTTCTGAAGCATGTGAAGAACAATGACAGATTATCGCTCCCTTTATTCTAACCAAACAGGAATGAGTCAGATGAGCCACAAAAAACAAGTACAGCTGGCTGTGTTAGACAGGTTTTTGTCCACACTACAGCATGTAGACAAAATCCTGAATGTGCAGGATTTTTTTAGTATAGGCAGTACTGTGTGTTGAGTTGTCTGATAGCATCAGGACCAGCACTGCTTCATGCCCACAAGGTCAGAAAGCATGCATAGCTACTGTGTGACTCTGCACCTTGTCATTTTGCTCACAGTAGTTGAAATTCATGCATCATATGTGGACATAAAAGAAAATCTCCCTACTATTTTTAGGAGATACATTGGACATGGTAAAGTCAACGGGTTGATGAGATCATCATTTAAAATTCTCTCTATATCTCGCTAGATTAAAATACATGGTCTAGGTGCAACAAACCTGATTCAGAGGCAACGTTGTTTTGATCAAAGTGAGGTTTTAAAATGCACCATCTCAGATCAGGTTTCCGCTGTTATATTCAATGAAAGAATAAAAAAACCTGCATCTTTAACAACTGTTGATACATTTAAGATGTCGTCAGATTTGGATTACTGTTTGTCATCAACAAAATTACTGTGTTTTTCACTGCTCTGACACTTCTCCTGCTAGAAAAATACAAGCTAACCACACAAAATATACTAATATGATCTATGTGTGCCACTGGTAGCATTATACACAGAACATTTAATTTCATATGTTAATCCCAATCAAGTTCTCATATTTTAATAGTTATTGAGGGTCAGTAACAATTGAAGAGTATTGTGATTTCCATTATGAATCTCACACTTCTGTGCTAAGCACATATATTTTTGGACTAATTACAGTGTGGAATTATAACCACATTTAGAATTAATATTATATGTTACCATATGCGTTGTAATATCTTGCACGAAGAATCTTACATTGTCCTACAGTGCCACATTTATCCAAAGAGCAGGCTAAACAATGCAGAAATGCATACAGTACTAACAGGATATAGAAAAGCCTACTTAGGAAACAGTTAAAAAGGAGCAAATGGTGTGGATTCAGAATATTCTGACTGACAGATGGACTGAGCTTCACATTTCCTTAGAGGCATTAGCATAATTAGGCAAAGTTGGGAAATGATTTATACTGTTCAAAAGAGTTATAGTCCATCTCCTGGTGATCCAAAACCAACATTAACTTTTAACTTTCACTCTCTTTCTTACTCAAAGCCAATAAGACTAATAGGAGAGTAATATGCTCAGTGACTAACACCAACACTGTTTTGTAGGTATTTACACATATACGTTTTTGACATTCACTTAGGTAAGTATGAGTAAATATTAATTCATTCAGAATTTTGCATTTGGTATTTTGGGAGGTTGGCTTACATTATTTGTTCATCTCTGGAGGATTTCATTATAATTGCCAATTCACAGAAGAGTGATATGATGTCGTAAGAGGTAGAAGAAGCACAGAGATACCTGAAGCTGCTTGAAGATGCCTGTAGTAAAATTGTTAGTTCACGTGACATAACATAGTGTTCAGTTTTAATACACATTGTGTTTAGGTGCATAACCTATTTGTGCATCAGCTCAAGTTCAGAGAGCTTTTCTAAGAGCTGTTGTTGGACCTAGTCCTTTTGAAGATGTCTACTGAATATTTTTTCAATATTTTGACACTCCTGCAGCTCGTTTGCTGAAAGTATAAAGAGAAAAAGAATCTGTATTACATCCATGAATATGTGCAATGTTTATTAATGGCAGTGTGGCCACCTGAACCTGGCTTTGGGAAGAGACAGGGATGCTGATGGAGCAATCTGGATTTCAGCAATAACCACAGAAGTATTGAAATCTCAGAGACCAGAAGAAATCTTAGTCCAATTCACTGAACTGAAGTAGGTTCACACACAGCTCAACTCTCCGTGTTTATTATTTGCCCAACCTTTCCTTAGAAACATTTGGACAAGAATGATTCTACCTAGCCATTAAGTAACCCATTCCAGTGTTCCCCAGCTCTGATAGCTGTTTTTATATTTAGTACCATAAATATGACTAGTAACTGTACACTACAAGATGTGTTTGAAATAGGTAGCAAGACAAATCATGAAGTCTCAAACGACTCTAAGAAAAATATATTTCCTATGGTCAGCTGCTTCTTGGGTCCTAATGTAAGTGCATGGGCAGCAGCAGCTACCTTTTCCCTTTCATTTACCCAGTATAAAGGAAATGGAATCATGAGGAAGCAAATTGTACTGTAATTGATGGACTGAAATTTGGTGAGGGCCTTTTATAGTTTGGCATGTTTGTTTTTCTTTTATGGAATTACTATCTTTTTGGTTTGTTCTGTGGAGGTAGCATTAATAACATTTGTTTTTTAAAATGGTGCCAGAATTTCCACCTTGAAACGTATTTTATTTTCTTACCTATCCAAATGGTGATCTAACTAGATTTCTAACTGCTTAGTTAATTCATTTTTAATTGAAAAGTTTTGTTGTTGTTGTTGTTTTCCAAAAAGATATCTTACTAAAGCAAACTAGGCTTTTCCATCATGTCTCCAACTTTCTGCATGTAGCACAGATATCCTACAACACCTAGCTGAAGAAATTACCACCTAAGATGTTTTTGCCAAGGAAAGTTCTATGGAAAAGTTTGTGAAAGATTATCTCAACCATTCTCCCATTTGCCCTAAATTATGTATGTGGTGCAACATTCAAATTTGGCTTTATGGTTAAAAACATTAAAAAAATATATAGTTTTCTTTTATTAAATGTACATTTGGCATTTATTAACAAAAACAGATTTTAGTGAATTATTTTAATTTAGTCAAAGACCATTTTTTTATTGCAACAAAAGGTTTTAATGAACTTGTTTTGAACCATTAGTATTATCGAAAGAGAATCTAGTAAGATATAACAACAACAATGTTCCGTCCATTACTTCAGCAGCAGACTTTTGTAGGCAGTAATGGTGGTTAATTTGAGCAATGGGAATGATGGATCTGCAGACTCAAGGGGGTTAATGTTGACAATGAGCAATTATTATTTTTGACAAGAATACCAAAGGGTTTCAAGATGACTTTTCTAACTGAAAGCAGATTATGTCTTGAGTTTTATTACTAACTGTCAAGCATAGTTGTCAAGTATATAAAAGTGTGATATAAAAGAAGATTATTTTATTATAGTAGGAGACAAAGCAGAGATTGAACGATGACCTTTTTTGTGGTTGTTTCTTTTTTTTTTTTCAATTACCCACAGGAAGAAGGAGGCAGAGTCCTAAGCATCTTAAAAAGGGAAATGGGGGGAGAAAACATCCGGGAGAGGACACTTTTCTACAGTTAAAAAACTGACAGCAAAAAGCACAATATGATTTTAATGAAGTCAGCATATGTGTGTGTCTGTGGGTACTGGTGTGTGACTTCCGTGTCTTTCTTGTAGATATAATGTAATAGTATGGGGGTGGGACAGTGCCCCTCAGCAGCTTTCCAGGGAGTAGTTCTCTGGCTGACTGATAATCAGAGCTACAAGTGATTTTTTTTGTTTGGTCTTTAGCTGTGATATTTTCCTCTCTTGCCTGTTGGTATGTGTTGTAATCTTGATCTTAGAGATGCTGGTCTTTGTCAGAGCAATTACTCAGCCCACACTTCTCTGACGAAAGATGAAAAGTATTTGCTAGAGAGAGCTCCACCTCTCATTTGTTTTATGTGTGCCTGTGACAATAGCAGATACTTCTGTTTCCACTGAGAAGTAACATCCTTCTGTCCTGAGCAGGTCACAAGTGTTTCTTTGACTCCTTATCTATCACATTTACTGAAAAACCAAAGGCAGTTCTGATTGTAACATTCAAACTGAAGTAACCCAGGACTTTAAGTGCCGACCTTACTTCTAGAATGGGATCAAGTATCCCTTGTTAAAGCAGCTTTTGCAGATGTTGCAAGGCAGAGACAAACTTTGCTCCTTTGCTACTGGTTTAACTGATTTTTACATGGAAGAGAATTCATCTGCACTCTTCTGTGGACAAACCTGAACAAGTAAAAGATGCAGGAATTCAGGGAGGTAGAACATAACATAAAAGAGCATTACAACTTCTTTGAACGGATACAATGATTGAATCTGTTGTGCTAGAGAATGTGCTGACATCATTTGATTCTCTTCCATTACTCTGCTAGAGACTGTAGATCTCCTCTCTTGATTTTTTTTTTTCTGAAAACAAATACAAAAGGAAAAAAGGTTCTTTCACATGATTGCTTTTTTGCATGACTAAAGAACTAAAGAGGCCTTTCCTAATTATGAAAAATAAAAATAAATTGGCAAAACAAAGTAAGAAAACAAAGATGGTCTGTCATTGGCACACACATTTATACTAAATCTGAGTTAATATAATGCGTTCTGAAGGCGCCAGATTCTCTGTGAATGCGTTTTGGAGAAAACCATGACATTTTCATACTGATTAAATTTATGACACAAGTAGAGCAGGTATATTGTTGTAAAGGCAATATGCCCAAAGTACATTTATTTAATGCTATACTTCCCAGATAACTCTTTCAGCTACTAACATATAGTGGCTCAAACTTCCCTCAGGTTCTCTTTCAGATATGTTATGCAAGATCTGATCATATTAGTATCCTTTAAACCCACATGTACACCAGGTGTAAGCCTCTGTGCAGTCTTGGCCCAAAGAGCTAGGGGGGTCTGCACAGCCATTTTTTTTCTCATATATCCTGAGAGCTAAGGTTAGTTTAGCCTCTTCCATAAGTTTTAGCAACACCAGATCATTCTCATTAGGACCACTACAGTAGCCTTGGTCTCCCTGTAACTATAGCTGCTGAAAACATAAATGGAACCAGTCTTACGTGAGAGGAATGCCAGGAGGTACATTGCCTGATATTGTTTAAAAGCCTTCATGAACAGTGTAAAACAAACTGCTTTTAGAATTCTACCAGCTAATAAATGTCTGTTGTGTTCCTTGAACACTAATTTCTACTTCTGGTCCTTCCTTGCAAAGGATGCTCAGTACTGTCCTCTTACAACCTTTGCCTCATCTTCAGTTTGCTTATCCCTTTTCTCTGGTAGCTCAAGTGAAAGTATACTGCACAGTCTGGAATATGCAGTATAACCACATTTGCCAGATGAAGTTTTATAATCGGGTTCAGAAAGCTTCATATCTTAGAGGACTTTGAGAGGGTTTCCAAACAGGAAAGCTAAAGGTAAGCAGCTGCCTGTTGCCTATTGACCTGAAATGAAAAAAAAAGTGCTTTGGGCTTTCAGCATGGAAGATGGTTGGATATCTGTACTGTTTCATAGATATAGTAGTGATGATTTTGAAGGTCTGAAAGACATCAGTGGTAATCTACTTGAAAGTTTCCTGTTAAAACATACAGCTTAATATTTTTTAACTTATTCCATCTTCTGTCATGTGGATCACATTCTTACTATGCAGAACAGGCTTCAGTTGTCACAGTGTCATCTTTCTTGATTTTTAGGACTGTGTAGATGGCTGCCAACAAGCTTCGATCATGCACAGAGGAAAACAGCAAGGACTAGACTGAGTGGATTCAGAAGAGTACTGTCTCATATCAGATGAAGACAGAATCATGTGAAAGTCTGTCATCATGCAGGTGAGTGGAGAAAGAATAAACTTTTGATCCTGTTGCCAAATAAGATGACATTTTATTCTGTGGTGGGATAGAGGAAGGTTTTGAGATCAGGCAGATACTATAGAGACCAGGTAATTCTGAATTCCTGATAATCTTAAAGCTCCATGGTTATATATTTCCTTCCAATAAAACATCCCACTTGAAAAAAACATGAGATGAAATAAATTCCTCAATTCTGAACTCAGTAGTCTTTTTAACCCTTGACCAACAGTACATTTCATGAAATAGTTAGAATAGTAGATAAATTTCTTAGGTTTAGATACAGTTATGTTTCCTTTCTCTTTCAGCATATATCCCTGTGCATGTGCAAACACACAGACACGCACACATATACATCTATCTGTCTATATATAATCTTCAGCGGAAGCTCATGCATAGGGGAAATTCTGGGAATAATTAAGAAAAGGATACTGCATCCTCCAGCAGACGGAATACATCTTTTTCATTTAAAGCATTTTTTTTTTCTTTACCACCAACTTGCTGCAATTAGGAGGTTGTTGGAGAGATATCAATTGAGATTTGGGAACTGTTTTCTGGAAATGTTTTGAATTAAAATCTAATTGGTAGCTTTCTTTGATAACTATTTTATTGTTGGGTGCAGCTAAATGGAAATCGACCACAAAAGGAACTCAATTTTGTTTGTCATTAATTTTAACTCGATTTCACAAATGATTTACATATATGATATTTTCTCTATTTGTTCTGTACCATTCCTAAACTCCACTTAGAAGAACTTAGACCGATTTAGTGTTGTTTTCCCATTTATCTATTACTTTTAAATACTCTATATTACCTTAAATATGGGTTTCAACAGAATGGTTAAGAAGCAGTAAGTGGACCAAAATTAATCTTCTTGTACTTTGTGAAAAACTAGGAAATTAATGTCCCTGAAGACAAAATTTACTTGTTTTTGCCTAAGACATTTTTGAGTGCTGGGGTCAAAGAAAAGTAGACCTACACAGCAAACAAATGATCATAACAAAGCAAAACTTTGAAAAGATAAAATTACAGAGTAACCATGTAAAAAGTCAAGGCTCAGCTACACGGTCAAGTTACTTCAGTTTAATGTGTTACCAGGACATCAAGTGAGCAATGTCCATGTGTGATCACTAAATGTGAGCTAATTCAATGTACAATATGAGAAAGGCGAAAGATACCTATAAATAAGTACTGGAAAGATTAATGAATAATTTCGCAAAGGGAAGATTGGGTACAAGCATCAATCACAGCAGAGATGTAATTTTACTAACAATGAATGCCAAATAACCTGGGCAGGCAGGACCCCAGCCAAAACACACTTAACTGAGTCCAATTGACTCTATGGATATTGGACCATGCCCATGGAATGTAAGAGAAAACAGCAATTTGGGGAGGCCTAAATCCTTACAAGGGGGGACATAGTTGATATTTGTCTGGAACAAATTAAGACTGTTGTTGGTACCAGACAAAGGCAGGTATATGAGGGTTTGCGTATTGTGGAAATACAAATATTGAAAGCTTTTTCTCTTGAGAATTGAGTTAACAGGAAAAGTACAATATTGGTTTCTTTATTTGAGTGTTTGCAACTGAAATACTGTGCTACTTAGCAGCAAAGAGAAGGATAACATCTTGCTGTATCACTGTGTAGGAACATAGCATGTCCTCTCTTCTGACAGATTTAGAAGTAGGCTTTCACTTAATGGGGCATAACTGCAGTGATACACCTTTTCCATGAGTCCCTAAGCACAACACTGCTGCCCAGAGTACTCCACCAATACAGGAAAGCTGTCAGGAAACTGTGATGACACTGTGCATTGCAAAGTTTCTTAAGTAACAAACCAGCCACACCTACACTGTCTCAGTGCTGCGCATGGTGCTGTCTGAAAGCCTGTTTATAGTTGCCGTTTGGTTCTTGCTGTCATAAACTTTTGGCTCTGCAAGATATTCATTCATGTTAGGTTGTTTCCCTGCTTTATTTGGGTTATTTGAATTCTGGTCCCATTTCAAAAAGCATTTATATAAAAATGTAATCTTCTGTCGTAGCAGATGTGCCCCACAAGTGCTTTCAGAGGCAAAGATGTTACTGACTTTGGTGACTCAGATATTTCTCAAATTCTGTTTAACTGTGGTTGCACTGAAATGAGGCACTTGATTCATATATCTTCTATACGTTATCAGTGTACCAGGCTCATATGCATGAAACTGAGGCTAACAGCAGTTGACCATGAATCCTCTCATTTTCTTTTTTTTTTTTTTTTTTTTTTTCAATACTGGTAGCAGTGCAAAAGAGAATAGACGAGTGGTTTGAAAATGAAGTCTTTTCACTTCTAAAATAAGGAGCTATAATTTGGAAATTGCTGTGAGACTGTAACTATGAACTACAGTCATATGGTTTTTACACTTCTCAGATGGAAACTGTACATATCAATGTTGGTTTGCATTAACTTTAAAATATTTGTCTTCTACAAATTATTTTTTCAGGATGTTTAATTAAATTTAAATGTATTTCCTCAAAAAAAAAATCCTTTGATAATTAGGTAGTTTTATAAATTCCTCACTGTGAACTTCAGAATTAGTAAGAGCTCAAGTGCTTTTAGATTGGTGTTTAAATTGTTTTTCACATGACTTCTTGTTAATTTTGTCTGTGCTCAGGAAGCATTTTGCCAATATTTGTTAATATCTATCTTTGCTCATTCAGTGCTTCTTTCACCATTGTATATAAGTGATATAATCACAGGTTAGAAAGGCAGTGTTTGTTCAGAAGAGCCGTACTGTCAATGAATAGCAGGGTACTTTGCATTACTTTCTGAACAGAGTTCTTTGCTCCCAGGAGGATGTGATAACAGTTCATCTGTAATTTTTCTTGTGGAAAGGTACCACTTACATGAAAAAAATTGGGGCTCAGCCTTGCCTTTGTTGTAGAAAACCACACAGTGGAGAAAAGGCCACTGGAGAGCCACCTATTCCCAAGAGAGGTTCTCTCTTGATTCCTGCCTGCAGACTGCTTTGCAGATTTTGATATGGTAATTTAGCATTAGAACTCTCAGACCAATATAACGAATGCCGCAAATGGACCAAAATGTAGATTACTTGATGGGAAATAAATGCCTTTTTTAATAAACAACATATTGCTGTCCGTTTGATCAGCTGTAAGGAAGAGAAGGCATTTCTAAACAACAGTTTGAAGAGGTTTCAAAAAATCAGTTATAAATCAGTTATTGGTTAACTTTGGCCATTTAATATCCATTCTAGAAATCTGGGTAAGGTGCTTTGGGCTTTATCATACTTCTGCAGAAGCTCTGGAAGGGAGTAGAAAGGACTCATCTTTACAGAACTTCATCACTGAAAGCTTTTCAGAAAGAGGGGAGTGTGCTCACAGGGACCAGAAATCCCTGTCTGTGAGGGATGGGCAGTGCCTCTGTGGCAGAACTCTGCTCAAGGCTTGTGAGTACTCACAGGCATCTGGGACCTGGGAAGATTATTTTTATACTCCCCATAGCGCCATCTTTGCAAAGCCAGTTCAGGCCTGGAGCCAGTTTCAGCTGGGCATCAGCTTGCTGACATACTTTCTTCCACCAGGGTGTGCCAATCAAACAGACTGCATTCTGTTGCATGAGAATTCAAAACAGTACTAGAGTGCATAAAAAATGCATCTGGTCCTGAGTGGGTTGTTTTGCTCAATACGTTTATGAAAGAATATTTGAAAGCAGGTGAAATAAAATCAAACATGCATACAACAGACAAAATAAATAAATAAATAAATAAATAAATAAATAAAAAACTCTATCCAGAGTATTTTTAACTAAAGGATTTTTAAAAAATCAGTGCAGACATGCTGGCTTTTTACCTCCTCTTGTTTTAACCTATGACTGATTCATCAGTTGAAGTGTAAAGGAACCGATCTTCTTATGGTAATTGATTCTCAGGGGCTATTAGTGTAAACGTAAATGCTCAACATAGATGTTACGTAGGTGGGTGTTAGGGGGAAAACATAAAGTGTCAGCAAAATAAGGCAGTCTGTTCATACCGTGTGGTGAGAAAGTGAAGAATGTTAGAAATCAGAGACTCAGAAATGCCTCCCAGAGTCAGCTGTGAGTAGAGTCTCCCATTGTGAGTAATTATAAGAAACCTACTGCGCAAGAGTCAATCCTGGTCCTTTAGTTCAACAAGTAAGACACTTACCTGAAAATAACAGATTTCAGGTGAGATTTGAAAAAGAGCTTACATGAGTTAAACACCTGGCTGCCATTGACCTTCTATGGGAGGTGGGCACCTAACTCTTTAAGTATATCTGAAAACTGTTGGGACTCTGTTTTTTTATAGCCCTGGACTAGACTTTTTTTTTCTTTTTTTCATAACAGCTGTGATTTTCAAACCACACAGAATAAAAGAGCATTCCAGTGAAAGTTCAAGAGAATATTTTAGTTGACCTAGCTCATCAAAAATTGCAAGAGTAACTCCAAATTATTGAACAAAATTATAAACAAAAGAAAACCATTGGTTTTGTCTTCTTTGTTTTTACTCCTTGTAAGTTTATGATTTCCAGGTTCTCTTTGGAAGTTAAGGGGTTTAAAACATACTCTCTCTTTTTTTTTTTCTTTTATTTTCTTTTTAACAAGAAGTTATGTTATCACACGACTCTAAAAATCAGATCTTCCAAGTAAGCAACAAATAAATTTTGAGATTGATGATAAAATTAGGAAACTAAATCATACTGTATTTATAAGTCTTCTTAAGATTGTGGAGAATATAGTCAGCTTAACGAAGAACATGCTGTATGTATGAGCTTTTCCCTTATGCTTCATTTGTCTTGATGGTGATGAGGAGAAAGTGAAGCCTGTCTGTCACCACTGCCCAGTGTGACTGTTGCATATACAGCCTGACATAGGCTATACTGGAAGGAATGTGGTCAGCCCTGATATTGGGTGACTAGAGGAGGAATCAGTCCCTCAGAACTCTTCCCCTCCTTGCATACACTTCACAGTCATCTTGAGAAGGGCCCTTGGGCAAAACTGGCTACTAGAGAACCAAATCTGTACTTAGTAGGAGATATTTTACTTCCTTAATAATTGTGAAGTGTCGGTTCCCAGCAGCAAACACGTTCTAATACGCTGCCTTTTTATGATGATGTGAGAACCACAAGGAGTCTGGGATTCTAAATTCGTTTCAGATCCTTTATATAAAAAAAAAAAAAAGAAAAAAAAAAAAAGTCCAGATGGCTCACAAAACATTTAAAGAACTTTATTTGAAAAACATTTTCTTTCTAAATGGGAATTTACACAGAGTACAATTAAACATGTTTTTCTAACTAAACATACTAGTTTGTATCTTGTGGCAGGGAAAAATAAATATGTAAAAATAAAAACAATCTGAGACTCAAAGTTAATCATGTTGTGCCAGCTTGACTCAGATTCTGAGATGAAGGGCCATGCATGTTCTCCTGTTGTAATCTCAGGCTCCTAGATATGCCATAAGGACCAGGCTTATCAAACTGATAGGAAATACATGTCAAGCTTCTTAAGTTGTGCTGGTCACCATTCTTGCAAATAGTAATGTACCAATCTAGACAATTACATCTGTGAATGTGCTGAGAGAAAATTGCCATGTATCCAGAAATGTTAAGGTGCAAATGAACAATGATTTTTGTATTTAGTTTGGGACGCATTATGCTTTCCTGACTTTTTGAGACAAGTGCCTTTCTAAAAACCAGTCTACTTGAAGTCTTCTTTCCCCCTCTTTTAAAGACAGTTACTGTGTTTGCCTTCTCCAGCTATGTAGAATTTCCTCCAGCCTTCCCATATGCTTGAAAATGATCACTTCTGGTTCAGAGATTGCCTTGACTCACTGTAAAAATACTTGAAAGTGAGTTTTCTAGCAGGCCCTGCTGGCAGAAGTGCATCTAACTCATCTAAACACTTCAATTCATGCTTTTCCCCTTGCAGATGCTATGCTTCTCTCTCAATTACAATTGGTTTTGCAAATAACTTTTATGATGAAGATAGAGCGTAAAATTGTCTATTTCTTTTGATACCGATAAATTATTTTGCACCTCAATCTTATTGATCAGAACATCGTGTACCAGGTTATTTCTTATTATCCATCTTCATCTATCACTGTTGCCGTTGTGTTAGTTTTTATTTTCTTTTGACGTATGCTAAAAAGTTCCTGAGTCTTCCATATTGCTTTGTTACAGTTCCTCTCTTTCTTCTCCTTCAAGTCAGACAACTACTGTGTCTTTAATTTTTAATGTCATAACTGCCACTTTCTCTGAAGTTCTCCATACCATACAACTTCTTCACAAGAGTCTATTACCAGATCCCTGAGTTGGTCTGCTTTTTTTGTTTGCTTGCTAGTTTCATAAAACAGCTGTCCTATTCATTTTATTTTCATAACCTTTTTTTCCTGAACTCGTCAGATTTACCATTACATCCATTTTAAGATTTTTGACTGGGCACTCCTCACTGGTTGGAATCTAGTCTAAATTGCTTCTCTGGAACCTTTCTCCATCTTTTGAAACGTGTGCATAGTACAAACCAGAATCACTTGCTTGTGCCCTGCTGTTTTGCCACACATATTTGGGTGATTAATATATATCTCTATCCCCTATTGCCCATTCATTTCTATAGTTCTCCCTGTGTTACTGATGTGTTATTGACCTTCTTCAGATTAAATATTCCAAATTCACCGTGAAGTTTTGCATGTTCTTTTTCTGTTTTGTCTTTATCCAGAGATATATGTCTGTTCTTCTCTAATTCTAGAACTACAGGAAAAGCGTACTAATTCTTGGCATTTATTGAAATGCTTTTTATTCTTCCTTGCTTCTCCTGCCTGCAACTGTATTATTCTAGATCAGTATTGTCACCCTGTGTTGTGTTCACCGGTCTCCGACTCACCAGTTAAGTGACTATTTCATTATGCTGTAAGACTTTGGTCTATTCCCTATTACTTTTTGCTTTTGTGTATAAGCATATTCATCATGTTGCCCTGTTGCTCTTTTTTGTCTCCCATGGTTCATATTTCACTCTAGGAGTCACTGCATTTTTAGTGATAGATGGACTTTTACCATCATCTTATTTCAAGCCTTGTTTAAAAAATTCCTAATAAGTCAGTGTCTTCAGATGAACTGCCTGGATTTTCACAGCAGACAGTTTGTGGAACACTGCTGTGGTTGAGGGTAAAGCCCTGGTATTATCATCTGTCCCTCAAGGCATTCATCTCCTTCTCTGTTTATTCTGATGGTCACTTCTGGCAATCATTCAATAAAGATTTTATAAACACAGCTAAATTTAATGTGCTCAGGTTCAGTTATCCATAGTAGTTCATACAGCACCAGTGATGTGGCAAGGAAGCATGGAGTGAAGAGGGAAATAGCAATTTCTTAAGCAAGCTCAGTTAAAAGAGCAGCCTTCATGAGTGCTTCAGGAAGTAGGTGTTTAAATTCTTCCTATGATGATAGCTGAAGTTGACGATAGCAATTGTAATACAGTGAAACTTCTGTTTCTAGATGCCAGAGGTTTTACTAGAGGGTAGTATCTTATATTTTGCCATATCTGGATAACACAGACAATAACTTTTGGCTAAATGGAAACAGAAGGATCTTACATTTCTTTAGTTGTCATCTGTACCGGTGATTACATTTCTATAATTAGGCACAGTTTCATTTTGCTATAGTTTGTTTCCACATTAAAAAAAATCATCTAACCATGCTACCTGTGCATCCTTTGGAATATCATGATAATGACAGACAAGTACAGTGGGATGCTTCTGTTGAGGCCATTAAGTTGATAGTGTCTAAATTCAGAAAGATCCCTTGAGCTCTTTCAGTGTAATGCTGGGTTCAGTTAGCAATTTTTTCAATCTACTGAGAAACAAACTCTGAATTTGCAGATGCTCATCATGCTGGAAGTGAAATTTATTTCAACAATATGATAGTATAAGAATATCTGTATGTAACACCAATGGTTTATAGTGGGAAACATTTTTAGGTACATAGGAAGATTTAAGTATATGGCATCTTTTTTGAGATTATTTACTGTAGCAATATGATGGGAAGCTGGTTTATTTTATCTTAACTTCTAAATGATTCTGTTTTCATGAGAGCCGCAGTTATTGTAACAATAGTCTTTTTATGTTTGATTCCTAAGAAGGTGATGTGGAGAGGACGCAGTACAGAAATATGTGCACGGTTTTTATATTTCTGTTTCTTTGTCAATTATCTTTTATCTTGTTTGCATTCATGTCCTTCTGTACAAGCAGACATACAACTGATGGTTTCTTTTATTGGGTTCTATTGTGCTGTCAAGCCTGGTTTAAACCACAGTAATCTCATAGACATTTACAATTATGAACTTCATATGAATTCACAAACACATTAAAGATGCACAGGTAGCAAATTAGCTGAGAATCTCAACAATCTGCACTTAGAGTAAATATTCTACTTCTAAAGAAGTGGGATGCCTTTAAAAGTCAACAGTTGTTTTGGAAGTACTTTGTCATATTTATGAAACACTGTGTTGCATTTATGGCACATAGTGTCATGATAAGTTGTCCAAAGTGCCTGTCAGCTTCCCTCATAAAATAAATTTAAAAAAGGAACAACTGAAAAGATTACCTTGTAGAGAGTAACAAGCAAGAGGTTAACATCTTTTTTCCTTTTTTCCATGAGATTCAAACTGTCTTTAAACTTTCTGCTTCTCAAGTTTAATATTTTTCCAATGCAATTTAATAGAAATGGACTATTTTAATTTTCTACCATGAAAAGTTATAAATAAAGACATTTTAAAAAGTAAATAACTTTTAGAAGCTTTTAAAAGCATGCAGCTGTTCTAACATAAGAGATCCTCGTTAGCTCCTTTTTAATACAAACCACAAAGAGGTCAAAGCATCCATTTTTTATTTATTTTTTTTACTACCCATTCACATTTAATGCAAATTCCAGCAATGTATTCATATTATTTCTTTAGGCACCTTCAGAATGCCAGCAGGTAATTGAGTAATCTGAGCTAATGGCGCTCATGTCAGGTGCCTAAAGAAATACCCTGAGGATGACGTTTGGAGCCGACTTATCATATACTCCTGTTTTACAACTAAGAAGATGAAACTGTCAGAAATATAAAGAGTAATAATAGGAAAGTGTTAATAAAAACATTTTTTTTTTCACTAAGGATTTTATTCATCATACATCTTGAAAAGGAATCTCTGATTTGACAAAAAGATGGCTAGTATGTACCACAGAGCAGAATAGACAACAGGATGGCATTTCACAGAATCTGGGAAACATACGTCTGGGGACCATTATTTCCCAGAATCAGAGATTTACTTTTTATTTTATTGTGGAAAATAAAGCCTTTAACTCTAGGATCCAAATAAGGTTTTAATAGATGGTTCCACCATAAGTTATTCAGGAGAAATATAAAGTGATATTTGTGCCAGTGCTGGACAGAAGTTTTGCCATGTGAACTACTACCCTTACAGCCATAGTTGCTAACATGTGAGAATGACAATACCATCAACAATAACACTTTCTTATTATAGTTTCCAAAACTAAATAAAAAAGAGAGTAAGAGACTGGTACCCTAGGGTAGAAATGTGAGAGTTCATAGATAATTTTAGCATGAAATACTAACAATCTGGTTTTCTGGAGGGAGGCTTTCAACTTTCTAAATTCAGGAAAGAAGAGCTTGTCCTGCACAGCCACCAGTTCTGGAACTGTTGTGGTATGGCCACCCCTGAAATTTGCTTCCTATACTGTCAGCTATTATGCACCCCCAAAAATGCTGTTACTTAGCATTTGAGATCATGTGAATCAGTTCCTACTTTGACATGGATTTATCTGGAAAGGTTTGCATCTTCCTGGCAATGAAGCTAGATAGTTGAGGTTGCCTGATTTGCCTGATTGCTTGCTCACTCAAGAGTTTAGGGACCTTGGCTATCGATATCTGTTTGGTTTGTTTGGGTTTGGGTTTTTGTTTTTTATTTGTTTGTTTGCTTTCAAGAAATTTCATATAAATGTTTTCTGTACAGCACAGCTTGAGCTATGACCTTCTTATGCATCCCTGTGTGTGCAATCCAAATGAACTGAGTTAGGAATGTTTTATTATAGATGAAGTCTTTCAGGTCTAACTTGTCAGTATCAAAGACCACAGAACAATCAACTCCTAAATGACTCTGTAACTCCTGTTAGAGCACTTAGTGGTCACACTACTCTACCCTCTCCCGGCCATTCCTGTGCCCTTGTACTCCATATTTACATGCACCTGTCTCCCCATTAACACCTCGTTAAGGCACACACCTGCTGTGGTTTTACTTAAATCCATTGCACTGCAGCTATTAACCCTGTATATTTCATTATGAGGCACTCAGCACAATAGCAGCACTGAGTAAGGTTCATTAATGAGTCATGCAGCCAACAAAAATTGGGTGTCTCCTTTATGTTCAATTTCTTCACACACCCGCTCACTCCTTTTTAATAATTGATTATGTATTAAACACATTCCCCAGGAAAAAAAAATAATACATGAACACACATGTGCATATGCATTAAATCCAGCTGAAATAGCACAGTTTTGAGACATAATATTAACGGACAGAAATGCAATACATATTTATAAATGTTAAGAAGGGCGACAATGAAACCACAGCTCTTATATAATAGACCTTAGTTCTATTCAAAGGTTTGTCAAACATCTGCAGTTTCATCAGCAAGCTGTAGCCTCTGCTAATGCTACTTCTAAAAAGTAAGTGTATCAGTGTATATCCTTAGACTAGGAGGCATATACACCTCACAGAGAAGAAAAGAAAAAAAAAAAAAAAAAAGGAAGAAGAAATTGAGTTCATTAATATCTGTAGTAAAAGAAAAGCGGTGTGTTAGCAGCCAGTATGATTGATACTGATACGAAGTTCAGAATCCAAACTGTCACGGCAATTTCTCCATCAGTTTCACTGAATTTGTTTCAAAATATTCTATTATGATATGACATTTTTAGGAAGAGAAACTAGACAGGCAAAGATGGCAAATGATTGCTCCATGACTTTGTAATCAAGAAATACCATAATCTGTTATTTGGTCACAATCCCATGAATCTACCCCAAGGAAAATCTAAGCTCTGGAGATTGTTTGGGTTAAAACCTCATCTCCTTGTTGGACAGCTACATAAAACTATTGAATGTGGTACTTCAGCAACACAGTAGGAGAAACCCTCAGATGTATCCATACATTTGATCAATGATTTGCTGCAAATTGCATTAAGTGGCCACAGATCAGTATTTCTTACTGAACGTCCTTACAGAAGGGTAATTTGCTGTGTAATTGCTTTTCATCGCTTCTTTATCATGGACTATTGCTTTGCTCAGTCAAATCTCTCATACTTATGCCACAAAAGACACAAGAGTTGTTCTTTCAAATTTCATAGTGCTTATGTTGCTTGGTAATACAGTACTGTTTATACATACAAATCTACAGTGTGAGAAACTTAGAAGAGCTTTATGCAACTTGCATTGCAATTAGAAGTGCAATACCCTCCTCATTTTAGCTGGTTCAGATAAACCTTAATAGAATGCCTGGATTTAAAAGGGATCGGTTTAAAGAGTTCAGAATTCCTGTAGTAAATTTAACATTTGCTGTTTAATACACATAATGCACATTTGTTCCACTTTATCTTGATAACAGTTTTCCCCTTAGTATCTTACTTTCTCATGGAAATCTCTTTTTATTCTAATCATTCAGTTGATACATGCCAGTTTTGCCAGTGATCCTGGATATTTTTGCAGAATTAAAATATAAGGAAAAACCCCTTTCTATATAGAAAAAGTTGCTGCACCTCTCCTTCCAGATGCTTACTTGGAATGGAGATGATAATCCTTGAAAATATTAAAAGTATTTACATACAGTATAAGGTGATCCACCTATAAACCAACCCATTAAATCCGGCTGCAGACTTTACGCATTTCTTCAGCAGGGAAGCCCACCAATGGGGTGTTTTTAATAGGCATTGAAAGCTACACTTTATTATTCACTGAGTAGAACTGACATTGGATTTGATTCAGTAAGGAGCACTAACTGCATAAACAGATGTCAACTGCTATTTGGTCTGGTGACCATGGACTGGATAAATAAATAGAAAATCTAAGAAGGAGCATAGAACTAAAGATTGGGATCATCTTTAAATGACAGGAGGATGAGCTTACTAGCAAAATTTCCAATATACTGTATCAGTATCTTTTGATGTTCACCTAGAAAGAAAATGGAGAGTAGGATTCTTGCTATAAAGGAGAAATAAAGCAGTAATACAACACTCATTAACTACTCCTGAGAAATGTGTCATCCCTATTTCATATATCATAGTCAGTACTTGGTGAGAGTCCTCAAAGAATATTATCTATGATACCACACATTAACTACCTGGAGCATACAGGGATAGAGTCAGCCAAAGTCAAAGGAAAGAGTACTGTTGAATTCTGTGCACTAAACATCCAGGCCCTTAGGGGCAGATTCTGTTTTCTTGGTGGTAAATCTTGCAATCCATTAACTTCTAGTGGCAACTGTGTCTATATGTTTTCTGCATTATGATTCTATATTCACATAAGTATGTACACATCTGTCCCAGTACAGCCCAATAGGTTGTGCCCCATTCTGCTAAGCCCATTATAAATATATACTGAATGACAAACTTTTCCCCAAAGAGCTCAGCCCTAGAGCTTGTCTCTAAATGTTGATTCTCTCTCTTTCTTTGCTGATGGCAGAGAGAGAAATCATATAGTAGACAGAAGCATTTTGTTCTGTACGGTAGAAATTTCACTGTAATGTAGAACCAACAAAATGCTTGAACATCGGTTCCTTTTCTCACCTTTCGGTATGAGAAGCAGGGAAGGGAGTGCACATCATAGGCTAGCTTCTTATCTGTCTTAGTTGTTGGAGGAGACAGGCAATATGAGTGGAATTTAGCATTGTTTAATGTTATACCTCATCCTGTATAGCTTCAGGCTCTTGCTGAGAGCGACAGCCCTGCTCTTCCCTCTCTTTCTCTACCTGCCCCAGCTGCATTTTGCCTTGTCTCTTGCAATGGAGTGCAGAGCTAGTAAGTCCATATCAGTCACCTGATGGAATATTGTTGGGGACTGGTGAAGGAGATGAATGAGAAAAAAAATCACCAAACTGGTGCTTGTGTGACTTACCCAGCAGCTACACCATCATTCAACTGACGCAAGAGAAATAGAAGCCTGTTGGCTGGAAGCAACCAGGAGAGTGGAATGGTTTAGACCCAGTCCTTTTAGGAGCCACTCACAGCTACACCAGAGAAGGAAGAAAGTGTAACATTATCCTTTTGTTTATGATATGGGAAGAGCAGACCAGGGCACGGCCCTTGCAGCCTTCATGCTGCGCTACACAGCCAAGTAGTTTAGAGAGCTTGAAAACACTGATGACTTCCATCCTCATACAACAAGGAGAATGCAGCCATTGCAAATTGTAGTCTCCCACTCACTCACTCTCACTCACTCCCTGATCAGCCAAAGCTAATGACATTCATTGAATTGGGACTTTAAATCTTTAAACTTGCTCACTCTATAAAATACTCTACTTGTAACCACATAGACACGACATTATTGGGAATAATGTAAATAAAACCAAAACCACCTGCCAGACAGTTTTTATACTGGGGAAATAGGGTCTCAATTTCAAATGGCATTTTAAAATTTATGTCATTTAATAAAACAATAAATTTATATTTTTCAGTTTTGTCATTATAAGGCTTAAAGACAGTTTCATGTGTGGCACCTACTTGCATTTAACTCATGGATTTATTACAAAAAACATCACTTTAAAACAACACATTCACATTTTCAAAGGAAAATAAATAGTTAATGGTTTCAGAATTATTATTCTTTTCCACACAATCCCATAAAAAATTCCCAATGAAAAAGCTAATAGACCAATGGCAAGACACTTACATATGCAAATACGTTTCAGTGAAAGAGTTAAAGTGCTTTATAATATAAATTTGCTTTCAGTGCCAATATAATTAGATTGTAACAAGCAAACCCCTGCAACATAACACAGTGAAAATTTGAAAATTTGATTCTGCCTGGCAAACAACCAAGTCCCTGCGTGTGCACAAACCTGACATTAATAAGCTACAAGAGATTACATGATTTAGAAAAGAAGCACTTGGTGTTACAAAATCAAATAATAGATCTCTAGGCTATAATTAGGAGAATTGGGATTCAACAATGAAGTCATAATAATGTAATTTAGCTGTAAGTAACAGAGCCATGGAGTCACATTAGGAGGTGTGATCACATCTTTCAGCAAAGCTCGGCTGTGTAGACTTATTGCTGTACAGTTTAGTCTAGTACACAGCAACCTGTTGGCACGGAGCTCAGGCTGACAGCCTCTTGTTCTCTAGGGGCAGTATGGCAAAGTGCCACCCGTGCATTTTTATTTCAGTCTTGCGACTTTTAAGTCAAAACAATAAAATTATATATACTGAGTGTAGAGTTGCCTGTGAATATTTATATAAATTACTGCACAGCGTGGGTTTAGGGACTGTTTAACAACAAATATATATATGTATATAAAGAAAAGGAAAAAAAAAAAGAGAGAGAGAGAGAGAGAAAAATAAACAGCTGAAGCAGGACATCAGGTTTCTAGCAGGCTTCACGAGCACGTAGTATTCAGCTACTTTATTCATCCATTTCTGCTGTTAAGATAAAGGCCTCCAGAGCAGCACTTCAGGGGAAAAGTAGGCCTGAGTCTCCGCAGCTTGAGTCTTTTACACTGCTATGATAGGGTTATAAGCTTGGCCCAGAGAGCGGCTGCAGCAGTGGCACTTCCAGTCGGCAGCAAAAGCCTAGCACAGGGTGCTGCTCACCAGAGCGGCAGGCCCAGCTTGCTGCCCCCCTGCCAGCCATGGGGCAGGGCCTGTAGCCCCCACAAGCAGGCCAGCCCCTGGCTGGCAGCACACAGGTGCTGAGGTGGCTGCCGGCAGTGCATCAAACGCAATTTCGCTGTCTGGTGAACGTTGCTGTTTGAGTTAGGCCACTACAGAGAGATCCGTCACACCAGCAGCCCCTCTCCTCCACCTGTGTATCACCCAACCCACGGCCTTTTCTTTGGCCTGTTACTAGTTTAAGCATATTTCACAAATCTTGGCCACAGCTGTTTTCTTTGTCATTCACTTGTCATAACTAATAAAACACCACATTCACTCAGTGACCTCCTCTGTAGGAACTGGTGTCTAGTTACAAGTGAAATGCTACCTACTCAGTCATATATGAGCTGATTCTTTTCTCCTGTCCCTGCACCCTTCATGGTGCTTCTGTTACAATCCCAGAGGCTATCCCACAGAACCCTGTGTTCCATCCTGCACCCCGCGGGCTTCCTAGAGGCAGCTGAGCTGTGCACAGCTCCCAGAGCCCACTCTGCCCTGAGCTCCCTTCTACATCCAGACCTGAAATCTGATTTCCTCTCACAAAGGAACATGCAAAGATTTTGTTGGTTGTCAGGTTCTGAGGTGTTAAAATCAACACTTTGTGGTTTTGAGGGTGGAATGTGTGGGATTGGTGTGTTTCTTTTTCATTTTGTAGCCTACTAGAGAAATGAAGGAGACAGGCATTGACTTTGCATCTAGACTGTGAAAATTCAAATGCGTTAGGATAAAACTTTGAAATGCGCTTGTCTATTCTTGTTATGGCTTCACAAGATGGGGTTAGTGGTCCAACAGCATTCCCATCTTTTGGGGAAATCTAAGAGATTCAGCTTTCACTCATTCTTTTGTATAAAATAAAAATGAAGTGTTCTTTAAGGCAAATGAAAACAGTTTCTTCCACCTGTTGGTGTTGTTAGTTTCATTTATTTGCAGTTTCTTCCAATTACTGTTCATTTTATTAGTTATGTTTTGCCCTTTTTTTTTTGTTTTGATGACATTTTGATTTGTTTCAAACTGCCCTTTATTTTAATTTTCTTTCCCAAGGATGTTGATTTATGGTCGTTTCTTCTATTTCTTTTATGCTTTAAATGATCTGTTTGTTTTATTTCCTTTATTTGCATAGCACTTTTCATGACCTTTTTGTTGCTGCAGCTGCTGCTGCTTCTGGACTGCTGGCATTTTCTCCTACTTATCAGCCGGGAAACAGAGTGAAAGTAAGCCTAAACCTGGTGAAGGCAAGAATCCAAGCACAAAATATTTTCTGATATTTATTTATTTATATTAATCACCAGTGGCTTAAAGGCATTGGGACTTCTTAGAGTACAAGCTAAAATGTTTTCTTTCTTTTTAAAGAAAGAATACAATAGCAACTCTTTCTGTTCCTATCTAAAGGTCATAGCTGAACAGCCCTCTTTAGGCTGGTTTAATTCTTTGGCATCTCTCTCAGGAGCAAAGACATTTGTAATGAAGGTAACATGAAGATAATTGTGGAGGTGTTTCTTGAGGCTCTCAGTCACTGATTATGCTTACAACTTTCAGTAGTCTTCATAGAATAGAATATCCTAAGTTGGAAGGGACCCAAAAGGATCACTGAGTCCAAACCCTGGGTCCACATAGGACCACCCAAAAATCGGACCATGTGCCTGAGAGTGTTTTCTAAACACGTCTCGAGCTCTGGCACGTTCAGTGCTGTTACCACTGCCCTGGGGAGCCTGTTCAGACCATCCTCTCTGTGAAGGACCTTTTCCTAACACCCAGCCTGAACCTCCCCTGTTGCAGCTCCATGTTGTTGAAGCTAACAGCTTCACTGCTAGTGTGAAATGTATACATACTGTATGGATGTGTAAAAATTAATAGACTTGACCAAAGTAGAATTTCTTATAGCTGAAGTCTACAGAATAATATGTTTATTATGGCTATACAAGTGTGCTACCTGACAGGTGTGCCTGCATATTAACAACATGCAGGGGTGGGTATACATGTATGTGTCTGCCCATAGGCATATATATGAGTATACTTATATACATGCACATGTTTATTTAAAAATTATAATATTTCTATCTGATACATCATTATCATATCTGCATTGTTCAAGTTACGTAATGTGAGGGTATATGTATAGGGCCTGTGCCTATTACACATTGCTAGTTAAATGAAGAATAAAGGTAGTAACACTAGATTAAATAGATATAAACTACAGTTTATAACCTCTTTTCAGTTAACATTTATTCTACAGAAGCTGATGTAATTTCACTTTTCTTAGTGAAATTACTGCTATCAGAATTATTTCCAAAATTGATTCTGTGGTTCACAGTAGAAAAACAACCTCCTGTTCTCGAAAGCTGTTGATGCTATTCTTCTAAAAACAAAACAAAATAGTGATGATATATTTAATCTTGTTCCTCATTTTTTGGTGCCGTGTCACAAATTGGCATTTTGCCAGGGAACCAGGAGTATGTATCAAATCACCATCTTTTATTTGCATGCTAGGTGGTTTGCAGTGACCTGTTGAATAAAGTCTGCTTTAAAACATGCTTTTTGGATGCTCCCCTTTCTCTGTTAAAAAGTTTCTTATTGCTTCTCCCAACATTAGTGTTTGAATCATTTTATACATATATGTGTGCAAGACAAATGTATGTATTTACACATGAAAGTGCACACACATATATAATGAGCCAAAGCCAGAACAGCCTCTGTCTCAGCTTGTTTGCAAGTTATGCATATTCTAGGGAATGAAACTTGAATCCTGTTCACAGAGAAAGTATGTGAGTTAGCCCAAGGGCAGAAGCAAGTCATGTGCAACAGGTTACATGATTTTACATAACTTTTAGTGAAAAAAAAAAAATAGAAGCACCTCATGTCAATATTGCAGGAAATTATTTAGAATATAAACAATTGTCCTCACTGAGTCATGCATGTACTTCAGTATTGTACCTTTGCTGTTTTCATCATAACACAATCTTTTTCCCATCTTCCCTCATTATAATCTATCAGCAAAAGAAAGTAAAATCAGAGCATTCTCTATAGCTGTTCCTAGCTTTACTGCCTGCATCATTTCCAGAGTTGGCATAGGAAGACTGTGAGAGCAGTTTGGAGACAGGTTATTCTAATGGCCTTGTTTTGTTCCACGTGGCCAGCTCCTAGAGATAGCCTGGGCCAAAAGATACTAATTACTTTTTTAGAGAGGATGCATTAGCTTATAAAGCCACACTCCTGTCATAGCTTCCTCCTCATAGCTCTTTCCAGATTACTGTCTTACTTCCCCAGCTTACAAGTCCTCGCTGTTGGACTTGCAAGCATCCTAAGGAAGAGGACACAGGGTGAATGGGCAAGCAGTGTGGTCCCAGTTGCATGGCCAAGAGGGCACATTTTTGAGATTATATAGAATGAGGGATCATGGGCATCTTCCACTTTCCTGGCTCCCTTTCTTTGCTGCCTACTACAAGCTAGCAGTGATGGTAGAAGTGCAGGGACCTCAAAGATATACGTGAAGTGTATTGCAATAAAAAAAAAAGAAAAAATAAATAAATCTTTTTTCTAGCTTTTTTACCATAAAAAAGGCTGAGTCAAATTTCATAGTTCTCTGGAGAGAATACATGGGAGAAGAACACACACCAGGTTTATGGTGTTTACAGGTAGTGGGAAGAGTAAATGAGCCCCTATACTGAATAGTCTCTGGGTTTGCTCTCTGAATTCAGCTTAAATTAACTGATTATTAGCAGTATATTGGAAAATGTGTTTCAAGTTACTGAAATACTACAGAACTGCAGGGCAAAATATATTTCAGGTACAGCCATAGCTGCAATTGTGCTAGAATTCACAACCTTGTTATGATTTTCCTTACATAATGCTCGTTTGAATACCACTAGTTCAGGCTCTTAGAGGAGTCTTTATAAAAGTCAGAGTCCTGGATCTCTTGACTAGAATGACTTTTAGAGTGAGACTATCACTGATCATGGTTTGCTGGAATCATTTTTACTCCACTGCTTTTGTGTGAGTCCTTATTGTTCAACAGTTATATCTTTACTACTGCTACTAGTTTTACTAGTATTACAGGTAGCGTTGGTGTATCTTTAATCTTACTCCCATTTCAGAGCTAGCTGTTTTGTTCAGATTCTGCTGTGGTTTTCCTGAACCCTGAGCTCCCAGCAGTGCTGTAGAAGTAGAGTAAGGGCTTCTAATGCTTGCCCCAGCAGGGACAGCTATACCCAAACGTTACCAGCTACTGCTGCAATGGAAGAAGTTTACAGGTTCAAAAAGAACCTGAAAATTGAAGAGGGAAATACACACTGGGTTGGGCACTCAGGGAAAGCTGGAAACAGAAGGAGTCTTGCATTTATGTCTCTAAAACTTCTACCATGATAAATTTTTTTAACAGAACAGAAAAATCAGGCTGGAAGGAACCAGGTAATTCATTCCTATGATGTCATATTTAGAGTTTACACGATCACTGCAGAGTAAATAGACAGTCTGCCTACACTATCCTCCCTGTCTCCCTGTATCCTCCATGCTCCATTCTTACATCATTTTTCACTCTGTTCTCCTGTTTCCTTGTCTTAAAGGGGACACTGTTACCAAACAGCATGTCTAGCTTCTGGATGTTATTGTTTATATTATCTTGTTCTTCTTTATCACCATATACCTGACAGAAAAGCTGTGTTCCTTTTGACTAGAATAATTTCCATTTCCTCTTACTGTCCACATTCAATTTATCATCTATTTACATCTGGGTTTCTGATGTCTCCTTCTCTTTCAAGAATCAAGGAGATTGTTAGTTCATTCAAGGAGTTAGTTCATTCTCACTAAATCATAGATATATGAGTGAATACAAGGTAGGTCATTTCCTTCATTCATTTTGCCTGGGGCATATGTGTGTTGATGGACCTGTCTGAAGCCTTACTCAGAATTTATCCCTGGTTTTGTAGCAAGCCAAGCAATATATTTTTTAAGAATCTAATATGAAAGGGAGATCTCAGTGGTGGTGCTGTTACCCCATGGGCCCCTTCCATTTTTGTCCTTTGCACAGAGATGCATCATTTCTCAGCAACTCTACAGCCTTCAGACAGGTACAGGTTTTGTATTTGCAGGGGGGGGGGGGGGGAATCTTCTTAGCTCTACTAACTCAAATAAAAAACACCACCACCAACAAAAACAAACATCAGAGTTAAGGAGCTTCTCCTATCTTGTCACAGCAATATGAAGCCAGGGTGGAAAATTTTAAGAAAGACCCGTGCAATTTCAGTTAATCTCAGTGGAATTTTAATTTGAGTAGCATTAGGGTATCAATATTGTTTACAACAACATTTTATCATTGACCATAGGGTGATCTCTCTCTCTCTCTCTGCAGCAATTACTATTTTTGAAGCGCCTGGAAGTGTACTTAGGCCTTTCACTAAACACACAACATGGAAGCTACTGTATAAACACAGCTCAGATACTGATCCTAAGATCCTCATCCAAGTCTCCCTAAAATGAGCTGAAAGACTTCTTTTGATAGCACTGACATGGATCAGGCCTAATTACCTAATGGCTCAACTGAAGGTCTTTTATGCCTCTGTCAGTCTGTGTACTTAAAAAAAAAAAAAAAAAAAAAAAGGATAAACACACCTACTGAAACACAATTACTCATTCCAAACTAAAGCTCCTGAACTGCGAGTATCTATTTACTGCAAAGCTTAGAATGTAGTCACTGCTCTGCTTCATTCTTTTTTTTCAGCTTAATAATTCTTCAGTGCCCAGAATACCAGTAAATCTGCCATATAGCTAACAGAACTACTGTACCATTAGACAAAAGTAATTTTACATACAAACTATTTAAATGCCATCTCTGATTAGCTCTGCATATAATCAATGTTTTCACTATAGGATAAGTCTTTTCTTTCTTAGAGAATTGCATGTGTTAAATGAATAAAGACTCATAGGTGTGCATTTCACCACTTATACTGGGAAGCATTCCTACCAGAAAACTTAGAAATCACACTATTCCCAATGGTCCCCCTAGTCTGCCTTAAAAATAACTAAAGACTAGTCATATTTTTTCCTCAAAACATGAAATGCATTTTATGCAACAATGCCTCAGATGAGACACAAACTCAACAGAGCTTACAAATATTCGACATTAGCTCCTTTCATAGTGTTGCTTCAGCCTTATTGGTGATTGCAGATGTGCTGGTATTTTGTAAACCCAGTCTTTAGATTAAAATTCATGAAAGATAGCTCACTTGCATAAATAAATCAAGGATGCAAAAATAAAGTTTAAACATCCATACACTACTACTATCATTTTGCCAAAATGACACACAGCATGACTGCAAAATTTGCTATAATACAGTAATTGAGAAGAAAATCTGCCTTGCTGTATTGATGAAAAAGGTAAAGTATGTATCCATGGCTTTAATAGCATATTAACTATTCAGTGACCTTTTTAGAGTTATTGAGCACCCACAAATCCTACTGGAGAGTATGGCAACATCTCTCTTAAGGAGAAAAAGGGCTCTCATCTCACAGCTAGCCAACAAAGATACTAATGCCTATAATAGCTAAGCCAGGCCAGGCCATATGGGGTAGATACTACAAGCCAGTTGCTCTGACTTGAGTTTATATATGAAATTAATAATTGAAATTATCATAGTAAACTTGGTGACCCTACAACAGTAATGAGGATTGAAGGATTAACAAGCAAACTGTCTGGTTGTCATAGAGTGCTATTTAATGAATACTGATTTTGTTTTGTTTGTTTGTTGTTTTTGTTTTAGTTGTGTGGTGTTTTTTTGTTGTTGTTTTTTTTGGGGGGGGGGATGACACGGCATGACACTTCCTGATTTCATCAACGTTTTCATTGAAAAAAAAAGTGTGTGAAGTTTATGATTGACTATTTGGAGGGAATGGGGTGGGGAAGAGAAAGAAGAAATGAAGAAAAGTGATAACTATAGTACTACTACGTTTTCTTCAGAACTGCAAAAATATGTATTTTGTGCTTATCTGTAATCAATTATATTATTGCAGTCAGTAGCCCTTTCTTAGGTCTTCATTACTGTAAGCACCCAGATAGAGCTGAGATAATATTTATTTCTGAGTACCACCACTTAGTGTGACCACTGAAAAGTATGCTTTCTTTTGGACAATATGTGCCCTACCCCTTCCTCATTTGGGAGTTTTCATTTGTTCACAGAGGAATAGGACTCACTTGCCATCTATGCACAGGCAAACAACCATCATGTACAGCTGTATGAAGAATTCACTGCCAAAAGCTTTTGATGATTGCTGCCTATTTTTTGTAGTCATGAATTATCTATGAACAGAGTCAAAACTATTATCGGGCTGCAAATCATTAAGACATCCAGACTAGTAATATATAGAAATAGCTGCTAACATACAACAGCCTGACCAGTCTAATTCAGGAACAGTTCAGAAGAAATTCACTTTTAAGGCCTAGCTGTGCTATTTTCATTCATGGTGACAAGTCCACTTTGTAGCTCATCTTCATTAATAACAAGAAAGTAAGTACTGATAATAAATAATCACACAGGAAATTAGCAAAATTTTAAAACAAAACCTCCACGTTTATTAGTATTTTTATCATTAGCCTCAGGAGTGTGCTCAGATATTTCAGTCTCTGCAAGCAATAACAAACTAGAAAAAAAAAAAAAATAATAATAAGTTTTTTTTTGCCTTTGCACATGAATAAATGTTCATAAGAATATTATCTATGATTCGTGTGGGGTGTGATTCCATTAACTTGTTTCATTGATAACCTCATCTCCTAGAATTACTCTTTTTTTTTTCTTTTTCCTATATGCCAAGTCTTTACTGATTCCTTACCCAGTAGAACTGCCTTGTTCAACAAACTGGACTGGATGAGCTGTAAGCCCATTCCTTGCATGTCTGCTTATACAAGTGCTGGGGTTTTGGGGTGGGGATAATGGGCTGGGGATTTCTGTTTCTTACTTTTTTTTTTTTTCAGTAATTTGTTAAAAATTAAAATAAAAAAAAAAAAATCTGGTGAAAGTCCAAAATTACAAATTGAGGGTAGTGGACAGGAAGAATAACAGTTTGTGTAGTTCAAAACCATCCAGCTCACTGTAGACACGCATCTGTTCACATACTTCTCTATCAGCAGAACCATTCCATAGTGGAAGTACATGCTCCATAGCAGGTCTGTGAAATAACAAAGTTTTTCAGATTTTTCTTCTAAAGAAACATGCTGTATTGCTTATGTTAACTTGTCTACAAGTAATAGACTGCTAGTGTTCACATCACTTTTATTTTCTGAAAGAAAAACAATATCTTTTTAAAAAACTGAATATTAACATGTCAAAGTGACGGAGTTCTCACCTTCAGACAGATCAAAATTTCACGGCATGGTGGAATTATGATAATCCCAGGTAAATTGCACTTTTAGCAGCTATCAAATGCTGACAGTTGCTTGACTTCTGTAGTCTGAGCTTTTTTTTAACATAGGCCTGCTACTGCACAGGAAAGGTGTGAACTTTTATAGCTAATCACTCTATGACTGTGCTTCAAATGCAAAATCAAAATAGATGAGCGCTAGGAATAATATTATGTGTCATGTAGCAATCACAGAGCCCTCCAGCAGGAGACCAAAAGAATCCATTCAAAGGTTCTAAGTGTGTTTGTGTCTAGTAATTGTGCTAGAGGTTTGTCATTTTCTCATTTTGGTCACAAGCATCAGAACAGTTTTGAATGTCGTGACTTGGTTATTTCATTAGAGAAGAACTAAATTCTTTCCTTATATTGTACAAATTAACTACAGCTGCATTGCCATTGACACATCAGCAATGATACTGGTTAATTTCTACTGAAATTACTAGCTTGCAGATGGATATTGTCCAGAACGGTGGTCACTCTAGTAAAAGATCTGGAACAAGACACACCTTTTAGTTACTTCAAATTAATGCCAAATTCAAATGTGCAATTTAGGAAATAAAGACCTCAGGAAAAAAAAAAAAAAACGGGTAACTTGAAATAACTGAATCAGCTATTATCATCTTAGTTAGATATACTAAAATACAAAATTCAACAGTTTTGTAATTACACATGTGTACAAAATTATTAGCCAAAATAGTCATCATACAGTTCCTGACAAGTCTTTTCCAACCATCAGCTCCGGGGGCCACCTTACTTTTATATATGTATATATACAAAGACTGCAATGATGATAGATTTCCATGCATGGTCCCATGGGCAGTCTGCCTATGAACTATATCACAGAAAGTGTGAGATGAGAATATTCAAAGCACTGAGACTAGAAACTTACCCTCTTTTATAGCTAAGATATCCAAGAATCTGATTTTCTTTTAGTACGTGCTTCTCAAAAGAGGACTCCATAGGAGGAGGAAAATAAAAAGTCAAACAAGACATCAGCATTCTCCAAACTAATATTTCCAAGTCTGAAAAATGAACAAGTGAACAGCTGCGATGTGTGCAAAGACAGCAGGGCATTTGCTTGGTATTAATGAACAGCATTCCCAATAACACGGATTTCTTGTGCTGAATATAGGCATTGGGAGGTTTTTGCAATAATGGTGGACTACTAATATAAATTGAACGCTAAAGACATACAGCTTTCGGTCTGCCTTTCCTTCTGTCATTTTGTATTGCATGAATATTACTTTCGTGTTTCCCTGAGATGCTGGTTCACTAGGGTAGAGCGAGCAGACTCAATTTCACCGAAAGTAATGGAGTGAGATTATCCAGAATTATTTCCAGTGGGCTGCGTTTGTTACATTCCTTCTGTTGTGAGAATATAAGTAAACAACTAAACACCTTTACTGAAAGCTGAGAATCTTCATAGTCATCACCTCTTCCTATTTCCTTGATTAGGCCAGCATTTTGGGTTTAGCCATGCTCAATTAACTCATCCAGGAATTGGTCCAGTCAGAAACAGTTGATTTAAGTGAGATAAACTGGGCATCTGTTTGGAAAAAAATGATTATCTAAAATATGCCTTTCATCATGAGAAAATGAACTGTGCTATCTCCATATTTAAAAACATATGCCTCTAAGTAGATTAACTTCATTTGAAAGCTTAAGAAATAGAAAAAAATAACCACAACATTGAAACTGAAATGAGGAGAGATTCTAAGTCAAAATTAAGTAACCAGTGTGTTAACATTTTAATGTACTGGAACTTGAACTTGATACTAGCACCTTCATCAAACCACTATATAAACTGTATTGAATTAAAGCGATTAAAACTAGCAATAAAACCAACCACTGCAGCAGTGACTGAAATGTGTGGGGTACTTGCATATATTTGTCCTGCTGCTAACAAAAATACTGCCGTATTTAGTCATCGATTTGCTTTAGAAAAGAAATAAAATTAGCTGACAACACACCCATGTTTTGTTTCTATTACTAAAGATTTCTTTTTCTTAAAAGATAGACATAAGATTAGAGTTAATGGTTAATAATTAAGAGGTAATGTTCATGGCATAAGAGAATGCAAGGCAATAAATATCTTCTGTGGGTGATTAAATGCTGAATTGAAGCTGAAGCATCACATAACCTCAGAAGCTGTTTTATTGCAAGTGAACACCAATGCTACAGATATTATTGCTATGATACTAGAATATGAATCAAGAAAATAACACTGAAAAAAATAATAGTTTACTTTAGATTTTTTTTTAATCACACCATTTGAAAATGTTTTGCTATTACTTCCTAGGTTGATGTGATACTAGCTAAATAGTCTACAGCTAACAGCAGAACTGTAAGTTTGCATTTTGGTACGGGCCTCAGTCCGGCCTGCAAGTACATATGCATGGTTTGAAAGCACAGTCATATATGGGTACAGTTTGTAGGTATGAAATTTCTATGTGTAGCCCCTCTGTTATTGGTCTCCCTGCAGTTCGGCTTTGGACAGAAATGGGGGTCAAGGGCTGACTACACACTCCAAATAAGAACAGTAATGTAGAGTCCTGTTGTACATTTAACTATATACAGCACTTAAAAACACCTGTTGCCAGATATAAAAAAGGTATTTTCTTTTTCAGGATGGTCAAATCATCATTTATATCATAAAATATAGCCTCATATAATCATGTTTTAATATACCTGTTAGAAATGTATAGGATGGATAGGACTTGACTGAATCTCACATGCTATCCAAAGTACCCATTTGCAAGTAATAAAGGAAAATTTGCCAATAATCTGTGGTAAAATATGAACAGTTCTGTTAATTCAAGTAGCACAAATGCAGCATGTGCCAATTTAGAAACTACATAAAGCCAAAAGGCTTCTAGAATCAATCCAATTTGTTCTGAAGTCACGGAAATGTTGGCTTTAGATGCAGCATAGCAATGTACAGCATATAAAATAAAATGGGAGCTAACCAATCTATCAAGAAAGTAGACGTGCAGAATGGTCCTTAATGCTCCTCATGCAATCCAGATTCAAAAGAACTAAAAGAAAAATATATATATAAATAAAAGAAAGGATGTTATAATAGACTCAAAGTAAACCAAATAAAGTTATTTCAAAATGACTAAAGAGCAATAGTGAACGAAAAATGCCTTTGGGTACACCATCTGTTTATCCATTCCATATTATACCTTTTCATCACAATTACCTAAAGTGGTATATTTGTATTTCTGTAATATATGGAATTCATTACATAGTTTTGCAATGAAATTATCACACTGTGGCTGGGACATCTGCACCCTGTCATATATCATTCTATTCATTTCTAGTTAATTTAATCCTAATATCTGCCTACATGACAAGACAGATGTTCAGCTATATTGTATCTTCCATAGTTTTCTGCCTTGAAGAAACTTGAAGTCACTGAAAGAAATGACATCTTTCAAACAGACATCTTATGGGTTTGGGAAGTATGCATGTGCAGATGTGTGTGTATGTATGTGTTTGTGTTTATATGCCATATTCCTTTTATAAGAAGTGTGTTTTACAAAACAAAAATGTTTTACAGCATCTTTTAAATATAAACATATTTTCATTTCAGACATATGGGTGTCTTTTCAAAATGTGCTTTACTAATACTTTGGCATATTTATTCACTAGTATTCAGAAACATAATGTATTTCTGTTGAATTAACTTCTAAATCTCTTGCTTTGAGTGGGACAGATCTTTTCCATCATTGCTAATTAGAAGTCATGCGCCAGTCTTTCTCTTGACCTTCTGAGCCTTGGCCCTTAAAAATCAAATGGTAATTATTCTTTGTGGCTAATAGGGCTGCACTTCATGTCAGCCATGAATGTGCCAACCAGAAGCACATTACATTCTCTGTGTTTTAAATCTGTTTGATACGAATTGGTATGAATTTATACCATTGGTCAGTTCTAGGAGGCAAAGGAACTCTAGGAAGCAAAGTACATCTGTGTGCTTTGTGATCTTAGAGGTCTTTTCCAACCCAAATGATTCTGTGTGGCTAAAGTACTGACCACATTGTCTTGCAAAAGCACTTGCTTTTCACCACTTTTGGCACAGTCCTCTTCGAGTAGAGTTTTTAAGACTGCCAAAGAGCTTTGTTGTGCTCTGCATGTACAGCACCAACTTGTAGACTAGATTTGCAGAAGGACAAGCGGATGTTGGTATGTACTTACTCATCAACACCCCATTCACAACTCCTGACTCCAGTCTTAACATGGACACAGTAAATTCTTTCAGGCAAGAAACAAAGTAAATTCTTTCCTGCAAAACACATACAAATCTGTCAAAATTAAACCACTGTCACTGTAACATAGTGCTGTCATTGTGGAAATGCACAAGTGACATTTTCAGCATTTACTAGAAGACACAGTAGAACTCAAAGCCATTACACTGCTCAGTACAACATAGTACAACATTCAACATAGCTGGGCACTATCTCTCCAGTGATAGAGTAGGACTGGAACATCAGTTATGTGATTGGGCAGAGTGTTCACCAAATCCCTGTGCTATCCCATTAAGGTGCTAGCTGGGTAAACACTGCAACTATCGATAATCTGGTGGTATTTTGCTGTCCTGTGAACGATCCAGGCTAGTAGCAGTGGCTGGAGTCCCACAGGTTGGGTAGAGCAGTATAAATGCACATTACATTCTCTGTGATTTAAATCACTTTGATATGAACTGGTATGAATTTATACCATTGATCAGTTACCATATAAATGCACTTCACAACTCAGACAAAACATCAAACACTTTCTACTTACAGGGTTACTTTCACGTTAACTATTTTCCAACACCTTTGAAGAATGTATAAGTCTAAATTCTATTCTGGTAAACTGCCAGATAAGCCAAAAGTAAATTATACCCAGCTGTTGTATTGGATAACAGCAACAGATTCCATAATGGACACCCAAAGAAAAACAAACAGGTTTTTTTAGTGTGTTAATTATCTAAAAAAGGCAACAGATTTCAAAGTTGTTTGGGTGATGATGTAAATCATGAAAGTTCATATAGCTTGTGGGCACCTCTGGCATTAAGAGGATTTGAGGAAAAACTTATGAAATTGCTTCTAACACCATGACTGGCTTTCTTTAGTGTTTTCACAGTTTAGGGCTATGATATTCCTGTAAAAAAAAAAAAAAAAAAAAAAAAAAAAAGGTTAAAAAAAAACCAACTTTTGTGTGGTAGCTAATTTGAACCAGGAGTAGGCTAAACAGGGATATCAGACCAGCGACTGTCTCATATTTGTTACCATCCATTTGTATTTTTCAATTAGAATGTCTACTTCTTCTATATACTCTAAAAATCAGTAGGAGCTACTGTTCATCTTGAATCTATCAGCTTCAAAAAATCAGAATTCACTGCTTCCTATGTATTTTGGTGTTAATGTTAACATCATTTTCAATTCTTCATAAATATATATATGTATGTAAGCTGATAAGGTGTTTCAAACCAGTAACAATGCAAGGAAAAACAGTACCTCCTTTGGACTGCTCATTAATTATTTTTAGTTTGTCTGCAAATAATGCAGCATATGACATTTGCCAACAGTTAGTAGTTGTGTCTGTTTATTTTCACATGCTTAGGAAAGGAAATTACTGTGGTATATTCTAGAAAGTACATGGTGTTCTGACTCTGTCATTAGATCTTCAGCTTTTCAGTAGTAATCACTGCAAGTTAGGTGGCAACAATACAGCTTCAGGTAACCACCTTAGTGAAGCGTCACTGTAACCAAAAATCTCAAGTCACCAATGACAAGTTTAAAAAAAAAAAAAAAAAAGGAAAGAAAAGAAACAAAACAAAACAAAAACTTTTTCCCAGTGAAAAAGTAGCACAGAATGGCTGAGTATTTGTTGGTAGGATGGCTGAATCATCTGAGAGGTTTTTAGATTTCTTATATGGACTGCATTAACATTGGCAGTGGGCCTAACATCCTTGCAAGATATAAAACAGTAGCATAAGCCCTGGCACCTTTTACAGGCTCTAGGATTATTTGTTTCATTAAATATGTTTTGATAGGATGTTTTTTAGGAAAAAAAAAAAAAATAGAACAACTAAAGTTGGTAAAGGAATGAGAATTCTTGCCTAAGGCTGGTGCTTAAGATTCCCAGAATGGATCACAGGGGACAGCTGATCTGTTTCAGGACAACATGTAACAAGGTTGTTTAATTAGAAACATATGTACTTGAATGAAAAGTGAGATACAACTGAAGTGAACAAAGAATTTGTCAAATCAAGATATCAAGTGGGAGATTAAATTACTAGGACAGTGAATTTACAAAAAGATTAGACGAAAATAGGTAACACTGAAGAGCATGTAGAAAGACTGCAGAAAAATAAAAATCTGTTGTTTTTTTTTTTTTCAGATTGGATGGGTTAATTTAGAGATGATCATAAATACTGAATAGCACTCACATTTTTTTCTTCCACTGCCTTAAGAACCTTTAAGCATTATACAGTGTTTTGAAAGGATGGTTTATTTATCTTGCTGCACCGTTTCTGTGGGTGATGGCTGTACTTGTCAGCTAAAATAAGACAAAACACAATTGTCACTGTCCAGCAGATTTGGGGTCTGGTTATTGAGCAGCTGTTGTTTTAAACACAGCCCAGGACACTTTATAAGATATGCTATAGAATTGTGCATTCAGTAATAGATGTCAGTTTTCTTAATTCAAATTACTTTTTAGTAATGGTTCGGGCTTTTGAGTTCAGTGGTGTCTGTGGTGACATTATTTTGACAGTCAAAGTTTTAAAAGTTGGTCAAACTTCTGAGTCATAATGAGACACAATGATGTTTTATGATTCAATAGAAAGAATTTAAAGTTAGATAAACACATCTCTTTTTCTACTTTTGTCTTTTATTGTGTTAGAAAGGTCTTGAATTACTTTGCAGTTGTGAGTTGTTGCTTCTTTAATAAAGAGAAGGAGAGAAAGAAAAGAAAATGTCTTCCAGAGTGGACACAAGGTTATTTTCTTTTTTTTAAAAAAAAAAGTTTAAAATACTGTTGTGGTTTTTCTTTAGTATGTATGATTGTTTCGTGAATAAACTGTACACACATTGCCTGAAAAAGAAAACTAGAACTCAAACTTCCAAATTAAATTCATAACCCTGAAATCAAACTATTGTGCAATCTGAGAAGAATTTTGCAGTCATGTTCACATTGTCTCTTGGTGGTGTCTAATATTGTTCGAGATTCTCAGAAGCAAGCTATCGAGGCACAAATTTGCAAAGTTATTTAGAAGCCTACCACATCAGACAAACACCCAGAATCACAAGAGCACCTTCCTCCCATGTGCAAATTAGTATGTTTTTGATTGTTTTTATTGGTTGGATATCAATAAAAAGTGCTGGATATTCTAATACCTAATTCATTTTATCAAAAGGAAAAGAGAGTGAGGAAGGTATCTTAGGTTTTAGTCTTGTCAGGCCTTACTTAAGTACATTTTAACAGTATATGTTTAGAAACTTCACTGGACAACTATCTGGTAGCTATGAACCTTAGTTGGCTGTAGGGTTAGCAGACAGCTAAACAGAGATTTTTGAGAGGAGTTTTGAAGTTGAAATTATGTATGTAACTTTTTGAAACTATCCCTAAAGTTCTTTAAGGTCCATTCCAAAGAACATAATCTGAAAAAATACATTATTTAATCAACACCTAGAAACTGGTAAGTCAAAAACGAGAAGGGTCAAACATATACAGAGGAATTTTATGCCGTCTTAATCTGTGTTTTCATCAATACTTTAACATTAACAAGTTTGAGCTGCAAAAATTAGAGATATCAGCAGGACAGTGCACACATTCAGCCTACTTCTCTGAAGCACTTGCTAATTGAAAAGAAAAAAAAATCCTTTGAAGCAAAGTACAAGAGTAAATATGGATTTATATCATAGATTAATATAATCACACTGATTATAATTGTTTTATGTACGTCTCTGTGCAAGTACATACATAAAAGATATACAAATTTTTATTCCTTTAATTTCTCTTACATTCACTACAAAATAATTACAGAAGTAAAAGCATGGAACAAATTTCCTACTAGTATGTGCAACCATGAGTGCTTGTATATAATTTGATAGTGATTTCAAGTATCTCCCTCTTAGTAAATCCCTATATGCAAGGGTCATTGGACCTAGTCAGGTACATGTCTCATATAACTTTAATAATTCAACTGGAAATGAATGTCCAATCCTGTAATAATCTAAATATTCTCCACAGTAAAATAATAAATCCATAATGGTTGCATCTACCATTGTGAGAAGCATTTGTTAGATAACTCATTTGGTTCCAATCACTTCCACAAAAAACAAAACTTGAATCAGAGACAAAATTCAAGTGAGCTGGTATTGATGGATGGCTTTGATACATAGTAAGTGAAGCACATGGTCATATTTCTTACCTTTCTTAACTAACTACAGCTTTAATAGTAAGGGTATACCTCGAATGGTTATGTGTTTAAAAATATATGAAGCAAATAGCACAATGTAACCTCAGTGTCCACTGGGTTACACTGGGTGTCCACAAAGCTATCATAGTACAAATGTATAAAAATGTAGACTCATGCCAGAAAACTTCTTTTGTGTATTGGGTTTATTCAGATCTGAAAAAAATCAACACAAATCAATGGCTGAGGATGAACTCTAGAAAAATAACTTTTACAGACCAAAATTATACATTTTTTTTGCACGTCACCTTTAAAACAGGAGAAAAGAGATAAAATCAATTCCACCAGATCTATAGCAAACCACTTAGCTGGCTGGACTATAAAAGTTACTAGAACAATCTTGCTTCCTCAACATACACAGTTTTTTGTTGTCAAAGCAACATGTCCTCACTTCTTCATAAAAGCTACAGAATATTATGGACTAGACACTTGGATGTATTTTGCTGGTGAAGAAGACTGATCCTGTAGTAGACTAGTTAGATCCTGTAGACTAGATTCACTGCAGCAGAGAACCTGGGGCCCTGACTACAGCAAGCATGTAAAAACCTACATGCCTAATGTTATGTGAACATGTAGTTACATGCCTAATTTTATGTGAACGTATCACTCAGTCACTCACATAGCTGAAGTTACATGCTATACTTGGTTTAGCATGGGCTGGTTCTTCAAGGGAGCTGTTGTACAGTCAGTTGCAGATGATTTATAGCACACTGAATGGACACTCTCTACTAATACGTTGTGGAACACCTTAGCTTTTATTCTTTATTTTTAATGGTCCTGCCCAAAATAGTAAGATAACTCATGCTATTAATTGCTATTCTAGGTATTAAATATGTGTAGAACTGGACCCCTGATCGTGATTCCTTGAAGGCTTTATTTACTATACCTCCAATTCACTTCAGCTAGTTTGACAATTCCAATGCTTCTGCTGATTGACTAGACAATCTTTGGTCATTTATGAGTTGCAGGTCTCTGAGCCAGAGGGTAGCTCTAAAAAGTTCCCCCCAAAAGCTGATGTTCCCATCCTGGCAACATGCAGGGTTTTTTTTCCTGTTATTTTTTTCTTTTTATATTTAAGTCATTAGGGAACTCTGAAGGCATCAATTTGTTGCTTCAATAGCACGAGGTAGTTGCTAAATTTATTTGGTTTATACTTGGTGATTAAGGAAGACATTCTTTTTTCCTGCCCTTTGAGGGAGCCCATGGTGTTATGGGCAACATGTCAGCAATAATTAAGAAATATCCTGGTACAAATCCCAAAAGATACATATTTTTATAAATAATTCCCCATGGAAAAAAATTTAAAATGATGCACTTGTTCTGAAAAATGCTGCAGGCCTTCTCTAAATAGATTATATTGCTGTTTTTTTAAGAGTGCTTGACTTGAGGTGCACATTTTGCTTGTAACTCATAAAACCACAGCACAGTTAAGTGAGGGGAAAAGCAGAAATAATGTGCAGTGAGCTTCAAAGCCTCACAAAGGATTTATCATTCAGGCAATAACCCAGCTTCTTCTTTTGTTAAGTTGTAATACAATGAGCAAAAGAATTTCTTTGGCCAAAAACAGAAATGTATTTTGTTGGCTTCACCTTTTTTTTTTTTTTTTTAAATAATTTTCTCCTGTAGGCTTTCCCCCCATTTGGACTCCATAAATTGAATTTCTTTGTCTCTTTAGAGGGTAGTTTTTCATTATAACATAATTCAAAATGACTTTATACTGCACAAGGGCCTTAAGCCTTTTGGTGGGTGTGCTTTACACTTCAATTTTCCAATCAACTGCATAGAAAAATCATATCACTTATCAGGATATCAACTGCAGATGTAGTCCTTATAACAAAAACCTGCTGATTTAAAGATGCTTCCATTTTTTGGCTGTTACAAATTTTGCCTAATTTCAAAAAAAGTGAACATCAAATATTAAAAACCTTGCTTCAAAATTAAACAACCTACCCTGTTCCATCTTCTACTTACAAGCCAGTGAAAAGAAAATGAGGAAGGGAAGGCAAATGAAGCACATATAAATTAAGGTGAAAACAGAAAAGATGAGAAGAGGGTAAAGGTTAGAAGAGAAAAAATTGGAAAAATACAATAATTCAGTAAACCTGTAAGTATGAATTGACTTTTTTTTTAATGTATGCCAGCCAGTGGTGCTGAACACTGATAATATTCCTAATGTACATATGGACTTTCTTTAGATAAAAAGTTGTTTAAAACCCCTAACAGTCCTTAAGATGTTAGGTACCCCGTTTAAAAACTCAGACTCCAAGAAATGTCCTTGTCCATCACTGTAAATGTGACCTACTTTTCATATGGGCCAACCACCTTATTGAGTAAATACTACATGTTCTTGAAGGTAAGTTCCAATACCAAAAAGCTCACAGCAGTGCCCTACAGCCCAATATACAGGGTAAGTGTCTGAAGTGTCTGTAGATGTTCAGGTGAAGATGATAACATGCTGTACAGATTCAAAAGCTGTTTAAAAGCATCGCTTTAACCTTACATCACATTACAAGCTTAAATAATAAGTGTCTTAGTGATTAATCCAATTATTACATAAGAAATCTGTGGCTTAAATTGGAATCAGATCTTGTATTTTCTATATATGAAGGTATAATTCACCAAGCAATATTCCTTAGGTTAAAGGGCTATAATTCATTAAATGTACTTCTATTCATTTAATAAAAGCTCTGTGTTCTCTCTGCACATCACAGAATAAAATAATCCTAGTTATTTCAACAGTTGCTTATGGCACGCTTGCAGAAAAACGGGCAAAGCAAAGGTCGGAAGAAACACATTCAAGAACACAACTTGTCCTTCAGGCAATGAAGGTCAGGGCACATAATGGAGTAGTCACACTGAGCCTCCTAAGGGAGATGCATTTGACACACCACATTTTGGTGCTATTTTCTGGTCCGTCATGGAGTTATACAAAACACTGAGCATAGTTAAAAGCCTGCCTTTTGCCTAGCTTTCAAGAGGGAGATAAAAGATGTAATCACAAAGTTGATTGTACTTTTATTTTACATGTTATATCCTTCTGATTAATATTTGACTATCCACAAACATCAGGAGCTCAAACAGCTGAGCATATCCAGCATCCAGGAATCCTCTTTGTCCTCACTCCACCTAAATTAATTATATTTAAAAATAATATTCTGCCCCCAAGTGATATTGTGTGCTATTGGAAGATAAATAAATATGAAGTCTGGAACAGTGCTGTCACTGGGAAATAACTGAAATATTAGAGACCATCACATACCAGAATCTTCATATAGATGTTCAAACAAGTGAGTAGCATTTCAGTCCTCTTATTCTATTCCTTCCATATGCATAAAGCAAGAAAGATTAGACATAAAAGAAATTGCTCTTCAGAAAACAGCTGGTGGTTTAGTTATTTAGAGGCATGAGACTTCTACAGGATTTAAGTCCTTGTAAGTCATTTGTGCATGATTTTGCACAGGGTTAAGAGTTCTCCTCCAAAGACACGAAGGCAGCAGTAGAGCCTAGTGGAGGCAGCGGAATCCTTGACTGCGACGTACCTTATTCTATTGAGATCCATATCTGTAATCCATCCATCTCCAATCCACCTTTCAGATTACAAATCTTTCCTTGAAAGTTCAACAAAGGGTAAACTACACAAAGCAGCATACTCACATCTAACAGGATGAGGAAATAACATCTCAGCTTCCCTACCCTTCCACTGTGTATGTCCTACCTTTCTCATAATGATTTTTTTCTGGTTCCATTTTCAGGAACCTTCTTTATTTTGAACAAATACCTGTAAAGGTATGTCCATCATATTTTCTTGAACTGGTACAAATTTTCTCCTGCTCTGCAAAACCATTCAGAAAGCCAAAGCAAAACTACTTCAGCACTCTTCAGAAGAGCATGGATTCAAGAATCTGTCTGAAGTGTTCTCTTCCTTTAATCTTCCTACTGTCTTCCATTCTCACTTCAAACCACTGAAGTTATGATTCAGTAAAACTCAAATTAAGCTAGTGTTTTAGAGAATTAGACTGGAATTTTAGCATGTGCTTAAAGTTGAACATAAGTATAAGCATTTCACTGCATAGTCATAACTTACAATCGATACTTAGAAATGGGAAATGATCAGAAATGGATGTCAAGTAATGAGAGACACATGTATCCTACTGAAATGGAGTGCATGTTACATGTCAGTGGTTTTCTGTAGCTCACATCAAGAGTGACCCCTTTCCTAGACTCAGTAACAAAGCCAGTGCAGGAAATACAATGATAGAAATCCTTTGGTCACTGTAACTACTACAATTCCTTAAAAAACACTGCCAGAAATATCTTACTTTTACATCAAAATAAAACAAAATTGCTCTAATGATAAATCTCCTATAAAAAAGCATGTTTATAAAATTTAAAAAGCAACATTAAGATTCAAAAAGGATTATCATAAAATTACAGTGGTGATCTAAGCTTTGACCTGGAGTCTTAGATCTTATTTTTTTATTTTTCTCAAGTCTAGGTTGTTGTTGTTGTTGTTTTGTTTTGTTTTGTTTTTCAGTTTATGAGGAAGCAGAGACATGAAAATGGCATTTTTAGCCAGTAACTCATACATTTCGATTTCTGGGTTTAGGTTTTGGAAAAAATGCACCTAGTTGTTTTCTGATTACAATACTGCTGGTTTTGTTCACTGGTCTATGTTTTTCTTGGAATGTGGTAATGTGGAACGTTTTAAATTATGGGGTTTACTTTTTACTATCCAATATCTACTAAATAAGTCCATCATCTAATTCTAAAATAGTGAAGCAGCAAACATACACTTGTAGCCAGCAATACATATATTTTTACTCCAGAGAAATGCTCTTCTGTTCTAAATTTACTGCAGAAAGTTTCAGAGACAAAAGAAAGGCTCTTTGCCAAACCTAGCTTTGCTTCTTTTGTACTTTAGGTCTCTTCAAATACCCTAACAAAATACTGTAAACTGCTGAGAAGTTTCCATTAAGGCTATAATCAATAATAGCAGTTGCTAAGCTTCAGCTGACATAACATCAGAATCTTTTGCATACTATTGTTTAAAATGAAACAATGGAAAAAAATTAAGGCATTAGATTGGATGAAAATATTAATCAAAGTCATATTTTACACTCTGATTGTAGTTTTTGAAATCTGAGCCATGTATTATATTAAAAAGATACAGGATGAAATCCCTGCTACTGCAACCCACTGTGTATTTTGCCACCCACAACAATCACTATTGTCTGTTGCATACACATGCTGTTTGGAATATGTACTGATGGCTGCATTAAAAGTGTTGAGAGACCCTCAAGAGGTTTGGTTTTCTGGGTTGGTTTAGATAAGAAATGTAAAATTGAAATTATAATCTGATACTTACTTGATGCTCTGGAAGGTTACCCATATGATTCCTTCTCTTAAATTTAGAGCTGTTGGCCTTGTCACTGAGGCACTGGGTGGGGTTCAGTTCCCAGGTCTGATACACGCTTAGTCTGCTGAGAGATTTTTAGTCCTAAAATTCAGGCTAATACCACCGTGTTTCACTCTCCTTTTGTCTTATTCTCTGCTTAGATTCTATCTGAGTAGGAACTGTCTCTTAGTATATACACAAACAGTGTGCAGAATTATGAAATCCCAGTCTCATCTGGATCACTAGATACCACTGGAAACATCATTAGCCACATCTAATTTTCTCTTCTCTTAAGAATAACAAAAACTTCCCCTTCATCTCTTTGTCCATTATTTTTTTCAACAATTTTGGAGTACACAGCTTGATGATGTCTTCCCAGAAAGAAAGAAAGGGAATTTTAAAGTTCCAGTGTCTGCCTCCTTAGCACAATACCTAAAACATCCATTTAGCCTAATGCAAACTGAAACAGTAAAGTAAAAAACAGACCAACAGACCAGTACTTGGAATTACTATGGACATCTCAGAACCGCAAACTGAGATCACTTTCAGCTTGATTTGAATGCTCTTTGATTGACATTGATAGTGGTTTTGAAGAGGATTTACAAAGTAAGAACCAGAACTGTATCATTTTAGAAATAATTCATTTGAAGTAACCTCCAAAATTATGTGATGCCTGTGAAGGTACAGACATTTCCCCCTTATTTTGTAAGCCACTAGTTCAAAGGATCTTGATTTCAACAAAGAAAAAGGAAATTGTTCTTCACCTAGCTTTTCAGAATATTGAACTGTATATTGTCTTGAAGACCACAGACTTGCACATTGAAGATTGTACTGAAGAACCATTCAAGGTACCCCCTCCTGCTCGTCATGTCTCCTGCTTCCTCGGGCAAGAGTTTCTAATATTTTACCCTAAAGACTCCCAGTAATTTCTATCTGTAGTGTGGATTTTGAGCAGGTGAATGTGAAGAACAGGATAGTTCTCATCCAGGTGGCATGGCCTGATAAGCTTAGGAATTGGTGCTGATGCACTTTCAGGGTGATAAATAATGTCACTTCATGGGTAACTGTTCTACATATTTTCATCTAATAAGGATCAACACTTGTATGGTCCAGCTGTTGGGGTTGTGGGCAACACTTAATTCTCACCTAGAGCTATGGTGTTTTGTTTTATATCACAAGATAAGAGGGGGGAACTTATGCCCTTCAAAATTCCATATAAAAATCTTCACAACAAGGTAAATTGGCATGTAATAATTTCTCATTAGAAATTCTTATTCTCAAAGAACTTTGATGACAAACTAACCACCTCTCCCTCTCTCCCTCTACTTCCAGCAATAATGTATTTGTACATTTGGAAAGATTTATATTTAAGGTTTTGAATGGGTTTTAGCATACAATATGACCACAGTCAATAACAGCAGACACCTGATAGTTTATGACTTCTGTGACTAACATCAGCCTGCTATGTCTATTATTAGGGCTAGTGTTACCTTGGATTGCTCTTGGGCTAGATTTGTACTAGAAAGACTTATACTCACTGCAAGGGTTGATATGTGGAACTTGGAAAATCAAATGAGCAGGTAAGAGAGTACCACTTTTCTGTTCTTCTCATGTTTACACATAGCTTCAAGTCAGCTTGTGTAATAAGGAACACCTGCAGAACAGGCAGGCTCTATCAGAAACAGAAACAACTAGATGTCACATTTTGATAGTATTAACTGGTATTTTCATGTGCTCACACTGAAGATTGTGCCAAACTATTTGTTTGTATGAGCATTCACCCTTCCAAAAACTTTGAAAAAAAAAAGAGTTCCTGTTACTATTCACCTATATTAGTTACTATTCACTTTTAAAAAAGCAAGATTTTCAGCCTACTCACCAGAATGCCACTAACTGAAGAAAATGCAATAAACTAAAATGAAAATTGATGGTAGAAAATATTTCTCCTTCCACAAAATAAGTTATTAATTTTCCTTAATAAGCCCAGGGCAGAAGGGCACTGGAACAGGTATTTGCATTTGATACTGTTTTCCTCAGACCACTTTTCAGATATCCATACTTCTGTCAGAAATGCCTGGGATGTCATTTGTAAATATGATGGGAAGGATTTTTAAAGAACAATATGAAACTAGCACATGCATTCAGACTCAGAGCTCGCACTCATATAATTTAGTGTTATATCAAAAAAACGTGTCTCTCACAGATTTTTTGGAATTTCTTTAAGAGTAACACTGCATGGTGTTTGTTTGTTTTTAACTACACACTTCTTTGTGTTCATTTCCTAGGATAGAACTAGAACAGCACTAAATAGTATATAAACCACATGGAAAACTCAGCTATGATGGCAATTATTTCACTTTATCAGATTACAAACAAGGTAAATTTCCTTCTTTGGAAACAACTTTAAGATGAGAGTCTCTCTCAGTAGGCAACAGTCAAATCACTTTCCATTCTGCACTGAAAGCCACACAGGTAGGCTTCTGCACCTGAACTAGTAAATAAAAGCTACAGTTTCCAGACATTGATTAGATTTCAATACTAGTAAAGTTGAAAATAAATTTAATTTAATGTGAGTGACTTCCTGTGTTCCAGTGTCAATCCATAAGCAACCTAGGTTCTGCACCTAAGTTGGGGCAATTCCCATTATCAGTACAGTCTGGACGATGAACTGATTTAGAGTAGCCCTGCAGAGAAGGACTGGGGTATACTGTTGGATGTATAGGATGTAAAATTGGGCATGAGCTGGCAATGTGCAGTTGCAGCCCAGAAAGCCAATCATACCCTAGGCTGTATGTGTGGGCAACACATACCCTAGGCTGAAGTGTGGGCAACAGGTCAAGGGACGTGATTCTCCACTCTTGCAAGACCCCATCTGGAATACCCCATCCAACCATAGGGTCCCTAGTGCAAGAAAGACGTGGACCTAATAGAATGGGTCCAGAGGAGAGCCATGAAAATGAGCAGAGGAACACATCTCCTATGAAGAAAAGTTGAGAGAGTTGGGGTTGTTCAGCCTGGAGAAAATTCCACAGAAACTATTGCAACATTTCAGTACATATCGGACACTTATAAAAAAAGATGGAGAACTTTTCCCCAGGACCTGTTGTAACTGAACAAAGGGTAGTGGTTTTACATTGAAAGAGAGTAGATCTAGACCAGATATAAGAAAGATTTTTTTTTTTGTTTTATCTTGAGTGTGGTAGGACATCGAAACAGATTTCCCAGAGAAGTGGTAGTTGCCATATCATTGGAAGTATTCAAAATCACATGGGATGAGGCTTTGAGCAACCTGATCTAGGGAAAGACACCCCTGCCCATTTGATCTTTAAAGGTCCCTTCCAACCCAAACCACTTTGTGATTCTATCTATATACATACACACGATGGAAGAAAATGTGATTAATACCATGGAGGGAGGAAAGCCTGGTAGAGACCTTTTTCCTTGACAAATACATAGCCCCAGCAATCCAAAACTGCACTTGGTTTTCCGTACTTGAAAGTAGCATAGCACCTGAAAGTTGTTCTAATCATCAGCCTACTCACTGGTGACAAAATTCCAAATTTTGCCACACAAGCTGGTTCCATATACCACGAGGTAACTATGGTACAGTGAAGAGATGTGATTTTTACTACACACTACATAATGAATGAGCTAAAGAAAATACAGAATGTGCACTCTGTTGCCTGCACTTTTAGGGTGTTTTGTCAGGGATTTAGAAAACATAAGCAGACACCAGTTTTCCCTGACTTAAAAACTACTTCCGCAAAACTGAATGGAAGCCTTCTCTTGGCAAATAAGGAAACAGGGTTCCCTCATTGCCTTTCTAAGAAAATTATATTCCAGTTGAAGTATCTAACTTTAGGTGAAATCCAGCAGTTAGGAACTCCTGACTTAAGGGCTAGGAATAAAGGTGTGTTATCATCATCCTCATCATTTTACATTTCATGCTCTGGCCAATTTCCTTCAAGTTCCACTACTTATTCCCACATGCAAGTATCAATCTTTACAAATACTACTCTATGGTACTTAGTCTTTGTAGTGCACAGTGCACTTTGGATTCGCTACATGATGTGAATTCTCCCAGGTGCCAAAGCACCTGAAAAAGCTTTGTTGTAGTACAAAGAAAATGTGATTCCCTCTGTGATAACCTTCTGAAATATGCCTTCTTTTAGCTATGTCAATTACTATTTATAATTGTATATATTTTAAAGTAGAGCACAGATGCCCCAAATACTTTTAAACTTTTTTTTTTTTCTAGTCACTGCACATGCTCACAGTGCAACTGTTCTCACTTTAACAAACTTCTCATGTCTGCATGCAAGGAAAACAATGAGAGAAGCATACTGCATACTTCAGAGTCAAAAAGAAGACATATATCTCCTCCTTATTTATTTTTTCCAAAGTCATGCTGCTACTATAGCACTATTACTGTATTATCACAGAAATATTAAGTAATTATTTAAAACACTTTCTTAAGTAGGAATAGAGCTGATGTTTCATGGGTTACAGATTTCAGTGGAAACCGTTCACACATTATACATGCATTTAATTTTTTATACTGTGATTTCAAGATGAGACCTAAGCCCCAAGGTGTCTTCATTAATTAAATGTATCAGTTTAATGTGTCCACGCATGCGTGCACACACAAAGCCTTACTTGCAACAGTCTCTGTGTGTGTTACTACAGAGTTTCAGAAAAAATAGGGGTGGGGGGAGCGAGGCTTTATCAGTAGTTTTATTTGTAAAATGTAGGTGAATCAAATAGAAGGCAGTTGTGTCAAAATGTACTCACTAGTTCTGTTGTGGTCAAAAGAACAGTTTTCTAAGGTTATCTTGCACTGTGGTTTATTTCTGCAAGGACTGGGGTCCCAATTTCAAAGGCTCTAGTTTTTGCACTAGAGACAGGCACAGTGGAGAAGCAAAAGAGGGTTTTAAACACCATAACACTATATATCTTCAGGGATCATTTGGGGAATCTAACCTATTTCACTGCCCCAAAGATGTTCTGACTAACCTGACCTCCCAGGAGCCTTTATGAACTCCTGTTGTAGAAAATAGTTGGGTAATTGTTCAGCCCAACTAGCTGGCTTGCAGGATGTTCTGAACACCTGCAGCTGGGCAAGTGAGGAAGGACTTGGGACAAAGGATTGCTCAGGGACTACTTTCACCCACTACTCTCTGCCAGTAATAACTGTTCCAGAGGTGGGATTTTCAATAGCCGGAGCCATCTCTTTCAGTGATTGCAATGACATCATAGTTCACCTCTTCTCTTATTTTGTTGGGGTAGTAAAAAATTCTCAAGCCTTTGAATGCAGGCTGGCCTCCCCCGCACTGTGTGTCTGGTTCCCCAAGGGGGCCTGCTGTCGAAGAATAAGCCAGTATGTTCAGTTTCTTAAATACATCTCTAGCATGAGTAGTATTTCTTACAGGGCTTGTTTTCTTCATAAGATAATTAGGTTTCCATGTTAGGCTGCTGTCAAGGTACAGATCTTTGTAAAGCTCCTGGTTCAGAGTGCCAACCTGCTGGCAAAATGTCAAGTTTTAAGCCTCTCTACCACTGGCTAAGTAGGCCTTAAGTTGCAAAAAGAGAATAATGTTCAGCAACATCATGTTCAGCTGACATCATGTTGACTGGTGGCTCTGCATGATGTCAGTTCCTTGGTACCTGGAATAATATGAAAGAATAAGCACTGCTGCATGAAGAGCACTATTTCAGTAAAGAATGCATTAAACCATGGCCCTCTGGAAACCCACTTACTCAGCTCAGGGCAATATTCAACACTAAGAGTTCTATCAGTAGGATTCAAAACTGAGCTCAGTCCTCTCCCACTTGCTTGACCACACACACCTTTTCCCTCCCTGAGGCTGTTGCACCAGGCAGCAAGCAATGTAAAGGAGAGAAAGCATTCACAAGTCTCAATCTTGTTCCCTGTCATTTTGTTACTATTATTATTATTCATAGATGCACAGAATAGCTGAGGCACCTTTGGAGATGAACCTGCTTAAAGCATGGTTCCAAGGGCCACATCCACTTGGGTTTTGAATGCTTCCAAGTGTTAAGACTCTACAGCCTCTCTGGGCAACCTGTTACAGTGTTTGACCACCCTCACAGTCTGAATGTTGCTTCATGTATTTAAGTGCAATTTCTTGTATTTCAGTTTGTGTTCACTGCCTCCCATCCTGTCACTGGATGCTACATTCTTAAGTGATGGTCCATATTTAGCCACTATGGCCCTACTGTCTTTTTTTTTTCCAGTATTTTTTTTTCTCTTATACCTTCGACTTCAATTTAATTTCAGCTCTGACTCACATATAAGGAGCCACAAAGAAGAACTGATATATTCTAGTATTGAATCAGGCATTAAGGGTATGAAGCCTCTCTTTCTTTGTCAAGTTTCTCACTACAAGTTTCCCCACTTAACTTCTAGCAGCATTTCTGTGACAGGAAATAAATGGCATAAACCACAGTGTTCTGTGAGTGTTCTCATCACTAGAGCTCTCTCTGAAGAGTTAGCCCAGGCTTCCATTCCCTCTGCAAACCATCAAACAGCTGAGGTATTTAATAATTATTTAAAAACAAACAAACAAACAACAACAACAAAAAAAAAAAAAAACAACTCTGCTAAGCTGAGATCTTTTCCTGGCAAGTTCATGACTGGAGTCAACTTTTATGGCCACATTACCAAACAAACTAAGAGTAAAAATACAGGGTTTAATAATGGAAAACCTGACACTACCTAAAATATAATGGAGTGGGCATGCTGTTATAATAATTCTGTTAAGCCTACAGAAACTAAGCAATGCTAATAATTCATCAAAAGCAAAGCACCCTTTTTAAGCATTTTTCAAGGAGACACACTCATTTAATTTCTTGCTACCGTGTATTATTTTATATCAGTAACTGTCACTTAAAGCCAGCAACACTTACACAACTGTGAGGACACTGCTCCACAACAAACATAATACCCGCAACACACATGACACAAGGCCTAACATAAACATTGAACTAATCAGCTGTATGATCTTCTTGTCTTCCTATGTTCATGTCTCTTCCTTTCTGCCCACCCAAACACTCCATGTTTATGTGAGCTGCTGTTTTATTTTGTACTGTAAGTAGTTCAGAAAATGAGCACCCCTGTCAGTACTATATCATTTAATCACTGCAGCAAAGAATACCTAAGAAATATATACTAAGCCAAAATCACTGTGTTTGTTTCAAGCCCATGGATACCAAGGAAATTACTCTAAAGGCCATTTTGTTCCATGGTGTTGTTTCTTAGCCTTTGTTATGAAATACAAAAAGTAATTTAGTCTTCTTTTTTTCTTGCCAACCTCTTACCTGGGAAAGGGAAAAATCAGTTTCATAAGTACCTGCTTAGTTCTGAAGAAACATCTGGGAAGGAAAGGTGAAAAAAGCCCACTAATGGAATGAAAACTGTAGTCAATAAAAACTAACATGGATTTTAAATGACACACTGTCTATCAAAGGCTTTAAAATGCAGATTTAAAATGTTTTTACTTCAATCTCTTACTCATTCTTCATCTTCTCTTATGATCTTGGTCATCAGTCTGGAATGATGTACCTTTTCTGTTCTCACTACAACCTTAAGGTTGCTGTGAATTAATTGTACTCATCCTTCAGTCCTCATTACAGTCTCTGACACAAGAATGAGTTTTCACAGAAGTGAATGCCAGGATGTTCTGATTCTCATTGAATATTCTCATTAATCCATTCTTTGGACAAAGACTAATGATATAGAATAAGCACAGATATTAATTATTTTATTTCTCATGGCAATCCCGGAGATGTAATGAGAATGAAATGATCACCCCTTTTTGGTTCTTAAAGTAAGGTATATTTTTAAGGACAGAAAAATATTCAAAATTAATTTATTCTTGTAATTAAACTGTGATAAGACCATGAGCTTAAAACACATCAAATTAATTCATTCTCATGGCAGTTGTAAGGGCCCAAACCTGTAAGTGCCAATTAGAGTGAACAGAAGCAGAGGATACAGGTCAGTGAAAAGTAGAGCATCACAGTTTTTTATTATTTATTCATTTATTAATATATATATATGCTGAAAATAGATAGTGGTATAGTCCTAAAATAACAACAAGATGTAATAACCTAGATTATCTCTGCATTTCTGCTCCTTTCCAAGAGATTGGTACTGTCCATTAGCACAGTTCTTTCAAAGACAGCCAATACATGGCTAGTTTCAAAATAATTCCATTGCTTAATTTGGAAGTATTCCCCTGTAGATAGGAAGTGACAAATTATTAAAATGTGATAGATATTCAGTGTCATAATGTGATGATGTACAGATTGAAAGCCCACAAAGCACAGTGCCCATGTGATCACCACGGTCTCAGACACTTCCAGATCAGTCTTTCACTGATCCTACTTACCTTCTACATACAAAATTCAAGGACATACCTGCAGTTGGCCCACTCAGGGATCCTTAAACAAATACAATGTATTTCCCTGCAATTGCAAGTGCTAAGTGTCACTGATAGTTGCAGGTTCATGATACATCATTCAGGTGCTAGACCTGAAAACATAAAAGAAAAAATGACAAAGGTTTATCTGAGTCTGTATTAATTTGGTAACTTTCACTCTTTCAGATGTTAATCTGACCCTCTGACTGCAGCATTCCTTAGAGCTGTTCATGAACAGGCCAGTGCCTGTGAAAATTAACCTAGTGTCTAAGCATTATACAATAAGGTGTTTCAATGCAATAAGAATTCTTATTCTACCTGTACTCATGAAAACAATACCAAGCAGTGTCACATAATAGAAGAACATGAGCAAGACAGTCATCTGCAGATTTCAGAACAAACCATGAAAATCTCTCTAATAGAGGTCCCTTTTTTAAATTAATTAAGGGGAAAAAAAAAAAAAAAAAAAAAAGAAAAAAAAAAAAGTCAAACATCTCAAGTTGTACCAGGGGAGGTTTAGATTGTAAATTGGAAGTCATTTTTTCTTAGAAAGAGTAGTCAGGCATTGGAATGGGTTGCCCAGGGAGGTGGTGCAGTCACAGTCCCTGGGATTGTATAAGGAAAGTGGTGCTTAGGGACATGGTTTGGTGGGTGATAATGGTGGTAGGGGAATGGTTGGACCAGATGATCTTGGAGGTCTTTTCTAACCTTTCTGTGATTCTGTGATCCAGGAGGGTATCTGTTGAAAGAAATCTACCTCTCCTTACTGCAGGTTCTCTAAAGACTCCTTGCAAGACAACAAATCCATAAATGTATCTAAACTGTGGAGGGTGTTGAACCAACAACAGGAATTAAGAAGCCTTTGCAACTAAGTTTTAGTATTTGTTTCTTAAATAAAGCAATTTTGAAAGCCCTGAGGCTAGAGAACCCCCTGTGTAAGAACAGAGGGGAATACTGCAGGTTCATGCTTCATGTGCAATAACTTAAACAATTTATTTTTCCTCATTCACAGCATCAAATTTGGGCACTAGAAATAAGCAAGAGTGTGCAAGCAGAGATCAAAAGAAATGTCTGAGGTCCACCTGCTGTGTCTTTATTATAAAATGAGTTATCAGGTAGCAATCAGGAGACCTGAAACCTATTTCCAACACAGTATTTTCTGGGCAATGCTACATATGCAATACACCTCTCCATCCAACTACAGGAAACAGCCACAGTCGCGCCATTGGCTTGAGATCCGTTGATGAAGAGTGCTAGAATCAGAGCTAGCTTTCATTAAGGTATCTGAAGAGGAATTAAGAGAGATGCATCCAGTTCTTTGGCAGGCTCTCACCTCATTCAGCTAAACTCATCTTTAACAATAAATCAATATGAAATTTGTGTTTAAATCCTGCCTTATGGAGTGTAAATCTAACTTCGATTTCAGAGAGCTTTGCAAAACAAAGATGAGAATAATAAATTCATTCTTCCTAGCCATTCAGAACATGAATTCTAAAAGGAAGGAATTTTTCCTTAACAATATACATATTGTAGCTGATTTTATTTTGGCTTTGTTCATGTTCTCTTGGTGAGATTTTCATAAACATTATAGCAGACCAGTTAAGCAATGGGAATATTCACCTACTCATTGAATGTGGAGTTTGATACAACTAACACCAGAAACAGTAGCCTTCAAGGCACCCTTACACATATATGTAACACTGTATTGAGCAGCATCTTATTCACATTAAAAACTTGGTTCTGAGATTTTTTTTTATCCAGTTAGGAAACAGGATTGAAATGTCTGGCCCATTTCTTTACGCAAAACAGCTCAAACATCCATTTTTACAGGCTAGACATTTGCAATGAATAAACCACACACCAAGAAATTACTTAGCAAATCATTTATAATTATGAAGAAAATCATACTTTGCAACAAGAAGAGGGGTGGAGACTCACAAAGTGCTGTTTACAGTCCATTCTCCCTGCTTTGCATCTACATAACAAATTTTCCATTTCTAAACAGTGTGTTGTGTGAGCCAAATTTATGTGATGTTACCTCATTGACTACCATTTGAAATATCTTCCATGGCATTACACCAAAGGTGAATGTAGTCACATATCTTTTCATATATTCTATTCCTAGTCAAAATATCACGGGAGGACATTAAGTAGAGTGCTTTCCCACAGTATTGTAGCACTGACTAGAGGAGGCCAAAAGAAGGGAAAAACATGCCTCTGGGAATTGGCAGAGAATTCACAGGTAAAAAGCTTAGAAGGTTTTGCAAGAGTAAAAGCCAAAGACTATAAGAAATTTTTTGTTGTTGTTGTTTATAAGTAGTGTTTTAAATAAAAATTTCAGATGAGAAATTAAAATTTAAACAATGTAAGTGCCTCAGAGAACCAGGCTCTAAAGCAGTCCCTTAATGGGACTCCAGCACATCCTTTATTTTTTAATGTAAAGAAGAGAAAGGATTTGTCATTAAACTTTAAAAATAATCAAAAAAAAATTTTTTTTTGGTGGGCTGGCAGTGTTACTAAGAATGATTGTGCTCATTTAGTGGGTGTGGATCAGTAAGGAGAACCTCCTTATGCCTAACAGGGATTAGAGATCCAAATTTAAGCTTGTCTTGACTGTCCCAGAGTCTATATATTTTTTCAGTTAATTATGCCAAACTTCACGTCTGAATTATCTGCTCTTCAACAATAACATCTTAACACAGATGTTTCTTTGTCAGCTGTTAAGGACTCCCTGATTTTAGAACATGCAACAGGAAATGGCACGAGAGACAATTATATGAATTGGGTGGCATGTAGAAGACTAACACTTGCTGTCTTTCCTATGATTTGTAGTGAAAAGTACAACGATCACACTTAAGTATCAGTACTGAACACTTTTATGCTAGACAGTTACACAACTTAGCATAAACCTAGAGTAGATATAAAATGACCATCTTTCTGTTCTGTTATCTAGGTATCAAAATTTTATACTCTGCAGAATGTTGTGCAAAGAAAGGAAGACAATATTCATCCTTTACTCTCCTTTTCAGTAAGCTGGTCATTGTAAAATGTAAAAACATGTAGAATAGCAACAGGAGACACTGCAGTTACAGCACCGAGAAAACAAGTACATTCATAAAAGACAAAGCAAAGCCAGCCTGTAGGAGGAACCCTTGGCACTGAAGGCCCTGAATTTCAACATCAAATAAATTAATACAGTAGGGTACCTCATAAACTGAGCCTTTAGGCCCTGCTACTACCTCCGTGTCAGCAATGAAAAGTAAATGAAAATAAATACACAAGCAATGCTCCTTGATCCACACAAGGTTTAACATATGCTGATGAGCATCAGTATTTCCAACAACAAAATTATGCCTTTCTACTCATCACTGGTGGACCTTGTTCTCACAATATTGCTACTTACTTTCATAATGAAAGTCATTTGAAAGTTGAATCTGCAAGTGAATATACTGTGGTGTACACAGTGCATAGTTCCCATAAATTTAGCACACAGGAATTTATTTCAGCAGCTACAGCTTTCAGTAGTTCATCAGTTTTGTTTTGCATGAATGTAATTTACCTTTCAGCCACCAAAGGCTTACAGTACAGGTCTTGTATTTAAACAAAACTAGTACTGTAACAGCACTCACATCATGCTCCTGAAGGGGGGAAAAAATCCTCATATTTATTCTAAAGTTTTCCAAGCAGTTAAACTCAAGCGCAGATGTATATCTCTGTACATTTTTAGAGCAGTGTTAACATTCTGGTTGCACAAGGCTAGTAAAATTACAGTTTCAATAATGCAGCTGTAATTATTTCTATAATACAGTGATGCGTAGTCTTCTTTTTTTCCTCTCTTAAAAAAAAAAAAAAAAAAAAAAAGAAAAAAAGAAAAAAAGAAAAAAGAAAAAAGAAACCACTGGAAAAGAAAAGTCTGTTGAAATCCTATCATATTGTATAGTCACAGGTCTAAGAGAAACATAAATGCTGTGGTCTAAAGTGAAATAAATCACTGAGTTTCAGAGACAGTCTTATCCATTGGAAATAGCCACAAATGAAGGGGAAGACAGACATTTCAGTTCTTGAAAGTACAGAGATTTGTGGTGATGTTTGGATTTATCAACTTTCAGGAAGAAGGACCCATTTAATTACTGGAAATTTTACCTTACTAAAGCATAGAGAATTTGGCCAAGTTTCTGCTATGCATGTTAGCTTCTTTCATAAAATGTGGGCCAGACTAATTTTCCTTGAAGTCAATGGGATTCTTGGCATTGATTTCAAGATGAATAGCCAGTGGGTCCCGAGTAGGGAGGATAAGGAATAAGACATACTACCTCTTACCAAAGTACAGTTCAGCTCAAATGCTCTGAGCTTCAGGGGAGCATTTCCTGATGCTCTCTTTGTGCCTTAGACATTGTGCTGTTCACAAAAAGCAAATTCTTCTACAGTCAATTTTACAACTACATTTGTGTTTTAGAGAGGAAACCTAATACTAACCATGGAATGCTGTCAAGAATTCAGTAAATCAAGTGACTTTTTATGGCATTTTACAAGAAAGAAAACTATTCAGGTAAACTGACAAGTCCAAATAGGAATAGGAGACTCCAACTAAAGCGTATGTTATGAATCATAGCCTACTACCCCTGCTGAGATTGAGAGAGAATCTCCAACCAAAATGAATTCAAACCAGTTCACAGGGATTCTTAAAGTTTTGCTAAAAAGGGAAGCCAAAATGATGACAGCTTTATTAGAGTATATAACTCAAAATAAGCACCAATGCATTTTAAAAGACTTCAAGGGTATCTTTCAATATGAATCTAATTCCTTTTAAGATACTGTTGAACTACTTAGACAATGGTATTTCTTTATACAATTCAGTAGGCATTTTATTTGCATCAGAATGAAGTATTTTATTAGCTGGGCTAAAAGTTGTTTCTTCTGTGAGTACTCCAGTAATGTATGTTGAGTTTCAATAGCTTTTTGTCCATTCAGGACTGCTATGAGCTTTAAGTACTACCATGTTCAGGATCATCTAAGAATCTACCTAGCTGTTACACTTCTGTGTTATGAGACCTTTATATAAAATAAATGCAGATAAAATGTTATACATCTCTGATCCTCTACATGTACTTCATTCCATTTATGAACATTGTGAAATTTTGCCTCAGCAATCTTCTACAACTGTAAAGAGTGCGTGTCAGAGAGATTTAAAGAGATATTTATGATTTACTTTCTTTTAATGGTGCATGTGAATGCATATATGAATTAAAAATCTTTTGATCTTTTACTGTAATGTCAAATATTTGGTAGAGCACTAACAGGCATTCTTGTGGCACACAAAGAAAAGAAAAAAAAAAAAAAAGATTATCTGCTCTCCCAAGTATACAAGAATAGATCACATTTTAAAATCTGAATTTACTTCAAGCTCTAGTGTCTTAGTAAGGAGGAGGGGGTTCTGCTTTCCACACTGATTCATGTGCCCTGTTATAAAATAGAGAGTCCTCAGAATATTACTGGAGTGAAATCAATCCCTTATTAAGCATGAAAGACGAAACATCTTAACTAGGTTATTCTATTTAATGTCCTCATAGGTACAGTGGATTCTTTTAACTCTATCAAAGGTCAAAACTCTTTTCAGAAAATGCTATACTTGATATGTTGCAAATCAGTACATTGGGACAGAGGACTTGGTTCACTGCACCCAGGCAGACAAGTTTTTTTTGATACTTGAGATGTTCCTCCTCTTCCCTTTACCACTCCTTTTATGCCCCAAGCTGCCTTATCATTCACCAATTGTTTCACTTGTATTTTACTTTCCAGAAATGTGAAGTGTGCTGCAAGTAATATTCAAGCCCGACCCTACATTATCTGTCAAGCAAATGTCTTGATGTAGATACATGACAGCTTAATTGATGTATATATGTATATACACACACATATACATATGTATAAATATATATATATATAAAATCAGACACGCCTTACAAAATAGGAGCAACATTGTAACACTATATGGAGGTAACTGCACTTTTTTTTTTAATTATTTTTTTATGTTGAAGTGTTAGGAACAGCAGATGACAGGGCTGCATGCTTGCATTTAATTTACATACCCTTCAAGCCCTCCTTGTCTTGTCCTTGTTATAACTACTACCACATCAGGCGCCTAACAAGCTTTATAACCAAGGTTTTTCATCAAGCAACATTGTTCAAAGAATTGAGGTCAAACTGGCAGTTGCTGACCTCTTCATTCACATAATAAATCCTGATTATTCTAGGGTTACAGTTCATGTAAATAATCTGATCGTTATATATTTTACTGGGCATTCACACCTAGCATAATATTTTTATAAGTGTATGAAAATGGAATAAATCATATGCTTAGGTGTTGTGGCCAAAAAAAAAAAAAAAAAAAAAAAAAAAACCAAAAAGGAAAAAAGAACTGACAAGCAAGTGTAAAATGGAGATATTCAAAAACACATTCACTATTATGCAGCAAAAACAATGAAAAACACTATTCTTCCTCAACAATTTTCTGTAATGAAATACATTTCAGTATTTCATTACATATCAGGAAACCTGTTTAGTTTCCTGCTGCAGCTGGTTAGTGGGCCTACTGGAGAGGTGCCCTGCTAGACCTTCTCTTCACAAACAGAGGACTGGTAGGAGACACTGTGGTGGTGGGAGCTGTCTTGGGCAGAGTGACCAAGAAATGGTGGAGTTCTCTACTCTTGGTGAAGTCAGGAGGGGGATCAGTAAATCTGCTGTCTTGGACTTCCAGAGGGCAGACTCTGAGCTGTTCAGGACACTGGTTGTCAGAGTCCCTTGGGAGGCAGTTCTGAAGGGCAGAGGAGTCCAGTAAGGCTGGGCACTCTTCAAGAAGGAAATCTTAATGGCGCAGGAGTGGTCTGTCCCCATGTGCCCAAAGACAAGCCAGTGCAGAAGACCACCAGCCTGGCTGAACAGCCTGGCTAGAGCTTAAGAGAAAAAATAAGGTTTATGACCTTTGGAAAAGAGGATGGGCTCCTCAGGCGGACTAGAAGGATGTTGTAAGGCTGTGCAGGGACAAAATTAGAAAGGCCAAAGCTCATCTGGAGCTCAGTCTGGCTACTGCTGTTAAAGACAACAGAAAATGTTTTTATAAATATATTAACACAAAAAGGAGAACTAAGGAGACTTTCCATCCTTGACTGGATGCAGGGGGAAACATAGTTACAAGAGATGAGGAAAAGGCTGAGGTGCTTAATGGCTTGTTTGCCTCAGTCTTTAGCAGCAAGACTAGCTGTTCTCTGGATACCCAGCACCCTGAGCAGGTAGAAATGGATGGGGAGCAGAATGTGGCCCTCACAATCCACGAGGAAATAAATGGTTGGCGACCTGCTACAGCACTTGGATGTATGCAAATCAATGGGGCCAGATGGGATCCACCTGAGGATACTGAGAGAACTGGTGGAAGAGCTGTCCAAGCTGCTTTCCATAATTTATTAGCAGTCCTGGCTCTCAGGTGAGGTCCCGGTTGACTGGCGGCTAGCAAACATGATGCCCATCTACAAGAAGGGCCAGAAGGTAGACCTGGGAAACTACAGGCCTGTCAGTTTGACTACAGTGCTAGGGAAGCTCATGGAGCAGATTATCTTGCGTGTCATCACATGGCACTTGCAGGGCAACCAGGCGATCAGGCCCAGTCAGCATGGTTTTATGAAAGGCAGGTCCTGCTTGACGAACCTGATCTCCTTCTATGACAAAGTGACGTGCTGGGTGGATGAGGGAAAGGCTATGGATGTGGTCTACCTTGATTTCAGTAAGGTTTTTGACATCATTCCCCACAACATTCTCCTCAAGAAACTGGCTGCTCACGGCTTCAACTGGCGTACACTTCTTTAGGTTAAAAACTGGCTGGATAGCCGGGCCCAAAGAGTTGTGAATGGAGTTCAATTCAGTTGGAGGCCAGTCACTAGTGGAATTGCCCAGGGCTTAGTACTGGGGCCAGTTCTCTTTAATATCTTTGTCGATGATCTGGATGAGGGGATCGAGTGCACCTCCAGTAAGTTTGCAGATGACACCAAGTTAGGTGCGTGTGTCGATCTGCTTGAGGGTAGGAAGGCTCTCCAGGAGGATCTGGATGGGCTGCACCAATTGGCTGAGGCCAACTGCATGAAGTTCAACAAGGCCAAGTGCCGGGTCCTCCCCATGGGGCACAACCCCAAGCAGCACTACAAGCTGGGAGATGAGTGGTTGGAGAGCTGCCAGGCAGAGAAGGACCTGGGAGTGATGGTGGATAGTCAGCTGAATATGAGCCAGCAGTGTGCTCAGGTGGCCAAGAAGGCCAACAGCATCCTGGCTTGCATAAGAAACAGTGTGGCCAGCAGGGCTAGGGAGGTGATCGTCCCCCTGTACTCAGCTCTGGTCAGGCCGCACCTCAAGTAATGTGTTCAATTTTGGGCTCCTTACTACAAGAAAGACATCGAGGTGCTCAAGCAAGTCCAGAGAAGGGCAACAAAGCTGATGAGGGGTCTGGAGAGCAAGCAGCTGAGGGAGCTGGGATTGTTCAGCCTGGAGAAGAGGAGGCTCAGGGGCGACCTTATCACTCTCTACAGGTACCTTAAAGGAGGTTGTAGCGAGGTGGGGGTTAGTCTATTCTCCCTTGTGCCTAGTAACAGGATGAGGGAGAATGGGCTAAAGTTGGACCAGGGAGGTTTAGGTTGGGTATTAGGAAGAACTTCTTTACCAAAAAGGTTGTTAGGCATTGGAATGGGCTGCCCAGGGAAGTGGTTGAGTCACAATCCCTCTGAGGTCTTTAGAAGACGTTTAGATGTAGAGCTTAGTGATAGGGTTTAGTGGAGGACTTGTTAGTGTTAGGTTGGACTAGGTGATTTTGGAGGTCTCTTCCAACCTATATGATTCTGTGATTTCCCAAAACAAATCAAATGTCTTTAGGTGAGATTGTTTCTATGTTCAACGAAAATATTCACTACGGGTATAAAAACTGCATCCTGCACCAAAAAGAAAATTGTTATTTGACACAAGCAAAAGCAATTTGTGTTCTCAGAAACAAGCCTATGAAGAGAACATCATGCCCACTTTCTTGCCACTCCCCTGTACTATTGATGGTACTACTAGGCTTTCACTGGTTTTAAAACAATTTTCCTGTCCCTCTTTCATCTGCCACTAACATCTCAAAATTTGTCATATATCAGAGATATAGACAACATGCTTCTGGACTTCAAAATCCCCCTCCCATTAGTCTATTAATTCTTAATCCAGTACAGATTAATTTGCCTGTGCAACTATTCTGAATCTGCTGTAGATTTTACAAGAGACCAAACTCCCATCAGTGGCCTAAGAGCAAAGAAGAAGATACATCTGTTGTCTTCCTGTCTTCACATTTTCATTTTTGATAGAATTGAACTGGGCTTAAGTATCAAGCACTCTGTGGCAGTAGAACCCTTGTGCATGATTATAGCTGGTCAAGAATATTTCAACAAAACCTTTTTCTAATGAGAAGCTTTTGATTAAACATATGTTCTCTTGAAAAATGAATGCTTTTCAATAAATAGTCATCTTACTGAATATTTTTAAAACTTTAAATGAGAAGAACATTTTCATCTGCAAATTTAACTGTTCTCTAAAACATTCAAGTCTCATCAAGCCTATTCATCACAAAAAGTTATGTTTAATAATGCTACAAAACAATACTATTTTCCTTCATTTCCATAAAAATGTTATATGATGGGGAAAAAATGTTCCAAATTTTATAGAAGCTTCTTCTCTTTTGTTATCTTCATAGATAAATAATCCAGATAGATTGCAAAGGTTAGCACTTACAATTCAGTTTCATATACACAAATTTTAAAAAATGCAGTCAAATGCCTCATCTCCTGAGTTATACAACTTCGCAAATAGCTCATTTTCATCTGTGCAGCCTTCTATGACCAGTGTAATCCCATTTTAAATTCAGAAACAGAAAATCTTCATTATTACCTACTTGAGGTCATTGCAACTCTTTTTTTTTTTTTTTTTAACTACCAACGTAGTCTGAGATCTTACATATTAACTCTGCTTATCTAAGGCCCAAACACAACACAAGCTAAGAAAGTGCTATGTTGCAAAATAAACAAATAAATACATAAATTCTATGACAGTGCTTTCTAAGAAATCAGAGAGAAGAAATTACAGGAAAATCTAGAAAGTTTAGTACACAGCACAAAGAAGATGACCTTAGTAATGAATTAGCATGCACTAAATTTGCAACTGCCAACTAACTAGGAGAGGCTGCAGGCATCAGAATAAGAATTCAAAATGACACAAAAATAAACATATAAAATTGGAACACCTGATGTTCTAAAATCCTGTTGGAAAAGATCCAGAGGTAGCAATTTTTCCCAGAAATTATTGAAAAAGTAGGTGTCATGAGTCACAAGCAGAAGTTTAGTCAGCAGTGCCACTGTTGGGGACAGAAGGAAAAACGAACAAACAAACAGTACACAGGAATAAGTATAAACAAGACCATCACCAGAAAGTCACATAAGAATTTCTACACTTCACAATGTGGTTTTGCCACAACTGGAATACAATGGGTGGAGTGGGGCACGACATATTATTAGAAAGCTGCCTACACTAGCCCCCTGGAAACCAAGAGTGAACTGGAAAACAGAGTCTGTGAAGACTTAAAGCACTAGAATTATTTAGTCTACACAAAACAAGAGTGAGGGGAAGGTATGAAGGCAATATTCATATTTCTATATATATATATATATACACTCATATATATAAAAGATGGCTCCAAAGTAGGGACTAATGATTTGTTCTTGTCCACTATAGATACAAAAAGGCAGGCTTCAATTGCACTGAAGAAGTTTTAGTTTGGACATTAGGGAACACAATCCTCCAGTAGCAAGGGTAGGCTAGTACCTGAATAAATGATTGCTGCAGAATCCCCAAGCTTGCTGGGTTTAAAGCAAGCAGTTCAGGTATAATTAAGCCCACCTTGAGGCTGGATCTGTCATCTAGCCCACAGTAAATGACATATTTAACACCCCTTCTGATCTTACTGAGTATTAATGGCTGCAACCCCCATTGTATTCAAGAGGGTATCATTTCATATCCACTAGAGGTGGTGTAATTAACAGAAAGCAAAGCAATGGTGAGTGAGGCCCAGTACAATATCACACATAGCTTGAAGTAAGCAGCATCCTGTGTCAGGTCTTGCATCTACTGCCCCCACATAGGTGCAAGTACCCAATTAAACTATTCCAAAGTTCTGATAGCACATTTGGAAAGACACAAGCCATTCCTTGATTCTAACCGTGATTAAGAACAACTTCAAGACTAAGCTCTTGCACTGTAGCTTTGCTTACACGGCAACTTTTGAGGTTTCTTCATGGCCAGGATATTTTTTTTAGAGGAATCTGTTCTCTCTTCCTAAACAAGTTCTGTGCATGTGCATATATGCTCGTAAAGAAGACAAATTCTCACTCTAATAGCAATCCATAATTTGTGTGCTACTTTTCCAATGAAGCCTCACAGCTTTCTTTTAGAACTACAGCTTTGTGAGTACATGGTTTACTCTTCCTGTATCGAACACACATGAAACTATATTTCAGATTTTAAAAGGATAAGAGAATGTGTGTCATCATTAGTGAAAATATTCAATTTTGATACTTGGAAAATGTTTCTAATATAAACTTTAGAGTTTGTTTCCATGTCCCCTATGAAATGTTTAAGAAAAATCCATATGTTTCTTTTGCTTGACATTTTTGGGGAAAAAAATGTAAGAGTCTATCCTCCTTATTCACATCTAGTGTAAAGACCAAAAGTTCAAACAATTAGAATTGCAGCTTGAATGCACGTGTTTGCTAACTGAATTTAAATGAAATCTTGATTGTTTCCTTCATTATGTTTGTATCTTGACTCCATGTAAACAGTGCTTAGACCAGGGCATGAAATGGTGCCGATTTCATCCGGCTTTAGTGAAATTATCATGATGCTACCAATTTAAAAGCAAAATAAGGTTTATTATTTACTGTTTTTGTACTTTGTTTCACCTTTCAGCACAATACAACAAGCAACAGAATTGTATGTTACCTCTCACAAACCTTGTTCTTAAAGACTAAAGACCTGGTGCACTCACAGTAATTGCCTTAAAGGCATTTTTATTTTATGCTTATAAAATATTACCTTGGCTTTGAAAACTTGATGCCACTATACAAGGTTATTTATTTACATTCCTTCTTAAAATTAAATCATATTTGTGTATGCAAATGCACTATGTGGGAGGGTTTAAAAACTCGCAAGTAAATCCTAGTGCACTCAGAGGTGGAAATTATTATCCATTTATCTATAATGATTAACAGTTAAAATGCACTCTCTGCTGTTCCCCATGTCTCAGGAAGAACAGAAGCTTTTGTTTTCCTGAAATGAAAAGCCCCATCTCTTTTTACAGTAAATGCCTTAAAAAGGGACTCTCATGGCACAAAGCCAGATAAATTTAAAATACACCCATCACATACTAAAGAACGAGTTAAATCCATGAGCTTTGTTTATGAGACATTAACTCAAATATGGATTGACAATATATGAAATTATAGTTTCCTTATATGTATTAACTTTCATAGGGTACTTTACACATAAGCTTTACGTATCACTTTATAAAGTCTAAGTGTTGAAAAAAAAGCACAATAAGCCTTTCCGAGAGCAGGAATAGGCCTTAATAATAAGATGACACAGTATATCTTATTTTAGGAACATTATTTTTCAGATGTCCACTATTCAAAAACAAATAAACAATAATACCCCAACCCCCTCAACTGAACAATGTAACCAGATGACATTCCCTGCTCTAGCAGGGAAGAAAGAATGGGTTTGATTTCTTTTTTTCTTTTTTCCTTTTCTTTTTTTTTTTTTTAAAGGAATGATTTTGCCTTTTTTTTTTTTTTTTTTTTTTTTCATTTAGGCTTCACACTTTTCCTGAGGCCTCTGGGCTCCTGTCCAGGCCACAATACTTCACAATTGACTTTGATTTTCTGAGGTAAGTGATCTGTCGCTTTCTGAGCAGTTATAGGAGGGGTCAGGAGTGAGGTGGCATGGTATGGCCTCACTCTGGCTCCTGCCTCCCTGACATTGTACACGCTAATGCAATGTGAAGTAGCACGTCTAAATAGCCTGTCAAACTTTTTTGATGTTAGCAAACCCACAGATGGGATTCATTTCCACGCTGTTCAAAAAACGTAAACGATACAAGGACATTAAAGAGCATTAAACTACTTGATGACATTTTGGTCACATTAATGAAAAGTGGCGTTTATAAACTACTACAAAAAGATGGGGGGGGGGGGGGGAAGAGGGCAGAGAGAGAATAGAAAGAGAAAGGAAAGAAGTGAGGAGGGAAAAAGGAATTAAAATCAATTTTAAAAACCCCAGAAGGAGCTAGATAGTCTCTGGACACCATCAAAGAAATTAGGGCCTTAAACCCCAGAGTGAACTTTTCCCTATATGCATGCACGTGTGCCTGTGCTAACACTTGGGTGAAAAGACCCAAAATGGCCAGGGATTCCTGAGAGGGAAGCATAACTGCATGCTTTTGGCTACGCTTACATCTGTTCACTCATTGAGGTTAGTACCTTCCTCACTTACAGCATCCCATTGATGATACCAGTGATGAAAATGTTGCTGAATGTAAGAAAGGGTATCAAAATCCAACCTCACCAGCTTAGTCCCACTCAGCTGAAGTCTAGTTTGTCATTCAGTGACATATATGAAGACATTTCCCACAGTATCCAAGAGCATGAGGTCACACTACAGCCCATAAAGCTGCAAGGGACTCTAGCACACATGTCAAGAGATTGACAATGCTCAATAGGCTGAGCAATATTAAGGCTGACAATATGAAACCATTTGGCTACGGAAAGTTCTGAGATCCAGTCCTGACACTTGCACAACCTGTTAGGCATGTTCAAATAAGGACTGGAATCTGTCTGGCTATAAGGGTTAAGAAACTGCTGGTTCATCTGCTGGAACAGCAGAGGCCTTGGAGCTGGCTGCACCCGGATGCCAGCCTTGCTGGGAAGAAGGGCAGACAGAAGACATGCTGCTCTGGCTACGCCAGTGCCACTAGCAGCCGCAGCATTTATTTTTTTCCAGTATTCGCGGTTACATTAATTGCTAATGACAAAGGCAACCTTCACTCTGTGTGGTTTCCTGCCCATATTTGGATCCTTTACAAGACCCCCCTTTTTCTTCCTCTCCTCCCCCTACCATCATGCCTTCCCTTTTTCTGATAGGAAATGCAACCCGAGATGTGCGAAAAAACAGTGCGCATATTGTCATTTAATTGGCCCCTTGCTCAGGCGCATCGGGCCTCAGCGCGTGTGCTGTAGGGTGTCTGCTCCACAACAGGAAAGAATAAACCCAGACTCAAATCATAGGAAATTCATCAAATATGCTTCTTAGAGTTCTGTCTTTCAAGGTCTGTTTCCCTGCCATATGATCTCTATAAACCAAATTACTGCTGGCCTGAGTACAAGACTGGAGGCGCCTGGGGCTAGCATATAATGAATGCCAAATGCATGTGACAATAGACTGATCATGGAGAAGAATTGAAAATTTTTTAAGTAGTTCTTTTACTTCATTTATAAAAACCAAACTGACTACACTTAATATCTTTAAAAGGAGCCAATCATTTCCCTGCAGTTCCAGACGTGCATAACAAACCTTTTATATCAACCCCATTAAACAGCTAGGACACAAGATACATTGGAATAATGCTGAATAAAGTATAAAAGAGAAAGTAAATGAAAAATACCTTGTTTTAGGTGGGGAGGAGTATATACATTATTGAATTAGCTCAATTTTTCCTGTTATGAGCCTTTGCACATAAAGATTCTGCCCTTCACTTGCAATGCAACAAGAGGGTGAACTTCTGCTGGAATGTATCTCCCAGAACTGAGATTCTAAAAAGTATGAAAGCTGCTTAAAGGCTAGACTGATGTAAGATGAATGATTTTTATTAATTTGTGCAATAAACAGTCAACCAGAAATTTCTATCCCTATGTTGCCAATTACTCCAAATAACCTAACAAATGTTGCTATTGCAGCATCACAGGAAATGTGAAATCTCCAGAAGAAAAAATATTACATTCTTTACTACAGACAGAGGGTAATTAATACTGCTTTTTAGGTTTTAGAAAATACTGCACTTAGAACTGCAAGTCAACTAACAGACCGTCTATAACCTATAAATGCTTCCATATTCACAGACATCAGCAGTCTTGGAGTTACAAAAAAGTAATAATACATACATATTAATGGATTGCAGTTTGTCCTTCGGGGAATATATTTTTTAAAAGGGCTAAGGCAGCAATAATAGCTCCTCTAAAGCCTCTAAATGCTATAATTGTTTTATATGAATTACAGTGCTCATATTAATTAATGATGAATGTTTTGTGTATGTAAGTATTTGATGGATGCAGCCAAAGAAAAAATGAAATGGTCTGTCTTTTAAGTTGACATTAAAAAAAAAAATGCTGCTGTTTGAAGGTTTGGATCTGGTTAAATACAAGATTATTTTAACCACATTTCAATGAGGAACATGAAATACGGCCCATGAGGTCATGCAATTCAGCAAAACATTTTTTTCTTTCCCTTTTTTTTTTTTTCTGCAGTTAAATAGAAACAAAAGCAAAATTGCCAGAATACCTCTTTAGTCATATATTATCAAAGTGCTTAAGAAAACTGCCTATAGCTATTAAGTTGTATCCATAGTGCAGTCTGTTGAAAAACTCTAAAGATGCACTGACCTGCACACTCCTAGTGCTCCTCTTGAAAGCGTGTTTGACATGCTAGGAACACACATGGACAATTAGGTCTCAGTCCATATTGTGGAGAGTTACTGCATGGAGTGAAAAGGAAACCTGAAACAAGGTAAAGAGAAGAGCTTTCAGGAACTGCATTGCAATTCTGGATATCTATCTCTAATTTCTATTAGATGAAGCCTAATTTCTATTAGATGGAGACATCTAATTTCTATGTTGTGGTATCCTTTTTCTTGGTATTGGTTGTATCTAACATCCTGTACAGAGCAGGTTCTGTTCTTCTGTCACTATAAATCAGTTGGAAATAGCTCTACTGAAATTAGTCATATTTACCCAATATGAAACCACCAGCAGTGACGTGGGGACCAGTATTAGAGCATCTATTCTATGTTTGCTTTGCTGTGCGTGAGCAAAAGAAATGCTTTTTCAAGAAACAAAACAAAATTCTGTTATCTCTGTTTTGAAGTCAGAAACAAGTATAGAATTATTTTAATTTCAGTTTAAGATATTTATTCCTACCCATAGAACTTCTTTAACCTGACCATAAAAACAGAAGCTAGGCAAGATATTAGTTTGCATGGAAATATTTATCAAATACTTGTTTCTGATTTCATTACGCAGAATGCCATAATGTACATAAACACAAACAATTAGTTATTCTGGAGTATAAGAACAGCCATCACATGAAACATTCTCCATATTTCCCCCAGACATTTATAGACAAACAAGAATATCAATAGGCTACTTATAAAATAATGCAAAACAAGGCATATAGTGACTACACAGTCATGCTTTTTAAATGAAACAAGAGAGCAAAATACTTTTGATGAAGTGTTGCACTCTCATAAAATCCCTTCCATGATTTTAAAACACCTTTGCTTCCTCCTCAGAGTTCTTTCAGAACTTTCAGTCTACCACATATTCATGACTAACTTATATCAGTTTCATCTTGTACCAATAATATTGCATTCATAATTTCATTTACCTTCATGTCACTAACTATCCTATTTAAACAGACTTAAGGAGAAGTCAGCAGAATACAACTTTTCTCTCTTGGCCACTGCTGCAATGAATCTAGAACCTCTGATTGCTCTCCATCATGCCATCTGTAGGGCCGCTAATCCCTAAGCAGTCACCTCAGTCAGGTCACTCTTTGTCTACTGTTTACTGCCAATGAGGTGCAGGACGTTTGAACTCTTCTGCATCAGCATACTGAAACTTACAACAGCATATGGCCCTGGATCGTGAATTTGCAACCTCAGAGATATTTAGAGCAGGTTCTCAAACTTTTTGGCTGTATGTGTGGCAGATTGTTGCATTTGAGATACAAAATTGCCTGAGGCATCACTGAATCCACAGAGATTTGGACAGACATTCAGTTGTATCAATAACAGTACAGTACAGCAGAAAAAGCATAGTACATTAGAAACAGCTATCATTACTTGGAATTGCCACTTCAGGCTTTGACATTCTTTTCTACTTCTATAAATTCCTTTGGCAAACTGAATATATAGTCAGCAACAGAAAAAAAGAATCTTTAACAACAAATAATCTAGATTATCTCAAATATACCTGGTCTATTTCTTCAGGAATGCACATGCATTGTATACTTTGCAAATATTCAAAGTGCATTTATATGCAAATATATATATATATAAATTATATATATATGCATTGTATGCTTTGCAAACACAATAATCAGAAGTATAGAATTTCTTATTGGGTATTATATATTAAGTAACTGTTAAAAAAGTGATGTTACGAGGAGTATAAATTCAAGACCTCAAAGGTAGAAATGAAAAAAAAAAAAAAAAATGAAGGTTGCCTGCATAAACTTAATTCAGTCTCCTTACTTAAAATCTGTCAATTTTCTACAAGATCCTGCATCTAAGAATACAAAGGAATACTAGCGTAGCAGCTGTTCAAAACTTGTTCTCTTTATTGTTTAGTGTACTGTCTCTGACTTTATAAAGTACTTTCCAAGCCCAGTTTTGAAAACAGAATTACTAAGTCCTCTGTGACTTTTGGTAATACATATTATAACATTCTGGGGTTTTACCTTAATACATATCCATGAGTTAAGGGAATATTAACAGCTCTTACAGATAGTAACAGCACATGAATTAAAGACATCTACCTTCTTTTGGTTCTAAATCTCAGGTCCAAAGTACCTGCTTCAGACTATTTAGCTCTATGGATCAATCAGTTGCAACTATATATACTTCAGCAAATGAAAGCATTGTGTCTCCAGCTAGGTCCTCCAAAAGAAAAGACAGATAATGAAGTAACTCCCTAAAAGCATCGCTTGACTGAGATACATAAAAAAATGCTATGGTAAAGAACAGTCCTGTCTGATAACCAAGAAAACATCCTTTTATTCTTCTTGAAGTCTTTTAGTGAATATGCTTAATACCTTGAACTGCCACACCTGGAATACAAGGAAGGAAGTCTAACTATTAATATGCATAATAAATTCTATGGGATTGACAGAATTTACACTACTGTGTCCAAGAATGTGTCTTAGTTACCAAATATTTAAGACTGGTTATTTTGTGTAAAATAATAAATTTGTAATTTATTACTGAACAGAATCAAAAATGGGCATTTCTGTGTAAGCATAGCAGCACCCTGAAACTAGACAACTGCTTCTAATAGGAAAAATTCAAAAAACCAAATTAGGTACTTAAAAACAGACCTCAGCAACTGAAAATCAGCCTCAGCCAAATGTCTTTTTAATTGGTATACAATATCGAAAGGTTTCATAGAGCTTCTCCTTGTTTAACTTGGGATTCCTTGAAACATACCCCATGACTACATTTCCAATATCTTCCAGAAGGACTTTGAAAACAGCAAAGGAGTCATGATGGAGGCGCAACGGTCTCATTTCCACTATTATTCTCTTCCTGAAAATATATGTGCAAAGTACTTTGAGGAATAAAGACTTGAAACAGTAAAGTTTTAAGGCCCAAACAGTGGCTGGGACCCAACTGTAACGTACACTTTCTTAAAACATATTAGAAAGCAACTCCAATCTGAAGAAATTTAACTGGCAAGGCAAAGAAAGCACAGGATAGCAAGAAATCCAAAAATAGAATCAGTGAAGGAACCTGACCAAGCTGATGACCAGCAGTTCTGGGAACAGGCTCTACATTTCCTGAATACTTGCCTGCTGCTGCTGTTGACATCTGGCAAATACTAGGTTTTGGAGAAAGATGAAGTGGCAGGTCCTTAAAAAGTGTTCATCAAAACAAAGTAGAAATAAAGTTCTTCCTGAATTCAGTCACCTTCCAGATTATTCCCCAGGATGAAGCATTATCGTCTTCAAGTGACAATAGTTAATAAGAGATGCTTAGTTTCTTCATATGTAGAAATGATCTTTTCACAAAAAATCACTCACAACTGTGCCCATTTTTTCAATAGAAAACAAGAAAATTTAATGCTGGTATTAAGTGTGTAAAGGGCTGCAAAGTTAATTGTAGTCATAATCTCACTCTTGACAATGTTAAAAGTTTATCATTGCTAATACTAACCAAGATTTAACATACACATTAATGTACAGTATCTTGTTAAAATTCAGCTTTTAACAAAGTTATCAGAATATTGCAAGAATAGTTATCACACATTCAGATCATAATGGCAACCACTGAACTACTGTATAGGCTAATTCTGAAAATCCATGAAGCACAGATGATTGAGAAAGAAAAATCAAAACCTGCCTACAGTTCAAGAAGTATGGAAATTAAAAGGTTACATGCATACAAAAATCCAAATGAGTTAACAAATACTTCAAGACAGCCAAAAAATAGTTTAGTTGAACATGTGTGCTTCGTTTATGCACACTTTTTGAAGAATGTTTTTCATAAAAGAAATATAGCACTGTTCAATGCTCATTCGCTGTGTTTCTGGGGATATGTCTTGGCTGCGCTATAATCCAGAGTTTAGACTGCTACTGAAAGAAACAATTCTCTTCTGAGGCAGTCATGATTTAATTCTTCTATTAGGGTGGAAAAGTTCTTTTTACCCTGCCTTTTCCTCCTCTTTTTGCTGTTACTGCCTGCATCTGGTATCCTTCAACTTCTTGTTACACATATATACAATAAATACCAACAGAAGCAGGACAAGTGCATGACAACATCAACTTTCAAATGTAGAAAAGGTATTAGAAAGAAGCTCAAACCATGAATGCAAGCATCCAAAAAATGCGTTGTCAACAGATGAACAGAAATGATACCACAGATTTGGCAATTTATAATATGGGGTGCTTATGAAGAACAAAAAACAAACAAACAAACAAACCCACAAGATTTCAAGATTTTACATCATACTACTGTATGTTCACTCAGTGCTTTCAAGATTCCCATACCCCACTGGAGTCCTTCCATGTTATTATAATATAAAGTTAGTTAGAATTGCTCAGGAAGAATGAATCTATTTTCAATTTTATCCACTACTTGTAACACCAACATTTCATCTCCCTCACAACAGTTACCTTCAAAAAACACTCAGGATGAATTGCTGCTCTTACTCATCATATATTCTTCAAAGCATGTGCTAAATACTCTTGGTGAACCCATATCACCACCCTCCCACCACCTTCACCCCCCCACCCATTCCCTGTTTAACTCAATGGGAGTTTTGTTACTGAATTCAGAGAAACCAGGATTTCATTCCTTATCATTAGAAGGTGTTTAGGCACCACAGGCTTTTGTTCGGCAAGATCTAGTTTCCATTTTTATCCAAACTATCAGAGCTCCGGGAACAGGCAAGATCAATTTCCTGATGAATTCTGAGACCATTTTGTGTACCTTTCAGTCAACTACAGAATCATGCTCTTTCAACTGTCAGGTATTCTTTAAATAATTTCTTCTTTAGATTTTAAGCAATAAGCTAAGACAATGGGACAAATTCCATTTCCTGTGGCCTTAACTTTTAAAGGTCCTGTATTTATACCATTTATTTATTTTTAAATTTAAAGGTCATCTATTTATACTAATGATAAGATATTTGTCTTTAGTCCTCTCTTTGTGACACAAATCATTACACAGCCTGAAAATCTATGAAGTGAAATTTACTAGGCTCATCTAATTGATTACCCTAATTCCTCAAATAACTTTTACACAGAATAATTATTGCTTTTCTGGAAAACACAATTCAAGTATGCTAGTTAGTCTTTAAGAAATAAACACAACACCATCTCTATACACAGACTGTATCCAACTGTAAGCTAAGTTTTTCAGTGCTTAAGCTTTGTACATGAAGTAGGTAATTGTACAATTGTCAAATTTTCCTCATCTTGATTTTGAGAATCTTAGCCATAAAGATGGCTCATCAGAGCCTTTTAAGTCACTAAGACAAACTGGCTGTTTTATAGAGGGTAAATCAGTTAGTGATTTCATAGCCATTTCACTTCCAGAAGTGTCATATATGCAAGTGGGTGAGGCCACCCACATGGTCCAGTGTTGTGGTCTGGTTGCTCAGTTGGAAAAAGCAATATAAAGTCAGCTTTTGGCTTCTGTCAGTGCATCCAGATGATTTCAATTTGTTAGGATTCCACTAGAGTGGTCAGCATTACTTTGACAAAGCTGTGCCAACAGACAACTCTGCAGCTTTAGAATTTAAATACACACTGGGACTAGGCAGAGGTACAGAGCTTTCTGCTTTACAATCCATTACCCATATGGCTTCTTAAATTTGGGTCTAATAGGTAGCTTCCATACATGTGAGTGCTTATTATGTGGCTTACACACAATAAACACTTTACTTAGCTCAAGTTTCTACTGATGAAGTAGGGAAAGATTATGACAATAGCTGTACCTTAGGGAACTGTACATTGAGTTCATTTTTAAGTACAGCTCAGGCTCCTGAAACTTACCGTTACATAAGAGTGAACGTGTCCATTTGCAGTCAAATCAGTGTCAAAAACCTGACACTACAAATTTTATACTTATTTCTAAGTAATTTAATTTGTGTATGGTGGGCAGTATACCAGAGAAGTCATTCTCTTTTTCAGCTTGTGTTTGGCAGCCCTACCTTTGAGCACAAAATGTCCTTAGAATCATATAAGATTATCTATTGATAACAAAAGTTTAAGCATTGAAAAGGTGCTCCCTGATTTTTTTGATAGAGTATATGGTAAAAGAGTAAAAGAGACAGACTATAAGAGAGGAAACAGTCTTGGCACTTCTTATGTTCCTGGTGTTCAGCAAGTTAACCATCATATGAATCCAACTTCACATTAGCAAGAATTTCATATTCTCAGAGTTTTCATCCACTGGTTTCTATTTTGTTAGAGAGATGGTGTGTGGAGAACAAATGGATTCTCCTTCTAGACATTCTGACTGTTGTATAGGTTGTTAAATCATCAGAAGAATTGAGTGTTTTAAAAGTATCTGGGATTGAGACTTCAATGCATGATATATAAGAAACATTTCTTAGCTAAGTACTTTATGTACTTGGAAAAGCAAATAACATTGCAGATAACACTGATTAACTCATTACCTGCAACAGAATTTCCAGGTTGGAATCCTCCAAGAAGCAGTTTACAAAGCCAAAATTGATAGCGAATGCCCTTCTTTTTACTTCCTTGTCTTGTCCTTCTTCACCAGAACATGTAAAAGATGACTTATAGAAATTGAGCTATTTCTACAACAAAGTCTAACATACAAGGAAAGTGCCTGGACTGAGACAAAGAGCATTTCATGACACTCCATTTCCAGCAGTCAGGGAATAAACCCATCAACTAATAGTAACCTGACTGGTAGACATACACATTCTTTCCTGTTTTTTATTAAATTTATGGACATCCTGAGCCAAATATGAATCTTAAGTTTACAGAACTGCTAAAGGCTTGAAACATCTTACAGGCCTGACATTGAGCTCAGGGTCTACCCAAGTTAACAGAAGCTCGATAAGTAATGTAAATGGATTTTGCTCCCAGTAAAAACTTGACCTATTTAACAACAGGAAGTCAGGATCATCTCTGTGTTGTTTCAAGTCCATTTTGGAAAACATGGACAATAAATAACTGACATTACTATGAAGAACTGACTAGCGTATGCAACAGCAGAAAGGACCAGGCAAATAGTACTTCTCTCAACTCAGCAAATATCAAGCTAAAAGTCCCAAAACTGGGACAGCCTAAGTTATTACAGTCGAAAGCCTTATGAAAAGAATTAGAAAATGAGGTTTATAAAATCTACAGCTTCTCTTGAATATCCCCAGAATTAACTTGGGAAGCCACTGGTTTCAGGATCTGAAACTCTGCCACTAGTAGAACGTACAAAAAAAAAAAAAAAAAAAAAAAAAAAAAAAAAAAAAAAACACACACACAACAAATATAAGAAAATCAGAGGCTACAAGGTAAAAAATTTCTTTTTTCAGCACTGCAGAAACTAAATAAAGAAGCTATACCCTTATACAGTAAGTCAAAGATACAAGACCCAGTGTCATTTTTCACTTACACATGGAAACTAACAGATATGAAGTTCAACTCACTCAAACACAAAGCAAGTTTTTTTAAAAGCCAAGAATATTACTCTAAGCAACTAACAACTGCAACAAACTACTATAAGAGTTAAAATCTCTACATTCCCAAGTGATTCACAAAAGATCACAAGTGCCTTTGTATTCATCTGAGATCAAGGTGCTCATCCTTTCTGAAGTTGTTCAGCACTATGTATCTATGCTTACTGTGTCAAAACCATTCAATAAAGAAAAAAATGGTAATCTGATTTTTTCAAATAAAAAGACAAAATCAGTCTATGTTCCATCAGCAAAGAAAGATTTTATTCCAAGTATTCTCATCTCATTGGAACTAAAGAGACACCAGCTGCATAGGAAAACATGCTTAAAGAAAGATCATTTTGGAAAAACTTTAAATATCCCTAGATCCTTTCCACCTTGTTATGCCTATTTAAATGAGCAGCAATATAACAAATTTGAACTCTTAGAATAAACAGCTGAACCATGTAATTACTATACTTAGCATACATGTAATCTCAGGCCAAAATTTATTCTTTGCAATATTTGCTACCATTGTACCACATACATGTTACTACCAGGAGTAACAACTATGCAACATTAGGCATTTTTCTATTTCAGTCTCCAAACATGAGAAGTAAATGAGGTATTTTTCACAAACTACAAATGTACAATGCCTTATAGTAGTACATCCAGGCTTAGCTTAGGAAATGAAATAATAGCTAACACAGGCCATTCTCCCACTTTAGACTTTGTGAAAGCACTGAACCCCAGCTAATACTTCATCCAAACACTTCTGATCTACTTTTTGGCAGCAAGCCCTTAAAACAGTGGCCTTCTTCACATTTTTTCTCACTAGGGACAGAAATTATTTTCTTCATAAATGTCCATCTAACAGTTTTAGTATTCAAACTAACAGAATTAAGTTAGTTTTAGTTGCAATTCAGTAACATTCTATTTAAATGGAAAAGGAACGTATAACTTTTAAAGTGTCTAGTCTTGATCTAATAGAGTGGTTAGACTTTAAAAAAGATTATGAAGGTGCTAATCCAGAGTGTCTTTAAGGATCCTCTGATATGACATCCTGCAAACAACCTTCTACCTGTGATCGAAACAAAGGGAGAGGTTTTCATCTTTTACCTTCCAGGGGACAGGGAGGGTACAGATGCTGTCACTAGGATGTGAATTGAGAACATATCAGACAGAAGAATCTGAAAACAGCTATGCTGTTAAGCACAAGAGACTTCAAAACCATCACAGAGAGAACAAAAAGACTAAAAACCATTAGGACGATTAATCTGTGATTTACATCCAATAAATACATATGTAGTAACAGGAAAATGGTTGAAAACATAAAGGAGAGGAACTGAATCCAAACAGAACTTAAAAGAAAAAAATCAGATGTTTAGAACCTGCTTTGGCAGGGGGGTTGGACCCAATGATCTTTCTAGGTCCCTTCCAACCCGTTCAGTTCTGTGATTCTGTGAAAACCACACCTTTATCTGAAAGTTATAGTGCAGACCAAAGCAAAATGAAACAAACACATTGTTTTCCAAGGTGTATATTGTTTTTTTGTGTGTGTGTTTTGTTTTGTTGTTGTTTTTCTTTTTTCCACACAAATCCATCTACACAGACTTCATTATCAATATTATATATTTGGAGCTGGTTGAAAAAATTCTGTGTGATTTCTTGCCGGATACAAATCATATGCCTTGAAAAAGGATTAGCTGGATAACTCACAAGTCCCCTAGGGAAAATATGTTGTACAGACTATTCCTCATAAGTGGGGATTAATATCAAATCCCACAGGAAGTCATGCACTGCAGTGTTTGTTTTCATTTCATTTATATTTACTGGCAGTTTATACTGTTCTTTCAGCTTGTGTTAAACACTGCAGCATGACAGATTTTTTCAGCACATGTAACATCATGTCTTACATTTTGGCCATCTGAAAATCTTTACTTGATATAATTGTTGTCCAGTGGGTCTTACAAAATTACAGATAGTAAGAACCTCAATTTAACCACATGGAATGTTTCTCCTTATAGAATTTTTATGCTTAAAACATTTTCAAACTTAATACTGTATTGACATGACAGCTGCTGCCACTGCTCACCATTAATCTCACTGTTGACGTTCTCACCCTGAAGCAGTCTTCATTCATTTTTTACTCTCATTAAACCCGGAAATTTTCCCTGTATCTGTACATTCCCTATCATTTTAGTTTACAGTTTAGTTTATGCTACATCTGGCCAGTTCTAATTACTCTTTTTGTACCTACAACATTTTTCAGAACTCAGTTCTTCCCTGCCCCATAACCAGCCTGTCCTTTGAATTCAGAAAACAAATTCCCATTGAAAGAATTGTGAGAAGGAAAGAATGTCATGCAAAACAGCATTCAACACATCCCAGCACTGATACTGCAAAGTCATTTTCCTCTTAAAAGCCTCAAAACTGAAGGAATTGTTTGAGCTATCTAATCCAGTACTCTACCATCAGCTAATTTTAGACAATTTGTGGTAGGCATAAAACCAAAAAAAAAAAAAAAACCAATGACAAGTAATTTTTACTATCAGTTTCCTCAGAACTCTTCCTTCAAAACTTGGCTGGATGAGAGCTGCAGCACCACTTGATCTAATTTCAAAGCTGGCCCCGCTTTGAGAGGAAAGGGAGAGACAGGGTGTGGAATAGATGATCTTAATAGAGCCCTTCCAACTGAAACTTTCTGATTCTTTTCTTTTAACTACGGCTGCCTAATACCCAAAATAGTGTCTGTAATCATTAGTTCGTGATTATAGCCATAGCAAAATGTCATTCGTGTAGTAAATTCAGGTAAGAAAATCATGACATAAGGACAGAGCTATAAGCAAAATACGTATTACAGAGGTAAAATGAAAGGTCAAGTGTTATCCTATAGACCTTCTGACACGTGAGAGGAAAAGAGGATAAGGTGATTCTTCTATGGGTATTTTTCTATGTACAGTCTTTTGACATGGAAACCTTTCTAAAATGTGACCATAGGAAGTGGGGAAGAAGAACTTTGTTCATTCATTACTAAGAACTAAGAGACTGTGAATGGACAGTACTAACTGCTTTACCTACTAATAAATGCCACTGTAATAGACTGATCTTCGTTCACATTACCTGAGGCTCAATATCTGTAAATCTCTGTTTGACTTAGCAGTCTTACCTTTATGAAATACTCATACACATCAATTTACTTAAGCAATGCAACATTATGCCAGTCACTAGTGGCGTCCTCCAGGGCTCGGTGCTGGGGCCGGTCCTCTTTAATATCTTCATCGATGATCTGGATGAGGGCATCGAGTGCACCCTCAGTAAGTTCGCAGATGACACCAAATTAGGTGCGTGTGTCGATCTGCTTGAGGGTAGGAAAGCTCTGCAGGAGGATCTGGATAGGCTGCACGGATGGGCTGAGGTCAACTGCATGAAGTTCAACAAGGCCAAGTGCCGGGTCCTGCACCTGGGGCGCAATAACCCCAAGCAGAGCTACAGGCTGGGAGAGGAATGGTTGGAGAGCTGCCAGGCAGAGAAGGACCTGGGAGTGATGGTTGATAGTCAGCTGAATATGAGCCAGCAGTGTGCTCAGGTGGCCAAGAAGGCCAACGGCATCCTGGCTTGTATCAGAAACAGTGTGACCAGCAGGGCTAGGGAGGTGATCGTCCCCCTGTACTCGGCTCTGGTGAGGCCGCACCTTGAGTACTGTGTTCAGTTTTGGGCCCCTCGCTACAAGAAGGACATCGAGGTACTTGAGCGGGTGCAGAGAAGGGCGACGAAGCTGGTGAGGGGCCTGGAAAACAAGTCCTACGAGGAGCGGCTGAGGGAGCTGGGCTTGTTCAGCCTGGAGAAGAGGAGGCTCAGGGGCGACCTTATCGCTCTCTACAGGTACCTCAAAGGAGGCTGTAGAGAGGTGGGGGTTGGTCTGTTCTCCCACGTGCCTGGTGACAGGACAAGGGGGAATGGGCTAAAATTGCGCCAGGGGAGTTTTAGGTTAGATGTTAGGAAGAACTTCTTTACGGAAAGGGTTGTTAGGCATTGGAGCAGGCTGCCCAGGGAAGTGGTGGAGTCACCATCCCTGGAAGTCTTTAAAAGACGTTTAGATGTAGAACTTAGGGATATGGTTTAGTGGGGACTGTTAGTGTTAGGTCAGAGGTTGGACTTGATGATCTTGAGGTCTCTTCCAACCTAGAAATTCTGTGATTCTGTGATTATAATATCATATACACCACCCGTGTTGTGAGTACATTTATTGTCTGAATTCTTCTAGGTTTAATATTAAACATCTTTTCAGATTCTTCAAATTAAATTTTATTTCTCTGTAAATTGTCTTGACCTGCATTACTGACTACTGTCACTATCTTTATGCTGTGCAAGAACCCGATATTGCACATATTGTATACATTGCATCTTCAGTTTCTCCACAAAGAGAACATGGAGGGTTAGAACGAACTGAAATACATGTGATAGATAACTGATGTTGTGCCATTATACAGAAAATGTCCTTGTATCACAACAGAAGTCTAACTTTCCATCAAGTATTACAAAAACACACAAAAGCCCTTGCCTAAAAAGATATAGTTTTAGGATTTGGTAGTGCAACTCTGCAAAGTAGCGTAAGGAGGGGAGATGGAAGGCAGTGACAAACTTTAGTGTATGCTAACATCTTAAGACTTTCTCTGGAAGTTGCCAGCACCCTCTCATTGTATGTAAGTGCAAAACATTGTTAGAAACATTAAAAACATTGTGTTCGGTAAGATCATGTGTAAACCTTTCCTGCAGTGTTCTTCATTCCATGACCGCTTGTAAACCCTCATAATACTTACTTACTTCTTATTGTAATAATTTTATTGCAAAGAATAAGAAGAAATCCTTTATGATACCATAGTTGGTCATCCACAGTCTCTCAGTGTGGCAAACACCCATTAAATGTGCCAAATGACTGATTAACTTAACAGGGTAAGAGAGGGAGGCGGGAAGGATGCAAAGAGAATGCTGCACTTGTCTGAGAAGTGGTTTGCATCTAAAATACTAAATGTTTCCTTTGACCAATCAATATTAGCATTACATGAAAGCCACCTACTAGTACTGACAGTTTTTATTTGTTCCTTGCATGTTTGATGTAGAGGCTTTATTTGTTTTGTTTTGTTTTGTTTGTTTTGTTTTTTTTTTTTTTTGTTTTTGTTTTTGTTTTTGTTGTTTTTGTTTGTTTGTTGCTGTTGTTGTTTGTTTGTTTGTTCTGTTTTGTGTGTGTGTTTTGCTGTTGTTATTTTTAACTACTGGATTTTCCAGGAGCAATTTTAACAAGAGTTCCAAGGCAGTAAGAAAACAATTGAATACAGGGTCAAGAAAATAGATTAATCTGTATACAAATTGTCAAAATACCTGTTTCAATCCTATAAAGACAGGTAAACAATATTCAAGCTTTGACATTCTTTATGAAGTAATCAGTATTAATTTGTTCTGTTCCGATTTTAATTATATACCATTGCCTTCCTGAGAGGGCACTACTAGAAGTATAGCTGTCAGATGGAAATTAACTTGCTAGTAGATGACCACATACTTCATGAATTATACATGAAACTTTGTCTCTCAGCGACTGTTGCTAAACGACTCTTTCATCATTCTTATGTTTAAACAAACCACAATAGTTTTTAAGTCTGATCAGCAGTAAGGAGATCACGATAAAATGCTAAGAATGATTTCTTAAATAGTGTTTGAGGCACATTTCATATTGATATGTTTAGCTGCAATTTGGGTCATGTTCCTCTGCTCTTAGTTATTAGCAGAATGATGGGCAGGCCACTGCATTCACTTTCAAATACAACATTGATAGCTGGATTTACATTTCTTTTTAAGACTCAGCTTTTGCAAACAAGCTTTAGATTTCAGACATAATTCTGTTATTCAAATGGGAGAAGAGTTTGATAGCTATGCTAATCACTTTTATCTGAGAAAACATAACTAATAGCTTGGTTTACATTTGCTTACATTTATGAGCATAATTTTAGTACATAATTTTATTGCTCTATAAAACATAATACTGCATTAGTCCGCTCTTAAAAAAAAAAAAAAAAGTTACCTTAGAGTGATTTGCACTTAAACCTTCACACTACATTTACATGACAGTATCATTTAAAAATTTTAACCTTTAAAAATCAATTAAAAAAAAAATAACTCATAACAATCCTACATGGCTATTTTCTGTAGAGATAATATTCAGTGAATATATTTAAGGTAGTCATAGCAGCATTGATCACAGGACTGTTTTGAGTCAGTTCTTCTCACGTATAAATTGGACTGAATGAAGATAATTTGTTCTTACGTTGCATGAAAGGAATCTCTTAAAATTCTCCATTGCTGTATACATTAACAAATTATGTGGAAGAAAAGAGAAATGATCCACACAATCACTTTTTTGTATTCAGTGATTTTGTATTCAGCACTGGAAACTGAAAAGGAAATAATGCCTTACATTTTAAAAGGGGCAGTTATTACTTTCAGTAGCCCATAAAAATAAAGAAAATATGCTCAAAAGAATTCCATTTTGTAGTATTGTACTTAACATTTCCTCTTGGAATCGTCATGGCTAATAATGATATGAGAACTATTTTCCAGGATGCAACTATGCCCATTGACACAACATAGTGATCTTATTACTAATAATACTCACATGTAGCACCTTTCCTCTGAGAATTTGGAAATACATTTACAAATTTAACCTGACCATTCCCTTAGAGACAGAAAAAGTGATGTGTAGAAATGCTAGATTCCCTGCGAAACCAAGAAATTATCTATGACAGGACATGGATTTTCATGTGGCTCTCATTTTCTAGTCAGTCTTCTAAATAGTCTCTAAATAGTCAATTAAATAGTCTTAAATATTCAACAATTGGCCTTGCAATTGCATGCTGAATGTAATGCAATTTTTCCTCCTCACCAAGCCCCTTCTCCTCCACAGTAGGTTTTCTTCTGCAGTATGGATTATTGCCAAATTAATACCCCTGTGCCTACAAATAGATATCCAGGAAATTAACCTTAGCTACACAAGTCCACAGTCTTTGTATCTTACAGGTAGCCACAGGCATATTAAGGGGATATTTTGTCTTCCCTAATATTACAGAAACATTGTTTTGAAATGGCTTCCCTGCTTACTGACTGCAAATTAAATTATAATACTAAGCTAAATTCCTGGTACTTGATTTGATAGTTTTTTTTTTTTTTTTTTTGATTTTACAAGATCTTGGTATCTGTTGTATACTTCATATGATATATTATTGCATTAAGAATACAAAAAAAAAAAAAAAAAAAAAGCCATATTAGTATTACAGCTATTCTATGACATTTGCAGACTCTTATCTGGTCAAGATTTTGACAAACGTGCATATCAAAACCAGAAACTTTTTTGCTAAATTGAGCTAAGCACAACTAAACAGAACCTTTTTGCATTGTATTGTAGTACCATGCATTCATAGTAAGGACAATAGGAAAGCTAAACGTAATATTTTAGCTTAAGAATAATGCCTTTCCCCAAACTGAATCAGAAAAGTTAAAATACTGAGAATTTCTAGCCCAAAGAATATAAGCTGTAAATTGAAAACACCACATGCAAATACAGTTTACAATTCATTTTAGTAAACAACATTGCCAGATCTCAATTTTACATGTATATAAATCTTCACAACTTCTGGGGAGACATACTGTGACCTAACTGTAGATGTCCAAAACTAAATAGACTGCTTAGAGCCTGCTAGTGTTCTATTCAGTCCACATTGCTGTGAAATGTAGCACTTGCTGGAGATGCTTCTGTCTCCACTGTAAAGCCCAATTAGAGTATTTTATTAGTCAATTTAGATGAATCCCCCTAATTTAGATGAATCCTCCTAATCCTTTCCTTTAAAAGTGTAATTTCTTGATCATATTTCATATGAATTCTTTTTTTTATTATTATTATTTTAAGAAGAACATAAAGTTCATAGCCTCATGGTTACAAAAACAACTTTCAAAACATGATTAAAAGTCACTTAAATATTGCAGAATGAAGAAAGCATCTGGAAAGGAATGCAAATAAACCATTTAAGTAAAAATGTGCAATTCTAAACTCATGCTATTGGTATTCAGGTTCAAATACCTGGAATGCTGAATCTTATTTCAAATCTGTTATTACTAATGATCTCAAACCTGTGCAAGGTGGGTGAAGAATAGCCTTGAGTGTGATGGCACAGGGTAGAAAGTCTTGAGCAGGACAGAGCAAGAAATGGGCATTTTCAGTAGTGCAGACATGAAAAAAAAGATAGGTTTTTCTCTCCCCACAGCAGCATTAAATTCTCTAAGGAATTTCAAAGCAATGCAATGTAATTTTTAAGACCGTATGTATACATGTGGTGCAAATACTTGGTACTAGTCATTTCTTTTTCCTGTTACATATGCATGAAAGGAGGGGAAAATGGAGCAATACATTCTCCCTGCAAAACTGGCTGCAGAGCCCAGTTAAACTGTTGGTGAAACATCTATTGTGCACTGAAGAATTTGGCTTTCTATTCACGCTTCTTCTGCCGCATAACAATAGAGCATACAGAATTTGTCCTTAACCATAATATATTAGGAAGAATTGTGATAGATTCCATGTAAATTTGATGTGAGATGAAACCAGGACTCCGTAATTGTATTTGCACAATTTTGTTCTTACTTCTTCCAATATAATACTAGACATTTATGCTTTAGGAATAAAGTTGTAGCCCTTTCCTTCTATGGTCATACAGTAGTGGTCATTGTTAATGTTATTGAGCACATTTTTAATGACCTCAGCCACCACAAGGGCACCATTAAGTCTTCCACCCATAAAAAAGGCATATCAAAAAAGCTGATATTCAGAAGAAAGGCTCACATACATGTATATACTTATACCAAACTTCTATCTTTCACATGCACACACACACACCCCTTATATAAAGTAGTATTAAGTTTATACACACATGCATGTTTGAAGTCCAGAAAATTCCAGCACAAAATGATTTTATTTCAGAAAAACTTCAATTTTACATTTAGTCATGGGTGGAGAAACCTCAATTTTTTAGATGGGGAAGCTCTACTGACACAAGGATACACCCACATTTGAATTGTTGGACACCTTTCTTTCACTTACCACACTAAAGAATTAATCTTGGAAAACAGAGTATCGTAGTAACACACATCAGCAAATAGCCAAGAAATTCCAGTTCAAAACTGTTATTCTGGCATTAATTCACATCACTGTGTGCACAACGAAGTAGTGCTGACGGCGTTACAGTGGGAGAAAAGCCAGGTATAAGGGCAAAATATCATCCTTAAATTCAATTTACCTTAAGAAAGTTCTGTACCAATTCCAAAATCACCAAAATGGTACTTGCTGTTTTGTGACTGACATTGCCTCATTAAAAATTAGCCTTATTTCCTCAGGCATTTTATTTGATTGAAGGCTGAAATCCTCAAAATATTGAAAATATCTTTCTCTTCAGTGCTACTTCAGTGAACAATGCTTCTCAATACTACTATCTTTCACCACTGTTAGCTTTATTAAATATCCATAATTAGGCATGTCTATATTAGTAATTGTTAATTAAGACATTTTCAATTTTTATTAGTAATGCTGGAATCCATATGTAAGGAGCAAGCCAGATGCAACCTCACTGAGCAATTTCCACAATTATGCAAATCAAATTATTTTGTTTAGTTATCACATAAATGGCTTTATGTTGAGAATATTGGTGACACCATTTAGCATTGAAACTATAGGAGCTCAGGGTGGGAAGCACGCACACAGCTCTGCTTTTTACATGGTGGAAATCATTACCGTGGAAACATGGCCTACTGTTGTAGTCACTCAGCAAGACTTAACAGTTCACAGAAAAACGTACTACAAACCAAAGACTGAGTTTTTAGGTTTTGGTCTTCACATTGTCCTCAGTGGGGATTATCGATCACTCTCAAATTGATTTAACATACGAACTTGTAATAGACCAATACTTTATGGAAATGACAGAGACCTGTGGAGGTCAAATGTTAGTGCCCCAAATAATTAGTTTCACATACACATTCACCTGAGAAAATAAAATTACTCTATTTCTGAACATGAAAGATAAAGCACGGCATTGTAAAAGACTAATAGCAAAATTACATAGGAACTCTGTGCCAGATTTGGGACTAAAGCCTCAGCTAAAGCAAAGATCCCAGAACCACATTCACCTTTTTGTTGTTGTTTTGGTTTTGATTTTCTCCATTTCATTTTTTTGTTTGTTCTTTTTTTTTTTTTCTTAAGTTATCTCCTAAATTCATTCTTGTATAACATTTTTATCATTTAAAAGTAATTAGATTTGTCAAGATAATAAAAACAGAATGTCTTCTGTCACTCTAATTTTCTCTTATACTCCATTTTGTAACTGTGAGAAAAACTTTCAGACACACTCTGAACTTCAAAATGGATGCACTGCTAGACCTTGAACATAACAGCATGATATAATATTGACAGAATATCTAGTTCACTTAGCAGTTAATAGTTAATTCATTTCTATAAGAACTAGATTCACGTCCAGATGATGATGAAGCTTCCAGTCAGATAAAAGTGAACAGCAACTTGAGTATAATATGAATGTAAGAAAATTAAAGAAAAAGGAAATTGATAAAGCCATTTTGTCCATGATGGTCCATCTAATTATTTCCTAAATGGGAAAATGCTTTTGCCTTACCTGGTTGGCCACTCTGTACATTCAGCATGAAAAATGTGTCCTGACATCTGTTCTGAATTTTCATTTTATTTCCATGTATGCTCCTTTGTCCTGTCATCTGTGTCAGCCTGAAAACAACAACATGAAATGACAGGTTCTAATCACCTAAATGTTGAAAATTGTCCTTTTTTTTTTTTTTCTTAAGAAAAGGTTTCAATGGCGTACTGTTTCCTCTGCCTCAGTTAAGTGTCTTCTAATTGCAGTCATGTTACAAAGCTCAGTAATACAGAACCAAATAGAGGTTTTTAACTGAGAAAATATGGGCTGCAAGACACAAAGAACAAAATTCAGATTTACAGAGTGGAAAATGGGTTCACTGGAAACATTGATTACCCTCCCCTTTCTACCAAACAAAACAATTTCTAGCATGAACACTTATTTGTAGGTCTGTCTTGCATTTCTTAATTGTCCATTACAATTATTCCTATCACTCTCCTGGCACTGACACAAAGAGTTTTCATAGCCTGAAAAGAGGCTGCACTTAAGTTATCCTATCTCAGGATAACTTCCATGTGCTAGAGTCCACGTGTTTCAAGACCAGGTTGGATGAGGCCCTGTGCAACCTGATCTAGTGGGTGGCATCCTTCCCATGACAGTGGGATTGGAACTAGATAATCTTTACGGTCCCTTCCAACCCAATCTATTCTATGATTCTGTGAGTCCTTCTGCATTAACCCTATGCAACCAGAGTGAGCAAGACAGTGACAGTGACTCCTTCAGATACTTTGCAGCTTCACTGTAGGATCTATGTGCTTGGTTTGGTTCACATCCCTGGGAGCACCTAGAGACTAAAAGCAGGTAAGTGCATGGATAATTCCCAGTGGTTTAAAATAGGGAGGATTCCAAATATTTATCATTTTTGTGACAAGAAAATAAGGTTTGCAGAGTTGCCAGTCAGTCTGTTTTGAAGATCAAGCGAGCGTCTTGTCAGACATCCACTATAAGGAGAGGAAGGCTCATATATCCAGACCATCATCCCAGTCTTAGTCAATTAGATTTGCAGTCCATGTTAATATATGGATAAATGTACAGGGCTTAAATCAGCAAGCTTTTCTACTGAACTGAGGCTGGCATACTGGTCAGCTTGCGATAACATTTCATCAAGAAACGGAACCCTGATTTGTACCTTTCTCCTCCAAACTCAAGATAAGCCTGTTGAACCGTGAGTGAAGTCAGGGATTAGCTCTGTCCTTTTTTTCTTTTTATTCACAAAAAAAGCTAAACAATCTTAACATGAGATCTGGTGACTAGTACCAATTTCAGCTAATCCACTTGGTTGCCGACTAGTTATGAAAACATTGATAACATTCTCTGATATGAAATAAGCCTATAAAATATAGGCTATTTGCTAATCTCACAAGTCAAATCCACATAAGTATCTTCTAGGCCTGATTTAATGAAAAATATTTCACACACAGTATATAAATTATCTTCTACCCAGTAGCTAACAGCACCATTATTTTACTTCCCACAAATGAAATATGGGTATCTGGAAGGCTTCTTTTTTTAATCCTGTAAGAAAACTGATGTAATGTTTGTAGCTGGAATTTGCATCTAGCATAACAATAGATATCATTGTGCTACTTTGCTGCATGGAGACACATATCTGAGAGCAGGCTCAGATTTCTCCTTTCATCTTCTCCTTGCATCCTCTCCAACAGTAAGTCTTAGGCCCCAGTCCTAAGAAAAGATTTTTGCCAACTATCTCTTCACCCATATACTGCCTCACAAAGGTCACTGGACTTTTATGGATCGTGCACAAATCTCCCAATTTGAATTTATTACTGAAAAAGCAAGGGTTTTTATCCTCTAAAAGTGTTGATCCACATTTTCCAGTATGTCCTACAGACTTGCAGGTTTTCACTTACTCCAACCTTAGGCTGGCAAATTAATTTATTCTAACCTTAGGTATAAACATGTCAGCACTGCAAGTAACGTCCTCTGTTTCTGCAGTTATGGAATTGTTGCTGCTGTAGCAATACTTCATACAAGTTTAAAGACTAACATTACATATTGGGCACAGCTGGCGGTCCCATCTGATGATTTGACCAGCACTGTTAAATGCAAATTTCTTTAAATACACTAGGACATTAAGAGTCAAAGACTTCAAGGTTGTATTTGTTGGTGGTGATTTAGGTTTGGGTTTGCTTGTTTGTTTGCTTTTAATACCTAGAATAGGGCATCCTTCAGTAAGAGTCTGCACAGCCAAAACTGGTGATGCAGAAATACAAGCAAAAAGCAAAGTATGAAGAACAGCTAGGATCTGTGTCAAAATGTGTCCATTTCAGAACTAGATAGGTTTTACCTTAACTGCCTGGACTGTTTAGTTTGTACTAAAATTCACTGTATTCACTGTATTTTCTGATTATTAAAAGACAGAATGTTTATTTAACTTGATATTATTTCAATGCATTGCTAAATAGAATAGACAAAGCATAGCTTTGACCTGGATCTAAATGGAAACTAAATTAACATCTCTATTTTTGAGATTTTTCCAATGCCTACTGAACTCGGTGTTTTTTCACAAACCTCACTGAGTTTTGGATCCGGCCCTATAAGAAAAAATCATTTAAAACCAGGAAAATCTTTTATTTTCTTTTTGTTCTTCACTGTATCTTATTTTTGGAATGTTCTTATAGTGGTTCACTCAGGAAGGAAACATTTCTCAGCACAGGAAAGGCAGAAGAAAACAGTTTCATTAATTGCAAAACTCACCCAGTTTTTGATAGAGGCTCCACTTTTGTCATGAATGTACATATCTTTGGAGTACAGTCCCCAGAGATCAAAAATAAAAGGTGTCAAAGTTGCTGCTGAGCTAGGGATTTACTCATAAAAATAATACCGTGAAAACTTTAGTCTGTATGTAACAATGAAAAGTTAATGCAAATGGTCATTGACTTCATTATAGAAATCTTTGGCAACAACTTTTCCAGACTCATGTTAAGCCTTGAGAGAGAAATGTTTCAGCGCATAACCACTTAATCATTTATATGAATGAAAATGAGTGCAAACAGAATGCTGAGATGGCTTTAAGATCACCTCTTTTTTCTTGTATGGAATACCCACTATAATTACATTTTGCTTGTCAGTTCATAAATTTTGCTTATTACAAAACGGGCATTATTGATTGCTTTTTAAAAGTACTAAAACTAAGCTAAGAGCAGTAGATCTCTCAGCAAATTCAAAACATACTATCTTCCAAACTAATCACTGGCAAAGGAACTGTGGAAAAACTATCCAAGTTTATTGTAAGCCCAAAGCAAAAAATAAAAAATAAATAAATAAATAAAGTTGCCATGAGTTTTAGGTTAGTAACTTGGCTTTGAATTTAGCATGTTTTAAGCCACAATGAAAAAAAAAAAGATAAACTTATTTGGCAAAGCCAGACACTTTTAAAGCCAACATCCTGTAATTGTTTCCTCATTTGGCCTGGCAGCTTAAACAAGGATAAAAAGAGAAGGAAAAAAAAAAAAAAAAAAGCAAAATGCTAAAATTTTCAGAAAGAAATATATGAAGGGGAACAAAGAAATCAAGGTATTTGTCTCATTTATGTTAAATGAATATGTAAATGACATATTTGCTTCTTTTGTTCTTTTCTTAGATAGGATTCAACAAAATGAAATGAAAGAAATTCTCTAGTTCAGAAAAAGTCTGAATTTAGAACTTTCTTGGTTTGAATTAGTGCAAACAGCAGACTTACTAACACAGGTTGACCCTAGCAATGCAGAAGAGCCAAAGTGATAGCAGGCAACATAAGACTTGGACTCTTTGAGATCAGTTGATTAAACATCTCCAAGTGAGCTTAATACACACTAGGAACATCCTCATTTAGAACCAGTAAGAAATAAAAGAGATCGGAAGGGATTTAGAGCTGCCATTCTCATTAAAATAAGGTTAGAGGCTGACATCTACAAATAGTTATTGGAGAGTGAGGAGAAGTCTTATAAAAAAAGAAATTAACAATGTTTGCTATTTGATTAAATCTATATCTCTGAACATACTAACTTTTACTTCTTTTACTGCTGTATTCTTGCCAGTCCTGAGCTAACACTGAAAAAAAAACATGAGGTAGCTACTGATCTGGCTGGGAAACAATGTTCTATTCAAAGCTAGTATCTGTTCTAAATATCAAGCAACAAAATTAACTGTCCTCTGTAAAAAGAAGGAAAAAAGAAAAAAATATATATATTTATGTCAATGTCAAGCCAGGAAAGTAATTTTGTATTAACCTAAGAAGTTAGCAAAATGGAATACATAAACGTATTTGTAAAGTGGAAATAATTTAAGAACCTTCTAAATATCTTAACAGTCCACTTGGCTACACTTGGATTTAGGAAGCAATATTTTACATGCAGCAGTAGACTTTTTTTTTTTCTCTACAGTTTTAAATCCAAAGACAGGGCTGTATTCCATCAAAAAATGACAACAGCAACCTTAGTGCCACTGTGGAAGTACGAAATTTGACAGTAGTTAGAAAATGGCTACATAATAAGGCCATGATCCAACAGATATGTTGAGGGCAGCTGTGTTTGGAACAGTTACATGCATGAAAAACTACTGACACGTGGTCCCAGTGTTAGTTGAGTGACAGCTAGAAAAGCCTTTAGTCACTAAGCTTTTAGACACACCAAAGGAAATTCTGTGGAATTATCTGTGAAACTATTACAACAGCATGTATGCAAAATGCCTTTGTGGCATTGGTCTGGAAAGAAAGAAAAAGAATAAAAATGGCAGACTTGGGCTAGCACTCTTACCCTTTTGCACCACACTGGTGATCTGAAGAGACTACAAGGTATGTTTATGAGGTATATGATAGCTGTGTAATGCACATAAATGATATTCTGATAAACCATTACTGAAATCAGAAATAATCTCTCCATATTTTTCATGTTAGCAATCAAACACAGATTTCCCAATATGTAGCCTAGTACGAAACCCCATTTTCTCAGGATGCAACATGAACTATGTATCTGGACTGAGAATACCCTAGAAGTAAACAGCAGGAATGTTCTGGGAGGCATGTCCTGGTCTGCTTCTTTACGGACTGCATGCCTGGATTTTGCTTCCCTGGCAACTAAGGCACAGGTGACTGGAACTGTGTTCCCAGAAAATGGGAACATGTTCCCAGAAAGCTCAAGAGATCTGAGGTCTCTCCCCTCCTTTATCTCCAACTGAGCACCTGCTGTCAAGTGGACAGGGGTGGTAGAAAGAGAGAAGAAATCAGTCTTCCAGCTATCCAGTTGTGTCCCCTGTGAAGACCCTTCAGCTACAGAGTGACAGACAAAGCAAACTGGAAATTCAACTAGCTTTTCATGTTCTTTGTTACACCAAATTAGAGCAAAGTGTTGACTGTTGGGAAATCTGCCTCCTGACAAAGTTTATGGGCCAGAATCATTGATGAGCTGTGGCTGCACATGGGTGGAAAGGAGCCTACTGTCCAAAGGATACATGAGGTAAGGTTCTTCCCCGTACTGGTAGTTCTGGCTTTCCTACAACTTGGTATTTTCTATTATTTCACATGGTGTCTACTCATCTCACAATTATGATGCACAGTCACATTTCTGTAATGGTTCTCCATTTTGTACCACATAAAAAACTTTACTAATTCCAGTAAGATTAGATGTGTTTTTATATTTTAGGAACTTAGTGTAATTATCAAAGAAGGACATAAGACTAGTCTGTTGCCATCCCATTTCAATTAATATTGTTAACTAACCTTTCTTTAAAAATTCATGCATAAGTAGACTTAGAGGTCTGTACATACTCCAAAGCTTCACCACCATCTTAAAAACAGACACTACGTTTGTTATTCTCCAACCATTTGCAGCCATTCACAGGTGTATTACAAACCCTTGAAAATCAACTTGCAGCTTTATTTCTTTCAATGTTCTCCTGTGAAGCACATCTAGTTCTCCCAGTCTAAGCATATCCATCTTTTCCAATCTTATTTCCACTTTGGTTAAGGTGGTTTCCATTTCTATTCTGTTATTCTCTGTTTATTTTGCCTTTAACTCCATATTATGCTACTTCCTTCTAATTGTTATCATTTCCAACTTCATAAATCCTGCTCTAAATAGGATATATTACATTGCATTATTGTAGGAATATTTGATACACATCCATTAATTACATTCTGCAAGACGTTATGGAAAAAAAAAAAAAAAAAAAAACAATTGCAAGCTAACAGGAAATGTGAAACAGCTTTACTGCAAACAATGAGAAAACACCACAAAATCTTTTGTCTTCTTGATTGTCACCTGCCAACAGAGCAAGTTCCTCTTTGTGATTCAGAGAAGAGAAGCTTAGACTGCCAATATCACAAAGAACAACACTGTCCAGCAAATGTGTCATAACCACAGCAGTTCTCTGGTTGTTTTGTGTAAGTATCTCAATGTCTCAGGGATTTTCTTATACCTACAGCTATCACATCAAATAACTGTGCTCAAGTCAGCACATTCTGGGACATTCTAAGTGCCATTTATAATGTTTCAGCTGCTAGGAATACAGAAAAGTGTTTTTTTGTTTGTTTTTTACTTGAGGACAGCATAGCATCATGTATACAAAGATGAATCCTGTTACAACTTCATTTTTGTTAGCTTAGTTAAAATAAGAGTATATTCAAACATTTAAACACTTAATGTGAAATCAACATATTAATTCTGTGTTGTACATACATGTAGGATCTTATGCCATTCCCAAATTATTATGTTATTTACAAAGATCCTACTTTCTCCAGTTGTGCTGAAAACCCAAAATATTCCAAATGTCAACCAAAACCACTTTCACAACAATCTTCCCATATATACTATTTTTACATGCTATTTTTTATATTTTTAATATACACTTTTTTTTTTTTTGCGATAGACAAAGTTAGCAGAATCAACTATGTTATACTTAATTAGAAAGTTGATGAAATTTGCACAGAATGATTCCTCAAGATTATAAGTAAATTGGACAAAGTATATCAAATAAAGAAATACCAGGTCATACTAATATATTAGAGTAACTATGACTAAGAAAAGTACAAATATATGACTGCAAAAGACATGAAAGCTAAATTATAACTCACTTCACAAAAGGAAAGATTCACCTCATCCATTTTGAGAATCTTCTTAACAAATAAGTCTCTTCTTAACTGAGAAGCTAGTTCATTAGATGAAAATCTAGGCACTGAACTCCAAATAAAAAGAGCAAAACTTATAGGAATTTGATAAGTCTATGTTATTTTTAAACCATTAAGCTTTGAAGTTTGAAGTCAAAGATGGAAATCCTCTTCTTCAGAAAGGTAGAGCATGAACATGAAAAAACAATAGTAAGCACCATAGCAGAAAGCAAGTGTGCTGTCATCAATCTGTCTAAGAAGACTTGTAAGATTTACCATGAATCAACACTGAATGCCAAACCTTAATGCAGTGTGTCAAGAATCTGTAGTAACCCCTGTGCAAAACTAAAAATCCAGTGAACAAACTGACTAGAAAAGTATTTAGCCCCTGTCAGTAATGACAACTAGTGCCCTGGTGGTAAAAACAGAAATAAAAACATCTTACATGGGAAAAGAGAAATCTTACTAAAATGTATATTTTGAGAGTTTGCTGTGATTGTTTAAAGCAGTCAGGCTATTCAGCTGGGAGATGGTGGGTGTCATGTTGAAAACAAATTACAGTTTTCCACCATGACAGAATCTCTGGACTTTCTGCAAAGATGCAGGTTTTGTTATTTCAGGGGGTGCTGAACTGAATTCCCATAAACTAGAGTAGAATAAGCAAGATCTGGTCTAAGTCACGGTTTCAGAATAGGCTCTACTTGGAACAGAACACAGGGATAAGAGGGCCTAGTTCTCAGACTGGTAAAAGGCTATTCCAGTTGACAGAGATTATGTTAACAGCTTCTGTGCTGGAAGTTTGGCATAAAGGCTTTAGGGAAACTGTCTCTTTTCTTTCATTCATATTTCATATGTATTATATGTGTACACAGAGAACACTGCATGTATTAGACTGTGATTTTCTGTCACAATCATGGTCATCACACTATATATGTAAGTAGTCATGACATAAAAGGGGCATTTCAAATCTTATTTAATAGTATCCATTCTTATATTTCTGGCAAGAAGATCTGAGGAACACTACCTTACCATGTTAAGCACTACCTTAGGACCTCACGGTGTTCTTTCTCATAAAGCAGATACCACTTCTAGTGCAAATACATGTGCTTACAACTTCAATGTTAGCTGTCAGTAGGTACTCAAGCATGAAAAGTTAACATTTGCTTTCTATCAGGATTCACGTGACTAGTGTTCAGTGGCTTGAGTGCTGGAGAAAAGTGAGTACAGAAGGTCCTTGACACCAGAGTAATAAAGATTTTCAAGTTCAAATAAAACTTTACAGATGTTTTGGCATTCTCCCAATACAATTTAAAGAAAATAACAACAAAATCAAGAAAGTAAGCAGGTAGTTAACTAATTATAAATGTTTTACAGTTGCACCTCAGTGCAAAGCTTACTCCTCTGCTGGTTGACTGAAAGCCAGAACTAGCTAATGCTGCATTCTGTGATACTGACGACATTGCTCAGTAGCAATTCACCTATAAAATCCAGGATTCAAGGCTTGTTCAATACTTGTTTACAAGAGAAGATATGCAGAATTTTAGAAGCTTATAAAAATAACTGGGTGATCCAGCAGCTAGGTGATCCAACACGGATTCAAGTTTCCTTCCACCAGCTTTCACAAATGCAACCCATGTCAGATCTCATCTAAAATTTAACCCACAGAAACCTGAAATAAATCCCATGTTAAACCAGCTTACCTTTTCAACTGTATAGAATTTTCTTACATTGCAGAAGAGCAAAATGATCTAGACGTATTTTTCTAAAAAAAATGAATCAACGGACAGCGAGATTCATAGCCTTGATAATTTCTTTCTTGATGCTTAATAGAAAAACAACCTGATCATGTTAAAAAAAAAAAAAAAAGGACTACCTAAACAAGTTATCCAGATTGACCTTGTTTATCATGTTTAACACTCATATCCCAAATAATGAGATGGCCCTGACGACAAGTTTTATATGGAGAGTGATAGTAATTGCATTAATATCATTATGTCTTTTGTGCCTTAGATGAGATCATGTTATTGTCTTTCTCCAGATACTCTTTGGATTTTTTTCCAAATTTACTTACCAGAAATAGTAAATTTTAGAGATTGACAAGACTTGCAATTCTAAAGAAGCTTTTTATAATTCTGACTAGTTTTCATTTCCTACAAACATTAAAAGTCACAATACCATTTTTTAAAAAAGGGATTTTTAAACACAGAAATGTCAGATTGTTTTTTTCCAGCATTTCCAAACATTCTAGCATTCTCAAATCAGAATGAAGAACAGTTTGCTATTTTTTTCCTCCAGCTCCTGGATTGAATCACCCCTCTAAAGATTTACTACATTATTTTGACCTAGCCAGAATGACCTACTACTTTCGATATACTGTCAAAAAGCCCAACAAATGAGCCAACGCGAGCCTCATGACACTGAAAGACAATGCAAAATCTTGAAGAAATACCCATGCAAAAATACAGGTTGGGAACCATTTGACCATTCTGCAACTCTGCAGGAAAGGACACAGGGTTCAAGTTTAAATGGGTCTTTGTGGAAAACAAGGTCAACCACCTACCACTCTGCATCAGAAGGAGTGTGGTGAGTAGATTAAAGGAAGGTTAAGGAAGCATTTGAGAGGCTACACTTAAGAGCAGTATGCCCAGTTTTTGACACTCCAGTATTAGAGATTAACAAACTCCTGAGTCCAGAAGAAGGCCCCTAAAATGGTTGGGAGCTGGAGCAAATGATATTTGAGGCAGAGGAAACAGGATTTATTTAGCCGGAAGAGAAGGCTAGGGTGGCATCTAATTGCAGTCTTCCATTACATAAAAGGAGGTCAAAGAAGATGGAGACAAAGTCTTCCCAAAGCAAAAGAATAAGAGGCAATAGTATTAACTTGCAATAATGGAAATTAATGTTGGAAATTGTACTGGCTGCAGTTAAGCACTGGAACAGGCACCCAGAGTGTCTGGAATCTCCATCTCAGGCAATTTTCACAACTTAGCTGGATAAGACCCTGAACAACTGAGTCAAATTTTGAAGTTAGCTCAGCCTCAAGCAGATGTATAGACTTGATGATTCTTTATGTCCCCTCCAACCAAAGTTTTTCTGCTGTTCTGTGTATCAGCAGGAAAAGACAAGTAACCAGACTGAAAGCATCATTACTCCACCATATAAACTTATTATTTACTTATTCCTCAATTATGGTGTGCTGTTTGACTCCCATCTCAAAAAAGATAATTTAGAACTGGAAATAGTTCCTTCCGTATTGAAAAGGACTGAATAGATCAGAACTCTTCAGGAAGAAAAGACAAAAGAGTCTAAAAGGTAGTGTGATAAACTTAAATCATCATGAGTGGTATGGAAAAGTGGATAAGAATCATTTGTTCACTTTGTCCTAATACTAGTATGAGAGACTACCAAAGCTAGAAAAACAAAGGGCAAAAGAAAACAAAAAACGTGGTTCTTCATACAATGGATGGTAGGCCAATTGAATGCTTTCCAGGCAAGGGCACAGCAGCACTTTGCCTTGAAAGAAACACACTGCAAGTTAAACAAACAAACAACATGAAGCTCAGGTATTATGAGACTAGGAGAAAGCTGGGTTATAAATATGTATTCGTCTTGTTTTATTCTGTGCTAATGCTTATTACCACTGCTGGCTAAAGGATGCTAGGTTAGATAGATGCTTAGCCTTAAATTAAAGCTTTAATTCTTATAATAATGTTTTACAAGGTTCCTCAGCAGGGGCTGGCTGTACAATCATAGCTCTGAAACTTTTGAGTTTTAGTCACCACCAAAAAGAATTATCTGTGTACAATTGTTAGAACCCTTTGTGTTCGTTATGAGAGATTCCAGCTAACACACATCCATGGCACCTGGATATCTTACACAGAACCTGAGACATAGGCAGTATTTTGGTACATGTTCTGTGATACCAGACCATGTAATTTATTTAAATATTTTCATATGTCAGAAATACATACAGATAAGAACATGAAACACCAAAAGATGCAGCCACATGAATAAGGTTAATAGAGATATGCTGATTTATGAGACAAAGATGTGAGCCATGATTCAGATCAATAAACCCACTGTTGATTTATAGATGTTCTGCCACAGCAGTAAAGGTTACAGTAGACTGTGTACCCAACAAGCCTTGTAGACAGATGATGAAACATGATGAAACATATGAAGCAAGTAAAAAAGATCACACTGAGTACTGAATGCATGCAAAAATAGAGCTCATGCCAGTTGTGTTAGTATACAATTGTTTCCACTTTCACTTTACATTACAGTGTGATCAGGCAAAGATGTTTGTTATAGATGAATAGAGTTGATTATTTGCTGATTACTGATGCACTAATTAACTCGGTGTTATTTGTTCCAAAACTCTATTAATAATCAATTCCAAAAGATTTGGGCAGTTGTGTGCAATTTGACATAACATTAATCGCCAGAGTAAAATGCTGTGGTCCCTCCTTTACAAAATAATGAAGACAACACCCTGGCCACCCCCCATTCCTCCCATCCACCCCCCCAAAAAAAAAAAAAGTTGGCAGAGAACCAGTATACCTAAAATAGGCCACTTTTCCATCTAAACAGCTTGCTAATCACCTGGACCATCCTGAAAGTTCAGACAATGAGGATTTAAGAGTTCAGCCCATAAAATGATGTTTAAATAAGAAGTACAAAACTGTGCCAAAGCTTTTACCTATGAGCCAAGGAGGTTATGTTTGTGCTTTGTAGAAAAAAAAAAAATATATATATATATTAAAAATTTACCCAGATGTATACTGTTCTGTTAAAGTGAGCAAAAGTTATCATAAAGATTAATCCTAAATCTAGAAACAGTTGTGTTTTATTTTGTTTTAATCTGTGAAAGGACCAATAATAAAGGTACAGTGGGGAACTACACAGGGATTTGTAACGTTGCTGTTCTGTGGTAGTTAAGGTTATGCCAGCATTTACTTTTCAAACACTCATGAGGCAGAAACTTACAATAAAGCCATAAACATTCTCTCTAACCTGAAACTAAGCTGTATCTTGAGATCTCATCTCTTTCACTATTTCTGGACAAACACAAATGGTTCAGTTATGCAATTCTGAAGAGAAAAATAAGTTTGTTGCACTGAAAAGCTTTTAAAGATTTTTATCTTGGGAAAAAAAATAGTTTTGGCATGAAGAAAAGCCCTTGGCAAGACATTAGTCCATAGTCTGCTCTACTATCTGTTAGCATTTCCAAAGAGAAGCAAGCAGTCTAGTCAAGCTACTGAGATTTCTACAATTGCAGTAACATTTTCCTCTCAATTTTTCCAGGGGGATTTCACAACTGTGGGTAGACATAATAATTTATTACCCTCAAAAATGACTTTTTTTAACCGTCTGTGCAGAGATATGCATCAACACTCATTTCCACTGCATCAGACCTAGGCATTCTGTCTCAGAGAATTTAGTAAACAAAATAAGGCTTGACAGCAGAAGCTCTGAAACAGACATAAATTGGATAAGCTGATCCTGCAAAGATCCTTGAAATAATTAAATACAAGGAAGGTAAGTGACAATTATTTATCTGTATATTTACAGCACGTAGTCTTGATTTGGTTTTCACACTGGTTTAACCCAGATATACACCTGGGTACTGCAGCATATCCGCACCAGGCCTTGAGAAGTCAATTCTGCTTCTGCAGTACCCTTTTATCTTCCAGGCTATTACATGGGGAAAACACAACACAATGAAATAAAGCACCATGCAAAACTCTCACTTCTCAATCACATACAGCACCTTGTCCTCAGTCTGCTAATTTTTGTTTACAGTAATCTTCCTAATAGAAGAACTTCAAAACATAAAAGGTATACAAGAGACAATAAGCAGTAAAACCAGCTGATATTAAGTTATTAATGACACACAAGACTAAATAATCTCACTAAAGAAACAGCAAGAGTGAGATCCAAGGCCCCATGGGCTCACTGAATAAAATTATGTGGAAGATATGTAAGGCACAGAAACCTGTGCCTACTGCTGGTTGACTACTAAGTTAGCTCTATTTAATGACAGTAATGACCAGGCCACTTACAGCAAAATAACTAAGTCTGTCTCTTCTTCCATGTCTAGTCTCCCTACACTATTTCACATTTGTCCACTTGCCTCATTCACAGCTGAGAGGAAATGAATTATTTTACAAGGGAACATACATCCCTGACCCTTGGCTTATGTTTACATCCCTAATGTACAGAATCTTGAAGCTTGGGGAAAGACCTTTGAAATCAGCAAATCTATTCATATTCCTCAGGTCAACCATATATACACTTCATTGCATAAGGCCATACTGTTTGGCACCTTGGAAGATTAAACCTGTTTGTTAGAAGCTGCTTTTCTTCTTCAGCCACAGAAAAGAGGAGTGAGGCAAAATTACACAGAGGATGTAGGATGACAATAGATGTTCTGGGCTGATTAGAAAAGTGTACTGAGAGGAACAGATGCGCTGAGACATTTCCCCTTCGTTTCTAACTGCTATACCTGTAAACCACTCAATGTCTCTTATGTTGTTTAGAATAGCAACCAGAAGTCTGAGGGTTCTGAAATTCTCACAGATGCAACCAGGGCACCCAAGCATCTTCCTTGCCAATTAGATATAGAGTAATTCCTCTTTTGTTAATGACTGATATGGGCAAGCCCTTGAAGTTGTGCTACACCTTTATCAAAAATACAGCAAGAATCATAGAATCATTAAGGGTGGAAAGGACCTCCAAGAACATCTGGTCCAACCATCACCCTACCACCAATATCACCCACTAAACCATGTCCCTAAGCAGCAGGTCCAACCTTTCCTTAAACACCCCCGGGGACAGTGATGCTACCATCTCCCCGGGCAACCCATTCCAATGCCTGACTGCTCTTTCTAAGAAGAAATGTTTCCTCATTTCCCACCTAAACCTCCCCTGGCAGAACTTGAGGCCATTCCTTCTAGTCCTATTGCTAGCAATCTGTGAGAAGAGGCTGACACCCAGCTCCCGACCCCTTCCTTTCAGGGAGTGTAGTGGGTTTACGTGGCAAGGTTTTGGTAGCAGGGAGCCATAGGGGTGGTTTCTGTGAGAAAGATCTAGAAGCTGCCCCATGTTTGGGAAGGGCCCCATTGTTTTCCAGATCCGAGCCAATAAGCGATGTTGTTTTGCGCCTCTGTGAGAGCATATTTAAGACAGGGAAAAAACGCTGCGCCACACAGCAGCCGGGAGAGTCAAGGAAGTGAGAGAACAGCCTTGCACCAAGGTCAGTGTAGAAGGAGGAGGAGAGGTGCTCCAGGCGCCGGAGCAGAAGTCCCCTGCGGCCTGTGGTGAGGACCATGGTGAAGCAGGATGTCCCCCTGCAGCCCATGGAGTACCACGGTGGAGCAGGGTTCCACGCTGCAGCCCGTGGAGGAGACCACGGTGGAGCAGGTGGCCCTGCACCGACGGAGGCTGCCGCCTGTGGAAGACCCCTGCCTGAGCAGATTCTGGGCCGGACCTGTAGCCCGTGGAGAGGAGCCCACGCAGGAGCAGGTGACCTGGCAGGAGCTGCTGCCCGTAGGGGAGCCAGGTTGGAGCAGTTTTCTCCTGAGGGATGGACCCCGTGGTACGGACCCATATCTGGAGCAGTTCTGAAAGAGCTGCTGCCTGTGGGAAGCCCACGCCGGATCAGTTCATCAAGGACTGCATCCCGTGGGTGGGACCCCACAGCACAGGGGACGAGAGTGACCGAGAAGGAGCGGCAGAGAAGAAGTGCTGTAGACTGACCATAACCCCCATTCCCCGTTCCCCTGCGCCGCTCGGGGGGAGGAGGTGGAAGAGGGTGGATGGGGGGGGAAGGTGCTTTTGTTTTTTTTTTCTTTGTTTTCTCACTTCTCTCGCTTGTTAGTTGTAGGCAATAAATCTTACTATCTCCTTATGCCGAGTCTGTTTTGCCCATTACAATAATTATTGCGTGATTTTCTCGTCCTTATCTCAATCCTCGAGCCCTTTTCACATATTTTCTCCCCATTCCTCTTTGAGGAGGGGGAGTGAGAGAGCGGCTGTGGTGGAGCTCGGCTGCCCACTCGAGCGGAACCACGACAGGGAGTTGTAGAGAGCAATAAGGACTGCCCTGAGCCACCTCTTCTCCAGACTATAACCAGTTCCCTCAGCCGCTCCTCATAGGACTTGTGTTCCAGGCCCCTCACCAACTTCATAGCCTTTCTCTGGACATGCTCCAGGAGCTTGGTGTCCTTCTTGTAGTGAGTGGCCCAGAAGTGAAAACAGTACTCGAGGTGAGGCCTTGAGCAGAATATAAGGGGATGATCACCTCCCTGGTCCTGCTGGTTACACTATTCCTGACAGAAGCATGGCTAAAGAAAACAGGAAACGGGAATCTTTACTTTTGTTGTTGTAATTCTGTGCCTTTTTACATGACAAGGTTTTGGTAGCAGGGGAGCTGCACAGGTGGGCTCTGTGAGCAGAGCCCAGCAGCTGCCCCATGTCAGATCAGAGCCAGCTCCTGCCAGCTCCAAAAGGGATCCACCACTGGCCCTAGCTGAGCCATGAGTGACGTTGGTCGGGCCCCTGGGAGAGGAGACAGAAGAAAAGGGGGGGGGGGGGGGGGGGGGGGGAAATATCTGCTGCAAAATGGCAGTTGTGAGAGAGAGGAGTGAGAAAACATGAGAGAACCAGCCCTGCGGCCACCAAGATCAGTGCAGGAGGTGCTCCAGGCACTCAGCAGCAGTTCCCCTGTGGCCTGTGGAGATGCCCCTGGTGGAGCAGGCTGTCCCCCTGCAGCCCATGGATCCCACACGGAGCAGATCTCCATGCTGCAGCCCGTGGAGGAGCCCCAGGTGGAGCAGGTGGATGTGGCCTGGAGGAAGTTGCAGCCCATGGAGAGTCCCCACAGGAGCAGGCCCCAGGCTGGAGCTGCAGCACGTGGAGAGGAGCCCAGGCAGAGCAGGGAGCTGCCACCCATGGGGGAACTGTGTTGGAGCAGTTTGCTCCTGATGGATGGACACCATGGTACAGACCCATATAGGAGCAGTTCTTGAAGAGCTGCTGCCTGGGGGAAGCGTACACAGGATCAGTTCAGGAAGGATGGCATCCCGTGGGAGGGACCCCACCTGGAGCAGGAGCAGAGAGTAGCTGTGAAAGAGCAGCAGAGATGAAGCACCATGGACTGATCACAACCCCCATTCCCCATTCCTCTGCACCAATTGGGGGGAGGATGTACAAGAGAGTGGATGAGGGTGGGAGGGGGAAGGATTTTTCTTTTTTTTTTTTTTTTTTTCTTTTAGTTTCTCACTGCTCTGTCTGTTACTAGTAATAGGCAATAAACTTAATGAACTTCCCTATGCTGTCTGCTTGTGATAGTAACTAGTGAGTGATCTCCCCCCAAGCCAGGAGCCTTTTTTATATGTTCGCCCCCTTTTCCTTTAAGGAGAGGGAGCAAGAGACCACAGTTAGAAATTTATAAGCAAACCAATACGTGCCTATTATGATCCTAGCATTAATGGGCTGTGATTTCCATTCAGCTTCTGTGAACTATAATAAAGAGCAGGAACAAAAAGCGACCAATGATACAATGCTACAGAGACTACACAGGAATTTTGGAACAGAAGCCAAATAGGTATCAAGTATCATTCAGACACCAAAAAGGAACTGATGGTCCTTGTATGGATCAGAGCCTAACCATCCCCAAAATGTAGATGTCATAAAGCTGGAATGCAGCTGTCTAATGCAACAGAGAACAGTTTAAAACTGGTAAAGAGAAAGAACAGTGTGCCAACAGCGACTGCAGGGCAGTTTAGACAAGCAAATGTAATCACTTGTAAATCCAGCTGGAATACCAGGATGAAATACCTCAGTGTTTAGAAAGAATGCCTTGGGATCCACATTGAAAGAGTTTCATTAGAGGCCCTGTTTCACATATCATCATGTAGAAACACATGAAGAAATGCATGCATAATTACTTGCAACCACTCATTTCAGTGCTTTAGATCACAAAATATTTGTCTGCAAAAATACTATCAATGTACAAAATAGGTACATAATTTTATGTGAAATAACTGATTTTCATTAAATATTTGGTTCATCACTGTACCAATGGTCAGGATTAGAAACTTACAACTTCCCCAGGCAGCCTTCCTTCATACTTTCTTTGAGTTTCCACATTGCTGACAGAATATTTGTGTTAGTTCGTACTGGGATATGGGATAGAGTTAATTTTCTTAATAGCAGCTGTTATGGTGCTATGTTTTGGATCTGCGATGAAAACAGTGTTGTTAACACACTGACATTTTAGTTGTTGCTGACCAGTGCTTACACAGAGCCAAGATATTTTCTGTTTCTCACACTGTCTTGCCAGTGAGGAGGATGAGGAGGCACAAGAATTTGGAAGGAGACGCAGCCAAGACAGCTGACCCTGGCTGACCAAAGGGATGTCCCATAACATGTGGACACCATGTTCAGCAATAAAAGCCAGGGAAAAGAAGAAGGAAAGGGTGCATGATCAGAGCTATGGCATTTATCTTCCTAAGTAGCCATTATGAATGATGAAGTTCTGCTTTCCTGGATATGGCTAAACATCTGTGTACCAATAGGAAGTAGTGAACAAATTCCTTATTTTGCTTTACTTGCATGCACAGCTTTTGCTTTACCTATTAAACTGTCTTCAGCTCAGCCCACAAATTTTCTCACTTTTACCTTTACCCTCTCCATCCTGCTGAAACGGAGCGAGAAAGGGGCTGTGTGGTGCTTATCTGCCCAGTGGAGTTAAACCATAAGAATGTTCCATGCAAAAGTTTGAAATGGAGAAAGAACTGTATTTTTTGTGTTTGTATAAAAATCTATAAACTGCTTTACAAGAAAGGTTACATTTTATCTGTCTGCCAAACTGCAGCAGAGGTAGCAAGGACTGTCAAATAAACCATCTGATTCTCCTCCCCTCAGTAATGGTTTATTACACATCTTTGTCTAGCATGAAATAGTTCTGTGAAAAATAAACCAAGCACAGATCTTATTTTGGTTACAGAAAGGTCTGAATCATTTATAACTGAATTAATTGCTAGAAAAGCTTATGAGTGGCCAATTAGTAATATTTGGATTTGGATTTGCCAGTTGGCCCAGAACTGGAAATGAATATTAGTTTCTACATAAAGACTGTAGTGTTCACTGATAAAAAACATTCAATCAAAATCAAGAAAATCCTCGAGAATCAGTCTTGAACAGAACATGCCTGATAGTTGGCCAGATAATTATTAGCCAAAATTGCCTATATTTCCCAACTGCAGATTCAAAAACTGATTCTGCATTTCTCATACATACTAAAATCTTGGTATTTTGTTGCACTCTCTATAAAAGTCCTAAAAGAGCAATAGGAATGAATGGTGCCACATATAAAACCTGTATAGATGCCAGCAAACTGCTCATTTGTGTTCATAAGGTTTCCACATGCCTTTTGAGGACAGTATTTTCTACTTTTGCATCCCACTTTTCACAAGCAGTAAATGAGTCTCAAACTCATCTGGATCATCTTGAAAACTACAAGGAAATTCTCCAAACCACCAGAAAGGTAAAGAAGGCAGTACAGTAGTGCACAGTGATTGATGTCCAGCAGAAGCATCTTCTCAAAGACAATTAAGGAAAACACACGTGCTCTGTCACCACTGCTTCTAACATGGAAACATGGGCTAAGATTACCTACACCACATAATAGCTTCTAGGGAACAGTAGCACTGTTCAGCTAATTCTTTCTTCTCCATCCCCTTCACAAACTAAATATAGCCCAGTAGAATGGGACACCAGAGGAAATTCTGCATTTCAGAAAAAGAACTGTAGTGTTGAGCTGCTTTAATGATTGAGCAGACTGCACCAAGGGTACATTACATTTCCTTTGATTTGCCATCCTCCTATCAACCCAAGTCCGTCAAGACTTGGCCCAAAACTAAATATGAGAACAGAGGTAAAGTGATGGAGAATCACAGGAAGAAGCTATTGCAAAATAAAAGGGGCAGAATAAACATTGACAGAAGTATTCTGTACAATCAGAAATATGAGTGACTTAGGCAAGTAACTCTTTAAGGAGTTATTCTGTAGCTCCTCATCAGAATATGTATATTGAGAGTTATAACAATTTACAATTTTTTTCACTTTGTAGAAAAGTAAATAATTGTATAACATGCCATGGCACAAGTTTTCCTCTTTCTTGAATGACTTTTAGTTGAACTATATCTTGAACATATTCTATGTTCTTTACTACAGACTGTGTTCTCTTTTAGGTTCCAAACCTGAAGAGCAGTTGTGTAGCCAAATTGTTTTTTTTTGTTTGTTTGTTTGTTTTTGTTTTGTTTTGTTTTGTTTTCAGAAATTCAAAGCAACATTTTTCTTCATGAAGAATTTATTTGCACTTTCTTGAAGTGAATTACAACAAAATCCTATATGATTAGAGCATAAACTCTGATGTATTTGTACCGGTAAGAATTGATTAAAAAAAAAAAAAAGAAAAAAAAACAAAAGACACTAGAACACTGTGTAATGCTCAGAGGGGTATTTTAAAGCTTTTAAAGTTAAGCATCATTTAAAACAGATTGTAATTAAGAATTACTCTCCCTCCCCCCCCTCTTTTTTTTTTTTTTTTTATTACATATTAAGGTCTCTAAGAGCGTAACTTCCATAAATAGTCAAGAATAAACTACATTCAGACCTACATATAAGCACATTTCTTGGCACAGATAAATGAAAACTATGATTGCTGACATCTCTTTGAAGGAAGATTTTCTTTTTTTTTTTCATCCCAGCCCTTGTTTTATTTATATGGCTCTACACACTTTTTTATTTTTAATTATCCTAAGGAAAAGAAGGGGCGGGCGGGGGGAAAAGAGATCTTTGTTTTCCAACTGAGACAGTGAAATACATTCCAAAGCTGCTTTTGTTTTTAATTTACAGAAGCCCTCATGTCTAATCTACTAAGCCAACAAATAATCTGTTTGCCAGGTTTTACATGAGAGTCATGAAAAGTGCATACAATTGCTGACTTTATTCTTTTTTAGGATACAGATTCATTCTCTGCCATAAACTTGAAAGGATCCTTTTGGAAAACTTTTCACAATGAATTTATTTTTAACTATACATTTTGTTTCCCAGGAGTTATTTAATTTTTACCCAGTCACTTGTGCATCTTCAGCTCTCTTTTTCTTAATAAAAAGAAAAGCTTTGTGCTTGCCTATATGAAAGATAAGATAGCTAGGTCCATATACTTGGTCATGAAAGCAGCAATATGTTTCACTCTGGGAAAATTATAGTGCAAATGAGCAGTCCCACATAGTTCCACACACAGACCAAAAAAAAAAAATTCCTTCCTTCTGTCCTTTATAACAATCCTATCTCCTACTCTTCCTAATATTTAAGGGTTTAAGGTAAATCTCACAGTCTAAAAACTTGATGCATATCCTGGGAAACACTGAGAATTTCTAAGAGATTGGGGGGTGGAAAAGTAGAGGAAGCAGGACAGCAACACAGAAATACAGCATCACTACACTGCTTTAGATCTTCTAAAAGATGCGTATACACATGCAAGGCAGAAACAGTTTTGCAGTGAGATTTTTGGATGGTACGATCTACCACAAGAAAACTTCTTCTGGTGTGGAGGAGTACACCACCATGTGTTATTTACTCCCCTCCTCTTCATTCTGATACATTTACTCTGCTAGACAACTATAAAATTCAGCACAGCATTATCAGTGAACTTGCAGGAGGAAAAGAGTACTTCTGAGCTACCTACTAGCACCCCAAAACCGTGTTTTGCAGGGATTTGCAAAGGCAATGCCAGCACTGAGAATGCACTGTGTTTCTCTGGAGATGCTCCATTATCATTTGCTTCTCTCCTTCTCTTAAAGAATATGAGTCTAGAAATACACTGAACAAATAACAACACAACTAGTTGTGTTAAACTAATTAACTAATTGTGTTAAAAGTGGCCTATTTACTTACATCTAGATATGAGGTACTCAGTTTGTACTTAAAAGTGGAACTTACATGGCAAAGAAAAGGATCAAGATGAAAAATGTGCCAGATAAAAAATTCTTCTGCTACAAGATTTTACCTTCTATAAAGTTATTCTGTCTACAGGTACCAATTAAGTCTTTCCACTTCATGCAAGTTCCCAGGGTATTGTGCCCGGAATGCTAAGAAAATCCTGACTACTTGACTTTAGGTAGACTGAAGCAAAGTAAATGAAACACAATGGAGACTTCAAACAGACAGAAAGTTACGGCTGAGATGACCCTTTTGATATACTAGACAAGAACAAGAATTTGGGGAAGGTGCAGAAGAATTACTAATAATTAAATTGAGCTCATATTTATTTTGTTTGTAAATATGGGATGGCTGTACAAGTTTCAGCCCTGGGACGTGGCCTGTAACTTACATCTCTTAGAATAAAGATATCTATTGCCCACCAGCTGCAGGAGAAATGCTACATGTATGTCCACAGCTCTTCCTCCAAAAATGCAGGTGTAGCCTCATACAGCATTCTTCAGTTCAAAACAAGTAACATTCTAGGTACTTGTCTGTGATACATGGCATAATAATTCGTGTCAAGAAGATGGTTGATAGTAATAAAGAAGGGGGAGATGTTGGAGTGTGGCCATGGGGGTCAGCAAGCCCCATGGTTGATGATAACATCAGACTCTAAACGCTGAGGCCATCAGGAATGTAAAAGAGTTTAGAGGGAACAAAGAAGGGTGATTCAGGAGACTCCGTGACATCTTGGGTTGCTTGTTCTCCAGCCATTAAGACATGGAAGTTGCTGGGTGTTTGCTGTTACTGGGCAAAGTTGTTTGACCAATTCAAAGTTGTTTTGAAAAGGACTGCTATGGGGAGAAGTGTATAAGAGGGGAGCCTGCCCTCAAGATAAAAAAAGGCAACACGATGAAATTATGTCATCAATAAAGAAGTAGAAAGAAGGAATGAAAAGGAACAGGCTAGCAGAACAAAGAGCAGGATGGGAACAGGCACACTGATCGCTTCCTGAAGATAGGCTCAGCCAAACTCAGCAAACTGCTCAGAGAAGCTCGTACAGAAAGTCGTTGGAAATGGCACACCAGAGCTGGGAAGAAGCTCAAGCTGAGAGAAGCAGACCCAGCACACAGCTGCCCCTCACTGGTAAACAGCTGTGCATTATGGGGAATCATACATCCTTAGGAACAAAGACTGTCCCGGTAACCTTACAGCTTATTCTCTTTATTAACAATCAGACAGTTTATGATCCTGAAATATGGGACCAAACTGAGGTCAAGGTGTGGGACTCTGCAACTAAAAATGACAAGGTAGCGGCGGGATTGCTCAGCACCTGGCGAGCAGTCTCTGAGGCCTAGAAGAGCCATGTGTGACCACAGTCAGAAACGTGTGGTTTGCCAGATAGTGAGGGAGCTGCAGGCTCCTTTACTGATCCAACTGCTACGCCATCGACCCCTCTGCTGCTACAGCCATCGAAGGCTTTTGCTGTTCCGCCTCCTGGTGACCTGGATGTGCCTTTTGACCCAGGCCTATTGGCCTTGAAAAGGAGATGGATATGCTTTTCTTTGATCTGGGAAGAATGAGATACATAAGGCCCGAAGGCCAAATTGCTTGACAACTTAAAGCAAGACATATTGTTCAAAAGGAATGGAAAATGGAGACTGTTAAGTCATAGAACTTAAAGGACTGTTTGTTACCTTTTCTGATTGTACATATGTATAGGCATACTTGGGTTTAGTATGTAAAAGCAATGTTCTGTATAGTTAGAAGGTTCAATGTTCATGTGTGCGTGTTGGTAGAGCATAGACTCCCCGTGCACCCAGCGCTGTTTACTTGCTTTTTATAAATATTCCTTTTATAAATATTACTAAATTCAGATTGAGTTGAGACTTCATTTATAACATTGTCCAACTTCCTTCTAAGATATACCTGCAAACAGAACTTCACAGGCAGGTGTTGACTTTATGTATGTTGTAGTGAACAGATGAAAAGCTCCCAATCTATTTTATTGCTATGAATTCTGATTTTATTTAAGGGACTTATTTTACAGAATAACAAGAATAAAGTAGATGAAAGTTAAGTACTACTGTACAAGTCAACCCACTCTCATGCAGATCAGAAAATAAGATCTAGTCCTAGTGAACCTTTTGGAATTTCGGTTTTCATAAGTTTTAAACCATCATAGTCCTTCTAGAGTTTCCATTTCCTCTAACAGTATATTACTGTCTCCTTTGCCAAGCAGAGTTGCAAGTTATGTTGGCCAATTTCTTATAGGGAAAAAAAAAAATAATTTGTCTATTTATACTGTATCTGTAGTTTTGCTCAAAGATAATTTCGATATGTATTCACTAGGTCCTCCTTGCAGAACTACCAGTGCCCCTTCACAAAGTAACTGCTTTCTACTGCTTTTAACTGCTTTTCATTCTCTCAAATGCCTCCCTCAGCTCTTTTAACTGAAATAAGGAAATGCAAATTCCTCCTTAGACTCCCACATTGTTATGGATGAAAACCTTCGTTCAAAGCACCTAGGACATGGAGTCAGAATGTGAGATTAGGTATCCACAGCAGTTTGTCTCCACAGTAGAAGATCCTCAAACAGTGCTTGGTGGCTCAGGTATATGGGAAAATTGCAAAAAAAAACTCTCTTAATGACAGCAGAGGTACAAGGGAAGAGTCAAGCTATGGGTTTAAACAAGAACAACTCAAATGCTTTTTAGTTCCATCATTCCCCATAGAACTACGATGACTGAGAAAACTTGCCTTGTCTCAAAAGTTCCTTTTAGTTCATTCTTCAGCCACTGAAGTGTAATAAAATTAGAATAATTGCAATGAATTGGCTTGTAGAAATTCTGTTTGCTGCTGCATGCCACCATTAATGACACATTTGCCAGTGTTCAGCAGCTCCCAGGACATTTCTAAAGACTATTTAAGAAAGTAATGCAGACTCCCCCACCCACCAACACCGATCAGGCTGCTGTGCCTTTATTTTTTTTTCCTTTTTTTTTTTTTTTCCTTCTCCTTCATTTACATACCCCTTCAGGCACATGTTCTCCAAAGTGAGAACTTCTCAAATATAGTTTACATTACCCTACAGAGCATTATAAAGAGGCAAGAAAATTTTCAAGCAAGGTGACAAGATTCACACCAAAAATCATTTTGTAAACTCTCTAAGATGTTGTCACAACAAACCCAGAGGAAGAATTCTACCTCCACAGCAGCCAATAATGGAGAAGGTGACAGGAGAGCAGAAAGGGAAAGCAAAGACTCCCACATGCACTTGGGCTGCTTTTCAGATCCTCAGCTTTGTCTATACTTAGGTTGTGAGATGATTTATGATCACTAGTCTCTCCTGCCAGAGCAACTGTTCACTTCAATTCTGCATGTTCCGTGATGGGTTGGTTACATTTTCACAAATGCTATCATAACACTGTAACTGTAATAATCATCTGTTTGAATTGTGCTGTTACTACACTATGCTGCCAGGCAGCTAGCTCTTCTCTATTGAAACGTCCAACACTGATAAATAGTGTAACTGTCTGAAATCAAGCCTAGAAACTCCTTTCTTTAAACATTTCTTAACTGAGTGCTCCTTTGCAGGGAGTGATTGTTCCCAAGACCCGATGAGGGGAAGCAAAACAGAAAGAGTGTCCAAGTGCCAAACTAGTGCTGAGACAGATGACTGCAAGCTACAGAGTTACCATGACTTAACAAAATCCCATTTACTAGCTGAACTGCATCAACTGACTACAACATACTTCTGATTCACTGCAATTGCAAAGGAAGGTAGATTACTTTAAAACAGTTGTTAGCTTGAATCATGATGTTCTAAATGAAAACCTTTTACCTTAGAATTGCCGTGGGTTAGAAACATACACAAGCAGTTAGAAGAAACTCCTTAGCCTGCGAAAGCCAAATTACATGACTGGAACTACTGAATTCTGAATGAGAACAAGTATCCGTGAATTACTGCACTGAGTAACAAAAAGCCTAGAGATGATGAGGTGTACCATATAGTGTATTGTAAGGCAAACGATATAAGCTGAAGATTATAAGGTGGAGATTTAGCTAGGTTCTCACAAATACTTTCCTTATTGTAAAATTAGACTTTTTTTCTGCCTTTTTAATCTTAGGAAGGTTTTAGGAACATGATGTTCTGTGACACTTATTGGGAAGCCTATTCTTTTTTTAGTTCAGATAAGAATGGCACTGCTGTGCAACCACTTTGTGGCCCATGTGAAAACATCTAAGTAAGGCACAGAGGAATCAGGCTTCCTGCTTTTAAACACCATTCTCATTAGCAAAAGCATCTGGAGCTAGTCTGGTACTAAAACACACAAGATCACCAAACATGCTGCCTCTATGTGGCACTAAGGAAATTGTTCTGTATCACATTTGCTTTCGAGATGACAAAAGTAAAGTACAGTACAGTGAAGTAAAGCTCTGTTCCCTTATCCTCAGTTAAAGGCGATCACCTTACCGATGCCACCACTACAACTGCTTAGTAAATGACTCCATTGAGAAGATCTGGCTTCAAGCAGCTGGGGCGGGGAGCTGATGGGACACTCATCTTGTTTCTCTAACTGAGGGCAGTTCCCCAGTCCAGGTTACAGCACAGTCACACACAGCGATGCATAGACACAACTGACAGGGAAACATACAACAATGCCAGGGCATGAATCTAAGTTTGTCTTGACACTGAAGCAAGCCCATCAAGGAACTGCACTTGCCACATACCTCAAAAAGAAGCTAAGAGTAGCATGGATTCCAAGAGAAAGACGACATTTATTTTCATACAAACTTAGCATTTATAACACTTTGCATACTACATCAAAATACACCAGACAATATTGGAGCCCACTCCACTGACTTGACTGTGTAACTGATAGCAATACCCCAATCCACCCAGTGCATGACTCCTCCTTCAAATTGCAGACGGAGAAACAGAACACAGAAATTAAGTTTCTTGAAAATAAATATGTCAAATTTAAAAACCATTCTTACAGGTTTAGTTTTACTGTTTCGTAGTGAGTAAAAAAAAGCTTAAGTCCTAAATTATTCTTTAAGAAAGTGAATTTACCAGTGTCATGCCTTAGGGATCTATTCAGTGTGTCCCTTGACTGCCCCCCTGTGCCACAACTCCCAGCCCCTTAGAACTAGCTACTCAAACATTGTCTCCTGCTTTAGCCCCTTACCTCTCCTACTCCAGCCCTGCTGTATCTCCAAAGCGGGACCCTTTATCCCATCCTTTTCTAATGCCAGCTACCTCACCTCCACAGCATCTTGCCCCTTACCTACCAATCCTCTGGAGTCTTCACATCTACAAGGTATTATTTAGTGATAAATACAAGACAGCTTATTCTTTTTCAGGATAGCTAGTGTGAGGCAGACTGATATGGCAAGAACTGGGCAAGCTAGTTTTCCAAAACTCCAGACAGTCACTTTGACTGCTAATGGTATAGCTGAGTATAGCCTGGATAGCTGGGTCCAAAGAGTCGTGGTGAATGGAGTCAAATCCAGTTGGAGGCTAGTCACTAGTGGCATCCCCCAGGGCTCAGTGCTGGGGCCGGTCCTCTTTAATATCTTCATCGATGATCTGGACAAGGGCATTGAGTGCACCCTCAGTAAGTTTGCAGATGACACCAAGTTAGGTGCATGTGTTGATCTGCTTGAGGGTAGGAAGGCTCTGCAGGAGGATCTGGATAAGCTGCACGGATGGGCTGAGGTCAACTGCATGAAGTTCAACAAGGCCAAGTGCCAGGTCCTGCACCTGGGGTACAATAACCCCAAGCAGAGCTACAGGCTGGGAGATGAGTTGCTGGAGAGCTGCCAGGCAGAGAAGGACCTGGGAGTGATGGTGGATAGTCGGCTGAATATGAGCCAGCAGTGTGCTCAGGTGGCCAAGAAGGCCAACGGCATCCTGGCTTGTATCAGAAACAGTGTGACCAGCAGGGCTAGGGAGGTGATCGTCCCCCTGTACTCAGCTCTGGTGAGGCCGCACCTCGAGTACTGTGTTCAGTTTTGGGCCCCTCGCTACAAGAAGGACATGGAGGTGCTTGAGCGGGTGCAGAGAAGGGCGACGAAGCTGGTGAGGGGCCTGGAGAACAAGTCCTACGAGGAGCGGCTGAGGGAGCTGGGCTTGTTCAGCCTGGAGAAGAGGAGGCTCAGGGGTGACCTTATCACTCTCTACAGGTACAATAAAGGAGGCTGTAGCGAGGTGGGGGTTGGTCTGTTCTCCCACGTGCCTGGTGACAGGACGAGGGGGAATCGGCTTAAGTTGCGCCAGGGGAGTTTTAGGTTGGATCTTAGGAAGAACTTCTTTACTGAAAGGGTTGATAGACATTGGAACAGGCTGCCCAGGGAAGTGGTGGAGTCACCATCCCTGGAAGTCTTTAAAAGACGTTTAGATGTAGAGCTTAGGGATATGGTTTAGTGGGGACTGTTAGTGTTAGGTCAGAGGTTGGACTTGATGATCTTGAGGTCTCTTCCAACCTAGAAATTCTGTGATTCTGTGGTGAAGACAAAGCCTGCCTGTTAAGGAAACTAGAAACTACTGCCTTGTCTCATATGAATTTCTTCTTTGTTAGGCCTTGGAATGGATGAGGATTAAAGACGGTCTGGTCAGAGCTGAAGAGTATAAAATCAAATGCCCTCAGAGCAAGTACTTGTTATTTAGTGGCCCCGACCATTAACTCCGGCAGCTGTTTCCAAGCACACCTTAGTGATGACACAGTGAATTTCATGGGGGTAGAGGGAGAAAGTATTTCCCAGCCCCTCCACAATGCACTCACACACATACTTTCCTCTATCACATATTTGAGAAATAGAACCTGAGTAGTAACTAAAAGCTTTGTATACCCAGTGGAAATTAAAAGCTGCATGTTCAAATGGGCACTATCTTGGGTGGGTTGGTCATATTCTTCCTAAAGTTGTTTTATTCTAGGAATCTCACAACAGAAAGAAGAATCCTTTTGATACTCTCATTTCAAAGAGCACACTTTTGTGAATATTTTCAACAGAAGATGATAGCACTATTGATTTATATAGACTGCACATAAACCTACACATGCATATGCACAAACATACATGCACAGCACATACATATGTATACGTAGAACTATCTGTAACAGAGGAAGAGATCCTTTTATTTTGCCTTTTGTGCTGCTCTCTAGGAAACTTCCTTGATCTTGACAGAACCGATAGTTTATAATGAACAGTTTTCCACCTTTTATGGCTGGCATCATGGAAACACCCGGGAGTAACATTTGCTCACAGTTGTTTTGTGTAATTTTTTTTTAAACAAAGTTACGGCGCTGTTTGCCTCCAATAAACATTTTTTGTGTGTTTAAATATTTTATTGGTTCAGACAAAAAGCAAAATAAAAGAAAACAAGTAAACAAGAGAGTCTGCTGTGCTTCTGGAAATGGAAAGGTAAGAGACCCTGAAAGAATGAAACCAAGCTGAAATCAGCTGGGTCACTGCCTGTGCTATGGATTAGCTACATGTGACACTAAATAATGTCTTATTTTCCCTCTACATAGAAAGACAGAGACGGGAAAATGGAAACAATTCCTGAGGAAAGTCCTATTCAAAGTACCTGCCTGACCCTCAGCATTTTGGTATTTACTTTCTATCATATCAATATCCACAATAAACCTAGAGATTTAGAGCGTGTTCCTTCCATCTATCAGAAAAGAACTGGTGCATTAAGAAGCTAAATGATCTACAGAGAGTGACACCAGAGTTTCTGGCAAAGCACTAAGAAACTCAAATAGAAGATACTAACACTCTGAAATACACCATATTTTCTTGCATCAGGTCAATATAACTGATATTAATCCCAGAAATAATATCAGAAGGATGAGAAAATACCAGATGTCCAGCACAGTAAACACAGAATATTTGAGGGAGAAATTTAGAGACACAATAGCCCATTCATTCTATTTTAAGAAACCAAGTCAGCCACATTCTACGTTGATGTGGTCAGACTTCCTTTGTCTTTATGACATTCCTTCCTTCTTTCCATGTATTTTTTCCCATGAGATTCAAAATCTCCTTGAATCTAGGTACTAGACTTAAAACTACTCCAAGATTTGAACTATTTCCAATAATGACTAGTGTTCACATTAAGTTATGCAGATTAGAAATAGAGCTAGCTGAAAAGGTATGATGTATTTTAGGTGATCATTTTTCAAATACTTTTGACTAGTTCTGTAAACTGAATAGGGAAGAAAAAAATTTGAAGAATCTGATATCTCACACAAGATTAAGAACATCTGTTCCACAGGTACAGGCTTTGTTATTCTATCTGTAGGAAGAATTTGTAACAGAGTTAAAGCCTTGGCTTTCTATCTTCTTTGCATGTATGAAAAGCTAATGTTAAATAATTATAAAACACAATCAGTGAGTGAGGTCTTACCCTATCACCTCTCTGAAGATGTATAAATTCCACACAGGCTGGAAACCTGTTGAGTCAGTCCCTTGTCCACATGCAGATTAGCTGGAAGAGACTATTCCAAGGCCACTTCCAATTCAGAGGCTATTCCCAGGCCACTGAAATGCTTACGTGAAAGCTTCCGCACTTATCTAGGCAGTTTAGGAAAGCAACTATGGAGTCTAAATCTCAACATCCCCCATTAGGTCTGCTCCAGCTGAGGTTGGAGGGGTATAGCATTCTGTGGGATATTTTCACTTCCTGACATACCCTGCATTTTAGTCTAGCCCATCTCAGCAAAGTAGCTTCATTGAAAGTTCAATCAATTCCACAGCTTCAAGTGTATTTTAAAACTAGCATACATGAAAAACGGAATAAAGGGGTGTTTCTAATTCTGCCTCTTTATGAATACTTATGAAAATGTGTGGATCAAAGCCTCTTACCCTGCAAGTAAATTTCAAGCCTCCTGTAGGACTTGAGGAGTATTAGAATTCATTTCATATTTCAGCTAGCATAAAGCACATGTTCAGGAATTACTAAGCAATAGTTTTGTAACAGGCTTTTCCCTAATTTGCAGGCAACTGCCTCAGAAATCGAGCGCAGAGGTCTAAATAGTGCCCCTTCTGCTGCCTCTACAAGAGAGGAAGAGGGTATCAGGAATACAACTAACATTTCTAGCCACTTCTCTCATTACCTTAACAAGCAGCTCCAGTTACCTTATACACGTGAAAAAATATTCTTAAAAAGAGAAACAACCCACTATTAAACATAATCTCCTGAGTTCTCTCCTTGCTAAAACAAACTTCAACCAACCTTGTATCTGCCAAAGCTTTTCACCTCCAACTTGTCGATCACATTGAGCATTTGTTCTGACACAATAATTTCTGGTCACAGTTCTTCCCAGCTACTGCCTTTTCTCCTGCAGGAGGATTGCAATGTTCCAGGTTCAGCACTCTGGTGGTCTAAAAGGGCCTCCAGAACAAACGCTCCTGGAGCGTCCTCCAGGACCTAAGATTTTTTTTCCTAAAGTCTGAGTTGCCCGGCAGTCAGGCAGCCATGTTAGCACAGTGGAGTGCCTTAGCTGGGATGCCCACTCTCCCAAGGAGCAGCCCCTTAGCACGGCACAGGATGAGGGCCCCACTCACACGGATGTACAGCTTCTGAGCCCACAGTAGGTGACACCCCCACAGTAAGGAGGGTAGGCAGAAGATCACAATGGACACACCTAATTCAAAAAGTCGGTTGACTTCCTGCACCATCCTTTCTCTCTCCTACTTCCACAGCTATTAAGTAGTTTGGAAAAAAAGGAAGCTATATGTACAATGTTTGCTCCTTATAAAGGACAGAGCTGCAGCAGCTACTGAGCTTTGCCAGAGAGATAGAAGTAGTTACGCAACAGGATGGCCAGGAAAGAAACAGACCTGGACATACATTTTGGGTGTTAGTCAAAAGCAAAAAGGAAAAGAAGGTAAAAGAAGGTCATTAACTGAAACTTAAAAGAAACATCCTCTCTTTAAGCACAGGGAAGCTCCTGCTACCAGAGAGAAGTTAGTTTTGAAAAATACCTGCACCTATTAAGCAGTACTGCAAAAGGATAATGCTGAGCTGTGATGAGTTAGAACCTCCTAACTTACAAAACCATGCCCAGATCCCCAGGAAAGTCACTGATAACAACAGTTTTGTGTTGGCATAAAACTAACGTATCTGCTATTACATAGACTCAAATCCCACAAACCACTGAAAACTCCAACAAGAAGCTAGTTAGGAATTTCACAAAACTCAAAACAGGCTAAGAGCATGCTTATTTCAGGGCCCATCAGTTCTTACTTTTCACACTTATGGACATTTACTTTGAAAAGAAATAAATAAGCAGGTGGGATTTCAGAAGAGAGTAATTTCTCAGTTCTGGCACAGATGATGCATGATTTAAACAAATCACTTAATCTTTCTGAGTCTTAGGTCCCCAGCTGTAAAAAAAAAAATGGGCAGCAGTTCATTTATTCTGTTCTTCGTGTCATTTACATAGGTTGTAAATGCTGAAGGACAGGGACTCTTACTATGGATTTGTGCGGTGTTTAATGCAAGAGATCCAAATACAGATCTTTAAGAGCTATCTTACGTTTGAAGTACATTGAAAAGCATATTGTTCCATATTACATCTCCCCATTCTTCAGAACTTATTAGAGCGACAGACAAAGATTTATGATCCCCCAGTACAATTTAGCATCAGAAATGAAGGGGGTTAGAAAAAGTATATATTGATAATTGCCTGTCATCTGCATAGGAAAAGAGAGAAGACAACAAATACTGTGTGGGGGAAGGAAGGGACACAAAAGATAAGCCTGTCTTTGGTGAATAAATAACAGCAGAAAAGCCCCCAAGAAATCTCATTCTAAGTTCTACAGCCCTAACATGCCTACCAAAAAAAAGTTTTTATAAATTGGCTTTATTAAATAACTATCCTTTTGCTTTGTCTGGCAGGAAGAGCCACCTTTTCTAAGGGAGAAATGCATGACAATCTGGAAATCCTATTAATAACATTAGAGTCCCGAACTTTAATGTATTAATGAATGGACGTGCACCCATGCTGTAATCATGAATTTCAGCACTGCCTTTGATGCTTCATTGGGCACAAAGCTCTTACAAAATGTTTGAAGTGTCTGGCTGTGTAATAATGATTTATAATTCTCTTGAACCAAAGCAAAATTTGCTAGTAAAAATCATTTTTGAAATAAAAAATAAATTGTGACTGGAGGGTCTGGGTTTGTTTCAAAAAGAGATCACCCACAAGCAGCAAATTATTTAAAAAGCCACTGGTTCTAGTGTTTTGAGATAGGGTGCGTACTACTCAGAATTTCAAAGTACTGTTAATTAAGATCAGTTTATTAAAACGTCAATCTTGTTAACCAAAAAAATCTCCACTATGAATACCAGCTGTAAGTTCCCTTAAGTTCAGCTTTTCATGAAGCAAATGATTTTTCCTTATACCATATATTCAACTTCATCCCTCTTTCTACTGTCCATTATTTTTTCCTCTCTTCTGTCAGGGTTTATTTGTAGATGAGGCAATCTTCGTATGTTAGTTGGATTAGTCCCCTGTGCACATACTCCCTTGCAAGCCCCCGAACCTATCAGAAAAATATCTGATCTACATTAAAACAGATATGCTTGGTGTTTAAAAAAAAAAAAAAAAAAAAAAAAAAAAGTTGAATTAATTTTCTTTCCTCCTCTTCATCTCAGTCCAAAACCTACTGGTGGGGATGGAAAGAATTTCACTGACTTCAGAAAAAAATTGGATGAGGCCTGGGTTTGAAATGCTTATTTATATATCTCTATTGTCATGCATCCCTTCCAAGGCTTCCTAAAAATAAAGTGTGAGGAAAGGGGTGGACGAAAATGAACCTGGCAAGACTATATCCTTATCATCCCTAAAACAGTTATTTTTGTAAAAATATTTAGCAGAACAGTCCGAGAAGTCTGCCCTGGCAAGGGGGAAAAAAGACATGGTACAGGTGGAGACGTCTGTATTCCTCTCAGCAGCTTGGAGCCAAACGGAGCAGAGAAGGAAAACAACTGAAATAAACCCTAACAAATGACACACTCTCCCTTCGGTCTGAGAGATATTTATTCAAAGGCTATGGTACCAAATGCATTTCAAACTCACTTTCCTCCTTTGTTTCCTTCTCCTTTGACTCCCTGTGTGCCCATGAACTTCCAGATGGGGGGGTTGGGAGTTTTCATCAAGTTCTTCCACATCCTTACACCAAAAATAGTGTTGTGATTTATTTTGCTGAATATTGTTGTTCCCTCTTTGAAAACACAGTGCCTGTGAAAACTGCTGTTGATTCAGATTGTCAACTATTTTAGGTGTATGTTCAGTTTGATCCGCTCTCACCAGCTACAGACCAGGCAGAAGGGACTCTGCCTTGCTGTGCAATAAGGTTCCTTCTCTGCTCATGCCAGAACAGGAAGAGGAGCAGAGCATCTTCCCAGGTATGCAGAACTCTCATGTGGCTCTTTATATTTATTGTAGGTATGCATGTGCTAAATACATTTCAATGTTTAGCAAAAATGAACCTACTAAGGCCTAGAGCAAGCTGCTCTCAAGACAAGCCACAAAAATGGGTAGGTGTTCACAAAAATCGCAGACACCGTGTAATGATGATACTTGTAAGAACCTGAAACCACATCCCCGGTGTCACTGTTGCAGTGGTCACTTCACTGAGACAACTGAGACTCTTCCGGTTCCTTTGTAGAGCATTTTGGTGTTTTATTTACGTTCACATTTTGTTTTACTGTATTTTTTCATTTAAAGTTTTCATCAGAATCTTCCCCACACAAGCCAAAAGTAACTGTCCAATTATTATTGAGTTAAAGCAAAAAAGGATGCCAGTATCAAAATATAAAAAAACTACATAATTAAGAAATTTAAAAGCAACACAAAGGAGAGAGAGCTAGTACAGAAAAGCAAAGGGAATAGATAAAGAGTGAATGGCAAGGTCATGATGGCAAAAAAAAGTGAGCAAAAAGGAGCAGAAAGATTGATGAAAGCCCCATGGGACCCCCAAAGCAGACCAGATGCAACAAACAGGGTCATCCCATCCTAGAACAAACTGACCCTGGAAACTGAATACAGTTCTGGCATGAAGACCCAGAACACGACTGCTCTTTTCAGGCATTCCAGGAGGGTGGGGAGGGAGGGATTCTTCTCACAGTCTTAGGCTGATTTTAGATTTAAATGTTCATTGATATTTTGTTCCTTAACATTATCTTCAATTAGGTATGCTTGAAACCAGCAGTAACTACCTGGATTTTTAATCACAAATTAAGAAATATTTCCTTAAAGGGGTGGGTTTCTGATTTCAGTATTTATGGTAAACATTAGGATTTCTTTCTTAACTTTTTCAGTTAATTTATTTTTCAGTGGAAGCTGTGATGCTGCAGACATGACTGCAAAACAGAGGCAACAAGCATTGTTTTATGTCTACAGATACAGGGCTGAATGAACTCCAGAAATATATGTAGAAGACCAGGAGTTATCTGTGGCACGTGACAACAGAAGGAATTTCTATGTGTTGTCACTGTGAATAACAAGAGTGTTTCACTTTCCATCTTAAATTGCCTATAAATTGTTTGAAAAAAATGCTTGCTAGTCTAAGATACCAGGAAAGAAGTTATGCCAGGAAGAAGGCATTTCCTAGTACCTCACTAAGCTGAGACAGGCCAACAGCCTTTCTTCTCCCTGTTAAGATCCAGAATATTACCGTGCACGTTTACAAATATACCTAGCATAAATGGAGCAAACAGCAGCCCCTTATTTATTTTTGTCTTTTCTTTCTTGACTCTTTGCTCCAAGAAGGATAAAAGAATAGGATCCCATTGCTTAACTACATCTGTTCTCTTCACTCCGCTCCTTTCTGCTTGCTGCTGTTACTAGCAGAAACATGACACTGTCTTATAGCTCTCTTATGTGGACCCATACATGTTCTCTACAACTACAGCTTAATACTTGTGAACTCCTCTTCCTATTATAAAATAGTACAAAGGCCTCAACACAAAGTCCTGTACTGGCAATGGAAATCTTCTTGTTCATTTTTGTAGAGTCCACATTCTCCTAAGTCATAAACAAGCTATGGCTTATTAAATAATATACTGTAATATGAAGGGTCTTTCCTTCTTTCACTACATGCAAATAATTTTCGCAATAAATACTATGAAAAGAAAATACAAAAGATCTAAAACCCTCTACCATAGTAACCATTGAGATCTGTGCTCCAGCAAAAATACTATCAGTTAACTAGGTCAGCCACAGCACTCTATCCAGCCTTTTCACCCAAAAGCAAAAGAAAGGTTTTATGAAATCATAAGTGTACCTGTCAGTAGTGTAGTGAGTGATTCCAAACTCCCTTAACCTCAGTGAGCTCTGATGTATAATTTGACATAGCAAACTTACCTGCCCAAACTCCTCACATGCCAGCTTTAAATTGGAAAGTTAACACAACTTTTGGAGAATGATAAGATGTTCTATTTCTGGTCAAACCCAGAAACCCTTTTAATGGGTAAGGGAATAACTACATTCAGTACCATTACATACACTCATGCAGACTGCAAATAAGTTGGCTAATGTGCCTAGAGTTACTGCTTTCAACAAACCTGCTTTGAGTTAGCTAAGGAGAAAGTAATCCTCAAAGATTTCCTATTTTGTTTGTAAACAAAAATTTTTGTTGTAAAGATTTTCATGAGCAAATACATGAAATGACCTGTCAATTGTTCATAAATATTTACATTATATATATTTTGTGTTATATTTATATATACATTGCAAGAGGATAATGTGCTTACACTCCTGGTGAAAAACAATTTTAAGTACATATGTTTTCATTTGTATTTCTGTACATATGCATATTTATGCATCATATTTTTATACAAATATATCCCACATTTATCAGTATTAACATACATGAGTCATATTAAACACAATACATATAAAGCATACTATATATGCATATGTATCAATAGATATTAAACATTGTGTGTGTATCTACAGAAAAACAGGCTACAGATGCTTGCATCAAGTTCAGTCAGGACCATAACACAGCCTGCTTTCCTCTAGAGGTAGCTGCACTACTTTAGTGACTTTGCCAGTCACTAGTGGCGTCCCCCAGGGCTCGGTGCTGGGGCCGGTCCTCTTTAATATCTTCATCGATGATCTGGATGAGGGCATCGAGTGCACCCTCAGTAAGTTTGCAGATGACACCAAGCTAGGTGCGTGTGTCGATCTGCTTGGGGGTAGGGAAGCTCTGCAGGAGGATCTGGATAGGCTGCACTGATGGGCTGAGGTCAACTGCATGAAGTTTAACAAGACCAAGTGCCGGGTCCTCCACCTGGGGCGCAATAACCCCAAGCAGAGCTACAGGCTGGGAGAGGAGTGGTTGGAGAGCTGCCAGGCAGAGAAGGACCTGGGAGTGATGGTGGATAGTCGGCTGAATATGAGCCAGCAGTGTGCTCAGGTGGCCAAGAAGGCCAAGAGCATCCTGGCTTGCATAAGAAGCTGTGTGACCAGCAGGGCTAGGGAGGTGATCGTCCCCCTGTACTCGGCTCTGGTGAGGCCGCACCTTGAGTACTGTGTTCAGTTTTGGGCCCCTCGCTACAAGAAGGACATGGAGGTGCTCGAGCGGGTCCAGAGAAAGGCGACGAAGCTGGTGAGGGGCCTGGAGAACAAGTCCTACGAGGAGCGGCTGAGGGAGCTGGGCTTGTTCAGCCTGGAGAAGAGGAGGCTCAGGGGCGACCTTATTGCTCTCTATAGGTACCTCAAGGGAGGCTGTAGCAAGGTGGGGGTTGGTCTGTTCTCCCACGTGCCTGGTGACAGGACAAGGGGGAATGGGCTTAAGTTGCGCCAGGGGAGTTTTGGGTTGGATCTTAGGAAGAACTTCTTTACTGAAAGGGTTGTTAGGCATTGGAACAGGTTGTCCAGGGAAGCGGTGGAGTCACCATCCCTGGAAGTTTTTAAAAGATGCTTAGATGTAGAGCTTAGGGATATGGTTTAGTGGGGACTGTTAGCGTTAGGTCAGAGGTTGGACTCGATGATCTTGAGGTCTCTTCCAACCTAGAAATTCTGTGATTCTGTGACTTTAATCAAAAGGTGTTACTGATGTCTTCATACCCTATTCAATTACCAGAAATCAAACCCAGTTGGCCTTAACTGGCCTTTACTTTAGGTACATTTATGTCAAATAGGCATTAATAAACTTTACATTGCATGCAGATTAAAACCTGCTCCTTCTATATTTGAACCAGTCATGTTTAAGTGCAGTAACTGTTCTTGCCCAGACTTCTGTCTGTAAGTTGTGCATAAGCTTCGCAGCACCAATGGAAGCATCTGCCTCCAGTGGAAGAACGTGGACTCTCTGCCAGCCACTCGTGAATTCTAGTGAATTGATTTGACAGAAACCACAGAGAATGGGCTTGGATCCAGCACTGCAAGAACTATGGTTCCAACCATTATCCTCTCATTTAAGAAGCATGGTACCCTAGATCACAAACTGTTGAAGCAGCTACTGTCTGACAGGCCTTAAGCCTTCAAAAGAATGAATCCTTCTTCTGCTGAGTTCCTACAGGTTTCTCTATACAGACCCTGTTTACTTGGGCAGAGACAGAACTTGATGTAAATACATATTCAAAGTCTGGAAATTTAGGTTCTCCTCACTGAAGACAAGGGGATTCTTACCCAGGAAAAGTCAGTCCTTTCACCGAGACTAAACATTGCCTACCACCACCCCAAGGCTCTTTTTTTTTTTTTTTTTGTAGAAGAGAACAACTAAGCTTGGCAAAATGCCTTCTTGATTTACTCTTTAAAGTGCAACAAAACACACTTTAGCTGACACAAGAAGCCACCATTTGTAAATTATGAACTACCTGTATAGATTATTTATGGAGACAACAAAAAAAGGAAAACAACCTAAAATCAGCATGAAACAAGTGATACAACTCCTCCCATTCTCACATGTTATCATGGAGGCAGGGGGGATAACATTAAAATATGACAAATATAGTAAGGCTAAGTTTTCAGGCACACTTGGCTTCCACTGAAGGTACATAATACCATTTCTCATCTCTCAGATCTTTCCTCATAAGACATTTCTCTTAGCAGCTCCTACACCACAATAAATACCTTCATTGCAAAGACTTTGGAAAATTCCTTATAGCATCTCTCATTTAATAATTCCTATGAAAAAATAGTCCAAATCCTAACTGTTTCACTGTAAATACCTGCAGAGACTTTATCTCCATTTGAAATGCTACAAAACTCCAGCAGTAAAATTCCAGCCAGATTACTAACAGTCAAGCAGCCAGTTAGAACAGTTGCTAAAATATTTCTGGTTGGCTATATTTCAACATTGCAAAAGTTTAGCACATACATATTCTTGGTGAAAACATAAAATTTTAAGTACATATATATTTTAATTTGCATTTCTGTAGTTATGCATTTTCATGCATGCATTTGCTTTTATATATGGTATAAATATTACATGTACAAGCATGGCATATTTACCATATTATATGTCATTCATATCACAATTATACAGAAGATGCAGCATCCAAATCACTTCTGATCATCATTTTGGCAGGATACTAGCTTCAAAGACCATTGGATTAATATCAGTAGAAAGAAAAGAAAGACTACCAGTACTGGGAGATCCCTAATTCCATTGAATTACTGTACTGACATAGTAATCTAATAACAGTAACATTTATAGAGGCACTAAAGAGTCAATCTGAGTAAAACAAGAGTGGAACTCAAGTCATCTTCACACAAATGCTCACATTCATGTAAAAGGTTTTACACAGCTAGGATAGCCCTGCATAGATAAACTAGGTTTGAATTGAATGAGTCTAATGGATGATGTTTTGAAGCCAGTATCACTTGTTTGAGCATTGTTAACTAGGCATGAAGAGGCTCTGCAAGCAGAGCCTATGTAACTGAGAAATATAACAATTATTTGTTGGTTTGCATGCACCAAACACAGCTAGAATTTAACATGCTATGAAGGTAAGCATCGCTGCTCACCACCCCAGTAAGGCAACTGCAGAGTCTTTACTGTCAAGGACCTGCCTCCCCAGCTCCTGCAAGGTGTCCTCAGCACAGCTGTGGTGCCAGCTTCTACCAGCCCCACCAACCCAGCCTCTGCCCAGCATTTCCCAGCATGCCCTGGCCAGCCTCCCCTTCTTTTCCCATGAGGGCCCTACACATTCCCTTGCTGGCTTTTTATCCTCTGGAACACTTAAACTACTTACGACCTTCTCACAAGGATCCTGAGTCTGCCTGTGATTTTTTAACCTTATGTCAGTACAGATTTTATTACAGGTCTTCTTCAGCAACCACAGTCCATATTAAATAGCTACGCTGGGCCTTGAATCCTTGGTATACAGGCAATTAAATCAGACATGCAGAGAAGCTTACAGCAGGGGTTACAGACAGATCTCTGACAAATCCAGGTCTCCAGTATAAAACAGTCTAAAAACAATTTTGCGGGTATCTAGATGTGAATAGTGTTACTTCAACTTCTTGTTATAATAGGTAATTTTTTACAATTGTGTATGTGGTACAGCTATATCTGGGGATCACAATGGGAAAGTGATGAATTGTCTCTAACTTCTAAACAAACTTCCCTTTTCAACCTGGGGTCTGCTGTTGTCATTGGACTCTGTATTCTTATGTTTGAAAGTAAACAATGCCCAATAACTCTTCTCATGATAGAACATTATACGAACATTTGAAAGTGTTCAGCTGGATCTCACTGTGGAGAGCAGAGCCATGTTGTGTATTTATACCATCTTCAGGAGCATTTCTTTCACTTTTTTTTTTTTTTAATTGAAAGAGGGAGGATTTTCATCCAACTAACACATTGAAGATACAGTATTTAAGTAAGGGGGCAAAAATCTATGTCAGGCACAACCTATGGAGGCACAGGCATACTGTACTCACAACTGCACCCTCAGGTCTTATTAATATATCACTGTCTAGATGTTAACCTGAGGACAAACTGAACAGATTCAACATTTCTGCGCCTCTCTGGAAAATGTGGAAAACTACTCCTTCCTTTCAAAAGAGACAGTGTAAGATACAATACCTTACCGCTTACAGATTCTCAGGTACTATGCATTGGCACTATATCAAAGTGTTATTCTATTATTACCTATTTAACACCTAGTTAAACATTACTTAACCCACTGGCATAAGCCCAATACATCCCCATTAAGTTAAATATTGCTAATGCACTATTGTTTAAATTAAGCAGTGGTTTAAGCAGCAGTAAATGTCATTCACTGTCATTAGGCTAAATTGGTTCCCTGGGCAACATACTGGGAACGCAGGTGTCCTGATTACATGGGTCCTCATTAAACACAGTACACAGTATTTCTTCAAAAAATGGAACTCAAGCTTATTGTGACAAAATACTCCTCCATTGCAGAGAGGGAGGATGCACAAACAACAACTACTAGAATGTGCATGTGCCCACCTCCCTGCAGAAACTCCCACATCCCTTTACAGAACAATGTTCGTCAATTGTGTTGTAGCTCGGTCACAGGCCCTGGGTGCGGAAGAAGCTCTACCAAGATAGGGATCTATCTGAGAACAACGAACTATTGAATCCAGGCATCCTCCTGCAGAGAGCTCTTTATATGACTGAAACCTTGAAGCAGATAAGGCTCAGCACAGATGGAAGTACTGCTCCTATAGCAAATTGCAGGACCAGAGCTTGAGATGATTATCACTTGCTATTTATCAACGATTGTGTCTTCTGTGAAGACCTCAGTATACCTCAGGGGGCTAAATAATAATGAGATACACAGTATCTTACACACCTGAAGTATTACAGATCAGCTGTGATAACATATTCATGTTCCTATTGCATTTTTCAGTTACTAATGTGACTAAATAGCCTACAGTGTATTAGTTTAATAACCATAAAACAAAACAAAAACCCACAGACTTACACAAGTACTTTCATTTTATTTTTAAAAAGAAAAAAGGCTTTGAGAAATTGATTTAGTATTTTCATTTCTATTCAATAAAGGATTCATATGCTGGAAGAGTTAAGTGACAGTAGTGCTGAGAATCATAGAAACTGCTCCTGTTAGTGACTACTTTATGGAACTGAAGGACAGCTGGAAATCCTTGCCTTGGGGCTAACAACTCAATATCCATTTCATTTTTTTCTTGACAATATGAACCCTATACATCATTTACATAATGCAACACACTTGTGGTATTCTGCTGGACTTAAAATTTACATTAGTAACAGAAACATGAGTTACACTAGTTAAACAATATAGATGTCACATTAAAATATTAGTTTTACTTATTGTCCCACTACAACCTTTTAAATAGAACATTTTCAGCTCAAAGAGGCAGCTCCTTCCAGACAGACCTTTCTAATAAAATTTTATGTAGACTAAATGTCAGAGACTTACTGATTCTACCTTCTATTAATAGTGAAAGACAAAGTAATTAATTCTATGGAACCACCAGCAAGGCCAGAATATTATAACTTTAAAATGTGGCTATGCAATAAACAAAAATATTTGCATGTTAAGAACCAACTAGAGAAACTGAAGTGGATAAATGGGGTTGAAGAATGAAGTTATTTTATGTGAATAAACACCACAGGTGCAAACTCACTAGCTGTACAAGCATGTGCACATGTGAAGAGAAGGAACCCTGAATAGTTTACTCCTCCATCAGTCAATTTCTGGGGTCCTCAGAGCAACAAACATCATAAGCTAAGATGTCCAAGTGGTGGCCTCCTCCCTCATCCCTCTTAACTAGCCAAGGCAATAGTCTGGCAACACATATATGACCAAAATATAGTAAACAATAATTTACCAAGAAGCTTTTATATGAAGAAGAGGAGGAAGGAGAAAGTTTCTGAATGTGACTCCTATGAGTAGATTTGGATTAAGTCCATTACTATACATATATATATATAAGTTATTCCAGCCAATTCCAAACACTACTTGAACTCTACTAAATGTAAGCAACAAAACAATAGAAAACTTGATAAAACTACCTACTTTTGAGTTCTGTTTTAAGCTTGAAAATCATAGCGTCTTAATGAGCAGATCTGCTAGAAGAGATGTGAAGAACACACACCCATCTTTGAGTAAAGCAAAACTGGGTAGCAAGTCACAAGAGTGTGCTGTTAGATATGATCTCAGACATTTTGCCAGTGTCTTAATATGCAGGTAGCTAGACACAGGAGGAACATTTTTTAACATATCAGTAGACTCTAGTACTGCCAAACATGAACATTTAGAAATCTTAAGGTAGACCATTATCAGACTCAGATATTGAACTAGAAATCATGAGCTTTTAAATATATTGATGAATTTCTTCCTACCGCTTTATCCTTTCTAGTATTCACATTCAGATCTCATTTAGAGATATTCACAGACAAAGTAAAAAGGGAGAGAGATGGCAAGGATAAAAGAATTCTTCACTTCTTACCTCCAGAAATGATGAGAATTTCAGAAAAGCAGTAAGTGAGGGAGTAGCAGCTGATGGTAGAGCCTGTTTTGCCCACCCAAGTTCTTCACAATACTTCCTGAAACAACACTGTGTATACAATGCCTGCAAAGGTGCAATTGCATTTCACTCATACACACAAAATGGTTTGAATGTTGACAGAAATGCGCCAAGAATACATACAATAGGCCATGATGAAAGCATTCAGCCATTATTCCAGCCATGGTTTAGCAAACCAAATTCAGTGCTGCACTGGTTTCACAGCTATAGGTACTTGAGGGTTTTGTGGATTTTTTTTTTGCCCCCTCCCCCTTTTAAGTTAAAATCCATTTTAGCTAGAACATGGGATATATATATATATATATATATATATTGAACATAGCCTATTCCATTAATTTGAGACTTCATTACCATGTGTAATTTGGAACTGTCCATTCGCCCCCTCCCCCCCCATACTTTCTGTACTCTCTTCTTTCTGACTGAAGAAAGTCAGGACAATTTTTTTTTTTTTTTTTTTAAACTTTATCTGGTAAATAGAAAACACCCAAGGTAACAAGGCTAGATCATGAGTGGTGTTTGTAGACATTTCTAGCAAGCCACAGTATAGTTGTTGAGATCTAATAAGCATTTGCAAACTCCTACATATTGAAGCCATCCACTGTTGCAGAAGATGATTGCAAGCAGAGATGTATGTTGGAATTCTGAACCTTTGCATAAAAAATGAAAAGGTTTTGTTCAAAATGCAGAGGCTGGGATATATGAAAACACACTAAAAGTTCTGTAATGATACAACCTTACCCCACAGCAAAAACAACAGTAGCAGTACAGTGGGATAACAGAGTTACTTACTAAGCAGAAACCTTAATGTAAAGACATACACGGTATCCTACAACTAAAAATAAATTTAAAGATCATATTTCTAGAAAAAGAGAAGTGTGAACCTGCCAAAATAGAGAAAATATTCTGACTGGTCAAAATACTTAAACAAAATAAAGAATAAACAGTAGCTACATAATAATCACCATCTGGAAACAAAAGTAACACTGAAAGAACAGAAACAGACAGAATGACAGAAAGACAAACATAGACATGTCACTTCCATAAATTGGGGAAAACAAAAAATACCTCCAATATTCTTCCTCAGTAATAACGCATTACAGAGTTGGCTACTCATATGATGGGCCTTTGCAATACTTTCTTTTTCACTAGTTTTGCAGAAGGGGGGGAGGAGGGGGGGGGGGGGGAAGAGGCACAATAGAATACCACTTGGCACTAGGGAGTCACTTTCACTGCTAAGTACCAGTGACTTTTGCATTTGTGCTTATGGACAGGAAATCCTAGCTTTTTTGCCAAGTAGCCCATCACACTGTGATTATGGGAGGGGATTTCCATCTGCCTTACTCCTGTAACAACTGTACCTACTTTCAGAAAGTATGTACAAGAGGTCAGAAAGCAACATCGTGTAAACACAGTTCCAACCTAATGCAATCTGCATTTTCATATTTGCTGTAAAGACAGGCAAATCATTCCCATGCCTGTTTTTTTTTTTGTTTTTTTTTTGTTTTTTTTTTGTTTTTTTCCCCCTTCCATAATTGCTGAATCCCTGCATCTCCTGTTGATCTGAAGAGGTGCAGAACTTTTGATCTCAATGCCTTTCTGACTTGATAATGTACTGGTATGCACTAATAACCTATCGCATCCTATCAGATAATAAAAATCGTTCTCACAAGTTGAAAAAGCTAGCACTTGCAAAGATTGGAATGCATTCCAGATATTTAAGAGGCTTTCAGAACAGCGTAGTTTCTTCTGAACCCAGACAACCCTCAAAACTGTTGCACCACCCTCCTCCGGCACCATGGCATCGATAATAACAGTGGTTTGAGCTCTCACATACAGCAGTCACCTATTTGGGAACAGGGGCAGAACAACAAGACTCCAACAAATAGCAAAGCAAGCCCCAAAGAAAAGGAAGGTGGCTGGATCCAGGGAGAGGTCCACTGAGGTGCCAGGAATTATATTCACCCCCACATGCTGAACATCTGGTCCTAACCACTCATGCCCTGTCAAACAAACAGGGACAGGGAAGGCTTGTGGTTGGAACACACCGCCCTTTGGCTCACCTCAGCTCTCACAAGAGACATCAGTTCTCTATCCTATGGAGCAGCCAGGGTTGGCACAGATGGACTATGAGAATGTAGGAACCATAAAAACAGACTCCTTCTCTTCCCCAATACCAAGCAAACCACTGCAGAGAAGAGAACCTGGACCCTGCTCCTTTGATAGTTTGGAGGGCCGACACCCTAATTTATTAAAGAAGCCTTGTTGTCTTTCCTTGCCCCTTACACAACTTTGGCAACTATACAGCATGCATGCTTTTAACCCTCTCTTTTACTTCCTTACCCAAACATCAGCTTTGCACAGCACTCAAGATAAGTTAAAACAGGTACCTGGGAATCAGATACTATGCATGACAAAGTCAAACTGATTAAAAATATTACAAAAAAAAATTGCTGGGCTGTCAACCGATACAAACTCTATTAACTATTGTGTTTGCAAAATCATGCTGCATGTTTCAGTACTTGAAGTCATACAGTATATACTTTACTGATCGATTTGCATACCATATCGATCTCAAGAGCCGTATAATGTGTTTGATTTGTGGCACTTCTGCATAATTCTCTGATTAAGTTACTTATTTAACCTATTGACCTTTACTCTTAATTAAAGAGCCTATGTAAATGTTGAGCCGTAATCAGCTTGCACACTACTGAGTGGAATTTACATCTTGCAAAGTTTACTTATTCTTCAAGGCTTTACACTGACACTGTGTGGTACATAATGGACATTTTCATCCCTTGCAGTTTGTGTGCCTGAAGCATCCTAAGAATCTAAATTTACCTTCAATAACTTTCAAGGAAAAATTCCCACAGGCATTTTTGGGCCGTATAAACAAAACTCCACACAACAAATTCCTACATCAAAAGAGAAACAGCAAGACTCAGCAAGTTCAGTATGTCTAGCTTTCCTATGCAATTGGTCACTTGTAGCAATAGCTGAATATCCAAGAACTTGGTTTTGGATCAGATTCCCTACTGTGTACACCTGTGCTATACATACCAACAAAAAATCCCGGATATACAGAGCTAGTAGCACATTGCATTTGGCATTGCTCACCACTCAAAAATTTGAAGTTCTGGTATAACTGAGCACTAATGTGGAATCCTAATTTGGACAAATCAGTTGGAGAACAAAGCCAAAAAAATATACCACAGTCACTGCTCTGCACTACACTGTTTATTATTGAGAATTCCAGTTTAGTTTTAATAATTTATGTTATTTGTTTTAAGTGTAAAACAGCTTCTTACAGAATCACTGTAAAGCTGGAGGACATCTAGATCATTCAAGTTAACAGAAGAGCCACAGTCTTTTCTCTATATGGAAAGTAGTATGTTGATAGCTCGGAAAAATCAGCAGTCTGACAATAGACATTAACTAAAAGTATTTAGAAGCTGGTGTTATACCCTTACAAGCACATATCCTTTATTTCTCTCCCCATGCACTCCAACAAAAGGATAAAGCCTAAATAAAAGGTGACAAGAAGATACGTACAATAATCATTCTAAGCCAGAGTATGACAGCCCTCTACCCCTTGTGACAGTCATTGCTCCACAAAGAGTAACCAGAAAAAGAAAAAAAAAAAACACCAACTCACTAATCTTAAAGCCATCAGTGATTGAAACTACACCAGTGGTCAGATTCAAAGGATACAAGTCAAAAATAGCAGGCACAAACACAGTGATAAAAAACATGCTGGTGAATTAAAGCCGAGTGGGCTGCACTCCATGCAGACTGCACAAAGCAAGACATTTCCGAAGAATGGAAATTCAAGCACCCAACCTTTCTGTTAAAGCTGGTTATTTTCTATAGCACTCTACACTGAAGTTCCCTGTAAGAAAGTCTGTTTTCACACCAACCTCAGTTCCTTTTTTCCCTTTTAAATTCAGGAAGCCTTTATTTTGGCTGGGCATTTCACTTCACTCACTATGATTCCATATGGACAGCAGCTATCACGGACATTTTTTCAAAGAGCCAACATTGCTCTTTGTGCCATTTTTTAAGCTACCGAAACACAGACCAAAATCTTTCCTCAGCAAACAATCCCACTGCATACCATTGAGCACAGGTGTCCCTGTGTTAAAACCCAGAGTGAAGCAAACATATGAGGTGGTGGCAGCTGGACTCAGACCCAAGGAATCAGCTCTTCCCTGCCATACAAGCTAATGAGCTCATCACCATTTTGCAAGCAGAGGAAGAATTTGCAGATTGATCAGACTCAGAAGACCATCAAGGCCAGACAACGTGAACATACCACATGCTGACACAGCATAGGAATTCATGTAATTACTGAAGCTTCTCCTATTCAATCTTTCCTCTTTCACCTTCAGCATCAGTTCTTACCTGTATGCTTCATCTAACCCTCTTTAAAAAACCTTAGTCTTCTTAATTGTACTTTACCATTAATCCATAACACAGTTAGAATGTGTTGGGTTTTTGATATGCTGGTCCCGTGTAATGTGTTCAGACTTACTGCTCAATAACGCTGCTTCCAATCTCTCTGCAGCAACTGTTTTTTCCTCTGTGGTTTTGAGCATTTCTCAATACATTCTGCTTCTTATTGGCAAGGAAGAAAGAGACCAAAACAGCATTCTTCTACCTTTGTCAGTTAGTTTGAAGAGATGCAACTGAGAAGCACGTAAGAGAACTAAAACTGAATTAAGATTATTTGAGAAAGGACAAATCATAATCAGAGATCTTTAAAAGATCAGTCACTTTATGAGAAATCTGCAGAGCAAATCGAGGTGCAAAAGTCATACAGAATACACACACCCTTGCTATTGGTAGGAAGCACTATGGTAGGAATGGAATGTGTTCCAGTGTAATCCAATGAGACTTACCAAAGTGAAACAGCGTCATTTGCTTACCGGAGCTAATTTTGATTACTTCTTCACTAAGCTCCACTGAAGCAAGTATCAAAGTGAAAGCTCACATTCCTTCCATTGTCAGTAATGGAATAGCTAGTGGTGGCTTTTTGCTAACCATGCACGTAGGCAAAAGAGGCCTCCAAGTCAGTTACTAGAGTACATAAAAACTCTACACTTAAAATATTCAGCTTGCTCAATGAAGAATGCACCTTGATTAGTAGAGTGTATTAAATTTCACCTACTTAACTTTGCAGCTTGATTAGTGAAGTATGCAGCTTAATCAGCACAGCGTGCAACTCGTGACAACATGCATCACCTAGAACTGAAACTAATGGTAGGACCCAATGGAATCACCAGTATATGTCTAAGTAAAAGGCAGTGCAGGAGATGAAAGCAGGCTCTTAAGTCTGTAAAAGAACAATTAAAACTCTCATTTTGGTCAGCACCCTCCTAGCTTTGTAAAATGCCAGATTAAGGCTGTAAAGTTTCACACCTCCAGTAGCTGGAGCAGGCAGCAGACAGCTTCTGGTGGCATGCTGGTCACCTTACTCATCCACAGACAGTGCATAGACAAATCAAATAAGTAATTGATTTTAAGGACACCTGATATAGTATCATTGGCCATCCCAAACATAACTTCATTACTCCATAGAAATTAGGGGGAATATCTGAAGATAACCAGCACATGAGCAATTAATGTAAGTTATCTTTACAATTTACATGCTAGCAAGCTAAACATGAGAGCGAGAAATGAGCTAACTCTATGCAGTTAGGATCTGGAGGCAATTTCAGATATGAACCAACTTTTGCTTTTAAATAATCCTAGAGCTGAGGACTGCTCAAACAGATTTGGACTACTATGTCTATGTTGCCCAGAAATAAAGACAAACTTGGATGTAATTAAGAAATAAATTTACCTTCAGTAGAATGTTGCTATGTGTTTTCTCCTTAGACTATAAAGAAATTCAGTTACAGGTGTAGTTTTCTGTAACTATCATTCTATACAGTACTTCATTAGTGATCTTTTTCTCCACGGTCATCCTATATGCAGCAAATGCATGAGATGAGTTCACAGTGTTGTTATTTATGGTTCAGATTAAGACTGTTGCAGTCAATGGAGACATTGCTTGTTGTCTGCAGTGGAGTTCCGCACAATACATAGCATTTATCAGAGCATGAATCTTACCAACTGCGGTACCTGTACTCATATCATTCTTATCCCACATGCTGCCTTTTAAATACTACACAGTCACTAAGGAAAAGAAAAATAGGTATGTATGTCAAACTCCCAGATGCTCAGCTGTTTCTTGACAGGACTGGATGCCATTCCCATCTCAACAAACCTAGAGCTATTAATAGTCAAGGTTTTGGCCTGGCAACCTCTGCAACACTGAGAAAAACTACGGTATCAAACTACCACAATTGATGGACAAATGAAGTACTGAGATTACCACTTACATAGCAGGTGACAACAACAACAAAAATTAATCTTTTAGATTCCTAAAAAGGACTCTTATTACAAAGAAAAACAAGCAAATACCAAGCAGCATGGAATTTTAATTGTTTCATCTCAAAGCTCCTAACACAACAAATATCGACAAAATCTCAACCATTAAGTTACTCCTCAGTTAAGACTGGATAAACATCTACAAACATGTACCCAAAAACCCAACGCAGTGATAGAAGTATGCTAGCATCAATTCATAGCCAGTTGTGGCAGGCTATGTCAGTGGAAACAGGGAGGATATAGTGCTTACAGTTTGGTAGACAGGACTTCAGTACCAAACCAGGACATCCAAAGGTTAACCTTCAGGATGAATACTTTCTATTACAGTTTGCCAGGCTGCAATTCTGAACCAAACACATTCTATCACATTTCTAGAAATAGCTCAAAGGCATATTTAGAAGTCCCATGTTGGTCCATTAAAGACTGCTTTAGATCCACTTTGGCTATAAGCCCCTGTAGAAAAAAAATACCTCAATACCTTTACACCATTTTACTCTGACCATTCAATCCCGTGTTGTTTAGGTGACATTGTCCCTGTCAGTCATTATTGTATACCTATGTAAGTATTTCTGCCACATCTCTCAAAGTAGGAAGAACTTTCATATTTCCAAAGTACTATTTTAAACACCTTGGTTTGAAAAAGAGCAACGTCATTTTTAGCATCTATATTTTAATTAAAAGTATTTTCTTTTTGAACACTAATTAGAGTAGCAAATTATCTTAAACAGTGCTTGCTTTCTAAAACATTCCACTGATCACTTCCTGGTACGGTAAAGGCTAAGATGCTTAGTTTTTACTTTATGAATTTAAGCAGGAGAACTTGCAATAAGACTTGAAGTGTATTTAATATTACATTGGGGTGATTATGAAAACACATTAGATAAATATTAAGTGTCTTGGTGAATTCAAAATGCCACTGTCCACAGCATTCCCAATTCAAAAAATGTTACCTCTAATAGTGTCAGTACTCCAGCAATGCAAAATATACCCATAAGTACTCCACAGGACAGACATCTCAGTAGCTATGAATAAAGATAAGGAGTTTTAACCTGTAGTTTTTTTGTTTTTGTTTTACTTACATTTGTTTTATTCCACGTTGTATTCATATATCCTCCTTCCAAATATGTAGTAATACAACTTTGGGAAGAGTCCCGCTGTTCTTTTAATTTGGCAGACAGAATTTTGCATAAGTTTTTGGTCATTTTGAATGTTCAGAAAAACATTACCATAAAAAGATCAATGTAATACAATTATTTGACACATACAACTGTTTGAAACATCCTCAGTTATTCCCCTGTCTGTTCCTGAAACCACAGACATTAAAACAGCAAGTAATCTTATTGACTCCGGTTGAAACATAGCATAAATATTAACCTGTCAATCACCTCTCTCTACTGTGCACCATAGCTGCAGAACTTCTGTACTGGATTTTACACAGATAACACAATCACTCGAAAGTTAATTCTGAAAAAAAACAGTGCAAGTTTAATGCACCTTCTGAACATATGTTTTAACCTGGTTATATTGCTGGTAATACCCTTTTCCTTTAAAATGGTTTCCAAAACAAAGCTTTGGAAAACAGCAATTTTCATCAAGTTACTAGTCAGCACTGCTATTTGCATGTCCCCTGAGAAACCTGCTGCTTCTCTAGGCAAGGTGGAAAAAGCATATCCATCCCTTAGTTCAGGATTAGTTGAGCTACAAGTTATTCAGGACCCCCTTCTGCCAAAAAACAGTCCAAAGTTTTACGTGGAAGTCCTATCAGCTATCAAAAAGGAAGCCCAAATGTTACACTGACCTCAGCATAAGCTTCTTTATTCACTGGCACCATCAGAAAAAGGCAACACCATGCCTCAAATTAAGTGTAAGTAGTATCTGATAAAAATATCTTCAGAAGTGTCTGTATTGTTATTTAAATAGTATTTATGTGGCAAAATCCTGTCATCAAAATTAAAAAAGAACATGACTCTCCGAGAACCCATGAAATGGAAAACAAATTCATTCTGCTCATCTTGCATTTAAAAGGCAACTTTACTCGGGTACACCCATTCTCTAAGCATAAGGGAGAAACTGAAGCCAGGTCTCCTAAGTCCAAGCTTAAGACCTTAATCACAAATTTATTTTTCCTCTTCTTGTTCCCTCATCTACCCTCTGTGAGAGCACACTTAGACACCCATCCTGTTCATTGTTTCACAACACTGGCTTGAGTCCGTTCCCATGATCTAACGCACCAAGGATTTCTAAAGGAATTGAAATCAATCCCATCATAACTTTTCCTAATAGGACAGGTTCAGGGACACCAGTCCAGGCCCACATGAAAGTACAGCAGAACTGGACCATACTTGAGACTCAACTGTCCTAGGCTGGGGATGGGAATGGCAGAACTAGGCTGAGAAACACAGATGTATTTCCTGTTTCAGTTAAACCTCATCTCTCCCTCACATTTAAAAAAAAAAAAAAAAAAAAGTGTAACAATCATGATAATGACTTATATGACTAATTTACTGAGTTTTTATACATTGTAGTAACAGAGGAGTCATAAGCAGGGGCAAGAAGACAGGTACCTAACATTACTGAATAATATCTAATGGTGATTGCCTGGGGTACAGAACACTGGGGGACTGGAAGGGGCTGGGAAAATAAGAACAGACTGATGACAACATAAGGCAGATTAGGAGCTCATGCAGACCCAAGATATTTCAGATGTTTCTTCTCCCACAGGTACTTCCCCTCCTATTCAAAAAAATAACTGCAGTACCACAGAATCCACCATGTGGTGTCTGTTAGCAAATGTTGACTTTTTCATGGTGACTGGTGTAGGTACATCTAGATTGTGTATTTAAACATCACAGTTTTGTTTTCATTTCTTGCAAGAAACATTTGACTGAGGTTAATGTTTTATATCAACAGAGTAAAAATAGCTAATTCTAGGCCCAAAGGTCATACACATCAGCACAACTTGAGTTCTGAAGTGCTTTTAACCTTGATTTTTCCTTGTAAGCTTGGTCCTTTAAAATATACAACACATTTAACTCGATCTCCCAAGCATCAGGAGAAAAAAATGTTTTCAGTGTCTTTGGAAGACCATAATCATTTGACAGCCAGAGGGGTCTGAGCGTATTTAAGACAATACATACCAGGAAACACCTACAACAAATACAGTTCACTTTGCAGTAAGGAATACAAATCAGAAATATCAGCACACACACACACACAAAAAAAAGACATCTTCCCCATCTGATTCATTAGATTCTTGGCACTCCAATTAAGCTCTGACAAGCTAGTATTCCAGGCACAGTAAAATATTGTTGTTCCACTAGGCTTGCTCCAATGTTTAGTCATAAGATCCATACAATAATAACAGAACAGTGGCCTATCTTGACCAACAGTACATTAGTTATTATCTGCAGCACAAACACCTACCACTTTATACTAACATTTTGGCAGTTAATCTAAACATAGCACTTAAAGCTACATCATAATTTTGAGATCTAACTGGGTCATTTTCCTTCCAGCTGGCACCAGTAAAAAGTATTTTATAACAAAAAAGTAAATGAAACTTTTTTTTATGAGGGTTTTTTTTTTCGTTCCTTAATGGCAGGAGCACAAGTATGATTTCAAGCACACACGACACATTTTTCAAGGCCTGTTCGTGGTGATGCTAGCTGGGTGAATTACAATAAGATTTATTGTGCAGTGGTGTATGTCTAATTTTCCATCTACTGCTGGGAGCTTCAGTTGGCGGGAACTAACAGAGACGCCCATTATGCACAGCCTGGTTCAAACTGTGGTTTTGGTGCAAACTCTCAGGGACAGGAACTTACTGCACATGCTGGCAAGAACACAGGGAGAGAGTTGATGAAAAGAACAAAGAAGGACTTTTTAAATGGCTTCTTAAATATTTGGTATCCCATCCCTTCTCCAAATTGTTTTTGTGGCAAGGGGAAGGCGGAGAAGGGAGAAGTCCCAACAGATTTTCCTGTAAAAATTGGGTCATATTCAATGGATATAAAACAAGGCAGCTAATGATTTCTCATTATTGTAGCAAGCTTCCCTGCTGACAGGATTCAAAATGAACAGGAGCTCACCGGAACAACAGAGTTCTCAATACTTTACTTCCGTACTCACTGCCTTTTTTTTTTTTTTTTATTAAATGTACTGGAAACACAGGTCCCTTTTTAAACCATTTAGAGAATTCTTTCCCTTACTTTCCTCTGGTTTTCTCCAATGTCCTACACACACTCCCAGCTAAACCAACTTGACATGCCATGCCAAGTAAAGGTGGAGAGAGGAAATAACAGAAGGAAAGGATGAGAAATGGGGAAAAGCAGAACAGACAAGAAAAAACAAAGGCCTGGATCATAAAGAAGTCCTGAGCCTGTGGAGCTCAGTACTGCCAGTGAGAGGCAAATGCAGAACGAGAAGCTGGCAGGGAAGGGAAGAGAGCTTGAGAATAGGAAAAGGTTATGAAGAAAAATAAATGGGAGTGGAAAAAACAATATGAATAATATGGGGGAAGGGTGCAATAACAGAGTAAATGGCTTATTCAGAGCAGAGCTGGGATCCATCTTGCTGAGCCACAAAGCACAACATTTCAGTGCACTGAGCACTTCACCTCAGATGTAGCTGGAGACAAGCTCCACAGCAACATCCCACCCTCCTTCGGGGCAGCTTGTCAGGAAGAGAGCAAAGCATACAATATACCATGCTTCCACTGTGCCAGAGCAACAGAGAAAAAGGGTTTGTGTGGTTGGCCCCACAAGTGGGGCTCAAAAAAGGTACACATACAGACACAGAATTTCTAGGTTGGAAGAGACCTCAAGATCATTGAGTCCAACCTCTGACCTAACACTAACAGTCCCCACTAAACCATATCCCTAAGCTCTACGTCTAAACATCTTTTGAAGACTTCCAGGGATGGTGACTCCACCACTTCCCTGGGCAGCCTCTTCCAATGTCTAACAACCCTTTCAGTAAAGAAGTTCTTCCTAACATCTAACCTAAAACTCCCCTGGCGCAACTTAAGCCCATTCCCCCTCGTCCTGTCCCCAGGCACGTGGGAGAACAGACCAACCCCCACCTCGCTACAGCCTCCCTTGAGGTACCTGTAGAGAGTGATAAGGTCGCCCCTGAGCCTCCTCTTCTCCAGGCTGAACAAGCCCAGCTCCCTCAGCCGCTCCTCGTAGGACTTGTTCTCCAGGCCCCTCACCAGCTTCGTCGCCCTTCTCTGCACCCGCTCAAGCACCTCCATGTCCTTCTTGTAGTGAGGGGCCCAAAACTGAACACAGTACTCAAGGTGCGGCCTCACCAGAGCCGAGTACAGGGGGACGATCACCTCCCTAGCCCTGCTGGTCACACTGTTCCTGATACAAGCCAGGATGCCGTTGGCCTTCTTGGCCACCTGAGCACACTGCTGGCTCATATTCAGCCGACTATCCACCATCACTCCCAGGTCCTTCTCTGCCTGGCAGCTCTCTAACCAAAGGTGTTACACTTTAGAAATGCAAGTCAAGTAAAAAGTGCAAAACACATTTATGGAAAAAATTCTGATGTCCTTCTCATTGGTTTGCCAGCATTCACGTATCCAAACACAATTTTGTGCTTCAAGTTTGCAGCACAGAATGATTACCTAGGAATCTCATCTTTTCTGTCTTTTGGTTTATAGTAGGTGCTATTTACTATCCTCATAAAAATCTGCTTCAACTATCAAATTTAATAGCATCTTCTCAATTTTTGTGGGTGCTAGTTCACTGTCTACAACCTACAGTGTAGTTCCACAGTCACACACGGGATGGCACTGCTAAAATTAGTCCTCACACACCAAGTCTCTCCTCCACCCTGACTCTCTAGGCAGTACACTCCAGGCAAAGGCACAAAGTTTTATTTCCCGGAATTGCATTTATCCACCACAAACTGACATCACTTATTTTTATGTCTGGTTACTCAGTTATATTTTTACTTTGTATCAAGCATGGAAAACCAGTGCCTGTAAGTGTATTAGTGCTATGTTATGATTTTTGGAAGGTTTGGCAGCAGAGAGGAGCAGCAAGCAATTGGGTGCGGTATTACAATGTGCAATGTGGTATTTCATTCCCTCTAGAGATCTGTAATTTTATGCATGTTGAAAAAATGTTAAGGAAATTTAATGTACAGAACACACGGAACCAATTTTCTTCTTTAAGGAGAAAAAAAAAAAAAAGAATAAAAAACAAAAAGACACCTTTGGGCTATAAGCATTAAAAACCATCAGTCCAAATGGAACCATTCAGCAGACCTGAGTGAGGAATAGAGAGGGTAGGCAGAGTAGAGAAATAACCGTTAATTTTTGTCTGCATCCTCTTCGCAGTCACATCTCTTAATCATCACTCAATTCATTAACACACTGTAATTTCATGTCAATGTGACCCCAAATTCTATATATGGGCAGCAGTGGGTGGAGACTCCTTCCTTCGTACCACAGTGACTCAGAATATAGGACATCACAAAAGCTTTTTTCTTCTCCTTTTTGGAGAAATAAATACATTGCCAGAACAAGGTCCAAAAAGCCCGATAAAGCACAGTTAGAGTTCAGCTAAACCCCAGTCTCAGAAGACACACTTTCTTTCAAATTTCTGCTGTTACACCCTTGCCAAAAATACCTTTCTGATCTCTAATCAGGCAATCAGCTCAACCATATGCAGGGGAATAAGAATTACCCCACACTGTCATACAGAAAACAACACTGTATTGTATAGCGCAGCACTGTTCTATGTCCCGACATAGAAGCATGGCTCCAGAAATAGCAAAGCATATACCTGTAGGTGCTATTTAAAAAGAAAACCCACACATATGCTTTCAAGGATCTTAAGTACAACACAGACATTGTGTTGACTGTAGCCTGAACAGCGTATTATACAAAACAGTGCCAGACAGGCTTCTCAGCACTTAGTTTCAAAAGCAAGTACTAGACATAGCACATCCTTGATGCCAGTGCCTTCCTTGGCCAACAGGAAGGGGTACAGAATTCAGCACAGTAGAAAACAGTTATTAACATCTGGCTATTGACAGCAGGGGCCTGGAACTACATATTCCTGATGTATTCCTTCATCCAGTCTTGTATAAAAGCTAATGGTAACTGCAGTCCTCCTCTCCACTTGCTGCTCAGCCTAGGAAACCTTCACACACAGTGGAGAAACAGACTAATCACATACTGCTGTAGCTGCCACTAGCATAAAACTGTATCAATAGCATCTCCTTACCCTGTTAGCAGGAAGAACTCCATTGCCTTCTGCATGGAAAGACGTTCCAAGCCAAAGACAATTCCAATGACAAGTCAAAGATCTTCAGAAGATACCGATTTGGCACAAGACACCATGAGGAAGGTGTGATTATCTCAAACATCTTACAGATTCACAGCACACAAACCAAAACGGCCAAGTCAAAGTAACCTTAGAGGCTTCCAGGATCACTTATTGTGGGCTGTCACCCACATCCTTCCAATTTTCCCAATCTTATTTTTTATGGATGCTTCAATGCCAGAAAACCTACTCTCCCGTAACAATGGCACATGGAAATCTAGCTGCACCTATGTCTCTCTAGACTTTACATAAGTTGCCATACACAGGCTTGTCATAACCCCAAAGACCATGACAGCTGGAGAAGAAATGGGTGGAAGACAGTGCACTAGCAAAGTAACTGCACAACACATCTGGCAGGTCAGGATCAGCATTTTGGGGCATAGTTCCCATTCAGAAATTCTACAAAATTTAATTTCAGGTGTTGCAGTGATTTTGGCATGGCTGCAATTAGTGGCCCAGGCTTTGATTTCTAGCCATAAAAGAGCCACCAGTCCAGTTGGCAGCTGGACATGAAGAGTACAAGCCACAAGTTTTCTTGCAAGTATTCACAACTCACATGAACAAACCAAATTCTTTTTCTAACTTACGTTACATGCATAATTTTTAAGCTCATTAACCTACAGAAAGGATGTTTTCAGAGGTCATTAGTCACCAAATTCCATCCAACACTGACATCTGTACTGGAAAATTTCCACATAACAAAGGCAAATTTCCCCTGGGTTTGATTATGAGTTTTGTTGATCTTCACCACTAAAACTCATGGTAGAAGTACTATTACATTCACATTTAATAATCACAGGAACATTTAGCTGGGTAAGTTCAGCTCTGAATTTGAAATGCTTCAAGACTCTGAAGAAACCCTACTTTCATATTTATTTCTAGTAAGTAAAGAGTAGTAACAGATACAGATGTCATTATGCTCTATTGTAAAGGAAGCAGAACAAGATCACCAAATAAACCAGTTTACTGGAGGAAGAAAAACCTTTAATAATCAGGTTGACAGAATATTAACAGGTTACATCACCTTTCTTTATACAAAGCACATCTAACAAAGCATACCTAATAAACTGGGCAAACTCATGACATAGAACTCACCTGGGACACCACAAGCTTCAGAAATAATGCAAGATTCTGCGGTGCTTGTATTAAGGCCTTCTAGATTTGTGGATGTAAGCCCTCCTCGCACATAAACAGAAATCACAGTTCACTACCTCTTTTTCTATAGAGGTGGGGTAACACATCTTAGTATTTGTGTGTGACCCTCTGATATGGGTGAGTGGAGTCTTCCAGCAGAGGAGATTCTTGGATAAACAAAAATTCAAGGCACAAGGAGCAACCTTTCTACTCCCCAGGTGCTGCCTTCCTCACTCACATCCACCTGGGCAGCACACACACACAGATGGGGGTGGGAGGCAGTTCTTTTTGTAGAGCTCTTTGTCAGCATAACAGGCCGAGGACATCTTGAGCTTACCTGTATTTTAACATACTAGGTCTGTAGTGCCAGTCCAATACTAAGAAGCTAACCCCAGAAACAGCAAGAGGAAGTCAAGGCTATGCTGCTCGTAATCACTACTGACAGGACCCTTGCCATCATTCACTGCTTGGGAAAGTCAAGGTGCTAGACAGTCCCAAACCACTCTTTACTCATCCTCCAGAACATTCCAGTCAAAGTTTTCATAATTAAAACCTAGAACTAGGAATGAGACAAGAACAATAAAGAGCCCTAAAAATTCCCATCTTCATTGCGATGCAAGGTGGAGTCCTGCTAAAACAATGTTTAACAGGTGGGAGGACAGGAGCAGCAATAGTCCTCATCCTGATACATCTCTAGCAGTCACATTATCTACTGATTAGCTGGCGTGTTTATCTTTAAAGAAACTATAAAAGGAATCACAGATAAGAGTGACATTTTATGAAAAAGAAAAAAAAGTGAGAAAGAGTTCCCATTTCTGGTATTCTGTCACATTTCACTGTGAGCGCGTAGCATCAAGCCTTTATTGATATACTAATTATTTACCAGTTTTTGTTGCTTTTGCAATGTAGGAAGCATCAGGCTGAAGGTGACACTCTGAAGTCATTGAGCAGCCACAGACCTCAGCACACAGTACAGTTTTGTGCTCTGTGACAGGAGGCAGAAACATTGCAAGCAAAGGAAAGCCACTCCCGGAAGTTGAGAACTGAATGTATTTGTTGTTCATTTCCCAAAATAATCAAACATCTTAAGACTGGGATTTTCAAAGGCGCCTAGCAGAGTTGGGTCTTCTAAGCCCATTACATTTTGGTGGCATTTGAATACCTCTATTTCTAAGTCCGCCCTGAAAGAGAATTAAGGTGGGATTTTTTAGTTTTAAGTTTACCGTTCTTGAGCTTTGTGCCCCATTTTGCAGCGGGTACTGCAAGACACAACACAGATCTTTCATTTAGAGTCTTCCAGGATCAGCAGAAATTTACCAATGTGGTGACTGTTGTAGGACTGGAATTTTTGAGATTTTCAGTTTTGTTTTTCAGTCATTTGTATTGTAACTTATCATCATCTTTCTTGTATTAGGACAAAAAAAAAAAAAAGGCATAAGAAAAATACACTATACAGAAATAGAGGCTGATGAAATTCTTGATTAATATGAGATAAGAATCCCAACATCCATTAACCTAACGAGAACCCCATGTGCAGTTTAAAACAAACAAACAAGTGTGAGAAATCAGGCATCTGCTCCCACCAGCTGTAGTACAAGCTATGAACAGGCTTTTACCTAGACAACTACATTTTGGTCCCAATATTAATTACATTTAAAGTGGAAAAGCAGAAACCCTTCTGCTTTCTTTATTTAGCTTACACCCCCTTTGTTTCTTTTCTTTTTTTTTTTTAAATAGAAAATGAGTGGTTTTCCATTTAAAAGGTGAGAACCACTTTGTAGTTACAAGTGGTACTTTTTGACTTTCTTAATACAACCCTGTGGCTACAATTAACACAACGAATAAATAGCAGATCAAATTAAGGTCTGATCCTGCTTTACTTAAAGGTTCAATCCTTACAACAAATTGCAGGTTAAGCTGTTGGAGGCAAATGAGGAGAGACAGAAGGTATGATTGCTGATGCCTGAATTTTAAGCATTCAGACGTTAAAAGCAAGTGTATGAGAGCAGATAAGCAAATATCAAGACAAAGTTTTAAAATTTTTAGGTGCTTTAGATATGATTAAGTTCCAAATATAGCTAAGATGCTTGTTTTGCACAAACCTTTGAGAAGATGTAGCAGATTTTATATTTCTCTTTAGAGCTACTTAATGTTTACTTTTATCCTTCACATGGGAATAACGCTTTCAAAAGAGAAAAAGAATAAGATTTTTCTTCTCTTTATTTCAGAGCTCTTTAAGTTCATTTCAGAACATCATTGTTTTTGAAGTTTGGGGAATAAGGGAATGGCAGACTGCTTCCATGCATGTTCTTATTGTTGTGGAAATCTAGTATTTCATCCCTTTAAAAGATGAAAAAATAACTGAACCAATTTGAAGTCCCCCACAACCTGGGATTCCTATAAGCATCTTAAGATTGCATACTGCCTGATTTATTTAGTTTGCAATTCAATCATAAGCATTGTGCAATATAAAAATCAGAACATAGTAAAATAAGCGTGTACTGTCTTTAAGCATGATCAGTCTAAAGATTTTTAGGGAGGGATTAACTCAAGGTAGGTGGCTTTATGAATCATTGTCTGAGGCGCACAGCATCTAACATGAATCCTAAAATTACATCCTCAAAAGAAATGGTACACTTACAGCCAAGCTCCAAACCGACTGCCCATTTCCTAGGGCTCCACTAAGAGAGGGATGTGCTCAGAGCTTCAAAGAAGCAACCCGTTGTCTGAAAAACAAAAGAGCAATGAGATATATTAAGTAATTAATTCTCTTCCATAGTAATTAAGAGACTTAAGTAATTAAGTCTCTTCCATACCACGAAGTGGCAACCAACATATTTTTGCAACCCTGTGCTTGCTCTCTTTACACAAATTATCAAAAGACATTGCCAATAAGTCCTTACAACATTATTCATCACAACATTAGCATTTTCTTGAACACCCTGCTTGGGGCACCTACCAAGGCTGCTCCATTACACTAGAATTCCTCTTCTGATTTTGCCATTGAGCTCCAGAGAACACTGTGAAGAAAGGAACATGCTCCAACCTCTGCCTTTGTTCCTACCCTGGCTGCAAGAAGGACAGAAGAGAACAGCACAAAACCACCACCCTTCACCCTCTTACCTAACTGCAGCCTTTCCTCAGCCAGCTTTGTTCCCCCAAATCAGAAATCCACACCAGGTGGAGGCACCCAGCTCGTGTGAGCCTTTACATCAGCCTGTAGCCAACAAGAACCACCTGTGCAGCACAGCCCTATGGGTGGGCACAGGTGTCACGCACCACCTGCAGCCTGGGGCTGTGCTGATGGTGGGCAGAGAGATTTCAGGCAGATTCCTCAGCTACAAAACCTGAGGGAAAAAGCACTCTGGGGGTGCTGGCAGGGCACTGGAATAGGATGGTTAAGCCCAGCGCCTCCATCCCCTCAGCCACGAGGGAGGCAGTCAGACAACTGTTAATAATGGTCCTGGGCTGAGCCTGCTTGGGGCTGGCCGTTACCATTATCCATTACTGAACCTCTCCCCTGCTTTTCCAGCCTGCCTTGTACTTGCCAGAGCTCGGAGCTGGCTGCGCTCTACAGTCACGCTGCTGGAATACTGTGGTTTGCACCCAAAAGCCTTTATTCCTGCACGACTTCTCAACATGCGGAAGGCAGTGAGTGTTTCGTTCTGGGTGGTTTGGGTTGATTTCTTTTTTTGCCTCCATAGCACTTACCCTTTTGGTTTTCCAGCAGCTGCAGCTATTCAGGGGGAATTGACTGAAGTCTTGCATCAAGGGTGGATTTCCTGATGTTTGAATAACAAATCTTTCATTGTGATTGAGTAATTTGATCATTAAGATCCTTGATCCCCAGATTTTCTGAAATAAGCATGTTGGTCTAACCAGATCTTACCAAAAATGGGAGAAATTTAGCATTCTAAATATTTTAGCTAACCTGATGGACTTGGCGTTTCAGCTGTACATAGGCTGACTGCCTTGGCTCTCCATTAAAAAAAAAAAAAAAAAAAAAAAAACACAACTAAGAACTGTTGCAAAACTCCTCAGCAAGGCCCATCGCTGCCAGGACAACCTGCAAACCTAGTTGCTGCTTTACCCACAGTTACTTTACCTGCCCAGACACACCCCCTGTGCTCCCCACTAACTGTGGTTTACCCCTCAGCAGCCCAGCATGATGACTGGATGCTGAAGGAGAGAAGAGGGCGAGCCAGAAACAATGGCCAGGCTGAGATGCTTCAGTTGGCCACCCTGGAACACCAAACTACTGGGCTAGGTGGGCTACCGATCTCACCTGGTGGGACAGTTGCTGTGTTTGCAGTCACATGTTACTTGTGACTAATTAGCTGTGAGCATAGAGCAGCTATAAAGATGTTATCAGCCAGTGGGGGAGTCTTGGAGGCAGAGATACCTTTCCATTTGCTGCTTGCATGGTACTAGGGTCCTGCTATGTGATTGTGTATCACAGCATAATATTTTTGTTTCCTGATTTCCAAATACAACCCTGTGCAGCCTGACTTAAAAAGGAGGTTAGTTATGTGTCTTCTGTGTGAGGTACAGCATGCAGAAAATTAAAGCTGGATGTTGCAGAGGTAATGCAAGAGTCAGGGGGCTGACTGCATGTCATGCTTACAGGTTCTGAGCATGCATCCTATTTTTGAAAACTAATTTAAAATGATGCGTTGGCTTCTTTACATGCCCTGCTAGTAACTAATTAACCAGAAGTGTAGCAAAAAATACCCCAATAATCAATATGTGTTTCTTTTGTAATTTGCCTATTTGAGAATTATTTAAAGCTCTAATAATTACCTTTTGCTGTTGCAGAGTGATCCTTTCCTGATGAGCTACAACAGCAACCAGACCTCTAAGTAGGTTTTAATAGAAGTAGAGAAGCTTTTAAAGTCTGCAGTGTCAAAGTAAATTAAAGTGGCCCTAAGTAGTTCATAATACAACTGACCACAGTGATTTCTACAGGGCAATTAAGTTTTACTGTGTCAATCATCCAGTAGGCATTAATATAAAGCAGAACAGCTCTGAAGAAATTTGTTATGGACTGTCATGTCAAGAACCCAAATGCTAACCTGCAGCGGCCTTGATATTATTAAAATGACTAAGGGTCAGATTCCAATTAATCTGCAGATTTAACAGTCCTTCACTGTAGTGGGTCTTGATACAATTAAGCAATAATAGATGACAGGAAGGATACTTCCTGGCAGTTAATGACCAATGGCACTATTTGAAGGCCCTTAACCCAGCTGGTCATTAACTGCTTGGAGACACAACCTGGAGCTCATATTTTCTATTGTAAACCATATATTAAAGAAATAAATCAATTACTGTTTCCCCCCACTCCCATCCTGTGCGAGCTGTCAGGCTGCTGCAGTAGCAAATAATTGCCACAGCAGAACCCCAGCCCCGGCAGCCAGCGGGGGGACGGGCTCTCGTGCCCAGCCTTGCAGTCCTGAAGCCCCCAGGCTGCTGTGAGCCTCAAGGGTGCCTGAGAAAGCTGTGGCTGCAGCTGGCGAGTGGAGGTTGTGCTCCAAGGCTGTGTCTGGGTGCTCAGCTGGAGGGAGAACCATGTCTGAAGGAAGGAGAACGGACCCGGGCAGCAGGAGCACCTCGGTTCTCATCTCGGCTGTGCGCTGTCACTTGTGCGGTGCCAGAGAAGTCCCATGGATACTGCGGCGGCTGGAATAACTGATGTATATCTCTGAGGTCTGAGATTCGTTGTCATTATTCGGCCAGCACTGTGATAGCTTTCTCTCATGGTGACCTGATGTCGTGTTAGCAATGTTCCTGAATCCTCAGCGGGCCCTTTGGAATGCTAACAAGGGTGGTGCACAGAACCCAGCATGGCAAAGTCACTCAGAGGGAAGGAGACCGCATGGTGCCAGCACAAGGGCAGGCTGCTCCTTGGGCACCTGTGACCTCCAATGCTACCTTCACCAGAAGACTGTTGCACACTGGACACAGCACACCAGCCTGTGTGGTACAATTGATAGTATTTTTTTAGACTGACATCTAGAGCTGTCAAATAATCATTTTGTCTCTTACTGCTGTAGGAAGCAGTGACTCGTTGCATGCCATTCCTCAGCTCACTTTTCATTGCACCTATGTAACAACCCAGCTGATGGAGAACACAGTCGGTGTTTCCCAGATGACTGATCATTACTCACAGCTGCAGATTCCAGCAATGAAAGGAGACAAATGGTGAAGTAAGGCAGGGGGAGAAAAAACAGAGAAAAACCTAAATTGGGGATGGCATAAGTTGACTTCAGTGGAGCAATATAATACATAGCAGAGGACTGAACCCTCTATCAGGCCTACCGTATTAAAATAAAATCCAGGCACAATGATATGGTGCTTCTTCTCCAGCTGCCTTTGACTCTAGTAGCTTCAGCTGGACTGACTGCTGTCCAGTGCCATAATTCTGCTTTTCAAATACACAGCATGGATATTGCCACCTTGTGCAAATTGCTCTATAATAACTAGTAGAAATACAGATTTTTTGCTGCCTTCCCCTCAAGAGCACTTTAGTGTTGCAGTTCGACTGAGTAACTAGTTGACTGCTTACCAGAAACCGAAGCTTAAAATGCACAAGTCAATATTTATGTATTTATTCATTATAACACATTGGTCAGCAACTTCATTCCATCCACTTTTGACCCTGAAGTATTTCATCACACAGATTTATAATGCAGTATGTCATTTTTAATAAGTTCATGTATGATGCTCTCTCCGGGGAAGTAAGGATTCTTTCCCACTTAGATGTTTCAGGGTGGTTTGTGTAATAGCTGAAACTAGACTGAAATCTGATGTAATGCACAATCAAAATGTTCTGTTACATTATAGTACAGTATACTTCAACACAATTTATTCTTTTTCTATGAGAACCATGACTAATTACAATGTCAAAAGCCAATCATAATACACAAATGGTAGCAGTTTACAGACATGGCAATATGGCAACTACAGGGTTTTTTTGTTGTCAAGTTTGGTTAGTTTGTTTAATGTTATACGCGGGGGAAAAAGGGAAGGCAAAGAAAGAAGGAACATGAGAACAGTTTTGTCTCATTTCTACTCAATAAAAATCCTACTGAGATTATGTTGCTACCAACAGCACTTTCTGCTTACAAAACCAGTGGTGCCCAGTGAATATCATCAAATTAAGTTGGTTATCATGCATGTCTTTCACAGCATATGGTGTTAATGGATGTCAGAGGCTGATAAATGCCTTTGTAGAATATAAAGGCATGGGGAAAACCTAAGAGCTGAAAGATTCCAGTTGCTGAACTTAAAGGAGACCAGCTGAATGGGCCTAGTTGCATTTTCCTTTCCATCAGCTCATCATAGTCAATCTTGAATGCGAACGTCAAGGGAACAATAAAGGATGCATAGAAGAAGTCACACACACATCTCATAAAACAAAATTTATCTTTAATTTGTAAGTGTCAACAGCAGTACAAAAGATGGAGTGATGGTGAATAGATTAAGGGTAGAGAGGACAGTCTTGAGGTAAATGAGCATAAATAGGCAGTCTTATAGACACTCCCCTGAGGGGTCTAAACCCCTGTCATGGCATATACTGAATCACCCAAAGATGACATGTTTAACATATCAGGAAAGCACCTTGTGCAAAAAAAAAAAAAAAAAAAAAAAAAAAAATATCCCCCCCACCCGAAACATGTAGGTAAGGTGCCAACATACACCAGAACATACTGTATATGGACAGTGTCTTTCAATTTTGTCTTTTCCATTAATAACTGAGGCAGAGGAGGAGAAGACTTTTAAAAGTACCACTGAAAGATTATTTAATATTTAATTTACCTCACGTCAATACTGCACAACAAAATTCAAGAAGTCTGTTTATGCAATGAAGCAGAGCTAAGAATAACTATTCTCTTTTTTGTTGTTGCTGAGAACAGATTTTTTTTTCACTCAATATCCTTAGCAAACTTTTTTCTTTCTCTTTTTTTTTTTTTCTTCCTGTATCTAGAGGAGAGTGTGAGATGTGATGGCAACCTTTTAAGTTCATTTAAAAACTTTACACTGGACTGTACAAGATTTTTTTGATAAACTATTTACATTTTCAGACTTTAAAACATATTCAAAGCAGCAATAGACACTAGTTTTTCCTCTACACGCCCAAATAATTACCGGCCATGGGCCCAGGTAGGTACCTGCATTGTATATAGAATTTCTACAAAGAAAACCTGCCTGTTAAATTAGCCAGTGGGTGCCCAACAAGCAGCCCTCACCATCAAGAGCTGCACCCACAGTGTTGCTATAGGAATCAAAGCATAGTACCTTGACAAGAGAGTCTCAGTTGTCCCAACAGCTCTACACAAACTTTACAATTTGAAACAGCAGCTAGCATGTCAGTCCAGCATGTCAGTGAATTGTGCTGATTAAATTAACATAGAGTACAATCTCACAATATACATCACAAACAAATTACAATGTCAGGAAATAAGAGTTACAGTAAGATAAGTTATGTAGTAACAGCTTATAAGCTTGTCTTAATGTAATAAAAAAATTTGTACATGGGAAATACAATAATGAATGAACATAAATGCTAAGCATTCTAGTTTGCTACAAGCTGAAGAAGGGTACAAGAAAAAAAAACGTTGCTTTCTAGAAAGCAAAAAACAAATGACAAAGGAAGACAAACGGAGAATGCACACTAGCAGGTCTGCAATGTGCAGCATACAAACAGTTAAATATTTGCACATTCCCCATACTCCAAGAGCACCAAGGACCTCACTTGTGGTTTTTAGAAAGCGGAAATTACAAAGCAAGCCATGTCACTAAGTTGCTTTATAGCTTTCATATTGCCATAAATACCAATTTGATAAGTTTTCCTTTAGCCTGGTTCACCCCACCCCACCCCCTTTTTACCCAGCGTGTGAAATCTCAGAATACTTCTTTGTCACTATTTCCAACAAATCTGGTACTTAAAAAAGGGCGATGGATTAAAATGAAATGTATTTGCATAAACATATATCTTTTTTTTCCTTCTGTAGTAGTACATTACAGTATATCAAAAATGTAGTTTGATTTGAGAAAAAATCACATATGTTAATGGGTTATTTAAAAATTGGTTTGGGGGAAGTTGTTTTTTAAAGCAAAAAAGTGTTTTCTAAAAGATCAGATGAGGTCATATAACATTATTCTTTTAAAAGAACATGCTTAAGTGCCAACTTGAATCTTAAAAAAGCATGCAAAACTCAGAGGGTCCAAGCCCATTCATCAGCATCTCATAAAAACATGAAGAACTCTTATCATACGTCCTGCTGGCCGCATCTCCAGCGCAGTTGTTCGCACTGTGGACCAGTTCAGCAAAGATTACCCCGCTGAACACCAACACTTTACTGGTCCTCGTGACCACCACAGAAGTAGTAACGTGCTTAAAAGCGATCAGGTAGGTAAGTGTTTTGCTGGGGGAGGGTGGGAGCGTTAATCCCGTAGTATGTTTTGCTAGGAAACGATTTTTGAAATGCCACTTCATTGATATGACCAAAAACTGAATCCGGAAAGCCAACCCCATGAGAGGACCATGGTTCAGATGGCACTGGGAGGTGGTTGTGTTTATGCTCGGAGCAGTAACTGTCCTCAGCTGACTGCTGTACACTTTGCAATGCCGTTGTTTGCTTTGCGTTCCCAACCTGGAGCAATCCCATTTTTGCCCTCCCCCTGCCTCACGCTGCACCTGAGTACACTGATTTAGGAGCACTTTGTGATCCTGTGTATTCCCAGCAGGCAGTTGCACAAACTAAATGGTGACACCCAAGCACACGTGCCGACCAGAACTGGGCCATGTCATCTGAGTCATGTCTCCACATAAACCTGAGCCCTGTTTTTATCAAACATGAAGTGAACTACTCTAGCTGGTATCAGACTATTTCAGGAGTGTACTTCTCTTGAAAATATTTGCTAATTTTCCAAAAAGACTATATATTGTTAATTAAATAAACTGTTTGTTCACAGAGAAAATAGTATTACTATATTTTTGCATTACCTGAATGGAGTTGGTGTTTTTTTCAGTCAGTCTTACTAAGGGGGGCTCAAACACAACAGTTAAAAAGCAACTCTATATGTCCTCTTTGTATTTCGTGGGAACTTTTTTGCCCAGTATTATAGCCTAATATGACAGTAGTATGATTTAATTAACGTAGAAAATAAAGGTTTGATATTACAAAGTCTTGATTGCATTGCAAGGACCATCTTAGTCATGACAATCTTTCCAGGAATATGCTTTTGACTTTCAAATGCCATTCTTGTTAAGAATTAAAATATTAAATCAGTTTTACTTGGATTCAGAAAACAAACTGTTGTTTCCTATCAGCTGTATCAGAAACTTGGCATGTTTAATGTATCAACTTTCTAAGAAAGGAAAAAGTATTCTGTGTTTGTGGGATATGCTATCAAAAAACAGTGAGAGCACAAGTGAGGCAACTTGCTGTCCCAGCTACAGGTCCACAATACTGCGCTCACACTGCGGGTGGAAATTCAGCATCTACATGAGGTACAGTGACTTGTCAGCATTTAATATGGACCAACATACACTGATATAGAACAAAAGTAAATACATAACTTATACTTCACTAAGTATCCATGAACAAAAAATAAAATTCTATTTCCTATGTTATATTTACACAATTTAAAAAAATTCTAAAATGAGATGGTAATTTCATCAAAAACTTTGTTTTGAGCTCCGATTAATAAAGTAAAAATGGTGTTTTTTATCCTTATGATTGTCCTTCCTTGATTTCTACTGACATTTTAGAGCCAATGTCGGCTAATAAATAGAATAAAATGCTCATATGCACAATTCAGATTCAAATATGTTCCTCCCACTTCCCCAGCCAATAAATGCAATTTTACCAGCTGGCGATTCCTGAACAGCCAGTCATTTTCGAGAATGTGGCTTTAACATAGAGAGCATCAGCACTGAGGCAGGGCTGGAGCTAAAACAAAGTGTTCATACATACATGTATTTTGCATAAATAAATGAAATAACAAGACATAAAAAATGACTCAAATCCGGCAACTGTGAGGCAGGCCCACACGAGTCGAAACAGATGACTTTTGTTCATGTAGTTTTCGTACAACAGTTTCACATTAGTCAGAAGTGATAAAAAATACCATTTATATCCAGTGCTTATAACACTTACGAAACAACATCTGTGAGTGTGTGTTTTTTTGTACTACAAGCAAAATCAAGTTTCAGTCCTAAAGAACAGTCCTTTGTTCTCCACAAGCCTGCAGAATATTATTTTGGCATGGTCATAAAATTTAAAAAAATTAACCAACTAATCTAAATGTTTGCCTTTGTGCAAAAAAATAATTACATAAAATACAATGCTAGCAATACAGCATTCTACCGATGCAACAAAACCAAAAAAAAAAAAAAAAAAAAAAAAGAGCAGGAGAGAAAAAGTGACATGGGGGGAGGGAGAGATACTTCTAACAGAAGAATTATGTAAGACATTAATAAATAGCCTTTTTTTTTTTTCTTTTTAAGGAAATAATGATACCCTCCCCCCAATCTGAGCTGAATGTATTAGAAACAGTTCAAATTACCAAGCAACTGTAAGAACAAAAAACACTTTCTATCAGTACCTTAGCCAGCTTAAAGAGGGCGCTCACCAGCTAACGACACAGCATATGCCTTTAAAGTCTTGGCTAGACCAGTTTATTGCTTGTTAGACATGGACTCAGAACACATTTAAATAAATATTTAAAATATAGCATCTTGCTCCAAATTACAAAATGGTCAGAGAATCTGACCATTGTGTTTCTATGTCATTATCTTTATAAATTGTTCTGTAAACTGAACAATCTTCTTTGTTTTGGGGGTTCTTTTCGCACATCTAAATGTGATCTCTGCAGGGGCAACAATGGCTCGCTCTGCTCTAAGAGGTATTACTGGGGCTATGAAGAAACTGACAGCTCCCGATACAGCATCTTCTCTTTGCACCTCACATGAACTTCTGCAAGATAGTACAACAGCATGAGGATGACCAGCATTACTTCCTTCATTGTCTGGGCCTTAAACGAAGCCCGTTTGGCTCTGTGGGAAGATTCCCACATATTTCAAGAAGAGCTGCTCTAGGCCCACTCATACCTCTCAGCCTGAGTCTGAATTTATCATTGACCTGCTGAACATATCCAATTCAAACTAAAAGCTGAGGGAGATGAGGAGTTTTAGCACATGTATTCACTAGGCCCACTCTGCATATTACATACAGTGGTGTATTTATGAACATGAGCAAAATGTGAGGGAAAAAAATAAAGGCGATTTCTTAGACATTTCTGAACATTAACAAACTCTCAGCCTTTCAATCTCTCTCCTGTACATTTCCCAGAATTTTCTCTAGCAATTGCATTGTTTCCAGTAGTAATACAAATTTTAAAAAATTTAGTTTGTGTAGCACCTTACATCCAAAGATCCCAAAACACTTGAGAAACGTGCAATAAGATCTGGCTCGCATTTCCACATGACTAATATTTAATAAATATTTTTGATGCACCTTATGTGCAGCTTTGCAAACCAGATATTTTTGTGGCTTTTCCCTCCCACTAGGAGTCTCACATATAAATCACTGCATAAATACTCAAGGTAGCAGATAGTTCCTTCAGGTGACAATAGGAACGTGAGATATGGAGCCATGATTCACTGCAGGATTCTACAGGCCCGAAAAATTCATCATGGTGGACTCTACGTGCAATTTGGATTTTACATATGCCTTTGCTGTCCTTCTAAGTATAGAGGTTTATAACTATAAACACAAAGTTTAGGAGTATTTGTACTGTATGTACATATATAAGTACTCTATTTTGCATTATAAAAGGCTGAGTGTTTACAAGTGCTCCTTGAACATATAGTGTTATGGAAACAACTGAATATCTCATTCATAAATGTCATGTTCATTTTAGTAGCAGGTGCACTTTTATTTTCATATACCTGTGTAATTTAGGGGAAGAGAAAGAAAGCACTCTTAAAAGTATTAATAAGGAATTTCAAGTGTAATGCCACCAACAGTACTTTTAAAAATAAATATTAAGTATTTGGACCCTTGACATTCTGGAATGAATAAATTATTTAAGAGAAAATGTGTTAAGACTGAATGCAAGGGTTAAAAGCAAAGGGGTAAAGAATGTAGTCAGAGGTGGCCTCACACTGCTAAGACAGGCCTGTCCATAGCTGGTGATCGCTCTTTTGTGCTTACTTAAAATTTCACACTAATGGCATCAAGAGGCAAAAGCAATTGGGCACATGCACTATGGCAACCATGTTCACTACTTAAGAATATCCTGTCTCCAGATTCCTGAGTACTTTACCATTTTCTGGAAAAAAAATTAGGTTTTATATATATATATTTTTAAGATGCCAAAGGATTGTCTAAGACTTTACAGTGTCTCCTTTAAGACTTTTTTTTTAAATGTTAAGATTCAAAAGTTATGAAAAGTTTGGCACATCAGAAGTTCAGCTATACATATGGAAAAAAATGGAATTCAGAGACGATTTTTTAAAGATGAGCTATGATGCACAGATGTGCACACTTGCGGACTTGTTCTGTTTCACAATATGAAAACTGCAATTTTGTTTTCTAAAATAATCCAGAATAAAAACACATTCACAACCTGTAGGCTGGCACAGCATACCTGAGTGAGAATGTATAACCCCCATCTAAAACAGTAACTTAAACCTTTATCAGCATCCAAAAGGTAAAAGACAAAAGGTAAGACTTGTAAGACAGCTATCGATTCATATAACTTTTCAAGTCCTGATGTCTGATATTTAATATATGTCTTCATCTAAATTAAAAAAAAATAAAACAAAAACAAAACAAAACAAAAAAGTTCATGAAAAATTAGGGAAACAATCTGTCTCACACGTTAAGAAACATTTAAGACCATTCTGCTGATGTAACTGTAGGAGCCACACATGCATGCAGGCTCTTTAAGAACTTTTTGTTCAAAAAAAAAAAAAAATCCAAAAAAAAACCCAAGTGAGTCTGAGTACTTTAATTCTGTGAACACTCCTCAGTTGGCACTGACTGCCTCATGGGCTTCATTTTCGCTACTATAGTCTGATTTGGGATCATCCTCATAGTCCTCGTACATTTCTATTTCATCCTCTCCATTTATCATTTCATTTCCAGCAAGGCTTCCGCTGTCCGTCTTCATACCATAAGTGCTCTGAATGACGGGGATGCTGGGCTCAGGGCTGGCAGAGGTGCTCGAGCAATCCGATGTCATCTGAGGTGATGGTGTGGTAGTTGCCATGGTAATAGCACCAGGATAGACAACCCCCGTTCCCGTGGTGATTGGAATTTGAGGTTGTTGTCTGGAAGGAAAAGCAAGATGGGAACGTGATTACCTCTGTTTGGAGGAGGGATGCCTTTTTGCAAGTCCAACTCAAAGCAGGTGGTTTCCTACAAGGGCTGCATGCATTCCTCTGGGGTTCACAGTCTGGTCCTGTATGGTATTGGTTCACCTGAGCTCCCCCCAGGTGCAACTGGAGAGTAAACTGTTTAGTAACTACCAGAATTTGATTTGTTCATGTATTTTGTGTGTTTATTTATACCATACTGCAAAGTAGCACTTGGACAGAGATCCTCAAAAGACTTTTGATGCCCGTGTGATACCTAACTGCTGCAACAAACATCTGGCATCCAAAATCTACATCCTCCAAACTCCTGACAAGAGCTTTTGTTTTGTGTCTGTTATGATGGGACCTTAGATTATTTGTAAGTGCCTAAATGGCACACAGGTGACTAAGTAACATTGTCTATCTATCTGTAAGGATGTAATTTACTATTTAAGTGCTAGATAGACTCCTACATCACTTAGAAATACTTTTGATATTTTATTTCTGGCTTTTGATTTTTATTCAAATCCATGATCAGAATGACATTTGTTCTTTGGGATTTGGGACTGAGTTTTTGAAGCCAAGTACTTCAGAAAAAGAACAAGTACTCTTTTTTGTATGGTAATTAACAGTCTGCAGAAACCAAAACATTCCTGAGGATCCCATGGCAGATCTGATTAACTTTCACTCAATTAAGGGTGCACTGCCTCTGCTTTTGGTACATCTTAGCTGCTGATGTAGAACTTTGTACCATATAATGTTCTTTTTTGTTTGTTTGTTTGTCTGTCTATAATGTTTTTAACGTGCTGGATCCACACCACGATTTGACTAGAACAGGCTAGATTTGACTGACAGTCAAGCAATTCAACAGAAGCTTGATTATAGCATGTACATAGTTCAACTGTTAAAAATGATGCAATGTCTCTTTTTACACTGATGTACATATATTCAACTGCTTTGCTGAGTAAAGGTCAGGTTGCTGAACTCCTTACATGGTCAAGCCTTTATTGGCCACGAATTAATTAAATCGACTTTTTACATCTGGATTAATTAATAACACAGTTCCTATTTTAAAAGACACCTCCAAGTATTCTCTTGTTATTTTTGGACCATTACCTTGAGTAAAGGTGAGAGAAAAAGAAGGAATGTAACTTGTCCAGAGGAAGAGAATCAATGTCATACTTTAGATATGACAAATTCCAGTACCAGAAATACTCCAGTGCTCTGGAAATTTCTGTTTTACTATTGACTGATTATTGGACGTACATGTCTATTTTCATCTTATATTTCAATGTCTCCCAACCTTCTTTAGAGCAATATTGACCAAATATTAGAAATCTCTGTATTTTACAATTTCATCAAGAGAAACAGCATCAGATGTGTTAGAATAGTCTAACAAATCTCTTGCTTCTTGATCACTGTGTTACTCCATGCTAAAATTCAAAAGGAGATAAAAATACGCTTTGCATAAACCAGCCTCTCACAAATCCTTAATCAATAGCTAAATCAAGACACAAATAATATACATTTTATTTACAAAACCCTAAATGTTGGGTCTTTATCATTCATTGACCAAATTTCAGTTTTGATAAATGTCACAGAGTTACTGGGAAACCAAAGTTTAGAAACCAATAGAGACAGTCAAATCACGAACAGTTTGTTTAAGAGAATATTCAAATAGCATTATGTACTACCTTCATTGCTGCTACTGCTAGCCTGCCTCTTAAAGCCTCTGCACAGCTTGAGAAATTCAAACATCTGTTGTATAAGTATGGTACACCTGGCTAGCAGTGAGCAAAAACATCGTGGTAATTCATTTGACACAGTCATTATACTCCTGTTTGCAAATGATGATTTGCAGATGATTTACAAACAGCTAGGGATTTTTCACTAAATTTTCACTTTTTAAATGGTCTGATAAATGTTCTGTGAAAACAATTTTCAGCCAATGCGTTTGCTTGCAAGTGATTTGCTGCAAACATCTTTCAAAACTTTATCCATAAAACTGAACACCTACCTCACATGGGAACATTTCTGTTTTAAGATTGCACGTTGTCAGGCATATAAACTACTACTGTTAAAAACCTACAGGTACCTCCACAAACTTTGAGACCCAGAAATTTTTCACATTAGTGACTGTTTCCACAAAGCAAAGGAAAAAGAAACCACACATAGTAACAGAAAAATTCTACATATTTGTCACTGAGCCATATACACTTAATTTTCTTCAATCTGTCTGTCCAACAAATGCTAGTTGTTTTGATATTTCTTAGAATAGACACATTTGCAAAAGAAGAAATCCTTAGGTGTTCATCAAAGAACACCACAGGATCAATGCTAAAAGATGTTTTGAGAAAAGTTGGTTTTACAACACTTCGGATTAGAGATGTAGAATATACTCAAGAATGATCGAGTGCAAGCTGCTCTTTTGTTATAGATGATATACTGATATCTGTTATAGATGATATAGATGATATACATATACTATGGATCAGAACCCTAGTTCCCCTCCCCCCTATTAAACAAGTCCACCCCCCCCCCTTTTTTTTTTTTAATAGAATGTCTTTTTCATCGATGATCTGGACGAGGGCATCGAGTGCACCCTCAGTAAGTTCGCAGATGACACCAAGTTAGGTGCGTGTGTCGATCTGCTTGAGGGTAGGAAGGCTCTGCAGGAGGATCTGGATAGGCTGCACCGATGGGCTGAGGTCAACTGCATGAAGTTTAACAAGGCCAAGTGCCGGGTCCTGCACCTGGGGCGCAATAACCCCAAGCAGAGCTACAGGCTGGGAGAGGAATGGTTGGAGAGCTGCCAGGCAGAGAAGGACCTGGGAGTGATGGTGGATAGTCGGCTGAATATGAGCCAGCAGTGTGCTCAGGTGGCCAAGAAGGCCAACGGCATCCTGGCTTGTATCAGGAACAGTGTGACCAGCAGGGCTAGGGAGGTGATCGTCCCCCTGTACTCGGCTCTGGTGAGGCCGCACCTTGAGTACTGTGTTCAGGTTTGGGCCCCTTGCTACAAGAAGGACATCGAGGTGCTTGAGCGGGTGCAGAGAAGGGCGACGAAGCTGGTGAGGGGCCTGGAGAACAAGTCCTACGAGGAGCAGCTGAGGGAGCTGGGCTTGTTCAGCCTGGAGAAAAGGAGGCTCAGGGGCGACCTTATCGCTCTCTATGGGTACCTCAAGGGAGGCTGTAGCGAGGTGGGGGTTGGCCTGTTCTCCCATGTGCCTGGTGACAGGATGAGGGGGAATGGGCTTAAGTTGAGCCAGGGAAGTTTTAGGTTAGATGTTAGGAAGAATTTCTTCACTGAAAGGGTTGTGAGGCACTGGAACAGGCTGCCCAGGGAAGTGGTGGAGTCACCATCCCTGGAAGTCTTCAAAAGACGTTTAGATGTAGAGTTTAGGGAAATGGTTTAGTTGGGACTGTTAGTGTTAGGTCAGAGGTTGGACTCGATGACCTTGAGGTCTCTTCCAACCTAGAAACTCTGTGTCTTTTTATAAGCAGTAACAAGGAAAAAAAAAATGTTTAGGACAGGGTTGTGAACTGTCTTTATATACATAAGTTGTCAGAATCAAGCTTTACACTAAGTGAGGAAATTCATATATTCCTTATCAATGTTTATCAAGTTATAAACGTTTATCAAGTGAGAAAAACTTTTTTTGCATATCCACATTTCAATGGGATGGGGTACATTTGTCTAAGTATGACCTATTTCAAAGTTCAAAGGGAGCAGGTCATCTTAGCATAATGAAACAGAATTTACAGAGCTGCCTTTTAATTAAGACTGCACTAAATATATGACAAATGATAGAGTGAATCTAACTGGTAGAGAACTTGATTGGTATAACAGGAAAGTTGAAGGCGTACTGAATTTGTCATTCATCAACACAGCTCTTTTTAGCATGTTAAACAAAAATCAAATGTGGTATGCATGCCTGCTGTGGAGTGGGTAATAACTGTGAACTTGAAATTATTCTATCTTACTATAGAACTGTAAACAAGTGTTAACTGTACCACCTAAATGGGAAGTATCTCAAACTTGAACTCACTTGCTAGTGAACATTTGCGAGCACTTAACCATGGGCTACCGTACATGCCCAGTAACTGGGCACCTACCTCTAACTTGAGCCTTTATCATTTAGGGGTGATCACGTTGTCACTGTAAATTCTGCTTAAGTCACTGCATTACATCCCAGAAAGCCATAATTAAGATACAAGAAACTATATGGATTATATATGTTACTAGAGATGAGTGTTGTCATTTTTTTAGTTAATTAAGTTCTACAGGGTTTGTCAGGGCACAGAAGTCAAAGAGCATATATTTTTAGTCTAACCATGCTCGTTCTTGAAAAGGAGAGTTGGAGTTTCTAATTTATTACTCTGGCCTTTTTTTTTTTTTTTATTTGTAGTTCTTAAAGACATTCACTTTTGTTGTATATTTAATAACATTAAATTCCACATGTTTAATCCTTGAATCTAGGCGGAGTTTTGTCTTTCAGAGGATCTTGGAGAGAGGACATAAAAACAAGCTTTACTGAGAGCTACAGGTTACAGCTCAGCTCAGTTGCACATTGTTACAGTGTCCACTCAAGGATTTTTTCTGCCCGGCTGAGATTTCCAAAACCCAACAGTAATCTTCCTATCTCTTCAGATCTGTGAGCAATGGTGATGCATGGCTACATACCCTGGCTTCAAACCACTCCTGTCTCCATCATCTCCTCTTTGCGAAGGAAATCCTCTGATGGCCAATTACTACAGGTCTCCTGCCTCTCTGCTCTGCCAGCAGAGAGACGTGTCCATCTAACATGTCCATCCAGTCTGGGGCCATAGATCTGGCCCCAGATAAAAAGGATCTGGCCCAAAATAGTTAGGTAAATGTAAGAGAGAAGGTAACATGAAAATTTTTGGATCAATTGACCTGCTCACAAGTTTGTGGCATTAAGAGAAAATTCTGCTTTTGAATTTTGCAACACTAGATAAACATTTAAATTGGCAAATTACCATCATTTTCTGATCCCTTCCCAACTATTTTCTGACAGCTGTTTAAATGACTGAAGCAAAATCAATTGCATTAAAGAAAATGCTTCTATGCTACACAACCTTGAAACTTACATCTCCGTAAGGAATGAAATAACAGTAAATCTCACAAAAGTACCCATTGTGTACTTACTTTAAGTTCAAGCTACAGGAATATAATATTACAGCTTTATTCAAAACTGTAGTCTAGCAACATTCAGACTACATATGTGTACAGTAGTTATAAACACTATAAAGGCTTTATTCTAAACATCTTACACTGGTAAAACACAAAAATGTTATTGCTTACATCATTTTGCAGAGAAATGCATATATCATGTACTCCTATTTAAAGTGAACTAGATTAAAAATGACTGAGAAATTAATTATTTTTCATAAGACAAGGCAACAAAAGACAAACTCTTGACTTAAAATGTCTGAATTTAAGGCTTATATATGTTCCATTTCTTTACATTTAATTATGTGTTAGAAAAATTACAATGGAACATAAATTGTAAGTTACATAAATATGAATTATTTAAGTTTATTGTCTTCCTAATTTGGAAAAAAAATTGTTAATATAAGGATGCAATAGAAGGCCTATGCACGTGTTCAATTCCTCTCCGTTACTTAAAATATTTGACAGCACATAGAGTTTTGCTGGTCTGTCTCCAAAGCATGAATTTCCCGCCCAATTTATTCCAAGAAATCTCCACTCTCACTCAATTCTCTGGAAGTTTTTATTCAAAAAAATGTGACCAGAGCCTTGCCATTCATTACCTTATTTCTCTACTTTATTTTAAAGTTTATCTGCTTTGTATACTGAGAATCACTAAACAATTTTTCTGCGTCTTACAAATATTTATCAAAGAATGTGGCTCACTGAAGTCAGCAGCATGAGCTTTTTGCATCTTAAAAGTTTAAGCAGCATAAAACTCTTTTCTTGTTTGTTTGTGGGGGTGTATTAATTATACACATGGGAGGATTATTGTATGCTAGCCAATGGTTCAACCATAGGGATCTGATAGAAATTAGCCCTTACTGGATTACTACAGCAGTATATGTACATTTGGTGTAAGAGAACACCAAACACAAATAAGAAAAAATACTTTTTGTTGCTATTTGTAGATTCCTCTAGATACCTGTCTGTCTTTCTATCTTTCTCTTCACATCTGACCTGTTTTTTATTCTGTGAGGATAAGTTTTTGCCATTTTAGCATACCCATTCCCACCTTAATCAATATGTTCTAGAAAGAAAGAGAAAAAGAAAGAGAGAAGGAAGGAAGGAAGGAAGGAAGGAAGGAAGGAAGGAAGGAAGGAAGGAAGGAAGGAAGGAAGGCAGGCAGGCAGGCAGGCAGGCAGGCTAGTAGGACTTCAAGTAGCATGAAGCACTTGGCACATTTCATTACAGTCTATTTCATACTTTTATTCTCTATTGTATGCTGAAATATTTCCTGTAAATGTAAAGTATATTCAATCCTAAAAAACATATTTGTGTCCCATTTCATTCTGAAAAGGAAACTGCATCTCAGCTCCCACAGCTACCGTTCTGAAGGAAGGTTTATGTTGTTTGTTCCATCAAAAGAGTGGAAAAATGATGGGTGCACAAGGTCAGCTAGGAAAACTATTCCAACTGATGCTTTATGTGATATATAAAGGTAAACACAAGAAAAAGTAAGTTTAAGAAGTTGATAGGCCCAATTACTTTATTTCACTTAATCTGCTTCAGATGAAATGCTACTTCTTAGTATTCAGTGAACTATTCTGAAATAAATGATGACATATAAGTTTTATGTTTCAGTTCAAAAAGCAAATCTTCCAATAACTTTGTTTTAATTTGTTTCTTTAAGGTAAAAAGAAATTTTGGGTGATAGTGAGAAGTCACACAAAAGCATGAAAATATTTCTAGAAATCATAGTGTGTTTTCCCACTATCAAAATTTATATCTATTCTGAACTGCAACATGGATCTCATTTCACCTTTATCAAACACATCCAGTAGACTTCAAACACCTTTTATCATTACTTTCAAATCTAAAAAACATTGTTTCCAGTATAGTCCTTTGCAACACAGTACGCGTGCAAAGATTTTGATACATAAGGAAGATGTTAAATTCTGGTTGCACCAGCAGTTTTGTTTTCATTAGATTTTATTATGTTTGTTTGTTTGTTTTGTTAGTTTTGTTTTGTTTTTGTTTTTGAAAATTCACAGTATCACTCTTGTGTAGGGACTTGCTTTAGAACTTTATTGAATCTGTCCTCCACACTCACCTCCATATTAGCCATCAGTCCTGATATATGAAATGGTACTACTTAATACTGTTTTGAATTAGCAAACAATTCTCAGTTTTTCCAGACTGCTGTTTTGGCATTTCTTTTGCATTTCTTGTACAGATATGACTTGGTCTGTCAATCTGCTTTAGAAGACATAAACTAGTGTTTCATTTCTTCAATCTGAATATAATTTGTTATGTTCTGTATAAATTCAGATTTCTATTTAGGTTTCTAAGTACAATTTTGATGGAAGCCTATTAGTCAACAATTTCCCTTAGAGCAAAGAACAAAAAACAATGTTAAAATTGTAGACTGGAAGGTTATTTCAATATATCAAAAACACTTCTATTTACTGATTGAAGAAAGAGCCCACATTGTTGCAGGCTGTACCACAAAATAATTGACTGCAACAGGAGTTCTGCATCCCAAGCCAAAAGTGAGGGCACATAATCGACGTCAAGGTCAATTATCTGGTAGTAAAGTACCCAACAAAAGGAGAGTATTGTGATTAGAGAAATAAGCAGAACATTGTGAATTTGGAAGGTCTGGCAGTGGAGACAGCTTTTAGACTCTCTGTAAACCACCAGAAACATTGTTAGAGCGTTGAGCATCACAGATGAATTCATTAAAACAAAACAAAAAAAACACACACACACACGCAAAAAAAAAAAAAAAAAAAAAAAAAAAAAGAGAGAGAGAAATCAGTTATGGTGCAGTTGTTTCACTAGACTTTTGCTACCTTTAGTCTGTCTTATGAAAGAGTTCTGCCTTCTCTCCTGAAGAATAGAGTTAATACTGTTAAAAAACACACAGGATCTTTCTGAGCTATATTTTCCATGTTGTATACCTATCCAGTCAATCTATGCACTACTTGAAACACTCATCCTAAACAATGTGTTTTTAAAAAAGATTGTTTGCCACAGTCCTATATGTAACAAAAATCCTCATACCTTTATGTAATGATATCATGTGTGTTCCTAATCTGACCATTATTACTTCTGTACCTTTTACCATTTTCCACCTCTTCTGACTCCTTATTCTACACTGGAATAATTTTTTGTGGTTTCCTTTTTGCTCTTGTCTTAATTTAGGAAATGCTCATTACTAACCCAGAATGGAATAGCATACCACTAGCTTACAAGAAACATGATTCAAACCTTTCAGGCTAATGGGAAACAACCTCTTTTGACTTTGAAGAATTCCATAGTCTCAAAATCAGCATTCAGTGGTCAGCTGATAGTTCCATCCTCTGTGATATATCTTATGTTTTTAATAAGATTTTATAGATTTAGATCCTTACCTTCTAAATGCCATTGGTAAGTGACTTTAATAGATAAGTCAATTTGTTTTCAAAGAGCCTGGTCTTTCTTTGTGGTGTACTGAAAACAATTAGAACAATAGTACTCACCCTACGGTAAAAAACTGCCTCATCTCCTGTCTTCGAGACCTCATCAGTTGTTTGTATTCACCAATACGCAATTTCTTTCCATCAACAATGCAGGTACGTTTTGGTCGAGGTTTGTATTTGTAATTAGGATACTTTTCTAGGTGGATTTTACTTAGCCGTGCCTGCTCCTCATAATAAGGTTGTTTCTCTTGATTTGACATGGACTTCCAGCGAGATCCTATTAATACAAACCATCAGTGAGTGCTCAAGTGAAACAGGTTTGGTTTTACATACATGCATTTCAACACACCTTCTTGCCATAATAAACAAATTTTAAACAAGTTAATTAAATAAGCTGATTTGAATTTACATCAGCCAGCACTTGTATTTGGATGTACAACTTGAGACATCTTAAAAGAGCCTTGACTTTCAGATATTGCTGCAAGCCTAATGTATGTAAATCTCTCTCTATTAAATAGATGTACTTAAAATCAATAGTTACATATCAAAATCTCAGCCTCATGCAACAAAACAGACTTCATTATTTATTTCTTTAATAATATGAGCATTAATCTGTGAATAGCTCTTAGCTTTGTATTAGCACATACAATATAATGGTTAAGTAAGGTTTAAAACAATATTTTTAGTGTTAAATCTTTGATAGCTTTATGAAGATGGGGATTATATCCTCCTACTAATAGATACTAATATTTCACTAATTAGCAGGCTAAAATATCAAAACTTCATAGATTCAATATAATTATGAAAAATCTCTTGTGTCCCTGGTGTCTTAAATTTACTAATCTTTTGATACAAGCTTGGCATAATATTGGCACCTTCACATATTTAAAATCCTATTATGTACATTATCTTCTGACCTCATGTAGTAAATGCACAACACTGTACTGAGAAAGTTGCATTTAAATTTCTTGGAGAGGAGAGGAGAGGAGAGGAGAGGAGAGGAGAGGAGAGGAGAGGAGAGGAGAGGAGAGGAGAGGAGAGGAGAGGAGAGGAGAGGAGAGGAGAGGAGAGGAGAGGAGAGGAGAGGAGAGGAGAGGAGAGGAGAGGAGAGGAGAGGAGAGGAGAGGAGAGGAGAGGAGAGGAGAGGAGAGGAGAGGAGAGGAGAGGAGAGGAGAGGAGAGGAGAGGAGAGGAGAGGAGAGGAGAGGAGAGGAGAGGAGAGGAGAAAAAAAGAAGGGAAAAGAAAAAGAAAAAGAAAGGAAAGCACATTTGTAATTCTCTATCCCACTTCAGGTACTGTAAACTTTCATTGAAAGCTGTACCAATAAAAAAATAAAAGAATTAATACAGTGTACACAGGAAGAGGAAAAAGTATTCACAACTCTCATATTGTTTATAAGGAACTATCTAAACACTTGAATAGAGAAGGGTTTTTTTGTTGTTGTTTTGTTTTTTGTTTTTTGTTTTTTTTTTTTTCAGGGGATAAGAAACTCAGAAAGTAGCTTTTTGGTGTCTTTTAGATGGATAAAATGATTACAGCTGTGGTAAACGTGGGTGGAAGCTATTCTTTTACCAAGATTTTTCATACATCAACAAATGGAAAAGTTGTATAAATATTATCCGTAGCCAGCAATATTCTATGTCAGTTCTAATATTTCAGGCTCTTTTCTCATTGTCCTGGAAAAGTTGCACAGATATTATATGGACATAGACTTATTTGTGGCAGAGCAGATACTGACAGGTTAATTCCATGGTTAACAAACATTCAATTGCTGGCACTTCTGAAATATTTATGCTGAAAGTTTACATTTTAATGAATACGGTTACTATACTCCTAAGAGTTTTTTCACAGAATGCACACAAATAATATAGATTCCCTACAGCTGCCAACACTGAAACAGTGCAGGTTTTATACAAAAACTGAAAGGCTATTCATATAACTTACTAATATGGTAGACAAAAATATGAGAACTACCACGTAAGATTTTGGAAGTTTTAGGGCACACTAACATTTATTTGCATGTATTCTTGCCTGTGATTGAATGAATAAATGCAACAAACTTTAGTAAGAACGTATTTGAACTCAAAGTTTAGAATAAAATGATTACAGATGAAACTTTATTTTTACTTTTATTTATTATGAGTTACATTTAGCATCTGTCTTCCACTTCAAAGACTCAGAAAGCAAATATAGGTTTTAACATTTCACCACTCATTCTCACGTATGTTTCTAATTCTCTAGAGGGGTCTCAAAAAGCAAATCAAAATCTCTCAAAAATGAGCCAATTTATAGTGGCAAAACATAACCCATGGTCTATTCCCTGATTGTCCCAATTTATACAAATTAAATGTTAACTATGGTGTCTTTTAATAAAGCAATATTTTAGTTTTATGATGCAAATGCATCCTTAGCTTTTGGAACGTGGCAGAATCAAACATAATTTTGCATTCAAGAAGGTATACAACTGCATATCTTTTGAACTGTGCCAGGTTTCTTGCTACTGCACTGTCTGACATAAACCTTTGATTATGATTTTGTACTTTTTTTTTTTTTTTTTTTTTTTTTCCCCTAGTAATTCTCCAGGAAGTACCATTCTGCACTCAGGTGATGTGTAGTTCAGGTGATTTCTAATGGGATCTTGCAGTTAGACATTTTATCGGGATATATGCTTGCAACAGTTTTCTCAAAACATTCTTTATGAATGTTGCTCATTCTAAAACCTATATTGTGAGTCTGCTGTTGAAAATAAACAGAATTATTTAAAGGAAAATAAAAGGAATGAAAACAATTCATGAGTTTTTATTTGTATAAGTTTCAGTAATTTTGATTCCAGTTACCATCTTTCTGACATAGCATGTTCTAAAATTAGAGAAGTTGCATATCCAAGAAGGAAGTTACTAGCCTGTGTCACCGACTTAAACAACCTCATCTTTTCACATCCCAAAAACAACTAACCCATGCCAACTGCCTCTGCAATGACGTAGCCTTTTAAACATTCCTTGATTTTGTTTCAGTTGCAGTCTTGATTTGGTCATTGTCTTGCACTTACCTAGGATTTTGCTAATGTTGGAGTTGTGCATGTCAGGGAAAGCTTGGAGAATTTTTCGACGCTCATCCTTTGCCCAAACCATGAAAGCATTCATTGGTCGTTTGATGTGCGGTTCGCTACTGGCTCGACCCCGTGAATCCCGGTAGACTCGAGCTTCAGCCACAGTGGCACCTCCTGTTGGCCAACAATAATACTGCTGTAGTTTAGCTGCAGAGCCATTCATTGCTTTACTTCCTGTAATGTCAGGGCAGGAAGAAACAAGATGGATGCAAAACATTATTATGTGGATTACGTAAGCGCTTTCAGTGCTGTTTATTTTAGCATCATTCTCTTTCTCTCTCTGCTGCCAGATCTATGAGAGAGAAAGAGAGACAGAGACAGAGAAAGGATGTCCAGTGATTTGGGTTGTTATTGGTCAAACTCACCCATCAACATCTGAATGAGAAAACAAATTGCACTGGTATTTCTCCAGTTATGAAGATTTGAAAAAGCTTCTGTTTGGAATCTTAACATAGCATAAATGTTCCAAGTACTCAACAAAACTCACATAAAAGTTACACCTGAGAATCCAGGCTGATGTAGACCTGTTCACACAAGTCATTTACAATGACTTCTGCTTGAGTAGCGAAGCACATGCAAAACATTTCATAAAATAAATTATATAGTACACTGAGGTACATGCTGCTAGTTGCATGGGTCTGATTATGTTTGGAGCTGAACGTCTTAAAGTAACATCTCCTTTAGTTGAATTTGAGCAGTCAATCAGATATATGTAGTAAAACTGCCTGCCTTCAACACGTACATCATGTGCGGCATGCTGCAGCTTCAAGAATGGATGACAAACACCCCAGTTTCTCCAGGGTGTTATGCTTTAATGTACAACACTGTCCTGTCATTGCCCAGCCTCAGTTCAGCTTGTACATGCTACTTGTTGTTGTTGTTTTTGTTTGTTTGTTTTTAATGCATCCAGCCCTGCTGCTTAGCCATAGACAGCAAAGCTTCATGGGGAGTTTTGAGTTCACAGAGCTGAGGATGAGGTGTAGAACCAGTTAATGTAGAAGAAAGAGCTAACTTAACTAAGCCTGGAAAAGGTACAGTTTTCCTAGAAAAACTTGCAATCATGATGATATGTTTTTAAGGCTTGGCCTTAGCTATAAAAGAAAGGCAAAAAGACTTTACAGTGGGAAAGTTACATATATAGTCTTACACCTCAACAAACGGGTCATATAATCAAATACCTCAAAAAAGCATGTTACTCGAAAATAAAATTCTCCAGTGATAGGCTTCCTTTTTTTTTTTTTTTTTTTTTGTAAGCTATTCTTGCTCTAGACACTTACTTCACATTCACCAAAGAAAGTCTGGATCACACTGGAGATCTACTAATTTCAGTGACTGACTCTGAAGTTTTTAATTGTACAAAAACTAAGCTTCCTAATTTACTATGAAAATACTTTACCTTGTTAAATACACCATTTCAAACATTCTGTATAGGAAATACATTTACATGAAAAAAGTCCTAAAATAAAGGATGCATAACTAATACATTACCTTTTTGCCACCAGGTCCACAGTACATTAATTTCATTTAAAATGCACTGACCATACAGGATAAATTCATTTTGCTTTATATGGTGTTGACAGGCATGTTTATTGTGCAGTGAAATGTAGTGCAGTTTCAAGCTGACTATATCCATCAACACAGGGCAATATGCTGACTACTGGGCCAGATGAAGACATACATTACCCTGAGAGCAAAACACTCATTCGTATACAGCAGTGTCTTCTCCTGAGGATCACTACGGTAATTTATGATGCCTCGAATGCCATTACTTTACAACTGGCACCAATTTGGCAATTTGTATACTAACATGCATGCATGTAAAAGAAGGAAGGTTTGTGGCAAATGGGAGATGCAAAACTATTTTAATACTATTTTAGGAAAAGTACCATGCAACAGGTGTTTGGTGCTTACAGGAGACTGCAACTGCAGTCAGGTTTTTACTGCAGAAAGGAATAGTAGTTTTGCTGAGTGACATAAGATTCAGATCTGCATGTAGGACCAGTACCTAGGGTGTGTATGGTTAATGAGGCTTTGTTCATTGCTGTCAGAAGGCTTGCAACATGCACATCAAAGCTACCATCTTTTAAGAGAGGATATACTTATTGTGAAACTACAATAAATTATAAACATGTAAATCAGCACTGAAACATTTATTGAGACACATGGCTACATAATCTGAGAAAGATAAAATGTAGCACATAATGGTTATTCCATCTTTTTAAAGAATATCACAAAATTTCTAACTAGTATGTGAAAATATTAATAAGTCGGTAACAAATTAAAAAAATAAAAAAGAATAATATTTTTGATGAAAACATTCAGCTATTCTACTCACGGAAAAGAAAATAATACATATTTGAACCTGTATGATGATCTCTTACTTTCAGAAAGGTACTTATTCATTATGGCTAAGGAGTTTGTCCTTGGCCCTGTCAAACAGTTTTGGCAGGCAAAGACTACTTTTGCTGGTATCAAGATTATAGGCAGGATTGTTAAACTGGATATAATTTAGAAAGGGGAAAAAAAATATATAAGCAGTCTATTTTCAGAGAAAGGTTATGTTAGAAAACAATTCTTAAAGTAATAAATTACAAACATCCCAAGAAGGCCAAGAAGCTTTGGCTGCATCTGCTTTAAGCAAGCCCATACTTGAAGGATTTGAAAAAGCAGCCAATGAGTTGATGTTCTTTGTGCTTGATCTCTGGGGGAATATTTGCAAGTTGACCCATAGGCCATCACAAAAGCATCTGCAAAATGAATTTCTGCAAATAACTAAAGTAATATAATCTCTGTGTTCTTGCAACTATCTCAAAGCTACAGAATTATATTCAGCATACAAAGCATTATAAGAAAATACTTTTGTTAGCATTTGATTCTACGTGGGGAGCCAGAAATTCTCAGTATCTTCTAAGCTCAGAAATGAAACACTAATGATATAAAAAGCACATATACTCAGTGAGCTCTTGCAAGTTGAAACACATAAGAACAAGCTTTCAAACTGCATGGCTGTTCCTAAGTACTTCATCCTGTCATTCAGATATTTAAACAGTACCATGTCCTATATAAACAATTTCAACAGGTTTTACAAAGTAAGGATTTTTTCTTATTGTGATAGTTATAGTACTGACAGAGACACAGATGCCTGGAATTTTTGAAGAAAAGACATATACAACTGCAAGGAACTAGGTGTTTCACATCTGTTCTTTCTGAAAACGTTTTCAGAAAATCTAATAAAGAACAATCCCCAAATACTAGATAAAACAAAAAGCATACTACTGATGAAGGGTGAGAAGAGAGGAGAACAGTGGTAATCATCTCTCTATGGAGACTAATGCTCTGTTCATACTGCAGTTGTGGAAGGAGAGTTTGGTTTTCAGAGTCAGGATTTTGGTCCGGATTCAAACTTGTTGCAAAAGCAGTACGCTTTGGCTGCCCTAATGGCTTAGTTGGCAAAGAAATCTACACTTTGGCCTAAAGGCTTGGGCTATCCTCAAAGTGACACTTCTAGCTTCTGAGGGTGTAGACTGCCTCACTTCCTAGCTCCTTTGCATTTACTCAACTTGTCAGAACTTTAATGATTTAAAGCTAAAAACAGTTTGAGGAGAATTATCACTTTTTGTGGATATATGGCAATCAACTGCCCTGTGGGAACACGATTCCAGACTAGGGACAACACTAGGTCAAAGAACAGCACAGAATGAATCTAAAAATGTTACAGCCTCATTAAAATAATTTCAAACAATGTTTTTCTTCCAAAAGAGACTGACTGTTCTCCAATGCATAGGCAAGAGGAATTCCTGGGCTACAGAAAGAGAAAAATATCTGATAATCCACAAGAAAAAGATAAACATTTTCACATGAATGAAATGTTAAGAAATGTACAGTAACAATTGTTACATTATTTATTTATTTATTCCTGCATTTATCTAAGTTTCTCACCTTTTACAATGACACACATTTTAGGACAGGCACCATCTCCTACCATGTTCGCTGAACATGGCCACATGAAGGTTTCATCTTGGCCACATGAAGGTTTATCCTACTGTCTTTAATAGAACAGGATTTTACTCTCCGTTTTATACATCATTTACCACAACAAAACATCAGATTCAGCCTTTACAAGTTAACAGAGTGCAGATAATAATATCCATGACACAGAGGAGCATAAAAGGTTGAGAAAAAGATGAAGAAAGAATGAGAAAAGAAGTGACAGCAAAAAGAAAGAGATTTTTATCAGTCCCTCTGTTATTCCTTAATTACTCTTCCCACTCTGGCCATTGATTCATGTTTGAAGTAACACATTTCCTTTGAATCCCCTCACATAACGAATCTCTGGCTACTCTAGAGAATACACTGCATACCATCTTCCATAGACATATACCAAGACAGAATATATAGAAATAAAGACAATCTTTTTAGGTTTCTAGTGTCAAAGTGACTGGTTAGCAGAAGTGCTCATATCATCAGTTATTCATTAGACTGAGATGATATTTTTGTCTACTTTGGAAAGAACTGATCATGATCTCCAGAATATCTGGCCCTGAATATGGTAATAAAACTAGCACTGCTAGCAGCTTGCATTGCAGAGACCAAAACCTAATGAACAAGCAATTAAGAGTCACTTTTGCTACTAGAGATGGGTTACTCACAAACAGGGAAATGCAATAAGAGCAGGAAGCATGAAAACATGGGTTGGCAGTCCCCCTTCCTGACCTTAACACATGGACAGACAAATGCAGTCTTTATGAAAGCTACAGCAATATTTTAAATGAAATAGAAAAATGCAGATTTGGAAAGAATAATATAACAAAGAAAAGCTTTGGAAGATTAATAATACCAGAGTAATTATTTATCTATTTTTGAGCTATTAAGTTTGATGTTTAACTTTTGAGAAGATTAGACAAATGACTACTTCACTTTAACCTAAGAGATTTGTGGCAGGGTTAGTATAACACTTATCTTTGTTTTGTCCCTTGCCTGCCTCTTACTTCCCCATTTTTGTTTTACCCTCACCCATATTCAGAAGACTTTCTCATTCTTTGTCACCAGCCTGCAAGAGAGGCAAAATAAATGGGCATCTCTTAACTATTGTCAGTACAGGCATGTCTTGTTATCACTGTGCAAAACTAACACCTACTTGGAAACATGACTAGCTACCTGACAGGGATGCTGTAGTCACACAGACACAAATACTCTGCAGGGAAGTGTCTGTTCATCAAGCTGGTTTCATTCCAAATGCTAAACAAATATTATTCTGCTGGGATTTGAGGGCCCAACATATCTTACAGGCTGCATGTCAGGGAACAAAAAGGGGGTGAGAACTGAGAAATACACGAGTGATTCATTAAATAGTGTAATATTTAAATGGGTTGAAAAATATTTCACCTGTAAATGTTCTAAAATGTGCTAAGTGAATACTAAGAGTTGGGAATATACTGTAGCAGAGGTTAGCTATATTCGTGCAATACTTAGTTATGATAAGGCTTCTATTTTTCCTGTTAAGAGACTCCATTCTCTTTAAAACATCAGCGAGAAGAACCAAGAGGGAATTCCCTAAGGTCAGCTCTGAGGAAACATAAACCTCTAATTCAATAACTCCGCTACTGCACTGAAAAAGGCCTTATTATTGCAACATCCATATGGAGTCAATTGGACATTAATGACTAATCAATCCCTCCCCTTTCTATTCTACTTATAGTGTCACAAGCCATGTTTAGATTAGCCCATTTCCTGCTTAGGATCGCTCAAGATGTCTTTTGTTCTTTCAGGGCTGGCCTGATGGAGGCAGCTTAAACAAACACACGACCCAAGTGGTGCAGGAGTTATAAACTGCCATATGTGAATGAACAAAGGGGCCATACTAAAGCCTTTTGTGGTATTTGTTAATGTTTTTCATCTGAGTTTAAAAAGACCTAATGACTTTGCGGTGAGCTGATGCATGTGGCTCGTGGCTTTGCAAAATGAAGGAAATTCTACCCAGTTATATATCAGCATATATTTTCCGAAGTGCCTTGTTTTCAGTTTTGGTGGCAGTGAGTTTACTATTTTAGTACATTTGTTTTACATATGCAAGCAAAATTCTTAATCTTGAATAAAACACAGCACCAGTTTTCACAGCCATCCTCACAACCTGTATATATGTTTTCCCCCATTTGAAAGACAGGAGCTAAAATTAATAGTGAAGTATATTCTGTGTGTAAAACCAAATCAACTGTTCTCAGCTCTGTCAGTGGTAGCAGTTTGCTCACCGGTGTTCAAAGCTCAGCTGTTAGTTGGGTCATATTAAAGGCTGAAACAATATTTCTAAATAAGCTGTTATCACATCCATGCTCCACAGCCAGCCATGGCCAAATCTACATTATTTAAATGAATCAAAACCGCTAAATGCAACTATTTTCTTGATGACTTACACAAACAGTTTAGATTTCTTGACCACATTTTATGGCAAAATTAACCCTTACAGAAATTGGGCACAGAGTACAGCTAAAATAATGAAATTATAAATTCCATGGAATATTAACTGACTTAGTTAATGCTTAAGGTCTGACTTAAGCCCTCAAAGGCCAGCATAGCCCCACTTGTGCTGTAACACAAGAGCTTGAGAAGTTATTCTCTGGAGATCCACAAAACATCTAGATAGAAATTGGCATAAAGAAGCAGTCTCTACTATAAATTTGGGGATGAATGTAAGTGTTGTAAGATTTTTCAATCATGTGCCACTTGCAGACTTCAAGACCCTTCACAGATAATTAATTAAACACTAACAACCCCCTTCTGACATAGATATTATTGACAGAGAAAATGTGAAACACATTTAAGTTCAAGGTTATTCAGTCTAAGTAATGACACCAGAAGTACTGGACTGCCAGTCATCAGGTCTAACTACAATCTACATCCCCACAAACACTATTGCTGTTTCCCTTTGATATTTCATTTTATACTCCAGTGAGTAAAGTAAAGGCCCATGGTAACAAAAAACATAGACAAAATACCCCAGCCCGTGAGAAATATTGCTAAGAGTTATTATCAGGTATCTGACAAAATCTATTGATACTACCAATTTTTTTGTTTTGTTTTCCCAGAAGAAAACCTTCTGCTTTCTGAAATTGTTGTTACTATATTAATCATCTTCCAAGTCAAAACAATAGAAAAAGGAATGCAATAATCTATTTACCAGGAACATGTTTTCGTAAGAGTAACACATTGATTGCCAGTGCAAGTGTTAACCCACATAATTTCAAACTTCTCCTGACATCACAGTGTCACCCAGAACATCTAGAAAACATGATATTGATTTTAAAATGCAGGGATTAACTCTGCAATCTTCAGTCATCCCTAACAGTTTTTTAGAAATCCTGCCCGAACAAGGGCCACAGGACATGATCCATTCAGATTTCAGTCAATGCTTTGTTTTGTTTTAAGATGGAGAAATGACAGACAGGAATTCATCACAGAGGAAAAGGCAGCCTGGCTTCATATTTGATGGATGCATTGTTCAAGGTGTGGCTGAACACTATTAATGAACAACTTCGCTTGCTCCAATGTATCAAAACAATGAATTTTAAAAGATTAAATTGAATGCGATTTTTAAAGGGAACTATGTTTAGCAATGAGAGAGAGCTTTACAAAGCCACTTCCCTCAAAATATGTGATATTAATGAAGTTCAGAAAAAAAACCTTGCAAAAGGTTTTAATGTGTTAGAATCACTCCATTAGTGACCCATTTCCTGGGTTAAATCTGCAATTGACTTTGGCACCTTCTAGCACATGCAACATCATTCTTTATATCAGTATAACTAATTCCCTTCCACCCAGTGTTTACTGTTCTCACTTGCCATATCATGTCAGTAATTAGATTGCAAGGACCTAGGGCTAGGGTATGCATATGCCATTTCTTCTTGCCTTTCATATGGAGTGCTGATATTACAAAAATTAATAATTAGTAAATAATACATCATGAAGGGAGAGAAAAAAAAACAGCATGATAACAGGAGCGCTAAGTTCATGAGTAATAATAAATGTTAGGAAAAACTCTTAAGGCTAATTTTTCAAATATGCTGCACCTGCATATTTGGGATTTGTAAGTGAAGCCAGGAAGACACTTTTATAAATAAGGCACTGCCATGACCAAATATGTTGCCACAATTATCTGAAAAAAAAAAAAAAAGAGGGATTTGCTATGAGAAGAGGGATTTGCCATGAAATAGGCACCTATGTGAAAAATCCTCACAGGAAGCACAGCTTCCTGTGAAACTATATCTGCCCAATTGAAAAGATAATTGAATATTTGCAAAAGCTGTGAAGGTACTGTAATGCCCACCCCAGACACATTTTGGACCACTGATTCCCTAAAATTAAATCAAAACACAAATGAAGAAAATATTTTCCTCTTGCTACTAACTTCTGCGCTGAAGGCTTGCTTGGATACTTGGCATATCTATGTGGAAGAAAAGCAGATGCTCTTAAACACTTGTTAATTGCTGAGATACTGAGGTTCCTGGAGGAGAAAATGGTACACGGTGTAAATTTAGAAAAATAGACAGTTGTACAAAGAAGACTGCTTGTCTGGAAGCTCTATCCATTGCTCATGCTTATCCTGAATATACAATGCTCTTTTCTTAATATATTCATATTTCTGCCCTGCTCCTAGTGCTCAAGAAGGTATGAAAAAGTGCAAGATTCCTCCCTCCTCCATGCAGCACGATGGTGCCTTTCTCCATCAACTGACAATTCACTTGTACCTGAAAATTTCACATTATTTTAAGCAGCTTTGATGTCCTTTGGCAATATTGGAGCAAGACAAAGATGTGTACAGAGCTAAGCATCAGTACCATGGGTTTTTTCACATCTATGGTAGCTGTACATGAACTCCAGAGTGTGAAAAAAATGTTTTAAACCACTGAGCTAATATATTGAATTTTTCACTTACTCCACTTAAAAATAGCTAAGCAAACTGACTGATGCTTTCAGGATTTGTGACAGTAATTTTCTCATGGGCGAAGATTTTCTTGTGTAAAACTGCAGCCCACAGTTACTTTTTACAGCCTTGTTCTAAATTCCTGAAAACAATGTTTTACTATATCATGGAAACTGTGGCAAGCCCTTAAGTATAACTGTGCTAATGGGCACCCCTGAACAAAACTCTGGGCAATGTAACAGTGATTGTACATTAGAAATTCTAGCTACAATTTTAAAAATAAAGGTGCTATTCTAAAGAATCAATCACTGTAACATAGAAACAGCAAACGAGAAAGCCTGGTATTTAGCAGTAGGAAAAAAATACCTCAGACAGTTGAAAATCAAAAGGTAATACTTGTGGAAGACATCCAGATTTATTATGCTGAAAGTGAGAAGCATACTATATGTTTAATATTAGTATCTTGAGAGGAGTAGGTTTCAATGCAATGGGAAAATCAGTCCACACACCCTCAGCCCTCAGCTCAGATTTTTCAGTACTCAAAGTGGGAGTTCCCTCTGTAAAATATTACAGGGATGCTGGCAACAAGAAGATTCATAAAGTGGTTACCATCAGAAAAGTGATGGGATGGTTCTTAACGACAGAAGGGCTTATTCCTATCCCATCTGCAGACACTGAGTTACTCCAGGACTGAGGCACTGAATCTCATCCAACACAACTGAAATACTGTGCCTAAGTGCTTTATCACAGATTCATGATCTGTTATGAGTTATTCTGAAAAATTTGAGCGTATCACTGAAGTTTCAGGCATAATCAAATAGCTTCATATGTGTTAAAAATGGCAACCGCATTTAATGAAAGCCACCTTTTCGCATCTGTTCTAATTAACCAAGATGTTAAGAAGTTACTTTATCTTTAAATAATAAAGATAAACTTATGAGATTTTGTTTTTAAGACCTATAACAAGAATAGGGGGGGGGATAAAAATTCCACTGCTTGAGCTTACTGCATTCTCTCTGGAAACGCTTCTTTATTTTCAGACAGCTTTCACTGTTTTCTGATTTTCATCTTTCCCTTCTCAACTGCCATAGCAACTATTACAAATATTTATGTGCGACAAATACTGGCGAGGAGAGGCATTCTTTCCTCCAGTATTTATGAGGCACTGTCACAAAAGTAGGCGATGCTTTGTCACGCGTGTACTACCTTCTGTTTACACCTCTGCATAGGAGGGTGTTAAACAAGTTACCTCACAGGCTTGGACTGTGTTGGCAGCCTGCCAGGATTGATCTGCCTGCAAAAATATGGTTCCCTTTCACCTACCTCTTCAGCCGATCAAAGTCGACCTTCTCTGGAGTTAAGAAGGACCTGTCTCACCCTTCTGTATAAACATTTAGCATTTATTTACTGTCGGGTATATATGAGCATGTTGAAGCTTGGAGCATATGGTAAAGATGTTCCTCTAAGAAAGGATTGATGTTCTGTTTTGTTTTTTACTGAAGAGATTTGCAAAATCCAGACACCTGTCACAATGTCTGCTCTAGTGCTGGGATATCAGAAATGAAGTTTGACAGATGGTCAGAAATTTGGAGCTGTACAAAGTGGCAGTTTCTCCTCACCCTTAGGTATCACTCTTGTAGTCCTTTTATCGGTCCCTTTCTCATGTTTTTCTCATAAGGCCAAGGCAATCTCTTCTACATTGCAAAGACTCCTTGTGTTCCCCCAGTTAGCTCATTCCTCTCCTTCACATATACCTCATTGATTCCATGTTCGCTGCTGCTTCTGCCACTGCAACCACTCATCTGCTCACTGTATTCTGGAAGTGGGTAAAATCTGTGAGGATTCCTAACACTGCTTCTTTCTTTCTCCGCCATTCAATTTCCCTTGCTTTTGGGGAGGCATAATCTCTTGCTGTGCTACAAAATGCCTTGCAATGTGGCTATCCAAGTCAAATCTGAATGAGGTGGACATAAAAAGAGTGACTGCTGTAATTGCTGCAAATCCTGAACAATTCATTGACTTTGTATGCCGGACAGCAAATACACTGTCTGAAATGCTGCAGAACCAGATTCCTATGCTTATTATTTAATAGAAATATGTTCATTTAAAAACAAAGGTGAGCTTGGGTTCAGGTCCAAAATCAGATTCAGAACAATATCTGAGTATATCTGAACTAGAATTAGTGATATCAAGCTAGGGCTTACTACTGCAGGTAGCCTATAACCGATGGTTATGCAGTGCACAGTCCCCATTTGGCTTGCATTCAGTCTACCTGATGAATGGTCAAAGATACCACGATCAAACAGATAAGGCTTAAAGCTAAATCACCTCAAACAGTGAGAATATAGAAAAACACAATCTTATACCAAGGAACTTACAAATTAAAGTAAGAGATGGCAGGCAGTGAAAGGGAAGACAGAGGTACTAATGAGGACACAGGCACTAAGTCAATTAATTGGACTAGAAGATGGGCTGGTACCAAGCCCAGACTGGGGACTCCATGATACATCTTAATGACTGACTCAACATCTATGTTCATAGCAAAGCTGATCCTCTGGGAGTTTTTGAAAAGTAATAATCTAAAGGATGAAGTAAGTACATAGATAAAGAATATAAACAGCTAATTTTAAAATTCTTTTATCTCAATGAGCAGGGATGGATCTATCCCTCACAACTATGGACCATACTTAACATACTCTGACAGATTTTTTTTTCAAAGAAAGAAGCAGCAAGTGCTAAACAAAATTTACAGGATCAGGAAGACTACTGCATAAGAAATAGAACAAATGAAAACATTAAAACAGGACTCAGAAGAAAAGGGCTTTGTGTGCATTGTCCCATATGGCAAACTCCGAGGCCAAATATTTAACTCGCAAGCCCCTGACTCTAATATATTAACACAAATGAACTTGGAACTAAATGTTAGAGCTAATATGGCATTTTCATCTATTTCCAGTTGCTTTTTAAAATTGAATTTACCTTTACAATGCAACTGATTTTTCACATTGGAAAACGGGACAGAAAACTTCTCTTTTACAAAATCACATAGTGAGACAGTGGCAAAACAATAACATTCAGATGTTGTTCAGGATACAGTCAAGAAAACCATATATTAACAGATCCAATTCTTTGGCAGGAATTATGATCAGGTCTTGATGGAATATGAATCCCTACGATTGTTGAAGGAAACCCTACAGCAACCTGAGCTACAGTAAAATCAGTAATTGTCAGCAGGAACATTAGGTCTATTCTGCAGATTACTATCTAATACAAAGCAAAATCTTAACATACTTCCTACAGATTTTCCATAGCATTGGACCATAAGTACAAAAAATAGAAAAATCTATAAACATAGTGTACATTTTCTACAAGCACAAGTTGTATGTGATTCAAAAGAAGCAGCACTATCACCAAAGCTGTGTATCTATGGAAGGAGTTTCTGTTTCAGAACTAGAACCAAGAAAAGGTATTTAGATCATCCAATCTTCTCAAATAAAACAAGTAAATATTTTAGGTTCCTCCACCTAGAATTTAGCAAGGGCTCACCAACAACTCCTGACTATATTCTACCACACTGGTCAGTTAATATGTGTCAGTCACACTCATAGAGGAGTTTTAGCTAAAGACAGATTCAAAGCTGTCTTGGTGTGTCCATGGTAGATAGCAATTCTTCAATACTGACAATCTCAAATTCTCAAAGTTATGAAGCAGCCTACAGAAAGAATGATGTTTCATTTAAAATGATGAAGTTGGGAGAAAAAAATCTTGCTTAGTTCTATAATTGGCTGTTTCTTATAATTTTGCATACCAGTTGCTGAGTATTTATGAGGCTCTCAAAACATGCTTTTTAATTTTGCCAGCTACAATTGAATCACACATTTTAACAGGACAACTCAGATTTCCAGGTAATGATAGAGCTGTAAGAGCTGGGGATTATTCATCAAATAGTGTCACAGCCAATGGCAATGTTTTTGAATACAGTCTGAGCATGGTTTTTAATATAGTTAGCCCAATCCTGCTGGTGGCTAAGAAAGTAGTGGAGATGTTGGTTTATATCATATTTAATATAAAACTCTTACAGATGATTCTCAGGCCTCCATTCAGATGAGAGTTAGGTCACTGTGAGTAACACAAGCTTAGAATACAACTTCATATACTAATTCATCTCTGTAAGGACACCTGGTTACTATTAGTCTAAAGAAAGTTTCACACACTGAGCAGGGACAAGTCTAAGTCTTAAAGTTCATTCTGCAGTATCCTTTCATATTTATGTCTCATAATTGCATAAAGCCAAATGTAGGGAATTTTAAGACCTGTCTTCTAATTCGTGATTTAAAAATTACGCATGTAGCTTCAGCTTCTGATCAATAACCAAATACCACAAACATTCCTAGGATTAAAGGAAAATGTAGCTAGGAAAATCTGCCAAAGTCAGATCACTGACATATACCATAGATAAGATATAAAGAGTAGAGAGAAATCATTGCAAGATACTATTACAAAGGCATTCCATAAACACAAAAGTTTGCTGATATTTCTTGTAACAAATTACTTGAAGCTTAAAGGCTATGTCAAAGCTATGGTACTGGAGCACTTCCCAGATCTTGTCTGTCTCAGCTGCATGCTGGGATGAGACAGACATGTACCATGCCTCTGCACACTTAGTTTCCTTGGGAAATGCAGGTGTGCAGGTAGGCAGGGAGTGGAACTGCATTCCATCAGAGCTCCCTTGGTATAGATTAGCAAGGGGGTAGGATGCTGTTCAAATTGCACTTCCCCACAGTTTATGACCATCAGTAGGACTAAATTTGGACTCCTTGCCTTGGAACAAGACTGTAAAGAAAAAAAAAAAAAAAGCCATCTACAAGTATTTAATATATCTTTTCTAAGTGTAGTATATTTCACAATTCTGAAGTTTGAAAATTCTGGTGATGGGAGTATAATCTGATAGACCTAATAGCCACGCACTCACTCTAGCACAAATGCACTTGAAGCTCATAGATCTGGATGATGAAGAAAGTGTTGTCAAAAGTTGGCCACCAATATGTTACTTCAGAAATGTTTATTTTCTGTACGACTGTGTAAAAGCATACAACAAAACAGGTAAGTATTATCTGAAGTTGTCTACAGCAATGTGCACTCAAAAATATATTAATAAAACTGGAAAAAAAAAAAATAAATAAAAGTGACTATGACAGAACAGAACAGAAAAGAAGGTGTGTGAAGAAACACACCAGGTCTTAAAAGGTTATGATGATGGTTAGTAGGAACCTTTGACATTCAGTTGAGATTGTGACCTTGGCAACAAGCCACAGTGCAACAAGGTTGTCTTCTTCTAGAGGAGGCAGAAGAGTAAGTTGTCAAGTTTCTTAGTAACCCAGCATTTAAACAGACACATGTACACAAGCACAAAATAGTGGCAGTGCATACAAAAAACTTTGTGACTTTGTGAAGATCTGTAACAGATTCATAATGATTAGGAAGAAACATTAATATTTTTGAAAATGAACAGAACCTGTAGCATGGTACAAAGCATCAGAGGCCATAATTCAACTGCTAACATTTCAGCAGCACTCTTTCCAATGGACTTCCACTCTTAAGAGATGCCACGTTAGAAGTGCTATCTCCTCTCTAACTTGCCAAAGATGAGTGGCAAAACTTAGATGGCATTTTGAAAGTCTTTTTTATATCTTTCTAATATCTGAGTTTGCCTTGTCTATAACTGGAAGGTCAAATAAATATCTCAGTTTTGAAATTCTGCCAACGTTTTTTTCTCAGCTCAGCAGTGGTATTCGCCGAACACATCTTTTCCAGAGACATCTCTTGGCTGCTAAACAAAGTATGGAAATCTGAATCCATTCATGAACTCAGATTTCCCATGCAGCAACACACCATTCCCCAAACTGCCCCACCAGCTCTAGAAAGACACGAGCACTGTCCTTAAACTGGCACACATCACTGTAGCTTGGGTTACTACATATGTCAAAGCTTCGTTCTGCACTATCCAGTAACAAGAAGGGCTGTCAGTACCATGAGGTGTACCAGGATACTAAATTAAGGACACTAGAAAGAGAAAGGTTGAATTGAAGGAAATGAGTCAAACCCAGAGAGTTAGCTTTATGTCATAGGAATCTGTAACTGCGTATCTATACATATCCTGTAGTCACTTTTCATCCTAACTGAGGAAAAAAATACTCTTCAACATGTTGAAATACGAGAAGTTGAAGCAGGATGGAAATTTCTTCTCAAAGCAGTTTATAAATAACTGATTAGTCAATAAGTACTTTTGAAAGTCCCATGTATCTCCTAAGTCCTTTTTCCAGAAAAAGAACATTGCAAAACACCTGTCTGAAAGCTATTTCTTAACTATATTCTGTCCATTACTTTTCTGTTTAAACCACATCCAATTAGGTACAAGCAAATGACTCAGAAATAGTAGCTCCCTAAAAATGAGAATCTGGACATTATTGATTTTATAATGATCTATTTATATATACTGGGAAAATCTGAAATCTTTCATCAAAATGACAGCCTTCTAACAAATATGATTTTTAATAAATAGTTGATGACCTTTAGTCATCTTACTGTTATGGAGACCAGAAATCTTGACTATGAAAAATTACTTTAAAACAACTGTTTAAGCAAAAAGCATGTAAGCATGTGCTCATGGTACGTGTCAGTTCCACCTGACAAGCTAATCATGATTTTAAGCCGATAAGTAGGAATGTTTTGCTGAAATAAATCTGAATTTTACTATTCCTTTGTATGGATGAGTCAATACAGGAACATCTTGGATCTGAACTTGCACTGTCTCCACTGAGTGTATGTCCTTGTCCAAGGCTCTTTAGGTTTGCCCAAGAACTGATTGAAGATAATGTATGTCAGCTGGCAAGCAAGGAGAATCAGGACTCTAAGGTGTTTTATCACAGACATATCACGCACTACTTATACATAAAATAAAATAAAATAAAATAAAATAAAATAAAATAAAATAAAATAAAATAAAATAAAATAAAATAAAATAAAATAAAATAAAATGACAATTGCTACTTTTCAGACTTCAAACTGAAGGGGCCTTATCTGAACCATTTATTTCTGGGTCACAGAGAGACAGAACAGAATCTGTGGTCAGAGTAGTACTTCTCTACACAGAAAATATTAATGTTTCTTAATCAGGCAAATTCTGTCTCTGTATTTTAAGAATAATTTGAAAAAAGACCTATTGGTCAACAGTCATGAGCTTATTGGTCCTGTTCTTTTGATCCAAGAACAAAGCAAACTGATAACTTGTGAAATGCTTGGATATTAACAGAAAAAAAAAAAAAAATATATATATATATATATATATATATATTAGCCTTTTTGCTGAAGAACAGTGGCATAACTAGAATTTGTGAAGTTAAAAAAAAAAAAAAAAAAGGTAAATCCAGGGGGAAAATTTGCATTTTTTGCTAACTGAATGGTAGATTAATCTTACTAATCTTACTACAGTCACTGGTAGAGTTCCTATCTACCTACATGTTCTCTTGCAGTGTATGATAAGGTAGAGGTTAAACTCAGTCTTGAGAAACACTGATTTCCATCTCTAGCTTGATCCTGTAATGCATGATATACTGAACTCTCACTAAAATCAGTACAAATGCACTGAAGGTTTGTATCATGTATAAGGCATTCATACAGAAAATGTGAAATATTTTTACATTTTCACTTGACAGCTGTCTGTCCATAAAAGTGTGCTTGCTATATCTTGAATAGTTTGTGAGTGCACTGGTTGACAGACTTCTTAAAGAGCTCTAACTTTCTCCAAAGCTGCTAAATCCTTAAAAACTGGTGAAAGTATATACATGTATATACTGCCTTTCTGAGATAATTTTCTCAGTGTTCCCTACATTTTTATTAGTAGCATAAAATGTAAACACTTATTTGACAGCTCCTAGGGGAAGAAACAGCTATGTTGTAGAAGGGCTTAGAGTATAAATGCAATGCAGTATTTTTCATGTATCTGCCCTTTGCTATGGAGTTATTACAATCTCACAAAAATGCTCAAAAAATGCTACCCTGGGATATAAACTAGACAGCACCTATGACACTAGCAGCATTTCAGATACAGAACCATTCTGTGATGCAGTGGTCAATAACCCACAGTCAAAATTGCAACTCACCTTCTGCATCTTCTGGCCTTGTAAGATCAATGACACCAGGGCCCAGTTTTCCATCTTCATTGGGTTTCCCTGTCAACTGGGGGCCTAAATTCTCAAACCTTGTTCTTTCCTGGAAAAGAACAGAAGTAGTCTTAATGCCCAAATATTTTATATCTCATTGTGAGCCTGTACATGGATGTATACACTGATACATGCCTTATTTTCTAAATACAAATAAATAACAAATGCATTTAATTAGAAATTTTACTCAGGGACTATTTTTTTTTTTTTAAAGATTCTGAATGTTTGCATTTATGAAAATCAGTTTTTAAATGTGAAACATATACAGAAGCTTTGAAATTATTTTGATCTGCACTGCCATAATGCATAAATGATTGTACATGCAAATACAAAACACTCTTGGCAGGGAACAGCGCCGACTGATGCTGCTCACTTTGCCTTTCCACTTATTTTCTAACTTAAACTAGAAAAGACAATCAACATTTGGGAGACATGAAAATTCAGAAGTTGAAAGAAGAGTTTGTATTAAAATATACTGCTAATTTAATGGAAAAAGCGCTTTTTTTTTGCCACTTTCCAATTCAAGTTAGCACTCATACCTCTGAGAAAACACAAGTCTGAATTTTATGCGAGAGTTTTTCAAAGACAAGTATTTGAAAGAAGGAATAATAGATGACGGAACTGATACTATTATTTTGTCTAGGAATTTAAATTGTACCTTTGGTAGAAAGGGAACCTAAGGAGATAAAAAATAATAATAATAAAAAAAAAAATAAGGAAAGAAAAGAAAAGAAAAAGAGTGCTTGCTTCTAGAAAAACACAAAGCTTTTGAGAGCTGGAGACCTCCATAGGAATGCTGGAACTGGTAACTGAAAGGTATTTTGTGTGTTAACCCAGTTCTTCAGTCAACTACTGGACAAGGTCACTACAATTGACAGTGTAGTATTGCCTCACAATAGCAGTCTCTGTAGTGCTGTGTATCAGTAGCAAAGCATTCAATGGTTATCATTAATTTAGCATTCTCATTTGAAGGAACATAACATGTTTTCCCTCTTGCCTTGTTGTTACCTCTTCAGACTAAACTTGGCATTATGTTGTACTTGTGAATGAATGAAACCTTGTTGTTCATTACTATGAAACAATATTAAATGTCATGTCAGCTTGAATTTACAGACATGAAATACCAGCTTTCAGCTCTATGAACAGTTTCTCCATGTTATACTTAATGCATTATGCAGAAGTAGAGTGCTGATTGCTGTTCAGTCTATTGTTCAATGACCTAGTTCTGTGCTGTGCATGCTAGACGTAAAAGATTATGAGTTTCTCTCTTGCAAGATGGTTAGAAGCTTGGAAACATTCTTAAGAATCAAACATCCTTGATGGCCTTGACTTCTCATTTATTGCACATCCAAATATTTCTTTGTATTATCACTATATTTTAGGAATATATTTCAGTAATAAAATCCAGTTACCAAACAATTCAGAAATTCTTTTGAATCCCCATTTTTTTGATTGCTCCAATCATAGACTATTATATTATTTTCTTTTAATTTGCAGAGAAAAAAAGAAAACAAAAATCTGACACCATGCTACAACATGCAGCTAAGGCATTTTAGGTACTAATTGCATTTCTAAAAGAAGTTTCACAGAACCTTTCAATCGTCTAACAAAATATCTCTGCATTTTATTATTGGTTAACTTCATAACTTATTTTCCTCTATTACATCTGTGGCTGATGAAGGAGCTTACACATACAAAGAAAGTCACAGAGTAAAGAAAGAGTTACAAGTGAAATGTGAGTGCAGAAAAGAACTGTAATACCTGAGTTCTAATATTGTACTGAAAGATGTTGTGCAATGTAACAATACACCTGAATCATCAGGATGGGGTCTGTTTTACTAGTAGACAGAATAAAAAATAAGTTTGTCAAGGATTCTGCGTTCCATTGCAAAAGGCTGATTTGCAGTTGAAATAAAAACAAAGATCAGTACTAAGAAAACAGCTTTTGGCACATATATTGTCTCTCCCAAAACATTTGCACTAAAAGGTTTTTCTTAAGGATGTTAACACAGCACCTGCAGTATTCTTGGAAGAACAGCCTTTAAGTGTGTTTCAGAAGGAGAAATACCTTTCTGCTATAAAAATCAACAGACTCTGCTACATATCAATATGCACATTTGAAATATCTTTCTAGTCATTCATTCTCTTTGATTTTACCAGAAAATATTCTGTTGAAAAAGAAAGGAAGAAAAAAAAAGTTTCTGAAAGAATATCAATATTTTGACATGGAAGGAGAAAAGGGAGAATTGCATAATAAGGTTCAGGAACAGTAAAACGAAAGCACTTATACCATAAAAATACCTGCTCTTGTCAAACAAAGGAGATGTACTTGTAGTTCTTTCATAACCTCCTCCTTCTAATTCATGAAAAGCTGTAACAAAGCTACTTAAATGTTTGAAATGCCTTTTAAAGTAATTTCTTTGCTTGCTTTTTATTGAAAATAATCACAGTGATTATAAAAAATAAAAATAAAATAAAATAAAATATTTGCCTTGGGATTAGACAAACTCAGAAGAAATGTGAAAATAGAATAATGTTCCCCAATATTAATTAGGTTTTTATCTAGTCTTTACAATTTGGTGAAATACAACAAATTCATATGAAATTTATCATTAGAAAGGAAACTTATCCCACTAGGTTCTGACCCTTTTTTAAGGGATTTGTCTTTGCTCCTGTCTTGAGTTCATCCTAAGGAGAATAGTTGTTTAAACTAATAATCCCTTCAAAATATACCTGTTTCCTAGTATGAATAAGGACTGAGAGGAAGATTAATTCTGTCCATAGTATTCCTATATGAACTAAAAATACACTTTAATTTAAAGTGAATGCCTATAAATAGCTACACTAATAAATACGTTACCGATACATGCATTATATTTGCAGACATGTAGCTTGACTACTGGATATATTGCTACCCCCATCCTCCTTGCATTAACAGAAAAATTTGGTGAGTTTGTAATAAAGGGCACTGCTCTGGACAGTGCAAGCGTTTTGTCTTCTGTGAAAAAGCATTTTGAATTTCTATATCGAATGTTTTTGGTTTGTTTGTTTGTACTAGCTATGGAGCTTACACTGTACAGTCATATTAAGTTTTCCCATTAAAATTTTAGAGAAAGGTTTAAGGACACAGCACTGACAACCTTTTCTCATACGACTAGACCAACACAGTCAGTTGGAGTCCACATGGAAAACTGAAAGCTCTTCCCAGAACAATTCAAATCCTTTGTGCTTCTGTTTATGTTGAATATAGAGTAAAAATAATCACGTCTCTAAAATGAGCAAAAGAAGAGGGGAAAGATTCTTCTTAACAGCCAAATCTTAATATTCCCATCTGTGATACGATTAGGCACTTATTTATGCGTTGCCAGTCACAAACATGCAGAAAACGTAAAAGTTATTGAAAAAAATTAAAGTCTGCTCAACTGTCTTGCAGGACTGTTGGTTCTCTAAGTGCTTTGAAATTATGATGTATGAGGTAGATGTTGCATATTAAATAAAGATATTTAAATTATAAAGCCCCCGTTAGTGAGAGCTGATGAATGTTAAATGTTATGAGCCACAAGGCTGTGGCATCCATCATATTCACATATTATCACAGTCAGTGATGGAGCAGCCCCAGTGATGACAGATAGACTGCTAGATAGTTATCCCTTATTTCCAGAGTCGCCAAGCAAGCCTTTCAATCCCTTTGGCATTATTTTTAGCTTTGCATTAAATTAGCAACTTTTCCGTCATGTTCTGGCAGAAAGAATCAATTCTTTCTTCACGTGTGGAAGGTGGAGGAACGATTCACTAAAGCAAGAAGGAAAGGAAAAAGATGCAGCAGCCTTTTCCTCTGAGAAGGCTGCAAACTTCAAATGACTAGAAACAAATGTAAAATTGTGATCGTGTGAAAGAACAGCAATGAAACAGTAAGCACACAATAATGGCTTTTCTCTGCACTTAGATAAAAGCTGAATTTTTGATGTGCACAGTATATTTTCATAAAATTTTATATACTATGTTTTATACACTTATTGGCTATTCCATAATAATGTGTGTGCTAACAGTAAAATTGCTCTTAAATTTATGTGTGTTATTTATACGTTCCCACGTAACAATGCTTTTTGTTGTAAAAAATATTCTGTTTATTAATGTAACTTTACAACCACTGCATCCAAGATCCGTGGTAAATTAATGACATTTTTATTATTTTATAGTGTCATTAAATTTTTACTGATCACTCCATCAAACAGAAGCAATAAAGGCCATAATGCAAACTGGGACACTTAGATCAGGGGAGCAGGAAGGCATTCCATATAGTCTGAAGTAAACGGCTTGCTATAAATGATATTTATACCATCTTTAAGGATGTGAGAATACTTGGACAAGTTTGGCAAAACTGTTTCTGTAGTACCGTGGATTGTGTACTTAAATAACAGTTTACTTGCCAGCACGACAAGTTTTTTTCAAACCATATGCGAGAAGATGACTGATTGCATCCATCTCTTGAAAAATAATATATGAAATGTAATAATACACTGGGCACCCCTCCCTTCTGGATTACCAAGACTGATCCGACTATACCCATGCCTCAAATTATTTCAACATGCTTGCTTTTTCCACATCTGAAATGTATGCTTAGACTGAAATGGAAAATGGCATGCACGCTGATCGTTGTGTGAAAGATTTAAAATATATATATATTTTGCAAACAAATACTTTTTATTTAAGTAGACATGTTTGGACAATGATGTAATACCCTTTATTTCAACAGTCTAGCATGGAAGCAGTTACCAACATTAATTTAAAGAGCCAGTTTCTAGAAACTGAATTAATATGGGTCGTTCACTGAAGCCACAGAGCATACGACTGAAGGGATATTATTTCTTCTGAGGACAGTAGTTTAGTTAGAATGACTACAAATAATTATCACATGTTGTCTTTATGTATAAAATATATTTCAATTGAATTATTCCACACTAAATATTCTAGCAGTTTATTTGCTAGCTGTTATCTACTCCCTTCATGTACCATAGACAGTAAACAACAGGCAAACAACTTACTATATTCAAAATATCAAAAGCACATTTTCAACAAAACACAGAGAAACTTATTCCCAATTTGAATAAAGAGGAATAAGAGGAATCACAAGACCATTTTTTTTTATTTTTTTTTTTTACCCCCCTGGAAAGTCAACATACAAATGTCCCAAGCTTTTTGCTTTCTTCTTCCTACTTTTTTATAACAGCTGAGACTGAAATGTTAAATTACCCTCCACTTAGAATCTTTTGCAACATCTTGGCACAGCAGGGATAATTACAAATTAACTTTCATCCTTATCTCTGAATATTTTAGTTATTATGGGTGGGAAGTTTAAACATTAACCTTATTACAACAATGTCAATCATCCTACTGGTGTGCAGGCATGCAACTGCTGGAATTCTTTGGATGGCAAAGTAGATAAACACAATAGTTGCATTATTGTTACAACTAAAAGCACGGCAACCCCACAGAAGGGCCTTTGGTTTTCTAGAACTTTGTGGTGAATATCCAGAGCTTGTTTTCAACAGCATAGCAGCGGGAGGTGCTCCAATAAATGTGATAAATTAAGTTAGCAAAGTGAGTTCACTTATTGTAGAAATGGTGGTATTTTAAGATATTGCAAGATACAAAGCGTATCATTTCAACCACTGATTTACAGGCTACATGGACAAAAGATGTGCTGATTTCTTTGCTACTGGCACAACTTGACCCTTCAATTTTTTTATGGAAGAGAAATGCACAAATTCAGTATTTCTACCAATGTGAGAAAATGATCTCAGGAACCAAATTAAGGGGGACATTTTGGTGGATTTTCACCTCTACCTACTGCTGGGTTTGGTTTTTGAAGGCCCATATATTGTTTGCAAACTGTTCCAATACTTCCTGATATGCTGAAAGTACAGCACAGACTATCACCCCTGCCACTGACTAAGGTTTGTATTAGGTTACAGTGCCTCAAAACAAGCAACCTGTTTGAAGAGATGAATTGAGAGAAAAGTCTTCAGGTCCCCTATTAGATATTTTCTTCTGTCTTAAAGCATGATTGAAAAGGAAGGGATTAAAAGCAGATAAAAGGGAATTAAAACATTTTTTTCCCTCACTCACAAGCCTCGGCTGGCTTCCACGTGACAGCATCATATATGCAAGCCCATCACAAGCAAAAAAAAACCTCCAAAGTTCTTCAGGACCACAATTTCATAGTGATGGTCATGATATGGACTCTTCTTTTAAGACAGGTTCGGAAGTTAAAATAGAGAATTGCAAAGTAATCCAAACATAAAGGGTTTAGATAAAAAGTTTGAAACTGGAGTGCTAAAGGCCCAAAACTCATTAGATAAATGCAAACCCAAACTGCCTAATTTTAAACACTCTCTTTAACTAATTGTTTTAGAAATCTGATTTTAAGAATCAGAATGCCAAGAGCCCCTGGCTAGTGCGAGCAGTAGCCATCCTGAGCTCTGAAAACAAATAAGGATTTGGATGAATCCCCTGATTACTGGGAGCATTCAGCGCATACTCCTAAGTTAACGGATTTCAGTGCACTGAAGCTTGCCTTTAAAAATAGCAGCGTATGATTTTTTAAGTACTTTTTTAAAGCAAACAGTACAGATAGCGAATGTTTTCACCTAAGTAGGATATTATGCCCTCCTTCATATGAAGATTTGACATACCCTTAACTATTGCTGCACTTGCAGGGACTCCTAGGCTATGGATCTGCCCTGGTTAGATTACTTTCAACAGGATTACTGCACTTACTGAGCCCCCTTAACCAAACGCTTTATGTCTTTGTTCATATGGTTTTAATATGGTTTTAACCAATTGCAAGGTTATTTATAAGTTTGCAACTCCCCAGTAGTTAGAGTTATGAAGCGTTCAGACTTAAGCATATCCAGTTGTGTGGTAACCCAACTACTGCTTTCATGCGGTTTCCAACTTTTTATTCATGCACAATGGCATGATGCATGGCAGTATCTGAGAACTCTCTGATTAACTCTTTGTTTCAGCAGCAAACTCATACAGTAGTCTACAGTAAAATTACACATCAACCAAAATGTAAAGATCTTTTTCTAAGTCACATAAACTGTGGAATTCTACCTTAGACTGTTGAGAATTCATTAGTCCTCAAAAAACAAATGGGCAATCAATTAAATTAACAGCTGGTAAATGTAAAACAAACAAAAGGAGTTTCTACTTAACACTGCATAATACAGCTGCAGAATTCACTAGAGGTCAGAAAGAGTCCAAAGCCTGGGCTGTCACTTGTTTTTAAAAGAGCTGGATAATTTTTTGACTGTTAATAACATTTTTAGTAACACATGCTAAGATAATCAAATCTCATGTTCCAGAGTGTAAGCTGTTCAATTGTTGGGGTCAAAGAGAAATTCCCTCTTTCTCTCTGCTGCTCCCTTTCCTCCTGACCAACATCCACAGATGATTAACTGGAAGTCTTCCAGGGAGAGAAGTTAATTTTCTTTTATAACATCAGGTATTGCCCACTAGATTTAAGGGAGAGCTGGTAAATGGTTTAAGACCAAATCTACGTACCTTGTAACTAGAAAGAATCGGAATGCACCCATTAAAAAAAAAATACATTTTTCTTTTAGCTAAGTGCGTACACATGCATTTTTAAGAGAGAGACAGATGAAAATAATCACAAATGACAACTGACATAAGCTTCTATCAGAAACCAGCAAAACTGTTTTTCCTGCACCATAAAGTGACTAATGCAAGCAATTCAGTAGCTACTCTTGGACCCTCAGAATGGTCATTCATATTTCTAACATTTGAGTTACAAGAATAAATGCATAAGGACATGGTAAAACCAATCTTTTCTCCAGTAAAATAAATAGAACAATAATAATAATGTATATTTTGCTATATTTTGGTTTAATTTAGAAGATGACTGGACCTTGTCATTTATGTTCCCATTTCCACAAAGTAGTTAAAAATGTAGACATTAAAATGACATAAAAGTGTACAGGAATGCTTTTCCAAAATGCCATGATTATGCGCATATATCTGTGCACGCTTCCCCAACCTTTATTTTGGAACTAAATTTCATTAAAAGTATTATCATGCATTAGAATTGGGACAGAATTTAGAAGACAAGAGATCTGGTTCCTGTTCTCAAATTCTGAATTCCCTTTTCTCTTAATCATCCCGTAATATACCCCAGGCTGAAAACACAGCTTTAGCAAGAAGCCACAGCAGTATAACAACCAGAAAAACTATTCTAGGTTCAAGACAACAATGTTTTTGGAATGAGGAAAAAAAAAAAAAAAAAAAAAGGAAAAAAGAAGTCACCAATTTCAATTTCATTGTGGTGTTCTGCAAACCTCAACAGCACAAAGGAAATTCAGCTGCCCTCCATACAAATCAGAGCAAGAGAGATTCAGAGAAATTCAAGAGAAATTCAGAACACTGACACACACGTGCTCCACTCAAACATCCTGAGAAACAATATGATGTTATTTTATGAACAATATAGAATATAAGTGCACGGAAACAGACACATATATATGTTTGATTTTAAACTTCTAAAAGCTAAAAGCATGACAGCTGTTGTCATAGATACTTTCATTCCACCATTTCAATTATGAAAGGCATATGCCAGATTTTGTGACATGATCAAACAGTACTGGAAAAACTGATGAAAATGGACTACATGATGCAATAATCAGTTATCAAATAACAATAAATGCATTTTCCTACTCTACGCATCAATCATAGCTATAAAGGTTTAAAAACAAATGTTTCAAATACTCTACTGTCATGTATTTCTAAACTGAACAATTAAACTCCCAGGAAAAATCTGAACCTAAGTTTTGTGCATTTATTACAGAAATCTTTGAACATCTATAGTGTTGAATATTTCAGGTATAGATGCCAGTGTTTCCTAGATGCTCTGAATGAGCTGCTGAGTGTAGCTACCACTTTTGTTTGTAAGCAATGCAGGCCCCTAGACATCGCTGTTCCATCCCATTTTCAGAAGACACCTGAAGTAGCTTAAATTGGTGATGCACAAGACACTTGGGCTTAAATGTTCATATTCATATTTAGAATTAGAAATGCAATCAAGGCAGTTAACAAAATCCCACCGAATGCTACTGTGTTCAAATATATGCTTTGCCTTGTGCTGTATGTAAATATATAATTGCATATCATGCATATATAGATTAGGAAGGGTTTTTCTGTATTTATCAATCTGTTTTGGTTTTGTTGTTGTTGTTTTTTCATTTTGTAGCATTTTATGTATATTTTTCCAAGGTTGCGTTTTATGATCACTGCTTAAATATTACACTATTTATACACAGGTGGTTTTTGTTATGTTCAGAGAGAGAACAAACATATCACTAAAGAATAAGGACGGGTGACAATAGAACAATGATAATAACATCATTATGCAATGTTTTGCCTCTTGTAGCCCCATCACTGCCATGTTTTTCTCTGATTATTCCAGCCTCAGGAAAATGTGCTGCTTACTGTTTATGTCAGGAAGGCACGATTACTGCTTGCATGATTACAATATCAAGTGTGATGTACCTAATGCCCGTGATGATATTGATGTACACCTCAACTATCTTCTGTCTTTAATCTTCATTCAAGAAAAAAAAACAACAACAACAGTAACAAAACAAAACAAAACAAAAAAAAAAAAAAAGAGAGCAAGTTACAAATTCTTGCAGCCTTATATAGGCCTTAACTTTGTAAGGTGCTGAGCACCTTCACTCCATTGCAACACAAGGGCATGGATAGTCATTACTAAACTCCAGGGAAATACTTATGTGCTTAAATTAAGCATGGACTAATAAGGGCCAAAGTGTGTAATTCTTGCACACTCACACTGAATCTGAAACTAAACATGAAACAACATCTTCACAGGCTAAGATACTTTCTCCTCTTTGCTTACACTTTTTTCCGTTTTATTCAGCAAGGTTGAAAGCCTTTGGGTATGGAGGAGAATAGTTCTTGTTTAGCAATAAAACAGTAGAAAACCAGTCCTGCAAGTGGGCAAGATCTTGCATTAATGATGGGCTAGCTGAAGGCAAAGGAATAACTCCCTACCAGTGAAGCTGCCTTATTTACTCACAAATCTTTCTAATGCAACCAGAACTAACTTACTCATAAATTACATTTTTAAAATTTGTACTCCAGGAAAAGACAGCCCAAAGTTGATTTATGAACACTATACATTTATCGAAGCAAACAAAAAAAGCAACCGATAAAACAAGGTGAAGATTCCCATTTCTACATCCAGCATGCAAATGCATGCAACCACGTACTTCCAGGAAACAGGGGGAGATTTACATCTGAAGGAAGGAAGAACTCTTCAATGGAGGAAGCAGAAATCAAAATAATGTAAGAGAGAAGGTGCTTTATATGGGATTATATGGGATGGCTTTGCATTTTTTTTCATGCAGAGTCCAGAAACTCTTACACCTGAAACCATCTTAAATGCAGAATGTGTATCTACATGCTGACAAAGAATTGTGGGTTTACAGCAGCAGTATACAAAGACAAAAATACTAGTTATCTATAGCTAACACTACCGGGAAAAAAAATATCCATTCTCTAGATTTTCATTTGAAGTAAAACGATTTTTTTTAATTTGTTTTGTTTTATCGCGAAAAGATTGTTTTAAATTCCTGCATAAGATATCTATTAAAGTACTCTTCAGCTCAATGCAACAATGACAATTTGGAAAATGTTCTTTTCTCTTAACAAGCAATTTTGGAATGGAGTTTCAAAAATAGAGGTTTCACCCACAGAGCATATTAGCCACTTATGTCCCATTTAAGACCTATTTTTGACCTGCCTTTCAGCATAAGTGTAGACTGGGTCTTACATACATCTCTCCACATTTAAAATGAAGTTTTTCTTTTCTCCTGTCCTCATTCACCTCCCCACCCCCCACCCCCCAGATGACATACATGTAAAGCTCCTACAATTTACTGAATGAATATTCTAACACCTCAATTCCAGTGGAAGATTTTTGCTACTCTGTGAACAAATGCAACCTGCAAGTAAGAGGGATTTTTTTGTTTCATACATTCCTTACTTCTCCGTATACTTGTATACTTTATAATTATGTTCATATTTTCTAGTTATGTCTTACAAGAAAGGGAATAGTAATATCCTGGGAAGCAATCAACATTTTGGAGCCTTTCACTACTATATATGTAGACAATCATAATACCTACCACTGTGCAGCAGTAGAACCCAAGTCATTCCAGAAAAAAAAGTTGGTAACAGTATTGCCAAGCACTGAGGGAAATCATTATCTTCTGCTTACCCAGAACGTCAATGATTAAGCTAAGAACTGCACCCAGGACTTCTGAACATTAGGCCAGTCCACTGGCTGTTATGCCACACTGCCTCTGTCGTAAATCTATTTGATGGATTTTTCAGTCATGGAACATTAAAGGCTCTGCTCTTGTCTAATGAATATGTTTAAAGAAAACAGTACAAACAAAAGCAAATGTAACACTTAAATTATCTGAGAAGCACTGCTTTGATGTCACACTTGGATAAAGGATTTCCTACTGCAGGCCTATGTACACTTATATATTCTGAAAAATATTTTAGCCAATACCACTAGCTGGCATCTATTTAAGTCTGAAAAGGGAACATAATCAGTTTTAGTTGGTTAAGTACAATCTGAGCCAACTTTTATATTACGACCAAAAGCTTGGCAGTGCAGTAGCAGTGGCAAGTAGCAGAAAATTGCTTACAGTGTTATTTGCCAGATTACTTGAATGATTTACATCGGGTTTTCAAGAGAGTTTGGAGTATTAAAAACTTAAGATTTGGAAAAGACTTGGACTATAGATTTTTGTTCCTAGTTGCAACATGATGCGCAGGAGAGGGTTATGATATAATATGAACTCACTAAATAAAGCATTTTTTTAATACAAACCACCTGAAACATTTAGGAGCAGTTCAGTTTGAAATGTTGAGTGTTTTGTGTTTTTTTTATTTTTAATTGAAGATTTGGGAGAGCTGACTGATTTAGATTAAATGCTCAACCTTTCACATCCACTTGTTTAAGATTCATGTTGACATTGTACTAAATACAGCTATACAGTTTGTATTCCAGATAAATTGATCTGACTACAAGCCTTACTCTTTAGTATGATTCTTACTCCAAAATAAATCAATATTTAATATCTCCTGCAACAGCCCCAGTAGATAATTTTAAACCTTTTCTCCATCCCATTAAGTTACCTTTAAAAATTCTTTATACAAGCTTTCACAGATGACTTCTGAAAAACTAGTTTATGAAAAGCAGTCTGAAATTCATTAATTCAGATGGAAAGGGTTTTTTAATCTCGCTGCATTGTGCTGATCTCTAAATCCATCTCTGTTTAGATGATTCTCAGGCTCAGCTAATTGGAAGAATAAATAAATACTTCCTGTAAATCTGTAACACAGATTTTATACATAAAGAAAAATATCCTTCTACAGTCTGCTATGGCACATATCTCTAGGGTGCAGGCTTCTGTAAAAACAGGCTGACCAAGGCTCTCCCTAAACTCCCTGAGAGGATGAGCACTCTGCATCATCAGGCACCAGTCTCCACCCAGCTCCAGTCCCGCTGCAACATCAACCAAAAGAAGCAGTGATATGTGGGTAAACAAGCTGGACGCAGGCATCAGGCACATCCTAGTCTCCATTTTGAACCTTAAAGTCCTACTGCTGCTCCTTCTCCCCTCCCCACCCTCCAGTCTAGTAGAGCAGCTAAGGAGGAGGAAAAACATCTCTTCCCCCTCCCTCAAACCTCTCCTATGGCTAAGGGCCCCAGTGGGATAGGAGTCTTTGATATCAGAAGAATGCAAACAGCAAGGCTTGGGTTTGCCTCTTCTTAGGGTTTAGAAACAGAGACATAAGAGGAATTTCAAATGATTATATATTGGGAGAACTGAAAGGGATTATGCCAAAAGGAAGGAAAGAACTATATGCTCTGAAGCCATCTGGTAGTATATCCACCATTCAAACTACAGGATCTTTATGTTTCTACCTGTGCTCTCCCTTACTCTTATTTCTTACACTTTGTTACATTCAAAGCACAGTTTTACAGACGCTGTCTGCGGCAGTGAAGCTCTGCCCCATCCCTCACCTTCCAATCCACCGGATTCCAACACACATAGTCCACAATCCTTTATTTCTTCCAGTTCAGCTGTTTATGGGGCCATGCTGAAAACTCAAAACAGTGGAATGTTTCAGCTTGAAAAAAAATGTGTTGTTTTTTTTTTGTTTTGTTTTGTTTTGTTTTCCTGAAGATATGTTTTGTTGCTGTTACAGAGGAGTTGTCCAAACAGCTGTGTCCTTGAAGGGGCAGCAAGCTGCAGCCCAGTGCAAGGATAGGGAACCAGTGCTAAGAGCATCCTTCCTCTGGATGGGCAGCATGTGAAAACTGGCTGAATATAGTTCTTGCCTTTCCAATTAAAGATCATCATGTCAGGAGCAATGCCTGCTTTTGTCTGGTTTAAAGCACAGCCTAAAAGGGCCTGATCCCAAATGAGTAATTTCATTACTAGCAAAACAGAAATATTAAAGAAACAAATAATATGGTTACCTTAGAATGCAGTTTTCAATTTTATCTCTATTCCTTTGCTACCTCCAAGCAATCAGAAATATGTGTTAAAATGTGTAATCTGCTTATGAAATATATTTGGTCTTCAGCTTAGTTGTGAAACCAAATCAAAGACAAATACAGAGACAACAAAAATACAGTTATATACAGAACACAGACTGTAGAGCAAAAATAAGTGAAATAATAGTCACTTTTCACCATATAAGATGGTAGTGGGAATTCCACTGTAGAAATTGTGTGCTATTCTATTACAATGCGACACACAACAGCAACATGAAGATGTTTTGATGACACTTTACAAGAGCCCCAGCCAAAGCACAGTGAGGGTAAGCAATAAGGAAGAGAATCAGCTGGAGGAAGAGGAAAGAAGACCTGAGCTGATAGATCTTAGCAAACACTGCAAGAAAATTTCCCTGCCTCTCACGGTAACAGGATGACAGAGACTTCCACAGCCTAAACTATATCCTGTATCACATCAAGAACACTCCTAACACCATAGGATTCAGATCTCAGAACAGTTGAAGGATGAATAAGTAATGTGGGTCCTGATTCAGAGAGTCACATGTGCTGAAATCCACCCTCTAATATATACTATAAAGCAAATGTTTTACATTAAGAGACCTTAACTGGGGTCATGAACAGGAAATCATGTGCTTTTTTAAAAAATAAATAAATAAATAATTTTTTTTTCTTTTTTTTAACCTTTTTACTGGATTCTGTATGGTCTCATAACACATATTCCAAGGTAGCTACAGTAACATGGCATGGATGGAGATAAAGGGAAAGTAGTTGATAAACTAAGCAAATAGTACACTTCATCTCCTTCCCTGATAGGGTAATGCACATATTTACTACAATTTTCTCATACTGCAGTTCATTACTTTTGCCTGTCCATGGTGGTGAGTATATACTGATTAACTACAGATGGCTTTTTCACTGAATGGAATGAAAATCCTATGTAGCTGGAGTATGCTACTCAGTGCAGAGGACTGATAGATGTCCTGGTCTATATACTGTCAGTCTACAACTGTGAATATTAACTCATCAGCCCCTGCAAAGAAAGAGAAACGAAGCTTGGCTGGAAAAGATTAGGAGCAAAACTTTTCAGAACACCTTCCTCGTATTTTCTGAAAGGAAAAAAGAGTTGACAGGCACTTCATCCATGAGACGTTTAGCAGCTATGACATGACATGATCTGTAGCATGATACTGAAGAATAAAATATAGGAGTTATGTAAAAAAGGGCATGCAGGTAATCCCTTGATAAAGGGGAATCCCTTGGGAGGAAGAGCGCAGCCAGAGAACCTAATCTTATTTATTCAAAGAGACTGACTGGCTTCAGGCGAGGAACAGAATTCTGGTGAGGATCTGGCAACTGAGTATGTTTTGGCAACCTGCTGAACCCTTGATAGAACAAGAAGTTTTACAGTTTGTGACACGTCAGTGACTCACTTTGTGTACAGTTCTAATGCATATCCTCCGAGTGATGGCCTCTATTCGTATCTGAAATACTGCAGAGGGTTCCTGTGCTTTAGAAAGGGAACAAGCATGTAAAAATAGGATGCGCTAAGCAAAAATCCAAATGGATATAAAAGATAGTTCACCTGAATAGCAGTCATATAATGATATTGGTTCTTATCAATTTAACTCAGGGATGCAAAGAGCATGGCAATGAGATAAGAATGCATCCATTGTCTGCCATCTCAAGAAACCTTTGTCAAGATAACAGTGAAAGCATTCACAGCTACCTGATCAACACAGGCCTGACATTAAAGCACAAGTGTCCACTTCTCTTACTGGCTGTTTAATAAACTGCTTTGGAACAGGTGGAGGTGAAAAGGAGATCTTTCCAAAACCTTGTCTCAATGTTCTCCCTCAGTTAATGAATGTCAGCAAGTGGAAGAACAGAAATTTGATATGTTTTTCCAGCCTTTCTTATAGAAGCATTTGCAACATGTTAGAGGCCACAGGCATAAAAGTGAACTACTGAGAAATTAATGTTGTCTGTAGATTTTCAGGATGTAAGCTGGGCAATTTCAGCTTGTGGGTTAGGCATACTTCAGGTTTTAAGTAGTGTTATAACAGCTTACTATGACTTGAACATGATTTTAGTACAAGTAATCTGATGTTGAATATCATTTATTACCCTGTTACGCATTTCCAATTGAGATAGACCTGTTTATGGTGTTAGTGTTATGTGACTACAGATGGACAAGCTATGTGAAGGGAACAATTTATTCAACAAATACAGTCTTCCTTATTTTTTCAAACTACCACTGGGGGATCAGCAATTTATATTCTACATGTATAAGTAACTTATAAGTGTTCAAACAATCCAGCTTGTGAGTTATGCATGAACTATGCACTTAAGCGCTCAATAGTTTGCAGGTTGTGATTTATGCTCTAGTTGGTCACGTACGACAAATTATATTGTTTTTGATGCCTGCCTCAATGGTGAGTAGTGCAATATTGCCTTAAACTATCTGCAAAAAGCAACTGGGAATTCCTTCAGCCAGGAGGCCTCCCAGGTAGTAGAAAGCCTTTACTTGTATCTATCAATTCCGGCATCCATTATCTTCATCACCACAGGAAAAAAAGATGAACATGCCTCTGGCATACCATCAATAGGAAAAAGGTGGCAGTGGTAAGGCACAGAGAAGCAAAGTCTGTTGGATCTCTAGATTAAATGCTGCAAAGTTCACAGAGCTGCTGTAACGATCTACAAATAGCATCAGCACTGTATCAGGGATGGAAATGTTCCCTGCTACTGTGATCTTCGTTTGGTCAACATGGAGTTTGGAGTGGGAGCTGAATCAAAACCGCCTTTTTTTTTTATTATTAATTTTTTTAACAGAAGGTTATCAATTTGGGCATAAACAGCAAATGTCTGTAACCATGCACAAATGTCCATGTTCACATGCAAATACAACCATAGAAATAAAATTGCGTTTGCATGAGTATTTGTGAAAAGAAAAAGGAAGTAACTCCATTAATGAGATCTCAAACATTTGCAAATACTGTTTTGTATTACTTGCTTTTCATGAGATGAAAGAAGATTTTACTTGCTAGCATTCTTATTGTTTTGTTAGAAGCAAAACAGTTAAATCAGCACAAAGTAGTATATAATCCCACAAACAGGCAGCTGAGTAAATATCCTATAGCAGTGAGAGTATTTCAGTCTATCGTACCTATTAATGCAGGCTAATGATACCTGAGACACAGAAAACATTATTATAAAATTTTAGAAAGTAATGAATATCAGGCAGAGTAATCCTAATTTATCTTTGTTTTACTTAATCCGCTGCAGTTAGACTGGCAATGTATTTGGTGTTGTACATTTACTTACAGGAATGAACAGAGAGCTCAGAAACAAATGGTTGTGGATGTCTGTGCTCGTATCTAAGTGTGAAATAACATGCAAATATATTCTGTAGTTCTCAGGACAATTGAAGAAGTGATATGATAGAATTGTGCAGCTACCATTCTGACCCACAATTTAAATCAATGAATATATTCCTGTCCCAGAGAATTTATGTTTGAACAGTAATTTTCAACCTATCTTTATTGTTTTGTGGAGATGTATAATGAAAACATGGGATAAATTTCAGTATATACCTGCAAAGTCTTTTGAGTAGCTTAGAAATGGATTGCACATAAGAAGGTACAACCGTTATGCTGTTACAGCCATCACAAAGACACTATTCCTTTATGGCAGAACACATGTTCTCCTGGAAAAATTATCCTTTTTTTTTATTGTTTTTGTTTGTTTTTTTTTGTGCAAATTTTTCAGCTTTTAGCTCTGGGACCCATTTTCATCAAATGCTGTCCATTTAGGATTTTTCGCTGCTCCAATATTTAAGAGAAAAGACCAAAAGAGGGCAAAGTTTTTATCCTTTCCACAGGAAATACCCTATGCAATTGATATTTGGCATTTCTTCCTGAGCTGGAAAAGAGAGAGAAGAAATGGGCCAATCCCCCCTTTTGTTATTGTTATTATTATCATCATCATTATTATTAATGAGGTCTAAAACATGCAGCTAGGCAACCCTTCAAGTAGCCCTGACAACAGAAATAAAACATCACAGTTGTATTCAGCTACCATACAAGCACGTTGTTAAGCATAGGTAGTGGCAAAAACTCCAGTTGTCGAGATACAGCAAAACCAGCAACTAATTCCCAAAGAGTGTGCTGGTTTCTTTCCTGAAAACAGTATTTTATTTCTAAGTGCTTTTCTGATTGACCTGCAAGCAATGAAAAACTTAAAAACTTCAGATAATATGGGGACTTTCTTCAACAATAATGTGTTTATATATATAAATAGTTAATAATGTTTCATAGAGGTCCTTTGGGTGCATTTTCTTTTAACTTCTTACTTTTGTACATTACATCACTACTAAACTGACCAAACTTTTTTTTTTTTTTTTTTTTTTTTAAATTTGTGGTCAAAAAAAAAATCAGTGATTTATACTTTCCAAATACTGCATTTTTTACTTAACTGATTTTTGATAATTTAATCAATAGAAAAATTATTTAGATTTTATTTTAACCAGCTGCTACATGCTTTGGGGCACTGAGCATTTAACTGTGTATCTAACATATTGGAGTGCAAATGCACAAGCTACCTACTTTACCAAGACAATTTTGTAAAGTAAGGCTATTATTGACCAAAAGGCTTAAAAAGAGAGGTCTGCACAGCCACCCCTTCTATTGGTGCAAAACCGGATCCACAGGAAGCTGATGCCAAAGCTAACTTATTTGTAAATTTAGATGACCTATATATGCCAGAGATTTTACACTGCTTTTTGTCTTACTGTCAATTCCACAGTTTGAGCGAACATGTATTTTTAATGTGAAAATTTCAAATACATTATTTTTTATGTCTTTCCACACATTGCATACAAAATAAATCTGGGAGAAAAAAAAAAAAAAAAAGTGAGTATATTGGTAGGCATAAGTATGAATACTTAGGTGTAAATAGGAGTATTTGAGTAATAGCTATGCAATCAGCTAAAGACTGAATCCTAATGTTACGTACAGGCAGAAGGTTAGCGTTCCATGAGCAGCTTTAATATTTCTATCTTTCGAGTTTGAGGAACAGGCTTGACAAGATTTCATACCCACAGCCTCTCACACCTGGTTCCCATTATAAACCTGGCCTTGATAATGGAGCTATGTTCCTATACAGAGGCTAATGTTGGCAATGGCATTCTCCTCCCATAACTCTTATAATCTGAGTACCAGTGTTAGGGCTGTACTTGACCCCACTGTGCATCTGAAGTTACAAATTCCATCACCTTCCTCACTAAATACAGAAAAGTCAGATAAAACATTTCTTTAAGTATAGGTAAAATTTCTAAGCCTGGTTTTATTTTCTGTGATATCTGTGAAAGCTAGTGATATAGTACAGGCTTCAGGGTGCTATCAAAAGTAAGATTTTTTTTCCCCTTTGTTTTTAATGGAAACTTTTCTCTCTAAATAATATAGTTGGAGACTCAGGGGTTAGAGCTTTTTTTTTTTTTTTTCTTCTCCCCCTTTTTTCCCCCAAAAAGCTCTACCCCAAATTTCATTTTGAATTACATTTTAAAGTTCTAATTGTAAAAATCAATTCACTGCAACACTACTCCACGTCTGAGGGATTTTAAAACCATCCAGCTATCCAAAGATGCATCTAATTCCTGATCAGGCCTTAGAATAAATAAATATAAAAATAAAATAATAAAATAAAAGACAACACAACACTATTGTTGTCCTAAAAATGTACTGATTTAGAAAAACAATGCAAGCACATATGATAATGAAATTCATAAAAAAGCAAAACCCGTCAACACCCCAAACTCAGAAACACAGAAGGGATTTCCCTGGAATAACATGCTGCCTAAGATGCCCAGTCATAACACAGACAATACATCCAGCAAAAAAGTTGTTTGGAATTGTTCCTTTTTCTTTTTCTCCCCTTCCTTGTTATACCAATTTCATGATTTATCTTATCTTGTCACATAATTTCAAAACATTGGAAGCAACAGCATAAATAAACAGCATGTTTTCCAGTTCTAATAAAAGGGGGCAGTATTACATCAGTTGAAATTCTGAGTTGCCCAAATAATCATAAAAAGTGCTGTAGAAGGATACAAAACTACTGAATTTCACTGAAAATAGATGGTAACTGTACAGACACTAACAAATCTGCTTCCTCGTGCTGAGGGAAAATCTTCAGGGCTAGCTCTGTGGAACTTTGGTGCCTACGTTATGGCTATTTCAGAAAAATTTCACTTCGGTAACTATTTTGCTTTCAAAATTACTAAGGAAGCATTACAGTTAATATAAAATGAAGGAAGATTTTTCATGTGGCAAGGATAAGTGCTAAGCCAAAGAAGGAAATTGCAGAATTATTGCACTTTCAAAAAATTAAAAAAAAAAAAAAATTTAATGAAGATTTTTTATAAAATACCGGTGTCCAAATATGGCTTTAGGAAGTTAAATTTTAACACCTAGTATTAAAAAAATCTTTGCTTACATATATTATTTATGGCCACAATTAGATTACTAAACAGGACAAATTCATAGTAATGTATAAGGGATGTTGGTAAGAATGAGGACTGATGGGATTTGTATTTGAAAATTCTCCCTGTTTTGGAGCATCTATTTTAGACAAGTAATTTATCTGTATTAAAATTACGGGACTGCAAAGGGGATGCCTCCTTCTGTGTCTCAGAAACTCTACAGGTAAAGGTTTGTTGACTGAGCAGAATGATGTATTCAGCAAAAACAGTTTCCCTGTTGCAGTGTCTCTTTGTGGAAATAAGATTCCTCATTAGACAGATGAAATACATTCTCACTGAGTTAAAGAAAACAGTGTCTTTTTTTTTTTTTTCTCTCTATACCGTTCCAGATTTTCTATTACAGAATTTAAAAATATACATTTAAACATACATTATAATATATGAGTGTGAGCTATATGAGGTAGGACCTTCTTTAAATTGTGGAGTTCCAAGAACAGATCTTGGTATGATTCTTAAGTTATTAGCATTAAAATGTAACAACTTTACAAAGCTAGTCATTTGTTATCGATGCTACTATTCTTTTTTTTTTTTTTTTTTTTTTAATTTTGCCTGACTGCGGTATTTGCCCTTTAATTACAAGTAGAATTAAGATTTAACCCACAGAAACAAGAATCCAACTGAAAATGCATACAGCTTCAGTTATGTCTCCCAGTACTATGAAATATAAGAAATGACTTCTAATTTGCCAGCTGCAAATAAAGGTTCTTATATAAGAGACTAAAGGGGAAAAAAAGTTTTTCTTAAAAGATAAAAGCAAAAGAGAATGAATCACTTGCTACAAATCTAAACCAATTATTCATAAAGCTTTATAAAAATCCACAAGTCCCTTATAACTAACTTAGTCATGTTCTCAATTTAAGGGTGGTCATCAGTGTGTTTGATAAATGGAAAAGATGGTCAAACGTAAGATACTCTGAAAGTGTATTTTCTTAAATGTGTTTTGTTTTTATTTTTCTGTTGTTTTGTGGTATTTTGTTTGTTTGCTTGTTTTTTGTTTTTTGTTTTTTTTTTTTTGTACTTATTTCAGAAATGACTAGTAACAAGGATGCTAGTACAAGGTACTTCTCTTTGTGATTCTCTGAGAAACACCCCACAGCTGCAGAAAAAGTACCGTGACTCCTGCCTCTGCAGTTGTTCTGTCTATAATTTTGAATATACAGAGAGAAAAAAGCTGGAAAAACAAAACAAAACCAAACAAACAAACATAAAAAAAACTGTCAGCAACATAATCCAGTACTGCTTGCATTTATAAGAATGCAATACAATGATGGAGTCATCGCAGGGGTGCGGGCAGTGAAAAGGAGATTATGTATGACTAGTAACTTTTGCTACAAAGACTTCCCAAAGTGTTTTATCAGGCATAGTTTGCACGCATGTGCAGTGGCTTCATATAAATGATGAAGCGTAACAGCTCCAGAGGAGTTGTTACACTCTATTGTGTCAGTAATCCACATATTTAACAGTCCCTAAATACAGCAGACCGTAACACCTCCAAAGGAGTCGTTATGGCTTATCAAGTCAAATCCAAGTGCCAAAATATGTATTTGGTCAATAGACTGTAACATCTCCAAGGGTAAATAATATATGTTTTTAAGAATGTACACATTTTGCATACAAACAGTGGTCTATATTAGGATAAATGATGTGGATTCAAATTGTAAAGCATTTATTTATAGATAAGAAAGGAATAAAAGGCTCATTATAAGGGGTACTACTGTCCAATAATTCCCAGGAAGCAGGTGGTGACTCGTCATTTATTTGGGGGTCCAATTCTGGTTTCCTACTGCAAATATACAGTTCTCTAAGAATCTACAAAAGGGTGAGAGTGGAATATAAACATATAAATGTTATACTACATTCTGCTTCCTCTCAAATCTCAAAGAATTTGCTTTCTATGTAAGAAAATGGGGAGGTGGGGGTATCCCTGGGTCTAGCAGATATGTTGTGATTATTTCACAAAATGGTTTAGCTTGGAAAGGACCTCTGCAGGCATCCTGGCCCACTGCCCCCTGCTCAAGCATGGCCACCTGGAGCAGGTTGCCCAGGACCATGTCCAGAAATGCATATATTTAGTGGGTATATGCTGTATCCTGACTTCATATATTTTTCTTCAATGAAGATTAATGCATATTTGCCTGTATTTTTTCTACAAAGATTTTCTGGGTTTTTTTGTCACTGTTTTCATGCTTTAGGCACAAAAAACAAACAAACAAACAAAAAAAACAACAACAACAACAACAACAAAGGCAGCAAGATCTGATTCTTTTAATACAATGTCAGTTATGTTATAGATTACATACCATTTTCAGGTTCGTTTAGAGCCTTAAATAAAATCTTCTAGGCATTCTTCCTAGTTCAAAGTACTAAAATAAATGCAAGTAGCTCTAGTAATGCAAATTCTGTTTTAAGTACTTTAATGCACTCATTTTTGTTGCAGGTAAGCATGGAAAAAAAAAGTCGTATCCTCTGAATGAAGCCAATTTTCTTACAATTTTACTTTTTGCTCATATCAAATTGAAAGAACCCTGTAGCCTGGAAAATCTGGATTTTCCTAATTCTCTCCCCCTCCTTAGTATTTCTCTTTACTCTGTGAAGGCTTTTCCTCAGTCAGCCTGCATCTGACATGCGCCAGGTAAAGCAGAAAAAGTCAGCTCTGTTCTAATGACTTTTTGCCTTGCATACACAAACTGAAGTAACTCTGTAATTGTAGCTGTCCTTTGAATAGTATCATCTCTGAAGAACAGCCTAACCTTAATGTTTTTGCAAATGGTAAAGCATGGCTGTGCCAGCACTGTGTGTTTTTGTTTTGCGCTTTCTGATGAGTGAATCTCTGTGAGCACTTTTAAAGCTTTGTAGAAGGTTTTTTTTTGAACAGCAGAACATGAACACAGGCAATTTTCAGTTCTGTGTCTCTAACCAAATACAAAGCTTTCTGAGATTTAAATGACACATTTTCAAAAAGGCCTAAGCCCAGGCTTTGAAGCTATGCACATAATTTTATAAGGGCAATCATTTGCACAACAAACTATTACCGGCTATCTGAACTTGAAGACCAGTAACTGACCAAAACTCAATAGCTTTTTTAAACCATCTGCAGGCAATTAATTTGTCATCTTTTTCTGGTGCCAGCTTCTAGCTACTTATTTATACAAGTCTAATTACCTGAAGCCCATTTCTGAAAATTTGGTCCTGAAAACATAGTGTCCTGATTCTTCAAAAGAAACTAGTCCAGAATAGCAACTATGCTACCAAAGCCTCAATGGGATTATGACAAACTAGACACTATATTCTCTGCATGCAATTATTTCAGAATTATGTTTTTTTTACTGAAGTGATCTATCATTCCCTCCCCCCATTTTGATCATCCTAGCCATCAATTTTAAAGTAAAAGAAATACACCATAATGTAAAAATTGAAAGGCAAAGGGTAAAAGGAGTAAAACGAGTGTTCTAAAATTCTATTTGTGCAAAGGATGCCTCTGTTTTTAATGTATTTTATACATGCAATAAAATAGAAATATATTTCCTCAGTATTCATGACTCTGACTTAACTCTTCTATTTTCTTTAAGATAGTGAGTCAGGATATATCAGCATTAAAAACGACTAATTTATATCCCATTCTTTTGCAAACCCTGCTGTTCTTGCAGAGCAAGGATAACAAACTAGTATACCAAAGGTAAAACCAGAGTACATACTATAACTTTTTCCTGCCTTAACGATTCTTTCTACAGTACATGCTGCAGTAAACAAAGCTAGCAGGATTATATAAAGGGACTTAGAGATTTAACAACAAATTTCCTTGCTGCTGTTTTTTCTCAGAGTTTAAAAGTTTCAAATGCTGTCACAAGAAGCCTCTAGATAAAAGACAGCATTTGAGAACAATGTTTTTTTTTGTTTTTTTTTTTTTGTTTTTTTTTTTAATATTTTTAAGACTTCCAATAAACTCTGCTAAATTTGCAAGTAAATTATTTTTTTTCCTCATATTGGGTGATGTATAACCACAGCCTAGAACCCATACATCCGTGTTGTTCCTACATGTGTATCAGGAATTGTGTATTGCTAGTAACCTGCACAAAAAAGAAATTCCAGTTTATTCACTGAACCATTTATTTCCCTTACTTTAAAAGATGAAAGGCAAAATAAAAATTTACTGTATCCAAAACAAGAAGTAAACATGGTACTGAAAAAAGTCAGGGAACAGGCCTGATAAGTAAACAGATGCCATTTTTATACTTTTCAAATTCAAATCAAATGTTAAGAATTCTTTTAATAGCCCTTATAGCATCTTAGATATTTTTAAATGTCAAGCAACTGAAACTCATAAAATACATTTTAAAATTAGCATTAGTTTATAAACTCTTAATACTAATCATAGGCGTGACATTTATTTTATACCTTCAACTTTACTACCCTACATCTCAGTTAGTTAAGACAAACACTGACTTTACATTGTAAGTTTTGTCTGAATATGGCCTGCTTGATCAGTTATTAATTCCTCTGATTTTCATAATATGAACCTGTATTAAATGAGGTTTTAAATGTTGACACTTAAACTAACTCTAGTAGAAATAAAAATCTATTAACTTCTGAATTTGTCTTGTAAAACCATTTTAATCCTGTGTAGTAATTGTTTAACAAATTGTTTTAATAGACACCAACCCTTTCTCTTGCTTTAAGTGCTGTGAAGAATCAAGCAAAAATATAAAATGTAGATTAAAAGGTATACATCAATATTTGACAACCCTGTTTACATTTCCTTTCCTTTCTGTGACTTCCTACAATCTGCTTACTCACTAAGTATTCCCTTGAGAGTTGAGAAAAGATCATATCATCATCAAATTCATGGTTTAATTTATAAATAATATTCTACTGAATCTTATACTCAGCCTAGATAAAAAATTTCTGTTACTTTTGGAGTATAATATAATCTCCCCCTATACACCCCAAAGCATATAGAACCTACGCTCTGAAATACAGAATATCACAGAATTTTCATTAATGAATTATTTTTCTTTTCTGCAGGAAATACTCTGAAACACTAGGTGCTTTGTAGGCTAATGAATGTGTCAGTTTCTGTTCTTTACCAAATTGAATCATAACAGTTCCAATTTGTCCAATGCCACAATGATTACAGGGATATTCCTGGGACTCCTTTCTAGTTAACTGAAATGTAGAGTAATTCTTGTGGTGTATAACTGACTTTGTGTCAGTGGTGTAAAATCACATATGCTGTATTTTTTGCAGCATAAGCCACCTCTAAGGAAGCTAACAGAGTAGCATTCTTCACCAAAAGGGCTGCCTTATAGCTCAGCCAGTTACCTAGTTCAGTGTTTACTGGCTTTGTTATACACACAGAGACCTGTTCCTGGAGCAAAACTTGTAGGCTTTGGAAAGGCCACAGAGCAGGACAACACAGATGCAAACAATTTTACAAAGGAATTCTTTGCCCTCTGAGTGGTCCTTAATATGCATGACAGAAACTGCTCCTCACCTTTGGGGTATGATTCCAGGTTGCTGTCTGGTAAACTGAGTGTCCAATGCTGGACGTTTTCTCTCTACACTTTCTCTATTTTATTACAGTTCCCCATTTCACTTTACTATTTGGAAACCAAGTCAAGATTCAACAAAGAGCCAAAAGCATTGTTTTGAGCTTAGATTCTTTGTTGAATTTGAGTCACAGATTTAAGCATACTCAGATACTTTCAAGAACATTGTGATACTCTGCCATGCTAGTATGCACTTGCCTTTCTGCCATACTTACCGATCCAATCATTCCCAAAAGCACAACTCAAAATGTAATGACCACAAACAATTAATCATATGTAGTGCATAGGATTGTTTTTCTGAATGCTGTTTTTTAAACACAGAAAAGTTTGTAGCACAGCACTGTGAAGTGACAAGCTGTATTTAACATGAATCGGAGGTGGCTAAAGGCTGTAAAAAGAAATTTTATATAAAAATAAGAATCTATTTACAGGGAAAAGAGTGAATGACAGACTGTGTGGCAATGGTAGACATTACCTTTTCATTCCTGCAGTTGTTTAGACCCATGTTATTCATGGAGGGCAATTTTCCATCTACACCATGCGGCTGCTGTTGCTGCTGCTGCTCCCTTTGGATCTGCTCTCTCATTTTTCGAGCCTCCTGAATGGCTTTCATTACTGTGTCCTGGTCCCCAAATAGGGCAGGTGAATTAAGACTGGAAAGGATATCTATAAACAGAGAACACACTTTATTTAGGTAATGATTAAAATTAGAATCCAGTGTAATTACTCAGCTCTCATCCTGTTAAAAACTCCAGCCAACTAACATCTGCAAAAGGAGGAGGAGTGGCAGTTGTCTATTTGAAGGCTGAATTAATCTATAGAATTGATTGATAAGCCTGTGCTCCTCTTTTGTTGTATTATAAATACAACCACTGAAGTCTTGGTGTAGCCTGATATGTAAGTATCTGAGTATACCCACAGACACTCTGTTAAACTCAACAATTATCTGAAGGTTAAGTGGGAAGCCTTTGAGGTATTAATAACAATTAACAAAATGAACAAAGAAGGAGAAATAAATCTTTAGTTGGACATGAAAGTCTATGTCAATTTTTAGAATCTCTTTATCAAGACAGAGCCATCACTCGATATTTAGCTTTCAATTTCTGAAAGAGCACCCATAGTTATTGTGGCAGACAGAATATATTATCACCTTAACATGAGTATAAAGCTCTAAATTGGTAGAGAAAATATGTTTTTCTTTCTGTTTCTCTGGACAGAAAGGGAAATTTTTAAACATCCATCAAACTCACACAAAACATTTCTGTTGCATTTTAAAATGCATGTGAGAGGTAAAGATGAGTACTCAAGGTTGTTCTGCGGTGCTGTGGCAAAGCTTTGACTAGACCACTGGTTCCTGCATGGGAGTATCCTTCATGCAGCACATTTGTGTATATACATTCAAGATAAAAAACTTTAAGCAAAGTTTGTGCGTGGTCTGTGTATCTGTTAAGTTGATGTCCTTTATCAAAGCTCTGAATTTGTGGTATTTATGTACTTACTAACACTCCGCTATAACAAATCAGTAAATATACAATATTTAAGTAAAATATATAGAGAATATAAATAAAGTAATTAAAATGTAATAAATTTCAACCTCAAAAGACCCTGAATTCTTTTAAAATGAGAAACATTAAGATTACATGCTTCTCACACTTCATCCTGGGAACCAAAAAGTTGATATAATACAGTGGTCTTGATGGGAATGAATGCAATGGAACTGTGACTTAATGAGATTTAGACTCCACCTAAATTTATCATAAAACAGAACAAAAGATCCTATGTGGTTTGTTGATTTTTGACAATACTTCTGTGGCTTCTTTACTTCTGGATCAAAGGGAAACGTTTTTATGACTTACAGGAAAGATACTCACAACCTAGGCATATCTTCTCTATCAATTTCTCTAGAATAGTCTGCAAGTTCACATTGGTACACCGCTTTCTAATGTTAGCTAGCATAGTGATAGATGGAAATATATGGACAGGTAGAATAGCTAGCTAGTTGCAGAACTTGATCCTTCAGTGATCATGATGTTCCCAAGTCTTTTGAGAATTGAACAAATCATAATTTTTATATATTTAATCATAATTTTTATATATTTAATGTATGTATTTAACATGTCTGTTCATTATTCACAAATGTTTGTATATATTTTATAAGTACACTTGAGCTACAAATTGCAAGGAAGTGGTTTGTATTTAGTCGTGGGTAAAATCTACCTGATCTTTAGGCCAGGTAATCTAAATTTTACAGCTCTTGATTCTGTTTCTTGACTAGTTAAGATAGTCTTCATGTCCAGTTTTCAGATCAATTTTGTTTCATTACTTTATAAGCTTTGTCTCTTAATTAAAAAATCCTGAATGTGGGTAAAAAAAAAAAAAAAAAAAATCCCTATTTGCAACCATAAGCATTAACAGAATTTCGGCAGATGTATGAACAAATAATAAAAACTTGAACAAACAATAAAGTGAACAGATAATAAACTACACTGGCTGGGCTGAAGAAATTTTGTCTTTGTTAAAAAAATAAACAATTTATTCAGTAGATTGTCTAGGTAGAATGAACTTAATACCCAGGACACAGAGAATTATTTTTCTTTCAGAATGTTGTTCTGGGTAAAACTAATGGTATTTATTATTTGGGCTAAACAGCTGAAAACCACATTTGGGGTTACCTTCCTGCCTGACTTCTGAATCATTGTGAACCATGGACATACCTTGGCTCAAGGAGTGACTGAAAACTCACTTACTCCAAGTATTATATACTGTTGCACTAGATTTAATTCATCACATGAGCCATCACGTCTCCATGTCTAGTATCTAATCAGCTTCTGTATGCATGCAAAGCTTTTTTTTTTTTTCCCCCATATAATCCAGAGACCAAAATTCAAACGTTAACCCTGAATGTATATATCCATTTGACGTCTTTGGGGAAGATATTAATATAAGCATCTTTTTCATGTTTTTCACATATGCACATCTATTATGTGTATGTATTTGTATGTAGATGTTAAATATTTATTTGCTGTATTTCCTGTAAATGCATATCACTTCTGTATCACTTTGTTTACTCTTGTAAACCCCTGGCATTCAAGAGTTAGTTGAAAATCTTTCCTGCATTTTTTCTCTCCATTTTAAACAGAAATGTAGATCCAACTATATATTTAATTCAGATGCAAGTGTGTTCAAGCTGACATTTTACACAGAAAACCTGCCAGTTTTCTCCAAGGACAGAATAGTTACCTAAAGAGGATCCTCTTCCCAGAGATCCACCAAGGGGGCTGGGGATGCCGCTCTTGTTCGTCACTGTCACTGGACTGCTTTTGCTAGCTGGGAAGAGATTCTGTGTTGGAGATGTCGGGGATTTGACAGGTTCAGCTGTCTTGGGTCGGGCTGAAAGATTCAGTGGCTGGGCTGCTTCATCCTACAAGAGTTTAATGTAAATAACTATTAGGAAAAGACAAATGAACAAATCATTTTGCAAGCAGCATTTACTTTACACCTCCAAGACAATACCACGTTCTCCTGCAATAATAACAAAAGAAGCTAATTATCTGCCTCCTTTAAGATTCAATGAAAGGAAATCTCATTAATTTCTCTGTGTTATGCTTCTATTTACATTAACTATGTGGCTGGATCGTTCTTTTTGCCAAATTAAAATTTGAATTAGCTCACATTACAGCCTAATTTCCTAATGTGTTTTCAGAGATCTAAATTAACCTAGGGCATTTACAAAGAATTATTTAAAATTTCCAGCAGCTCAGTAACGCTTTTGCATTTGTTCTATTTGAAAAGTTCCTGGCACTATAAAAATAAGTTATGTAACTTATTTTTAAATGTATTAAAAACTAAGCAATCAGAAGTACTTCCATGAAAGAATCATTTGGAAACCCCTGACAGTTCTTTGGCCCATATTTAATGCTGCTGCTAGCTTATACATTCCATGCATCTTATTTTGAGTGCATGTTTTGTTTAGTAAAATAATCTATGCTGTTCCCTTACAATAAGGATAAGAATTTCATTGAATTTAGATTCCTTGACTTACAGTAATCAATGCATAGTGTATGCATTTTAAAATATATTTCATATATTTTCTACTTTTAATTTTGTATATTTTACAATTTTATTATTCCTCTGTGCCATGTGTTTTTGACAGTTTCGTGTAAAATCAGATTTTTTTTCATATAAATGCAATTCTGCTTCTTGATTGTTTGATACTTCTGTAATTATTTCTGTATTCTGTAGTTATTTCTTATGCATTCAACCTTTAGTGTATTTGTACGTTCATTTGCATAAAGACAAGGAGTATTTTTTAAGGATATGTAAATCTAGCATCAGTACACTTATATCTTTTGATACTTTTCATACGCAATTATGGAAGAAATTCTCTCTTTGACAAACATCTTGTTTCAGTGCTATGAGAGAATAAGTCTATTTGAGAAAAATCTAAACTTTTGGAAGAAGGCTCATTCAAGTAATTAATTTCTTTGACAGGGGTAGATATTAACATCATAACCTTCTTCCCATTCTCTGGGTTTGTTCCTTTTGCTTAATATGTTAAGACAAAGCATTTTGAAAACTGTGAAATAGTGATTTTCTGTAATTAAAGAGCCCAGCAAGACAGATCTCTCAACTAAAATATGCCCAAAGCAGAATCATGCTAGACATAAGCGAGTATCATCCCCATTTTAAAACACTGCATTGATCATTTCAAAGCTTAGAACTATGTGTCAGAATACAATAATACACTACATTATCTCATCTCTTCCATTCTCCTTACTGTCAAGCGGTGATTTAACGAAGTACATCTGATCATATACAAAGCATTATACAGGAAAATGCAACAAATGGGTATTTAAAATGCCATTATATCACCACTTTTAAACTGTTCCTATAAAACTGCTTGACATTTTTATTCTTCCTGACCTTGCAGTACACACAAATGCCCACACCTGTTTAGAGTCCAAGTGAAAGCAGAAACACAAAGGTATAAGAGACATAGCACATTCTCGTGCTTTGTGGCCGAGTTATGTGCAAGCTGTTTCATTGCACAGGTACAAACTGGCTTCAATGAATTTCTGTGAAAGTTCAGAGCCCCTTTCAGACTATGAAGTTTGCCAGGCTAAGGCTTGAGAGCTTGTACCATAGAAACCTGTGTTCAATTACTAAATAATTTTCTGCCTACTACTGATGATACCATCATGGGAAAAAAAATCTGAACACTGCCAGAACCTGTTTGTTTGTACTTCATAAACAGCATTCTCTTCTGTGAGGCAACCAAAAAGCTGGAAAACATTCTGGTCACTGACTTGAAAAACCTATCATTATTTTTTGAAAGATCTGACTACTGTAAAAGAAACCCATTAGTTCTATAAATAATGCATATAGTATATATAAATAACTATATAAATACAGAGAACACATAGAGGATTTAAGCAATGCATGACCATCAAAACTGTCATGTTCTGTATAGGTAAAAATTTGCAAAGACAGCACGTAAGTACTATTTTATTAGTGTTTTATACTAATAATTATTTTTTCATTAGCCATTGGTATTTATCCACATAAAGCACTCGTAGTTTATTTTTAATATTTTCAATGCAATCTTGTTAATAAAATAACAATAAAAAGGCTTCTTTTTTATTAACATATATTTCAGTCCATTCAAGTTAAATTATGTAGGGAAACCCCCAAGAATTTGCATGTGGTCAAGTCTGTAATAGGACTCAGCTGGCCACAAAGTTGGAATGGTATTGGCCTTGGTTCAAGGAGATATGTGCTTAAATTTAACCAGGGAAAATTTGACTCATATAGTAAAGGTTTGGTTTGGTGTAGATCCATTTGGCTCACTCACTTATGAAATTACTTTTTCACATTAAAGTAGTCAGTAGTATATTCTCAATACCATAAATCACTGGTGTTAGGTATCACTATACTATGGCAACTTTGCTGAAAGAGTTGGGTTTTGCTTTTGGTGGCTTCTGTATTGACCATAACAAACTCTGCATATGTGGTAAATTTCACTGACTGCTCTCAAACCTGGCATTGGATTACAAGAGGTAAAATATTGGACTAATACACATCTACAGTTAAGTAAAGTGAACACTTTGCTAAATAAATGTTAGATCTAGCCATAATGGAATAGTTTTTATTTATTAGTACTCTCAGCCTAGCAAAAAAATGTCATGGAAATTTATCAGCCCAGGCAGAAATATCTATTCACCCACACTTTACCACAATGATTGATGATAATGAAAAAACGAATGATATTTTACTCTCATGTCAAAAAAAAAAAAAAAAAAAAAAAAAAGGAAAGGAAAGGAAAAAGAAACCCTTACCTCAAGCATGTAAAATCTTCCCAGGCTGATTTGAGGCTAAAGGACTATATGCCTGCAAGGTTTTAGCAGCTAGCAAAAAATGCATACTTCTCTACACAAAGTCACTACATGCCTTCTTTAGATCTATTTTAATAGTTCTGCATTTATAGCACTATCATTCAAATTGACAAAATATCTGAATGTGCTTGGTATTTTTTTGTTGTTGTTGTTTCCTTTTTTCTTCATTTTTTTTCTCCAGTTTGGAGTAAATCTTTTTCCAGTGTATTTGCACTCCTAAAAATCAGAACAACCATAGGAAAATGTAGCAACAAAAGCCAACCAGTTCCACCCAAAGGTGCTTGATGCACCAGACTTCACGGGGTGCATGATGTTCATTTCACACTGCTGGCAAATGCCATGTTGTAGCTGCCTAGTTCCAAGCAAGTGAGAATAAGCAGGCACAAGCACCCAGCAATGGCACAAAACCAACAAGGAGCAGCCCAGTTGTCAGCAGCTGTGTGAAAGCGGCAAAAGTCAAATCAATCTGCAGTGCTACAGTGTTTTCCCTGGAGTCCTGAATTACATTTTATTTTTATGTGAGGCTTCTTCCAAAACTGTGGAAAAAATACAGCTAGATTTGTAAAAATAATTAGAAGATCTACAGGCTCTCTTGCCTTAACAACATAAGCTAGCACTGTATTTTAAGATGCTCAAATGTTCAACCTGAAACAATTTATGACGTGGATGCCATTTATGCACATTACTAGATTACAAACTGAAATTTTGAAAATATCACATTTTACTGATGAATATGTTGTGCTGCCTATGGTAGGAAGTGGGATGTATGATATTTTTGGAAGCAAGAAGTGAATACTTTCTCTTCCATTCTCTGTACTGATAATGCAGTACTAAAACTGAACATTTTATTTGAATATTGAAGAGCTTTTGTGTGCTTCAACTTCCAGATGTAAAACAAGTAGAGCAATTAGTGTCACTATACTTCTTAGGTGCCAACTTTTTTCTTCAATAAGCAATACCTTAACTTGAGTTACCGGACTGGTCCCTCTCTTCTCATTTTTCATCCCCGTGGGTGAGAGTGCCCCTGTTGTATTTGGTGGCTGTGGAGTAGATGGCATTTTGGCTCCAGGAGAAACTTGCATGCTCGCCAGCTGAGCTGCATACAGTTGCTGGAAGACAAGAAGATATACAATATATTCCTGCAAAATTCCTAGAAGAGAAGCTGTAAGCGTACATAATTTTTATTGCTCTGCTGTTGCTTCTCTTGAGCAATTGAGAGATTTAGTGTTTTTTTTGTTTGTTTGTTTGTTTTTGTGTTTTTTTTGTTTGTTTGTTTGTTTTGTTTTGTTTTTAGCACATTCCTGCTTGTGGCTTTTCCCTTCTCGTTATTAAAAAGAAAAACAAACAAACAATCCTAGCAAACTTCCACACACTGATACCTTTCTTCTTAAGTTTGTTTTTTATCAATTTCTTTTTCACTTTTGCAGTAAATACTGTCCATCTTGGTCACAATAAAGAGCAAAGTGTAATACCATGCCCAAATATGCCAAGAATTGGCACCATTGTGAGACTGGTTATGATGAAGAGATACCAACCCCTGCCAGAAACAATCCATGTTTCAAGGCCTTCTACAAAATGTCAATTTTAGAACCTCTGCTGGAAGCTGACGTGGGAATCCTTTGCTACCAAAAGGCAATGCTGCATCTTCTTTAGATAGCAAGAAAAGTTAAAATAGGCAACAGGGTATGTCTCCACCTCAGCGCACAGTGATTGTTATCTCTACCTTCTCTAAATGTTAATGAGTGTAGGCCTTAAAAATTCCTGTAAATAGTGATGAAAATACAAAAACAACCTCACAGAATATGCATCCAACTTTTCAAAAGTTTAACTGAAACATAATAAAAAATGTGTACATTAAAGTAAACAATTCCTACCAATCTAAAGCATTTACTGAACAAAACCAAATAGGTTTAATTTCCTCCCAGTGACCAAATTTAAACTCTCACCTTGAATTAGCATCAGCAATAATTCTTCTAACATAAACAGGGAAGATCCTAATCCCTCTTCTACACATAAATCTATATAAACTTTGCCTTATTAGTGAGAAAAAAGCCAGGTGGTTTGTATGTAATTTCCAACATTACTATCATTCAGATGGACAAATAAAAAAAATTACAGTAATCAAAAGCAGACCTTTCAGCACATGTAATTAAATGAAAGCTTAATAAAGAATAATTTGCAAGAGCCAGATGTGCTTATGTCATAATTGTTGCTTTCTTTGGAACAATTTCTCTAATATAACAAGCCTCCACAGAAATGAAAGTTGCACAATACTGCAAGCTCAGTGACTCAGTGGCTAGACAAACGCATGAAGGAGGGGCACAGCCAGAACTCTGGGTGACAAATGGAAGCTGTTGTTTGTTTGTTTGTTCCCTGACATCCCTTTTCAATACCATGCAAAGGCTACAAAAGGATCACAGATAAATATTTTGAAACCAGTAGTGTTTAAATATTTTGGCTAAGGTGCTAGCTTTTTTCTGTGCCAGAAAACTAATTTCCCAGCTTGCTGTGATGTTCTAAAAAATGGAAATGCATTGTATACAGTAGTTGCTTCCCCCACACACACACACGACTGGGATCTTACCCCTTTGGTAGTGGCCTATAAATTAAAGGCATATTCTGCAGGTCATGCTATGCCTGCTTACTAGGATGCACTGCTTGTATGAAGTCACCCAGCTGCTCTCTCCCTCCCCCTTCTCAACAGGACTGGGTAGAAAATAAGATGAAAAAGTTCATGGGCCTAGGTAAAGACCAGGAGATCACTTACCCCTTTTTTACCCTCATGGGCAAAACCGACTCAACTTAGGGAAAATAATTTTATTAATTGCTAATTACAGTACAGTAGGGATGGTAAGACACAGACTAAAGTTAAAGCTCCTTTCCCACATGCCCCTACTTTTCCCCAACTCATCTTCGCTCCCTCACAGTCCTGAGTCCTCTACCTCCTGCCACTCTCCTGGCCAGGGTGCTCGCAGGGGTGTTTCTCACACTTTTTTTCCCCTCATCCCTCACTGCCATGCAGCATTTATCCCTTTCTTAAACACACTGTCCCTAAGGCGCCACCAACTCGCTGATGGCTGTGGCCTGGGTAGGGGTGGCTGGAACCGGATGGGGGCAGCCCCAGCCTCACCTCACAGTGGCCACCCCACGGCCCCCGCTGCCAGCTCCTGGCCACAGGCCCGGCACACGCAGCAGATGGAGCTGGCAGCTCCATCAGCAGTGACAAGCGAGCAAAGGTGTGCTTGTCACACCCGAATGCTGGCAGCCCATAGTACAGCTTATGTCGACCAGGCATCTCAAGCCTAGGGAAAAATGGGATGCCAGGCACTCCAGGCAGGGGAGGCCTCACCAATGGCTTGGGACTTGAATCACAGCAGGACTGGCAACCAAACTGTTCTCAGTATTTAAGGGTCACAGAGACAGTAACAACAAAAGCAAGCTTTAAAGTGACTGCCTAGGCATTTTTTTGATTTTGGAAATGCAAACATTAAAAACGGAATTAAATTTGTTATTAATCACTCCCTTCCCAATATCTTGAGGGATTTATTGGCTGCCCCGCAAGTAGTGGCGATTAAATGTTCTTGAATGGAGGCAGAAAATAAAAATTATATGTTACATATATGTGTTATATATTTTCCATATATAACATATATATATATATATATACACATTATATATGTTATATAATATATATGTTTATATATATTATTATTTTTATATATAAGCATATATAAAATTCATCACTAGGTTACTCCAAGGTCACAGGACCAGCTTTAGCTTGGCATTTCTATATATTTCTTTTACACAATAAAAGCAAATGTAAAAATAAGTAACAGTAATTAGCATTCTGGTTTGCATAGATTTTAAAACAAAGCTGTTCCATAAACGATTGCAAACCTTGCAAGAATTCACACTAGTGCTAGCAAAACTGCCATGTGGACTGGAAGGTTGTATAACTTCTTTTAAATACTAGTTTGGATGGGAAGCAAGCCAATCTGGAAAACACACCACTGATGCAGGGACAAAATGGGTATTTTTGCAAATAGCACCATTGTAGCACAAAATTTAGGACCTCACATTGAGATGGTCAGGTTGTGAAGCTTTTATTTGCAAGATTAAGGAGAAAAATAATAATAATCAAAAAAAAAAAAAAAAAAAAAAAAAAAAACAGTGAATGAATACTGATTGTTGGCTTTCAGTGCTGAAAAGGAAAATCTTCAATTGAAATTTTTCAATTGAAATTCTACCCCACCAGCTACTGAGTAGTGACTGAAAAAATTAACCTACCTCAAACACCAAACCATATCTTCTTTTCACTATATTTCTAGCACGTGAAGAGAACAGCTTTACATAACCTTGATGCCAATCACTGACTCAGAAGGCTCTTGATTACAAATTAGATACTCAAAACCATCAAGTATTTATGATTGTTTTAAGAATCTTTAAAAAATATATGGCCTGATTTATTTCTTTTTCAAAAAGGTCACTAAGTTAGATTCCTACAATCCAGTTTCCAGCATCCAACTCTTAGTAGTACTGATTTTGAGTTACTGAATGCTCCTGCATAGTTAACAATTTTGAAAATCAGCTAAGGATGTAGTTTTACAGCTTTCAGAACCAGGTTTCTCGTAATGTCATGATGTGACATTGAAGAGTAGGATTTTGAAATGCCATAAGTCTCATTTAATGCAATGGCAAATGAAGCCTCACACTTAGGCACCTGTGAACTTACAAGCTTATCAACTTAAGCACTTGTTTCCAAAACTCTATTCTAACCCTAATCAACTGAAAATCCGAGGCGAATTTATGAAAGTTGGAGGTCACTATGGGTCAGAATGATGTCCATCTACCAAAAGAAAAACAGCTGAGTGAGAAAGTGCTGTACTCAGCATGCCCACAGCACAGCACAAGTACATACTGATTTTTTTTACCTGGAAACAGCAGAATTCATACCAAGCCCTCGCTACTGCTTAGAGCTACAATCCAAGAAGAATCAAATAAGTAATGAAAATAATAACTGGGGGCAGAATTATGTTGGGGGGTAAGAGGGGAAGCATTCCCGGCTTTAGAAATTGCCTATGGCATTTGATGAATTATTTCCACCTCACTGTATTTATAAAAAAATATCATCCACACTCTAAAATTTGACAAACAAAACTGTGAACTAATAATAGAGCATCTTGGCTTATCCAAATGTTTAAACCTTTCTTAATGTCATCTAAGTTTGACAACACCTTTGTGGGACATTTTCATACTATACATGGATAACTGCCTTCACTGTCAATGTTCATCCATATCTTCCCAGAAGACAAAGGCCTCTCCCAAAGACACATCCCTCTCCCAGGTTTCCAGAACATTTTTTCAATAGTTCGTCAACTATTTTTTTCAACTAGCTTTGGAGAATCAAAATTCTTTCATCAGCTCAGGTCCGTTTTTGCCTGCACGTAGTCCTGTGATGTTCCTACACATATGCTCTGCTGAATGACACTGAGCCCAGTAAATACGCTTTCTATGCACCAGAATTTTTTTATTATTATTATTTTTACAACAGAAATACCAGTACTTACCTCGTGGGCTGCAGCATCTATGTCTAAACGAATGAATAAAGGTGAAGAATTTTTGAGAATCAAATGTTACAGAAGTAACACATGGTGAGGAAAATAGAATGGGCCTTAAATCAACACACTTAAGGGAGATTTGCACTGACAACAACTTGTTAACTTTGTGACAAGCTGTTTTACCACCTAACACAGAATTATGATAATCATAACCTTCTTACCAGTGGCTTGTCAATGGCAGACCTTGTGGAAAAATAAGATATTTCAATAAAGAGAAGTGATCAACTGCTGCTATTGAGAGTGGCACTTTCTTCAGGTAGATAAGCTCAGGGAAGAAATGGAGACAGCAGTTGCACTTGGGTATACAAGAACGAAAAGGAAATAAATAGACATTTCAACTGACTGCTTCGGTGAGGGAAAATTCAGTCACAGCAGTGGGGTTATAATTCAGACATTATTATTTGCAGTAGAATTCTGAAGAAACAATAGCAAAGAAATAGGAGAAGTATGGAGTTAAGAAAGAGAGTGAACGTAATAGTCAGTGTAACAGAGAATCAAAGAGCAGGTGATGAAGGCTGACCTAGCACAACGAATTGCAGTGGATGTACTTGGAAAATGACCTAGAGAGAAATGCAGTGGAAACTAGCTTGATGTAAGGGAAAAAAAATATCTGTTCTAGAAACATTTATGGTTTTATTTTCTTTTATTAAAAGATTTATGACCAAAGTGAAAAGACACAGTCCTTTTTATGTATTTGTACAGTATTTCTCCTGAGGTGTAGATCTTTTTTTTTTTTTTTTCTCTCAGAAACAAATGCTAAATACTGTGGACACAGATTAATGCTAAAGTCTCTCATTACCAAAAATGCAAGTCCTGTTATATCTTCAACAAATATACTTGCTACACTAAATGACGCTGAACAATAGAACTACTGAGAATCAAGTGAGAATCCTTATTTGTCAGCATTTTAAATGAATTGTGCAAAGCTGAAATATCTTATTTATAGAGATGAAAGTTCAGCTATTTAGACAATGAGTAATTTGGTTTCTAAAGATAAAAAACTTTAAGGAGTGACTGCAAGTGCTGTTGAAATCCTGCACTACAAGAGGTAATGCAGTTATTTTTTCCATAATATATTTAGTACATAGTGTTGCAAAGCTATAATTCTAGAATTTTTCTTCCAAGTATATTACATACAGTAATAACACTCAGAACTGTCTAATCACAAAGAGTTTTACAAGCTCACCAAAACTAAAAACATCTTTACTATTTCCAACAAACAATTCTGAAGAGAAGCTACCTAAATAATCCCACCTGCAGTTGGACTGCTTTTTGATAGCCTTTTTTTTTGTTTGTTTTTAACAATTCTTGTAGAGGTGCTTAAAATAAGCTTGATGTTTCATTTATCCCGTTTGACTAAGTCCACATTTGAAAAAAATATCTTCTGTTTGAAAGGTGAATGGATTAGTGCTCAACCCCATGCTTTGGATATCATAGCTAATCAAATGTTTACTGCTGATCTGACCCAATGTCACTGGCGCAGCCTTCGGCAGTCCAGGTCAGGAATATTTTTTTTAAAAAACAATGCAAAAGTATAAGTATCCCACTAAAATAAACTCAGACACAGCTCAATGTGTGCAAGAACCATTTCTAAAGTAATAATATTTGTTTTTATTCCTTCTTACTGTTGTATATAGGGCTTTATATATATATATATATATATATATATATATATATATATATATGTTTTTTACACCAATTACATTCAGGGACTAACATGACAGTTGAGGCTTCTACTTTAGCACCAAGGTAAGAAAAGGGATTATTGGATTATGTATATATTAAAAAAAATAAAAAATAAATAGTACGAGGCTGTCTTTCTTTGTTTGAAGATGCCTTTCGATGCAGATCCTTAGAGTGAGAGGTAAGTTAACAGAAAATGGCATCCAGAAACATGAGACAGCCTAAGTAACTCATCAGCAACTTAACCATGTGACAAACACAGGGGCAACTTGGAGGCAGCTACTGCCTGTAGAGTCTGCCAAGAAGCCAGATGCCGTCACCAGAAAAACACCTTCCGTAGCTCAGCATCTGTGTCCTGGGAGTGCTCTCCACACAAAAGGAGGAGGAAGAGGAAAAAGAGAAGGAAAGCTACGTATACTAAAGAAAATGTACGTATCCATAAAAGCAACCATTATTTGAATTAAAAAAAATCTGGGACCTGGAAAAATCAAAACTTTTGTTGATGCTAATAAGATTCCTTCAAATTAATAGATACAACATTTGATGTTAAAAGTGAATGCTTTATTTTATTTTGCAATGTATTTGTGTAGATGCTACCTGCTACAACAGAGTATTTTATAAATATCTTCTAATGAAATTTGGATGTCTCATTAGCATTTTCTCCATTTGTACTAAGAAAAACGATTAAAAAAAATCAAATTAAGGTCAGTTTTAAACATGAGCAAGTACTGTGGGACAGACCCTCCTCTCATCTTCACACAAATAGCAAGTGCTATTTAAGTACCAACAAGTATGCAATATTAGCTTAATTCACAGGTTTATGCAAAATGACTTGAGAACTATTTGGTCTTATTTGGGTATACCTGAAACAGTGCTGATCAAGAACAGCTACAGGAAGTTGGAGTAACAATTAGGAAAAAAAGTTTTTGATTAAGAAACAGTATAAATAGTAAGCAACAAATTTTTAGAAATTCTTTTTCTCTGTAGAATTCCAGTGGCAAGACACGTGTACATGACTTCCTTCCATCATTCTTTTTTTTCCCCTTTTTTTTCCTTTTACATGCCTAACCTATCCATAGTGGACTTAACATTCAGATTTTAAAACTCGTATATCTCCCTACAGCAGTGTCAGCTCACTGTTAGGGAGTGTGACTAGCCTCTACTTCTTATAACACTGCACCAAATAACTTTGTAAAAGGCCTTAAGGTGTAACACAGGCAGGCAGCCAATGAATTATCATAACGAATGTCACAATAAAGAATATTGCAGTGATTATTTATATACTTGCTGGATAATGTGCAGCCAGATTTATTACAGACCAATATGTGCAAACTAACTGAGATTTTAAAATTACAAATACATTCTGCATTCACAGGAACAGTTAGATGACTGCAGTTTTTCACATATGTTCAGGTGTGCATGTACTGAAAAAAAAATTCTAAGCTAAAAGAATATTTTTTCCAGTTATTCCTATTCATTCACTTCAGGTTTTTTGAACTATTAACACGAGTAATTTCAGTGTCTGTCACTACTGTTCTACATATTATCAAGGAAAACTCTTATTTGGCCCTAAATTCCACTCAGTGTTTGTCTCCTTAGAAAATACAAATTCCTGTTTTACTACTTTCTAAAGCTGCAGAGTAACAGATACCTGGATTTTACCACTGAATGCCTGCCAGTTCCAACTCTTTTTACTGACTAGAAATTTGTTGTACTGGCTCAGAAAAAGAAAAATCACTCTCATAGCTTCTGCTGCCCTGCTGCGGATAATGGCCAACCTATACCAAAGATAAAAGAATCTCTACACATTTTAGATACTGCAGCTCACATTGTTGTAGCACTGTGGAGTCAAGATCCCCTTATGCAAAATAACAGCTTTATTTTGTTAAAAGGGCCTAACTTTAAGTGGACCATGGAATATTTATGGCTCTCAGTAGTCCTTTGAAAGAGTTATCTTATGTTTTTATGCCGATCATGGGTCAGAGGTTCAAATCAGCACTTCTTTCTGTCACTCCTTATATGTTTTACTATAATTTACAGCTCAGCAAGAGGACTCATAAAACAAAAGTGTCTATTTTACTTCAGCAACTAATTCTAGCTAATCAAAGCTTTCCAGCAAAACAACCCAGCATGAAACTCTGAGTGGAAAATATGCAGAGAACAAAGCGTTTTGTCAAATAACACATCTCATGATGTAAACACATATGTCTCTTATAGGAAATTTTATCGCTTCCACATTATCGGCACACAAAAGGAGCATTCTTTTTGCAGACCTGGTGCAACTGTGGAGCCATCGTCATTGGAAACAAGAGCCTGATTAGGTTCCCACACAGATATGAATAGATTTTCTTTTTTTAGTGTAATGCTGCCTTTCTTATTTCTTAAACAGACTAGTAATTGTGGCTGTAAAAACAGTGAATTGTGTTTGGATGACATTTGTTGCTTCGCATTTTTTTTTAGCTACCCAGTGACACCAATTATCCCATATGGTTGTCCTCTTCTGGAAAGTCTGAGTTAATCCACAGCTGTGAAGATGAAGACGGACCCAGCAGGCTCTAAGACTGGTGGCTCTCTTGTCTGCTAATAAAGTCCACAGTCTGCTGGACAGATGTTAAGAGGATCTGTTAAATAAGTCAGTGACAACGATCCAGACTTCTGCTGGGGAAAACAATTAGCAAGACCGTATCTATTCTTCATAGATTTTCATTTCTTGCCTCATCTTTTGGAGAGGCAAGTTGTCCTTACTTGATAGAGAACAGTCCCACAGCACATACAATGGTCCTGCTCAAAACATGAATGAACTTAATGATAGTTCATTAACGCCATTGGCGTGTGTTCTGGAAAAGTGATAGATTTTTTATCCTTGACTTAGTCTTCCACATTGTGGCTCCTGCACAATTATTGTATGTTTGGTTTTATTTGTCATAAAATAAATAAAATACTTGTATTGGGAGAGCCTGAGTAAGTACTGCCAGCTACAAAATACCCACTTCAGTTTTCAGTGTAATGGCAAATATATACTGAAGACAAAATTACCATTTGACTAATCTTTCTCTAAATATTATTAGATTTTTTTTTCCTTTGTTTTTTTTTCTTTCTTTCTTTTTTTTTTTTTTTTTTTTTAAATAGAGGATAGACAGAAAACACATTCTGGTCCCAAAGCTAATTCTGCTGTTCTGTGAAAAGAGAAGAAACAAGCAAGTGGAACAAGAAAATACCTGCAGCAAGACCCATGTTTAGAGACTTACTCATTTTTCCCCATCCCCACCTGTTTATGGCCTGACAGCATAGACATACAACATCAAAGTCCCTCTCAGTTACAGTCACGTAAATCTGAAGAACACTGCACAGGTAAAATACATGTACATGCATCAGTGCAATAAAGACCTAACCTGCCTTCAGGAACACGTGCATTAAGGTGCTCTTAAAACCATTTCTGTTTCATCTGGAAACTGTGTTTCTCATTCTATTGACCTCATCCTACTTTGACATAATGAAGTAGAAATGGCCATCAAAACAGCTCACTCTGCTTTGCTGCCTAAATGCAGAAACTCTCATTTATGCATTGTTCCTGAGATCATGCTCCTTAGAAACCAAATGCCTTTGATTTCTTTGAATTATGACAATTAAATACAATCTCTCAGCAAATGCCTGCTCACAACCTGTTTACTGTAAAGCTTTGGGCAAAGCCAAGAAAGAATGCTTAGAACTCAAATAAATTATCAATCACTGCAAGTAGCTAAGACAATGTATATAATTTGGCACCTGGCAGTTGCCTCTGTAATACTGCATTTGTTTCCCCTTGGAAAGTAAAACAGTTAGTTTATTAGTTTCATAGTGCTTTGACAAGTTTTCAAGATATAATGTCAGCCCATCACCCTACAGGGTGATGTGAGACTAGGCTGCTGAGAATTTGTAATGAGACAGCATCAAAATTTCAAAAAAAATCATGAATTCACAAATATATCCTAAAATTTTATACAATTAAAGTTCAGACAGTACATTAGGTATCTCACATCACCATAGCATATAGGTAACATTGTCTCTGTTGAAATAAAATAACTACTCAGCTCACAAGTGTCTTAGTCTGTGGTATTTAAATTAGACTTCTTATTTCTTCCACCTTGACCAAGTCAAAAATCTAACCCTGTAAAGCATAGGTATGGGCTCTAATGCCCTCAGAGAGAAAACTACATTCCTGCCATGTCAGAAAAGAACAAAGGGAGGCCAAAATCTGACCACGGGGAACAAAGTAACAGCTACTAAAAATATGTATATATTTGAAAGCCTCCTGTAATGAATATGGAGCTCTTGCATTCTGAAGAGTAATTCCCTTGTGAAGCCACTGACTGGAGGGAGAGGCAAAAAATCCTCACTGACTTGGCTGTTGTGTCTCACCTCATTTCACTTTTTTTTTTTTTCCTTTCCAAACAGACTGAGTGTTGGTCTGCTGAGAATATGATGCTAAGCCACTTTTCCTGTAGAGTTTTTAAACTGGGCCTCTGAGAAAGAGTTTGTTACAATTCAATGACTGAAGTAATACCTTTGTCCATCTGAGCATTAAATGGCCCATTGAAATACAGCTTAGTTAGAAAGAATTTCAGTAAATGGTGCTTTCTAATTTTTTTTTATTATTATTATTCCTCTCCCAACAGATTACAGCCTGGATCTGAAAATGCAGTTCAATCACTTTTGGTTGCCTCTCAGGTCAGGCCTTTAGCCAGTGTTAATTAAATATAACCCCTTTAGATTACTGGAGGTTAAATGAGAACAACAAACCAGTCTTCTTCAGAATATTACCTGATGCTCTCCAAAATACTCTAATCTGTTTGGGAAGGTCCTCATTTAAACGTAAAATAGTCTTAACAATGAAAATTTATAAAGATGGGGGCAGGGGAAGAAACCCATGCTAAATGCTATTTTGTCTGACAGCTAGTAATCACAAAACATTAAACACCTATTTCCATGCAATATACTATGTCTATTGTGTTTAAATAACAGACATCATAAAGGAAAGTGCTGCAGCAGACAATTTAGGCTGTAGCAGCACATACAGCACAATTTTCAACTTGATAAAGTGAAACTATAAAGAATCAATGCATAAGTCAGACAGCTTCCATACCTAATATACTTCCCTGCAGCTATTAGAAGTTCCCAGTTTTGTCTCTAGTAGGCATGAGCATTAGTATACCTTCAATTTCATGTCTTCAGTCACATTTTGTTGTCTGTTCCATACAATTTGACCAGACCATGAAATTGGAAAGCAGCTGAAATTGTCTTTTTTCATCCTAATGATTTTAAATGAGAAAGGGAGGTTTTTCTGTAAGCTATTTGTTTACGGCTTTGTAAAAAGTTTCCTAAAGTGTTTGTAACAATTTTACCATTAAGCTGTTTGAAAGAAAGGTTTTTAATACGTGGTAATTAGTCTTGTCTTTCTGAACATGACTTTACTGTAAATACTCCTCCTTGACTATCTCTTTGTCCCAAGATTCCTTAGAAGAACGCAACCAAGCGATAATTCAGCATTATTGCTGCTTCAGTGCACTAATCGCTTAAAGAGCAGCAAGGACCCTATGTTCACTGCCACAAGGCTCCTACAGCCTCCTGGCCTAAGGCAGGCTTCCCAACCCAGAAGCATCCAGATGTCAAGAGGAATATCCAGGTCCTGATGCAGCATGCCGCTCCATCCCAGTATGGCCTAAACATCTGTTTCATCTGCTGGCGTACAACCTGCTGAATACACTGACACTGACACACAAAATAGGGAATTGATTTAGGGTAGGAGTCAAATACTGCAGTTGCACTGCTCAGTGTACATATCATTTAAAAAAAAAAAACTCCATGCAGACACAAAAATTAACATAAAATGTCTGGAATCCCAAAATTGGAGTTTGATCATTTCCTATCTCAAACAGATCTCTCTGAGAAAGAAAAATCTAGGCAAATAGCAGGAAAGAGAATAGGATGGTTTAAAACAAAACAAAAGAAAAACTCTCTACACAATATGTACACCTCACTTTTTCTCCTAACGGAGGAAAAGGCCATGACACCTTAGTTTGCTCATCTTACTAATTCTCCCCTTATTTAATGATTTATGGTGTAAGAAAGGGACAAAAGAAGAAAAAGCACAGAAGTATGTACTACACAAATTGCTTGCCACAGCTATAACAATTGTCTTTCGTAGAAAATACTTAAAAATGAGGTGAACTTAGCCTATTACGTATTTATAATTTCCTAAAGATAGTAATTTAGGAGTTCTAAAACAATAAGCATCTTTTATCTAAAAAACAGGAATATATAACCACTGAAATTTTACCTCGAGGCATGACAAAAACAGCAAGCATTTTAGTTGATCTAGATTAAGTTCTGATAATAAAGGAATGCTAACTGCTCTCATCTCTCCCACTTAGCATATCTATTTTCTTGCATTCTTGCTAGCAACAATAATGGACTAGCTGTGTACTACCATGCAAATTCTTTGAGTCTTTTATGAAAGCAAGATCAAAGCCAAAACAGAGAGTACATTTTTTAGCTTTTTTTTTTTTTTTTTTTTTTTCTCTCTCAAGAGAATGACCTAATGAGAGGTAGTTTAACCAGGAATCTTCCTCTGCAATTGCAAAGCAGGAGCACTCTCATGGTGCAACCTCCTGGCTTGGCCTTTTCCCTGGCCAGCCAGCTCTGCGTGGGGTGAGCACCAGCATCCAGAAACTAGGAGCTATCCCTGAGTGCTTATACTGAAACATGCTCCCTGTGAACTTGAAAAAAGCCCCATTTTCTTTGTGCTACTCATGAAAGGGATACACTATTACTGCACTACTACATTGGCTGAACAAAGTATAGTTGAATAAAATTGCAAAATATTCCTGTTAAAGATAAGGTGTGAACAGTAATAAAAGTCTGCTGTTGTGATATATTGCAAGTAGCAATAAAAAACAGAATGCAACAATATGCAGAAACTTCATCAAAATTTACTTCCATTTCCTCAACAAGAGATAGCACAAACATTAATAAATTCTTCCTCTTAAGCACAAAAATGGGAATTATTTTATTTAAAGCTGTCAGATTACTGATATGCTATTTGATCACAGGTCTCCTGCAGTTTAACACACACAGGAAAGAACGTAACTGACTTATCTCTGTGATTCTGCCAGATTACATGTTGCATAAGACACCTTAGAAATTAGCAAAAACATCTTTAATTTTTCTTTATGATTTTACAAAATAACCAGACATACTCTGCTTAAGACCATTGGGTATTTGATATACAATGTAATAATTAAATAAAATATAAGTTAATTTAAACCCAAATACCTTTGATATAAAGCCAATCACAGCAAAAGACAAACTGCTTTGCAATTTCCCAAGCAATTGCATTTGCTTGGGAAAAGGAATGAAACATGAAGTGAAATTAAAATTAAAAAAAAATAAAAATAGAAGAGTAACAATTCATTTTGAGTTTCCACTGGGGAATATTATTCAACAAAGAATCTGAAATTTGAAGGTAAATTCTTATGTGAGTTTCCCATATTTGCTTCTACTAGAATTTGTTTTCAGCATTTTTATAGCATGAAATTGTGGACTTTGGTGCAATTGTGGATTGCACCAAAGTTCACAGAGTAACAAGCTCATCTAAGAAAGCAAGCAAGGACCAGGAAGCATTGCAAATGTGGAAGGCAGCTGCAAACAAGGGCTCTAGTATGTAAAACTCTTTCTCTTTTATCCAAGGAAAGCAGATAAGCAGCACCTACTTAAAATAAAAATACAACTAGATCTATCTAGAAAACATAACCAGGTCATTGCATCAGATCACCATTTTTTTCATTCACTTTACAATATCATAATTCTACTTTCTCTGGTGATCTTGTGAACCCAATTATTCATACACAGAATTTAAAATGTTTTCTGATATTATTTTAGAAACTTCTAGGAATCTGGTTTTTTGGTTTTTTTTTTGTTTGTTTGTTTGTTTGATTGTGTTTTTTTTGTTTGTTTGTGTTTTTTTTTTTTTTTTCTCTTCTTTTTCTGCTAATACAAACTATCTCTAAAAATAAATGTGAGAGATCTCTGTGTTAACCATTCGGACAGTTGCACTTGCTGTATGCATGGAAATGTGTTCTGGACTAAAGCTTGTGTAAAAAGGATGAGCTGCTTAAAGAGAACCCTTGTTATAGGGGAAATAAAATCCTATGATTGAAAAGCAATTAATTGCAGTAAGTTTACAGAATGGATGATAGCTATCAAAGCTCATCAAAAGTTGTATTTCAGAATCTCATGTGTTTCTAAATTGAAAAAAAAATAATGGCAGCACATAGATGGGCTTTGTGAGAGAAGTCAGGAGTTTCATTCTGGCTCATGTCAGCAGGATTATAAGCAATTATGAGTAACTGCTTGTTGAACTGTGTGAAATGAGTTGGTGAATGAGTTTCCTAGTAAGCACATGTCCGTGTCACTGGTATGATTGCCAGTGATGTAGACAGTCCTAGCTGAAGGGGTCTAAAAACATAATTATTCTCCTAATCCTAGAGGGATTTTTACAGGATTAAATCAATTCAGGACAGAAGACGGCTGTGCAGTTGCTGCTTCTAGTATGGACCTTCTAGGTCTGTCAACCTGGCTAGACAGAAAAATCAGAGGCCTAAATAAAAGAAAAAGAAACCAGAACAGAAAAAATAAGTGGCAATAAATCTTCTCTAGAAATATTTTGTAAGGTCTGGCATAGGTTGATGGGTTCATTCACTGTCTGACCACACAGACGAACAAGTTGCCAAGTACAGCTGTTGTGATATTTCCCTGTATGGAACTATACAGACATAGAACAAGAAAACTGAACAGTCACCCACCACTAATCACACTGAGAGGCAAAAGCACTACACTTAGATTTCTATGGGCTCCCATGACAGAATAATGAGACGCCATCCCACTAATAAATGGGTGCACGGCAAGAAAAAGGAAGAGCCCTTCTTTACCTCCCACTACCTCTCGTAATTCCCATGCCTGGGTCCCCATCTTGTGAGAAGATGCTGAGGCAGCTCTACAATTAAGAGCTGAATTTTCAGAAATGCTGCTTGGGGTTGGAAGCTGTAATGTTTTTATACTTTTATAAGAGACACAGACAGTTCATGTGGTAGCTTGCAGCCATTCTATTATTTTCACTAGCCAAAAAATGGACAGAAGACAAGGATATAATAAATATATACCGGCTCTACTGATCAGTAGAAGCTTTATCAGTCAGCTGGGGCACATCTGGAAAAAAAGTCACTCAGGTGCATCTATAGCATCCCATTCAATTAACATACCATTAAAAATGGCTTGTCCCTGTTCAGCCTGCTGTGTTACCCGATAAGTCAACATATTTAAAATGTATATTTAAATGCAGAAAACAGCGAAATGTTTTCTTTGTGCAGCAGAAAACAAGCCCCGTTTACAGGTATTTTAAACCATTACAAATAATTGTGCTTTACAGGCTGCTTAGCAGATCTCTCACACTGATCTTTTACTGTATATTTAGAACTTTCATGCACCTTCAAGGAAAATTAAATAATTTCTTTAAAGGAAATGCACACAAAATTATGCAAAACATATTCAAATCAGCTTATAAAAATTACATCTGAAAAACTCACATTTACACCTCAAAACTAGGTATCTGGGAATTTACTATTACAAATTCATTGTACACTCCTGTATTTTGCTCCAGCAAACATGTATTTCACATAAGCCTACCACGGTTTCTGATACGTTGTGGATGTGACAATATTTCAACAGAAGTGCTGGGACCGGATTTAAATGATTATGAGGTCTGATCTTAGCCCTCCCTGAGGTGTTGAAGACCACAGCAGAATAGATGTCCTGTACTGGATGAGTTACTATGGATAGTTCCCAGTTGTGTTACTTGGTAAAGCTGTGAACTAGTTAAATCTGGCGACTTTTTCTAGGTTGTATGACAAATGGTGCAACTCCTTCAAAGGACTTTACCTCTCTTTACTGTTCACTTCACTTCCAAAAATACCAGTGGGCATGATAACACACTCTCGCTATTCTTGCATGTGGAATATTTCTTCATTTGCTTTCATGCTCAGCTACTTGCTGTAATTCAAGCAGACCACCAAAATATGTGCATTCTTGTGCTGACTTCACTAAATTTTGTGAATGATTTCTTTAGGTCTCGAATAATCCCTTAACATTGACACTTAAGCATGCTTTGTTTTTCTTTCTCTTTTCCTTAAGATCCTCCCTCCAGTCTCTTTCTTTCAGGACTGATATACAAGCCTTCTGTTTTGCCCCACAGCCATATGCAACCACCATGCTGAGTCTTAAGAATAAACAGGTGATTTCATTACTTTCTGTGAGGTGGGACAATTTTCTGCTTTCTCAATCATAAGGATTTCAAAAGCATCACAGACCAAATACACAACCAGCATCACTGACAAGCAGGGTGCTAGGAGGCAATACCGCTCCTCTTCCATTATCTAACAAGGCTCTATTAAAGAATGATATCTACACACTGATATGGGGAGTTCTAACTCATTTTCTATGAATTTCCTTTGTTCTCTGAACCGGGTCAGTGGAAAACGATGCTCTCTACAACCAAACACCCTCCAAAATGAGGCAGGTGATACCTGTTCAGTCCACAACTCTTTAAAATTCTTGTTTCATGTGAGTGCATGCACCCTGTGTGTGTGTGTGTTTCTAGACCTAGAAGCTCCCACCTAACCAACCTTAATGGTTTTATTTTTATTTTTTTTGATTTTTACTACAGATGGAAGGTGAATTGTTAAGTTTTCTCTTACCATATCAGTTAGGAAAGAAAAATGACACAGAAGCGTATTCTCTTTTGTGTATAGAGATGACAGTGTAAAAACATCTTTGCCTTTAATCTTATTGCTGCTAAGTTTCTAATAATCTGAATACGCTAACACCTTCACAGGAAAAAACCCTTCATGTTTGTAATTTGTATCCAAATTAAGCAGCTTACTCTATAGTTATCAGAACTATAATAATTCCAGAAACATATTCACTTGCAGCTAATTCCTGTAAGGCATACACCATATACATTTCTAGAAAGCTTGAAGGAATCCAAGTGCCAGCTCACAGAATGCCTCCCAGTCAGCCTGCTCCCCAAAGGGATGCCACAGTTCTAAAAGAGCTTTAAAAAACGTGCTCGGCCCCTAATGGCACGCTGTAGTACTGGTGCCTCTGGTGCTCTATGAGTAAATGCAGCAGTAACTTATTTGCTTCTTACTGGCTTCTGAGTGGATACACACCCCAGGGAGGGAGCTTTGCAAAGCACAATTATTTTAAAATAGAGTCTGGGCTTTCAGTGAGGGGCTGCCAGTGGTTAAGGCAGCAGGAAAGTCTTGTTGACGCTGGGGGCTCAGCCTCCTCCAGTCACTTGGGTTTGAGTGTCTGCCTTAGTACAGACTGATGAGACATAGGAAACCTCCTGCAATCCAGCCTATAAGGATGACATGCTTTTAAACATACAAGTTTCCTGATAAGTGAGTTTATTTCAGTGCCATTTATGATCCCAGTGGTAAATTCTCCTTGTAACAGAGCATATGGGCCTGGAAGGCAGCTGTCCTGCTTGGTAAGATCGAAAGGTGCAAAAGATGGGAATCACGCCAGGAGCCTGATCCCTAGCTGCCAGACTGAAAAGTTTTCCTGCAAGGGGGAAGACAGCAGGTGCAGGATGAGAGCACTTTGGATGGAGGAGAGCTTGGCCATCTGAAGGGAATAGAAAGAGAGAGCTGTTCCAGGCTGGGTGACAGTCTGGTGGTCAGTGTCCTTCCTGCAACAATAAGGACAAGCCCAAGACTGGACTTAGGCTTGCCACATCCAAGACAAGTACTAGAACTGCTACAGACTGTAGAAAAAGCCTCTTTCTAAAACATTGCTATAAATTTTTTATTACATAATGCGACACCGTTCCATTAAGCAAGAATGAAAGTAACAAAGAGTTGCTGTTTAAAGAAGTTATTGGAGATAGAGGGTATTAAATGGGTGAGAAAAGGGTCTTGCAGCTGTAATGCTGCTGGCTGTACCAGGCTGATTACTTTAGCTAATGGTTTTGTTTGTCTTCTCTCACTAAGCTGAAGAAAACAGGGAGAATCCCTTGTTTTACCAGGAATGCCTACACTGAAGGAGCCAGGAAAATTCTCCTGGCAACAATTTCATCAGAATTGATAGGTTATGGCAAAAAGTCTCAATTTTGATGGGCTGTCCTTTCTTATGAAAGTGAGTCTATAAGATAATTCAGGGCTAAAGATAAGAAGCAGTAGAGGAAAGATGGAGTATTAAGAAATTCTGCAAAGAAAGAAGGTTATATGATAAAATATTGACTCAATGACATCATTTTCATTGATACTGCCACTGATATAATTCAACTTGATAACACAGATATTACACATGGACATAAACATTCAAGTAGAGAAAGGCACAAGTATAACTATTTCATTGATTTTAATTAAATTTTCTTAAGTATTGCAAGCTTGGCATATTTTTAATTTTATTTTCATTAAAGGGCTTACTTGGTCTCTCAGAGCACTAATAAAACCTTCTTTTAACCTCTTTCCTTCCTTTGCTATAACCTAAATTTCTACATAAGAAAAGGACCAAAATATTTAATTTACTACTTCCATACGCTGAAATTTGCACACACCATTCCCTTAATTTAGGCCACTATTCACTGTATCATAATAAGGAAGATTCTGTTAAATTATGCCCACCTAGAGCTCAGTAGTCTTTGAATGCTAGATAAAATCATTCTGTAAGGCTAATGAAGACAGAAACTCTGCCTGTAACAATATTAAGTTTGTTTTCTCTAGTGATTCGAAGAAGTGAGCAATCTGTCAGTAATACATTGAGGGAAATTACTTGTCTTATAGGAATTCCCGCTGACAGTCACTCACTCGCAGTGCTGACCCAAACATCTACCCACTGACAAACAAATTACAGTGTCTAACTTTGAAAAGGTAACTGGCTGTTTTTAATTTTGATTGGTCTCACCAAATCTCCTTCACATTTACCGAATCCCCATTCTTCATTGTGAAAAAAATAAAAAAGAGAAAAAAAGAGAGAGAGAGGGAGAAAGAAAGCCCCATCTTTTTTGCATTTGAAAAAATTATTATTGCCTACATCCGAGAGTGTTATGTCAGATAAAACTGTTAAACTGTGTCTAACCAACATTAAGACTGGCAGCCCTGCCAGTGACTGACTGGGTGAGTGAACACATTACTGAGACAGCATTGTAGAAATTAATTTTCTTCAATAAAGTGATTTTTAAGGCTCATATATTTCACAATCTAAACATATGTCACTGTTTCATAAACAAAATAAATGGATTAAAATAATACATTACCAGTATGCTGACACATGGAGATATTTTAATTAGAAATACTTAAGCTGTGTGATATTTAACTGCTATATTTGTTGAAGAGGAGCATGCATCATTTAATAAGACATAAGGCAGGTACATCACTTTGCATGATGTGGTACCAGAGTGGGACCAAATCACCTCCAGTGTAAGCTATCACTATCAGATCACATTAGCCCCACTAAAAAATTGCTTTAAGTTTACAACGTATAGAGGAAACTCCATAAGAGAAGCAGTCCACTAAAACAACTTTTTCATTGAAATAATAAGTCACCAAGATTCTAGTTCCTGAGAATAATATTTCTTCATAAAAGGCCACATGTAACATCTTAGCTATTTAAAGGCTGTATTTACATGACTGTCGCATTACGTTGGCTTCTTTCCTGCACATTCTTCTTGACTTGCTTTAAGGACCAGCCCTAAAATAGCTGAGGAAAGCAAATGTCAACTGTGTCCTGAAATTTATATGTGTGAGAGAATTGGAATAAGTAGAAATGTAATATATTGTTTACTGTACTGAGTGCCCTCTGTTCTCTAAAGGTCAAAAGCATTGTAACCTTAGAGTTACAGTTTCTGATTGTTCCCAGGGTTAAATACATTATCAAAATTAACGGTTCAAACCCCTCAACCTTCAGATATATGAGTATTCATGCCTCCATCTGCTGAACTGTTCAACTAAAAATAGCATTCTTTGGCCTTCACTCTACTAATATTGTGCCCCTGAGGCAGGCTATGCAATGCTTCAGCGGTGCGCTGGATCCGCACCCAGCGGTATAACAAAAGGTCATTTACTTTGTTTGCAATTAGAAGAGGGAATGAAGGAGTAGGATGAGATGGGAGGGGAGAGCAGAAATAGACAAATATGTGTTTAGCTAAGATTTACATTTTTTTTAATGAATTATAAAAACTTCAGGCTTCAAGAACACAGCTGCAACTACAGTTAAGACTCGCCAAGGTTCATTAGGGTTATAAGCGATAAATTTTGAAGGACAAATTGCACAAATAGTTTGGGAAAGAAGTTATGAACTAAAGCTTTTTTGCTTTGCTTTTTTTCCTAGTGCTCACTTTGTTTAGGAATAACTCCAGCTAGCATCATTGTAGTGCTTCCATTTCTATCAACAGTTTATCAGTTGTGGTTGAGAGAGTTGCGACATTTCCTTATTTAGCACATAGACTGCTTTGTAGAAGCATCTAAGAATGAAGGCAGATGTTTAAACCATAAAGAGCATACCGTAACTTTCCTTGTTTGAAAGCAAGGACATATAGGTGCCACCTCTGCCACCACTGGGACTTCCCATGAACTAGGCTACCGCTACCAGCACCACGAGTTGGAAAAACCGATTTCATGTTCACTCTTTTAGCAAGATTACTCTGCACACATATCTAGAATCAGTTAATATCACTGCAATCATTTGACAACTAAGAACAAAATTCATGGAAACACGAAAGGAGAGAAATGGTAGACAAGGTGGGTATATAAAAGAGGAGCAAAGGGAAAATTACTAAGAGATTTTTCTGCTCAAACTGGTTAATTAAAAGCAACATGCTTTTGTCATACACATGCTTCAGAACTGGTTCACACATCACTGCGCATACCTGCTGCTGATGCATTTGCTAATATAACTGCAAACTATTTAGCAGAAGGTTGATGTGGCCACATTCACTCACAGTGTTTTGAAGCCAGAGGGGTGGCCTGGTTTGGTCCCTCTTCTTAAACTCATCAGCAAGGCTCTCTCCAACTCAGAGAGTCCCTAACAAGGCTTGGATCTAGCACACTTATTCTTTAAATCTTGGCCAAATCATTGAGGAACTAGTGAGACAAAGCTGGACTGTCAATAAGAAACACGGGATGATTTACAAGCGGATGGATCACAATGTGGGGTTTATATTCAGGTTTGTTATTGAAGGAGAATGATTTTTATTTTTATTTTTTTTTATTTTTTTTTTTTTTGCAAGGCCCATGATACTGAAACTAGTTACCTGAGAAATTCCTACATATGCCTTCAGTAGAGATTTTTAACTCAAGGTGATGCATTATCCATTGGTGAAACACAGGCATACAATCCAGAGAAAATACATTTTGATACCAATGTGCTAAATAGTTTCAATAAAATTGGCAAACCTTTAATTACAAATTGCCCGCTGGAGAAACATCCTCTGTGGAATAATTGCTGTTGTTACCTGAGGTACCTGGGAGTAAACTGTTTTCTGTCCTATTGGATTCAGAGTTTCCATAGAAGCTGTCCTTACACACAGAAGAATGGGAACACAACATTGCTACTAGCTCCTACTCAAAGCATACATAAGTATGCAACAACGTAAGTGAAAAAAGAGGAGAGGTTACAAGCTTGAAGCTGTCAGAGAATGTCCACTGCAGCTGGATGGGGATTATAGAATATAATTTCGAAAACTTTAATAATGCCCTGGTAAAGTTCAGATGCTAGAGCTGCTGCAATGCTTGTTTAATTGCAATAGCTTTCCCTACCCATGTTCTCCAAACACACACACTCACATGTAGAAACAAACCTAAACCTGCAAATGAATTAACTATTTCTCCCACGGGCTGGAAGGAACAGAGATTAGTTTTGTGATCAGTATTTTTTAGCACTTGGGAATCTTTAGATGCCATGATCACAGCATTCAAGTAAATAAATAAGTGGGTAGGGTGTGTGGAAGAAAGGAAGAAAGATGGAGAAAGAACAGAGAATGGAAGCAAAGATGAAAAATATGAGCTGAATTGCTGCACTCTTAACAGTCTTCATGACACATCAAATATAACAACAAATTCCCTCCCACAAACATACCCAAGTATATATATATTTTAGGGAACACTTAGGGAAAGTACACAAAGAAAATGGTAATACTAGGAATGAGTAAAATTTACTCATTTACTCAAAGTTTGACAATCAGATGAGCAGGAACCAGCTGAAGGCCGAGTAATCTATTAATTAAGCTCTTATGACCATGAAACATTAAAGGTTTTGAAATACCGCAGAAGTGAAATTCAAATAAAAAGAAAGGTGGAAAACAAACAAAAAAAGCTTTCTTTTATAATAAATACATCTGAAGGGAAATTCTGTGCCCTCAAGCACTTAAATCTTTCAGGATTTATTAGCACCACTTTCTTCTATGGTTGTTTTCTTTTCTCTAACTGTGCATGTCATTTTTAACAACTCAGTCTATCATTTCTGAAAATTAATGAAATTGCACTATTGCTGTAGGTTCTGATCAGAGCTGATGGGCAAATAGATCTGTGGACCCCAGCTAAAACTAGATCTTTAAAAATAAAAAAAAAAAAAAGAATGGAGTGTGTGTTTTATACCCTTTTTCTGTTGCAGTTTAGCATTTTTATCCCTTCCTGCATTACAGTCTTGTGTAAGCTATTTGTTGCACTGCATCTCAAAGGTAGCAAAAATAGTCTCTCTGTTCACAAAAGCTGATTTCTGAAGTATTTTCTCAACTACAGCTAATGTGACTTTTGCTTCAGTAAGCATATAAATACAGATTTTCAAAGGTTAAAAAAAAAAAAAAAAAAAAAATTGAGTACCTGGTATTTTTCCTTTCGAAAAACTCCCCTTTGGTTTGAAGTCCGTCCAAGGTAGTCTTAATATATTATTATCATGACCCAAAAGTATTTGAGGAGATCTTTCCCTTCAGTGTCAGGGTGTTACCTTTCCCAGTTCTGCTTTTAGGCTAGGTCAGGCATAAGCAGAAGGGGTCTTTTCTGACAGTTCTGGACCTTGAGTACACAGTGAGTTTTGGTCCCGTTCTCACTTATCCTAAGTTAACTCTGCAAGAAGTTTCTATCAGTACTCAGTAGAGACACGAGGATGTTTAATTTGCTTTGGTCCCTCTGGAAAATGGTATAATTGCAGAAGGGTAAGCAAAGTAGATACTTGGATATTAACATGGCAGTACATTGCTACTCCAGGCACAATTTATTCCTACTTCAAATCTGTACCCAGCTCTAACAGGGGTTTCAAAGGTTTACTTGCAAATAGTTACATGCATCTTTAATGGCCTTTCCTCTCATGTTCACTGTCACTTCCTTTCCACACATTTTAACTCTGAAAGCTTTTGACTGTTTCTTCATTATTTATGACATTGTTGTGTCTTTTCTTGTGAAATTAAAAACTTCTTGCAGCAAAAAAAAAAAAAAAAAAAGCTAGCTAATAATATGGCACATAAATCTTTCTTTCACAACATTTCATTCTATATATGCCAAAAATAAATAAACGACCAAACCAAGGCTCCTGACCATGCTTGGCATCTGACCAGCTTAATGCATGGAAAGGTAGAGATTACCTAAATACAGAAGCCAAAAGAGTTTGCAATTTATTGTATTGTCAACCCCACACTGTCTGAGAAAAGAAAAAAAAAAAATAACAAACACACACACACATTGGTTTTGATACACTCACTGCCCCGGTTAAACATAGCACAGTGCAGCTATAGTGAAAAGCCTAAATCAAAATAAGGTAGAAAAATATCTTTGAACATGTCTCCCATCAACTCATCGTATAATTAAAAATATGCCATTAACTCTGCTGAAGTAAAATACACAGAAGAATGTCTTTCACTCAGAGTAGCAAGGTTGGCCGCATATTGCTGTATTTGCAGTACCGTAAGTACATAAGGTGTTAATCCTCCTGGGCTGTGCTCAAAAATTATTTAACATTCAGACTATTATTTAGCATACAGCTGGTTAGCAGTTTTCCCCTAAAATGTTGGCTTCGATCCCACATTTTTTTGTTCTGGCACATACCTGGAGCTGTAAAGGGCTGAGTCCAGAAGCAGCAGCAGCTGCCATTGTTGATGGAATGAACTGCACAGGGTAGTTATCACCTGTCGGGAGAACAATGCGTGCAGGTTCAGACAATGAACAGAGAATAGCAGCAGACAAGTGCAAACATGGACCTAGGATTGCCTGTGCTCCACAGCACTCCTCTAAGCCTAAACATCTGCAAAAACAAAAGGCTTCGCTGGGCACAGACTTGCCACGCTCCCTTGGAACTTTTTTGTTAACAGATAGCTGGTAGGCAAACTGGCAAAACATAAATGTGATACTCATGATTTTCGTTTTCAAAAGCAATGTTCAAATCAGGCATGTAAGCTTGGGCATAAAATGGGGCTTAAGGCCATAGACACACAGGTAAGAAAGCCGAGGAAACCCCAGTGGTTCACAGAGGAAAAAAAAAATATCTCTGGGAACTGAAAACGTGTGCTGACTGCATTGAGTGGTCCCAAATACTTCAGAAAACAAGAGATACTACTGATCCAAAAGTGCAACACTACATTGCACGGTGCTGTTGAGACTCAGTCCATGTAAAGGGTGAATGAAGGCTGGAGCAGTTTAACAGTGAAGTCTGTAATAGAAAAATTAATACAGTGAAGGATAAATTACACTATGACTTAATGGAGTATCACCTCATCTCAAGCTTCTTATTTAAAGTCAGTGTTACATACTATCTGTAGGCTACATTTTAACAGGCTGCTCTTCTGTACATTTTTGAGATTTATCATAATCGGTCTGTTTTGTGTGAACTTTTCCATGCTGAAAGCATAATGTAATAATGACAGAAAATACTGACATCCAAAATAATACAGTCAGGACATTCCGTGAGTTAGATTGTTTTTGTCAACCCCCTCAAATAAATAGTGATACCTGAAGTCTTGGCAGTCACTGGCTTCCTCAGAACTCTTCCTATTTACCACCTGAAGTGCTATTGTGTTCTGCTCAGTTTAAATGTTCAGTTGTTTCACTTTTTTAATAAATTGTACATGTCTAATCCACAAGGTCTCTTTGCATCATATCCATAATACCTCATCAGGCCATTGAGCACAGTATGAGCTTGTACACAGTCCAGTAACAATTGGCTTCTGATTGCACAGGGAGCTCAGCTACAATGCATTCACTAACACTATATTGTACTGGTGTCCTATGGAGTAATGTTCAAAATATCTCCTCTTATTTTCCCCCTTCCATGAGGTTGATTTTAGTTTGCAGTGATGTTGTTTGTTGGTTGTTTGTTTTTCCTTAAAAAAAAAAAAAAAAAAAAAGCAACAAAAAGCCTAGATCTTTTCTTAAAGTACCAAAGCTGTCTCTTTATGGTTAAGCAATTCTACTCATCTCTTTGATATTTATACGAAATTATCTGAATAAATAAGACCCTAATCTAAGTTAAATAATGTTTCTTTCAGAAATATCTTACAACGTTTTAAAAAAATCACAAAGATGTTGAATTAATGATGCTTTAAATGGGGGGGGAAATAACCATCCGAGTTATCAGCATGAACTGCCTTGCAGAACATTTTGGAGGCATTCTTTCTTTAAATATCATGAATTATTCATTCCTGTTCCACACAGCAATCTCTTCTTTCTCCCTCCCCCTCCACATACACTTTTTAAGTTCAATACCAGTTGCTTTATTTGTACTAAAACATTTTCCATGTCAAACATATTTTAAAAAAAATCAAACTCCAGAAGAATTCCCTGCGGCACTCCTTTTTCACAGCTGTCACGCTCCTATGGTTTGAAATAGCCAGATATTTTATACACACACACACACACACAGAGTTTTTGGCTTCACAATTAACTCAGTAGTATCTCTACCACACCCTGTAGTGTTCTCTTGCTCACCTGTTGGCTACAGTTCTTTTGTTACGGGAAAGTATAATTTTATAGTTACGCCATTTATTTATTATGAACACACAATGTTGATCTTTTTTTTTTCCTTGTTTTAATACCCTAAATTATGGTTAAGTCCCAGTGTGTTAGTAGTGCCTTTATGCTGAGAACAAAAATTAATACTCTGTCAGCGTTGGAATACTTTGCTGACACCAAGCACTAAAAGCAGAGCAAAGGTATCTTCTTTTTTCCCCCTTGAGGAAACTGAGCATGCAGGGAATGGGTTGATTTTAGTTATTAATTACAGAATGTACATACTTTGCCCCTCTAATTTTCCCAGCATAAGAATGGATCAAGAAGCTTCTCAGTAGCTGTCTTGGCAAGAAATCAGTCAATATATTGTAGCAACTTTTTTCAAATTTGTTCCTTAATTTGGAATGTTTGCGTGAGGATCCATTCTTTTAAATTTATACAAAAGAAGACAGAACATGTTCAAACAGGTCTGCTTTAGGTACTGGTGTGTGCTGGCCTTTGATAACCAGGACTGCGAAGAATGCCAAAAGAAGAAAATCTGTCATGTTTTGCAAACTGATCTCTTCAATCTCCTTGCTGCGTTGATTGTCTATTTACATTTGGCTGCTGCTGTTTATATATAAATTGGTGTTTACAAGCCATGGAAAAGCATGCCAGACTTCTGTTTCATTTGTCAGGTTGAGCAACATTTCCAAGCGAATAAAGCAGCACACAATCGTACCATGCTATTTGACACAGAGATAATATAAATGTTTCTCAGTTTGTCTTGGATGAAGTGATGAAGCCTAGTGGATTTTATTTATAAGATGTATGGACTTACTTTCCAGACCGTGGCTTTGTGAGCTGTAAGGAAAAGAAGGAAGTCTGGCCAAAAGAAGAGACAGCTCTTGTGAGACCCACAGTAGGGAAAGTCATTGGTTTCCTACCCATATTTCCAAAAACACACTTATAAGACACAAAATGACTCTCCTCATCTGACTCACAAAGTTTTTGGTTTGATGATGGTTTGCCCATTTGGGGATTATAACTTAAAACCTGTCTCTTCGCATATGGATCTCAAACTGCCACTTGCACATTCTCCTTGTATAATCACAGAATAATAGGAAACAGCGGCGGAAGAGCTGTGACAGACCACATACTCCAGGACCTACCCTTCCGGGCATAATGAGCAGACAGAGGGAAGCGTACCTCTGCTCACAACATGCTGGGATGCAGCAGGGATACACATGTCCACTCCTGCAATATGCCCATGCTCGATGTGCATTTTGGGTGTGCAGGGCCATCAAGAGTGAGGAAGAGGTTAACACAGGTAACTGGCTAAGGCAACACTATGCAGCATCTCCTCTGCCTGATGAGGCATCTTCAGGTCTTCCTGAACAGGGAGGATCTGAGCAGGGTTTGCCACAGCCTTATTGCCATCCTCACATCTCAGTGAAATCAGTTGCCCTAACAATTGTCTGCCTGCAGGGAGAGAACGTTTGTGCGAATCCTGGTTGAAAATATTCAGCTGCCTACTACCACTTCCAGCTCTCAATAGTTAGGAGTGAGGCACATATGGTTTGCAAAAACAGATCCTGAGGTTACAGATTCCTTGTTCCAACCAGTAGAACCCCACAGGGAACACGTGACAGACTAAGCGCTGGGGAATTTCCATTAGAAATGAAACTCATGCAGCACCTCTGCCATGCAAAGATACGCAGCCAACTCAGTACACAGCTGATTTGATGTACATTTTCTGTTCTCACCTGCCAAGAAGAACAGCAGCTTATTGAAAATAGAGTACTGTGCTATTTAAAATTTAAGCCACCTTCCAGCTTTAGGAAAAACTTCTGAAAGGCCCATTCCAAATGGAAACTGCAACAATGGGTATCAGTGAAACCCAGCAGACCTATGAAGATGCTAGCTATGCAGATTAGCTATTGTAATCAATGAGTTTAATTAGTTTTATGACAAATATCTCACAGCATCGGAATGCTCTGAGGTCAAGCCAGATGACAGTAAGTCTAACAGTTTCTTTTGTCGTGCTTTATCTAATTTTGTCTTCAGACACTTTGGAGGAGTTACTGTTGATCTGCTCCACAGCAAGAACAGAATCATGACAAAAATTTACCTTTATTTCTTACTATTTTTGCCACTGACCAGGAAAATACTCTGAATTTTCACATTTTATTGTATTGCCATTATAGCAAATTATTTTAGTGTATGAAACAGAATGACCTAGGTGGGCATATAGGGTTTTCTTCTCAACCATTCTAATCATGGTCTTTATACACTTTTGATATGAAATATGAAGACATGCTTTGAAAATACATTGTGGCAGATCACTCTAAAATTTCTTTTTAAAAAAAACAACACTTAGAGGTTTACAATCTCCATGCCTCAAAGTGTCTTTTCATTAATATATTTCGTAGGTATTTTCCACATCTGGTAAAGACCTGACAGAACACAAAACATTTTCAGAAGACTATCAAGCAAAAGGGGTCATTGGTTTCCAGGTTGCATGAACTGCTAACATACAGCCAGCACAAAGAGTGGCCCTCTTGCTCTGCGCTCGGAGTACACCCTCACTCTGTAGCTCAAAGAATGGTCTGTCTGCTGTCTAGCATTACCCCGTACCTTTACTCTGTCATCATCCTGCTTCTTTGTTGCCTCTTAGCCATAAACCTGGAAGGAAGTAATACTTGAGGCACTGCAAGATGGAGGCAGGAGCTGTTTTCCTCCTCATCCCACTCACTGCCACTTGACCCAGGGCACTAATGGGGAAACACTCATCATATTCAAGGATACTCCAAGCCCACTGACTTCTCCTGGATTCATGTACTTAGTTAAGTGAAGGGAAATTTGCACTGCGAGAAAAGGTATAACAATGCCTATGTTACCCACCAGTTCCAAGTAGTAAATATAGTGGTCACAGTCATAAAGCCAGAGTAGCTGCTTTGCTGTACTTGGAATTCAAAATAATCACATTATCTGTGTGGCATCCTGGGGCAAGTATTAGCTTCCTAACAGCTGCCACTCTCGGCTTCCCACTGGAATAAGGGGCAATCCACACAACCAGGTACTCTACGAAGCTCGTCAAGCGCCTGCAGGTCAATAGTCACAACAGTCATTTGAGATGCAGAGCATCCTAAAGTTTTAATTAATCCAGTATACAGTATAAATACTGAAATATGTATAAAAAATTAATTAGGTGGTCTATGCAGCTCTGATTTCTCAATTAGTACTTACCATGCCGGAAAATTATATTACATGACTTTGAGATACATAAGGAAGCATGGGACTTTGGGGATTTTTTTTTTCTAATGTAATTATTACTTGTCATCAGCTCTTGCTAACTTTGCCCTCTTTTACTTCCTAGAGTTCCAAAACATGGAGGAAGAAGGCTACTGCCACCTGATGTTATAGATCCTGCTAGGCAGTAGGAAACTGTTCTGTCAGATACAAATTATAGCTATCATATCAGCAATCATAGCAAGTCATAACAGCAATTCCATGAGTTTTCTATTCATAAAGACATTTTAGAGCCCAGGAGTTCAGGATCCACTAAGGTATGTTCTGGAAGGGCCTCAGAGCCTGCTAAATTCTCTTTCTCTTCTAGAGATCTTTCTGTTGAGGGCATAACCCACCATTGTTAGTTACAGGAATAGCATTTTCTTACTTCAAGGAAGAGTTTAAATGCAGATTTGCAACGGTACTCAAGCTGCCTTCTTGACATTGAACTAAGCAGCCATGCACGTGGTTCCCACTTGGCCCATGAGCATATATCCACAGTTATGCCCTCAGTGATTGCGATAATCACAACCCCACCCATGCACCAAGACTCCTTATCCTGGCTGCCCTGGCACACTAACACCAACATGCTGCTTCCAAATCAGAAATGGCTTCTATTTAGCCCATTTTGCAGGCTAAGTGAGTAAATGGCTCCATGCACGCAATCATTTGACGTTTCCTAAGTGGCACAGAGTTTCAAAAGACCCCAGTTCCCACAGCTCCTATTAGTGAAATCCCTCTCACTGTATTTTCTGAATGTCAAGGAAAACTGGTACTGTCAAAACTCAGTCTTGCCTACATCAAACTAGAGTAAAATGAAATAGAAACCAAGCAGGCAAACAAAAATCCTCTAAGTCTCAGAAGGGTTAATGCATCTCCCATCTTTCCTCAGACGTATGAGTGAGTTCCAAACTGACAGTTCTAGAGGTGAAACTTTCATTTCTCACAAAGGTAGAGGAGTACAGGTAGTAGCAGTCAAGTTCATAAATATTCCTCAGAAATGACTTTGAAGAACCCTCTCTATGAAAGAGTGTAACTTAATCTCCAGTTTCATTAATTCCTTAACTACTGTGCTGAGAGTGCCAAAAATAGGAATTAATCAATAGCAACTGTAGTTATGTTTTTTTTAAATCATGATCTTCCTCCACCAGAAGCTACCAACCTGCCTAGCTACCTCTGCCACACATGCTGTACAATTTAATAAATATAGTAAATATTCTCATTTCTTGCCAGCCACTAAGTATAGTCAGATCATTGAGACTTCTGGCCTTTACTAGCATCAGCTGGATAAAACCACTAACACACTAGCAAGTTTATTAGCTGTGTTCCTGTTAGGTCTGTTCTGAGATGCTAGGTCTTGACTTCTGCCTCTATTTCAATCTTTTAAAATTTGTTACATATTGCTTTTTCTTCAATCCAGCAAGTAAAAAGTTGGCCTAAAGCTTTATCACCTTCTGCTATGAGGTCGACAGGATCACAGTTAAAGCAAAATAAGTTTGATAAAGTGTTAGGATAGGTCTTGCAAGGAACACCTTGTGATAACTGCAGAAATCTGTTCTTGTGCAAAAACTCATGCTAGTATTCTTCCTCCTGAGTCATTATCATACTAAGTAACCTACAGAGCCAAAAGCAACATGATGTGATTTCACATATCACCTTCCATGGAGATGCACAACCAACAGCTTAATAGTCCCTATTCAGAAAGCATCTCCAACTGAAATGGGAGAAGCAAGGAAACTAAAGCACAGGCTTTTTCTCATCTCCCAGACGAAAGGTATTAACAAGGGCGTCGAAGACAATTTCCACAGGTGGCAATTCTTATCGTGTCTTTGGAGAGAAAATATTCTTCACTTTGGTCCCCAACAGTAGTGAGGTGGTGATACGTGTGAATAACCATCAGCCTGTGCCTCCTAGAGCCAGCTGCCCTTCAGAGCTCCATTATCTGGTTCCTGCATACAGTGCCCGTTTGGCAAATTGAAAAAGAATTTGGGGGTTCTAAAACTGAAAATAAGATAATTAAAAGATTCTCTGTTTTAAAAATACTTGGTGTTCGAAGAGGAATGTCTCAAGACTAAAGACGCAGAAGGGAGTTGGACAAACAGAAAGGCTTGCTGAAATCCTGCTTGGCCTCACTTCATCCAACATTAAGTAAACTTGCTAGAAGAGATTTTATGTTCAACCTGCCTTTTAATTAGTTCACTGTTTATATCATCTATTATGAAGCTTTACTTTGGATATGACCCTGCTCCTGCTGCAGTCAACTGCACAAACACCACCAACATCAGGGGGAGCAGGATCAATGCTTTACTTTGTACATTTCATATTTAATGTCAAAAAAAAAAAAAAGAGAAACTGGTATTTATGTTTTGTAGTTATTAGTTATCAGGTTAATATGCTAAAGGCAGCTTGACAGGGAATACTATTAATGAGCAAAATAAGGTGGCTGCTTCTGGATTGAGGTCACTTACAAAGAATGTACAAATGAAAATAAGGTTGACTTTTATTTACTTAACTATCTTCCTACATTGAATTCCTTTGGCAACGTGTCTTTAAACATTTAAAGCCCTGTTTACAAGGAGACTCTGAAAGTAGCTTCAAACCATTATATCCCTAATTGAATTCCCCAGGAGTCCTGTAAACTCTGAGGAAAAAAGAAAGAAATCATAACATTTGCTAAATCATCTCAAAACATATTTCACTGCAAGGTTATGTGACCTGTTACAAGCCTGAATGATGACTGGGATTGAACTACTGAAACCTTTTATTATTCAGATTGAAATCAAACAAAAAGTTGCCCATTTGAAGCCTGATAATTAAATTATACTTGCTCCGACTTTTATCACTAATTAAGAGTAAGAATTGTGGCACAAGACAAGTATACTGAAGATAACATAATTAATTACAGATACATAGCTTTTGTATAATGGCACAGGGCAGACCAGATGCAAATTAGTAGATGAGCAGGCCAATATTTGAAGGAAATGATTTTGTGGGAAATAAAAGTAAAAAAATGTGACAATGTTTCGATAACCAATATTCCATCCAACTCCATCAAACCAGAAGTGCTTCTAAGCAGTTGCAAGACTTCACACTATTTCCAACCAGCTACGCCAGCTGCGTAGCATCATCTACATGAGACAGATCACATAAGAAGCTGCAGTTAATATCTTTAAATGTTTAAATAGCTTCACATCCCTGTCAGCTTACCTGGCTTGTAAGTTATTCCAGGGGGAAAGAGGAATCCTTGCTGGGCTGCAGCAGCCGCTGCCAGTGTCCGCTGGTCGTGTGGAAAAATTGGGATCATGAGCGGAGGCATGTGACCCTGAACCTGCTAAACAGAAGAGAGCCTCTGATCAGAAATAGCACAAATTTGTCTTGACAGGTATTTCTCCAATACTGATAGTGTTCTTGTGTTCACAAAGTCCCACGGAACCTTCTCCTTAATGTAATCCCTGCCAATTTCACATTATCACATCAAAGCCCTCACTAACATTGTTTTCCCTCAGTGTCAAAGGTGTAGCAGCCTCAGTGAACTGCACATTTTCCTACTTCTTGCCTTTTTTTTTTTTTAATTAACATTCCCAGTCCTGGCACAAGGTAAAAAGGTACAAAACCTTTCAAATATACCACATTTTTATTTTTATTTTTTATAAAAAAAGAAGATGCATTTCAATTAAATCTATTTCCATGCATTTCTATTAAATTTTCACAAGTTTTCTCATTTCTGGTCACAGACAGCAGAGTGACAAGCATTTTAGACGTAACCTAACACTGCAGTAACTAGTTTGATGTTCAAATTTTAGTATCCTTAGGGTAATTTTAATTCTGAGATCTTACAACATCGTATTGTTCATATGTATTACCAACAACTCAGGTATGGTATTTCAAAATCTCACCGCAGTGTTAAAAAGTCTCCTAGACAACACCCCAGCTCTTAAGATTTAAGGCTCCAACATCTTGGCTCCCAATTAAACTAACATCCTTTGCCATACACACCTCGCTATAACCTATAAATTGCTCATCTGTCTAAGCACTTTTATAGCTTTATGCACTATCATGCAGCCTGGTAATTATGGAGCTGTATTCAGAGAGCATTGCAGAATAAATCCTACTATATCAAATTTAATTTGACCTTGATAAATGTATCAAAGAGCACAAACATGCAAAAGCAGAAAATACTTCACTTGGTATTAGGATTTGCATTCGACATATAGAAAATGGGAAATATGTCTGTTAAATCCACGTTCTAATTTCCTAGTACCTTAATTTATGCTACACGTGTTTCAGAGACAGTGGCTAGGGTCACAAAGAGTTCTTATCCTTCATTCCTGAACCCCACAAGTATGCAAGCATTTGACTATGATTTGTCTGATTAGTAGTTAAGTAAACATATAATGGTTTATATATCAAAGCTAGTAAACTTAGGAAGAAATTGGTTTTGGGACAGAAAAAAAAAAAAAAGTTTGCCCTCATCCTACCATAAATCGGTGGCATTAAATACTATTAAAAAGTTAAAGTACACTTCAAGCAATTTTTTTTTTCTTTTTAATTCCTAAAAAACTTTTTTTGGTCAAATCCCATATGGTGACCTATGACATTGTTTAAATAGTGCCAAATTTTCTTGTCACATCCCCATTACTTTCACAACCATTGATGCAGTGCAGAAATGCTACTGTGTGTGTCTATGAGGGCTAATTTACCAACAACTCTTCTCTTGGGAAAGCCCTAAGATGTAGGTTAATAAAGGTCAAGCAAAAAATAAACACTTTACAGTATTTTTTTGAATCCATTTCTCAGGAAAATCAACTTATAATAAAAAGGTCTTTGTGCAATTACTGCTATGGCACTGGGGCGTGAAAGAAACTCGCTTTGAGCAGCTATTTCTTTCATTTTAGCTGAGGTAAGCCTGGCTATGCATTTTAGGTTATGAGTTAAACTTGGTTAGATTGGAGTTGATCCCCATGTGCCCAGCACAGGCATTTACCTCTGATAAAATGGTGCTAGTTTTGCTGCACAGTATTACTTTACCCTGGCTCTACAGAAGGATAGCAAATGAAAACATAGGCTTTGTCTGAAAGAAACAACTACAAGATACTGTAGGAATTCAAAACAATACAATTGACAATCATTTCCAGTAGTTTCCAACTGCAGTCTAATCAAATGGGCCCAAGGTTTCAGTCACCACAGGCAGCCGGCGTTTCCCGGGGTTGGCTACGAGACACCGAGGCATAGGAGAGATCAGACCACGTACTGTGGTTAGAGCGATGGCGCAAACATACCCACAGCAACACTTGGCACCGCAGTATCATAAAAGTCATCTGAAACATGCAGTTAGGGCCAAACCCTACAACGGTCATCTCATCGGCCTCTTCCCCAGGCAATCCTGTGGAGTTGGATCCCCTCCGCCAGATCCAAAAGCCATATCCTACTAAGACACTCAAATGAATTCTGTAGGTGTGGAGAATTCCCACTGCCTGTTCTGCCTGCCTGCTATCCTTCCTCCAAGTACTGCTCTGAATGCAGGATAAGGCCCCCAACCTATATATATCACCGTACCTCTGACTAAATGCAGCTTATACTTAGGGTGCAAGTTTCAGCTTACACTTCGCAGAGCTATACAGACTGAAACAAGCCCACACTGAACGGCAGCCCTTCCCTCCCACTGGTCTTCCCACTGGCACATATGAAATACTATTCCTGGGTCAATGCTGGTTTCAGCCTAAATTATTTTATACGTAGATGTCAATTTTCAGCACAGGTCAACTGAGAAGCACAAGCAAGCATTAAAAGGCAAGCGAATGTATAAGCATCACTGATAAGTGTATTGTTAAAGATAAAGAATGAATACCAATGATAGACACCTTTTTTTTTTTTTTTTTTTTTTTTTACATTTTTTTCCCTGTTCTTTATTATTATTTTCTTCTTCTTCTATTTTGATTTTACTGAGAGGGGGAGAAGCTGGGAAGAGGGATTGATTGGCGGACTTCATAAAATCGGCTACATGCCCAGAAATTTTAATTGCTGAGTTGTTCAGTTGTTCCTCAGGTCTTTCTGAAAACCAAGACGGTAGCAGATGCCCGAGAAACACTTCGACTCTGTCTCCTCACATTCATAAAAATAGTGTATTGTTGGATCGGCGCTTTCCCCTTTTGTCTCCTCTGTGCTAAGTTGTTGATGATGCCATTTTTTGCCATCTGCCCCAGAGCTTCATTAAAGATACATGAATGGACTAACTGGGCTGCTATCTTGTGAGGAACAGGTGCTATTGTTTGTCCCTGAAGACTTGCACTAAAGATCTCACTCAGAATACTTGAGAAAGAGCATCTGCAGCAGTCAGTCAGAGAGTAACTTGGCAGAGCCTGTACTATGGGCTAATATGCAAACAGTGACACTCAGGGGGACTCATTTTCTCTTTCATGAAGATTATTTATATATATTTTTTTTTTGGTGATGGGTAATAAATGTTTGGTTTTGAACAATTCTGCCCATCTATATCTTTAACTGAACTGTAACAAACCTCAAAGGAATACTGAATTTTGGAATTCCTTCCAAAATTCAGTTCTGCAGCCACAAATAAAAACTCTTATACAAAGATACTTCGTAAGATTAACTTCTCTTTATATGCAACAAGCTCAGGTTTAACTGTGCTAAACATGAGAAGCCACGAAGATTAGGGAACTCTTAAAAGGTAGCGCACCATTCCTTTAATATCCCATCACAACTCTGACAGCCCTTGGGAACTGATTACAGCACTTCCTTGCCTGAGATCTAAGTCAGGAAGCAACTTTAGAGCAAATCAGCCCTGATTAGTTCAAGAAGCAACTTCCAATTTGATTCTCCCTGAAATAATACAAGCTAGTGGCCCATTTGATAAACTGGGCAAATTTGCAGTGTTGTGAATGCTAATCTCCAAAGCCAGCTGGACAATCCTCCTTGTTAGAAAGTCACCAACGTTTAGTGCTGTGCATGCAAAATGGAAGCCAGTGTGATATGGCATGCCTCTGTAATGCCCTGAATGAAAATGATCTGCCTCTTCTGGACAGGGAGCACGGCTCGTCTGGTGTGACTAAGAAACGGGAAGGGTTCTGTCTTTAAAAAAGAAAAACTGCCTCCAAAACAACTAACACTAGTTGTTTGCTAGTGAAGCAAAGGCACTCAGAGAAAAGGATGGCGACAGCGCAAGCAAAAAGGCAGCTCACGCATTTCTGTGTAGCTGTGATGATCCCAGGCCTCAGGAGCAGAACGAAATCCCACCCTGTAGGGGTGGCTGAATTCTTCGCTAGCCTTTCAGGATTGCGCTTGACAAGTTGCCTCTCTTGCATGGTTTTTGCTTCAGTAAAGGGGAGAAGTAGGTGGCACTAAGAGAAAGCACAGATTTTATAATATTTTATCCATTGCTAAAAGATTTTTCTATTGAAGTGTGATAGGCCAAATACACCCTAATTGCCTAGAATAATCCGATACCGCTATTTAAAACCATTGTCCCTGACTTCTGTCGCCAACAAAAGGTCTGGACCCTAATTCTCAACTTATAGCACCCTGAGATCTCTACTGAATCCAAAGGACTACACCACCACGGGGCAGCTGAGAAACCACTCTTTGAAATCTCTGAACTGAGGTGCCTTTTTTTTTTTTTTTTAATTTAGTCTAAAATGTTTAGTACCTTTTGTTCCCGAACTAAGTAAATACTGTGATGTTGTAGACTCTGTGAGAACCTAATGCATTCACAGGCGGGTTCAAATTTTTCATAGTTTAAACTTAAATTTCTATGTAAGATTTTTGAACTTCTTGACTAATTGGTACAGCCAGACTACAACTTTATCCTGTCTGTGGAATCATCAAGCTTTTAATTTCCATTAGTAAAAAGGCGTTTGAAATGTTCTGCTCCCTCCTTTAAATACTTCAGTGTAACAGAAGAGTTTGCCAGGCAGCAGCGTATTAAGTAAAAATGTGTATTTCCAGAATGCTCAAAATATGTGTTTATAAGATGGAAAATAACGGTTATATCTGATAAGTCAATATGTTACATTGTAGGTTTATTTATTTTAAAAATCTTACTGGTACTGAAAGCAGTGTTTGTGCCCACAATACTAATACAAGTTTTTAAATATTTTGCATAGTGTATGTATTTACCTCTTCTGCGTTTTAAGTAGTCTGAATATGATATATGACACTATTGTTTGTATGCCACCATTGGCATTTTATTTAAAACAAGTGCTTTTTACTTGTTCTTTGTCCGAGAAAAAAAAAATAAAAAATATATATTTAATTGATATTATTTTAATTAGATCATTTTGGCAACAGAGCAAGAAAGCAAGCACCGTGTTGCACAAAGAAGTAGGGGCATTTCCTGGCAGAACTCACGTATGTCCATGATAGTCCGTGGGACCACTTAATGCTAAAAAGCAGTAATGCACGAAGATCTTTTGCAGGTTTATGCCCAAATCTCCTCTCCATCTCTGACAATATTCTAATGAAATCATGCTATGACTGAGCCTTTTTTTGATCCCTGAAAATGGTCTATTTAGCAGACTGCAGAAGAATTGTACTGAACAAATGAAAAGGTCTCTGGTTAAAATTGAATGGTCTGGTTGTTTCATTTGTGCCATTCTGGCGAAGCCAAGTGACTGTCAGGCTGGGTTAACTGACCAGTTGTAAAGGCTTTGGCTACTTTGTGTGCCTGTGGTGGCTGGGTCTTTTGTTCTGACCTCAGAAATGTAACTGATGAACTATCAAGGCTTTGAATTAATGCACCATCAATGCCTAACATTCTCTAATGTTAAAATAATATGTGAGAGTGGTTCCAAACGCTCAAGTGAGAAATCCTGTCTAGCACAAGTCATCCCAGGGAATCGTCTGTGGCTGCAAAAGAAGGAGTGAGCATCTAAGGAAGACAGGCTCCAGCAGACCAAAAGTGACCATGCAGGCACTGCATCACAGCTAACACACCGAAAATGGCACTGACAGAGCTCCCACACTGGAGCTCTGTCATTTTACACTGGCTACTTTCTGCTCCTGCTAGCAATATTGAATCACTAGAGCTGTATCTATACAGGGAGGTATATTACGTTCTAATTTATCTGCCATCTAATTATCTACAGTCTAATTGAAAAATATTTCCTCTCAGTGAAAGTACATGAGCCACAAAGAAAATGTCTGCCAATGAGATCCCAGGGGGAGTGCTGGCAAATAAACTGTAAAAAAGATACCATAGACTTGCAAAGTGAGAACATTTCATATGGGAAACAGTATGAAAAATATGTAGCCCACTGCAGAATTTGTAAATGGATTCTAACTGCCATGTCCTTTCTTCCTCCCTATCCTTTTTCCATTTGTCCAATGGTTCAGCACGATTTGGAGATTTAAGTCCACTGCAGTGGCCACAACATTAATGTGAAAATTGCAGCCATGATCGTAGAGCGAAATATAGCATCCTTAGTTTTTATTACTTCTTCCTCACTACTTTGAAACTTTAAATGAACTAAACATAAATTCCACCTACTTAGGAAATAAAGAAGAAAGCAACAGAAAAATACTAGCAACCACACAGAAAACAAAACAGTTTAAAACACTAGATCTTGTTACATTTCTATTAGCTTCTCATTATATTTCCCTGTTTTTATCTAGCTCCTTGACTACCTGGAAATAGAGAATTCAACTAAAGATGATCTCATGAAGTTAAGAGTATGATAAATGGTAATTAAATCTATTTAAATTGTCTGTATTTTAAGAAACTCTCACTAGGAGGGATGGAGAACATCTCTGCTGTACAGAAATAAATAAAACATGTTATGCAAAAGTGAATTTATAGTTCATTTGGAATTAGAGATCTACCACCTTTTCAATCCATACAAATGCATAATCTTGTCAATTAAATATTATTGTTAAGGTCTAGTAGTATGTTAAAATCACTTTAAAGTGCAACTAAGGAAAATTCATGTGTGTTTATTACTCCTTAAGGGTCTATTAGTGGGTATTTTATTCAGATTTGTGTTGTAAAATCTGCATAAACTCAGCATATTGTTATCCCCATGTGTGCATTTGTTTGGTTAAAGCATAACAGCAAATCTCTATTTCTGCAACTTCTGGAAAAGTCAAGAGAACTAAAATAGTCCTAATTTTAATCAGATACAAGCAGTTATCTCTACAGAAGTGAAGAGTTGACTATTATGCAAATTGTCACGGTTAGTGGTCACCAAGCCATCACAGAAGACTGAGCAAGTCAATTATTTCAGATATTTCCAAAGACTAGTGAAGATGTATGTTTATTATTTGCACCTCATCTTATTCTTGCCAAAATATGAAAAATATTGCAGCCTAATGATACTTGTTGATATTTTATATATAGAAGCTCCATTACCTGAGCTCAAATCTAAACATAAATTATGTCAGAAATTCCCTATTAGCTTGTGTTTTTATGGTGATATCAAAACATGCAAGATTTTTGGAGTACATTGAAATTTTCTGTTGACGGAAAAAATTAGAGCAAGGGATGCTTTAAAATTTGCATTTCATATTGGTGCTTTCAAGCAGTTTTCCCCCACAACCTTTCAAGAGAGTTCTTTTTTTGAGTAGTAGCCATCACTAATTATTAACATGAAACTAATTCCCTACGTAGGGCTTGCAATGTACAGCGCAACAAATCATCAAATCAACACTGATGACTGCTAAAGGAAGGACTGTCTTTTGCTTTAAAAAAATAGCTCCAGGAGAAGTGGGAAGGAAAACAGAAACATCTTTCAATGCCTCTGATCAAAACAGCTTTTTCCTTATAGAGGCTAAAAGGAAATAAATAAATAAATAAATAAATAGGTAAAACAAAAGAAGAGATTTTTTTTTTTTCAATTATGATAAATCCAGGAGCCACTGATGCTAATGGGTGTTCTGCCATTTACTTCATTACTGGGAAGAATTTCAGCCTGATCAGCACATTGCCTTTAAAGTTTTCTGTTCTCACCAACATCCCAAGGTTTGTAACTACATTGTATTGTGACTACGTTGCAAAGCAAACACAGCTATTGAATTCTTTACAAATATTAATTAATTCAAGCTCAAAGACCGTATCATGTCTGCAGTGTACACAGGAAGACACTTACTCAAAACGTCCTGATTTCTTTTTCCACCACAGGAGTGACAATGCAGAATGGATATAAAACAATTCTACTATAATCTGCTGCTTGTAACCTCTACACCTTCTTGCTCAATTGTATAGAGAGCCACCCAAAGTGCAAAGCTATGGATAACGAGGGACATGCTCTGCTGAAAATTCAGAATGAGGCAGCTTTGGAGCAGGTACATGCCAGCAGCACTGGGTTTTGCTGAATGCTTTTGTGCTGGCAGGATACAAAAATGGAGGTGAGTCACAGCTGCGAAGAGGAGACGCCTTTCCCACCCCACCCAGTCCTGTGGCTGATTTCTTCAGGTATTTATTCCTTTGTGAATTTATTCTCCCTTATTGTTTCCCTCCAAATAGCCAGTGTTGCTATTTCTCCTCAACCCTGAATTGATAATATCCAAGAGGCCACGTCAAAGGAGATATTCTCATCTAGTGAAAATATTCTTGTTTCTGTATGTTTCTGAAGAAGATTTCATGCAGAATAGTAACCCAGATAACTTCCCGAAATCACAGGATGTTTATGGAGTGTCTAGATAGAAACACAAAGGGTTATCACAGGCAATTACGTGGCGGACTGGTTTAAGGCAGAAAACTCCTGTGTCTAGAGATCAAAGTCAAATCAGAATACTGATTGCATGCAAAAATTAATTTGTTCCATCTCTTCCTAGGATTCCTCAGATTTTGACACAATCTGACCATCTTTACTCAGAAACAGCTCCAAGAAACTGGCGTGTTTGCACAGTGTGACTGAGGTGATTGCCACTGCTAGGTGTACAGTAATTATTGCAGATTTGGGAGTAAGCAAGAGGGAGCTTCTCAAACCCTAGCGACATACACACAGCCTGCTTCCTTCCTACGCCAACTGTGTCTGGCTCAAGGCAGTTATATTGGCTCCTCAAGTTCCTACAGCATTTATGATTCATCCACAAAAACATTTTGAAAGCACAAAATCATTAAAAAGGTAAAATAAGGCAGAAAACCAGGAAAGCAATTTTTAAAGGGGGCATTAGGCATTTCCTATCCAAGTTTGGGTGTTAAAATTCCAGCAACAGCTTCCCCTCAAAGCTAAATCCGCACTGCTGTGCTGCCTGTCTGCAGACTACCCTGATATTCAAGGAGCAATGCCAGTCTCCCAATTCTCTGGCTTTCCCCGATTTGTCAGAACTCCAACGTTATTTAAAGCCAGCTTTTGGCTCGCAAACTGATCGCTGCCACGAATCCTCCGATCAAGTTCCCGCTACGGTGACTCTGCTCTCTTGGTCGGGGCTGTTTTCCTCAGCTGCTGACGGCGGTCGGTGGGAAGCAGGAGCACGAGGCTGGGCTGCAGTTCACTTTCTGCCTGCTGAACCCGCGGTGAAGAGCCGGCTCCTCCACAACTGAGTTCGTGTGATGAAACGCACCACGGGCAAATCTACATAGCATTATCGGGCGGCAACAATGGCCCTTTGTCCAGCTGTGGCTGTCCCCCCTCCACAGCCAGGCCTTATCTGCTCAGGAAATGCCTGTTTTAACTGACAGGTAGGAGATTAAATCTACAGCTGCCGAAACACAATCTCCGCTCTGTTAGATAGGCTTTCATTGAAAAGCACTACAAACACATAATTTGTTTATGTTGTACCAGCAATCTTTGACAAAGCAGACTGTCTAGCTGAGACAAATGTGGTTAAACCCATTTATTGTATTATTTCTGCTACACAGAACAAGCTCTTAAAATGTAGAAACTAGACAAGGCACAAAGCTCTAGCTGTCTAAAGAAATCAAGAATAGATGACTTCTTGTTACACTAGCCCCCTTCACACAGCATAGCATGTTCTCTCCTGGAAAACATCCACTGTGATTTCTTTTATTTTTTTTTTTTTCCCTTTTCCCTTCCCCCCCCCCCTTTTTTTTTTTTTAAGTGGGTGGTTCAATGATGTTTATGTTTCCAGGTTTTAAAGTTTCTTTTGTTTTCTCTAGCATCAATAGATAAAAAAATAACTAAGTCAGTCAAAGGATGCCTTCAGTTTAAGAAACAAGGGAATATTTCTGAGACTACTCTCAAGGAAAGAATAATTTTCCAGACACGCTGTCTGGTCCTCCTGACTTAATGCACGCTCAAATAGAAGTTTTGCCTGACTAATGAATGCTGGACTGACCCCCCCACCCCCCTTCTCTCTCTGTTTTTTAATCATCAATCACATATTTCTCAAAACATTACTTCATTTTCGTTACACCTTCTGCCTTATTTTAAAATAATATTGCCGGCTGTTTATTTCAAATGAAAGGCATGGGGAACTGATGAATTAAGTGTTTATAAATCCTCGTTTTCGGATTGAAAACAACCTTTTTCATAATGCAAAGGCTTTATAAAAAAAACCTGTCTCTTAGCTCTAGTTTCTCCAGGCCATACATTACTCCCAGTAAACTCCCCGACAAGAGCAAAATGTGTACTAGCCGCTGAATACAATAAGGGCAACATCGGTCTCTCAAGGAGAGCCTCAAAAACTCCCCCTACCTCGGTGGAGCAGGACCCACTCCCGAGAGCAGAGCGTGGCCCACGCCAGCCCCTGCTTGCTGTATTTAAGGCTCTGTTCTCCAGTGATCTGCATATGCAACTCCAATTAATTTTACTGGGAGTCGCGCGCACGCACAGATGTGCTTAGCGACTGGCATATTAAACCATCCCTTTGCTCTGATGAAATTTAATAAATGAGTTTTCCCAGTGTTACTGCTATAGATGTTCACTAAGGAAGATCTTGTAAATCACAGAATTGTTGCTCTAATTGTTAATTATAATTAAACGGAATAGAAATCAGAAAAGTAGTCAACATCTGAATGTTTTTGTCATTCGCGTTACTTCTGTAGCCCTCTCGCCTCTCCTGGGGCATTCTCCTACATCCCCTTTTGCAGCACACTGGTTTCCTTATTATTTTATTTAACCTTAATCACAACATTCATCTCTGGATTTGAGAGGAAGCTGTACAGAGCTACCATACGAGCTGCCACTCAGAACATTCAGTTTGGCATAAAATTAAAAAAGTATGCAATAAACTGGCTGAATCCATAGGGAATCCCTCAAACAGCATGGATAATGAGGGGAATCCATAACAGACATAAACAAACCCAGAAAGATGTCTGGGGCCAACATCATTATGTAAGATATATGCCCAAGATATATGGGCATACGTTTGAATGTTCAACTTCAAACTCTGCCTGTATTAGATTGATTGAATCTCAGCATGGGGTTCAGTTAATAAACAAACCTTGCCTTTGGAAAATATTTGGGGATGAAATTATGTATTATAGCCAGGCACCTACTACATGTGGCACGAAGATGCCCTTCTGCCTTAAAGCTTTGTTAAAGCAGGATTGTAAAGAAAATTAGAAATCCATACTGTCAGAGGAACAGATACAATTTTCAGGTTAAGTGGCACAACTCTGAAGACAGTTGTTATCCACAGACTGTATTGCAGTCTATGCACCAGGGGCACATGAATAGAATTCACATTAAAAATTTGAGACCGGTTTGAATCTTTGGGCTTTGATTCACACTTCCCATGTTTTTTAAATATGTTACCCATATTCTCATAAAGGATACAACAATAATGCTAGCAAATCTTTTTGGTAATTATTAATTTCACTGTAGAATAGCTTTTTTGCTATGCTTGGCTTGTTAATAAAATGCATTTTGCTCACCTCAGGGTACACCATTAGCCACCATACTTGCTCTTTTCCTTTTTTTTCCAGGTTTTGTTTAAAAATTCCTCTTAAACCTGTATATTAATCACTGCTCAGAGGGTGAAAGAATTTGCAGGAGCAGCTGAAGTGCTACTTTTTTTTTTTTTTCCTGAAGTAGGAACTAGTTAGTGCTGATACTTTTTACATCTATTAGAACAGGAATGAAAGAGACATGCAGAAAGGAAAGAAGAAAAACACAACAGTAAGGATGAGGGCTGACCCGGTGGCACAATGAAGAGTCTAACACAACCTCTTACAGAACTGAGCCATGATGGCATGCCCCAGAGACAGCCAGATCCAGGAAGTTACCCCTGCCATAATTTTTGTCACTTGATTAGGTAATACAAAAAAAAAAAAAAAAAAAAGAGAAGGAATTCAGCAAAAACGCCTATCCAAACAGATTACCAAAATCAGAAAAGACAAAAAACTTCTTTCAATAGCTCTGTTCTAAGTCTTACATCCGTGTTTACTTGTAAGCTCCATTCTGAAGCCCTGTTTTAGAGTTCAACCATATAGGATACAACCGCCCGTGAATTCAGTACATGTCTCTGGAGCATGTTAGTACTTCTACACATGGACAGTGCTTAAGTACATTGGAGATACTTTGTGGAACTTTTCTTACTCGTTAGGAGGAAATTATTCTTCAAACAGAAGTAGGTACTAACAGCGTTCATTATGGAAGTTAGTGTGTAGTAGTAACATGCCATCATAAAGCCTCGCATCCCAACCAGCAGAAACTTCCCATTTAGACGTTTTCTTAAAGTGAAAGTAAAATCCTCTCTCCATACACATACATACACATGCTTATGTATTTTATGTTATATTCTTCATTTATGCATCTATAAATGTATATATACAGATTCATATATGCAGAACAGATAATTATGTACACATACGTGTCTGTGTTATATGACCAGTATGCTTTCCACTTGTTTTCCAATCCTCTTCCTTGAAATTTCAGCTACACAACCTGCCTGCTGCACTCCCGGACAGTCACCACTTGAGTGACTGACTACATGAGACACAAAACCTGAGCTTCTGGAACACTTACTCTGGGAAGACCACCTCCGTCTCTGTAAGGAGCTACTTTGAGCATCATACGTGTAACATTTCTCTGCTGAGTGAAGAAGTCAATAAGCCAGCTGTGCTAACCATAGCAGTAGACAACTTGAGTAACAGAAAAACTTATTTGGAAATCACTCTATCACTCACATCTATTATTGCTGAATTTCCTTCTGACTCTTATTTATCAAATCTTTTTTTTTTTTTTTTTTCTTTTTTTCCTTTCTCACTTAATCTTTTCACTCCTTGCAGAACTCCTAACATTCACTCTCACTTCATCTCTTTGGAGAGTATTTTCTGCATATAGAAGGTAGCTATCTGGCAGTAAATTCTCCATCCTAGGCTGCTGATACCAAAAAAGTCCTGTCCCAAAGCTCTTGTGTTCAATCACAAGATCATAACAAAGTGCATTTGGCTCCCTTGGCTTTCAGACTGTCACTGTCACAAATACAAGAAAAGCTTAGACAGAAAAGTAGCATTGTATCAAGGAAATAAGGACACCCACAAACATCTATTTTTTTAAGATATGCAGCTGCAACAAATTAAAATCATGCTTTTCTAAAGCCTTCCAAGTACATGTAAGGGTCTTCATAGTTAACAACACTCTTCCTCACACTTCCTGTTTTGTTAGCACATGCTTTTGTCTCCATTTTCTTTTGAGGTAGATCAGAGTTTTCAGAACATAATTTCCCATTTCAGTTTTGATGCCTTTTACAAAAGAATTTTTAGGGCTTCTCCCCCTACCCCCAGAAGTCAGTCTAATTCCAAAATTGTGTCGAAAGACAATATAAGAAAATAAGATTTCAGTACAGAGTTTCTGAGTCATGAGGGTGAATGGGCTGAGCACAGGATCTGTGCAAGACGCATGGACCAACTAATGCATAAGTTTACTTGCAACAGCGCTGCTATTATGTTTTAAGGGAAATGGAGAGGCGAGGCGTGGTAGTGCATTTTAAGGAAACAGAGAGGAGAGGCTTTGACTACTGTTAGGTCACTAGCAGGCTTAAATGATTTAATGCTTAGATCCTGAAGTTCATCTCCATTCTTTAAACACTTCCAGTGTCTATGTGATATTACTATCTGCATTGCTTTGTGGCGGAATAGAGTAACACCCACTGCATTTCTGACAGTATGTGCATCCCTGATGCCACTGCCCCAGAGTTGGCTGGTGCAGGTGGTGCTGTACTATTTGCAGCTCTCTTACCAACAGCAGAGTGTATATCCAAGTCATTTCAGCATTCGTATTGTATTTTTCAGTACACACCAACGTGATCTTGATTCTCTCTCCTGGAGAAGTCTGGACTGTGTTCAAATCACTCATTCATTTTCCATACTCGCTGACTGGCTTTTGCTGTTACCAGTCACTGCTATAACCTCTGTGCTATGCATAATAAAAATCCTTCCCATCTGAGTTGTCTGCCATGGTTACTGGAAATCTGCTGTATGTAGCATTCCCAAGAGCAGTAAAGGAAGGTACCTTTACTGCAATTGGATAAATATTGCTTTTTATTTAAAGGGAACATCTACCCTCATTGAAACCACATCGAATGGTGACTGCTAATACTGCCCCCACCTCTCCAATCAAACCCATGTTAAATTGCATTTTACTCTTTCTACTGTTGACATAACAACTGCATATTCCTCTTCACTTTTCATCCCTTACATCAAGGAAAAAAAATCTGCTCCCTAATATTTCATGAAACTTCACCAGAAAATATAGCTAGCATAAAACCTATCTGATCACTGCCTACTTATGATGCTTTTTAAGTGGGTTTGCATGTTAATTTACTGCATGCTTTGTTTGTAAATGTGCTTCTGAAATAAATGAAGCATTTACAAATATGATTAATCTACAGATTCAGAAGCAAGTAATAAAGAAACAAATTACTGACTGCCTTTGTCCTTTTACACAGAAGCTAAAATACAACTTTAAAACATCTAAGACTGCACAGCTTTATCTTTTAACTAAGGCTGTTTCAAATAGCAGTTTTCAGCAATCAATTTTTCCTCCGAGTTCCTGATTCCAGTTTCATTTGTATCAGTGTAACTCAGAAGCAACTGCAACACATGCTGTAAACCCACACCAGTGTAAACACATATTCACGATGTTAAAATGAGGCTGTAATTGTACAGTTTTTAAAGTGCTCGTGTAGATTAATATTCTCACCTTTTAACAGATTTAGGCACATCAGCATGAATACAGAAATGCAACAAGTTGAAAATTCAAAGTACATTTACTAGTGTATTTTATGCCACTCACATTTTTAGTCAGACCACCCAGAGCAAAGCAAAGAAAGAAAAAAAAAAAAAAAAAAAAAAAAAAAAAAAAACACACACAACAAAAAAAAGCCCTCTGCATTGTTTCCAATAATATGGAAGGAAATTGAGTGTATATTCTCTTCTTCCTGTATTTTCCAGCTAGATTAAGCTGTTGTCTTCACAATTGCCTCCCAGCTGCTGTGACTTGTGAAAACAACAGACCCTGCTCTGTTGTCTGCAGAAAGCCTGGATTGTTATGAGTAACTTTATTGCAGGCACATGAGTGTGTTAAGACTTTAAAACACGCTCAAATGTCATGTGCACACCCAGTGACGGGCAAGAATAATTATGAAAAAACAAGAATTCTATGTCTACAAAACAGTGTCAGACAAAATGGGCCATTCATTGTGTTCCTTTGGGAATGCTTGGACTCTCCAGCCAGAAAACAAAAAAGGCACTTTTTTCCTGCCGTAGGCTGAATACTTAGCTTTGCCATCTGAGCCCTAAGAAAACATGGGCCCCCTCTCTAACTACTGGCTGGCCCGCACACAGTAAAAAGTATTAATGCCCCCCTTTTTTCCAGCAGTTCCCTCTGTGTAGGCTGCGGCCAATGTAAAGTCAATGCAAAGACAAAACAGTTTGCCTAACATTAGTAAAAAAAACATAACTCTTGTACAGTCTGAAAATCCCTCTGACACACAGAGGTTTTATTCTAAGGCATATCCCCTCTGTCCTTCGGCAAGCTACTGTTAATGTTTTTAGCAGGTATTAACTGCTGCCTGCTGCTAGGCTGCAAGCTTTCTAGGAGTCTGCAGACGAGCCCGATTGTGTACAATTGCTAAAAATTATCTGCTTGATTTACTACTGTCCCTTTTCACAATTAGTCTTCCTAATCGGAATCCCTCTGCCCCAGAAAGGATTAACACAAAAGAAAATGCAACATGTCTTAGATGCGCATCGGTTCATTTTGATACCAGATTTTTTTCTCACAGGTGGACTAACTACAGGCTCATCTGGACAAATTACAAGCAAGTAAAAAGCTTTTTGTGTGATTTTTTAAATCTTTGTTTCTGTGCCAGAGACCATTTGATCAGCGTACATTTTTTAAGCTAACAAATCACATTTCTCTGTATTTTCTTTTGACCTAGTATCTACTCAGTACATTCAGCTGAGTGTCTATACATCTTTAAATAATGTGGTCGTAACAATTCACTACCAAATCCAAGAACTGTTTAACTGAAATAGAAGCAACCCACCATGACTTTAAAGATCCATATTTGTGTTACTCATAAGAAGACCAGAATTATTCCTATGAATTTGGCCCAAAATCAGAAAATGGATTTGCAGGTTACTATTTGATTAAGTCATCTAGCATGGATTTTATGGTGCCATGCTCAAGACAGACCAGGAAATGTGAAAGCAATGGAAACAATTTTTTTGAAGGGCTCTGGTCCATCCATATGTTATATGTATTCATATAAAGCAACAAGATGGGCAAAGGAAGGATGAGTTGTACCTCCAACATTTTCATGGGTTGCTATTTTCTTCATTAAGCCTTCTGACTCTGCTTAGATAATCTAAGCAGATGCATCTACAGCATTAAATGGATTTTGAAAGGATTTGGTACCTTAACATTAGCTTCAACCCTTCTTATAGGCACGAACTTTCCCTTCTTATTTGTTCAGTACATAAACAGCACGAAGCATAATAAGACACTGAGCCTGAATGGGGTCTCAACCAACTGTGCAAATATTAGTACTTGCTATATTATAATAGGAGGTCATTATGGTTAATACTGGGTCATCCCAAGATATCCCATGGGGTTACGTCAAAGATGAATGTGCACAGGTAACTTGTCTGTCCTTATCTACAACCTGAAGGAGAAGAGTTTCCAGCCATTTCTTGTCACGCCTAATATGAAAGCACAGGGTTACCCTCAAACGTATATTTAAATCAGAAATATGTAGTACTATGAAATGAACCATCAGGCCATCCACGAATTTGTTTTAACAATCCAACAACATCACCATTTCTCATTCATCCACTTAGCTTAATTTTCCTACCATCACTTTCATTGCTGAGGTTGTCTCTATTAAGCCATTTTTTGTGCATCATTAACTTTTAACCAGGCATCGATAGCTTTATTGTTTAAATTGCGTATGACTTTATTTAACGTCAGCATTTCTTCTGGCTCCTGACATGAAGTCACATTTTATAACTAATTAAATTGATCCCTGGGAAGCAAAAGCCACTAAACGGAATTATTCGTATCCAAGTGTCAATATATTAAATCAAAGGGCTAATGAGTTGGGTCACTGCTTCTTTTATCTAAAAGCTACTGCAGAATAGAATTCATACCATCTTCTACTTTCTGCTTTAACAATCAATTTTATTTAATCCAGGAGTAACTAATTAATAAATTTTGATATAGCTGTAAATAATATATTTAAGCCAGTTTTAACCACTTGCTCACGTGTTAAGGTCACTTTTTAGGTGGAAAAAAATGCTTTGTTGATATAAGCTGTCCAAAAGTGTAGTTTTTTAAATTCCCAATGTGTAAAGAACATTACTGCTAGGTCATAGGAAGCTTCCAAAATGACCTAAAAGGTGTTTTGTAAGTAAATAGTTCTGAGAACATTTGAGTTTTCAGCCATTTCTATTACAGGCGTAAATCAAGATGAAAATTTGCCTCTTGGAACTGACAATACCGCCTAACGAAAGTGATTAAGAAATGACTAAATTTGTCATGTCAGCTTTTCCTATAGCTCTTGCAGCTGCTGAGTAATATCTTGGATGCTTTCACTATTTACATCTGGACACTACTTTTAAAATTCATCACCTAATAATTCATACCACTCACAAAATTAGTCATAGCTCAGTTTGCTTTGACAAAATGCTTGTAGATGGTTCATGAAAGCTATCTTTACTGAAGTTGTTTTCAACTAATCTGATTACACCCAGATTGTTTAAAAATACATTCTGAAAGTCTCTCATGCCTCAAAAGCATGTCTTACTGCTGATTTGTTTTGCTTGAGGTCCAATCAAGTTCTCATATTTTATAACCTTTGGAGAGCTCCATACAGGCAAGTGCATTCTGATGCTTATGGATATTTATAAGCTATTTATACACTATAATTTTGCTTGAAGCCAAAGGGTATTAAGAAGGAAAAAATAATTAAACAAAGGGGTTGAGTGTCATTGCCTGCCTTTTCTTGAATGGGGAAATGAGGACGGGTGAGAGCACACCTTTTTGTTGTAGCACTCTCAAATCGCGACCTTGCACCAGCTCCCATGAGCCTGCAAGTACACTGAGGGCAGAACGGAGAGTCTTGGCTGACCCCAACAACTAATTTTTTGATGCTGCTCACCATACACATACGGAAATGAGAAAAGATGGTGAAAGAAGATTTTCTGTCATTCATTCACCCTCTTCCCCACAGCAAACAGGGAGCAAGAATATGAATGAGTCACCACCAGCTCCCTAATCTACTTGTAGGGCTGCACCCCTTATACACACACAAAAAAAGCAAAACTAAACTGATTTTAAAGAGATACCTGAGCAACTGTTGAAAGCAAGGATGTGATTGTTCACTCATAATTAATGGTTATTTTAACACATAACGGTGAATTAAAAATAGGATGGCAGCAATGTCCCTCTAACGTCTGTCGGTTTTGTTGTTTTACCACTAAGATCAAATACCTCACAAGGAACACCACAGACATTTTTTTAAAAATGCATGTTCTTTTACCCACACATCATTTGCTTTTTCAAACAGTAAATTAGGGGTTTTTGGTGGGCATAGTGGTTCCCTTATAAAACAACTTTAAATAGTCACTTTTATCCATTTATAAATGGATACGTTTTAGAGGGTCAAGTATGTGCTGTTGTTTCACACCACAAATGTTTTCTTTCGTTTCCAATGGTTAAATGTCACGAGAGCGCTTGACCCCACTACAGAACATCATTCAGGATCTGGGAGAAACCACAAATATGGCTGTACCTGCGGTTGGCACAAGATCGTTTAAAAATAAAAGATCATTTCAAGAGTGCGCTTTGTAATAGCGCAAGCCATTTGCACCTACAAATGTTGATTAAACATGGTCTGTCTTAAGAGAAGAAGACTACAGGATATACATTATGTATTCTTTTCAAATACGTTAAACTTTTGGAGCTATAGCAACTCGCTCTTGTAGTTACGATTACCGAATTAATGAATTTATGTAGATTTTTTCATTTTCTTTAGAGCCCTTGATGAACAAAACAAAACAAAACAAAACAAACACTTTCTGATACAAATGTGGAAGCTCTACACAAATATATATAGATTTAGGAGTAAGGAAGAATAATGTTTTTAAAGAAAGACTGAAAACACAACTGTGCTACTACTCTGTCAGCCACAGTTTCCTTGCAAGGCAAAGGGGTTTTTATGCAAGGAATGTTTTAGAACCATGTTATAAAATTCTGATGTTGCCCAAGTTCACTGCAAACAAGTTTCAGATACGATGCTGGAGATACACTAGAAATAAGTATTTTGATACTGACAACTGCAGCAAAATCTACTCATAGTAGTCCACAAATCATGCCATAACTTCTAGCAGTGTTCAAAAATGGCAGAACAGAGTAGAAACAAACAAACAAACAAAAAGTTTGATCTAGAAAAGGTTTAAACTCTCATCAATTACAATGGCAACAACTGTTGGCAAAATCTGTGGGTACCTAAAGGGAGGAGGAGATGAGAGCATTGCTTTTCCAAAGCAATATGGATCACCTCACAGTGTTCTTTGAGCTGCATTATAGTTAAAGCATGAAGAAATCTGCTTTTTAGACTAAGCTACCTAGCAAAGATCCTGATGATGTATTTGAGGTTCAGGACTGCCCATGAGAAAACAAAACATGGGAATAATGTCAAATCTACCACTAAACATCTAGTATTGGCCAAATAGAATTTTTGGGAAACATATCTGTCATCACATTCAAAAATTGGTTTAGCTTATGGGTTTGGAGAGTTCTGCAAAAACAGAAAAGAATGGCCCTTAGTAGGGATATTTCCAAATTCTTTTACATGCCGTCTTTCACCAGTGGTTGCAAAATGATCAGAGGAATTGATTTAAACTCTGAACATTTCTACTTTTTAGTAATGACCAATCAGGAACATGTGATCAAGAAATACATTTAATATCTTATTGTTTAAAAAACAGGATCTCTCTCTTTTTTTTTTTTTTTCTTTCCATCTGCTTTCTTCAGTTTCAAGAGGGGGAAGGGAAAGGCACAAATACTAGTGCCAAATAACTAACACTTTTGGTGTCTGTATTAGAAGAAATTATTCAGGACCACATGTCCATAAGGGAATCAGACACAGAAACAAGATGTTTAGTTACCATCACAAGTTGTTTTGAGGGGAGAAAAGTGGAAAGGGAGGTTTTGCAGATGTTAAATACAAGCGCACACACTAATAACCATTAACATGGAAAAAAGAATTGCTCACGAACATGCTAATGCCAATACTTTAAAAACATTTTCCCCCAAGTTTTTGCCAGTGATTTCACTGTTATGCCATTGCTGTTACTATACCCCAGTGGAAAGTGATTTGTTGATATCCCCTTAGGTCATTCCAAGATGTATGAAGCCTACAGCAATTAGCTGCTCATGTTTCTGTCACTTTTCTGGTGCTAGACTTTTCTCTTCATGCGATTTTTCCCCCTCTCCATTTATACTAAATGCTTGTGGTTCTCAAGCTCTGAGCTATACAAGTAACAATTAAACTGAAATGCTCAAGACCAGTGCAGTTTTCCTTGTACTCTGGTGTTAGCACAATTTCTGAAGGCATCTAATATTCTTCAAGAAGACAGGCAGAAAAAAAAAACGTCATAAGAAATGAGAACTATATATGCAATTTTTTAGGATTTATCCTGGCAATTTTTTGCATATGATTTTCTCTAAATGCAAGCTCTCAGTTGCCTACAAATATGGGCATAACTAGCTTATATGCAAATTTCCAAATTTTTGTTATATTCAAAATTGCCAAAGCAAATGGCAAAAGGACACGATATCTTGATCTCCTCACTTCTTTGGAATCTGTATTGCAAATTGTGTGCATATCTATATAGCTATCTTTTCTCACTAAATTTAATAAAACCAGTATTTTTATTCTGATGACTTAACAACAAACAAACTGTTAGGATCCATATCCTGTAGGTGCAATAAAATGGAGGCACAAATTATTTAAGCTAGACAATTTGGTACCTCATTTGCAGGTGCACTTTGGGATTAGATGTCTACATGATTTCACCTTCACCTGAAAATAAATGGCTGGAATAAATTGCTCCTGCCATAAGTTGTGCCCTCAAAATTTGTGGAGTAAAACCAGGCCAGTCTGAGAAGTATTAGGCCTTTAAAATGTCAGTGAGATGCTCAGGATATTTTAATAATTATTAGAAAGCAGTTATTGCTGTGGATGTTTGCGGCAAGTTGAACATACATCTTTCTGAAAAATACATAATAGTAGATCTCACGTGAAATTTATTTGCAACTATTTCATGAGTGGAAAAAAAAAGGTAATTAAAATGCAGAGCTCTATGAAACTTGGTGATTTCATCTTGCAAGGATTTGTAAAACCATTTTTTTTATTTTTGTGTTGAATTACTCAAAGTGAAGCAACAGCTAGCTGATCCAAAGTAAGAAATCATAACAGCCTACATGAAAATCAGGTTACAGGCCTTTAGATACGTTCTAGTTGAGCTTAAAGCTTGTAAATTAACCTTGCGAAGGGTGAAATTAAAATAATTCCAACAACAATTCAGTATCATCAGTATTCAGAATTATCAGTATTATTCTTAGTGGCTGGTTGAAAAAGTTGCAGTGATAAAATACTTCTCAAGCGCTACAGAAAACATACAAAAGAACTGAAGGGTTAGACACACTCACTAACAGACACAGTTTGGGATTTTGCTAGTGCAAATAGGCACGCAAACAATTTTTCCAGGCCACTTTCCAAAAGCCTCTGAGAATACAGCCTTAAGCAGTACAGTTTTTCATGAAGTATACTGAAGTGACGGCCTACGAACTGGAAAATTGGTAGGTAACACAGTAAAAAATACTATCACTAGTGAGAAGGAAAAAAAAAAAAAAGAACCAGAGAACCAGTGCTACTAAAACGTTAAATGAACTGGCGATATTTCATCTGTGTGTTTATCTATCTAGCATATGGCTTTGGTACTTTGTACGAATCACAATGAAACATCAAACCCAAAAGTCAAAAGACAAGTTCACTATATACTTTAAAAAGAATTCACAAAAATGATTCTCTTTCTGTCAACTGCTCCCATTCAAAGGCCTGAATGAACAGGCTTTATAAATATGGGGTACTCATGGAAGCTTGCACAGCCAAGTATGCCTGCAACCAGATATTTCCTATGTGAATAACTAGACAGGGAATTTTCAAAGGCTTGTAGTAAGCAGTTTCAGCAGCAAATTCTCTCAGCCCTTAGTCACATGTTCCTTAAAAGGAAATCATTAGCAATCTAAAAACTCCCTTTCTTTACTGTTTTCAAATGTATGTTCAGTGTACTGAGACACTCTGTAAGTGATACTAACCTATGCCTGAAACAGCAACCAACAAGTTTATATTCTCCTATAAAACACCATACAGGTACACTGAAGATATATTATGTACCCAACATTTTCCCCATCTCACATCTTCTGCGTCATTCTGACTCTACTTCACAGATGAATAAAGCCACATTCTGAAACATTTTAAAGAAGTGGTCTTCTGAGCCAAGCACTCAGACTCAGGTTATCTGTATTCAATTCCCAGCTCCACCCAGGCTTCCTGCGAGACTCTGAGCAAGTCACTTAAGTGTCTGAGTTTCTTGCCTGTAAAATGGGATGAATAAAACTCCCTTTCTATAACCCTTCTTTTTAGCCTTATCTAGAAATATTTTATTTATTTATTTATTTATTGGGGGGGGGGAGGGATAGTCTTCAGGGAGAGAGACATCCCTTGCTTTTCAGAAGTAATCATGACTGAAGAGTCTAAAGTCATTCATATCACGACAAAACCTCCAACACATTGAAAAGGATTGACTATACTACAATACTATTCCCATAGCCTAAATCTCTCAGTTCAGCTCTATTGGTGCATTGCAATTAATTGTGGTCAATATCAGTTATTTTAAGAAAAAAAAAAAAAAATATATATATATATATATATTGGAAAACAGGGCTGGCTTTTTCCTAAGTCTTTAAACAAAAGGATTATGTGTTTTAAAAGGAATTCAATTGCTAATTTTAGCAGTGGACTGGACTCTATCTCCCATATTTCCTATCTGATTGCTCAGCACTTCTAGTATATTGAACAACAATCTCAAACCTTTGTTTGTCATGTCTGCATCCTTTCACCGGTGCCCACTTGTTACAAATAACCAGCAACACCAGAACTACACACGCTCTTAAGCTGTATTTTAATCTTGGCTTTCTGGTGACACGTAGAAACCACACGAGCCTCCCTTTCTCATGGTTTGTAATGTCACCATTTATTCCTGATAAAAGCTTGGCCTGATATAGTACATCCGGGCAGAGTTTATGCGGTGTGTGTGTATGAAAGCATTAAGAATGTGACAAGATGCGCAGATATACCACCCAGGGTAACCAGGGTATCTGGTAGAACTGAACTGCTGCAACTTGGCTTTGATTGTATAAGTTAGTTGTGGCTGTTTCATAAGTTCAAGCAGTAAATTACGCATAATGCAATTGAACTATTTTTAAAAGAAAGATCATTAACAGTGGATCTCTTCATGACATCTCCACTGCATAGAGATTTCACTTGCTTCAATGTAATACTGAGATCTTTGATTAAATATGTGACTTTCAGAGTAATTTAAAACAATGGATTAATTAAACAATCTGTGCAATAACCATCTTTATCCACAACCATGGCTATGAATACATGTATTAGCCTGCTATTGTTGCGTGCACAGAAGCAGCCTTTCTCAGCAAGTAAAATTTGAGAGTGGAAGGAAGAAAACAAAGGAGAAAGGGCAGAACAAACCAAAAGTCAGAGGAAAGATGATTTCGTCAGTGAATGCCAGTGCAGATTTGTCATGCGTATAAGAGGACTTCCCACCTTTGACCTGCCTATCATACATGCAAGTTTCTCACACATTTACTTAAAATTGACCTCCTATTAACTATATAATTAGCCAGAAGCAGCTCATGTTCTTATAACCGTCTAAGACTAAAACTACCTCCCAGTAAAAATATTCTGTCAATGTAAAGGAATGACCTATATAAATACTATATTTTTTATTATTCAGAACTTTCTTCATTTTTCCATTTTTTCCCACCACTCTGCTTAATATTTCTGCCTTTTTTTTTTTTTTTTTTTGCCAAACAAATCTTTGATGGTATGATCTGTGTATAATCCACTTGTGATTTTTCAGTTAAAGAAGCTATCCCAAACTCAAGGGTGTTAAAACTTTTTTCTACTGCTACTCCATATTTTCACTTATACCCCTGTGCATTCGCATATGCATTTTAAATACTTCTCTAAAACTCCAATAATCCCTCTTTGAAGTACTGAATGGAAACCAAAAGATCAGACATTTTCAGTTCATGACTTTCAGCACAGGAAGCACACTGAGATTATAATTTGACAGAGATATCTCTTGTCTTTCAGTCCTGAACTGTTTTCCACAGCAAAATTTATTCCAAAGAGCAGCTTTTTCTTTGGAGCTGCTATCAGGTCACAGTTCTTAGATCGACCAATGACAGTGAACATCTCTGCTTCACTCCTTGTTTGCTTCTGGAATGTGAGCTGTTAAAATAATGACTGACACACCAGGTTTTGCAAGATCAAGGGCAAGCACAGCCTGGTCCACAACAGATTGGTGACTTCCATTCTTTTGCTTTCATTGTCTACTGAGCTGAAAGCTACAACTGAAGCTTTTCCTGTGGCTGGGTTATACACAAGGGCTCTGCCCATTTTGGAAGCAACTGTTAGTCAGCAACTTTTTCTGAAGAGGTAAGAAACTCTACCTGTCAAAAGAAAAAAAAAAAAAAAAAAAAAAAAAAAAAAACACCACACACCTAAAACCACGTCTGTCACTTCAGTCTAGTAGTTGCCTGCTGTCACAAAGACGTCACAAATACTGCAGGAACTTACTGTTCCTCAAAACACCTATCCTTCTGTAAAAATTCAACTGAAATCAACCAACAGGTTGAAAAGTTAGTGGCATATTCACCTTCATGTACACAACAGAGTAGCATAAAGCTCATTTCTAGAGAAAATCAGTCCAGCAATATATATTGGCTATCTTCCTTTCCTACTCAAACTGCAAAACTGACAGCTCTAAAAGGTGAATTTCTTTTTGCTGTTGTTGCTGTGTACTGCAAGGCCTCTTCACAATACTGACCATAGTGCTATGGACAACATTTGAAACAAGAAATTTCACAAGAAAAAAAAAAAAAAGAGTAGAGCTCCTATAATCTTAAACTCCTCTTTACATGGCAGCTTGGACAATGCAACAGCTAACTGGTTAAAACTGGAGGACTTCTTGCCCCAGCGTTCCCTCTTCCATCCCTCTTTCTCCTCCCATCCCTCTTTCTCCTCCCTCCCTGTCCCAGGTGCCCTCTCCCCTGTGAGCCTGTTTTACTCACTAAGCTGGCAGAGGTTCCTGCATGGCTACTGAGGACACAGAGAATGGCAGAAAGAAGTGGGAATTTCTCCTTTGGGCATTGCTGATCTGTTGTAGTTCCCCTCCACAAATCTGCAACACAGTTCTCAGCTATGCATTCTCACCCAAGGCATGCCTTCCCACGTGACTGCAATATTCATTATAAGCTTGTCCAAAGGATTTGTAGCCACTAACAAACTGCAGTCATTAGGCTTACCTAGTTACTCCAATCTGTTGTTGGTACTGACATGGTTGGTATTAGTCCCAAAGGATGCTTTTTGCTTCTGTGCCTTCTCCTCTTTAGCCTCTCTCCACTCTGTGCTTGCAACTTCTGCTGACTCACAAATCACTTATATCCCAAATGCATCTTTCCGCACTATCCCATTCTGTCAAATATCCCACATTAGACAACTTCTCTGATATTTCCCTGTGGTGTTCTACCACACTGTAAGCATAACCAAAGCCCCTCTAATAGACCTTTGTGCTTTCTTTCCCACTGCAAGGGAGTTGCTTACTGCTATGTCAGAGGTATGTATAGAGAGCTCACAGGGTGAAGGTTATGGCACATCTTTCCTATTTTGGGCCAGAAGGACTGGATTCCACTCTCACATCTAGTTATGTAAGATGCATGGGACCACACAATTATTTTATTTTTTTAAACTTTATTCTCTTTGCAGTAGCAGCATTAATGTTCACCTTCCAGCATAAAGAGCTTGAGGGGATGATCACTTCTTTTAAAAAAAAACTTCTTCACCAAAATTTAACTGAATTGTATAGCTACTGATATCTTCACTTTCTGCTGAGATTAATGGAAATTTCAGCAATTGTAGACTCGTTGTCATATTGAAAGATGGCTCTGATCTGTGAAGTATCAGTCCAGGAGCCATGGCAAATGTAAGACATGATAAACGAGTGAGTGCTGGATGAAAACAGTAATACACTATTTTAAGTCAAGTCTTGTTTAAACATAAGGCTTAAAACGCCCTGTTGTAACTCTGTAAGACTGTGCCTATGCTCACACATTTCTTACACAGTCCTGGACTGACAGTGCATCCAAAATTAGTCAGGATCCTGTATCAGGAGACCAGGAGGACTTCACTCCTCTTACATCTGGGTTTTCCTTCCAAGAGAAGCCAAGTAGCATGGAGGCCATGGTGCTCACCAGTGCATTTCCCCCAAGGGAATAACACCACCACCAGGCCATGGGGCACACATTTAGGCACTTTTTCCTGAAGTCAGGACACAGGTGGAAAATACATCCCAAAATAGTGAAGAGTATAAACTCCGTCAATAAGAGAGGACTTAGAACTAGTGGTTCAAGAAAAGAAGCAAGTGGCTTCCTCTAAGGAATACAAAATAGTTTGTAAGATCCTTTTACGACACTGTGTCCTTTTAATCATCGCAAGGAATAGAACATATAAATCCCCCTATCATTCTTCAACTACACTGCACTTTTCTCCTCTACTACTTTTAGCTAGAAGTTTACCCAGCTTCCCTAGCAGCAAGATCATTGAATGCAGGTGAGTCATTAGGAGGAACTGAACTGATGTGGTTGTACAACAGGGAAGCCTTTTACATTAGAAACAGGACTGACCATAAACCTATCAATGAACACAGTGGAAAAAGTACAAACTGTCAGGAAAAAATTATGGACCAAAATTAAAATTAATAGTGAAATACTTGACAGTGCCAGACTTTGTTCAGACACAGGCTATACCTCCTTCCTAAGACAGACAGAAATATTTTCGTATATTTTAAATCTAATTGTTTCTAGCTGTGAATTACTGAAAAATAATTTTAAATTAATGCATTAAATGCAGAGGCTACAGATCTCTCTCAAATCCTTTTATTTTAGTGATACCCTAATGAAATAAAAGCACTTCTGTTGCTGGTTAGGTCTTGCTCCTACAGTAATATGAAAAGGAATAAATGAGGTGAAAGTTATTTCAAAAAAATATAAACTCTCTATATATCTAAGCCTTAACTGTTTCAGTGGGTTCCCCGAATTTAATTTAGGTGTTACTATTGTCAAAAAAAAAAAAAAAAAATTATAGTATTGCCACCAGAAGTTTAGAAAGCATGAGTTTCACAAAACTTCTTGTGGATGAAATGGAAAACATTTTAACTAAGCCTTGACACAGCAAACATAACAAGGAAGAACCTGAGAACTACAGTAAGTGACAGACTGGTAATTTCTTTAGAGTAAAATCTCTCATAAAATGTTCCTTCAAATTGTGTAGTGTATTCAAAACAAATATCTGAAACTTCAGACAGATTTCTAGCTGGTAGATCTTCGGACAACGTTTAGGATATATTTCACCAGAAATGAAATCTTTTCCTTTGTTTTCTCTGACATGTATAGGCCCTCTCCAAGAAGGAAAGACAACAGTATTTTGGTTAGTACCCAAGGCTCTGTTTCTAATGGAAGTGTTTGTATATCTAGAATAAGTAGTTTTGCAAGCAACATGATTTATGAATGTTTGTTTCCTATGGTTTTGCATGAAATGAAAAGTCAAAGTTTTGCTGTTCTGATGTCTATTAAAGTATAAACTCTGGTCAAAACTTTTCCTGAATTTAGGGCATTTTAACATCTTTCCCAAGTACGTTCTTCAGGTTCTAATATGGAGAAAGCTTAGACTCAAGCCTTTACTTCCAGGACAACCTAAAAGGGTTTATCAGGGCCACTAGTTTTTATGTGACCTAAATGAATACAATACCTTTTAGGTTTCTTTCTGCATCTCAAATGAGGTTATTTTTACCTAATGTGTCCAAAACCTATTCAGGTTGAACTCTAATAGGCAGACTGGCAGCATAGTTACATAAAAGTTCCTTTCTTAGGAAATAAGAGTAAAAGAATGTGTGTAGTTTTATTTGGTTTTGATTTTTAAACTAAATGCTATGAAAAACACTGGAAAAAATAGGCAAGTTGACTCTGAAATTTGTATTCATTACTACCACTTGATGAAGGCAAGTTGCAATATAGTAATAAATGTCCCACAAGATAAAGAAGACTGTTTGTAAATACAGAACAGCATCTAAAAGAAGTGAGAAGCATAGCACTGAGTGAGAACAGTCAGGTAGAACAAATGTTAGACAAGTGTTGATTATTTCTTCTTAAGTAGATGCTGATAACACTACCTTTACATGATCAACATTTCATGCTGGTAACCAGATAACATTGCAACAAAGGGATAAAATTCATTTTTAGATAGAAACAGTGAGCATGAGTTAATCTTTTTTCCTATTGTCATTTGTGTGTGTGTTTGTTTTGTTTGGTTGCTGTTAAACACACAAACACCAGAACTAAATGAAATATTGTGGAGCCATGGCTTTAGTACTCTCTACAGCTCTTCACAAAAGCCTCAGTGAAATCTGGGTCCTATCAAAGCATGACAAGAAGGTAATCTGTGTGGGACCTTCCTTTCTGATTAGGAGGTGTTTTCTCTTAATCAGATGGAAAAAAAAGTCTCTTGGTAAGGAACCCTTCCTCCTCCTCCGGAGAATGGAAAAAAATCTTTAAAGAAAGGCTTAGTCAGAATCTGCATGGAATCCAAGTTAAACCATTTTCTCTCAGCTTTATAACGGCACCAAATGCTCCTGCATATATGTAGCTCCTTTACTTTATCCAAAGTAGAATTTTAATCCGCACAAGACTTCAACCTGCAATATAGGTCTTTGTAGCATCAACATCTGAATGTTCCTGGAAGCTGCAGTTCATCAAGTGTTATATACTTTGTCATCTCTAGGGAGAAAGGAAATGAATGGGTGATTCTGAGACTTGATGGCTGTAAATCTATTACCAGGATGAAGGCAGATGTACTGTTTCTATTTTATGGAGGTATTCCTGACTTGCACAGCAGTAAGTAGGATCTGAGTCAGGTTTGTGACTTGTATTAAATCACAAATCATTTACTTAGTGAAAAGAAACATAGGTTTATTGACTAAATAATGTTGTTTGGTTGGTTTTTTAAATTGTAATCTTAAAAAACCCTAATGAAGCTTTGTACTCCTCCTTATTACTATCACCCCTTTCTTCAGCATGAGAGAACAAAGCCTTGAAAGGAAAGAGTAGATAAACCAGAACAAGTCCTACATCCCTTTCCAGTAATCCATCATACATCTCATTCTTCTCAGAAAGAGTAAATAATGGATATTTTTTGTTTCAAATAATCTCTCTAAAACCTCCAATTCTTCATACTGCTAGGGCACTGTCTACTCAGGGATGATCTAAAACATTTAAAAGTTTATAATTCAGTTCATTCTTAGCATTCTGCAACCTGCAGTTTGTAGATTCACAATCTTTCTCCATTTACAGTGAAAGTTCAGAGTATAAAACCTGACAATTTAATCTACAAATTCTATCAGGATACCTATTTATGATGACCAGATTATGCAATGTGTTACAAAAACTGAAATTAAAAGGGGAAAAAAAAAAAAAAATTAAAAAAAGTTATTTCCCTAATATTTACTGAGTTACCTTTTTTTTTTTTTTTTCAGTGTAGATTGGAGAGACTATGAGGTTTGCTGAAATTTCCAAATCAATTCTGATGATTTTAATCATTATATTGGGAACATGGAAACATGTTTGGTTTCAAAAGTGTCCCACTTGATGTAAAAAAACAAAATAAGGTTATCAAAACTAATTATGTGGCAAAGAAACAGTTCAAGGAAAAACAAAGCATTACTTAGTTTACCTCAGTTGGAAACAGCACTCTATTAGAAGCTCCGGTTTCTTTTTTTTTTCCCTAAATTTTATCATTTTCATATCAAAAGGCTCTTCTTGATTCAGTAAGTTTTCTTCTACTGAGGTCACACTCTAATTGCAACTTTTGTCTCTGTTTTCACCAAAGTACATGCACCATGGCCCAAGCACAGCTATGAACTTTGAAGCCTTCTCTGCCACCATTTTGTAGGCCCAGTCAGCCCCCTCACGGAGCAGGCCCCACAGAGCTGTCAGAACATTTTCTTCCACCCACGTCTGGATTTTGATTTTAAGAGGATCAGAATGTTCTGATAGAGAAGAATGAAATGTGCTGCCTATTTCACAAGAAAGTTTCTTGTTTGTTTCAGAAGAGGAAATAAGCATGAAAATGTAGTATTTCAAGACAAAGTGGTTTGCTAATGGGGACCACAATGTTTCAAACCTGTTGCACAGGAGCAGTGTGTCCTTCTTTCAAAGTAACAGAGGAGCTCGGCAACACTGGCCAGAGAAAATAACTGCATTTTCCATGCCTTTTTTTTTCCCCCCAGCATCCCTGTCAAACTGCTGCCCTGTTCTCCACAGAACATGCCAGCTGCAAGTAACAGAAGGGTGACCCAAGCCCAGTACTAGAAAAGGAGGGAAAAAATTCAACTTCTTGTATGGAGCAGTGTCATTAGAATATTTCAAAGGCACCATAAAGGTCTGCAGGGTCTAAACACAAATTTAAATACGTAGAGAGAGGCTTGTAAAAGGCATACCACACTAGACATGTAATTAAGTAAATATTAATAAGCTTTACATATGCTGAACCATTTTTCCAGACAATTTTAATTAACATATTTAGTTGTATGCAGTAAGCACTGAGGACAACTCCTACAACTGTATGTGAAACAGGGAGAGATTGAGAAAGAAGATGAAGACACTGGAGAATTAATGTCTCTGCACTTTTAAAAGAAATCTTTCCCTAAGATTTAAAGGTGATGACTTTCATTGGAAGCTTAAAACAAAATGAACACACTTCTTGTGTTATTTTTGGTCAGTAATACCTTTAAAATGGCTATTTCACAAAGAGAAGTAACACCCTTGTAATTTCAATCTATGTTTACGTAAAATGAAAGTAGCAGTTCTGTGTTAATAAACCATGCTTAGAAAAAAAAAAAAAAAAAAAAAAAAATCAGTTACTGAACTATAGTGAGTAATTAGCCCCTTAGCATCCCCTTTCTCCAGGAATGCTTCCTCCTGAGCTGGCTCTTTTAAATAGCTCCAGTCCTGGCTGCCTTTGTTGAGCTTGGAAATTGTGCACATATGAGAGAAATTAAGCCCTCATTTAACAGGGACACATGCCTGTCAAGTCCAGAGGAACAAAGGCTGGTCCCTGGGGGCTACTCAGCTCCCTGAGGCTGCCACTCATTCTGTTAGCAATGCTTACCCTTTACAGATTGTGTATAAAACCCAATAAATCATTTCATCTGCTCTGGTTAATATACACATGAGCTTGAGACTTTCTTCAAAGTATTTTTTTTCTTCTGCTTGCAATGCCATTCATTTTATAAGAGGTGACCTATGTTTGCTAGAGTGTAGCCAGATTTTAATAACATTAATGTCTATGTAGTAAACCTGAAACATTTACTGTCAGAAATAAAGACATTTGATGCTACATCTATTTCACAGAGGAAATGTTTTATTACTCTTTAATGGTCAATAATCATCAGCGTCTATTGTATAAATTACTAGTATATTCTGCTCCTCCTAAAGTTACATATGAAACGCATGCATATTTCAACTGATAGTAAAACAACAGGGCAAATAAACTGGCAGATGTGTAGCCTTGCCAAGTAAGAGAGTATTTTCTCAACTAAAGCAAACCAAACAGAAAAGTAATTCAATGTGGAAATCACTTTGGTTTTGTTTGTTACAAAAGTATTATCACAACTATTCATCTATACTATACTGTTCTGGATTTAAAATAAATAAATAAAAAGGGCTCTAATGATTAAGAATATTAATAGCACAAACTGATAACCAAAATAAATGACCTGTAAGACAAAAATATTCATATACAACATATCAGCTACCTCTGAGTGTTCTAGAGCAGACAGGCACAATTATCCCCAAATATAAATGCACACACACAGCAGAGGAATATTTTACAGTGAATAAAAAAAGCAAAATGAAATGCTGTCATTTCCACGTGAGCTCTTTTTGTTTTTAAAAAGCAGGCCTAATTCTGTACTTCCAGTATTAGACTGACATAAGTGGAGAGAAAATGAACAACACCAGCTGAGGAAATGGCACCCTGCATTGCATTCAATGAAGCAAAACTCTCACTAACTTGAGCATGAGTTTTTCCTTATACTTGAGCGTGGGATTAAGCCAATGAAGACAAGTTAGTGGTGTAGAATAAAAATAAATTAAAGTGCAGATTTGTATCCTCTTTCCCCAAAATGGTGAAAGCAATATTTCAATGTCTGCTATTAACAGGAATCCTTTTTGTTTTGTCCACTCGGCAATTTTTAACTAACACATTGAAAGCGTGCCATTTCTCAGGCAACAATATTCTGCTTTGTATTTAAAACCACAAAATAAAGAGGGTTGACTGTTCTGACAGTTTTAATCCTGATGATACTGGGAGCCTCAAGTAAAAAGAAACTGGTACAGCATGGAGTTTTCCCTGCTCAGCAGGCAGAGAAAAAGCAGTTCTGGATTTGATAAGTAAAACCAGATATATTCAATGGTTATATGTTAAAGTCTTCCAATTAATGGGAAACATTAACAGACCAATGAACTTGCATATTAGTGGGGTTTTAGAGAAGGTCTTTGCTCCCATCTTGTTAGATATTCACCTACCATACAACATTACCATGTGTTTTTGTTGTTGTTGTTGTTGTTTGTTTGTTTTCCTAAGCAAAAGTATTGTGCAAGCTCCACTGTCTTCAGATGGGAAAAGAGATAAAATACCAAGACTCCAGGTCTTGATAATAAATTAAAAATATTTCTGTTTAAAATAAAAATAAATGCATATTGTTATTATTGATATTCTTTCACTGCAAATTTGTGTCAATGGAACACTGAAAGTTCCTGATGAGATCAAGACCTCAATAGAAGGTGTTTTACAAATAAAAGATACTGCCCATATTCTGAAAGATCTGACAGAAGGAACTATTTTAATAGAAGTTCAACCTAGTTTAAAATAACAACTGCAGTAAAGCCAACATCCAACCTTAGACTGTACCCAAAAGCTACAATTCAGCACATATTAAAACCAAGATATTAACAAATAATTACTGCATAAGAACAGTTCCTGTAACAAGGTATTATTATACTATGTCCCTGCAATCCTAACAGTGGCAGAAATGCAGTAAATAACCTATTGCCTTGAAATTAAAAAAAAAAAAAATGCACAATGCGATGCACTTCATTCAACTTGGTAGATAATCTACAGCTCCTCCTCCACAATATATACATAAAATGCATTAATGAAGAATTGAACGAACAGAAATCAGAAAGGTAAGAAACCGTGTCTTCCACACAGTTGTAACAGTTGGGAATGACTCTGTAAGTAATTAAAAGTAAGCCCTTATCAGTAAAAATGAGTTTGTTGCAAAAACTGTTGTAATTCTGGAAAGATTCTGACTAATTTGTTAGAGTAAAGATCAGTTCCAAATTCTAATCCCTGGTCCAAAAGTCACAAAACAAATGTAAGACTTTCACTTCAGCAGAATTTGGTTAATTCCTTATTACCCATAATGAATTTACCTGGTTAACAGAAGACCTGTTTCTAGAATAGGCCATAAGGAAGCATTATCCAGGCTGTTTTTTCCCCTTGAGCAATAATAATCAGAAACTCTGAGCCATTTTATCCATCTACTCTTTACAGATCAAAATGCAAAACGTTGCAGTGAAAACAAGGGAGAATATGCAAAGGTGTTATATGCTATGTATGCCACTGACATAATACTTTAATAGGATATGCTGTAATTTCCTGCAATTAATATCTTAGCACAGCTATAAAGGCTTTTTTCCAAAATTATACCATTGCGTTTACAACACTAAAATTAATGTTGTGTCAACCTTTCCATTATAAGCCCCCTTTTTCAGAGGTTTATAACTTGGCTATAAAAATATATTCTGGCCTAAAATGTGGCATGCAAGATCTCCATTTAGAAGCAGTCATTTTGATTAAATAAAAAACATTATTTAACAGCCATTTCAAGTAAGTCTTTTGAACACCCTGCAAAATGTAGGAGGGACCACTGAGAAATTCGGGCATTCTCTGAACAAAAAAATTATTTTCTCTCCACAATAAACTTCTGTTCAAAGGATGTTTCATAGCAGCAGAAGTTTTTCTATATCTGTAAAGAAAATACATGGATTTGGGAAATGACAGGCTTCTTCTGCACTTGCCTCTTCATGTTTGACAACAGCTACACCATCATGACCACAAGAGTGCCAAGCTAGCTGATTTTTTTTTTTTTTTTAAAGGCATCAACGTGGGTAAAAGGAACGAGCAAATATTTTTCTGGCTGGCTGAAGTAAATACACTCTGGCGAAAAGCTCCATTAGAATAAATGAAAGTGCTCATTTGACAGAAAATTGTGATAGAAAGAATGACAAGATGTTAGAGAACCACCATATGCATTCTGAAAACACAGATTTCAGGTCTGTCAAATTTCGTTTAAGACCTGGATCAAGTCACTCAGGAGATTTAACTTAGGTGCCTAAATTAGGAACCTACCCTCCCTGTCTAATCAACAGAAGGTAATTCAAAGCACCTGGACTGTTTTATATATGGAGTCTAAAGTCCTAATTCAGTCATCCAAATTAGATATTTAAAATTAGATACCCCAAATATCTATAGGCTTTTTATTCTGCCTCAAAAGAGTGTTGTGAGGATAATACACTTGAGCTTATGAGATACTCAGATACGCAGTTATAGAGAAGATGAGTATCCTGAAAATATACAACCAATAAAATTCAATGAGATGGAAAAGGCAAAGCTAGACCAGTGAGTTCTTCCATACCAATCACTTCTTGCCACAGCAAAAAAAAAAAAAAAAAAAACAAACTGCCAGACCCCCTCCTCACAGAAAATTTTTATTCTTTAATATATAAATTGCTTTTTCAAACAAGGAATCCCAGTCTGCACTTAGGCTATTAGGTATACGTTGCACTATCCGCTTTATTTTGTTGCCTGTAGCAACTGCCCACTTAAGGCTTGCCTCCACACTACTTATTTATCTTCCTGATCTAGATTGTAAACTAACTATACGTTGCTCCACCTTTCTGATCTCTGCTTCACAGAATAAAAGAGTAATATTTTACTTTCAAATAAAGTTTTCTAACTCATAAGTCCCCTGCCATACTGTGGGGTGGTGATGTCTCAAGATGGATTTCATCGCCATCAACTGTGAATTTCTTTGCTTTTATTATTTGGTGCTACAACATAAATGTTTTCTTAATATACTGGCATTTTGGGTTGGTGAATAAGATGAATTCAACATCTCATAATGCACCATTGTATACTGTTTACATCATTTATTTTCTTTTTATTGAATGATTACAAACTCCAATTTAAAATTAATAACATTTTGTGGGAGTTACTGCATGTGAATTAAGTGTGGTGATGTCAGTGCATCCCTCTGGAATTTAAAAGATATTTCACTGTGTTATATCATGTGTCGCACAGTATATCAATTTTTATTTCCCATCCCTCAAGTATGGAATGCACACTGTGTAACTTCTTAGTTTCTCAATATAGACATAATTTAGCCAAGCTGTGCAAGTGTCCAACTTGCTGAAGATGTATATAAGATTTATGTAAAAGACCAGCTTCTTTTAAACAAGTAAAAATCTTGCATACAACGTAACTACATTATCTAATTTTTTTTTCTTTTTTTTTTTTTTTTGGGGGGGGGGGGGGGGAGGGAGAGGGGAAAGAGAGGCTCTAATGAAAGAGGGTAAAAAAACAACAACAAAAGAAAATATGGTGTAAGCTGCACTCTTAAATTAGCTTTTCCTTGCTTTAACAGTGACTTGAAATTAGATAGAAAATTCCAGGCCAAGTTGGTTCACCTTTCCTTGAGAACTATGCTTTGACATTTTCACCAGTATCTGGATTAACTAGTTGCATAAGGGCCAAGAGGAATATTAGAAATTTTCATTCACTTTATTTTACTTATTTGCCATCAAGTGTATACCAAGTGTTAAATGACACCTAGTTTGTTCATTTGTTTGCACATACTACTACTTTCTTTATGTGAATTCATAATTCCTGAAAGCATTCAGGGAGCAATGCACTCACTTCTTCCTTGCTGTCATGACATTAAATATATTTTAAATAAGTTTTTATGTTCAAACTGATTCAATAACACACTTGCATTCTTGAGCATTCCCACAATTACTTCAAAGACTGAACAACAAATTCATCATGTCTTGTAACAGTTTTCATACACTGTTAAGTATAACAACTGGAAAACATTTTGATCCTTTAGGTCAGGGTTTAGCCCATCTGGTAAATTTAAGGTTTTACTGTGAGATTTCAAAAAGTATTTTACAATTTATTTTCTAAATGCTTTTGGCCTTTTTATGTGGGGCTGTACTTCATCATTTTACTCCAAATACCTGCTTCGGCAGACAGAAATTTTGACCTCTGATATCATCACATTCCAGTCTTGCCTGTATACCTGAATATCTCCATAAATCAAGTCATTTTAATACTAACATTTATTAACTATTTTCTTTATTCACTATCTCCTGATGAATATATAAGTTATGAAGAAAAAAAAAGTCATCCAAATCCTGATTGTTTTTCCTCTTGGCCATCTTATTGTCAATCACAAAAATCATCACTGAAAAAGTAACTAATTAGAAGTGAAAGGCCAATATCTTTGGCAGTTTCTGTGGCAGTCCTGGCACGTGTTTTGATGTAACACTGAGGAAAGACCTGAAAAAGAATTGGCATGTCCAAGAGGTTGCCTGTTTTTTCCAACTACATGTTTCTCTAGTAAAACAAATTACACCCCCTAAAAATTACGCCCCTGCCTCATTAGTATCATTTATGTCTTTGATATCCCAACCACAATGCTAATAGTCTAAGTCCTTCTTCATACGACGTGCCCAATTCTGTGAAGCCTTCTTATATGAGTAACACTTACATACAAGTCATCAAATACTGGCTAGGAAAGTATTACACAGGCAAATAAGACTTCACAGTGTCAGCCCTGCTGGCAGCCTGCCAGTTTGCTCAGTTTCTGTTCTCAGTTACCCATTTTAGTCTGTGCACATGCCATTTGGGAAGGAAACTGGTTTTCTGTATTGGAGCTAATACTGCATTATAACTGCTTTAATCCAAATATTGTAGATGTTACATTATGCTGACTGACAGCGAGGGTGATGCTTACTTGTGCTATCAGAGGAACAGCACCAGATGGTTCAGCAGTGCACGACCTCGGCCAGGATCTTTGGGAGCTAAACCAGGGTGTATAGATCGGCAAGCCCTGAGGCTGCCAGAGCATTTTGCTTGGTTGGAATGGGCAGCCCACCAGCTGAGAGTGACCCCTGAGCAACAGTATAGGTGGGCAGTAAGTATTTGCTTGATCCTCTTGATCCTAAGTTTCTCAGGAGCTGGTTATAATCTGCCTCTACACTAACACAGCTCAAATCTGAGGCCCTTCTGTAAGCAAAGGCAGCAGAACGTATGTTTGGGCTCAGCAGAATCAATGAGATTGTAGCCTGGCTTTGGTAGCAGGCATGGCCGAGAACAAGCCCTTAAGTCACTGGCAAGACTGCAATGCAACATGCCCAGAAGGAAAGAAACAGCAGTACTTGAACTGGGAATATGGGTGCCTTTGCCTTCATTTCCAATTTTAAAACAGACGTGGGAGAAGGAAAGTGGGAGGGCAGCTACTATCATTTTCTGCACCGACGTGAGCCCGAGGAACAATGACATTTACTTTGGTTTAACTAATTTCCATACATCAGATCATGTTCGGCACCCGTGTGCCAAAGTCCTATTCTTCAAGTCTGTTGAAATATCACTTTCCGAAACATGTGTGCTAACATTTGGCCAACACCACCACAAGATCATTTTATTAACTTGTAGCTCATTTCATAGACTGCTGCTCATGTTGCTAACATATGCTATTCTACCATTTACTGCTCTATAATTAGAGAAGTCATATGAAAGAGATACACAAGGCTTAATTTTTGCATTAAATACAATTTGTTTAGACTTGGGTAGGCGAAATAAAGCTATTTAAAAGAAAGAAAAAAAAAAAAAACAGTGAATTAGAAAACTGTAAGACAGCTATTTTAACTCTTAGAAAATCACAGTAAAATAAAATAAAACAAGAAAATCCCTCCCACCTCAAGACTACATACAGTTTTAAGGATTCTGTTAAGAGTGGAATCCAGCTACTTCCTTCTTTGCCAGAAGAAATGTTTTTTCCAGGGGCTGAAGGCCTCCAAGGCAGAGCAGCTAGCAGGAGCTTTACAAATTCCAAGGTGCAAGACAAGACTCTTAGGAGATAGGGCAAAGCTTCAGCACAATTCGTTTTCCTTAGGCCACCACCACGCAATCGTGCCAAAGCAATCTTAGTATAGAAGGGGCTGAATAAAGGAAAGGGAGCATAGACAGAGTATTTATTGAAGCATGGGCTGCTGGAAGAGGGTAAGAATCCAACTTTTCTTCTCCTGCCACCTTGCTGAAAGAAATTCCAAGCTAGCCAGCCATGAGAACGGCTTTCGGTGGAAAAACCTAGTCTGTAACAGAGCTTTTGCTTGGGAAGTTATCAAACAAGGACTTCAGAACTCATTAATAAGCCACCATGTAATAATAAATAAAATGTGAAACATTTGACTTTGATGTTTACCATCTGTGTCTTTCTTCCATGGACCGCTTTCCATTTTTGCTAAGCAAGTTATGAGCCAGACAGAAGCTGCAATGTTGCACCTACAGCAGAGTCCTACAGATCTGAATCAGCGCGTTAGCAGCCAGCTGCAAGTTACAGGCACCTATCACCACTTGCCTATTCCATGTGGACAACTGCACTGTGGAAGACACCTAGACATTTTATTTTAATTTTTTTTAATACTGAACTGCTAACAACAAATAAATAAATAAAGATACCAAGGATAGTTGGGAACCAATTCATAAGCAACCTGGAATTTAAGGGATATGTATCCTTTCTACTATAAATTAACAAGCTACAGCTAGAGTTTATTAAGCCAACACAATAATTTACATTTGCAACTGCCATAATTTTGATTGCTTATAAATTACAGTAGTTTTACCTATTCTTTAATCCAGAAACATCATTATTAAAATGTTTGATGCAGGCTACAGTGCATCTATCATTACTTTTAAAAGTTAATTAGATTAGATAAAAGAAATAATTAGATTTGCATTTTTATCCTGGTTTTAAACTTCCAAAGAAGATCACAACAGTATGCCTGTGGGCAATTAAAAACAGCATACAGCAGTGAAATATAAAGGCAAAAAAGGTCTGTTTTTCCTGGCTAATTCATGATTGAAGATACAATTACAAAATATTTTAAGGGTTTGCTGAAGCTGGGGGCTATTCCTAGACTTCTAAGCTTTGTTTATAACTCTCGTTCTCTTTCAAGGGAGTATCTGATCTGCGTAGCCTGCCAATAGAAGTATCAAATTGCTTTCAATGACTTTATTTGGTCCTGTTCAGAGCTTGCTGGAAGGGGATCAGTTTCATGATCAATAACAAAAAAAAAAAAAAAAAAAAAAAAAAAAAAAAGGAAAATGCAACAACAACAGCAAAAAAAAGAGGGGGAGAATATTCCCTAGTGCCAGAACAGTAGCATTGCAATTGCTTTTTGCTTGTCAGTGCTAAATGCAGTTTACAAAGAGAGACAACCTCAGAGAGCATAACCGAACTGACAATAACTAGATTCCAGCTTGTGCATTTTCAGCAAGCTCACCGCAAGGAGCTTTAACCTGTCTCCAAAAGGCAATAAATGAAAGGTTCAGCTCTTAAAATTGGAGGTCAGTTACATACTTAATGATGAAGCATATCTTTAAATCTATTTCTACTATTATTATCCTAGCAAAAAATTAATTAACCAGGTCAGGGAGGCCGTGAAGGCTAATGTGGAATGTAATTATTCCTGATCTTTAGACATGTACTTCACATAAAGAGATAGTCCTTATTCAGCTCACCAGGTACCTGAATTGTCAGTAGTTAATCACGGATAAGAACAGAGACTTGTAGGTTCAGCCTCTTAAGTTTTAAGCGTGACTCAAATGATTCCTACTCAAGGACAGTTTAAATAGTTGTAATTTTGATGTCACTATTCTTTTGTTTGTTTACTATCACAGTAATAATGTTCACTCTTTTCAAATGACAGACAATGCAAGAACATTAATATGAAGCTACAACAGCATGATTGTGCAGATTAAAACAAGAAAAAAAATACTACTGGGAATAATTTCTAGCAGCTGAATTAAAACAGAATACCTATGAGAGAAGAAGCAGTTTTTCTACGCAATGGAAATACCTGATTCAAACAGAAAAAGAAATGCTCTGCAGTGGCATTGAGTAGCACAGTATATAGGAACGAGGCAAAAGGAAATGGATGAAAGCAGTTTGGACCAGCTCTCACTCTAATACCCATTGCCAGTTTTTTTCCCAGAGAGGCTTAACCACCAGTGTCCCTTTGTTTCAGCCACTATTTAGGACTCACCCTAATGAAGCCTGCCCACCAGGGGAGCGAAGCCATCAGACTTTCAGCCCTTAAATCCCTCCACACATAGATAAGTCCTGGAGCAACATGCTCTAAGAATCAGCAGGATTTGAGCCCCTCCTCAGCTAAACATGGTGGGTCAGAAGCAGTCCTCAAGCCTTGTGTTGGAAAATCTGAATTCTGGGAATGGGGACTGAATTAATGGGGATTTCAGGACCACAAGTTGTTCACAAAGTCTGAAATGTTACCGAGATGCAAGCCTTCCCTTCTTTCAACATAGTCTTCTCTTTATGATGTACCACCAAATTCTTCCTTTAAACCACTTTTTCCCTTATCTCTAGGTTTTCTCTTTCAAGGACATCTCTTAGTCTGTGCTGTGAAATAGCATCACTACTACTTCAAGAATTAATACTTTTCAAGGGAAAATGTTCTTCAAAGAATCTGAAGCAACCTGGAGACTGACCTGAGAGCTCTGACTTGTCATACAGCATTTTCTCAACTTCATCTCCACTAAAAAGCAATGATTTCTCTGCACAGCTTTGCAGAAAGATCTGAATTTGACATAGAAGATTTCAGCCCATCTCTACGGACTCCTCAATAGAAGAGTGTTTATCCTTTTCCCTAAGAGGAATCTGAACATTTGAGTTGAAAAGTAATAATACACTACACTTACTTGAAAATTTTCATTTAAGTTCTCAAAACATTATGCTTAAATTGAGGAACAGGAAACAATTTGCCAAATTTCAGATAATCAGAGACAGAACCAAGAACAACTTGACTTTCCCAATCCCTTTAGCCAACAGACAAAACGTCTGTCTCCAACATGCATACCCTAAAAGTAGCATTAGCTTAACTTACAAAACATGAGACAATTACAAAGAATATTTAATGACTTCAGTACTCTTGAAATACCTATTTTATTTTCATATGCTTAGCCAGACTGATGTCCTCTTTGCACCAGATTGCTGACAAGGGTTTTGGATATGTAATAGGTCTGGAGTAAGATGCTCTAGTAAACACTCTTTGAAAATACAAACAAACAAAAACACAACTAAATAAAGCATTAAAATGGTTAAGTAAGCAAACAGTATAAAACAATGCAAATAATAACCACTAAATGATGAAAATGCTCAGTAAATTAACCAACTAGGTATCCAAGGAAGTGTGTTTTATTTAATATGGATTATTTCAATTTTTATAAAATGTTGATAGAATTTTAAGTCCCATCTAAAGTTATTTCTAATTGTTTAAAGGGTTAAATAAATTGGATGTACTTACTTATGGAAACCATTGTTTAAGAACTAGCACTGTACCTCAGAGGATGATGGAGGTACATTGTGTCTCATGTGATAATAACATTTTATCTCCTGCACACTGGAGAACACACTCTACTTACTTCACGTAGCTGTGCCATGAATAGGGCCATGCCCAGGTAGAATTGGCACCTGGACTACGTGTATTTTGTTGTCTTCTCTAAAGGGGAGCAGCAGGGAAGACTGTTACTGTTTTTTCCTGCATACAACGTATAGATAAAAATCCACACCGTTTTATGTAAGTAATTGTTGTTTCCTGAAAAGGGTTGCTCAAGAGTATTTTTAAACAAATGAACCTTCTATATAAAATCAAGTGGGTTATCATGGGCACAGTTCCAAATTCTACCAGGCCCAAAGAACTAAGCTGAGAATGTAAAAGTTTATTAGAAGATTGTTTTTCCCCTCAAGCCACAGAGAGTACGATTTATCTCATCTCACTTCAGATCTCTACACTAAAGGCATCAGCATCCACATCTTTTATAGTTAATGGAGAGAAACAGCCATTTTAGGGAACAATTCATCTGACATATTTTAAACGTCTACTTTAGGACAAGATGAATTACATCCTAAAATTATTCACTCTGCTTCTCTCTGCTCACTATAAAAACAATCTGGATAATTAATTGAGACAATCTATACTGCAGTTATCTACTTTTGATATGATGAATTCCACCCACAATCAGTAGTGAGACGCCTGTCTCAGTACTGAGGTTTCCTGAGAAGATGCTGAGACAACCAATCCAGCACCTGCCTCCTTGGAGCTCCATCCCACCTATGCCCTTAGAGGACTGCGGTTCTCAAAGAACTGCAACGCTCACACTCAATTCAATAGCAACAAAACCTATTACGAACTGCCAAGGAGACTTAGCAACTAACTTCTCTCCCAAGCAACTCCTGGCTAGCAAACCTGCCATAGAATAAAGAACCAACAAACAAAGAGGAACCACTTGGCTTACAAGCAAATGGGCCATGTAAACTGGCATTTAGCCTAGCAATCTCCTAACAAGCTTTTCTTAGTAATCTCATTGTAAGACCAATGTACCCTTGAGATGGCATCTGCCCAACATACCTAGTGCTTCATACTGAAGTCAATAATGTTCCTCAGATGAGGAGAAACTTACTATGAGTCTAGCTAACAAACTGGGAGAGGGAACAGCCCTCTCTGCCTCTAATACATTGATTAGATTCACCCGACTAGCACCAGTAACATTTGTTCCATTCAAATATAAGGATAAATAAAGAACCCAATCTCCAGAGGAACTATGAAATAAAAGCAGCTTATATTGGCAAGAGTTATAAAACAAATATAGGGAAAGATCACTGAGAAATAATTTAGCTCATATGAACAGAGCAATCATTAAAATACTTCTTAGCATATATGTCTGCGAAAGGACACAAAAGAAAACTTGTGAAGGGTTTAGGAAACTTGGGAGAGTTCAGGAAACAAGAGAATGAACCCCCAAGCAGTTCTACGACAGCATCTCCCTGGAGTCAGTGGAAGGGTAAAGCTACTGGAAAACAGCAAGTGAACTGAAACATGAAGTGCCTTGAAACTTTTTACTAGAGAGCAGTAACACATACCCACATTCTCCAAATAGGAACAAGAACGACCTGGTATGATTTCTCTTTTCTGTGTCCTAATTTTTAAAGGAATTTCTATATTATAAACTTATCGTGCAGATAACTCTTCTCCATTTAGAATACTCAGCTATGTTTCAGTGTTAGCTTTCAAGTCAAGAAGTTTTTTAATATGATTTTTTGCTTTCTGAAGCTAGACTTGCAAATAACACTTAGAAGAAGACGTTGGGTGTACTTTTTCCTTTCACAGTCCTTACCTTTATGTAGCACAATTCTAGTAGTATTCTTACCACAATTCTATCCTTTATGTACACTTAATATGAACACCAGTCTTCCAATAGGCAACGACAGTAACAATGCTTTAAAATTCAATTGCATCTCTCAGCTCAGGTATCAACATATTTAAATGTTAAACTCATTAAAATCCAACTGCATTATAATATTTGCAAAAGCATTTACATGTGTTCCCTTTGGATGAGGAAAGAAAAAATCTTCAGTTTTGGCATCTAACAGCAATCAGCTGATAGTGCAAACCAATAGTCCATACTTACAGGAAATGATTGGCAACACAATCATCTGTTAGACCAAAATGAAATATTTCAATCAAGGAACAGGCCCATGGAAATGCTTTCAAACAAAGTGGGAGACAGAGAAGGTGACAGAGTCACACATCAATATTGTCTATTATCTACATGTCACTCCCTACCTACATATATACTTGAGAATGAGTCTAGGAGCAGAGAATTAAACCAGGTTCTGAGTATAAGTACGGATATATGAATGCCTGCAGAACACTCCCAGATCCATTAAGGTACAACTTCAGCAGTACAAGGAATAGATACCTGTGAGTCTTTATACATGAGCAAACTGGTCCCAGGGACTTTGAAAAATAGACACTGAGACCGCACTATTTGATAGCCGTTCACTTTAGTTAATAAAATTGAAGACATTCTTCTAACCTCCTTACAAACTCAATTCCATCTTTGTAGGATAATAAAATCTATAAACAATTATTGAACCTCTGCTTTTACTTCACACAATATGTCAAACTGATTGCAGATTTCAGAGTTAAATGATAAGATTTAAAAAATAACTCATAACTTTCAGGAAAAAACAAAAAGAAACACACACACATACACCTCTGCTTATTAAAGCAAGTCTCTTTCCACCAAAAATGCATTTGACCATTTGAGAACAATTTCTAAAGACACAAAGACTAAGAGTCTTAAGAGCATCTTTGCTGAAGCTTGTTAGTAAAGCACGTGGCTGCTTTATTTTAAATCCTTCCCACTCCATAAATGGAATTTAAGTATAATCAGAAGAGAGCAATAAAACACACTGACCTGAATTTGCTGCTGCAGTAGATTGATTTTGTGCTGCTGTTGCAGAAGTTGCTGCTGTTGTCTTGCAATCTATTGGAAATAAAACTTCCATTAAATTAAAGCAGTAATATTGAAAATTCAATATTATTGAGTGAAAAACTTCTTTTTAGTTAGTCTTTACTATATTTTTATTGAGCATCACTTATTTCTAAAAAAAATGATATTTTAGAGATATCCGTGCATGTGATATAAACATTTTACACTTACGTGCTATATGAAAATATAGTTATTCAGTAAGAAATATGTATTTTAAGCACTTAGGCCTCAACTCAGCAAAGCATAAAAGCATAGGCTTAGCTGTGTGCATGTGAATAATCTCATCACTATTCAACAAAGCATTTAAGCCTGTGGTGAACTTTGACTATGATGCATTACTGTTAGCTACAATGGGAATGAAACACATGCTTAAAATTAAGTGCTTTGCTGAATGGGGATGGGATTACTCAGGTGCTTAAGGTTAAACACACATTTTCCTGCTTTGCTGAACTGAAGCCTTAGCTAGTATTTATAGATGTTTCACTATTCAGCACAAGCTACTAGGGCAAGCTTCTCTAACTTCATTCATAATGAGCAGCACATTGCTTCTCTTGTGAATCTCACAGTCTTGGAGCTACTCAAGTAGAGTCTTACTTAGAGTAAAATCAGTGCTAGACACTTAGTAGCTCATTCTCAACACAACACTGTGAAATATGTAGATATTCTTCCTCTCATTTTGTAGATTCAGTAAGTGATCTAGAAAGTAAAGGTTTGATATAACTCTTCTCTAGCACGGGAGAGAAGCAAGTGTGCAGGCAGAACAGAGAGAGACTCACAAGAGAGACGCTGCCCCAGGCTCTCCCAATTCCCCCATGCTCTCTAAAATCAGTATGTGAGAGCAGAAGGGAAATGGGATCCCGCCCTCCAACCACAGAGCTGCTCCCTGCCACGGGTAACATGGGCTGCAGCTATGGGGGGGCAGCCACAAGGAGCGAAGGCAACAACTGGACAGCTGCTGTAGGAGGGGAATGGCACAGCTGACCGGAATGGGGACAAGACTTGTGTTATAAACAGAGAAAACTAAACAAAAATGCTTTTAGGATGGGAAGGAGGGAAGGAGGGAAGGAAGGAAGGAAGGAAAGGTAACAAGGTTCATTTGGAATAAAAGAAAAAAAAGAAAAAAAAGAAAAAGAAAAAAAAAAAAAAAAAAAAAAAACAACAATCACCCAGTCTTAGTGCAAACTGTTCAGATTAACTCATAAGGAACTTGCAGGTACAAATTAGCAGCTTGTAATTGTGCACTCAGAGATCAAATCTGCCATTTCGTTCATCTCACTTTCTCACCTGGAAATAGCTCTGTCATTTTTTCCACTGCTACGGTTAAAATTCATTTTTGTATGGGGGACCAACATAAAATCTATACATGTTCTAAGTCTGACATATGACCTCAAAAAGACAAACTGAGGTCTGTGATTCTAGGGTGGGATCAAAGCCAAGTGATGCATCGGAAAAGAATTAAGCAACTGCCACAGCCCAGCACACTGATGCCTGCAGCAGGGATCAAACTCCCTTTATGAGCCTGGTGGTTAAATATTTTTGGACAAATCTGCCAGTGAATTCAATAAAAATATGGTGAATGAAGACTGAAGAACCAGGTCCCAGTGTGCTAGTAAAAAAGGTAGCTCAAACAGAGGTGCCTGTGACCCCAGGGGACCTGAGGTCATCTGTTGTCAGAACAGTGGTCAGCAGTGGAGTCTATGCTTTGAAAAGCAACTCCAATGGTAACCGAGCTACATGTATTTATGTATATTTAACAAACCTATGTGGATGCTTGAGTTAGTTTTTTTCATTAGTAACACCCTGACTGTGCTATTCCATCTTAGGACTGAAATTTAAGTTCTGCTGGCTTTCAGTCCACACATTGTCCATGCTGCTAAAATCTCAGTGAAAGTACTAGAAAGATTGTGATGATTTTAAGCCTCAGAAAGGAATTTCTGTAAATTCGTATTGAAATCAGACACCGAATGGGGCTGTACCACAAGTCAATCTTTCTGGCTGATGCATTGCTTTTCAGCGATCCACAGTACTCTATGTTGAGACTTGTTTGGAGCTGCTGGTGACCTGGCTGCTACGTCACATAGTAACCTATAACAAAGGCAACAGCGAGATCTTTGCTTACTTGCACCAAGGCACTGATCTGTTGCAGTTGCAACTGCTTGCAGACAGCTTTTTGTAGCTGTATGTACAATATAATAGCATTCGAATAGGCATTTCCTAAAGAAACCCAGAAATATACCACAAAGCATCTAATGTCAATGGTGTTCTCTAAGATAGAACAGTACTGTGATAGAAAATGCATCCAATACCCCGCAATGCAATTACCATAGCATAGTCTTGATGTATAGACTTGACACAGTAAAGTAGGGTACACAAGCACCATGTGGCTCAAATTCTGAATTTTATTTGCCTATCGGTTGAGCTACATGTTCGCTTCATTGAGCATGACAACCTAGTTTTAAGTGTCATTTAATTTTCATTTTGAAATATAATTACAAAGTGTTCACTGTAAGATATCACTCGTCTGCAAATGTGTCAAGATTAATTTGTGCTAGCTTATTCACAAGTGTCAATAGTTAATTACTGTGTCATCTCTGGATGGCTAAATGACATTCTAACTTCTGATTTTTTACAGTGTTCCTTTATGTTATTTTCCATTAGGGGATGAGTCCATATTCCTACATGTGGGCAAATACTCAAGCACATAAAATACCAGACGTCACAACTCATTAAAATCAACAGAGCATATATTGCTGTATATATCCTATAAAATACATTTAACTGAAAAGATAATTCTAGTAATAATGTCAGATTCCTAAAAACCACACATTAATTTGGATCTGTCTGATCTAATGCCTAGGGAACAAGTGTATGGGATCACTGTTGTTACACTTTCCTACAATGAGAAAAGGACATATCTGTGGACAACTGTATCTTAAAAAACAAACTAAAACAACAACAAAAAATACAAAAAAAAAAATCAAACCTAACTTGTAAAATATATTTGAAAGTTTGAGGTTACATTTTTCCGTCCAATTATTTTCTTGTCAAAAAGTGAACGATTTTCATTTTAATGCTCACAGTCTGGCTTACTGGGGGGTTGAAACTAGATGATCATTAAGGTCCCTACCAACCTAAGCCATTCTATGATTATTGGTAACTCTCAAATCAAATCTCAGTGCAAAAAGCAAGAACTGCAAAATCTATCAAATGCAGTTCATTCTAGAAAGAAATTATTTGAATTTCCACACCCCCCTTTTCTCTCAGGATCCTGTAATGTTTTTCTCTGTATGGAAAAAGTACCAATTTCTGAAGATATTTAAGCTCTTCTAACGATTAAAAAATGAAAGAAAAAAAAAAAAAAAGATGAAGGGAAATGCTGAGTAGAGCAATGTTTATGATGAACATCCTGCATGAAACATGTACACAGGTTTCTTTCCTGAAGCCTCACCTGTTCTTGCTGTTGGCGAGCAAGGTCCATTTGCTGCCGTTGTTTTTCAATTTGTGAGGCTGCCAGCTTTTTCTGTTCATCATGGGCAGCCAGAAGCTGCTCCCGTAAGCTGATCAGCTGGGTGATCATGGTGGAGAGCTGTCGCTCTTTTTCTGCCAGGCTTTCTGGTGTACCTAAATGTGCAGGAAAGATGTACTGTAAATATGAGATAGACAATAGTTACCAAGCAATATTCACAAAAAAAAAAAAAAAAAAGGCTGAACTGAATCACCAACATTTCAAGTGGCAGCTTGAATACATATTTTACTAACGAATCCCAAAAGAATCTAGCACATAGCTTTGCTGTGCTCTAAGCAGCAGAGGTTATAACAAAAAATGAAGCAGAAAATATAGGGAGTATTTTTTTATTTTTTTTTTTTTTCTGACAGGAGTAATTAATGATGCACTGTGTACATCATATCTTTTCCATTTAAATCTGCCCAGTGTGATAAATACATTCACAGTTTATTAGACATCATTTTCCTTCACTTTATATCTATGTATTTTTTTCTAAGTATGCAAAAAATGCTAAAAAAAAATGTAAAAGATGCTGTTCTGTGGAAGAAGTAGTTTAATAGTTTATTGATCGTGTCTCTAAAATGCCCATATATCTGGTTGGTCATTTGGGTAAATGTAAGCTTTGGTTATGGAATATGTATTAAAAATGAGCTCGACTTGTTCCTAAGAGAAATGGCTAACCTGAGAAAACAGCTTAAAAATTTTCATTTAACTTTCAAAGTTTACTCTATAGAGAGCACTTAATTAACATGAAACTACGGTACATTTATTCTTTGCACTAATGATGCTTAATGGTCTGTTTATGGGTAAATTGCATGGGTCTCCTAAGAGTACAGGGTCCTTCTGCAGATCAGTCCAAAACCATCCCATCTTACGTCTGACCACGTAACTTTGTCACAAACAGCAATGTCAGCGCCCATAGCTGAGCCATACAATGCATTTCCCTGGGTGAGCTTCTCAGCCTGCAGCACTAGAAGAGGCAGTATAACTGTGGTGAGGCAGGACTTCAGGACTATGGGAGGAGCATCTGAAAGAGGTTTCCAGTTGGAAATGGGATAAATAAACAAAATGATTGCATGTTGTACGGAAGAACCACGAGTTAGAGAAGAAGCTAACCAAATCAGGTAGTCCTGCCACAATGACATGAGAAATGGCATTAGAGAGAGGGGACTAGCATCCTTCCTTTCCTCCATTCACAACAGGGGATTGTGATTAAGAAGTCACTGGGCTTTCTAAAGAGGAAGAAAAATGTGTGAGGAACAGGACCTGGGAGGGAATGGAGAAACTGTCACCAAAATTATGACTCCACCTTCTTCCCAGGAGTAAGATGGGTATCTTCTAGGGAAGAGAAGAAAGAGGTTGACAGGTTTCATAAGGAGAGGAAAAACAAAACAGACTCTTGCCAGGTCACAAACCCAAGATGCTCTACCACTTACATCGCACTATGACAGCGTCTTTATTACTCTTAGACTTTCACTTGTACAAGCGTCATACAAGAAAATCTCTGTCTACATTTGCTTTCTATCAACCGCATGGATTAAGTCATTCACTCTAAACAAAGCAAACTCCCAGATACAAAACGTACCTGTTTTTCTATACAGTACCAAACTTCATTTTACAACAGAAAGTCCTGAAAATATTCCATCTTTTACGCACCATTAACTACCCTAGTTTTAAAAGAAACTGATATTTCAGTGCTCTGTAATGCCAGATCTTGTCTTAGTATGCACGTGACACAGGCCCATGACAAAGAAACACAAAAAACTTCTCGTGCTGCAGTAAAAGTTTTAGGGGTGGCTAGCACTTTTCTTAGTCCCTAGAAATATGATGGAGGCATGAAGGTAAATCTGAAGAACATCACTAATCAAACTTACTGCAAAACCTTAGTGCGAGATGCACAGCTGAAACAGTAAGAGTTCTCTGCAAAAGGCTGTTTCAAAAGAAAATTAAAATAAAAAAAAGGATTTTAAAGTAAGCTTAGGCAGGTACGTGGCCAGGAAAATGTTTGCGCTGGAAGTACTGTACTGCCTTGCCAGGATCCATTAGCTTACACTGAGCTCCGTGCTGTTGACATCAGCTCAATTACCTGCGACTTCTGTATAGACTTACATTAACCCTCCTAAACTCCAACATGATTCAGTCTTGGGTATTTTGCACCACGGATCAAAGGTTATTTAGCTGCTTTGGAATATGTTATTGTATACTCAAATTTATATTTACAGATAAAAGACTTCTGCCAAAGAAAAACCATTTGCCCATCATGACGGGAAGAGATCAATCACTCCACCTATTTTAGAAAGCCAATAGGAAGCAACCTGCTGCCTCAAATGATACTTATTGCCATTCACTGCCACCTGGGAAACCACAGCTCGAGACTTCCACATCTGTCAAGCAGCTTTGGCATTGCAATGCAGACCCCTGATCTCTTACAGTCATAAAATATTTTACACACCCAAAGCAGATATTAGTCTCCTGCTCTGCTTCCATATTATTCAGTATACTCTGTACTTGCTTAATAATATGAGTAAAAAGCTACCACAGAGTGCCTGCTAAAGCAATTAAATTTTATTGTTTTGTTATGATTAGTTAAAACTGTTTGATACAGTTGCAGCAAATTTATAAGGTCATTTATTTTTCTTTTCTTTTTTGTTTTTAATTTTATACAAAAGTGGGCAGAAATAACTGTTCTTAGCCAGGAAGTCATAGCAATTGTTTTTCTTTCTTTTTCTTTTTTTCCCCCTCAGAGAAACACATCTAAAATGAATGACCCCATTTAAAATACTCTACTCTTTAATTTGTGCTGTGCTGTGTAATCCAACAACAGGATAGAACTGATGACCACAAAATGTACACTGTGCTCCTGGAAAATAATGAGACCTCCACGAAGCTGCAGGACACCTAACCGAACACTGCTCAAGACAAGAAACAGCGTAAGATGCAGAAAGTCGTTGTACGAGGAGTGTAGGGGGAGGTATAATTTAATTTTAGAGTGGAAAATCCCAACCATTATTTTACAGTTTAAATACCAATAAAAACCAACTTGCTCAGAATGCGGACCAGATTGAGCTGATCTGGCTGGGCCAAGAGAGGTCATCAGTAGCTGTGTGCCATCATCATCTGTTTTGCATCCACTTACTGCAGCAAGCAACGAGATTCCTAAACTCATTACCAGTAAATAAACTTTTTGTGCTGACTAAAAAATATCTATAAATAAAATAAAAATACAGCTCTCTGTAAAATGTATTTGCCATAAAAACAGATAAAACAAAAAGCTTAGTAAAAAAAATATACAGTAAATATGCCAGCGTCCATAAAATATTATATATCACAGCTCTCTTTTCTGCTCTAATCCTATTCTCCTACTCCAAAGACAGCAGTGCATTTTTTTTCCATGGGGTCTTCCTTATCCCCAAAACACATCTGTCTTGAGTTTCTCTCAGATTTGTCAGGTGGATCAGTGCTCCCCAGGGCCTGCTCCATCTGAAGTATTTTAATTTGACTAAACACCTGATTTATTTTATCTCTCCGATGAGAAAGGCAGTTTGTCTTAATAGAGCCTGTCAGCCTACAGTCCCATTCACAGCAATTTACAGGCAGCCAGGGATGCTGGAAAAGAAGAGTGCTGTGATTCTGTATTTTATCCTCCTCCAGAAAGCACCTAAAAGCAGCTATTCACTGCTACTGCATGTGGCATTTTAGAACTGAATTAGCTTTTTATTCAAGTAACTACACTTGTTGTGAATAGCTTATCTGTAAAATTGCTACATTCACTACTGATTTTATTAACCTTTGGCTCTATCACAAAATGGTCCTCAGTTAGGAAAGACCTTTAAAATTGACACATTTTTCTTAGGGACCTTTATTTCAGTGCCTTCAGATATACTGAATTTGATCCATTGACTCCCTTTACCAGCAGTATTTAAAATTTGAAGTGTTGGTGGGAAGTCGATAGTGTTTAAGGACTTTTTTTTCGGTAATGAAAATATTACAATTATTGCCATGAAAGTTCATTAAAATATTTATTATTTGTGATAGTCTTTTAGATATATATATCCTTGACTTTTTGCTTATTATCAAAGTTCAAAAAATAATTTTATTGCAGTACTATGTTAATTTTTCGTTGTGTGCTTATTGTTTTACCTTTTTTTCCCCCCTCCAGATTGGAGCACAAATTGAGATAAAATGGTCAGATTGAACAGAACTAAGGCATCAAAGAGAACTTTTGAGAAATTCTGGTCATAGGTCAATCTAACCAGGACTAAGAAAATAAAAAAGTAGCTATAAATCTACTGAAAAAGAAAGAAGAGTTCAACTTGTGGTCTAAAATTACATTTAGAAAGAACTCTCTCTGTGACAAAAGATCTACCTTATAGAATTGATCATAATACCACATTATTTCTGGTACACAAAGGAATAGGAAGATCATCATGCATCATATAATAAAATGCATTTAATAAAAATCAGAAGTATCACCTTGCATTTTCTCTACCTAGATTTCTTTAAGTGTTTCAAAGATTTAAAATCTGCTGTCCTGTAACTATAGACGCAGAATATAACTATAGTTCCTACATTTGTCCCTGGTTTACCACCTTGCAACATTCGTATTACCTCTTACTGCATATTCAGACTATATTCAGATATACCAATGAGTCTGCATGTCAACAAACACAGGAGGCTTTTCAGTGTTAAATTTGGAACTGTCCTTGTGGCAAGTTGTCACAAGATAGAAGCAGCGTAATAACTGCTGGTAAGGGAAAAAATAAGCAGGAATAACAAAAAATACACTTCTAGACTTACATAGTATAATTTAAACTAATCTCTTTGACACTCAGCAAAAGAAAACAAGATAAAACCACATATTCTATCAAATGAATAAAAGACAGAATAATGGAGTCATAAATAAGCCAAAAATTTATAGGTCTGATCCAAAGCTTGCTGAAGTTGGATTATTATCTGTGACACTAAATTACTGTGGGTTCCTGAATGTGCTTGCCTTACTTTCCCGACATGTACCCAGAGTAAAACACTACCAGTCAGAGGTTTTTATGCCTGGTTAGCTGATGTTTCTGAAGGGCTTTGGGATCTTTACACAGGATCTCCACACAGCTGCAAAGTATTATCGGTTCTCTTGAATTCTGTGATGAGTGTAAAGCATTAAAAATATCATCCTTGTTTATGTGTTGAATCTAAACTAGCTTTGGTCCCACATACCTACAGGAAAAACAAATTAATAAATCACAAACTATTATTCTTGTTATGTTTTTAGAATGAATACAGCATGACTTTTATGAAATCAAAAGAAAGTAATAGAAGAGAGAAGCGCAGACTTTGCCAGAAACAAAGAAGAGCTTTAAATCACATAACTACAGTTCCAAAGTATCATCAACCAAAGTAATTCAACCAACAATCAAAAATGATTTTGAATCAAGTTAAGCAATTTCAGCTTTAAAAAAGTAAAAAAAAAAAAAAAAAAGCCTTTATAAATCAATTCCTGCTTTTTTTTTTTTTGTGTGTGTGTGTGTGTGCGTGTGTGTTTTTTAATGGACATTGTTTGAGAAGAAAGCAAAAACACAATGCTAGCCTTAAAAGAAAGTGTATTTGATCTTGGCTGCCCAGAGATAACCTGGTTAAACCATTCTGTCTAACACGGCAGTCTGCAGCACACATCAGATAGGCTGTGATGTCTCTACTTCACAGGCTCTGTCCAGCATTTAGCATTTACCCTTTTTTGATTGGGTCACCTTTTAAATGCCACAAAATAGGGCAGTGAAAGTCAACAAAAATAAACAGGGAAAACAGAAGAAAGTAACAATCTAATGGAAGGGCTTCGGAGATAAAAGTCACTTTGTGAGGGCTGCCTGACTAAGGAGCCCCCTTGCCATTGCAATAGCATCTAATTTGAGTTCTAACTCCAATAGCAGTTTAAAAAGCTTTCCACTCTAAAGGGCCCCAAGTGCATCATAAAGATAAAGCATTTCAGTAGAAAACAGCCACAAAGACCTCTATTATCTTATCAGTCTTTGGTTACAACAGCTGAACCAATATGACTAAGTTCTGAATGACTTTTTTTTCCCCTTCTTTTTATAACATTAGAATACTGGAATTTCTTTATTTCATGATCAGTTAGCAATTGTTGATGTTCCCATATGCTACTGTCCAGTCCTTAGTCAATAAAAAGTTGCCTAAATGCTTCCCATTGTGCTTTGTAGCATCCCAGCGCAGAAGGCAGCACAGCAAACATGTCCAGCATGCAAACCACACCGGATAGGTTCTCTTGGGGAGGTACGAGATCCACCCCCCTTTTTCATTGCAAAACGAGTCTGTTTTTTAAGCTTTCAGCAAGGAAAAATTAATACCCTATGTCCACAAACAATAACGGGAATTAATGTTATGAAAGACTGAAAATGGGCTATAGAGCAAAATCTGTTTGTCAGATTCAGAGAAACAAAAAATGGCTTGAGTTATGACAAAGCATCTCATGTTTATGACGAGGATGAATATGCTTAACTGATGATCTGCAGGATTTGTCCTAGTTTCAAATCCACCGCACTTCAAGTGCTTATTTTGTGCTTCCCCACCCCTCCTTCGTTTATTTGTTTATTGATTGCTATTATGCGTTCACTGGGCTTTTTGTTCTGACATCATTTTGTAGCAATTCTCAGGTGTTTCCTGACGAATACCTCATACGTGCAGATTCTTTTGCTTGACTGTTTTTCACAACAGCTCTAACCAAACTAAACCAGCACATTCAAGAGAAAATGCTGCAGTAACCGGATTAGCATAAACTATTTATGTTATTACCAAACAGGTCCAAAACTGTCAAAATAATCTCTGCTAGGTATAGGACCAGATTGAACAGTTTCTGGTCAGTTCACAGAGCAGCACAATGATGCCTTGCCCCATTTTTAGGGATGTGCTAAATCCACAGTAGAGTCCTAAAATGTAATCCGCTTCAGGAATGCATGAAAGAATGTGATGTTAGCCAGAACTTCAGCCTCCCCCTCCTCCAAGACGGCTCCCAAGGAAAAAGCAGAATTTCAACAAATCGATTGGACTTCTCACTCTTTCTTTCACACACATAAAAAAGAAGACCTGTATCTGAAATAAGCATTGGAGGACTTTAACTATGCTTAGAGATTCTGGTACTAAACCATATACCCAATCCTACCCAATCCTATTTTAAAACTGCTCAAAAAAAAAAAAAAAAAAAAAAAAAAAAGACTTTTGCCACTTTCTTGGGTTGATTCTCCAATTTCACTTGTCATCTTATATTCTAAAGAATACCAGAAAGTACATATTAAGTGTTAATTCATGCATGTGCATGTGGAAGACAATTTTTCAAATCAATTATTCCTAGGGTTTTTCAGCAGCAAGTAGAGATTCAGTTATGAATGTTTTAGTGTTTGAGTGGTTTTAGAAATGCTTCATATATACTCAATAATATCTGTTAAGACCCTATGTGGGGAAAAATGTGATAATAGTGCATATAAACAGGGAAATACATATTATACATTCCAACTAAAAACTCACAGCCAACCTGTTCTTGCTGAAATAGAATATAATGATACAGCAGAGGCCACAGGCTGTGAGTAATCTGTACAGTGATATAAACACTAAAAGATGATGTAAAGAGAAAGGAAAAATGAATAGTTTTATTTTGTTAACTGAGAAGGCTGTAGCCCAGGGCATAGCACTCCAAAATAAAATGAACATGGTGGTGTTATATAGAGAGCAAAACTTGTTTTATTATTATTAATATTATTGACTCTAACTCTCAATTCCAATGCTTTATAAAGAAAAACCTTTACAAACAAGGGAGGAAGAAAGCTAGTCTATTTATTTAAGGTACTCACTCAGGACTTGAGAGTTGAAAAAAATTCCTGACCTTCACTTTCAGGTTTTTCCCATTTAACTACAGTTGACAGAGCTTCCTTAGCTTGGGAAGCAGGGTTACTCTAAGGACAGGAACAGTAAGGATTCCGAACTGTATTTGTGGGCCATAGAACAGAAGGAAATAGGATATTAAGTGAATATTTATTCAAAAGGTAAAGGAGGTATATTGGAAGTGAAAAGAATTGATAAACAGAAAACCTAACCCAGTCATGCAATTGTATAACATTTCCTCTTCTATAGAAAAACAGAGTGCAGCGAAGGGACAAGGGGTAACAGTTTTAAACTAGAAGAGGGTAGGTTTAAATTAGATATAAGGAAAAAATTCTTTACTATGAGGTTGGTGAAGCACTGGCACAGCCTGCCCAGAGAAGCTGTGGATGCCCTATCCCTGAAAGTGCTCAAGGCCAGGCTGGATGGGGCTTTGAGCAAACTGCTCCAGTGGGAGCTGTCCCTGCCTGTGGCAGGGGGTTGGAACTGAGTGGGCTTTAAGGTCCCTTCCAATCCAAACCATTCTGTGGTTCTATGCCAGAAACTGTGTTAATAAGGATGGCAGAAAGACATCATGCACAGTAGGAGTAAACTTTTCAGACAAGAATCGTCTCTGTGCAAACATGTTTACCATTGGTTCTTCGTTTGTTTGTTTTTGTGGATGTTAATATCTTAAGTCAAAATAGCACAAGATTGGTTCACCTTTTACTTTCGGAGAACACAGATTAAGCACAAAAAGAATGTTATGTCTTTCTCAAGTTCATATGAGAGTTATAGAAAAGGTCTGAAAGTTAAATCCTGTAATATTTCTCATTGCAAGGGCTGTACAATTAGCCCAACTCAATAGTCCTATAGTGCTTTAAGTCCTCACAAAAGAAAACAGGGGAAGTATCACAGGGAAATGGAAATATTCAATGTTTCTTCTTCTAAAGACTGGACCACAAATACTGAATATTAGAAAAAATCAAGTACTTCAAAACCAATGATGTTCACAGTGCCTGTTCATTACAATGGAACTAGCAACTCATTGGGACTAATTGTCTTTTCACATTATTTAAAAAATATTTGTAGCTCCATAAATTTCAGTAGAAATACCCTTCATTCTCAACAATATGAAACTGATCAAGACATTCCTGTGAATGCCATGTGTCCATATAAACCATACACAGCAAGTCAAGCTTCACTTTACCCATTATTTTATCTGTGAACATGACTCAAATCACACGAATCCTTCCATCAGCTTTGGCTGACTTTTGTAGTTATTAGAAATGAATAGCATATATGTTAAATTAAAAATGCCAAATATCTTATCACTGAACATTATGGAAAAATGTTATTATTTTTCAGTTTCTACGCAATTCACTGTATGTAGAAATGTTAGTAAGGAAGTCTCTAAATATCTTCCATAGCACCCTTAGGTTTGAGAATACTTTGTCCTGACAGTATCATTTGAGGATGACATACACAACTGTACACAGTATTAGAATTTCTAAATACTCTTTCTTATGAAATTCTTGACTCTCTCCATGAGCAGCTCATAGCTTAATGTGAAACTGAGAATTAGGAGGTGCTTAAGCAGAGGAATACTGCCCTGCTTGGTATCTCAGCTTCCGAGGAATTCCAACACAATGGCATTTTGCCCTTAACAATTTTATTATCCTTTCTGGATTGTGCTTTCTTTTTTTCTTTTTTTTTTTTTCTTCTTCTGACTCACAAAATTTACTGAACAGAGGTCTACTGCACTAGCAGTAGCACTGTATCTTAATTTAGTTACGTATCATTTTTGATATTTGAAATCAATGGAAAAAAACCTAGCCTTCATTTACAGAAAATAAGAAAAACTATTTTAGTTCTAGTTGAATATTTGCACCTGTGCCTTGATGAGGAGGGAGGGATGGTCTGACATGTGAATGCTAAGCCATCTCTGTTATTCATATTATATGCTGCTGTAAAAGGTGTGAGAAAGATACTTTTTTGTACCTTCCTATTTTATATATGAAATGAAGATATGATGTTTTGCTTATATATAATCATAGGTAGTGTCTCCTTTGGAATTACAATGTTGAGAGTCACAACTGATGACAGTGTGGAATAAGTAGGATCTTATCAACGAACACGCAAAGATTAGGAGTCTGCTGAAGAAAAAAATGTAAATGGAGAGTTCAGGACTGATTTTGAAATTGCTCCATTTCATTGATTGTTCTTTCATAACAGAGCACAGCTGGATAAAAATCATTTTGTTTCCATATTCAATTTTAAGTTTAACAAGTGATTTCTGGGTACCATGCTACTCTTCAAAATGAGTCTTATTTTTTTATTATGTAAACATGATACAATTCCAAGTGATCTATACAATTTTTCATTCTTTTTAAACTAGTATTTCTTCCTGTTGCAGTGCAAGTGTAAAAAAGCACTTTTTTGGAAGAAAGAACTCTCCAATTAAAACTTGTATCTTCAATCACACGGATGAACTGAATATCTGTTCTAATAATCTTATTCTGGAAAGAGAATTGTATATGTACACTCATAAAAATGTCTGGAAGGAAGCTGAGTTTAGAGGAAGTTAGTTTAATATCTCATCTGATGAGCATAGCTCAAATGAATTAGATGACATTAATTTTCCTGAATAACAGGACTTAGTTACTTGCGATTTCTTTAGCTGCTATTTGTCTTTCATAGAAAATGTTCATGATGTAAAAGAAGTTTTTCCTTGTTTTTTTCAGTCTTTTCACATTGTCTCAACTACAGATTAATAATGAAGATGAAAAAGAATCACATGTTTTCATTAAGTTTCCCATTTTAATCAGCAAGCTATTAAAAAACATCCTAATATCATTTTTTCTGCTTTTTGTTGCAGTGTTTTCAGAAATAACATGATTCTTCTCTTTAAATAGTAAGGAGCATTCTGCACTGTAATATCTGTGAATGTGTTTGTGGGGTGATGGTAAGAAAAGGTGACGAAGTCCATTCAGCTTTTCTGTGCTACTGCAGTTGGACACCTGCAAATCAGGTGAAAAAATAAATTAAAAAAAAAAATCATCACTGTACGCTCTTGTGGTGCTGATTTAGTTTCCAGAAGGATGTTGTAGTGCCTTGTATATAACCTGGGCATCTGTGTCATAGGAAGTCCATGGCAACAAGGACAGGAATTAATCCATTTCTCTGTGGGTGCAAGAATGGACAAGACCCTTTCCATAGATGCCACTGCAGCATTTTTATAAAAAGGTAAATAGATTTACCTATGCGGAGCCCACTCCAAAACACTTTAGTAATCTTGCCTCTCTACCTATACACAAAATTATAACCTATTTTGGGTTTATGAGTTATAACCTGTAACATAATGCATTTTTTCTACTGTATCCAGAATGCCCAATATACATGCGAGAGAAGATGTGCCCCTGTGAAATGTATTCTGACTTATGATGTTGCAGTTACTTTCTACATCTTGTTAAATAAGTTACTTCCATGAGATTTTAGTTAGAAGTTATTAGCTACACCACTCAGAAATGTCTAAATATGAGTATTAGTACTGCAAGATTTATATACTTTAAATATAAATTTTAATTTTGATCTTAATTACATGTTCATCTTTCATGTCTTACAAATACAAACAAGTATATCAATGAAAAACTTATATTTGCCTCTGAAGATTTTTATTGCCTCTGGTGATAAGTAATGAAGAAGCAAAGTTTATTGCAAAACAAGGACATTAGCATACCCTGTCTATCATGGAAGCTGTAAAGAAGAAACTTCCTACTTCATCTGAGAAGAGACAATTTAGTCAAAAGCCTTTGATATGTATGGAAAAGCAACAACATTTTATACATCTAGAATGTGCCCACAGAAGTCAGTTGAAGGATTTACACTGATTTCAGTGGGCTTTGAAACAGGTCCATTGATATGCTCATTAATAATGGTATTAGGTGGTCAAAACTGGAAGCTTCAGGCTTGTAAATCTGAATATTATTTTAAATATTTACCATTATTTTAAATTTACCATTATTTTATATTATAAATATACCCATTTAGCAGAGCATATTAATGCTACAATTATGAATTATCTTATCTTTTGTAATAACCACAGTCTCTCCATATGGGTACGAGAAACAAAAACCAAAGAAGGAAACAATGCTTGTTGCTCCCGATTTAATTCAAAAAAAAAAAAAAAAAAAAAAAAAAGCAAGAAAAATAAATAAATAAATAAATATGAACCCATGCTGGAACAAATTAGATTTCTATTAAAAGCTTGTTGTGGTCCTATGAAATACACTACCAAATTATCAATCCAGTTTTCTAACTGCAGAAAAAAAACTCCTAAATCGCATTAACCAGAGCAAAAAAAAGGTGGCCTACATTTACAGACTGAAGTTCCACCCATATTCTAACAGTGTTCTGGTATAATTATACTCTAACCACAAGCATGAGTATGTTTAGCCAGATGTTTCTTAGAAGCAACTGAAAGTACAGTTGGAAATTTTCTTAATTCAATTTATTTGAATACCTAGCTGATCACAAACCAAAACATTTAACACAACCCTTCACTACAGAATCACTGGTAATGAAACTCTTCACAGTCCCAAACCAGAAAGCAGTATCATGTTATTTCATTGCACTTATATACCTATAAATATATATGTATTCTACAACTCTGGCAGGATAAGTCAGAAAGAAAACATAAATACTGATTATTCCAAAGCCTTAATGTAATTTACTATTCAAAGGCCTGAACTTTAGGCACAATCTAAAGATAATTCAGAAAAAAACTTGAAGCATTGACTGTATGTTGGAAACACATCAGGAGGTTTCTGAATTCCATTATCACAGCATTCAAATTCATTGCATTATAAATAGTCCTGGGATATATTTAAGAAATCAGGATCCCCTAATTGTTGCTCTCTCCTTACAACAATAAAAATCTGTCCAAGTTGTATTTTTGTTACTTTATTTCTACAGTGACCACAATTCCATGATTATTTTTCCTTCTTAACAAGGCACTAAAACTAAAAACAGAAGCAAGAAAACATTTCTATGGAGACTTCTCTCAAGTTGTCTGAAAGTTAATCATCTTCCTTTTAAGTGTCCCATTAAAAAAAAAAAAAAAAAAAAGTGAAAAAAAGATTTATGTCCCAAGCAACATACCCATTGCAACTCAAACCAATGTTTGTGACAGGTTTCTAAGCAGTTACATCAGTGTACCTCTGATGCTGAGATACTGTCAACTAAGATGAAGGCTAATTATGACTGCAAAATAATTTTTCACTTAAGCAATTTCTTTTATGGTCATTTGTGCTCTCTGAATTTTAAATATGCATCAAGATTTAAAACTGACAGCATCTGAGAAGATCTCAGGGATACATCCAAGTTTCTTGGACAAATACGTGTTTCTTGGACCTTAGTTTTCTCTGAGAAAGGTATTCAAATGGATTTAAGTCTTACTATTATGGATAGGTCTCTGGCTGTGTTTTCAAAAAGACATTAAGCATCTATTACCCATTACTCAGGTGATGTCTTATTCAGGTGATAGATGTGTCTAAATTATACAACGTCACCAGAAAAAGTTCTCAGCGTATTTTCACCCAGTGGACCCAGAGCCATGGAATATCTTCCTAAAAGATGCTGTGGGTTTGAAGAGTTTCTTTAAGCTCAAGGGGAGACAGGACAAGGATTTGGAAGGGGGAAGAGACCCAGCAGAGTGATCCCTTGAACTGAAAATAGCCAGAGGCTGGGATAATGTTAGTGTGAAAGTATTATATATGCTCCTTCTGTTTTTTTCTTGTTCTTGCGTGTCCATTCATGACTACTGTTGGAGTCAAATGGATGTTTGGCTGTTTTGTCCTCTTTCTATAAAATATTTGTCCTTTTTTCTCTGAGTTCTTGGGTAGCACTTCTAGCCCTTCAGACACAGTATTTGATTACTTTTCATTAAAATGTTTTCCTTGTATGGGAATTCATACCTATGGATCAATCAACTTTCTTTTATTAACATAAAGTAGTTTCATTTGCTCTTGTGATCTACATCAGCTAGTGGATAAGAGAATCTGTATCTGTGTGAAGATGTATATACTGAGGCTTAAGGCTGATGCTTCAGTCAAAATTTCTAGTTACTCACTTTGAGTTTTAGCATAAAAAGGGTTTCAACTGAACCCTTACAGCTGCTTCTAACATATACCCATCAATACATTATGTTATCGTCATAATTCCAGGGTATCAAAATAAATATAGTCATAAATTGAAGTACTGTTGAAAAACTGCTGAAAGACCTTAAGTATTTAGATATTACCTCCTAGAGCTCATTAGTACTTTGATAACTTCAAGGTATCAAGGATTGCATTCATTTTCAAATTTTAAAATTCTTTCCTGGAGCTCTTTCATTATTGGCTTGGTATTTAACAGCAAAAATGAGGGTTTTTCCTGTTCTTGTGCACATTAAATGCTGTGTCTCATCAGCTAAGCATGCAGTAAGCCTTCAGTTTATCTCATGGACTCAACATATACTGACAAAAGTCTATCTGAGAAGACCAGCTAGCAGAAGAGGATGAATTTGATGTTTAAAGACAATACAGAAAATGCATTTAATAAGGCAACACCCACACACGCTTATTCAAAATTTATCTCCCAGATATATATATTTTTCTACTAACTCAAGTACTCAGTATTGCTTTAGGTATTAATTCTCTGTATGTACTTTAAGAAGGGTGACTTTCTCAATTGCTCAATCAACTGCTCAACTTCTAAACACCTACTATAACATAGCTAACACTGACCAGAAAAAGTTCTCCTGGAAAAGCCTGTAAAAGTACACATGGCAAAATCATTACCTCGTTTACCAGCTAACCCTCTAATTCTCACAATATCGTTTAACCATTTTCTGTCTGTCAGTCAAGAACAATAAACAAGTGTCATATATCCGCAGTTCATGAATAACAGAAAAGTAACTCTTTAAGAGCTCCAATGAAAAATGGCATGTTAGCTTCATTTTATATATATATACACATATATATATATATATAACATTATATATAACATACACAGAGCTCTCAGAGCTATTAAGGACCATAACAGTAACCGACTCTATCAATCTTACCCTTTCAGAGAGCAGCAGTGCTCCCAGCCCTGACACTGGCAATGCCAGCTGGTCTACAAGATCTGACTTTGATCAGTAAAGAGCATTCTTCTTTTCACAGATCATGCTGCAAGAGTTGGCGTGTGCCTATTGCAAGGAATATATTTTCTCCTTTGGGAAGACTATTTCATCAAAATAAGTTAAACAATATTCATTTTAGTTACATAGATCTTCAGTTTTCCATCACTTCCAAACTTGAACTTTATATTAATTTCTATGTGTTTAAAGCATTCAGACATTTTACACAGACATAGCTGTCATAACGAAAATTTCCTATAGCAGATTAAGCTGACATGTAATTAGCACCCATATTTTGCCTCCAGTGATTCACTGATTATCACCATACCCTTTTTAGAAGTTGCAGCCGTAATTCAGAAAAGAACTGCTTTTTCTTCCTGTTAGCGCAATACACATTGAGGGAAACAGATATAGGCAATGTAAGAGAAGAGACTCACCTATCCGTGAAGTCAACTAACTACAGCTATGAGGCTGACTACAATTTTCCCAGGTCAACAAACTGAGAATTATTATGGCCCAAGCACAACCAGCTCTTAGCACCAGTTTTCATATTTGTCTGATGGTGTGGTATGTTATCTGAGAGTATCTAGAGAGACCCAAAGGCCTTCTGTCAATCACTGTTATCTTGAAAAGTAATCTTGAATGTAACTTGATTCTTTTTAGAAAAATCATTAAATTTCAGAAGTGGGCACCCTCATCTGTGGCTAAGAGACACAAAATAACACCATAAAAAGCCTTGGGAGGTGTAGAAAACAACAAAATAGAGAAAGGGTTAATTAAGTTACAAATGCATCCGGAGGTGGTATCTCTCACTTTACCAGAGCCCCTAAAAGAAAATCCACAGACATCCCATTACTGTTGCTGAATCTTGAGAATACGTAGGCAAATGGATCCTGGCACCACAGTAAAGCAGAGAACAGGAAAACTTCTTTCAGTTAAAAGTTAAAAGGAATTCTATGATTCTTAATGGATCTTAATAAAAATAAAAATAAAAATAAAAAAATAAGCCACGTAACAGTTATTTTCATTTCATTTTCTTTACCTTCCTCAGTAAGCCTCTGATTGTATCGCTTTGATGTTACCAATCAAAACTTGAAGTCTTTCAAGTTTTCCCACATTTAAAAAAAAAAATCTTAAGTTTTGCAAGCCTAAGTAAAAGGTCTGTATACACTACATTGCCTTCTGAATTCTGCAGCTTCAACACCTGCTTTTTAACAGTGGATTTTGTTATAGTATCTGTCATAAGACTGTATTCCAGCTCCCAGATAGAACTAAACTTGTCTTGAAAATAGGTACATCGACAACAAAATCTCATAACTAAATTTCAAAGTATGGTGAAACTTGTCTTTAAATAATTTTCTGATCTTAGAGGTTAGAACTGTGTTGTTATTTCAACAGAACATATTGGGACCATACATCAGTCTACAGTATTTCCAAGTCTACAGTATTTCCAAGTCAAAACAAATGCAAAAGATGTATCTTCACATATAGTGATATGTTCAAAAATGTCGGAAATGTCAACCACTTACATACTTTCATATTATCTCTAATTAATATAAATTGCATTTAATTTCACATTTAGTAAAACATATTGCTGCCCAAAATAAGGACTATAATTTTTATCAGCAATTATTATTACTGATGTATCAACACAATTATTTAAATTCAATGTATATAGAAGGCAGAATCCATGCACGCATTCACAGTTTTTGTTCCCTCTGTGCTTCTTCCCTAATTTTTGTGGCTTGGAGCTCCTCCAGATGCTGTCTCTGAGTTTGTGGTTTTGTATTTGAGATCCCATCTCCTGATTCATAGCATTCCTTGATAGACAAACAGATTCAGATAGGAAAACAAAGTTACCTGTATATAATTTGTGTCTGACAGCTGAACTGCTAAGTTTTCCATTCATGGTGAGCCTACTGTTTCAGATTTTACCCATTTCTTGGGTCTCTGGGTTGCTGTATTTAACTGAGCTATTCGATAAGTGGTGACATATGTGATCTCCATGCTGCAAGCTGCACTTCAGATTCAGAGGATTTTCCTTTTTTCCCTCCCCCTTCATAAACCAAATTATTTGAAAAACAACACAGGGTTTTGTATTTCTAAACTGATGTGCCTCCTAATTGAATGCAGAACACTTTCAAACTATTTTCCATTAAAGGCCCACTTTTTTTCTGATTTAATCCACAGTATAATACCTTCATTGGTAGATTAAAATTGTTTGACTAAAAGTAAAACCTATTATTATATGTTGTGTTTTGTTGGGGGTTTTTAGCAGTTTTGTCTTGTATAATGTAGGAAGAATTATGTAAAACATACCAAACAGGATATTCTACAAGCTGCTACTTGCATGCTGCAAACAATCACAGTTACACTGATAGACTGGGACTTAGCATCTTAAAATTCCTGTGGAAATCAAGTGCATTTTAAGTATTGGGTTTGATTATTTAATCAGACAACTTGCATTTTGCCCTGGCTAATTTGGAAGGCTGATAATATTTTACTCATAAAATAATTGTGCACCTGTTGTGATGGAAACCTATTCAAACAAATCTTAATAGACATGAGGATTCATTCCAGACATGAGTGTGTTAGCCTCTCATTACTGCTATCTACAGGGCAACAGATTTTAAACAGCTCTTGAAGAGGTCTCAGCTTAATCTTGTGTAACTCTTAAAGAACAGTTATGACCAAGTGACTAATATTAAACTTTAATTCATATTGATACCAAGGTAAATATTAGGAATATATGGGTAAAACTACCAGTAATTTAAAGAAAAAAGGGTAAGAACAAATATTTATATAATAACAGGATTTCAGCATGAGAGATAATGATAAAGAACCATTTCTGATCAAGGTGTCTGAGTATAAATCTACTGATTTTACTAACACAGAGTGTAATATCTATGATACTCATATTTATGAATTTATAGGAATCAGGGCAGATTATTTCCTTAATATATTTCAATTTCTCATTCCTCTGTACAGACAAATTTCCTATGGAAATTGTTTCAATACAGTTATCTTAATTTGCTTTGTAATTTCCATATTCATATTAATTGAAGAGGCTTCATCTTTTTAGTGTGTTTGAAAATTACTCTCTTAGCAAGTCATGCCACAACTGAAAAAAAGTTGTATGAACATGAAAAGAGAGCAATTTTACTTTAAAATAAATAATGGAGGGGGAAAGAGAGAAAGGAAATAGTGAATTGTTCTCAATATTTAAGGGGGGGGGTGGTATCATGAATTAGAGCAAGAGGGTGTTGACTAGGCTGGACTCACTTTAATGTCAGCAGGGTGAGGTGAAAACAAGGAAAATGAGCACAGTTTGGCTAGATCTGCCCCCTGGCAGAAAACCGTCATATGTCATCGGTCAGATCAGAAATGAGATGACACAGTTAGACAAATCAAGACCTCCTGTACAAAATACTGTTGACCTCTTCCAAAGGGTCAACTTGTTTAGAGAGGGCAAGGACAACCTTCTTTGTATTTCTCCTTCTATTCCTCGCCGAGCTTAGGCTTTTGAGGCAGTGGCTCTGTTGATTTGCACTTCATGTTCTTCCTATTCTCAGTTGCATGTGAGTTTTCCAATTGTATTCGTACTTTATTTTTACTTAGTCCTAACCCATTTCCCATAAGTTTTATAGATGGCATTTCTGAGCCACCTCTGGGTCCACAGTGTTTGTGAAGTTCCCAGTAAGGTATTTTTATCTCTGTCAAGAAAAAAAATATCCGATACTCTTTGATTCCATCAGGATGCTCTCATTATCACACAACATCCACATGTCAAGACTTTACTTCAAGACAGACTCCCCGTTCAGAAAATGAGTTTAATACACCCAACGGAGGTGAAGGTTCTCATTATTCAGTGCCAAAGGTTGATGTTGCTCAGAATAGGGATACTTTGTGCAGAGAAGAGTGGTGAGAGTGATCAAAGTGCAGAACTGCTGTCACATAAGGGATAAATAAATGTATTTTTCACTTTCTAACCACGAGAAGAGACAAGTGAATGGAATATGACAGAGAAGGTGAACAGGGAACAAAAGTTCCCTGGCCATTGTAATACAAGTTCTAGGGGACACCTACAAGGTCCAAACATAAAGATGGACATACTGCTTTATACAGCATATTGCTAACTGCTGAACTTATCCCCACTGACATTCCAGCTGTCAATTAAAAGGTTCAAAACTGATTGGACGTATTCATAGACGATAATTCTATCAAGGGCCATTAAACCCAAATGTACCACCTCTGAATCAGGGGTGGTAATTAATCAAAGATCATGGGAAACTGGAAGAGTACATTGAGGAAATATTACTCTGCGCTTGCCCTTTCCTTACACCTTTCCCCAGATTGCTCAGTAGCTATAGAGACAACATAACAGTATAACATGTTATGCTGTTTTATATCTACCACTTAAATAACAGATTTCCTAAATATGAAACTCCTGTGACAAAAAAGCGATAAACCTACAGTGATAAAACTGCTTAAACCAGAATCCAAACTGATCAGAAAACTTCAGGCCTTTTAGTACCATGTATCATTCTAGATAAATGCTTACATTCATTAATTTGTTAGAATTTGGCTTGCCAGGTCTACAGCAACAAAAACCCCAAACCACCAAAACAATGAAAAAAGAAACAAAGATTCCACTCTGCTTTTAGCCTTGCAAACTCCTACAAATGCACTTTTTTTTTTTTACTTTTTTTTTTTTTTTTAATATATATGAAGGAGTTTATTTGTCTGCAGTTGGAGTTTTATATTGCTAAAATGAAGTATCTTCATTGGCAACTAAGCTGGGGCTTGATTCTAAAGGAAATTTGCTATTGACATCTAGTATCAGAAAAGGATGTCTTCAGTTACAAGTGGTGTGACATGGTTCTTCAACACAGAGACCTTTCAACTACAGTGACAAACACCAGATTCATTAAAGAAAATAATTACTGATTTTATAAAAAAAAAAAAAATACACATTAAAAAATAGACAAAAGAAAATGGCAATTTTTTGAAGAAAAAGTGAATAAAACCTTTTTGTAATTTTTAGTTTATATTCAATCATTTTTTTGTAAAATAATAATAATAATAATAAATGGTGTTTGAAAATAAACACCATAAATTTTCTTGTCAGTCTTTGTACAACTGAAGAATGGATAAAATTATAGGAAGCAGTCTTCTTAATGTGTCCAGTAAATATTTTGCTGTTTCCAGATTCTTATAATAAGAAGAATAAGCATCATTATCCTTCCTACCCCTTTTTCTCATGAATAGCTGATACTATTTCTTAGTACAATATCTGAGCTACAGTTCCGCAGAACACAGCATATAAGTGAGCTGCCCCACTGACTTCAATATAGTGCAATATAGTTCATACTTTGAGTCATGAATTGCTAGTCTTAGAAACATACCCCAATAAGATAAATATATATATATATATATTATATATATGATTGCAGTAATAAATTCATCATGTGCTTGCAAATATACTGCATGCATCCTACTTGATATTATTTATAAAATGTATTCAACACTATGGATAACTTGATTTATGTGAAAGGTTGATTACAATGTAATTTATAGTTGTGGAGTTTTAAGAACTAAAAACCATAATAGTCAATAATTTTTAACACTAGAAGCAGGCTTGATTGTGATAGGTGCCACTGAAATATGACTCTGTGACCAAAGGACCACAGCAATAAAAATGTTTTCCTTTTTAATTTAAATAATAACACTATGTAGAGTGAGAAGTCCTGTTCATATCCACAAAAGTACCCTCTGTATAAAGCTTAAACTAAGTCTATTTAAATCTAGAATCTGGAAAGAAGTATTTACAGCAAGAAAAGTGAAAACGATGTAGGACCATATAGTTTAAGCTAGTTCATATGTTTGGCCTAAATAATTACAACAGTATCTTAATCCAAATAAATAGATATAATGGTTCTGGGTAAGTTTAACCTACATATATATATATATATATATTATATATATATATATAAATCTATAATATGTATATATTAATTGATTACCTTCTTCAAATAAATCAGACTAAATATTATGCACACACTAACTGTTGAAAGAGCTTGTGAAATATTCAGTCATTCAAATACCAAGGTACCACTTAATTTACAAGACCAGGTTAGGCCTGGAAATGTAGCTTTTGTAACACATTACACAAAACGCCAGTGACCCGAGAAATGGCAAAACAAAAATATATGTCTGATTTAGAGAGCTAAAACTTAGAGCTAAACATATTACTTCATTGGATCATGGTAATAAATACATTACAAGAAAACTTTATAGACTGTGGTATATTTCTAATCAGGACCAATTTCTTAAGGATTTGGGTGTAGGGGCTCTGGGTTGTGTTGTTTTGTTATGTTTTGTTGGATACTTTCATTGGTTTCACTAATTGGAACCAGTTGATCCCTTTTCCTGTGTATTGATTTTTTAAATCCTAGCAGTTAACAATGATTCTAATGTATCATAACACTTTAGACCTTAATCATATAGTGGGGCTTTTGCTTGTAGCTTTTGTTTGAGTTTTAATTAAGAAGACCTTGTGTCTCAAAGCCTGAGCTGGGTTTTTAATTGCTAGTATGTATATCACACAGACTTCAAAAGAAATAAAATATGTTTATAACAGAGAGCACAAAGGAGAGCTTTGAAATGTCTATAGCCATACAAAGTGACATAATTAAAAACCTCTGAGTGCCTCTGTGATATAAGACATATATATTTATTTATACATATTTATAAAGCAGATTGTTACATACCCTTAGAATTCATGAAAAAGAAATTTCAGCAATTACACTGAGAAATAATTACTACAAATCCAGACTGCACTGTTGGTCAGGGCTACAGGAAAACATAAGATATATTTTCTACAAAACAGTCTTCATGTTTGATACAGTGCTCCAAAAAACACTCAAAAGCTTATATGTGAATATAAATTTTATAAAATGGAAGCAAAAATAGAATTTAAAATGTTTTGGAAATCTTGCATATTTTAAGAAAAATTTAATTCACTGTCAAATCAGACACCATAGCTTTCTTGAGGATTCACTCATGCAGAACTCTGTCCAAGACTACCCCAGAAATGGATAGTGTTAAATTACCAGATTCAAGCAGTTGTGCCTCACTGTTCTCTTTCAGTCATTAGTGCACACACCCAAAATGCTCCTAGAAAACATCTCCTTCTATCTCTCTTGTGCTCTAATCCCAGCGACAAGTATCATTTGTGAGTGAAATTAGGTTTTGTTTACCCAATGCAACATTTCCTTAGGAAACAGACACGCTGACTCCCACCTATCCAAATATTGAGCCATTAAATGTATATACATCACATGAAATAGGAGTTTGGGGCTCTTTTTAATAAAGTAACAAATGTGAACAGAGAAGGAATAAGCAAGGGAAACATAATGCAAACTGACCTCTGTATTGGATATATTGGACAAAGCTATGGACATCAATCACTATCCTTCCCAAAATAGAGTATACTGTACAAAGACAGCATGTGACATTCGAGTCACAATGCCTATAAATATAGATAGTTTCAGTTGTAAACACCACCAATGGAAGCCAGAGAACTAACCTGTAACACAGTAGTCAGTGACCCACGAGTCACTCTCCTGTAAGACTGCTAGACCAATTCTGACCCTTTCACGATAACATCATTGCTTAAGTTACTTAAAGACTGACCTTTCTTATTTGATCTTCAAAGACCCTGCATGCTGAGAAAGACCATTGCGGGCTATTTCAGTAGGACAACTGCCTGATGCATGCAAGACTACGCTATTCCAGAGATTTATATTTGGAACAGAAACAGAAAACTTAAAACAGACTCTGTATAGTGATAAATGATGCTACTCTGCCTAGCTGTGGCTGCTGAAATAAAACTAGATATCTAAGCAACAGAAATGCATGCAGTGAGGGCGGGGGAGGACTCTGCAGAGAACTCCGCACACCCAAATATCTGGAAATTTAGAAAAGAGCCCTGAACCACTTTGTTTATTTAAATTCGTGATAACAAAAACTAGAATGAAAATTATTTCCTGATGCTAATTGTTATTTGAAAGAACAACACTGCAAAAGCTGGACATAAGCCTAACAAATACCTTAAAGAAATGTATTTGCATGCGTACACTGGCAAATGGCATGCAATCAAGTCACTTGCATGGGCAGTTGTGAGTTGCTGTGTTTTTTTTTTCCAGGTGAGCAGGTATTTAACTCAGCTCCATTGCTCCACAGACCTTTGAAAATCTGACCTATGTGTTTCATTTATAAACATATCAAATGAACAAGCAGACTTTTTTAACCACTGGAATTTGGGTACAAAGCATTCTGCCAAATGTTCCTCTGAGTTTCATGCAACCTCCCTGAAGTCAATGGCTTGTTTGGCTGGAATTCAAGGAAGAATCTGGACCGTTATCAATAACTGAAATCCTGATAAAGACACTCAGAAAAAGCAGTTTTACAAGTGAAGCACACTATGCAAGAGTAATTGTGAACAGGAACAATCCCACTTAGAAAAAAATAAATGATTCACTCTTTGTTACTTTTGTATTGGCTTCTATTGTTTGTATTAATAGATATAGCTTATAATTATATCTTGATTAACACTATTGTGTTCTAAATATAGAAGGTAAAGCAAGAAAACACCATTTTTATTTTTCTCTCTCAGCCAATTATCTTTTCTTCTCATCTATGTGCTTCCCAAACATGAATAGAAACAGTTTGTGTCAGTGGTACTTTTTTTTTTCCTGCTTTCATCCTTTTTTTTTTTTTTTTTTTTTTTTCCTGGCACTGATTCTTAGTGAACTGCCTTCCCACAACCAAGATGCTAGTCTTTCACTGGAGGGGGAGGGCTGCAGTTGTGCAGACACAGAGGAAGAGTATGTGCTCAGGTTATCCTTCATGAGAACAACGCCTTCTCGCTAAAATAAACAACTCCCAGTAACAGTCAGTGTAAAGACCAGTTCCTCACAGGACCACACCTCACTTTCTTATAATCAAGACTTTTTCCCTAATGACCTCATTTATTTATTTGAACTGTGTTGCTTCAAGTCTTTAAGTTAGGCTCTCAGTAATACGAACAGAAATTCCGCACAAAAGCCAAAAACATCAGCCAGTTAAATAAATTGATTTAGAATCTAATGGAAACTAAGGAGCAAGTATTTGACATCCCAAAAAAGATACACTTTCAGAAGTAGTTCTTTCGGACCTCTGCATGCCAGTTATCTAACTGGAAATTCATTCACTACAATGAAAATTAACTTAGTGACTTTGGAAGGCTACCACCCTGAACACTGAAAATATTTATTTTAAAATACATGTATATTTCTTTGGTAGATTAAAAGACCTCCCTGGTGCCTCTGCTTTACTTTATTTCCTTCTTGCAATCTGGTTTTCATGCTGTCACTGTCTAGCTGGTAGGATATTTTTCCTTACTGAGACCATTTAAGGTATACAAATACTACCACAAGTTAATATGAGGTTATTTGGTTGACAGTGATGTTAGCAGCTAGGAGCTACTACCTCGAGACGTTGGCTAGGCTGCTGGCTTGTGAGCCAAGAGAAGAGGAGTCTGCCTTCAGACCCGTCACAGCCTTGCTATCAGGCTCTGTACCTTCTTTGCTTCTTTTGTAAAATGACACTAATGTCTTTGCATAGAAGTTTGAATGCTGTTAAGTGTAAAGCACAACAAAATAGCAATCATTATTCATCTTCCACATTTGTATCTGCTTGTTTGTATTTTTGGCTATTCATGAAAAATGCGGGTGCATCAGCAAAGATTCAGTACTGAATCTTGCTGGAAGTTATCTAGTAATGGAGAGGAATACTGCAGATGTTAAAACCACCTAAGGAAAGGTTTCTAGGGATTAGAGACAGGAAGTTAGTTGAGGAAACTAACCGAATGATTGTCAACATGCAATTCTGGTGAGCTAAATCAGGCAAGTATTTTTACTACAGCCCCAGACAAGGTAGTTGAATGAGTTGAAAGTCCTTCCAAGCGTGAGTAAGAAAGGTTTTTACATAGATAAGAAAATGGTTAGGAGCAAGTTCACTCTGCAGTGAATATATGTACTAGGAAAATAGAGGAATAACATAAACCCTAGGGGGAAAAAACAAACAAACAAAAAAAAAAGAACTTTTTTTTTTTAATAACTGAAAGCTCATGAAAAAGCTTCTTGTGCCATCTAAAAGAATAAAGAATATTATTCTGCATTGTTAGAGATCCCACCTCTTTTAATTTTGATTCTCTAATAGCATTCAAGTAGTTTCTATTTAGAGACTAAGTAGCTATATTGTGCAATTAATGGACCAACTAGCATTCAATGCTTTCCACACTATTAAGAGACAATACAGCTTTAAATAGAATGTCATTTCAGACAAAATTTTGTTGCCTTTTGTTTATTACCATGGATTTTAACATGTTTCTGTAAAGCTGCATACCATATTTCTGCCACTGACTTTACTATAGGATTTCTTACCTGTCTAATATATTCACATGGTCTTCTACAAGTGACGTCCAACAGGCAAACCCAACAGATTTTGGTTTTGAATCAATTGCAGGAACCAATTATAACTTACTTAATAAAAAGGGCTAATCTTTCATCTGTTTGCATAATAAAAAAATGAACTATCTATCTGTCACCCTAGAGGAAATGTAAAACCCTAAGCTTCCATTTTCATTTAAAAAAATAAAAATAGTATCTTTTTTTTTCCCCATTAGTAAAGCTTTATTAATACAAAGCACATAATTCTTTGTTTCTACTTATTTGTAGTTTCAATTTAATGAAATTATCCCATTGAAGAGAAATTAAACTTAGGTACCTTGTGTACTTTTCAAAAATGTCTTATGAGCCCTTCTCACAGCACAAAAAACCCTCTCCCCTTTAATTTGTTGCTTAGTCAATAACAATGAATATCTTTTCAATAAGAAAATCCATGGAAAGGTTGATGGTTGAGTTAAAAAAAAAAAAAAAAAAATCACTTTAAAGATTTCTACAGTCTTTAATTGCCAAGAGAGCTCCACTTGTACCAGACTGCTGGTCCAACAAATCTTGGAAATACTGGAATGTCCTGTCTATATAAGCAATAAAATTCCCACTGATTTCAGTGAGTCCAGAATTTCCTCACGGGGCTTCTTTCTCCACAGAAATAACATGAATATGAAAAATACATTTTTTTCCCAATTGTGAGTACAAAATTCAGAAGAGTAATTACACAATGAGGCCCCTTTTATAACCTGAAAGCAATTTCTATGTATATTTATGCAATTGAGAAGAAGCAGTAGCAAGTACGAGTAACTCCATGTTTTCAAGATGTTTCTTCCTCTTCCTCTGGTCACAGAGATATATAGCTAATGCCAATGAACTAATGTTACTTAACTGGCGTTTCATGATATACATGATACTGTCATTCATGATACTGTCTATAACTGACAGTGATATAACCTATTTATTTGGCAAATATATCTGCCATCTCAAAGATAAACATTAAAAAACATGAAATCAACCTCTAGTTATGACTGTTATTTCTATTATTTTTCTGAACTTAAAAAAATAGTCATTCCCCTTCTTAAAAAAATGTGCAAACATTTAACATTTGATCTAGTGTGATACCTTTAATTTCTCCAAGGAGATCACTTGTGTTTAATTTTTCCATCTTCTCCTTCCAGTCTTTAGAAAGTAGCTTTTCCATGCAGGATGAATCTATTCAAAAAAAAAAAAAAAAAAAGGAACATCAACTATATTCTTACACATCAGGGAAAGAGGTGCCACCTTCATTTTAAAACTTCTCCTTGTTCTAGTTGGACCATAGTTTCAAAGAGAAATGAACTTGTAGCTAAACAGAGTTCTTATTTAACAGCATTTTAAATCTAAAGTAATTCCACTGAGGTTAATGGAGTTACTATGGATTTAACAAGGGTCTAATTGAAAGAAAAACTTTGTTCAGGATTTATGCATGCTAACTGCCAATTTACATGCATAGATTGCCAATGTATATACAAATTCTGTCTTTTTCATTTGAGGATGATTGTACACTCGAAATTATACATGAAGATTTAGAAGCTTTTTCTGGAAATTTGGCACACAGTGACATCTGAAACCCATTTTTATACCCATGTCAATGCAAAAGTTATTCATATAATGTCTCCATGGAATTCATAAAAGCATTCTACATATTGGATGCTCACAGTATCAGAAATTTTCTTGGTATACTATAAACAACATGCAATGATTAGAAGATCTGCTTTCATAATCTGAAGTTCAGAATACATTTTCAATCTTTGTCCCAGTATGGGAGGCCTTCTCTAGGCAAAACTGTCACTGAAGTCATTATACTTAGGAGAAAGTAGAAAATTGGCTGTAGTAAGTTTCATACAATCAGACCCCGATTCCACTAGAAAATCAAATATTGAGCATAGCAGATTCTTCAATAAATCTAAAAGCTTTTTTTAGTTCCCAAATTAAACTAATTGACTCTGTAGTCTAAATACCTATACACAGTCTACACGTAACCTTCCAGATAAATTTCAAAAGCTGATTTTTAAGATGGGAATTTTTACGGCTGATGCCATGATTATGACTTTAGGAACCTTAATTCAGATTTATTAACAGTCAGCGAGAAAACTTTACACACAACTGAATACTTATTTTCTCTTCCCAGTTAGTAATCATACAATATCTATTAAACATCATGCATTTATTTTCATTGGTAGACTTGTCAACAAAGCCTTGGGAAAAAAAAAAAATCATTGGAATCATTTAAACCCAGTTTAGCAAAATATCAAAAATGTGACAAGTGCAACTCTATTCCTACAATGAATTTTTCAAATAGCCTACATTGTAAGACCACATATTACCCTGGGGTGCTGAGCACCTTGGCTCTCACCTGTATATGTTGGGCATTGCCACACACTTTAGCTTGTTAGAAACCCTGCCGTTTGCATGAAAAGAAGATCAATTTACCAAATGATTTACCAACTAATAACTTCCCAAATTTTGATGACATTTGCACTTTTACCACTCCAGTCATTTAAGAATCAACACCTGGGTGTACATGAAGGCAGAATTCAGCCTAACACATCTGTCGAATTATGGGTAGATTAAGGCCAAATTTTGGCTCAAATTCTCATGTCAGCAGTCTCATTAGAAGGATTCACACAAGTAACAATAAAAGGAGAAAGCCCAGATAAAGAATGGCAACAGAGAGCATCAATACAGCACATAACAGTGCCTACCACCTCAGAGGAGTCTAAAAAGACTCAGAGAGAGAAGCATTCGAAGAAATCATAAAAGGAGGAGTTAAAGATTCAGAGAAAAGTTCAAGGAAGAAAAAGCCAGTCACATTTTAGAATTCAAATAATTTCAGCGGAAAAAAAAAAAATCACATTAGCATCTTCCCTTGAAAAAACAAATGAACAAACAAACAAAAAAGGAAAACCAGTTGAAAGCATACCAAACTGTAGCTACCAGAAGATCAAAGATCAGGTTTTAATTGCAACACATTTTCACCGTGCAAGCCTCCGTGGAAAGACAACACAGCTCGTAAATGTTTTTGAAGTAACATTTCAGTAGAAAAGCTAATTTATTTACTAATTATATCTTTCTATGAAAGAGACAAAATTAAGGAGCTCTAAGTTGCAATAGGCAGTGTTAAAATACTTGTTATATAATAACAATTTACTTTTAACAATAACAGGCACTTATTACTTTTATGAGTTCTGGCCTGATAATAGAAGAATCAAGAAATAACCATCAATTATCAATAGAACATTATAATTTGTCCTTTTTTTGTGATATCATCATTAGTTTAAAAAGATGTTTCTGTGTTTCTCCCCTGCCAAAATTTCAGACCCCTCATCCCTGGGGGGAAAAAAAAAAAAAAAAAAAAATGATGATCATATTTAGAGTTTTATTCTGATGTTTGCTATAGGTTTTATATCCTACTGCTTTTTAACTGATGTATTTTCCTCAGTCCATACAGAGAAAGAAAAAAACTCAAATTTTAAAAGGAAACAATTACAGAATATCGTAAGAGATATCGTAAGAGTTGGTAAAATACTTTCCATGAAAGCACTTGCTTTATTTCTTCTCTTATTTTTCTTAAAAACATGCGTGTTATTACATTGCATAAGAGCAAACAGTATATTTCTAAAGACAGACAGAGGAAGAACTCTAACAGAAAAAAGGCCAGTCTGTGTGCCTTTTTTTGATATTATCACATTGCCAGTTACAATTTTTATCTCTATAAATGACTGAAAAAATCCTTAAGAATTTCTTTAAACACCCCTGTGCTACTCAAATTCTACGTTACATATCTGACCACGCAATTTAGAACTTCTGTATTTTGATATTGGGAACGAGAATACACAATGACCCTTTTAATAATACTGTAAAAACATTTCTTTTGAAATTCCAGTAAATTTTCAATTAGCGGGGTTAATCCGCAAAATTTTTAACATTTAAAATCGTGGTGTATGTTAAAGCTCTCTGGAGGTCCCTCGCATTAGGCACAAAACTAAATATAAAGGCTTACACTTGAAAGGCATGTTTCCCTTCAAGTTCTATATGCTGTGTTCACAAACACACATTTTGAAAAGGTTTGTGAGTAAGAAAGGGAATTTTTTCTTCTCTCTGTACTGAAAATTAATTTTTACATACATATAAAATCTACAAAGATGTCTTCTGACATCAGTGAAATGTCTTCATCCATATTGATTCATTTTCTGATTTGATTCATTATAGAAACAAAACATCGACTCAGAATCCAGCACTGAACATTGATGAAGCCCAAATTCACATCTGCACTGCATCACGCTCCCTGCACGGAGGCTCTGCTTCAGAACCATTATGAAACCTTGTGGATCCCAGCATTTGTGAAATTCAGGGGTATTCTTGTTAAAGATAATTATAAAAGAAGCAAAGAAAGAAATTAGCATTTATACATTTTTAGCTCTTCTCGCTGACTTTATAAACCACAGTTGGGTTTATGCTGCAAAGTAGCATATTTTGTACTGACAAATGTAGGATCAAACTCGTGCAGTTGCACTGGAGCAATTTATTGTATTAGCAACACATCGAGTCTCATCTTTATATTCTTCTGTCATGAACTACGAGAAAAACTCTTTCAAGGACAGCACGCAGGTTAAGTATAATTAGACTGAGATGACTAAATGAAACCTTGGGTATTATTTAATATAATGGCTTATTACATAATGTGCTGGCAATTTTAATTGTAAAGAAGTTTTAAGTACTGTGAAGATCTTGCTACACAAGAGAATTTTGCAAAGGTGAACGAGAAAAGGATGTTAAAAGATAAATAAGCAGAAAGGAAAAAAGCCTAGGTGTTAGATGAAAAGGATCTCTCCACAATGACAAAGCATCGATGAAAAGAATTAACATTTGTCCATTGGGTAATCAATCAGTCATGGAATGGATGGAATCCAGCTCTTTGTTGCACGACCGGTGATGAAGAACGAGTGTGTTAGCTATCACAGCCAAGCTCTCAAGTTCTTCCGACTAAATGAAAGTCATCTTGTTCCTATCAAGGATAGCTTTTGCCTCTTGTCTCTTCCTTATTCCCCCACACACTTTTTTTTTTTTTTTTTAATTTCAACAAGTTAGCAAACCCAGCTATGGGTTACATGAACACTGTATGACCTTACAATAGCCCGCACCTATCCTCACTGATTTGGGGGAGTTGTTCCTTTTTTTTTTTTTTTTTTTTTCTTTTTAATTCACTGAAGTAGCCTCTTATTACTTTCTTTGAAATACAGATAAGAAAAAAAAGCACTCGTGCCGTGTGTGTGTTTTTGTTTTTTATGGTAAAGTCATACATAAAAGAAAGCCTAAATGTGAGAGTGCAGCAGCAAAACTTCAAAGCACTGTCAGACATTATTATTTCAAATCAGCTTTGACTTTCTGAGACTTAATAAAACACTATAGTACAGACTGGCATATTTATAACACCTATACCAGTGATCAACTGAACTGTCTTATTCTTGCTACCGTGCACTGCCTTGTTATTTCTTTTATAATAAGCTTCTCTCAAAACATGTAACAATACTGCAAACTGATAATTATCAATGATACGAGTTCTAAAACATGACTTGTTTTGCATACAATTCCTTTTGAATATATACATTACTTTGTGACAGAAGACAAAAGCACATTGATTTATTAATAATGATTGCAAATGCATAGCAAGTTCATAAACAATACAGAAATATAATTCAATCAAAGGTATAGGTGACATTTTTCTACATGCACCTGAACTGTTACATATCAAGGAAAGAAGCACTGGAAAAGACAGGTAGGGGAATTAGAAGAGAAATCAGACATCCTACAAGAGAAATAGTTCTAAAACATGATCAGATCCTCAGTAGGAGGAGGAGAAGTTTCACGTCTGCATTTTAGAAGAACAATACTGAGATTTAGTGGCATCTTTGCCTCTACTTCAGAGCTTACAGTCTACAGTTACGATCTATTACAATTTAGTACTAATTGCTAAACATAAGAATCTATTTTCGCAAGCTTTGGGACTAGATAACAATATGCAAGTTCCTCCTTCTCTTACGTTCTATGTTCTCTAACAATTACATTGCTATTCTCTCATTACATTTATTTGCCTTTAGCTCCACAGGAGAAAATGTGTCCTTTGGATCAGCCTTTGTCAAATGAATTCATATGCCTCATTCAAGTCTAAATCATGAGAAAAACAGCACAAGTTACCCTGTCAGCATCTATGAAGATTTGTTAGAGAAAAAATGATGTTTTTTTTTTCTTTGAAAGAATGTTAAATGAGATTATGAACACCTAGGGATAGGCATCTCTGTGCTTACAAGGCCTACCTCAATGGATAACAGAAGAGATTTTATTTTTTCCCCAAACCAGATAAGCTTCAAATAAACATTACAGAGGCTAGCATTTTGTTGCCACACTCCCCCTTCTACCTTTGCCCATCTCTCCCCAAGCCTCAAACAAAATTGTGCATTTAAGTGCATGAACTTAAAGACCTGACATCTAAAATAATGACCACAAAAAAATAAACCATTGTAAAAGAAGGGTTTGTTTCACTGTTCCTCGGAGACAACTAAATCTAGCTCAAAGTAGAAAAATCTAAATAAAATCAGTACTTTACAAATATTCCTGAATAAAAGTCAAGCAAAATTTAGATTTACCCTAGCTGGTGTTTGTCACTTACAAGCAAACTAAAACACCAGGTCCTTTGGTGTTATTATTAGACTCATTCATAAAAGAAAGAAAGAAAAAAAAAAAAAAAAGTGAGCTATTCAGAAAATGAAGAACATTTTTTCAAATCTGATGATGAGTTTTTATATACCTCTGTAGATCAGTTGGGACCTTTGACTAACTGATCCATCTCTGAGTGCATAACAGCTTGATTGCATGTGCCTTTTGTGAAGGCACTGCCTGTCAGATATGTTTGAGCACAGATCGAAAGCACATAGCATAGATCTATATCGTAAAAATGTTTCCTAATTTTCACTCTTCATATTATGTATTTTAAAATTATATGCAAACTGTAACATTTTGATATTGAGGGGAAAATCAAAAGGTTAATTTAACTCCCTTTGAAAGAAGATTTTATTATCTTCTAGCAATTCAAAATGAAATTAAGGACTTTACATTTACATTCTTGATTTGAGAAATAAAAATATAATTTAACCATGACTATCAGAAACTTAACTGCAGGATGCTACTATCTATTCTTTTTTCATCCAAGGATGTAAAGTTTGTGTAATGTCACTAAAATAGATTCTTTGTTGCCATAGTTACTTTTTTTCTTCTTTCAAACACAAATTACCCTTTTCTGTTTCAAAAAAACTTTAAATAAAAGAAAAAGAGACAGCAACAATACAAAACTAATCAAAAATCAGCCTGAAGGCTCAACATCCATAGTTGTAATGTGCTGGCACTGTCTCTTGTTCATAAGCAGCTTGGCTTCAATCTTGCTGTCAGTGGAGAGGCAGGTCAGGGGAATCTCATCTCATCCTTCTCAATTTCCATACTGTTCTCCTAAGGTAATTAATTGTCGTGGTCTAACAGAAAATTAAAACACAAGGCATTTCAGACATGCTGCTAGCTAGTAAACTGATTTCTTTGGGCAACAGTAATTTGGTGAGTTTTGGTTTTGTTTGTTGTTTTTGTTTTGTTGTTGTTGTTCTTGTTGTTGTTGTTGTGGGGAGAATGTGTTTTTGTTTTTTTAAATGTACAATCACAACACAAACAAAAGCAACATGACATTTAGAACAACAACAACAACAACAAAACTGCTAGGCCTTTTTGCTACATCTATTGCAAATTACAAAGGATTTAACTCCTAAATATTATACCCTGTTCCTGCCATTAAGGAGCATGGTAATCGTGGCTCATTGCTTATTCCCTTCTCCTGTATTGGTTTGATCCCGTCCACTTCTTTGCCTATTTACACTGTGATGTCTCTGGCACAGATTGCTTATTGCACCAGGGTTTTGTTGAACATGCAACCCATTTCTGATCATGAATCACAACCTGGTCCTAATTCTCGATGCAACCTGTAGGCAGTACTGTAACTCCCCATCCTAAGAAAACAAAACCAAAAAGGGCACGTACTGCAAAGAAGACTTCCTCGATGTGATTAGAGGCAAAAGAGGGTCAGTCCTCAGCAGATGTTTTCTTGTAAAAGCAATAATGGAAATGCAATTGTGATCTGACTACCTAGCATTACAGTTTTGTTTAGGACAGGGAACCAAGAAAATCTGCCAACTGCTGTACATTTTTTCACAGTGACAAGATTTCCACAATATGATAAAATTAGAACTGTAAGAGCTTGGAGAGCTCTCTTAACTTTTAATTAAAACTCTCCAAGCTCACTAAATATAATTAGGCATTAAAATGTTCTGGTTTTCCTCTGAATTCATTTGCACTACTTGAATGGTCTAGATCTTGCATGAAACAACAGACATTCTAAACAGAAACACTGGAATTTAACTGGGAGTGATTTCCAGACCTGCTTTCTATGATGTGGCTAGTGGAAAAGCTGCAGAGTCTGAAGCTTGTACCAATCCTGCCTAAGATGGCTTGTTTCAACAGGAATTCTCCAGTGCAAAGAGCATTTGCATGGAGCGTTCTGCTCCGTGCAAAACTCCAGATAAAAAGAAGTTTGAATTTCATGCAAAGAACAACCCAAGATACAGTCCTGACCTTTATTTTTATTTATTTATTAAAAAGCAGAACCTTTAACCTTGCAAATGTTTTTGTTCTCTTAAAATAACTCATACAATGCTATATGCCACACTATTTTTAGAAAAGCAACAAGAGAAAGCATGCTTTTCCCATACAGCAGGGCACAGATATAAACATCAACACAGATGCTCTGTGAAACAGAGCTGGACTTCTCAAGCACTTGATCATTAAGGAATGCACCAACTGTTTTAGATAATCTCGTGCCAGCTCCAATTCTGCTCCACACTCCCCTTTGGGAGTGGCCAATCCTGTCCTGCTCCTAATTTTTCATTTTACTTACTCCTCCATTCTTCTTTCTTTTTTTTTTTTTTTTTTTTCCCAGAACAGAGGGAAAAAGACATTGTGTGCCAAGCAATGCAAGACTAGAATCACTTCCCCAAACAGAGCAAAACTTTCAGACAATTAACCCTCCCCTCTTCTTTCAGATAAATTACTAAGTATAAAATGCAATCTGTTTCCTTTGTTTACTCAATATGAACAATTTGTAAATGACTCAAGGATAAAATTCAGAAAACGTTGTGCTAAATTAGAACCATTATAAACATGCTAATGACTGCTCAACTAAAACATGAAGGATCCGTGTGAAGAAATATATTTAGTTCCTGTGAAATCCAGTTGTATTGCCTCAGAACTATTTGGTCACTTAATTGTATATGATTACTCCAGGAAAATGTTAATTTCATGAACACTGCGCTAGACGATACACTGTGTATGTCAAAGGGAGCTTTCTGAAATGTCAGTGTGATTGCTTGGATGCAGTGTTTTGGCGTATTAGTAGAAAAGAAATATCTTTTAAGTCTGTCAAAATTACATGTACATTTCATTCCTCCACTTAAAGTTTCCCTTCCATTATAAGCTATACTTTACTGTTAGATTGGCTGCATTCATTGAAGTATACATCGTTGCCTTATTTGCATTACAATGACAGTATACTGTATATTATACATAATCACCTATTCCCTAAATATGTGCACCTCTATTTATTTCCCAAGTGAACATATAATATTAGCAAGAGAGAGGCTCAAGCTTTCCACACAGCAATCAGGGATAGGCAGGAAAAGGGGAGAGCAATTTGCTTGCAATCCCTGGGCAAGAGATTACATAAACTGCCATATCAGAGGAGAATGATGCACTTACTTTGCTGTCTCTTACTATGCATTTATTAGAAAACTAACAAAACCAATAGGATTTCCAATATTTGTTATTTTGCAGAAGGAGGAAGTTTTGATTATTTTCCTGGCTTCCACATTTTCACATCCTTCTGTGTGGACTTTTTTCCTCAGAGTGGAAAAAAGAGATTGAGCTAGTATCTTAGCTAGAACTCATCAGCATAGCTCCATCAAAGTCTACCTAGTCTTAAATAGATGTGAAAGTTCTTCCAATAGTCAGTCTAACTATTCTTTCTCTTAATCTCATACCTCCACTCCTTGTTATGGTCCTTTTAAAACCCTAAACAATTCACTTGCATCTTTGGTATCCACTCTTCTCAAACACTTGTGAGTTGAAGTGACATTCTTCTCATTATTACTGAAACTATGGAGAATTTAATCTTCAAATCTTTCTTTGTTTAACTGCTCTGGAACAAGCCACATATCATGTGGCCTCTGGACTTACAGCGTCTTTCCTCTACCAAAGAATTTCCCTAGAACCTCAAGAAGTTGCAGACTGCGTGTCAGCTAATGTTCAATAGTACAGACACTGGACTCATCTCTATGACAGGCATGGGCTCAGATTCTCTTTTCTCAAACACTGTACAGGTATCCCAGTTTCTCATACCAAACTGAAACAAGCACAGGATCCCATCTCAACTCATGCGTGGCTTGGTAGCTCAAGAAGCCATTTTTTCCATTACATTTTCTCCTACCAAGTGCAATGCCAATTAAGCGTTGTATCTTCTAACAAAGCAGAAATTCTGTGAAATGGCTATGAAAATGTTAGTAAAAGTTTTGGGGAGTAAAAACATGTTAAATGAAAGGTACATGCAAATGAAGGTATTTGATCCTTCACACCAGGTTAGTTTCTGGTCAGGGGGAAGTGGAGTGGACTTTCTGAAAAGCAAGAAAAGAAGGTTTCTATTAAACTGATTAATGTTCCTCAGAAGATTTGTGACGCCAGATGATTTATGAACAAAACATGGATGATTCAAAAGACCTCTATTTTGTTCCCCCAAATCATGTTCTACTCATTACCCTAATAATGCAGTAATAAACATCTGTTTAATGATTTGAAGGCTTCTTAATACTGCATATAAAAATCTGAACTCAGCTCTTACATAAAATATTCTGAAATTAAAACAATTGTATAACAAAAAGAATTTTTCATGAGAAACCCTTAAGCGTTTTTGTATGTAAAAGTATAATACAAAGAAAGCAAAATAATATGCTCTTGATTTGAAATGACTTCAAACGAGGATGCAAAGGAATGAAAACAATAGCTAGAATCTCCTCTCTATTTACCATTCCTGAAGGTCTCTATGACAGATAATGTGGTCTTTCCTGGGACACTAAAATACACTGACAAAATCAATCCTATTGCTCCTTTATACTAATAAATTTTTGACTTAAACTATCACATTTTATATAAATATAAACAGAACATGCACAAGGCTTTCCTGAGTTAACCCCAGCAAGCAGAGCCTTAGAAGGTTTACAAACCTCACCAAGCTGCTTACCAGGGATATGTATTTCAGGAATAATAGCTGGTTTATTATAGATCTGTGAAAAGATTTAAGTAAATAGCACACTAATATCAAGAATATAATAATAAATCAAGAATAATATCTTAAAGTATTCATGTCCCTATACATACACAGCTCACAACTAGCCACTAATTTTTTCCTCATAAAAGACTATTATTAATTTTGTAAAGTCAAGCACTGAAAAGATATAGGAATACTAGAAATAAAGTGTTCCAGGAAATCCTGATTCATCCTGTGGACATATTATGATACATTCTTTAAATTAAAAAAAGAAATAAAATACATGCAAACAAGGGAATTTTTTTACAGGATTCTTGCTACATTCAGCACATGGGACAACCTCAGATGAAGGCATAAACTGGAACTGCAGAGCAAATGGGGCTGTTGTCCTCATGATCGCTGGCCACGTTTCATTGCAGAAGTTTGAAGAAATTAAATGAATGAGGGAGGGAACTGCAAAAGGAGAAATGATGGGTCGCAGATATGGCACTTCATTTTCTGGGAGCTCAATTTAAAAAAACTTGGGGTTGTATTTGAGGAATTGCTGAACATTCACAGCTGCAGCTGTGTCAATGTAAAGTCAGTGTAAAGATTGAGGCTATAATACATATAGCTATATATAAACTGCTACACTACGTCCTCTGGAAAAGAATTAGGACCTGAGCACCTCACACTAAACAGCCAATAAATCAACGATGGTTTTGAAGTCACACTCTGTCTTAGCTGCATACCTATGAAGCTGGTATACTCACTACACTCCTTTCCTCTTCACAAAGACTTTGAGAAGATAATTTATGTTTGCAATACATTTACAGAACATGCTGGGGGAAAAAAACTATTGTGTAACAATCGTCTTCAGAGCACAGCTTGAATAATAAGCAATGTACAGACACTAAGGCTTCGGATGGACCGGTAAGGATATAACAAACAACTGGATAGTTTCACATTCACTGAGGACCATCCCGTTAGTGAACTGGATGAATCCGAATTCTTTTGGAGGAAAAATGTTGTTTAATCCTGTATGAAAACTTACACTTATCTGCATAAAAACAAAAATGGTTTTCATTTAAAAACATTTTAAGTTCTGTTGAGTAACTAAAGGAGATTTTCACCAGTTATTGAGACATTCTGCAATATTAGAACATTTTTTCAACCTGTGCTTATAGGACTTTTAGCAATTACATTTAGTAGCCAGATTTGGAGACAATGGTGATTTGATTGCTACCAATCACATGGAATTAGAGAGTGAACAGGAACTGGACTTCAGTTTCTCCATGCCAGGCTTCAGCAATTAAAAGGGTGCACCCTGTCCTAAAATGGCCAAAGTGACACCACCCCTTTTGCTCTCCTGGCAGAACATATAATGACATCCCCCAAGTGCAGGCTGACAGATCCAGACAGCTTCCCCTGCTGGCTCTGAGCAAGTGATGCCATAGCATGATGCCATACGTGACCTGTTAACTCACTGAACATTTCTACACAGAAAATAATCTTTGCCTCTATAGGTGATGCACAAACTCATCACTATATGTATCTTTCCCAAATAGGTAGTACAGTAATACAATGGGTTTCTGAGCTGAGAAAATGGGGGGTCATTTGGGAACACCTGAGAGCAAATTTAATAATACTCGGGGAGTTCTCAACTAAAATCTGCTACCTGAATGGTTAAATAGATTTTCATTGTAATTAAATCTTCAAAGCCACGGAGAAAGGTAACCACAATAAGTACATGCTTCCTGTTCTGAGCTATTCTGTACATTTATATCCTATTCTGTAAATAAATGGCCTTCCTTTTCCAGAATTTTCCTCATTAACAAGCAAGAAATAGGCGATGGAGCTTGAGAATTATTCTGGAACACTCTCCAAGAGTTATATTGCAGGCAACAACAAAAAAAAATGACAGTATTTCTGTCTTAAACATTTAGTCTTCTTGCTCTTGTTGATTTGATCCAGACTCAATCATTTTAACAGTTTAAATTAATGAGCTGAATTTTAGTTGCCCAACTCCTGAGAAAATTTAAGCATGTCTGAAGTTCTACAACAGTTACTTTGAAATTGTAAAGATTAATGCTGTTTTATGATACACTCTTAAAACAAACGCAAAACAATCTAACAAAGACTCAATTGTTTAGAAGGATTTTTCTCATACATAGGGCTGGTAGAAAATCTCATGTTATCAGAACAACCCCTACACAAACGATTGCTCAATTATAAGTTCTGATTTACAAGCTCCAAGAACAGGATATAATAGAAAATATCTTTGCTATTATGCTAAATGGTGTAGTATTTCGGAAAACTATAATATGCTTTATTCATTAAATGTATTACCAAATTCAGTGCACAAGTAGCAGGTGAAGATTTGACTCCTACCGAATTCCGTAGATCACAATCTACAGCATTCGTACTTCAGAACTTATCAAAATCCACAGCAGGATCTATACATTTCTTACTTCTATATCAGGTTGTATTTTCTGGATGTTGGAGTATCCTTAGGAAGGCCACTGCATAATTTTTATGGTTAGGTTTTCTGTATAACAGGTTGTATGTATGGACCTCATACAGAAGTATCATGGCCGCAGTGCGTTGGACATGCATTGTAAAAGTTTCTTCATACCAAGCCAAAGTGGAAGTTTCAGCTGCGGCCAGGTTCTCCATGTGCTCATGGTTTGGTCCATCGAGTTTGTGTTTACATACATTAAAGTTGAGAAGAATCTTTTACTCTTTGGTTGCATTTTCGTTGTCTTTACTCCACATGAGGATTACCTTAGTGGGATTTTTATTTTTTTAAAAACATTACCCACAGGATTCATTGCATTTAGATAGCCAGGCAACCTTTTTTGTCAACTAATCTGTCTTCTAATCTGGAGGCTGCTGCAAACCTGCCTAAACCCTACTCCTACACTGGCACTCTCACACTATTTATATAATCATGAGCACTTTAGGCATAGGAAGGCAGAGTCTCAAACATCGCAAGTTACACGTCTCTGGTTCCTTAAGCTTTTTTTAAACACTTATTTATGGGCAAGGTGTAATTTACACCACCTTATGTATGGCTGGGCAGGTGGTTCACTGAGACTGCTGCTCCTTATATCAAATACGCTAACATTATTGTCAGCGGTGCCCACTTTTCCCCACTGATCATATTTTCACCTGTTCTCTCTCATCACTAGACTTGACTGGTAGCTCTCTGTGACAAGGACTGCTTTTACTACTGGTACACGCACAGCACCTACATACTTCCTGATGCAGGCCCCTGGAAACAGTGACCGGAAAGCATCGTAATTACTTCTAACGAAACCCACAGACCCTTCAGAACTCCTCGGCCTAAGTTTACTGAATTACTTTACGTTTGTTCCTTTTTCCTTCCACAGCTATACCTGTCACAAAATTTGCTGTCTGAGCTGGAACAACTGCTAGTGCTCAGCCTGCAGGCCGCGTAAGCCTGCCTGCTCTGAGACAGGGTGGCAGCGCACGAGGCCCAGCTCTTACCAAGGCAGCCAGGCCCCAGAGCTGCCTGTATAGCCCAGGCACACAGAAGGCACATGGATTTTTTTTTTTATTATTTTAATTTTATTCTGCAGCAAGACGACTCATATTTCTCAGGTTCAGAGAATTTTCCAATACTTCAGATTTAGGAACAATTCTTTAAGTGAACTCTCCCCTATCCAGGTACTATCTGGCGCTGGTCAGCTATCTGGTCCGCTGACAGGAAATCATGTATTTACCTCAGCAAAATGCAACTCCTTAATGAGTTTATTATCTTACAAACAGTGGTGTAAATGTGAACTTTGATCCAAAGACAATAACATCTCCCTTCTGAAAGCTTTTAATTGGGCCTACTCAGCACCTAAGACTACAGGTGATTAGTCACAGAACATAGGTTAAAGAATTTAAATCGCCACAGTCCATTACTTTCTGCAGGTATTTACTAAATAGGTATAAAGTTTGGCCATTCCTTTTGATTGCATTTTACTTCACTCTTTTTTTGCACTGGTGAAATAATTTCAGAAGATGGATAATAACAGAGATGAGAGCCCTAAAATTTAACTTTTTACTCTATTATATAGCTGATCAGAGAATAGGAACAAATATTGCCAACAAACGTATAGGAAAAGCTCAAGAGTTGTTCACTGCAAAATCATGCAGGAATCACCATGTCAGATCAGGCTGCTTAACAACTCCTCTCTAACATCAGTAAGTTCAGCAAAGTTTAGACTACAAATTTGAATGCCATGAGCACGTTCCACCTACACTTAAGATTCAGCTTTTGAGCAAAAATACATTTATTCCTTTGAAGAAGCTTACATCTCTTTACGACAAAGACAAGGACCAGTGTTCCACAGAAAGGGTTAGTAGAGCTGACCAAACAGAAAGCTGCACAGAAACAATTGCATACAAAAGGATGTTATCTATATTGTCAGAGACATATGCTCTTATCTTTGTTCAAACTGAGCAACCTTTAGACATAGTTTTTTAAACACTACTTTTACAACCTCCTGTTCTCTGCTTAAACAGCATATCTTAATCTAAAAACCTTGATTTCTCTTGTTTTGCAGGTGTTCTGGTTTCAATTCAGAATACCAAGTGCTAACAGGCAAAGTTATCCCTAATAGCTCACCAAAACTGCACAATTCACATCAGCTACTAGATACAGTCCCTGCATTAGAAAATAACACCATGTTAGACAACATCAACTACATCCTGCAACAACCTGCCAGGGCCAAGATGCCAGGTGTCCCACACTGGACCCTCTCTGTGTCTTGCTGCTCAGAGGCTGAGACTCTAACAGTACCGTGCTGCAAAAATCTGGATTAAATCTAGCAAAGAAAGAGATCATTTACAAGTCATCTGTGGGTACATTCTGTCTTTGGTGTGTGGCTGAAACTCCCATTAACACTAACATGAGCTGCACAGGCCTACTGATGGGTGAATTATACCCCTGACAGAAAAGTGGTTTTTTGCTCGATGGATTTTCTTTGATGAACTTGTTGGCTACTGCACAGTCATGTGTATATATTTAAGTATTTCTCTGTGTGAATGCATGTGTATCTCTATAGTGATGATGTCAGTTTGACTAAAAATGCAGATAAAGCATTTCTTAAGCCAAAAATGGGCCAGAGCTAATTTTCCCCACATAAACTTTGGTTTGGCCCTTATTTATCAAAGCCAGACAAAGCTTGACAGAAAAGAGGATCCAAATCGGTTAGCCCAACAAAAAATAGAAGTTAGGGCCTTTCTTAAGACTTACTTTATAGGAACCGTATGCATAACTTTCACTTTCTAGAAAGTGGTTTTCTCTTGAACACACATCAGAACCATTCATCATCATATAATTGCAAGTTGTCAGTCAGGGCCGCACCCTTCATGCAGTGGCAGGCCGCCAACACATCTGTCAGAAGCACTCACAAGCTTCCGTGTGTTATTGTAATCCCCTACAAAAGGAACGAGCCCATTCATCCAGTCCACATTTTCCAAATTGAACAACGACAGTAAACCCTGAGCCTGGAAATATAATAGCATTTACCCTAAAATGCCACACTTGTCAGGTGACCACAGGCTAAATGCCAGAAAGTAAATATGAAATAGTTTGAAACCCTGTAAGCATGGGTTTTAGGGAGCAGGGTTCTTTGAACTCAAAAGAGGAAAGCTGGGTCCTGTGCTGACAACAGAGTGCTCTCCAATGGTGAAACCATTTGCAAGGTTAAATCTCTGTCTTCTATCTGGAAGTGCCCACTTCTTACCATCTAGACTCAATTAGGAAAAAAATTATCCGTCTTTTAATGTTCCTATTCTCTTTTTAGGCTTTTTTTTTTTCCTTCCCTTTGGATAGCACCATCTATTCTTTATGTTAACGTGCATTCTTTTCTCCTTTTCCTCTTTTCTCTTGTGTCTCTTAAAAAACACATTCTGCTCCCACAGGTAGCTGCCAAGGGCCAGCCTAGATTTAGTGAACCTAAGGCAACAAAAATTAAAGGCCTGGGACATTGAGTCTAAAGCAGACAACATCCTCCACTCAAAAGCCATGTTAAGGACTTTTGTGCAGAATTAAACAGCTATCAAACAACAAAATACTTATTTACACAGACCTTCAGAAGTTTTTTTCCAGAGTACATGCATTCAAGAGTCTCAAATATTTTAGAAGGTGAACCAGAGCTTTATCTCTCTGCTTCCACTTTTCCATTCCCTCTCTGGCAAAGAATGGCAGTTCAGTTTTCAGAAACATTGAGTAAAACACATGCTGTTGCCCTTGGAGGCAGCAACACAACCACACGAACCCAGTAAGACTTTCAGAGCAGCTCTATTTCAGCAGGTGAGACTGTGGATGGAGCCTGATGCTCCTCTGTAACCAGCTGGATCTTTACACCTGCTTAGCTACAGAGGTGGAGCCATGACTCTTCTCCGACCCGCTTCCAACAATTTGCTCCCAGGAACTCTGAAGGAGCGGGAGCAGTCAGCGTGCACACCAAGCCATAATGACTGGACTGGTGCAGGCTTTCAGCACTCCACATTGCTGTTGGGCACTTTGATTAGCCCTTGATACAGGCAAAAGGGATATTAAATATATAGACATACCCAAACATACATTTCTGAAACCTGAATCTGAAGGGGATATGATGGCTGACCTGCTACAAAATTTATTTCCAAGAGCAAATAGAGAAAACATTATTCCTCAGTGATGCAGCCAGGAGTAAATTATACCATATCACTGCAAAAGAAAGACAAATATCCTAACAAATCAACTCTCCGTTGTGTCACAGACCTATATTTACCCATTGTTTTTGTTCAGACTGGTGTTAAGGAAAATCTAACAATTCATGGACTATATCAGAAAGAAGTCTGACTACTATAAAACTACCATGCAAGCATGCAGAAGCTGCAGTAGCTGCTCTGCTTGTGGAAAAAGCAATGCCTCAATCCCTTCATGCCTCAGTTTCTCAGATAGAAAGGTTTTATCTCACATGGCTACTGAATAACTTAATTCTTTTGAAAGACTACATTATAAGCAAATTTAAGCACAACAGTATATTTTTTCCAATTATACTACCTTAACTTTTTCATAATTTCAAAGTTTATTTGACAAAGTACCTGTCAATCTCTAGCATGAACGAAGAGCAAACATCACTAAAGCTGAATGAAATTAATTTTGAATTTGAGACATCAGTTGATAATAAGTAACCTGCTGTAAACTAGGTAAATCAAGATAAGTGAATGTTTTCTCTTTTATATACATATATATATATATATATATATATATGATGCTAAATGCACACAAATATAAGCACAACATATGGTCAACAAGAAATAAATAAAACTGAAAAGCACTTTACAACTGCATGGCAAGTATCCAAACTAAATTTCAGGTAGCAGATGGCATGAATAGGATACATGTGAGAAACAGGCAATTTCAATTATCTCTGAATAGTTCATAAACAGGAAAATTTGGCAAACCACAATTTAAAAAAAAAAAAAAAAAAAAAAAAAAAAAAAAGACTTGAAAAATAACATTGTGTAATAGAGATAACTGAATTGAAAACACAACAATGCAAAGTTATTAAGCTCATCCTGACCATAATTTCATAATGAGTATTAAATGATTACATGTGACAGAAAAGACAGAAAAGAGCTGCCCCAAATACTCATGCCTGGAAAATGTAATAATTATTTAATCCAAGCGGGGCTCAGAATTTCATTTTAGTTATTGTCATTAACCAAAAGTGGCCAAGAGACTTTAGACTTGTGCACCAAGTTCCTTCTTACCTTTTGTGCAACGTACACCTAGAAGAAAAAAAAAAAAAAAAAGAATCCAGATCTAGACATTTTTCAAATAGTTATTTGGATATATGTTTCTGAACAGGGAACTCAGGAGAGGTCAGATTTGTCCACAGATGTCATGCAAAAATAATATTGTTTTGAATCAAACGGTGAAATAAGGTGCAAAAGGAAACTATATTTAAAATCTTTTCTGAGTCACAGTAAATCAGAATCTGGCTTTCAGGAAATACTTTCCTCTCTTTTTAACTTAGCTTTTGGAAAAATCAACTGTATCAGTTGGATGTTCGAAATTTCAAAATTTGGAAGGTAGGACAGAAGCTAATTTCTTAAACTTTTAATTGAGATGCTTAGAAATGCTGTCTAGAGCCAGCCAGGCGAATCACCTAGGAATCAATTCATCATACACTGTACTATTGCTTTCTTATTCCCCTCCCTAATTCTCCTTTCCACATAGGAGATGTGTCAGACAAAGATCTATTATCTGAATAACTTCGAGGATTTGAGCTATCTAAATACAATTTAAGCGTCTAATTGCCATTTGTGTAATTGGGATTTAGATAGGTAGAAAATAGTTTAGGTATCTTTATATATCTGAGAAATAAACTCTTTGTTAACAAAACACTCAACATTATCCCCACAAAATGTTGTTTGTTTGTTTGTTTTTTAATAAAAGCTCTCAAGCATTCCATTCTTAAGCTAGATTTAAAACGAAACTGAATAAAAGGGGAAAAAAAAATCCTGCCTACATAAATATAGGCAGAATGAAGTGTATTTCCTCACTGAAATACATACACATTTTTATTTATCACGTTTGCTGTTATCGGACAAGACAGCATCTCCAAATACAAGAAAAGAAAGGAAGAGTTTATTGACCACTGTGACTCCAGAAACATTTAGTAAGAATTGGAGAAGCTTTTATCCAGTTCAAATGAAAAATATTTCTAATTTTTTTCATGCTAATAAAGAGAATTTGATCCTCGTTAAAATGGAAGGTTGTTCAGAAGGTTTTATCAACAGCACCTTCAGCCTGGCACAATAGAGGCACAGCAAAATCAACAGATGCTTCTGAGCATCTCAATAAACGAGGTCTGGGTCTTTGAAAGAATGACTAGTCTGCCATTTCATAACTGTCATTTGAAAGAGGGAAAGTGTTGTTTAATGACAGCTGGGTTTTACTGCCCAGATGAATTGGAATAATACATAGAACTCATGTATTTTTTGTACATTGAATGCTTATGAAACTTATTTATACATCTGTGTGCTTACAGCTAGATACAGATATATGCACAACTGCAGCATTTAAAAAACAGCCAGAAAATTTAGGTACAGCGCTTGAATCAAATTACATCTCATTTTCAGAGCTGCTGGGCCCGGTAGTTTTGAAAGTTGAAGTTATAAGTTCTGAACATATCTGAAAAATCAGTCCCAGTATGTTTCAAGTTAAGCATCGAAAGTCAGTAACCACAACTGATCATTTGGGTCACTGGAAAGTATGTTCACGGTATACACAACTACAGAGTCAAGACACTACGACCTAAATATCACTTCCATCAGAAAAAAAAATGTTGTTATATAATACCTTACAGAGAAAGCAATAGAGGAGCTACCAGCTGCAAATGTGTTTTTAGAATTCAGAGCCTCCTTGGGGGAAGTCAGCTACTTCTTTTGGGTACCTTAACCCTTCCTCATCATACTGCAGACAGCACCTTCAAAGGTCCTGCTGCTACCCAATCTCACAAAGCCTATGCAGTACCTCCTTTCTTGGAAGTCTGGGACATGACAAAAGCTACTAAGGAGATTTCAGAAACGTCAGCAGCCAACCCATACCTTAGCAATCCCCATCAAGCAGGGATCTCTCTCTTGAATCCTTGTCCTTGCTAAGCGCAGGTAAGGGAATAATAATCTGCAGCAAGTCTGCAAAGTTTACCAAGCTCCAGGCAGCTACTCACTTCAAAATGAGCATGGTCCTGATTTCAGAGTGGTTATGGAGCAAAGGTTCCACAGACTTGGGTTTAACAGCCTTTTTCTTTCCCTACCTGTCCTCCAACAGACAGTCCTGACAAAACAACAGCTCTCAGCTTTTCCATGTCTCAGAGCACAGGAGACTGCCTGGTTTTGCAATAGAAGGATTCTAGGTAAGAATATAAAACAAATTTGTAATATGAAAAAATGACACTGCTTTCTAAAATGTAAAAGTGCAGCAGAAAAATTAAGCTGAATTCTTAAAACAAATTAAATGGATCCTAGTGGCTCAACTACGAGTTTCAAACCAGTAAATCAGTATGCTTAATGTCAGCAACCGATAAAGCAGAAACATATGCTCTGCCTCACTAATGGTATAAAGAACATTCTCTGATTGTGTTTTGGTTGAAGCCAAATGTTTGCTGGTTAAAACAAGATTTATTTTAGAAACATTAATTTTCAATAGAATGCAAACTGATTTATCTTCTACTAAAATCTACGAGATTACTTTTAGTTTAAAAAGACTTCCATAATCGTTTCTGCACAAGACCTATCAAATGATATTTCTTGGCCCATAACAGTCATCTATCCTTTCTCCTGACTAACAAACCTTCCCACAGTATATTATAGATGAATATGCAAGCTACTGTGTTTGAAGTTACAGTTTATTTTATCTTGCCATAGATGTTCTCTACAGCTAGTAAGTGGTGCTCTCCTTGGAACGAATAGATCAGTTTTCTTTCTTTGAAAATACTACTAGATGCCAAGGCAATGAAATACCAAATACTCAATATATAACCACAGAGATATACACATATATACTATGTATCACACCAAGCACATTACCAGAACAGAACTGTGTGACTACTGCTGAGCTTCCATTTTTCTTGTACGTTTACCAAGAAACAAGTTGTTAGGATTTCCAGAAAGTTCTACTCTATTTCAAGCATTCAAAAGATTTTGAGAGACCAATTTCTCTGATGTGTTCCCATTATTCTCAGCACTGAGAACTTTAAGAAATGAAACTTTTTTGTTTTTGTGACTAAATGAGAGCTGTAACACTAGGATCGTTTCAAAATCTGTTCCAGCAGGGGTATTTCAGAATAATAAGTCCAACTGGCATCTTTATACACTTTTTTTTTTCCTTTTTTTTTTTTTTTTCTTTTTACCTTTTGAGCGTAACAGTGTATTATCTAAGCAAGAACTACAGGCTTGAGCCCATACGTTTTAAAGTTTACTATTTCAAATCAGAACTAGTGTAATTTTAAGAAAGCAGGTAATTTCAGTGTCTCACAGATCAAAGTAAATAGATGGTTTCATGAAAGGGTCAGCTGAAAGTACCCGGCATGCAGTAGCTGACAAAAGATTAAAATGCAATCACATGAAAAAGCCACAACTTGAAAGAAATCATGCATTCTTGAAAAGATACTTAATACTAATAGATGACATACTTTTACTTGAGTTTGGATCATCTATCCTCATGACTCATTACGTATTTGAGTACATCAATTATATCATAAATAATTTATATCATTACAATGTTCTGTGGTTTAATCCATTTAAAACTGTTTTAGACAGATGAGGGTCTTACATGTCTCACACATCTCAACAGGCTGGGACCCTAGAAGTGCAAAAAACTTCCTTATTAACAAGTATTTATACCTTTTCATATAATTAAATTCATTCAAAAGATATCAAAGCATACTGCAAATTCAAGTAACCACTAGCATCTCCAATTCACAGACAAGGTATCTGAAGCAGAAAGGTTAACATCTTTGCCCAAACTCAAAGCAAGTCACTGCAATCACTGTGCTTCTCTCCAGATTCTCAGCCAACTCCTGGAACATAATAGAAAACCTAACAAACACGGAGCTTGCAGGAAACATTCTCTTAACATACAGCATGATCACAAACACTGAAAGGCTGGTTGACATTTTCAAAGCTGCAAAGGGAATTTGGATGCCGCCAATTCTCATTAACTTTAATGGGAACTGGGCATCCAAATCTCTTAGGCAGTTTTGCAAATCCCACCACAAATGACCATTTAGGTGGTAAGTATTAAATGGTATTGCCTGCCAGGCACCTTTATCTTAGGGAGTTATGTAAAACGAAGCTCCATTGTTTTCTTCCTGGTGGAATAGTATGGGAGCTAAATGAAGTGTCTCACTCGTGGCTTACAGAGAAGCAATTTTTCATGCCACTTGCAAGGTGCAGTTCAAATGGTTCCTTTAGAGTATCACCAGGAAAGACAGGACAAAGAAAACACATTGGAAAACAATCACTGCTCAGAGATAAAAAGTAAATTCACTGTAAGTTGGTGCGTATTTCTGAGCAAATACTTCTGAAATACACAGGCTTTTTATTTCACTTTTAATAGGAATATTTGGCATTATCAGAGTACTATATTTCTCACCTATTCATCTTTTACTTTCTATATGCCCATCTTTCTGACTAACACCTTGGCATTCAAACAAGTACTACGCTCAAAAAATAAAAAAAAAAATAAAACCTGTATAAATGACAGAGTGTTCAACCATGAACACATTGTCTTTTATGAATATTATAATCACAGAATCAATAAGCCTACAAAGAAAAAACAGGACACAAAACGTGTTTTGTCATTTCTGACGAAGTTATAAAAACAACAGACATTCAATATGCCAAGTGTTCTTCAATCCTTCATAATCATAGCCTTATTGAAGTGAGGACAAAAAGGGTCTAATTGCATAGGAGCAATCTCAATGTAATAGGTTATACACCCAGGCACTGCTGCACAATACAACAAAAACAACGTTCCCTGTGTATAGCAGAATGTCATCTCTCATTTTCAGGCAATTACCTTCTTTCTTGTCAACAGTTTTAATAACCTCCATCATCTCTAAAAGACTTTTGCTTCAGTTAAATAATTTTCAGCTTTTTAATATGCAAATGTGCTTGTTCATATGCATGGGTGAAGTGGCGCTGCTACTTGAAATGTGTCAGTACATTGTGGAGCACCTGCACCTCGGGGAAGCTTGATTTAATTGACACCTAATACTATTCATTATTCCACTTAGTGAGCAACTCCTATTAGTCACCTGTAGGTTTTCCTATAAGCAGTGCTTTGGCCACCAATGAAAATATGAATATTTCTATAAATAGAATGGCCATATTTAGTAAAGGGGGTTCACTACTGGTGAGGCTGGAACATCATCTCATCGGCAATATTTCTTAGGATTCTCCCTTCTTCCCCCCCAAAAAACTTTTCTTGACTCTGATGGAAGTCAAGAGTAACTCCTATTTGAAAAATATTTCATGTGTTAAGTACTGACACTTGAATTCTATAACTATATTAAAAGAACATTGTCATAACTCTGCAAAAGGGAACAGGGAAAGGGACTCAAGGTGGGTGGGTTTTATTGCTGTATACACTGTTTTCTTAAAGTGTGATCCGAGTTGGATGATTCCAATGCCTGCTTTACATGATCTGAATGTAATCACTGGCTGTGCAAAGAAATGCTGAATATGTGTTATTAATTGAATATTCCCATAATAAATATTTACCATTGTAGTTTAGTTTAACCTTATCCAGCTAATAGCCAATTTTGCTCAATTGTGAAGCATGTGCAACAAAGATCTTTAAATTGCCACATGAAATAATTACATTGAATATGGGATTCTCGGTCTTTACTGATATGAATGTGATGAATATATGCTATAAATGGATACAGTTTAAGACTCTCATTGTTCTTTTATTGCTGTATTACAACTCGGTCATAGTGCACCGTATGTGCTGAGTTGATGATATCGGGGCTGTTTCTTTACCACATGGTCTGTAACCTTATTGTTCAGGCCACATTTCTTCCCAGCATTAATGCATTTGTTAGTCCCAGAAGGCTTAAACTACAGATGTTTAACATCCTGCTTATGGACAGATCATCTGGAATATGAACTGAGAAATCTATACGACTTATTAGTATATGTTATGAATGTAACAGAGATTTAATAGTCTGCTCAAACCAGATTAGTGAAACCGTTTCTTACAGAAAGGCAACTTCTTAATATAGGCACATGTAAAAATGAAAAATTAAGACATTTTTTTGACTAAAATATGATTTTTGTCAGAAGAATTTGGCACTAATTAATGCTGTTTACATAATAGTGCATGTAACATTAATTACAGCTTTCAGCATGTTAACTGCAAACCTTTTTATTTTTTTCTGTGCACACAGATTTACCAGCATGGTAGAAATCAGAGCCCTTTTGAGGGCTTTTCTGCAGTGTATTCAAAGTGATCATAAATCAAGCCTAGAATTCAAAGACAGTTAAGGACATAGGCAGTAAAAAAGACTGAGTAATGCTCACCCAGAACTCCAATCATTTTTAAACTAAGTGGGGAGAACAGTGGTCAACTAGGCGATTGTTGGTATCCCCCAAAATGTAATCTCCAAGCTGAAGAATGGCAGCTGGCAGAACAGCTGGTGAATAGGATTAATGTCAGAAGAAAGAAATAAAACTCAACATATGTCCAAGCCTGCGGTGCTGGGACTGAGCATGATTGTACCCCGACGGATACCATGTGTACAGCTGGAAAGTGCCACTGTGCCATGCTTCTCTACCCCACAAGGTCATTTCTAAGAAGTACAGCTAATATCGAAACAGTGAACTGAACTTTTCCTTGAGAACTCTGGCTGATTAAGAAAGGAACAAACAAGCTTCATCACGCAAATATTCTGGGCTACTTTAGCTCACGCTGGGTGGTTTTTTACAATACAATCTCGACTAAAAAAGCAGATTAGTATTAAAACTGACAGATTGCACTAATGTAAATATAATTTTAGAGCTATTTAAACCTTTTAATCTCATCTCTTTCAGATTTCCACGTTCATTTAAGGTTTAAACAAGACCCAAAAGCACAAGTTTAATAAAGTAAATAATTTAATTTCATATTACTTAGATATTTTACTGAAAATAATTTTCTATTATCTGCTTAGTCAGAATATGCCTAAGAAAGGAGATCAACATGACACTAGCCGTAAGTCATATTTATAATTCGAAATGTTTGCTAGTAAAGATATTTCAGCTCATGTTTTAGCTTTTTTTGTTGTTGTTTTGCTTTTTGTTTGTTTGCTTGTTTGTTTTTTTAAACTGTAACAGTGTAGTTGCTGGAATTGGTTACAGTGAAGAACAGTAAACATACAAAAATTCCTAACTGCTGAGAAAGGCCCAAGTATTTTTAGAAGTTTGAAAAGAACAAATTCTGTGCAGTCACTTTTTTTCTACTAGTAGCATGAAACAGATCCTATCTGCTAGATAGCAATGTTCACACACAATCAGAGTCTCTGCCACAATTGTGTGCAGTGAGAAAGAGCACAAATGGTTAACATAAGTTCTACTCTGTGCCTAATGTCTTTTTTGAATACAGTGCTCTTGGGTACCTTGTAATTTGAAAAGGGGGAGAAAAAAAAAAAAAGTACATTCTCAAATCCAGGTTACTTTTGAAAATACTGGCTTCAGCTACAGCCTCTAGAACTTCAAAACCTCTGTTTGGTGAAAATGAAAAAATTCTTCACCTGAAAGAAGTCTTGTCTCTTTTCCTTTCTTTTCTTTCCTCTCTTTTTATTTTCTCATCTTTTTTCCTTTTTTTCCCCCCTTTCTTTTGTTTTTTCATTTCTTTTCCTTTCTAGCAACACAGTAGGAAATGTGGAGTGGCATAATATCCCACATTCTCTTACCAGAAGAAAAGACACATGCATCTCAAAGGATGCAAGCACACACTGCTACCTTGTCACCTTAAAATGGAGTATCCAACTGGTGCTCCATCTGTCAGCTGCAAGACAGCAACAGGTAGCCAGAGGTAATATTTTATTCCTCATACTAAATTGACTTCACTGAGGAGAGTAACTGCATTGTTTGTGACTTAAACAAAATAGTTGAAGAAGCAGCAGCCAACTCTAGTGACTTGCTCAGCTTAGAAATACATTTTTCCACCTTGTAGAGAGACACTGGTTCATGTTTCACTGACACAAATCATCCGTATCTCTTGATACGGGAAGAGATATATATATTTAAAAAAAAAAAAAAAAAAAAAAGTACAGAGGAGCAAAACCTTGATTTTACCTGAGCCAGTTTGCAACCAGTAAACAGCAATGGCCACAACTGCTATTGATGTGTAAACAGCGTAATTACAACGTGAATTTCCACTGAAATGCTTATTTATTTATTAGATGCCTATATAACGCTCACATAATTTAGTGGTGATGTTTCAGTTCTAGTGGTATGTTTCAGACAGAACCAGAGGCCTTGTATTCTTTAAGTAGATTTAATCCCTACATAACCCAACTAGTGGCCTCATCTTGTGTCAGCTACATCAGTATGTACTGATATAATTTGTATCTAGGACTTTCCTAATGTGTGTTCAGCCTCTCAATGAAGGTACTTCACAATTTGCGTTCCATCACTTCCTTGAAATGTCTCTATAGCCTAGTCTTTGTGTTTATTTGGAAATACCAACCCATTTTTCCTAAGTTGTCCCATTTTTCAAAACAAGGCCAATAACGAAAGTGGAAAAATTTGATATAAAGATAATAAACGCATAACGTCCATTATATTCTCTCACCCTGATGAATGACTCCCTTAGTAGTCGAAAAGCTTTAATTTCTCCTCACACGTTTGCATTTCTAACAAAGGCAAAACTTCTACAGTGATTTTGACTTGCCTTCCAAAAGTTCTGAAGGTCTCTTATGTTAAGGTCTAAATGTCTAAATGAGATAGTAAATTTTAGATATTTTTCATCATATAAAATTATTCCATTCTATTTTAAGACAGTCTTAAACCTAAGTAAGAATCTCCAGCAGCACTCATCTAATATCATTCCGTAATGGCAAAAATGTTTTTGTTTGCACTCACATAAAAGCGAAAGAAAAGCATTGCTTATTAATATCTACTGAATTGTTTAAGAGGATTTTTAAGATACAAGTTAAAAGAATTTCATAATTTCAATTTCTCCTTTTCATTTAATAGTAGACATTCATTAGGACCCACACACTGTAATAAATTATAATAATTTCAAACAAGAATTAAATTACTAGGTACCTAGTGAAAGAGCCATTTTTTCTTAGGTACCCTGTAATCTAACTGTCAGATTTAAAATCTATTCCCAATCAACTCTTCACAACATTCACATTTATTCATCTATGCTAAATTAATAAAAGGTGTGAATAATACTGACAAAATTGATCATTATTGTTCATGTAGATTTAGAAAATTATAAGGTAATCTAAAATATAAAAGGAATTGAGGGAAACTATTACAGTTCTTATAAATAAATTCGTCCTATGCTATATATTTTTTTTTTAATCAGGAAAAATCTTCAATGAGAATTTATTTAGAGTGACTTGCAAAGCTATTTAATAAATTGCACATTTCAGAATAGAATGCTTTTTTTATTTCAAAAACTATTAAAAGTTGATGATGACTCTAATGCAACCTGCGAGTTCACCCAAAATCTTAAAAAGTAATGCTGAAATACCAGAAACACTACTCAATGTCAGACCAAACATAGACTTTCTAAAGGTTGATCCTCAGAGATGCTAAGCACCTTGCCCAAGGTCCTGAGAGAGCTCAGCTAATGCCAAAGTAAGTGAGAATTGAGGTCACTCAGGATCTCCTGGAATCCAGATCGGAGTGCAGCAATTCTGAAAAACAGGGCGAGCATCCCTCTCCTTGTATAAACAGATAGAAAAGGGGACAGCGTTCTCCAAGGAATTAAAGGTATTACACAATCCTCTTTCCTTATACACGGACTTAGCAGCCACCAGAAGCAACCACTGGCTCTTATTACAGCTCTACATAAAGCCAAAGACAATGTCTATATTAGACTACTCTGTCCTTTGCACGTTTGCAGTAATTCCTACCATCTAACCTCACTGACCCTCTCCCCCCTGACAGGGATCCCTGCAGATAAAGTAAAGCATGTCAACATCTGTTCCCATTCACACCGATTTTAATTTACAAAAAGAGCTTTGCTATTTTCAGAACAGGCTCCAGAGCACAATGACAGATTTAAGGCCTTTAATGGGGTTGCGTTTTGAGTGTGTCAGCGTTTCGTACTCACCAGGACTTGATTCTAAGGGGTTGCACCAAAGGAAGCTGCGGGGGGCTTTGGAGTCACAGCAAGGGTGTTCTTCTCACTATGGCACTATTTACCTATAAACCAGCCAACAAAGTTTTAATGTCCTTAACGAACCTCTGTGTTTGCTGCTTTGACCAAAAAGCAGAGCTCTGGAGCACCAAGGACACAATGTCCTCTCTTCCCATTTTCATTCTGTGTTTTCCATCTACCACTACACCCCTTGCCAAAACTCAGGACATGTTACTGATGGTGAGTTATGCAAACTGCTTCGCCATCACTTAGCTCTGTCCTTACTGATTTTGAACCACCTGATTTTTGCAAAAGCAAAGCTAGTCCAAAGCTGTGTGTGCTTTGTTTCATTTTGCAAAAATAAAAATAAGAAGCAAAACACTCTTTTATCTCTCCTGCTCTACCACATTACAAATTTCACAATAACTAACAATCATTATTCTAAAGTCTTTTTTTAAACTGAGATGTATTTATAGATTATCCTTGTTGTAAATCTAAAGAATTTACTCATCCTTCTGCTAAGTTACAGAGCCAACAGACTGTGAAGATCACAGTTGTACAAAAACAATTCGCAAAGTTTCAGAGAATTTATGGTGACTCAAAATAAATGTTTCCGTCTCCTCAAGAGCTCGCTCTCTCTCTTTTTTTTTTCTTTCTTTTTTTTTTTTTTTTTTTTAAGATATACAATATGAAGAACAACTTGGAGAAACAATGCACAAGTTGTGTTGTAATCACATAACAGCTAAGACATGAGCAGCTGAGCAGAAGGAAGATGGGCAGTGGAATGCCATACAGTAATCAGCACTGTTGACTAATCAGAATTTGAGACACTAGAAGGTAATAAGGGTATTATAAAGAATGGCTTATTGAAGGAGCAGCTGTTTATGTGTAGCTCACTGTTTAAATGAGTTCCACTAGATTGCCATGGTATGTTTTGGTAGAAATGTTTTACTCAAAAAATAAAAAATAAAAAGGAGGGAAAAAAAAAGATATTATATCAGCAACCACAAGCACAAAGAAGCAAATATCTGGATAACATGAGCATAACCACGTTTGTTGTAGCAGTTTTCTAGGTACTGGGAACCTCTAGAAAATGGCATAAATTCAGTGGCCCTGCAAGTTACAAAAGAATATTCATTACTTAGGCAAAGCCTAAATGTCATCTTTGTTAGCCTCCACCACTGAGTGTTGTTGCCATGGGCACAAGAGCTGAGGTGGTTATGAAGGGTAATAGACAAAGAGGAAAAAAACAAGGGAAAGTATAACTAAAAACAACTACAGAGCCACTTCAAGACTGTTATATTGGCACCAGCAGCCAAGAAACACAATAAATAAATTCAACCTCATTTACAAAACAACTCGATTTTAATATCCCTCCAAATAAACATAAAAATAAAATTGTGCTATGATCTCAACTAGGAAAATCCAATTAAATTATGTTAAAAGCCCAAAAATAGAAACAATATTCACAACGACACCAGTGAAAGCAGACGACTCACCAGAATGGTCAGACAATAACCGTGTTGTTCAGATCTATTTGCCATAGGGCCGCTCAACAGTTTTTGTTTGCTTGTTTGTTTCCAGAAACCAACTTAGAGTTTTGGTTTTAAAAACATCTTTGAACTGCTGGGAGCAGGAAGAGACTGCCTCGGAGTAGTGGAAATTTATCATAATCCATTATTTAAAATATTCTACTTGGACAGCGATGGCTTGGTAATATTTAAAAGCAGTCAGCAAGCAGTGGAAACTCTGGTATCTTTTGTAACAGTTCACATGTCAAACTGGCAAAGTGCCCACAGCGTACGGCAGAAAAATCTATTTAATGTCTGCCCCACAAGGCGACATGAGGCTTGATTGGCAGAAAGCAGAGAGTGGCTTTTGATCATGTGTCCTAACAAGCAGTTCCAGCTCCTGTCTCTTCGGCTGAGCGGCTCCACATTACCTATTCAAACAGAAGTGACAGGCCACTGCACTACTCTTTGGCTCTAGTCTCACGCAGTGGGAGCTATGCTGGAGACAGAGCCACTGATTAAATATATCACTTTTTCAAGACAAGCAGGTTGTCTGAATCAAAGTTGGACAGAATAGACTCAACATTATTAAAAGAGGATATAAAACCGGAGCTGAGTGATGTTAGGCCAGTTTGTACAGCCTCAGGGATTCACAGACTGACAAGGGGAATAAGGAACAGCAGAACTTATAAAGCAGGGTCAGAAATTAGCTGTGACATCTTGGCCATTTTCCCATCACTTCAGGGCCACTGTGTTTCAAGTCCTGTAGTCTCTTCTTGGCCTTTTTTTCATGATTTACTGGGCTTGGAGGGGGAGGGGGAGACAAAACCATCAACTACAGAAAGTTGCAAATTGTGGTTTGACAATAAAAAATAAAATATTAGCCATGCTTCACCACCTAATGTACAGTCTTTGCTAATTAGATTGGGCCTTTTTCCTTGTATTCTCATCAGCCAAATTATTGTCATCAAATAATTTGTTGATACAGCACTAGATACTCTTGCTAAAAGGAATAACTGAAATCTGGGGGAAATGACTGAATGGAGATGCTTATTACATGGCCTTATTAGCTCTTTAACGAATTGCTTTGATTTTTGAGGTTATATGTCTGGCCACTGTCTGTTGTGTTATCAGATACACAGGCACTGAAAGGCAACAGACACGATACGTTGTCTACTCATTCAGCGTATCTGTTGTTCACAGGAACAGCACAGCAGCAACAGATAGACTGAAACGTGGAGGAACCCATGCTCCAGCTACATTTTTAATTCCTTGTGTAACTGAAGATATAATAAAACTCATTAATAAAGCTGCAACAACCACATTTAAACGACTAAAAACACCAGCAGTCCACAGAGGAAACTGAAGCAAAGGAAGCTTATTTTAATTAGTAATGCATGCATATGCCAGATCTATAAAATTACTTCAGGGCTACTCAAAGTTCTATTGAAAATAATAAAATTATGATGCAAGATCTAGACAGATTTTGTTCAGAAAAAAAATCCTACTCCTGCAGTAATTCCACTGAAATTAATAGAGTCACCTTAGGAATAAAAGTGGTTCAATATTTATTTTTCACTATGGCAAGTTCTTCTGACATTTTAACAAACCTCTGCCCAATGTGTTAGTTTTTGTTTCACTGTAAATATTTAAAAGTAATCTGCTTGTTACATATTTAAGATATGATAAGGAGCGCTAAGACCTATGCAGAGAACCAGAGGTATTTTAAACATCAAAAACACAGGTAAATTTGAAGAGAAAGTAGAAAGAGCAGAACCCTGTCTGCATGCATATCCCCTAGCACATACAACATCACTACAAATGCAAGCAGAATTCAATCTTAAGGTGTTAGACTAACAAGAAATTCACTGCAGGGCTCTCCAATTTTTTGATGCCCTTGCAGGCTCTCCATACTGGAGTGTTCAGAGTTCCTCCAGATGGGGGAAAGAGCCTGCTTGCTTCAACATTTTCAAACAAATAAAAGACAGAAGAGCATTCAAGATGTGTTTTTTTTTTAGGTTCAGTGAAGATCATGATTCACTCTAGAAGGTGATGTCACATCAGTTCTTTAAGAAAAGTAAGCAGGCAGCAGTGCATTATCGCTTCACGCCAAAATATGGCAAACGGTTATGTAAAGCATTAAGTAAAGCAGTTAATAAAAAGGAAGATGAAAATAAACAGGCATTCATAAATAGGGCACTGTGCCCAGGAACTCTGGGCACCTATGTAAGTAAAGCTAAAAATATATTATGATTAATAAAAGAAAACAGCTATTAGACACATTCCGAAATGCTACGCTGTAGAACAAGACATTTTGGCATGGTTTTACTGACTGGCAGCCCACGTTAAAGGAGGACCTGAGACTGCAACAGAATGGGTGCTGCTAGTCAGGACAGAGCAATGCTAACAGGAGCTATCTGCGGATGTTTACACAGGACTTGTCCTCACGACTGTGTTTAACAAGGGCTACTGTACTCTTTTTTGCATGAATCTCACAATCTGAACTCTAGCAACACAAGCACTTCTTTATGTTATTGAAGACATTCAAAAGAAGGAGAATTTTGACACGTGTAACTATTAACTCTTGCTTTAGTTTGGAGATCAACATGCCAATGAGCAAATAAGGAAGATGCCTAAATATAAACGGGGATTAAAAGGATTCATCACAATCCAAAATACACTTATGAATCATAGAAACGTAGCTCAGAACACAGAATTATGTTCTGTTCCTGATTTTTACTTGCTCTCTTCAGCTACAGACTGGGAAGTGAGAGCACCCGTGCAGGGCCAGAACTTGAATTACACACAAAAGTCTCACTAAGCCGCAGTTTGGACCTGCCACTTCTGAAGCTGAAGTCAAACCCCTCCTGACTTTAAGGGTACTAGATCAGTCATACAATGCAGAACTGCAGAAGCTTAAAATAAACCACATTTGAGACTATACCCAGAGTGCTGGATCCAACTCTGGGTTCCCCAGTGCAACGCATACTGGAGAGAGTGCTGCATAGGGCCACAATCAGAGCATCCCTTATACGAGGAGAAACTGGACAAGCTGTGAGTGTTTAGCCAGGAAAAGAGCATGCTCCAAGGGATCTTACCAATGTCTATGAATGCCTGATGGCAGGAGTAAAGAAGATGGACCCAAACTCTTCTCAGCAGTGCCCAGTAAGAGGCCAAGAGACAATGGGCACAAACAGAAATACAGGATATTCCTTTTAAACATAAGAAAAACCTTTCTTACTGCAAAAGTGATCAAACATTGAACAGGTTGGCAGAGAGGCCGTGGTATTTCTATCCATGGAGATACTCCAAAGCTGATGGGATGTGGCCCCGAGCAACCTGCAGTAGACGATGCTGCTCTGAGTAGGACCTGGACCCACCTTCCTTCCTCAGCTGTCCTCTGGTTCTCCCGCTCTGGGAAATGACAGCTGGGTTTCCCCCTGTCTCTGTGGGGTTTCACCCTTTCTCTGGGTGCAGGAACATGCATACATTGCCACTGAAGTGATCACAAGAGGGAACTTTCACAGATCAGCCAACACACTTCAAAAAAGAAAGCTGCTTTTAATGACAGCATCCTAAATTTTATTATGCTGAACTGAGCAGTTCTTACAAAATTCTTACATTTACTCTTTTTACAAAAAATGGTAAATTCAAAATCTAATTTCCTCCCTCACATTATAAAACACTCTAGATCTCTATTTTCGTAAGTTCCAATTTTTCCCATTAGAAATTTCAGGGAAAATAAAGGCATCTAAAAATACTGAAATGGTATAAAGTATTATTTTAAATGGACAACTTTTTTTTTCTTTTTCTTCTAACACTTACTTGCATTTAATATTACACAGAAGTAACACTGACATTGAATGGATTTAGTCTCCTTAACATAATATTTGTTTGAGGTTAATTAGCATGGCTAAAGGATAATCTTAGGAACTGTTTGTTGTTTCCACCGGAGGCAGGTTTCCCTCATGGAAGTGGCATCTTGGAGCTGGAGTTGCAGATACAGAGATGAGAGCAGGCGCGCTCTCTGGTAGATGAACAAGACAGCCTGAACATATATCTGTCTTGTGCAGACAGATAGCAAGTGCCTCTGTCTCTCTTATGGCAACCAAATAAAGTTGTCAAAATTATTTTTAAGTAATGATAAGGTATCTAAACCAAATACAGTATAGGAAAATAAAAAAATATATCAGCATTTAAAATGTATATGCTGCTGAGCATTTTTACTGTCATTTCTTTAAGAAAAGCAGATCTAATTAGCTGTATCTCTAAAGTGCATACCTAGCATTTTTATTATGTATTATAACATTTTGCTTAGAGTTGACATTTTTATTCTGACAAGCACTGTCTGGAGAGCTCTCAATAAATAATACATTTACACTTTTCAGTAAATAAGCACTGGACACAAATCGTTATCCTTACTTACAGCTGCCCCTCTCTAATAGTGCTTTTACAAGTAAGGTGACTATTCAGTCTAATGCAATACTCTCAGTGCTGGAAAGAAATTTTCATTCATTACCCCAGTCACAAGCACTTAAAGCACTTTTAGACCTGGCTGCAAAACAGCAGGAATGGCAAAGTAAATAAGACTAACTAAAACTAAAGTTCATCACCAAAGAAATCTGAGGTCATTCACCCTCCAGAACTCGAAAAGACAATGACATACAAGATTGGCCATATCCGAGTCCTACCTTTTCCTTATTTTTATTTTTTTTATGTTTACCTTGGCAACATAAAGAAGGGAAGCATTGCCATCTAGTCCCTACTGTTAATCTGATGACTAGAAAAGTAGTTCAATTCCTATTTTAAAGCATGATCTGATCATACCACCTGTGTCACAGTACATCAGAAACCAATGAAGTCTGAATTTATTTATCCACTGCCAAGATCACGCATCTGAAGCAACTTGCCATATTTTTACAGCTATTTAATCGCTTGCATTCTTCATCACAGAGCCTGATGTTATTTGTACCCATTCATATTGGGCTCGCCTTTCTTATGGTCCAAAGGAAAAAATTGTCTCTTAGCTGTTTCTTTATGTCGTCATGATTCTTGTAACATACAAAGAGCGTAAAAATAGCAGAACTTACACCACATCTTAAAAGGAGACAAAACGGTAGATAAGCATACTGTAGAAAGTATGTATAAAATGTAAACGAGACAACTTATCACACAGTAAAAATAAATAAATAATTAAATCATGTCCAGGATTGAGAGATACAGTGGGATTAAAGAAAAAGATGAGTCCTGAAGGACATTGGAAAATACAATCACTGGGGAGAAACTGGTTGTAATGGCCAGCAGATGCTGGCATTGAGAAGATCCCAGCCTGTTTCAGTTTAATCTGTTCCTGTCTACAAAACCAGCTTGTAACTCAAGTTCAGAGACAATGAGGAAATGCTGAAAGTCCATCTGTACTATTGAAAATGATTTTACTCACCTCAGTTACTTAGGGCAGAATGAAGACATTTCCCTAATGAAATGGGAACATCTAAAAATGGTGATAGAAAACATGCCCAAAAATACTTTAGAGAGTTAGAAGTTAGCTAAAAGGGACATCCCAATCTTCAACATTGAGACCTGGATTTCAGACTCTCTCCACATTAGGTTTCAAGCTATAATCAGTTCTGTGAATTAGCAAAAGCAACAGTTTTGTAGAGATGAAGAAGTACTTAAGAGAACTTCCATAAAAGTAGAATCTTAACAAAATGCCATAAATCTTACATATAGATACTGCCAGATAGCAACCAAGGTTTCTTTTTGCCTGACCAGTCCACATGCAGCTATCTCCACTAGACTTCTAGCAGATCTTGTTATAAAAAATGCTACCATCACACTCACCGTGTTTTTGTTAATGATCCTGAATTAAGACTCCAAACTGAAGGGACATGAAAACTGTAATAGCTTTTAGCAAAAAAGATGGTCTCCATCATCTACTGATTTACTCATACAGATCTCATTACCATATTACCTATGTAAAAGCCTGCTCTGTTCCCCATTTCTGTGTCACAATCAAATTTTGTGAACAAAGAAAACCAAAGGGGAACTTTCAAATGTAGTATGAGACATGCTGAAAAATGCTGAAGAATTATTATACTGAATCCACACACAGTCTGTGATTAATGACCGGGTACTCAAATGCTATAGCACTGAGCAGGACTACATTGTGGACAGCCAGATAATAAAAGTGAAGGTGGAAAGATGACAACATGTTCCAATTTCTTAAATAAAATCTGTGATATAACATTTAATCATGAACCAGTACTCTGAAAGACTTGAAGGATATGAGACAGGACATAATCAAAAATGCATATATTCTCACTTACCTAGAAGGATAAATAAAAATATGAGACAAATTATTAATGACCAAATAGTGTGAGATTACACAAGCTGTATCTGCCTTTGGAAGAAAAAGTGACCTAAACATATGTTGGGTTATAAATGTCATTAAAGCAAGTTCCTTGAAGTTATTTCTGCTTCAAACAAGAATGAATTTTTGATTGAAAAAGCAAGCAACTCAGATAGAAAGGAAGTAGGCTGCCTCATCTTTTAGTTACCAGGGAACTAACCTTAGAAACCACTTTCTTTGCAGTAATGTTGCTAAATTACTTTAACCTATTAAGGCATTGAAATTAGCAACACATTTCAATAAATGAACTACTAGAAATTTTTAAATCCATAAAGCTTCCCTAAATATTACACGAACAAAGGAATATATTTTTTCTAAAACAGAAGCACAAATTGTGTGAAAAAGGAGTGACAAGTGTGATTTTACAAACATCGCTGAATGAGAAGAGAGAGAGGGAGTTGCATCTAATTATATGGTAGAGAGGTAAGCAAAAGCAGCCGTTTAGGGAAATGTGCCGCATCTCCCTCCTCTAACCCAGTCTGACTCATCCATTCATTGCATGGGCTTTGGGGCAGGGACCTTTTGAAAGCATGTTTGGAGCTTAACAGAAGAATTCCTGGGCCCCAGTCAGGACCTGGATGCTGCTACACACAGCTTCTGACAAAAAAATCAAGTTAAGCAGTATGCATTGCATTTCTCTATATACATACCCAATTGCAAAATTGCTAACCAAATATGATTTTTAAGAATTAAAGAAGAAAAAAGAAGCATAATGAGCCTTGTACCAAGAAGATATGGCAAGGTTTTCCAAAGGAGATGAAAGGACTTTGAAGAAGGTGTATTTTTTTTTCACATCTAAAGGGTTTGTTTCTAGCTGAGAGGAATCCCTGTTGCCACTTCACAGTATTTCAGTATTTCATAGGTAATACAAAAAAAAATAGAACAGTAATAGTAATTTATCACCAAAAAATAGAGCATATACACACACACACACACATATATAACGATTCATTTGAATAATCCTAATACAAAATCCCAGGAACACTGTTAAAACCCTGAAACAAACAAACAAAAAAGTATCTCTAGGCACCAAGAGAACTGGATAATAAAGACAGAGGTTTATAAATGCCAGGTGCATTAGGACAACCAGGAACTATGCCTTCTTCAGTGGAAAGCATGGTTGTAGATCACACCTCAAGACAGATAATTTGAATTGGACCACAAGAGCTCACTTCTAGACCTGATCCACAGAAGAGAACTGACACATAAAGCCCTCGAAGATTACATGCTTCAAAGTATACAAGAAAACAAGAGTACATGCCTGAACTCAGTCTGTTCCCAGCTACAGGAGGCTTAAAACAAAAAATACAAAATTGAAACTCTTCATTCAATTAATATGATAGAGCACACACAGGTTCTGATTGAAAATAAAAAACCTGCATAAAATGACAGCCCAAATGGTTTATCGATATTCAGTTATAAAACTCAGTATGTGATAGGGTTTTTTTTTTATTTCTCGGTGAAGTCAACTGGAAATGTGTACGTATTTGTGTGTGAGAAACCGGAGCATACTGTCCTTACTGACATGACAAATATTTTTTGGGGAAATGTTAATCTAGTTTAAGTCAATATAAAAGAGATCCTTCAATTATTACTAACTAATGAAGCTCAAAGGAGGAAAAAAAAAAAAAAAAGAAGAAAAAAAAAAAAGCAGCACAGGAAAACAACAAAAAAAAATGAAACCACTACTACAGAGTACTGTAGCAAGGTTTTCCCTATTGCATATAAAATGAATATTACATATGAATCCTTAATTTTTAATTTAGCCACCTTCAGACGTATTATGTATCTGTGTGAGTTACATATTTCCATCCATGGAGAGACAGTACAAACAGGTGCACATGACACAGAATAGATGGGAATTTATGAATATACTGCTCTTTATATAGATGTTCATTATTCCAACATGCATACGTAAATATCTTTGATCTCTCTGAATGTTCAACTATGGTCTTCAAGGAGGAAACAAGAATGGGAAGCAGTTTATAAAAAGCTTGTGCTAGAATTCTGAGCTGAGCTTGGTTGAAAAATGATACTGTATACATTGCACAGAATCAAGGTCAAAAGTGAATTAGGAATCCAGGCCCTGAGTAATGAGGGCTTAGCACTTAGCAGAAATTACATGCCCAGTTTCCAGCCCAGAAGTGCCAGCTGACCTGCCAACCTAGCATTCCAGATCTGAAAGGGGGAAATCTGCTCTCCTAGCTACAGACAAGATATGTACTACTAATTATTGCTCGTAGAGGCTTATGATGAAGTACAGTGGGATAGTTGTCTGGAAGCCAATTCTTAGTCTAGAGTCCAGGCAGCTTGACGATGTAAATCTGTCATGCAAAAGTAATATAAGCAATATTCTGAAAGAAACATCTTTCACTGAAGGTGTATAGAAAGGGAGAGCAGCAGTCTGACCATACTATCTCACTCTTCATTTGAATCTGTAAAGATTTTACTGGTGGATACTTCCAAGGAAATAAACCAGCAAAACAATCATTCTTCTTACAGAAAAACTCAGAAGATAAATATATTGAAGTTATCCAAGAGGCTTTAGAGCCTAGTGTTGTTGATTAAATTAGACACCTGTTCATTTCTGACCTCTTCTATCTTACGAGAACACATGTCAGCAAAGTCTTTACATACTCAAATTAACCCTAAATATTTGTAGCTTTTTTTTTTCTTATGGTTAGAATTTTCTCATCAATTTTCTCATTTCCAAATCACTACAAATTAGGATATGTGAATGTCTTAATGTACAAAGCATGAAAATACTGGACCGTGAAGTCAAAAAATGTTGTTTATCCTGTGATGTAGGTAGTTTTCATTCAAACTACAAATAATGCTGGAAACTGACCTAACATATATTCAACCCTGTATGAGGCGCTCATGTTCACAAGACATGACACTGGCTGAAGCACTATTATTAAAGAGAGATTAAAACAGCTGTACATTATGCTGAAGCACTCACTCTTTCCTTTACAAACAGACGGTCCTGGATTACAAGCAGCACTTGACCATTTAAATCACTACAACAACCAGATTTAACCAGCTGGGCCATATTCTCTTAGGCAATGCCTGCTGACCTCCTCAGTCACAGCTGCTCAGATGAAATTCTCATTAGACAACTTATTTTCAGAAGCTAAAGGACCCTGATTAAATATATCTTTTTAGACACAATAAAGTCTTGCAGTACGTATTTCTTTTTCCAATATTACGAGCTACAGCAGAGACCACGAGCAGAATATACAAGCATAAGAGATACCTAGCACTTGAAGGTGTACTGCAAAATATTTACGTATTTGACACCAGCGATTCATATTACTCAAATTCAGATGCTATAGATGGACTAGAAAGTTCCAATAATTACTGTGAAAGAGACTTGTTACTGTACTCGCATAGGGGTTAGAGCAGATGACTGGAATTCTTGACTTCTTTATTCCACTTCTAACTGTACAATTAACTTGACATACGACCTCATGTAAGCCCATTTCCCACAGCTACATCGATATTCATGGAGCTCCTCCCTGTAAAATGCTAACACAAACTAGTCATTTATTCAAAGGAGTGATACAGGATTTCAAGCCCCACAAAATCTACGCAGTATTATACAGCAGGAATAGATATTTGTTCCCCATTACCTTCATTAAATCAATTATATTATGTTATCTATTTGCTCTAAAAATCAGCAGGTGTTTTTCAATTTGGGTAAGCAATTTTGTGACACATCAAGACACCATACCATTTAAAGAAGAGAACCCCAAATGAACCCATTTTAAATGATAGGTGTTGAAGAGCATCATATATGATATATGTGCAATTAGGCTATTAATTAGCTAGTTTAAAATAGACTGTTAGATGGCAAAAACATATTCATAAGTTCAGACCTCATTTCTCCAACTGACTCAGTGCAGAGTCAGTTGCAGCACCCAGTCACAACAAAGATTAGAATCTTAAAATATGAATTATTTTTAAAATGTTAGTTTATGCAAATCAAACAAGTATGGAGCGCTTGCTTCTTTTTAATTCAGAGAAACTTCTAAATACCGAAATAAGTATTCAAATCTGTGACAAGAATTTTGGTATTTCTATCTACACAAAACTTTAAAACCACTCTATTACCTAAGCATAAAATTCTGAAGACTTTCCAATCTTTGTATTATTTTTTTTTCCACGTTAGCTTATATAGTACCAGTCAGACTTTCAATAATTTTCTGGAGCGATGTTTTCTACTGAAAATACTTGACAGATTTAAAAGAATTTAACATGTAGAAACAGTCAATTACCTTTGAACTTACAGAATTTAGAATAGTTTTCCAGTATATAGTGGCCCAAAAGAGGCAGGACTACTTTATAGATCAGAAATGACCTTTACGTCACAGCTGCTGAGAATACACAGCACGGAAGGCTTAGACTTAGTGAGAGGGACCTCTTTGCTGTGCACATACCTCTCTTAAATCATCTAGCATATACTAATACTAAGGAAGTGCAGAAAACTCTCAATGAAAATAAGCTACAAAATGCTTGAATTCTTACCATAATACTCTTTTTAAACCTTTTGATGCACATTTTTATTAGCACACCATTCAGTGCACCCCTGGAGAAGTTTTAGCAGTGGTGTCACTATAATCAACAGCAACTTGTATACACCCTCAGCAAAGTATGAGCCAAGACCTTTGATTAGCATGGAGTGTTGAACGACTGTTACTGACTGTAAAAAAACAACTTTGCCAAAGTAACATTTAAAATAGTTTTCCCAGTCTAACCACCAAATCTAAGAAAGCAATTTTTAAAAGAGTGATCTTTACAGCTGAAAACAGACAGATGGTAGTAAAGAATCTGGGACGTTCTCTCTTTAGAGATGTTTCACCAGCTTCAGAAAGGACACCTATAGAACACATTTATCTATGTGCTGGCATTTAACAATTGTGCCAAGAAATTTGAAAGCATACTTCCATCCCTACATGACTTCATTCCATATTTAAACATATTATTGTTTCAGTATCAAGTAGTGAAATCTACTTCACCAAGTGAAGCCAACAGATCCTAACATGCACCATGTGAAGGCTGTGACCAGATCACGAAGCTGAGGATAGCTGAGATTATACTGAACTCATTCATATTTCAAAGAAAAAAGAGATCACCCAGTGCCAGTGCTTTGCAGATCTATTACACTACTAATATTCCTCCTGGGATATTTCTAATGCCACAAAACAACACTGGCAAAATAACAGAATCCCCACAGATGCCTTAGTATCTGTATATCTATTTCAGAGCCTTTTGCTTCCACACCTTCCCTGGTTCAAACTCATGTACAAACTCACAGACCATGAGAAGAAGTTTATTACTTGCAGAAGTAAATAAGACTTCATTCTACTTGACATGGTGAGAGAATTTCATGTTGGGCCCTGACCTTGTGCACACATATGCTGATGAACTCATTCTTCAACTTGGTTTAGTATCTACCAAGAAAAACATCTTAGCAAAGTTGATGAGAATATCGGAATAAGGACTGAATATATAAACTGCCTTGCAGCTCCAAGGTTTGTCTTCATTTTTCTCTCTCTCTTTTAACAGATGTAACAATATCTGAGCAGACTGTAAAAAATAAAAAATAAAAATAAAAACATTTCTTTGGCTGCAGATCTAGATATATAGGTCAGAACTAGGTACTCTTCACACTTAAAGCTGTTTCCCATTCTCCTGGCCACAGATATAGGGTCATTCAGGTGATAAAAGACGAGAATTTCTAAGGCACAATAAAACAGTTCATGTTTTATTCATTTCTATTGTTTAAAATAAACATTTGTCTTTGAAAGAAAAAGAACAAATACCACTGAAAAACATCCCTCACAACTCTACAACCAGTTAAGAATTCATCATAACCTCTCAAGTAAGTGTTTTTATCTAAACCAACATTCTTGCTTCTACTTACAGACAACCAACACAATTTAGAAAGTTTTATAAAACAGACATATTTGTCTAAAATCCCTAATGGATCTCAAACTACCATTGCCATGGTAACCTGTGAATAACTTTATCCTAGTCTTTGCCAATTATGCAGTTTCCTGGCTCTTGATACCCAACACATTCCTTATGCCATAAAATTTGTAGGGGGTGGGGAAACTGTATCAGTCTTATCCAACACATACCCTCTTGCTCAGTCCTGGTCATTTCTTCTAGTTTCTTCTGCTTCAGTGTGTCCACCACATCTGCAAGGCTTCCTTTGCGGCGCTCTGGTGTTCCAAAATTAACACTGGTCATTAGCTCACTGCGGTCACGACTTCCTTCGTCGGGCTTGTGTGGTGAGGTAGAGGTATTTCGGAAGGAATATAGGGAACATAACTTATTACTCTCTGATTCCTGCAAAGAAACAACATAATGTGAAAATATAAGCTACTCTCTTACATCAGAAGGATCTTAAACAGGTTGCAGTTGAAAGCAGTATTTATTAGTTTGTCACACTAACGATGCTGTATATATCCTCCATTTTCTAAAACATGCATTATGATTTGAATTTTGCAGTCTCGGTGCTTGACAGGAATCTCTTTTTCCTTAAGGCCACTCTTCTCCAGGCTTCTGCCTATTGTATTACATACCTGAGATACTTATCAAGGATTTTGCTTGTCAGAAACAAGCCACTTCAACATTTTTTCAATGAACGTGTTCAGATTTTGCAGTTTTCTTTAGTGTCTTAAGTAAGGGCATTACAGAAAGCGCTTAGAAAGAAAACACAGGCAAGGACAAATAATTTTTGGATGGATCCGAAGCTAACAGAAAACAACAAAATTTAAAATTTCAAGAAGAGTTAGGGAATGACTGAAAAGCAAGGAAAATCATTTGAATATACTTAACAGTTAAACAAGGCTGGTGGTATGTGTCCATCTGTGCTCATTTACTCCTCTTTAGATCATATACTCTTCTTAAGAATGAAGGCTATATTGGTTCTAATATACAAAATTAGATGTTATTTTCCAGACTAATATGGACAAGAGTGAAAAAACAGATGAGTTTGTGACAGAATAAGTAACGTATGCTACAGCAGGACTACATGCATCAGAAAATGTATTTTATGGCCAAAAATAGAAGGAAATTACATAGCCAAAAAAAAAAAAGAGAAGGAAAACAGGTTCACCTCCCTTTACAATAGATAACATAGTATTTGAGCTATAAACTAAACCAAAAAGCATAAAAAAGCAACCAGTAATGTCCAAGTCTCATCAGTTTTGCAATATCACTGAATAGCTGAGCCCTACGTGAACTTCTCTGCCTCAGACTCCTTATCCTCCCAACCACAGGCATTTGCTGCATCTCTGCTTCCACTCTTTCAGCTAAAAAAAGCACAAGTTCTTCAATTTGCCCTTAAAAACTCTACCACGGGAATTTCTCACACAGTTCTCTTTCCAAAATTATTCTAATTACCATTTTTAACGATATCAGACAAGGAATGCTAAAAAACTGGTGTAAAAAGCCATCAAACTTTTTTGTTTATAGAAAGCCTAGTATCGTCAGTGGATATATTCAATGTCCTAAAACGGACTTTCATTGAAATTAAAGACTAATAATAATAGCAGCAATATATTTAAGAATTAAGAGACAAATTAATAGTTCTATCAAAAATCATTCTCCCAACACATATTGTTCTATAGAAACGATAATATTCTTATTCTTCTATGAGCTGAGAATACCCATCTACAGAGCGCTGAAGAAACATGTGTTGGGAAAAGTCCCAGGTGAAACAAGGTCTGAAGAAAGATGGACTAGAAAGAATTAACCATTGGCAATAATGACATACATAAATCTTTGCTTCAGTCTTGAACAGATTATGAAGTGGCTGTGCAATATAGCAGAAGGAGCTCACGAACAATGAGCAAGTGTGGTAACTAAGGGCTGCGGACTGCACAGAAGGCGGTGGTGACAAATCGTCATCAAGCACAGCAGTATATGATCAGCACAGCACTACTATTGCTGTTCAGGAAGGAGGAAGTATTTGCTAGTGATGTTGAAAATGCTAAATTCGCTAAAACAAAAAACTAGAAGACAACGCTGTAGTATCTGAGCAGTAGCAGCACTCTTGTCAACACAGCAGTAGTGAAAGAAAGCACATAACCCCAGACAGAGAGGTGACATAGAACAAAATCTTTAACTTAATTTTTTCAGCTGTCAAGCATTAAAGAATTTTTCATCCCATCCACTTGTATTCATTAAAAACTCAGATATCACACAGAACAATGATAGCTTAGATGACTTGGTACAGAGCTCAATTTATTTAGTTGCCCTTCAAAAAGGAAGGTTTAATTTCAATAAAGCAAGGTAGTTTTTGGAAACTATTCTTAAACCTTATTCTAAGTTACAGTGGAGACGAAAAAAGCATCTTCTAACATTTTTCAAATATAAAACTTGAATTTTCTATAATGTGTTTCCTCAATGAAGAATTAACACCATATAACATGGCATTTTATGCCTCTGAAGACTACAGCATAAGAGCATCTTAGTAATTTGAAAGGACTTTGTTCTCAGGAAACCAACATCCTCTTACAGTACATGAAGCATATCCATCAGGCTCAATGGAGTTTTTTAATCATGCTCTCACTGAGGAACACTAAATCCATTGTTTAGGCTAGAGAAAGGAAGATAAGGCTACTCTGTGGAGCAAGTAGAATTGACTGAATGTTCTTCCTCCTGAAAACCTATCCTCTCTCTGATCTGGATGCATACATGGTGCAGCACAATGTTCCTTCATTGATAATGCACGACTCTCCAAACCCTGCCTCCATTAGGAAGCACACATACACTTTTTCTTGCCCCAAAGACTGAAATGTCCCTAATGAAGACGAGTCAAGTTTAAACTCCACGAAAATAATGAACATTTATGGAATTGAGGCCAAATGATAATCTCTGAAAGAATGAGGATCTGCTCAACTAACAATATATTATATTGTCACTTTTGTGGGTAATTAAAATGTAGAGTACAAAATTATATAAAAGAAAGGCAAAAGGTCTCCCTGCTATTTTCTGTTCTGTTTGGCTCTGCAGCTGTAGCATTGGGATCACTAAATGGCTGTTATATTTGAGGTGTATTATGTGAATTGGCACTCCTAAGAAACCCAGCAAGGATGACTTTGAGCCCCATTTTTTCTGAAATCAGAAATGGTTAAAAAAGAGTGGCAGGTGATTTTAACAGAAGAACTGCACAACCTGAAAGTCATTCAAGGGTTTAAATGGGCAAATGGAAAAACTGTAGACCAGTCCAGTGTAAATACTTTATCTAATAATAGCGGAACTCAGCTAGAAAAATATAATTCAGCTGCATGCACAAGTATCTACAAGAAACAAAACAATTCCCATGTATTCTATGATTCTAAATAAATCTGTGAAAAATCTACAAATAAAATGTAGCAAAAATGAAACATTAAAAAGGCTTCAGAAGGAATTTTATAGCTACCCAATCAGAATAGATACTCTTACTCCTGTGTGTCTACTGTTGGCAGCTTTCTTTGTTATTCCAATCACATGAGCAGGTTATACTAATTTCACATTCATGGCAAACCAGACATACCAGAAAACGACAGGGCAATTTCCATTATATTGTCTCTAAATAGGTGACCCTGTAGGCGTTACTGCAACTTCCCATTTGTTCAACATCAAAGAAAAGTTACAGCAAAGTTATGAAGGATTTTAATTTTCTTGGTGAATCAAATAATCTTTCATGGATCAACTTATGCCCCAGCACTCACGTGCATGACCAAAAGTGCAACCATTACATACATAAGATCTACATCTTATGGCCTGGCTATCATAAATCCATCTGAATGGACACTGAAAAGCAGCATACCTCCTAATGTACCTGGAAAAACATCCCTATGGCCCAGGAATCCTCAGAAAAGAGACTAGTAGATTGTATATGTTGTCTGGGAGTAGCTCTTCTCCACAAGCTGTTTATTGCTTCTTGTGTTTTAACGCATAAAGTACTATCACTAGAAAATTGGGAATCCAGAACAGAAAAGGACCGCTATGCTTATTACCATAGAATACGAAAATAAATTCACGGTTAGGAAAGGAGAACCTGAGTTGTTTGGCTTTTGTTTATTTGTTAATATGAAGGATTCTATAACAGAAGAGATCCTATTCTTGAGAAGCTTGATGAAGCCACCTTTTACATAATGAGACTGCTCCATTTCTTTTGACCTGAAGCTTGGAAAGAAAGGATGCTACCAAAGGTATTTTTCATACGTGTGTTTTTGTTTTATTTTTCCCAAAAGCACAGAAGAAGAGGTACAGCTAAGTAAAATGTCTAGTCAATATCAACTTGAATGCTTTCTTTTTGCAAAACCCAGCAAAGCAATCCATCTGCACATATGAAAATTCTCCATACAAGTCCACTCTTCTCAGCATAACTGATGACAGGAAAATAGGCCACAAAATATCTGATTGATATGAATATCCGCTTAATTTACCTGGACATAATCTGGTGCCCAGATTCATCCCATATCTACATAAGACACTAGACAACTGGGACATCCCTGTATTCTCTGTTTAAAATCCACGTACTGCTACTAAAAGTCTTTTTAAATCTGAAATTGAAATGCTATCTTCAAATCATGACAGTACCTTTGAAAGGTGCATTTTCTGAGGTATGCTATTCTTACTGATTTCTGTGATTCCTATGTTAGGAGAGGTAAAAAGCAAAATACAATAAAATAAGGTAAATAGCAAACATGCTACCTATGGATAAAATAATTACCACACAACATTTTTCACCCAACATTGATGAAATTCATTCACAGCAAACACCATGTTTTTTTTCCTGACTACATGAGAATTAACTTTATTTCCAAACAAAAAATAAAACTATATTGACGTATTAATAAAGTGGCAGTATCAAAAGAATATACCCTGCTGAAGCAAGAAGCATATTTTACTTCCAATAAGAAACACATAGAAAATAAATTTAAGAAAAGGACATGTTTGTAAAATGTTGAGTTTAGTCCTAAAGAAGTGTTGTTCTTGGCAAAAGTATCACTTACTACAGATAGCGTAGCAAAGTGGGTTCTTCTCAGCTTGATCCAAAGTGACATCTGCTGTGGATTGCTCAGGGTCCCATACCTTTGCTAGACTTATAAAATTATCCTCTCACTCACAAAGTTATTGGGTAATTGTAGAACAACAGTTTATGCCCATACCAGAATACACAGGGGTATTGCAAAGGGTTTTCACCCACCACAGTGGTGGCATTTCAGGACTAACCCTTAATAATTGACAACTAAAAAAATATATAAATAAAAAAATAAAAATTAAAATAGATTATGGTAGCATAAATTTGACTGTTTACAAAAAAAAAAAAAAAACTGTGATGATTTTATATCTTAGGCTTTCTTCTATGCCTTGTTGTGTCAGATTTAAGTATGTGTCAAGTCGAAAACACATTTATTTGCAAGGATGACTAAAATTGAAAATCTTACTGTCCAGTATTTTAAGCCAGAAACTCAGCCTGAACCACTATTCCAGCTGCTTACTATTCAGCAGGGACAAAATTGAGTCTATTTTTGAAATGTGGGTTTTTAATATCAAGGTAGGTAAAGGACATTCTTCCTGTATACATTTTCTTGCCAGCCTATTAGCCCAGACAAAATTTTATTATGGAACATTCAACCCACTGTGCTCAGTGTTTTGACAAAATGTCCTTATTATAACAGATTAAACACCTATTTATAGCCATTAAAATTTAAGGATTAGGTTTCAAAATTAAGAAAATGGAGAAAAATGCTCAAAAGACTTAAAATCAGAAATCTGTGAGGCATGACTACTACAATACCACGCACAGCTCACTCAGGAATAGGTAGCCAGCACAAGAAATCACTCTTTTAACTAGACCCCCACTTATCCTCCTACTATATCAATATGAAAACAACTCTAAGATTTCCATTACCATATGGTAAAAGCTATCTCTATCCTTGCCCTTTTCGTTTGTTTTTTTTTTTCTTTGTTTTTGTTTTTGTCTTTGTTTTTGGTTGTTGGTGGTGGTGTTTTTTTGGTGTTTGTTGTTGTTGTGTGTTTTTTGTTTTGTTTTGTATCTTTTTTAAGGGCAGCATTCTTCAAGCTCGTTTACTTTCAGTATAGGTGATTCAACATAAGTATTCTTGTACTAACTTATCAGCTTTCCATGTGGTGTAGGTCATGCGTGGCCTCTCGGCCATTCCCTTTGGAACTTCTGTGAGTGGCTCAAAGTACAGCTTTACTAACAGCAGATACTATTGTGAATAATTGCAAACAATAGCCTAGTATAAATAAAGTTGGGGACTCTCTCTGCCCACGTATCGGTATTTTCTTCACACTCTGTTATAGTTCCTTTAAAACTGTTACATTAAGATAATATGTATAAATATTTTGGCATGCCTCTTATGCTTAGTAAATGATATTTTAGCATGCACATTCGCTAAATTTCAACTGTTACACTGGTTTGATTCTTAAAGAAGATAGCTGTTTCATTTCTGTGCAAGTGAAGGAAACTTCTTATGCTTTTCTAGATAGTTTCTGATTGAACAAATAATCATAATTTTATTATTAGTTTAAAAAATGTATTTTCTTGTGTATTTAGATTCTAACAGTTTAAGACAAATGAGGGAGTACTGCTGTAAGCAATATAAATAAGGCTGTTAAAAGTTGACCCTATATTTTTCATATCAGGAAGCTAATGTTCATAGCAGTGTCTGCAAACCTAATCATGAGCCAAATTGTGACAACTTTTGTGAAGTTTTGCCCTTCCACTTCCAAAACAGAGCGAACACACAAAATGAGAGTTCCATAGGTGAAAGGCTGTAGGCTAGAACCAGAGTACGTATTCTTGCTCCTTCCTCTGAACGGCCAAAGTACAAATGAATCCTGCATTCGGGGGGCTGAGATGCAGAAATCTCAATCTGGGGACTCCACATCAGGGCTTTTTTGCAGTCAGGCCTGGGACAGATCTCTCTTTGGCATCCTGGTGAGGGCTAAGCACAGACCAACACAGACTCTGGTCAGGAGCCTTAGAAGAGGCGAGTGCAGGAAACTGTGGATTCTAATAAAGAGACATCACTGACTCTTTATGGTGGCATTTATGTTCTTTGCAGGGAGCACAGCTTCTGTCTCAAAGAGAGATGCTCTCTGAAGGTGATAAAAGAGGAAAACTTGGGAATTGAAACTGTGGGCTGTACAAAAGCAGGGTCACAGTGTTAGTTAGCAATTTAAGAATAACTACCGTCAAACTTTGATTGAAAGCTGACAACTGTAATCCTACTCAATAGCCAGAGAGAGAACTGTTTCTGTAAGAGCTCAGCTGAAATCACAGGATGAATGGCCAAGAAGAAGCAGAAAGCAAATATTACTAACATAAAATGTGTTAGCTGAATTGCTTATTTCCATGTGGATGAGGCTTTTCTGTTATAAAGGGATATTTATCTGTCTCTGCATTGAATGGGACACATGTAAACACCCCAGGAAAGTTGGATATCTAGAGTGGTTTTTATTCCAAGTACTAGAGGCATGCTGGCACTTGGAACTAGTCTGGAGTTAACATATAATGAAAGCAAATGTTTACAAAATCATTTCCAATCACTATATTAAATAAGGTTTCCCATTTTGAGGAATTTAATTAAACAGAATTAAGAGAAATTAAAAATCTAAGTGATCATTTCCAATTCTTATCCATATAAAATAAAATAAAATAAAATAAAATAAAATAAAATAAAATAAAATAAAAGTTTTATTAAGGAAGATTTATTTAAATCAAAGGCTTGAGAATGACTGCTATGAGCTACTGAGAGAACATCATTTGTAAAGTCTCAGCAAATGATGCTAGTGGGAGGGCAAATGACAAGTAATGGAATAAAACCTCAAGTCTTTAACTCAGCATTTACTCTGATAAAACTTACACTGATTTCACCGCCAGAGCATAGGTTGAATACAACCTGTAAAAGGCTTGCATTTTACTTTTTATACTCATCTAAAACCTCATTAAGAATGAATACAACATCAAGCACTAGCTTTAGGCCAAGTAAGGATATGATAAAAGAAAAGAAAAAAAAAAAAGAGAGAGAGAGAAAAAAAGGAAAAATCACTTACTTTAGAGAAAAGGTTTAAAAGCAGCATGACAAGATAATCAAGCATACGCTAAATGCACTTGGCCTTATGAATAGGCCACTGCAAGACTAGATACCTATTTGCAAGGAATAGGCACAAAATTTTGTTTGATGTGAAATATGGCCACTTAATTGCGGCAGTCCCAAACTCAGCTGTTGGAACAAACCAAATGAATCCAGACACACCTGCTTTTTGGTACAGTGATTTCAGAAAAGGTCACAATTTTCAATGATGTGACCTAAAGCCTTCCCTTCACAATTGAGAAAATCTCTGAAAAATGTTGTCAGGCATTTTGCTCCCATTCCAGAACAGAAAATCACCTCAAAATTGTTAAATACAATGACCAATCATTTTTATACGGCAATCAACTCACTGACAAATTATATGCATAAACTCATGTGTCTTTTTGTAAGAGTTAAATGCTAAGGATTTCCTTAATCACCCAACAACCATATGCTTTAACTCCCTGTGTTTAGGCTTGGTAATAAGACAAAACAATATTGAGATTTTATGCCCTGGACGTCGGTCAAATGCTTGTATTAAGGAAAAATAATGGAAGAACCATTTGCAGAATGAGTATTTCGACTTTTATTTTCATCTAAATTGAAACTGGAGATGCATTGTGATCAGTCCCAGCTGATTAGCACTGTTTACCTTTTTGGTAAATAAAGACACATACTTTGTGATGTATGCTGCCAGAAGCTGCCAAATAAAACAAGGATTGTGTGGCTTGGATATTCCAGACCACTTTGTATATATCCAACTTCCTCCTATTAGGTCCTCTCAGTTGTCCAACTTATAACTAGACCTATTGTAAATATCAGAATAAAATTTGTATTTATGTTTTCAGCAGTATCAAATGCACATGGAAATCCTTCTCTGTATATAGTTACATGACATGTATTATATGCTTTATGTTTCCCTTTTAGCATTTGCAGAGGAATGCATGCAGGAAACCAGCCTGCTGCAAAGAGTACTTGTATTTCTTTAAGGTAAACACTGATGAAACATTTGGAAGATTGAAATAAAAACAAGACATTTATGAGACATAAAGGTATCACATAAAACTGTTGTGAATTAGAATAACATTGGCTGAACCCCAGAACAGATAATCCTTATAAACATGCAAGAATGTTGTAAACTGTATATGAACGTCAGTGATACACTACATTAAGAGATTCATATTACACTTGGTGCTGTGTAAGTCTCAGTCAGTGGATTTTTCACGGCCTCTAAGATTAAAACAAATACAAGTAGTATCTTTCCTTCCTCCATGAAGACATTTTATGTACACAGTTTTATTATGCTGAACAAAGATACCAAAGTCTGTTTTTTCTTGAGCTGTCAAAGTACAAAAGAAATGCAAAAAGTCCTTGCACAGATGTAGTAAAGTGCTGGATTTTATCTTTTGGCAGGTGCTCAATATGCAGCCCACATAATCACATGTTAATGACTGGAGTGTGTTAATCAGCATGCATACCTGATTCCTTCTTGCCCAAGGAAAGAATTTAACAATTTAGAGCGAGTTAATGCTTCTACTTTTGAAAAAATTCATGTCAATATACAGAACTGAATTAAAAACTTTTCAGAAATTGCTTTATATAAAATGGAAACGTTAAAATAAGGGAACCAAATAAAATGTTTACAGGTCTAGAGGAACATAAACTACAAGTCTTTTGTGAAGAATTCAGGTGATGATTAATTCTATTCAAACACAATTCACCCCAGAATATGGTGAAATGTTTAAAACAGACCTTGTATTTGAAAACAAAAATAAGTTACGCAGTGTCAAAATGAAAATAGAAAAAGGAAAAATTACTTGATTCTTCTTCCAAAAAAAAAAGTTATTTTTTTATTTCAGCAGCCCTATTAAGCACACTATCCTGCACACTGTTAGGGAATTGCTTTATTGCTTTTAATACAAAAGGTAAACATCTTTTTGTGCTCAAGCTACTACAACAGTCCTTAACCTTTCCAGCCTTCAGATGTGCTTAAAATTACAGTTGTTGGTAGTCCTAATAAAGTTAAGCATATACCCGAATGCTTTCTGAATCAAAGCTATCTGCTTGAAAAGAAAAAGAAAAAAAAAAAAAAAAAAACCACATTCCATCTTTTCTGCAATATTTTTGTCACTGAAATCTATTTTATGAAAAAACAAAATATCATATCATCTGTTTTTTTCACACACTTGAGTTTCAGCCAAAACTTTGTACCCCTGCAATCATATATGAAGTATTTATCTCTTTAGTTAGATAAAAATTGCAATGCACTACCTGGCATCCAGAAATAGTATCACAAAGCACAGTAGAATTGCTTTAGATCATGTACAAAATTCAGATTTGTACATGCAAGTAACAGCTGCATGAGCAATTCAGCAGATACAGAATTGCCAGAGTTTAGGGCATTTATATTTGATGCATTTTATATGCATTTATATCATATTTATATGATGCATTTTATCCAGCCCATAGATGAAATAAAAATAAAATTTAAAAACATGTAATTGTATCTATAACTTTTAAGAATTTGAGGCCACAAATTTATGTAACAACAAATTCACAGTGTAGCATGTGTAAACATTTTTCAATAATCTTTCCTAAAAAAATGAGTTTACTTTCCTTAAAAGGAAGATCTTTCAAGGATAGCAAGGATGCAGGGCACGAAAAGCGACAGGATTCTGCGTGTCTTATTGTAGACAGTTAGCACTGAAACATCAGGACCTGCAGAACACCACCTATTTCTGCTTTTCTGATGCCAATGGTTTTGCTGAAGCTATATAAAGGTAAATTTGATACTTGGTGATTTAAAATTATTTTAAAACTAACCAATAAAAGTCTCTTTTCCTCCTGCATACACAAATTTGCTATCAGTATTGCTGAGATGGATGTGCAGATACAGTGGAAAAGTAGCAAGCTTTTCACTTTTTTGGCAAGAATTCAGCAGAAGATAGAGACTGAATAAAATTATGAAATATATGTCAATTTTCCCATTTGATATAAAATCCAATGAGAGAAATTTCTAAACCCAAAGGTTTTATGAATTATGTTAAAAATATATGAGGAAATGTAGCATATATTTGAAGGTAATTAACTTGTATATGTCTCTGTGTGTGTTTTTCCTTGGTCACAGGGAAATAACACCCATCCTTTAGACCTGCAGATGGTTCCTCTTAACAGTCTCTCACTGCATCACTTCATGTAATGGTAGAGCAAAAAGCTGTGGATGCCCTCATTCTGTGCATGCACATACTGTCTATCTACCGCCTGTAGTGGTGGGCAGGGGAGGAACTCCGGTGAGAAAAGAAAAGGGCAGCCACTGCTCAAGTACAGTGATCCTCCCGGGCCCTGAGAGTTCTGAAATTCTGCCTCTTACCAGATTGTTATAGTGGGGTCAGGGATGGGAATAGAATTTGCCTCTCTCTTCTTTTTACTGTTTTAGGAGTGGAAAAAAAAAAAGAAAAAAAAAAAAAAAAAGTAATTTGGAAAAAAATTTCAGATCTCACTAGGTTAAAGCTGCCTAAATTCATTGTTCCAAAGAAGGCTCACAACTAGCCTTTACAACCATGGCAACACACCACCCTGCCTCAAAGTGAATTAAATCGATTGTCCATCTAATTTTGCAGCTTGCTGTTAGCACTGCTTTCTCCCAATAATTTAATTTAAAGAAAAAAAAAAATTAAAAATTTAAAAATCCTTTATAATTTACCTCACAAACCGTACAGGGCTCTGTATGAAGATGGTGACCATTCCTGGTTCTCCAGTGAATAGAGGACAAATTAAGATACTCTATTTGTTTACATAATTACCAATAAGCATTATTAGGACACAAAATTCAGTTACTATTAAAATTAGCAAAAGTAAGTTCTGCTGGCTTTCCATTCTCATCCTCTCTCAGACTGTTCCCCAGAGAGAGACAGCTTTTGGATACAATTCATAAAATTTGGCTGCATTTCCTGCCTGCTACTCACTGTCCACGGGAGAAGACAGCAGAGTTTCCTCCCTGTTATCTTGGTACCACTTTGCCCTCTTCCCTACAGTTTACTGCAGAAAAAATGATATGTCTTTAACCTTAAACAACATTTATTTTCTAGTAGATCTACAGGCAGCAACAAATACCCATACGTCCAGGTACTTTTATATTAAGTTATAGTTAGAAATATACATATAAACCTTTCAGCTCAGCAATATGAAATTACAGGCCCAAATCTTTTGGTTGTTTTTTTCTCCCCACTGTAACATCAAATTGGCTGGTGATACGATACTCGCAGTGTAAGTCATTACAGGTCTGACGTTACAGTTGTTACACATTGCTGAATCTGTCAAATGAAAAGGGAGCACAAAGGGAATTTCCAAATGCAGCTGCTATTTCCCATTTGTTAAATCCTTTTATTACACCATATAAGTACACAGCTGGGAAATACTATAGAGTGGGAGTTAAAACAAAATATTTTGGCTTCCAGACATTCAGAATACACAAAGGACTCAGTGGAAAGCAATGCCTGATATCAAAAGGGAGTGAAAGTTTGAAAACATTTCTAGCCAGTGCGCTTTTTTTCTTTTTTTATCATAATACACAATGTAGTTTAAAGGTATCTCACGTTACAGAAAGTGCTGCATATGATAAGTGTTGGAAGAAACCTCAGTAATATTTTTCAGGTTGCCCTATTACAGTATTTTTTTCCACCTAGTATATAGTATGTAGCATGCAGCCCTTGCAGCATGCTACAATGCATATTGCATGTTCTCACAAATTCCAGCGACCTCCCTAGTAGTTTTAAGGGCACAAAGGACGCAAGATTGTGCCCTTAATTAGGTACCACATGAAAGAGAACTTCTTCCCTCCCCATATGTTGACACAGAATTCTGAGAGTTTACTCTCTTATAACTGGATAATACACTTTTCTGATGCATTTTAACGACAGCACTACTGCCTTTACTTCCAGTGTAAATGGTAGGAGCAGGTGCTTCTTCAAATCTGCTCTGGAAGGATCCATCTGTGAAAGGTCAAAAAGCACTTACCTTCTGGGAGTTTGGTTTTATTAAGCAGAAAAGTGATCACTACTACAGCACCTATCCCAAAATGGTCCAACCCACCTTCTGGAATTTGCTTTTCTGGAAAGAAACCTCCTATCCTCCCTTAAAGGAGTACAAAATTGCCTTCATCAGGAAAATCGCAGGCACCTCTGAATTTTTTCCTAGCAGTAACGGTGCCTGCTTGGAGTCTAAGGTGTTTCAGAGAAACTTTACACAATTAATTGAGGCTTAAAGGATTTCTCATAAAGGACGTAAGTAAGGAAAAAAAAAAAAAAAAAAAAAACAAAACAAAAAAAAAAAAACTAACAAGTTACTTAAATGACAGTCCCTCAAGAAGAAAAAATATTTTTCATACCACTTCACAGTAGTGATCTAACTAGTCTTCTACCTTACCTAGACTGTAAACACACTAGGACCTTGATCTTTACATTTTAGATTTATTTTAAGTACAACTAAATAGCATGCTTGAGAACTTCTAGCCAAACCTTGTAAATTATACCCAGCTTTTAAGCTGGGCAAAAGAAAAAAAAAATCTGTTTGGTTTAGCTGAGAGCTACCTAAATAAGGATGACATACATTCACCACCAGATTTGACCCTAGGGAAATGTGGAAACTCCTAATGATTTTCAGGACATTCATCTATATATATGATGGAGTGTTCACTGAAAAAAAGGAGGGAGGAAAAACAGAGTGCTAAGTCACTCAAGCAAAGTTTATGCACCTGTTCTGAAACATGATAAGCTGGGTATTGATTCACGCCTGTCCAGAGGTACAGCAAGAGTTGGCATGGTAGTGCAGCATTAAGAAGGAAAACAGAGATTGCACTCTGGTGCTGTAAGCATAAGCTCACTTTCGAGCAATGCCAATGGGTACAAATGATCACACTACATGAATTTCTAGTATTTTGGCTTAAGTATTATTCCAGGTCCAAGGAACAGCCTGAATCAAAAACAAATTCTTTGAGGGACTCCCAGAGGTTAGGAACTCCTTTCTCTCTGGGAAAAAGAGCTGCTTCATCAATGGCATTGACGTCCTAAGACTGAAATTCCCAGAGAGCATATGCTTCATTGAATGAATAGGAAGGTGGCTGATGAATTCACAGATTTATTTTTTCACCAACAGATCTGTTCAGCCCTTTCTGTTCTACACCCTGGTTGCTCTGCTGATAAATAGAAGCAGGTTAGAATCATTCTGATGTGCTTATTATTGCATGATTTGGGCATCCAAAATGAGGTTCCATTCTCTCAAATGGGAGAATTCTGCATAGAAGCCTATGTACAACTTAGAACCTACCTTGCCCAATTACTAATCTATAACCTTGTGCCTTTAGAGCAATTTTTATGGTTGAAATTTAAAAGGAATTTTTCATTCTTCGTATCAGGAGCCCACATACACAGGAATAATTTAGGCCTAGCAGAAAGTGCTGAACTAGGTTAAAATGCACATTAAAATTAGGTAGCATTTTTCTAGTTTGGTCTAAATTTCTGAGTCAGTTGGATTTTGGGAAAGAAAATTGTATTAACAGAATACATATTATTCAAGTGCTATTGTTTAATTAGGATTTGAATTCTAAGCATCACAATATGCATGAAGAATCCCAGCCTCTGTGTTGATTAATGCATATGAATTATGATTTCTAGCCCAATTTGAAATAAGGTCATTATTGATAGAGCTGCCAAAAAAAATCTACAATTGTTATTCTTTTAACCTTGATAGCTGCTGATTTGCAGTGGGGAAAAGAAAAAAAAAAAAAAAAAAAAACTTCCTCAAAAAATATCTGCTCATAAATATTTAATAAAAAATAAAAAAATATTTAAAAAGAAATTTTATGAAAAGATAGGTTATTCCTTTTAAACTAACTGTGTGAATTTAATGTCTGTGAATTTAATGTCTGTGAAAGTCACTTTATAGCTAGCCTGGAATTACGATGTTCTGTATTTACAGAACACCTGGGTGCTGCATGTACCTTAATTCTGTTCCTCAGGAACATGTTCGTGGAAAATAAATTGACTGAGATGCTATGCCCATTCGGCCTTTATTCAGCCTGCTCATATATTGCAGAGTTTTGGGGATGCATAGGGACAGAATTACAACTGGAAAATAATTCTAATTAGGCTACTGAAGAGAATAAGAATGATCAGGATATTGCCTGAAATGTCACTTATATACAAACTGATGATCTGGAGTAGAAGAGCATGACATTGTTACTGAAACATTTTTCCTTCACAAAAAGTTGTAATTTCTAATAAATACAGCAAGATGTTTGTGTCACCTAAAATGCCATCTTCTTTGTTGTAGTGTGAAGCTATAATATTCTAAATTTGGTGAATTCCATTTCTGAGACGCAAGTGAAAAAAAAAAAAAAAGACATTAAAGTTTCTTTCTTCACCATGACACTTTGCAGATGACAAACAGTTGTGAGCTACATCCTCCTGTCAGAAATTAATGCTTGAATATATGACCTAGAGAGGTTATGACATAAATCAAGGTCTGAATGAAAACATGATAAATAGATGCATTTCCTTTCCGAAGGTGAACTCATCAAATGACCTCATTCATATAGACCTGTATACTTAACAAGATTATACAGTTGTAATTTACAATTACACCATATTGATGTTGATCTATTGCTAACGCTGACACTTTAACATTTAAAAAGCTTCACACCCTTGACAGATTGTACTGAACATGTCTTTCAAAATGGAAGTATGGAAGTGAACAGTCTTTCACAATACTGATTTTGAAAGCTGCTATGAGAACTGCGAAACTCACCATTCTGTGTTGGGCTGAGATGACCCCATCCCACTCAGCATCTTGTTGGATGGTTGTGACTAGAGTTGGTAGCTCCTCAGAGTGAGGTTTGTTGTGCATTACATTATGTAGAGGCAGATGAGAGGTCGCATGTTGATCACTGTTGCCCTCTTCCTTGTCTCGTGATGCTAAGTCCTGGGTCATTGTTTCCTCTCCATCAGCTGCACATGCAAATGGAGAGGTAGCCTGCTTGGAAGACATTCTTCTACAAAACAAGAAAAGAAGACAAAAAGAAAACATCAATTTCAAATGAAAAAAATCAAGATCAAACAGTCCTCTAAATACACCAGATAGCAGGCACACTTGCAGTTAAAGTTAATCTTTTTGCAGTCAAGGAAAGTGCTCTAAATAGTATGGTTTGGAGGATCCAGATCCAAAATACCGAGATAAAGTTTTCACTGATGTCAAGTCTATGTCATGGTTACATTATGGGATGTCACCTCAGCTTATCTAACAATATAATTTTCTCCAGCCAGGAAAACGAAATAGTGATTTTATTGTAATTTTCATGTTGATTTATCATAAGATTTCAAGTCCTTAAGCTCTTACTCCTGTAAGCAATCTGAAGGTAATAAGCAAATGTTTGGATGAGAGGATACCACATGCTTTTCTAGCCTCATTCCTTGCAAGCAGGAATTGTTTTCTGCAGAAACGAGAATTTTTAAATCCATTTGGAATTCTTCAAAACAAGTCCTTTTCCTGTTTGTTTAAAGCTGTATCTGCCCTTTAAGTGTTTAAAATTTTATCCAGTTTTGCTTTACTCTCAAAAGTGTTTAGAGATGTTCATGTGGAAAGTGTTCTAAAATGGAATGGTTTATTGAATGGACAAGTGATTAATCTTTTACAGTTTGAACTAAAAATCTGAAATACTATATTTCATTTCATATTAGGCACTGAGTACAGGATATATCTCAACAAATTACTTTAAATGACTTAAAAGTGTAATGAATAAATGCATTGATTTATGTTAAATGTCTCTTCCTAATAATGGCCTCTTACTACCATTTCAGAGGCAAACACAGCTTTCACCACACTTGGTTATATGAAAATACAACTGACTTTACTCAAACTCTGAAAACACTTTGTTGAAAATTTCTAATAAGATTAACTGCAACTGTTAAAACTGTCATTAATAAACCCAAAAGTAGACAGCTAAAATATATTAGCTCTTTTCCCAGTTTTTAGTAACTTTAGAATATCCTTGACACTGAAATTGCTGAGAAACCAAGGAATAAGATTTTCACCTTAATTGCTTTTTAACAATAATTGATTTCATACCATTTCTTTAAAAATGCACAAATCAGTTAACATAGGAAACCACATGAGCATTTTTCAAATTAGCAAATCATTAACTTGCTAGTACTGTTTCTACAGACAAATAAATACTGATTAAAGGGTCTGGAAATCTGAGACTAACAGTTAAATTTACAAATCTGTCACATGCTTTCATGAATATTACAGTGAAGGAAATATCAAGTGCAAAGAAAAATAATTAAGTTAATTCCAATTTAAACAGTAGTTTTTATGTAGCAGCCCGTGTTTCACATAGGATTTAACAGCTAATGCTAAATTTCTCACAATTAATGAGGGAGCTCAGATTTAGTATCCTACAGTGAAAAAAAAATTAATATAGGATCTGCTAATCTAATTATGTACAGTTCTATATAAAAGTATTACAAGCTTTGAAGTGCTTTGAAACATATTAAAACACTGATGCCTATTTAGAATAACTATTCTGTAAATAGAGATAATCCTGCCTCTTACACTTGACACTGGTGGGGGAAAAAGGTTTGCATTTTCTTTAGGGGAGCCGAAGTGTAAGTGGGAGTCTGATATTAATGTTGCCAATAAGCAGAACTGAGGAATTTAAACCGTGTATTACATTCTTACTACGCTAAAGAATTCATGTTGATGCTGCAGAGAACATGCCAAGAGTTCAGCAGCCGGCATTGCTGCATGTACTTCAAAAGGTTTTGGTTCCTAATCACTGTGATCCAAGATAAAATAAAAGGTTTACTTTCCTTTTTCTCATTAAAATAGTCATGTTAATATAATCACTCACATGAAAATATATGTAATTGTACCATGCTCTATGCAATTTGAAAACTAGCCATTAAAACTGAAAGACACAATAAAGGATTTTCCTTGCTTTCACCTTCTCAACAGATCTCATTCCTGCATCAAACCGAACGAGCTTCTGCAAAAAGCAATAGCTAGGGCTGTTTCTTCGCCATAAATTAATCATGACACAAAACTCGGAATGAAAATGTCTCTTAAGAATAATTTCAACTACAAACTGCACCAATGAATAATAGTGCACAATCCTAATTAAACACAACTCTGCAGCTGCAAAAATAGGAGGAATCTGTCCAAAGCTACGAGTTGGCTTTAAAGGCTGGTTTGTTAGGGACTGTTTTCTTAAGGAAGGCTGGGCCCTCAGTCTTAATCAGCCAATAAATTATTTCCTGCAATTACATTAAATAGAAAATTATCTTCAAATTGAGAATGTTAATTGAAAATCAAAATTCAGACTGAAGTTTAGAAATTACATGCTGAATATAATTAGTCTAGAAAGGCTTCACCTCTATTTCATAAACAAGCTTTTGGTATTTCCTCAAGTGACCGTTCAGTAAAGCTATCTGCTGGCAATGCGCTCGAGTGGAAGCACCTTTCCTCTACCACGTGCACTAACAGACTTCTCTCTTCTTCATGATGTTTTAAACACATATAAATACAAAGCTGTATTCATGTTCTCTTCTTTACTTTGATTACATCTAGAAAAGGGGAATCTCTTAACCTTAAAAATAAAATTATACTAACAAAATCACATTCACTACTACTCCCAAGCCGCGGGCTGCAACTTTTTTCTGCGCTAGGATAGCCAAACAGGTAAAGAGCTGGCTTCAGGTGCTTCTGAGCTCCTACAAGCCCTTTCCTTCACTGCTGCCTTATGGCCAGACCCATTTTCATGGCGTGATTTACTTGTTTACCTGTAGTTCTGGAGCCTGCAAAAAGAGACAAGCTCAGGCAGGCCTCCCAGGCACTCGCTGCCTCCATCACACAATTTTCAGAGGTATGCTGCTCCTCCTTTTCTGCCCATACATTTGTTAAAACTGCAGGATCTAATGCACTAATCATGGCCAGAAGTCAGCAGCCCATGGCTCCTTTCAGGCTTTTGGCTGCTAGATTTAAACACTAGGGATTCAGGACCCTGCTAGATTAAGGCCTCCACCTGCTTTTCTGAGCATGATCATTAACTAAATCAATACACTTCATGTGTACGGGTATTCCGATGGCCCCAAGTTATGCCCCAAATGTTGATTGTGCTGGGATTTATAACCAGTTAAACAGAGATAAGTATAAACTCTGTGAGTGGGTGTTAGCCAGTCAATGACTTTGTGCAGGGTTTTACTCTACATACTTGTTTTTTTCTTAAATAGAATTCTGCCCATGGAAGTCCATCAGGTCCAAAGGCAGAATTCAGCCAATAACTCCAAGGCCTTATCAAATTTAAGGGAGAAAGATCTGGCCCATTTTAGTGGTTTATGATAATAGCAAACCACAGAACAGGTCATTGTGTTAAAACATTTTCATGTTCAAACACAACTACAAACAGCAGTCCAATTTTAAGCCATAATGACTTCACTATTTTACATTTAAAGCATTCAAGATGAATTTGCTAAATCCCTCACAAAAAAAAAAAAAAAAAAAAAAAAAAGAATAAATAAGGCTTGTAGAAGGTGTCTGAAATTTACAAATTTCCATTATATTTTTTCTCCTATTATCAATTAAATTCACTCAAATGATTTAAAAAAAAAAAAAAAAAGTTTCTGATAAAAAATATCTCCCTAGTTATAACCCCTGCAAACAGGGGTTTATAATGGAAGTGCTGACACAACCCTAACTACAGCAGCACAAATGGTGCCGCTATAATACACAAAATCAAGTTCTATTATTCTAAACTATCCTCGCTCGGGGGGTTTTCTTTACTGTGCTCCCAGACAAACTGCTGAAGCATGAAAAATTTAAATGCAATCAAGTGGGTCCAATTCTACTTTACTAGAACAAGTGTCTACAGTGGTACAATCTTAAAAGAAGATGCAACAGATTTGTTTGGTGCTTTTCTTTCTTTTTTCTTTTTTAGCTGTTTATTTATAATACTGTGCAGTGGAGATAAAATAAGAGAGGAAATTACACTCACATTATATCAGTATATTGATTACACAGCACACAATCAGAATGAAAACTACATTGTGAAATTGTTGCTTTGGTTAAATTGACAGATTAGCTGAACACAGCAATCACTAAAGGTAGAAAATATACCTAATGGGTATGAAAAAAGAGGTTGAAAAAGGCCCTCATTATCTGGAGTCCTTTCATGTACTCAACTTCGAGAATTGAAGAAATCTGCACTTAGATTTTCCAAAACTAGAATAAATTGTATTTCGTTTTGATCTCAAAATTGAAAAAGAATGGGATCTTTTACCAAAATCTCAGTAAAGCTGAGGAATTGGGACCCATTTTCAGTCAGCCTCATTGTCAAGGTAGTAAAGCCAAAACTGAAGTGCTAAGGACTTTACCTATATAAAACTAATCACAATCACAAACAGCTACATTCTGTACATATGTGTGGTTTGTTTTTTTTTTTTACATTAATTGAGAGAAGAAATTGTCTGTGCTCCAATGAAGACTACCAGTCAGATTTTCAAAACATCAGTTCTCCTTTTTCCTACAGACAACTTATGCTATACCTTCCTAAATGCAAATAATTATACTTTTTATTGTCTAAGGTTTTTCTTTGGTTTCCAATTCTTCAGACAACGTATCTCTTCTTTTTCAAAACAATTGGATGATACTCCTGACATGAAAGGCTTCCATAGCCTAAAATCTCCCATCCCTGCTTACTGCCCAAATGATTAAATGTTACAGGGCAAATTACGGCTAGGCCCAGAGTTTTAGCTGCTAGACATTTCAGAATCAAGCCACAAAGCATTAGCACAGATAACAACAATGTGGTAGCCCTGTCAGTACTTCAAAAGCATATAAACTAAGCAGTAACAGCGAGATATATAGCAAAGCAGACTCGTAGTTGGCCAGAGACTCTAGCTCTTGCTCTGCTCCACCCTCTCAAAGCATTCATAAACCTAAAGGCATGTCTACACTGCAGCCACATAAATGACTACTTTGTAATGCTGAGATATCCAAACTAATTTTAAACAAGCTTGTTTCTGATAGCACTCCAACTACAGTAGCATGCTACTCAGATGGACTAATTCATCCTGCTTTAGTGACTGCAGTATAGACGTAACCCAGGTCTACAGTTCCAACAGTAGATTGGAATCAGATTAGATTAGAAATACATTCGCTTACAGAGCTTTTATGAACAGTCTCCATTCCTTCTCCCCAAAGTGCCAGATTAAAATACTTAAGTGCATGATTAACTGTAAGTATGCAAGCAGTACCCTAATTTCAAATTGGACTACTCTGTTTCAAAAAGTTAAGCACATGTCTAAGTGCTTTGGTGACTCCAGAACTAAATAAATTAAGAGAAACCATTTTTAGGCGTACTTATGACCTTTTAAATACTTTCTTCTTAACTTTTATGCTAACCTACAGTTCACGAAAAGTAAAAAGTTGTCCCAGCATCTTCTCCCACCCCCGCCTTCTCAAAGAGAAAGCAATGTGCATGCTTCTCGCACAATATTCAACATGACTTGCAGAACCCTCCCCTACAAGTCAGCACTCAGACTTGTGATAAAATAAATGGCCTGTGTATTCCTCTTTGCCTGCACTGCTCACACATCCTCCTCTTTGACACGTATGGCACAGCTTATCACTTGGTGGCTCTGTTTTTTTGACGGATCCTCAGACCCCTTCTGAAACTCAATGTGCACTCATGGAGCATCCTTTCTGCAATCTATTTCACAGTGGAAGTTCATCTATACAAGTACGGGGCTGATGCAGCATGGGGCAAACTGACAGTTGCATACAAGTTGCTGGAACAATTTACTTCTAGCTGAGTATCAGTTTACCATAGTTGAAAGATTTGGGAAAACTGAGCTTTGCTTTTGTTGTATAAAGATAGCAGTTACAGTAGTGGTCAGATTGACTTAAAGAAAAATGAAAATTGTTCGCCAGTAGCCAAAGATTTTGTAGTTTGGCCTCTGGAAAACAATGTTACGCAGACATAACTCAGTAACATAATGCACTGTAAATCTAATGCTGTAATCTGTCTGCCATTTTAGAATAAACAGTTATTTCCTAAAATTATGAAATCTCATATCTGATTTCAAGGCGCTTTAGTAACAGAAACGAATAGCTAGGAAAAGATTCCATTCTCCCAGGGCCCTATATCCTTACATGAATCCCTGCGGACAAAATTTGCATAAACTGACAACATGGCAATGGGAAGAAAAGCCTCCCAATTTCTGTTCCTGGTTTGGAGTCACAGCAAAGCCTTAGGCAAGTCATCTCATCTGCCTCCAGCTCTTCCTAGGCTTCATTTTGCTGGAACACTGCAAGGATTAGTTGCGTATTGTTCATATACAATGCTTCATTCACTGTTAGAGAGTTTAAGGTAGTCATAAGAAACATTATTCTAGGAATCAGCTTGGAAACAGAAAGATGAGAACATGGAAGCAAATATGATTCAAGAAATGACAGCAATATGTTAACTGGGCACCCAAATCTCTAGCTGAGATAAGCATCAAGCTAACCAATACACCCACGGCTTTCAGGATATACACACAGCTATTCTTGCATTTGGTTTTCCAAACCAGACAAATTAGACTTCTGTTAATAGATATGAATCCAAATCGTAACATTTGACATCAGGTTCAAACTTCCTCAAAGCACACAGAGCTCACAACACCAATGTTTTATGCTATTTCTTCTCACAAACAATGTGAGAGCTAAACAGCTCCCTGGAACATTTTGGAAAGCCTTTCTCATACATTCTACCATTAAAGCAAGTTTCTGCAACCACAATAAAATATTAGGGTTGGGGAACCAGTTCCTAAGTATTCATCCAGTTGCTGAAAACATGAAAAAGGATGCAGCAAAACAGCTTTGCAGCCCCTGATGACTTTTCAGTGAAAATCCAAACTTTTTACATGGAGTCATAAAATGCTAAAAATAAACCTACCTTTCTAGTAGGTTAACTGTTCCATTCTCTCTACTCACTGCCAGGAGTTTTCACTAAACATGCCAAAGGTGAACTCACACTGAATGTAGTAAAGGGCAGTGAAAGAATAATCACTTAGCACCTGGGCTGTGCTCATCTCCAGTCACTGAAGTTAATATTTTCTATAGTTTATATTTAGCTGACAATATTGCTGTCACTTTATTTAAACAGCTTGAGACTGTTCTTTGGACTGGAGCTCATATGCCCTGGAATGCTTTGACTCATGAATTGTTTCTCCTGATAATGTTACATCACGTAACCACCTCTGTTTAATTGGCTGGTATTAGCCTCTCAGTGACGACTGCCTTTAAAGTCCTATGACTACGCCATGTGTCTTTGGCTATCCAATTTCTTACTGTTGGAAAAAGAAAAAGAAAAAAGGCATTACTGGCTTCCAGCTATCTTTACCAATAACTATGGGAACAAGAGGGAACATGCCAAGAATTTATCCATCAGCAACTTATTAGGATTTGTTGTTTTAGGCAGCAAGAAACAGAAAATACAATATAAATAAAAGCAATCATTAACAATAAAAATAAAAAACAATGGTTGCTATAAATAAGCATTAATCCACGTATTTTTATGGAATAGAATGACTTAATTGTTTAACTGAATGATTATATAAATGGTTTTGATAAAGGACGCCTAAAAATACTAAGAAGAATTTATTTTAGCATGTTTAGACTTTGAGCTGAGAGCGTATCCAAAAGACTAGAATAGATGTATTTTTTCCCTAATAAAGCCAGTTAAGAACTTACTAACTCAAAATCCTCTTGACCAAACTTCAACCTGGTGGGCAAGGAGATCCTGAAAGGTTCATTAAATCCTTGCAGTGTTCTGTGAGATACCAACTCCCGTGCTAAAACACAGTGTTATTACATTTTGTCCTCCTCCAGCTTGTTTTCAGGAGGTATTAGGATGCCACGTGATGTAACTCATTAACTCACGCTAAATTTACAATGTTACAGGTGCGAAAACAACAGGTCACATGCCATTTCTCTGTACGGCTCAGCACAAGTGAGACATCTAAGTCAGATGTCTCCCTCTTCCCAGTCTTCTTGATGCTGGTTCCTCTGCCAAACAGAACACCTCAGCACACAGCAGAGCAGGGTCTCAGTTTCAGCCTCACCTGTAACCAGTTGCACTAAACCACCTCATTAGCATCTCCACGTAGCACGAAACAATGGCTCTGCAGTTCAGTTGCAGATTGTCTTTTTAATCAAAACCTTACACTACAAGCCTAAAAACATTTCTAGCAGGCAAACTATTTCTGATTCAGTAGAGGTTACGCAAGCATCAAAGCAGTTAAACATAGGTGCCAAACCACATTGCCAGGAGCTCTTAGTACTGTGAGGTAGTGTTACCTGACAGCTTGGTGAATACAAAATTACTTGTTTCTCCAACTGAAGACAATCAAATTGTCACCTTCCATTGTAATAATGCACAACCAGGGATCAGCAAAGTGCCAACATAATTACCAGGAAGAAAACAAAACGTAACAAAAATATCAAGTCTAAATTTCTCTAAAGGGTAAACACATCCATCTGGCTATTCACAAGGAAAAGTAGGAGGGATTTTATTTTTACTATCAAATATCCTAGGGTTATTTGGCAATAAGATTTATATGCCTTTCATTAAGTGGAAAAGAAAAACAGCTAAGGAAGGTGATTCATGACATACTAAAAATAAATGTGGGTCAGAGCGGTGCTGGGATGGTACCTGTGCACATTTCAAGTACTGCAAGTGTCATTGCAGATACAGTGGATAAGTGTGTAGCTGCACCATGATTATAAACTCACACGTATGAGGATTCATAAAAATTAATCCCAGTTGGCACATGGCGTACTTTGGCACAAACAATAAATGACGTGCCACTTTTATTTATTTATTCAAATGACTTCACTCTAACAACCGAAACTGAAGTTTGAGCTGCAGACTGCCTCGGAGACTCTCGGGATATTAAAACCTGAGGAAAAGTTTTGAAGGGGGTAATCTGAATACACAAGAACTAGCATTTCCACCATGGATTTCTTTAGGTTATTCAGCAAGTGGCCTACATATTCAGGAGTGAAATTTACATTTTGGTAATGCAGGGATCTCATAACCAGAAACTGTGTTTTATGTCTACGGTAGCTCTGGGCATCCTATAAAATATAAAAGATTGGCCAAGGTAGGATATATACTTGAAAAATATTGTCATCTGGATCATGGAAATGAAATTAAACTTAAATTCTCATCAAAAAACTTGCATTATAGAGTGATATCTTGGATTATATTTTTCTGTATCAATATTCCAGTCACTGGGAGCATATACACAAAGTTCTGTGCATTTATTGATGCAAATGCACATCAATTTCTCGTACTTCTTGAAGCTCCAACAGCACTGGGGTAGTTACAGAAGAACAGAGAAAAGCAAAATGCACAAAGCCAATGCTCCAGGTCAGACATTGTTTTTTCTCTGACAAAATACTCAAGAATGGCAGTAAGGGACAAGCAGCTTTTTTCCACCCTGCCCAACCACACCAGCACCAGATGTAACCCTTGTGGGTAACAAGTGACTGCTCAAATATAACCACGGGCTCCATGCAACTGGGAGCACCTCCTACATCTGCTCACAAGCGTTGTGTCCTCAGGAGCTCAGCTGCTGTAAGGCTCTTGGCCCATCAGTACCAAAGCACAGCTACAACCTGAGCAGGGCTCTGGCCACCGCTCCTCGCTGTTGTGCACTACACCACACCGTACAACACCGCGCCTGCTCTTCCACCACAATCAAGTATGGGTAATGCCCTAGCTGACACTCCTAATTGTGGCACTGTTTGCAAGGGGCTACACGACAAATACAGGAGCAAGGATCAGGGTGTGGGTCAGTGGGAATGGAGGAAAGGAGAAAGGTAACAGAGACCAATGAAAATTTTGAAGGGATGGGCATTTTGATCACATAAAATAAAACTAGTCAAAATGCCCTGCTTCCTTTCGGTGGCTTTGAGATGTGGTGATTTTTAATCGAGTCCTTAAAACAGGCTTTTACAAGGCAGCATTGTGCACAGTATTTCTTTGTTTTTTTGAATTAAGGCTTATACAATTTGACTCTCAGATATACGCACAATGGGAACCCTAAATTGCATTTACAGACCCTCTACAGGAACCACCTCATGTACCAGTGAGCGGCAGCTACTACTGGGATAAAGGACAGGGTAGCTGAAGCAGCATACTATTTGGAAGAAGATTATAGGGGATACCATGCCTAGCTGAAACTACAAATTTGGCAAATATTTCAGAAATACCCATGTCTGATAGGCATTGTGGCCAAGAACAGCAGCGTGACAAGTTCTCTCTGTCTCCCCTCCCTGCAAGCCCTCCACTGCTTTGGCTGCCCAAAGTTTTAATGAGAGAGAGTAGGTGGGATGCTGCTTTGTTGTGTGAATTTACTTCAGTATGAAAAGACAAAAGATAAATAATTGGAGCAGTTTAAAGCTTCAGATAAAACAAAACAAAATATTACATCCTTTATTGTTTAAGCTAATCAGTTGCCATTAGGAAGTTCAAATGATTTAAAGTTCAATGTATTGAGACTTTGAACGTCCTATCCTTTCACAAGGTCCACAGATGAAACCTCTATCGATTTTAACTGCCTTTTCTTTCTAAAACAAACAAACAGGTAAACATAAAACTAAGAGATCATTATTCATAGTCACATTCTTAGTATGACATACTGAACTAACAATTTGAAGTATTTTCATCATTATTTCATTGAATCATAGAATATCCCAAGTTGGAAGGGACCCATAAGGATCATCAGGGAGTCCAACTCCTGGCACCACACAGGTCTACCCAAAATTTCAGACCATGACCAAAAATTTCAGGTCATGGTTAAAAAAAAAAATAGTAAAAAAAAAAAAAGAAAGAAAGAAAGAAAGAAAGAAAGGACCATTTAGTAAATAAATAAATAAATACATAAATAATCATAGTTTAATATTGAGCAGTTTCACAATAGAATTTTTTGTTGTTGTTGTTTAGTCTTGTTTGTTTGTTTTTGTTTTGGTTTGGTTTTTAAGGGCTTCATTTAAATATTTGGACAAGAAGCAGAGAACATTAAAAACTGTCACAGGTAAACCCCACTCAGCATGCCCGTTCAGCTTGGAAAGAGCAAGCAGAGCGTACAGTCTCTGCCTTCAGTGCTCTGAAGTTGCATCAACTGCAAAGGAAGTTACAAAATTTCCCTCTCTTCTGATGTCAGCTCTGGGAAGTGCCACAAAATTGTTATGAAGAAATAATTTTCAATAACTGAGGACCCTCAGTCACCTAATTTTCAGGGAAGATTATGGCATACAGCACCTGATCTGTAGCAAGAAGGAAACGTGCAAAGCGAAATCTGTCACAAGGGTAAAGGTGAAGAGTGACCAAGCTTTGAATTGCTTCACATTTCCAAGTGCTCAAAGTTCCACTTTAATATTTCTGAGTGCACCAAAGAACACCATGAAGCACAACTATCAAAATACAAAGAAAACCAAAACCCAGCACATGAATCAAAGACCTAATTAAATGAAACTGTTACCAGGTAATTAGGAAAATAATAAATAAATAATGTCTAAAATGAAAACTTAAAATATTGTCAGTGAGCAACACAATAACATTTTTATCATTAGTGTTTAAATTCAATTAGTTCTCTTAGAACTGAGTTTCACTGAAACACTGAAATTTTCTATCATAACTTGTGATGCAGTATATTTACTATTGAAATACACAACTCTGTTGTGGTTTTCATCTTTAACCCATTTTCCCCTATATTTTAAGTGTAAAACATACAATCTGCATGTGTAAAAAAGTCTTGTCTTCTCAAACAGTGTCATTTTTTGCTCAGGGCTATATTTTGTAATGGTTTCCCTCTTATGTTTATTGGTAATAATTTATAATAGGCATGCAAACAGCACGAAATATGTGCAGCCTATTCTAATAACAAAATCTAACAGTTTTGTTTTCTCATGGAGATTTGTTGAGAGCTCTAT